>NW_026943823.1:12097980-13473408 GCF_035594765.1 Anolis carolinensis | reverse complement strand
TTAATGAGACTTGCCACATTATCAGATGGCTACGGCCTACACCACTGGAGAAATTATACTGTTTGGCCAGTATTGCACCACCTGATACCTGCCGGGAAGTAGCAGCCACCAATGCAAGGACCAAGGCATCGACATCTCTGGCTCGTCCTCTTCAGATATCAGCCAGCATGCCAATGACATAAATCATGAAACTGCGTCCTAAGATCTACAGAGATACTTGCAGGAATACCTCAGCAAGCAAGAGAGTCCAAAAGTGGCTGAGACCAGACGAGAAGGTCCCTCCTGGGAACACAGAAGACTGGGCAACTTGGAAGGCTTTGAACAGACTGCTCTGTCACCACAAGATGCAGAGCCAATCTTAGGAAATGGGGCTACAAAGTGGAGTCCACGACATGTGAATGTGGAAAAGAGCTAACCACAGATCACCCACTACAATGCAGCCTGGACCTTCTTACAGCGACACCAGAGGCACTTGAAGTGGCCAGCTTCTGGACAAAGGAAATTTAGAATAATGCCAAGTGTTTAACCTTGTTTGCGGTTCTTTATACTTTATAGCTGTATTCTCAACTTACTTCTGACATGATAAATCAATACTGACCATCTCCCCAGGATTCATAAGCTACTACAATACTCGAAGAGAAGCTATGGATTGATGCAGATCATTGGATTATTTTAATTCCTTACAAAACAGTCGGGAAATGAGTGCTTCCTGCCTGGGGGAATCCTTTGTTGGGAGGTGTTAACTGGCACTCCTCAATTGCAACATTCCCACTTGCCTCAAACAGACAAAGAGTTCTTTCTCCCACTCTGGACATTATTCCACAGATATATAACCCCCACTTGCCGAGTTTCCAACTGATCTCACAACATCTGAGGATGCCTGTCATAGATGTGGACGAAACAACAGGAGAGCATGCTTCTGGAACATGGCCATACAGCCTGGAAAACTCACCGCAACCCAAGGGTATGCCGTATCTCTTTAAATCATACAAACTTCAAAAAGTATTTGGTAGAGGCCAGTCCACCAAGACTTGGATATGAAAAGGAAACATTCACTCTTTTTCAGCCATCCTTGTTCAAGGCCACCTGTATCTTTGACCGAATCGGCACGGAGCACATGACGTCCAAGAATTGATGAAATAAATAGAATCAGCTACTTGAACATAATTTTATTTAAGAGGTGCAGAAGAAAACGACAATTGGTGATAATAATAATTTAAAAAACAAGGTCAAAATTCCCATGTACACTTTGATTTGTTGTTGAAAAACATAACCGGTTAGGCTTACACAACATTTAGAAAATGGAGTTATTTATATCAAAATTATCCTACTACAAAGAATGGAGAATCGGTGGAACAAACGTGTGGCTCAGAAGGAGAGGGAAAGACACATACACACGCTATAGCAGGCATGGGCAAACTTGGGCCCTCCGGGTGTTTTGGACTACAATTCCCACCATTCCTAACAGCCTCAGGCCCCTTCCTTTTCCCCCTCAGCTGCTTAAGCAGCTGAGGGGGGAAAGGAAAGGGCCCGAGGCTGTTAGGCATGGTGGGAGTTGCAGTCCAAAACACCCGGAGGGCCCAAATTTACCCATGAATGCATTACAGGATGCAATACCAGGAAATACAAGAATGTAAAACACTCAAAAGTGATTCCACCGTTAAGAGGTAAAGGATAAAAAGGACCGGAATCCTGTATGGAAGTGACGCCTTTGTCAATGAAGTTACGTCCTACGTTGCTGGTCTGGCCAAGCGACCACTGAAGGTAGCATTCTTGCTGGTGTCCCCATAACTATCTCTGCAATTTCATTGTAACTTCATGGGTAAATATCTAACAGACGTGATACAGGATTCCAGCCAAGAAATACAATTTGGCCCGTAAGGAGGAAGAGATAGAAATACATAAGGAGTTGTACTAAACTGCAAAGGAAGGAAATTGGAAGTTGCCAGTCAACTGCAATTACAACAATCTCTCTCGTAAAAAAAACCCCATTCACCTTTTCTTCTCTGGCGTTGGACATCATAAAACGCCAGGAGAGATCGTAAGTCCCGAAAACACCAGTTAAGCTCTTTGTAGATGACATCCCCCTTACAGAAACAAATCCCAAAACCCCTGAAATACCAGGAAAGATCAATGCAACGCCACGTAGATCGGAACGCCATGGCGCAACAGAAATATCAAGGAAGTCGGCATGCTTTTCACATACAGACTGTTGGCACACACTGAACTGAGTCCGTAATATCAAAAGGAACACACTGAATTATCAAATATACAGAAAGATATCAAAAACCCCAGTATAGGCCACAGAAGGAGAGTTAATGGTTACACTGAGGTACTCTAATATGTTAAAGTGCACAAATACTAAGCCACCCCCCCAATGAAACAGGAGCCCGTTTTGTGACTGGGGGGGGGGGGGGATTTACAGCCATAGAGAGGAATGCCAGATCTACACAGGAAGCCATAAATAGAGGAAAACAATGCAAACCGATACCAGTATAACTATACATCTATATACGAATATATATGCCATGATATACAAGGGCCGCCGAGGTTATTCGGGGTGGCAGTAAGGTTTGGTGTCCAATTAACCCCAGCCCCATAAGCATTCCATTAACACACACAAAACACACACACACACACACATTTTCAGCATTCTTAAAATGACGAAAGTAAATCGCTCAGCATAAAGGATGCTTAACCGATCAACAGAACGCTTCTAAGAATTGAAATTGTTCCATGATCGAGTGGAGTCGAGATGGGGAGAGGTCTGTGAGCCCCTAGACACCCCTCTCCTCAAATATTGTAGCCATCTATGCAGCCCAAAAGAATATGGGGCACGCTTGTCATTTCAGTGCTGGGCAAAAACATCCACTCTATTATTCTCCCTGATATTTCAGAAAGGAAAAAAAAACTTTCTTGGCTCCATGTGTTACCGAAGGCTATCATGGACGGAATCACTGGGTTGCTCTGAGTTTTCCGGGCTGTATGGCCATGTTCTAGAACAGGGGTCCCCAAACTAAGGCCCGGGGGCCGGATGCGGCCCTCCAAAGTCATTTACCTGGCCCCCACCCTCAGTTTTATAATATAATATTTTTATATCATTTTAAATAATATAATATATTGTATATACATATAATATTGATAATATTATAATGTTATAAAATATAATACTAATAATACCATATAATAATATTAATTATATGATATATACTACATATAATATTACAGTATAGTGGTATAGCTCAATATAGTAATATATAATGCTAATATTGTGCTATGCTAATAATATAATATATTGTATGTACATACAGCTGCTCTGAGTCCCCTTCGGGGTGAGAAGGGCGGGATATAAATGTAATAAATAAATGTAGTAAATGAATAAATAAATAATTTTAGACTTAGGCTCGCCCAAATGACTTGAAGGCACACAACAACAACAATCCTAATTAACTTGACTATCTCATTGGCCAGAAGCAGGCCCACACTTCCCATTGAAATCCTGATAGGTTTATGTTGGTTACAATTGTTTTCATTTTTAAATATTGTATTGTTCTTTCATTGTTGTTGTTTTGCACTACAAATAAGACATGTGCAGGGTGCACAGGAATTTGTTCCTTTTTTCCCCAAATGATAATTCAGCCCCTCAACAGTCTGAAGGATTGTGGACCGGCCCTCTACTTTAAAAGTTTGAGGACCCCTGTTCTAGAAGCTTTCTCTCCTGAAGTTTTGCCCACATCTATGGCAGGCATCCTTGGAGTTTGCAGGGTCTGTTGGAAACTAGTCAAGTGGGGTTTATATATCTGTGTAAAATCTGGGATGGGAGAAAGAACTCTTGTCTGTTTAAGGCAAGTGTGAATGTTGCAATTGGCCACCTTGATTAGTACTGAATGACCTTGCAGCTTCAAAGCCTGGCTGCTTTCAGCCTGGAGGAATCCTCACAACCTCTGAGGATGCCTGCCATAGATGTGGGTGAAATGTCAGGAGAGAATGCTTCTAGAACATGACCATACAGTCCAGAAAACTAACAGAAACCCAGTTTCTTGGCTCCATTTCTTAGAATGGGTTTGGCCTCAGCTATGCCTTGGCAAAGGAGCCACTTTGCTCTACTTTGTGCCTTGTTAATCTGAAAAACTACACATCCCAACTGGGGTGGGTGAGAGTTGTCATCTTATCGTGTCAAGAGGGCATAGCAATTCTCTCCAATGGCCTCCCGCTGCTTCTTTGGGTGCAGCCACACTGGAATTAATGCAGTTCAACGCCACTTCAACTGCTCAGTTCCTCAATGCTATGGAATCCTGGGATTTGCGGCTTGGTGAGGCGCCTGCCCTCTTTGGCACAGAAGAGTAAAACTACAACTCCCATGATTCTGTAGCATTGGGCCATGGCGGTTACATCAGTGTCAAACTGAATGAATTCGGAGTCTACATTTGAGTTGCCTGTGTCAACTCTTAATGCAAATCATATTGAATCAATGGCTCTAATTCTAGGTAAGACTTCTCATAGGATCCAGGCCTTTGTGTGCAGAGCCAAGTAAAAACCAAAAGTCTAAAAGTCCAATGTTATCCATTGTGCATAAATTTCACTTTTTTCTATACTCACTATAACAAATCCTGGCTTATTGTCCAACTCTCTCTCTCTTTTACATGCAAACAGGAAAAGAGATTATGTCTACGCTATTTTGTTAATGATTGCCCTATCGAGATATATAGATATATATATATGTATATATGCCCGTCTAAACATGCCACCTGGAAGAGTAAACAATGTACACATTAAGATTCCCAAAACGCAGAGAAGGCTATAAAAGAGAATCCGCGATTGTCCGCAAAGGACTTCCCCAACTTTCAGCAAAAGATGTGAAAAACGCGGGAATATTCCGACTCATTGGAGAGAGATCCATGGCAGTAAAGCGCATTCACAGTATTAAATGGATACAAAAATCCTCACCGGCTATAAATATGTAACCAAGGTGCTCACAAAACCAGGATACTTTTTTCCCTAATTGCCAATGCGATTCAAGTCTTGGAGTGGGAATAGCCCCGGAAACCCTTTTCCCCTTGGTTTGCAGAGTTGCAAGGTTGTCCTTTAAGGCAAAGATCTCTCATCTTGAGGTATCGAGTGGCTGTTCGCAGTGTGGAATTATGACAGTCGCTGCGTCCGGCGAGTCCGTCGACAAGAGAAATGTGTGCGCCGAAGGCAGAAAAGAAACAAAACGACAACAGTATTCTGCATTTGCGACTTCGTGCTTAGGGTGCATCAATACCCTTTGACTCCACTTTGGACTGCCATGGATCAATGTGATGGAATAATAGGAATTATAGTTCTATGAGGTCTTCTCTGACCAAGAGTGCTGTTGCCTTACTGGACTACAACTCCCGATATCCCATAGCATTGATCCATGGTAGTTAAAGGGTGTCATACTGCATTAATTCTACAGTGAAAATGCAGCTTGGTTGACATTCTGCTCCAATTGATGTATAGTAAAGTAGGTTTAAGGGGGGCAACAGTGTCATAATTGTGACTTAAGGTTGCATCTGCACTGAATAATACTAATACTAATGCTAATAATAATAGTATGGATCGTCGATGTTGCAATCCCAGGCAACAGAAGAATTGACAAGAGGCAACCGGAAAAGCTGACATGATATGAGGATTTAAAGAAGTGCAAAGACTCCGGCACAAGCTAGTAAAGGTGGTCCCATTGGTGATCGGTACACTAAGTGCAGTGCCTAAAGACCTTGGCCAACACTTGAAAACAATCGGCACTGACAAAATTACCATCTGTCAGCTGCAAAAGGTCACCCTACTCAGATCTGCATGCATTATTCACAGATATATCACACAATCCTAGACACTTGGGAAGTGTCCGATGTGTAATTCAATACAACAGCCAGCATAGTGATCTTGTTTGCTGTGTACTAATCTTGTTATGTATCAAATAATAATAATAATAATAACAACATAGAATGAATGCAGTTTCACCGCACTTTTAACTGCTTTGGCTCAATAGTATGGTCTCTCTAGGACAGTGTGGTTCTCAACCTGTGGGTCCCCATGTGTTTTGGCCTCCAACTCACAGAAATCCCAGCCAGTTTACCAGCTAGTTGAGAACCATTGCTCTAGGAGATTTTCTCAATGCAAAAAAATCCGGACACATCCCAACATCCCCAAACTAGGGAGGCTGGGAGTTGCAGTCCATCGCTTCAGGAGGGCATAAGGGCCCTCTCGAACAGCTTCTCACTGGTTCCTTGAGGTGCATCTACACTGTAGAATTAATGCAGTTTGACACTGCTTCAACTGCAGTGCCTCAATAATATAGAATCCTGGGATTTGTAGTGTGGCGAGGCACCAGCACCTATTGGCAGAGGAGGCGGAAGACCTTATAATTGCGCACGATCCCACAGCCCTGAGCCATGGCAGCTAAAGTGAGGTCGAACTGCATTAATTTTACTGTGTAGATGCGCCCTAAGTTGCAACTATGGACTTAAGTTACAAATTAGTAAATCTAGGTTGATGTTCCAGACTCACGGTTGCTAATTAGTTTTCTTAACAAAGTTGCTGATACAGAATACTGGTCTACATTGGCCACAATGCTCTCTACATGATCTTTTGGTAAACTCGTGTGTCCTTTATGTAGAAGGAACATCCCAAATTTGCTCCAAATATGGTAATATTTTTCCCTGACGAGACAATTTCTTGGGTCTTTCTTGGGCTCCTTTCTCAGGGGAGTAGTCTGCATTGCAAACCACAAAAAAGAGGAGTGCGTCAATGCACCCGTTAATTTCAAATGGACAGTTTTGCTTTGTCGAGGGCCATACTTATCTCCGACCCAACCGTCTCTTTAAAGGACGATCCTTCCTGTTCCATTACTTGCAGCCAGGGCACCGTGCATTGCAATTCATCTTCTACATTGTGGACAAGACTTATTCCAGCCTCCTGTTTCTCACCATAAGAAGAGCAATCCACGGGCTAGCAATGGATAGAAAACAGAAAATCACAGACAGCTTCCAAAGTTGATATTTAGCAAATATGTTGCTGTTATTGTTCCAAGTTGTTTCAACCAGCCATAACAGCAAAACATTACTGATTTGGAGACAGTCTTGAAAATGAGATAGAACAAAGGTGGCAGAGAATCAAGAGATGCCCGCAATGCAGAAGAAAAACTGCATTTCCAGGGGAGAAATTATGAAACTAGCCCTCGGTGGGTTAGCTGGTCAAAAGGATCGGCAGTGAACTGGCTTCTCTGGGAGAACATGGAAGAGATCCTGACTCTTTTTGGAGGGCTCAAATGGTCCAAAGCTGCCAAATTTGGCTGGATAGAAAGAATTAGTCGAGTCAGTGTCACTCCCCCAATAAGGCCACAAATTTCGCCATTGAAAAATCAAACAGAAAGGGGATACAAGGGAAGGAAAGGCCTTACTTCACAACAGATGGAAAAAAATGGAAGGAACGTTGGATGCATGGCCTTTTCCTTCCTGCTTCGAGCACGGTCCTCTTCCGCTTCCTTCCAAAGAGAATTCAGGATATTTTCTTAGCTGGAAGCCGGAGTAAATCCAGGCAGAACTTGCAGATGGGAACAGTGCTGTAGAAGATCGTCATAATGAGTTTCCCGTGAATCATGGTCATGAGCGTCTGGTGCCCGGAGGCCCATATCCGGTACCAGGGGCCGTAGAAAGGGTCCGAGATGGCTGGGCAGAGCATATTGTTCAGGTTCACTTCTGTGGCCTGGAAAACATAAGGGAGAAAGAGATGTGTTGCTTACTCGCATAAGAAACTATTATCATAGGAGGCCTCTTCTGGACCCCTTCCATCTTGTCCATATCCTTCTTGAATTGCTTTTCTCAGAATTGGAGGCAAGGTTATTCCAGGTGAGAAGGTCTCACCCTTGACCTAGACACTAGGCTCCTTTGGATGAAGCCTAAAATCCCATTGCCTTTTTGTTTTGCCCAACTCCCTTAGCAATCCGTATGTCTATAGCTTTAATATTCCTAGGGCTGCTAATAGGAGGTCGCGATGGGAAAGGGCTTCCCTAAATGTGCCATTCTAAATCACCAAGTCACACAGTCGGCCCATTTCACCAAGCCCACCCAGTCAATTTAAAATATTAATTTTCAATTGACATTTCATTAGTGTTTTGATCTTTGTTCTATGTACCGTATATACTCGAGTATAAGCCGACCCAAATATAAGCCAAGGCACCTAATTTTACCACAAAAAAACTGGGAAAACATTGACTCCAGTATAAGCCGAAGGTGGTAAATTTCAGAAATAAAAATAGATACCAATAAAATTACATGAATTGAGGCATCAGTAGGTTAAATGTTTTTGAATATTTACATAAAGCTCAAATTTAAGATAAGACTGTCCAACTCTGATCAAATCATTATTCTCATCTTCTTCAATGTAAATGTGCTTATGTATCCTTTTAATAATAATAGAGTAAAATAATACATGCAATAATAATAATATCAGAGTGAAATAATAAATGTATTAATAATAATAGAGTAAAATAAATGTAATAGTAGCAACAATAATAGAGAAAATAATACATGTAATAATACCAATAATAATAGAGAAATATAATAAATGTACCATATATTCTCGAGTATAAGCTGACCCAAATATAAGCCAACCAGGACCCTCACCCGAGTATAAGCCGAGGGAGGCTTTTTCAGTCTTAAAAAAAGGGCTGAAAAACTAGGCTTATACTCCAGTATATACAGTATGTTAATGGTCTCATGTTTTCTCTCTGTATTTTTAACATACGTATGTTACTAAGTGTCTTGAGATCCACAAGGAGAGTTGGGTAACTGTTGTTGTTGTTGTTGTTATTTCACCCCAAGGAACCAGTGGGAGGCTACTGGAGAGTGTTCCTGAAGGTTCTTGATGGGGCCGCGGTGGCGCAATGGGTTAAACCCTTGTGCTACTGAACTGCTGACCTGAAGGTTAGGAGTTTGAATTCACAGGACCTACCAGTTTGAAAACATGCAAATGTGAGTAGATAAATAAGTACCGCTTCAGCAGGAGAGGCAAAGACACTCCAAATAGTCATGCCAGTCACAGGACCAGGAGGTGACAGCGCAAGCTCCTCAGCTTGGAAATGGAGAAGAGAACCTCCCCCAGAGCCAGAGATGAGCACCGCCTCCAGAGCCGAAAATAAAAGGAGAAGCCTATGCTTTTGCCTGTGTATGTGTGCCTCATTGCATTGTAAAAAGGCACTGAATGTTTGCCTGAATCTGTTTATATATACTGTAATCCACTCTGAGTCCCCACGGGGAGAAGGGCGGAATATAAATGAAGTGTTGTTGTTGTTATTTTATTATGACACAGCAAACAAGATAGATATGCTGGATTTTGTATCACAAAATCACAAGTCAAACACTTCCCAAGTGTCTAGGACTGTGTGATGTATTTTCGGATGATGCGTGCAGATCCAGTAGGGTGGCCTTTTGCAGTTGGCAAAATTATTTATTATTATTATTATTATTATTATTATTATTATTATTATTATTATTATTATTATTATAGACTGCATCTCCCAGCCTTCCCTGTTTCGAGGATGTTGGGATGTGTAATTTTTTGCATTGAGGAAAAACTCCTAGATACCATATTATTGAGCCACAGCAGTTAAAGTGGTATGAAACTGCATCCACTTCATATTATTATTATTTCATTAACTACATGACTGAAACTCAGGCCAAGATCCAGTGAACACTTTACGCACCATCCCCAGACTCTGTAAAACCGTGAAGTGATACACGAACATCAGTCCAGTGGCGAGTAAGGCCCACCAGAAATTGCAAGACGGTTCCGGAGTGTAGACACCTGTTTGAAACGGGATGGAGACAGAAGAAATCTCATTCAGAAAGACTAGAGCAGTAGCAATGTTTCTTCAATAATACAAACTTTAGAAGTTGATTCTTTTTTAAAGGTTCTTTACTTGAAAACTTTTGCCAGAACCGGGGGGCAGGGAGATGGAATTGCAGTGGTCTATAGAGATTCCACCCACCTGACCAGGTGTCCCGTCTCACAGTCGACCACATTTGAATGCGTCTACCTAAGGGTGAGTGGCCAGGACAGAACAAGGATTCTGTTGGTGTCCCATCTCCCTGCCTGAGCTAGCCGGGGTGGTCTCAGACCTGTCATTGGAGTCCCAACGGCTAGTTGTGCGGGGGGACTTCAACATCCATGCCAAGTCTGCCCTTTCATGAACGGTTCAGGGATAGTCTTACAGGCTGTTCAATTCTCTGTGGTTTTTGCTTGCTCTCCTCCAGAACAGAAATTGGCGAAATCACCCAAACCCACTCGTCATAGTAATTATATCCCATTTTCTTCACTTAGAAACAATGCGTACCAATACAACCCTGCCAACAATAATTATGGAAATATGTAACTTCTATCCTAGAAGAGAAAATAAAGCCTTAATTGATGGGCAGGACCAGAATTATTATGACAAACCGGTTTTTCTCAAGGCGTGATTAGGCACATGCACAGAATGTATGACTTGCCAAAGTTGTACGACTTGTTTGTCCACACATGCAAGAGGAGAATCTATATTTGCTGCCAACTGGAAAGTCAGCAAATGCAGTTGAAGTTGAAACAGAAACTGAGTGTGCATCTACACTGCAGAATGAATGCGGAGTTAGAAGTGTTCTTTTAGTTGCCCAAAAACATAGACTCTCCCTTAACATATACTGTATATACTCGAGTATAAGCCTAGTTTTTCAGCCCTTTTTTAAGACTGAAAAAGCCCCCCTTGGCTTATACTCGGGTGAGGATCCTGGTTGGCTTATATTTGGGTCAGCTTATACTCGAGAATATATTATTATTATTATTGGTATTATTACATTTATTATTTTTCTCTATTATTGTTGCTACTATTACATTTATTTTACTATATTTTTATTATTATTAATACATTTATTATTTCACTCTGATATTATTATTATTATTATTACAGTAGAGTCTCACTTATCCAAGCTAAACGGGCCGGCAGACACTTGGATAAGCGAATATCTTGAATAATAAGGAGGGATTACAGAAAAGCCTATTAAACATCAAATTAGGTTATGATTTTACAAATTAAGCACCAAAACATCATGTTATACAAAAAAATTGACAGAAAAAGTAGTTCAATACACAGTAATGTTATGTTTTAATTACTGTATTTATGAATTTAGCACCAAAATATCACGATATATTGAAAACACTGACTACAAAAATGGCTTGGATAATCCAGAGGCTTGGATAAGCGAGGCTTGGATAAGCGAGACTCTACTGTATTACTGAATGTATTATTTTACTCTATTTATTATTACATGTATTATTTCCCTGTATTTATTATTATTATTACATGTATTATTTTACTCTATTATTATTAAAAGGATACATAAGCACATTTGCATTGAAGAAGAAGAATGATTTGATCAGAGTTGGACAGTCTTATTTTAAATTTGAGCTTTATGTAAATATTCAGAAACATTTAACCTACTGATGCCTCAATTAATGTAATTTTATTGGCATCTATTTTGATTTCTGAAATTTCCCACCCTCGGCTTATACTGGAGTCAATGTTTTCCCAGTTTTTTTGTGGTAAAATTAGGTGCCTCGGCTTATATTTGGGTTGGCTTATACTCGAGTATATACGGTATTTGCTTTTAAATCATGCTCTCAAGAGACAAAAAATAAGCAGACTTCTTTAAAAGTAACATAGTTGGTTTACTCACAAACTTCATGTATTCAGCCTACAGGTACTTTGCTTATGAATCCAGTTACAGATAGGATTTGAAGTAGTTTCTCTGGGTAGATAACACAGGGCATCTTTCTGAGAATCAATAGTCCATAGTCCAAAACATCTGTCTATTCTGAGAGTCTAATAGAGTCTCTGTCTAGTTCAGTGGTTCTCAACCTGGCCTTCAACTCCGAGAAATCCCAACAGATGGTAAACTGGCTGGGATTTCTGGGAGTTGGAGGCCAAACATCCACAGGTTGAGAACCACTGGTCTAGTCTGAAAGTCCAATGGAGTCTGATGGCTCCTGAACAGAATTTTGTTCCTCTAGACTTCTAAAAGCATACTGTTCCTACTGAAATCTAAAGCATACATCTGTTCCTACTGAAGTCTCTAAGCATGCTACAGTTTTCCCTCACTTATCGCGGGGGTTAGATTCCAGCACTACCTGCAATAAGTGAAAATCCGCGAAGTAGGGACGCTATATATTTATACATTATTTTAGTAGTTATACACTATTTGAAGTCTTTGTCAACCAATTGTGTGTTGATAAATCGCCTCCTTCTCCTGTTGCCACTTGGGCTCCTTTTCTCTCCCTTCGGCTTCTCTTTCCTTCCTTCCTTAGGCTGTAAATTGTATTTTTATGATTTATAATATTCTTTTAGAGTTTATTGAAAAGCCACAAAACAGTGAATCTGCAAAAAGTGAACCGCAATGTAGTGAGGGAACACTATATACTAAAATGGAGTCTGAGTCCTGAGCAAGCCCAGATCTGATCATATGGTCTGCTGCCCTTCCGACAACAAAGAGCCAAAGAAAACTGTATACCAATATACACATACATAATACAGCAATTTAATGTACACATGCTGATGCACACTTTGAGTCAACTTCTTTGACTGGACTTTGCGTCCATACTGTTAACATTAATTTCATTGGGGAGCTCCTGGTGGCGCAGTGGGTTAAACCCTTGTGCTGGCAGGACTGCTGACCAATAGGTCAGCAGTTTGAATCCGGGGAGAGCTGGTGAGCTCTTTCAACTCCAGCTCCCCATGCGGGGACATGAGAGAAGCCTCCCACAAGTTTGGTAAAACATCAAACATCCGGGCAATGTCTCCTGGGCAACGTCCTTGAAGGCGGCCAATTCTCTCACACCAGAAGCAACTTGCGGTTTCTCAAGTTGCTCCTGACATGAAAATTTTTTTTCATTGGAATCAGTAGAAAAAACTGCAGAGGATTTCAATTGACTAGCCATTCTTATACATTTAATTTCCATTTTATTAGACCCCAAAAATGGCATTTTGGTAAATGTCACGCACAAGCAATTTGTTTCATAAAGATCAAGTAGACAGAACATATTGTAAAGAACAAAAATAACTTTCTGGCCTTGCATCACACATTTTAGTGCAAATATTAAGACACAAATAGTGTTCAATTTAGCAGGTATTGCAGAATGTAGTGCCACAGTCCACTTTAAAAAGGGTCATGACATGCAGCTGTTAATAAAATGCTATATTATATAAAAAGCCACATGTTAAATTCATAAAATATATACAGTAGAGTCACACTTATCCAACGTTCTGGATTATCCAACGCATTTTTGTAGTCAATGTTTTCAAAACATGGTGTTATTTTGGTGCTAAATTTGTAAATACAGTAATTACTACATAGCATTATTGTGTATTGAACTACTTTTTCTGTCAAATTTGTTGTCTAACATGATGTTTTAGTGCTTAATTTGTAAAATCATAACCTAATTTGATGTTTAATAGGCTTTTCCTTAATCCCTCCTTATTATCCAACGTATTCACTTATCCAACATTCTGCCGGCCCGTTTATGTTGAATAAGTGAGACTCTACTGTAGTGGTTTATTTGGATGATTTTAAAGTGATTTCACTGTGGAATTTAGCTCGACTGAGACACACATCCAGAGAGTCTTCGTATCTGAAAGTGCTCTCCCTTCAGATAAGAGGGTCTAGATCTGCAACTACTACAATTAGAGATCTGAAATTTTGGGAAATTTAGTTTAACGCCTGGCTGGCATTACAGCTAAAAATTGAACAAAATTGGAGGACATGATGGTGGGAAGGTTTAGACCACTTTGGCATGGGATGGACCCCCCGCACTTTATTCCTTTCCTTTATTAGGGGAAGCGGGCTAAATATTGCTGGAATCAGCACACCACCGACACAGCCGAGAGCCTTCACCTCGGCCGGTTACGTGCCTTTCGCGGGGAAGGAATTAGCCTTCAGGCCCAAAGCAGCTTATAAGATTTCTTAGCCAGTGGGTGGCTGAAGGTCAGCCCGAGTCGGGGACGGAGAGAAGGGCACGGTGCCAGGATGGGGATCACTGGAGCA
Source organism: Anolis carolinensis (assembly GCF_035594765.1). Taxonomy (NCBI): domain Eukaryota; kingdom Metazoa; phylum Chordata; class Lepidosauria; order Squamata; family Anolidae; genus Anolis; species Anolis carolinensis. The sequence goes on along the minus strand of NW_026943823.1, from coordinate 13,459,321 downwards.
GAAGGGAGAGCGGGATCCCGATATAGATAGAAACGTAATAGGCAAAACGACATGGTATAACAATAGCTGGGCAAATTGTGGCCCTCCGGGTGTTTTGGATTCCCAACTCCCACCATTCCTAACAGCCTCAGGCCCCTTCCTTTTCCCCCTCAGCCGCTTAAGCGGCTGAGGGGGAAAAGGAAAGGGCCTGAGGCTGTTAGGAATGGTGGGAGTTGGGAATCCAAAACACCCGGAGGGCCAAAATTTGCCCATGCCTGGTGTCTACCAGAATGAATGAATGAGCTGTTCCTCCAGCCAAGAAAAGCAGCTAAGGATCAAAACAAAGGCAAGCCACAGAAAAGGGAACTTTGGCTCCCCCTGCAGGCAGTTGTCTCAATAGCAAGTAACTATACCAACGTACAGTCTCCGAATAACACTATGTACCCTGTTTCCCCGATAATAAGACAGTGTCGTATATTAATTTTTGCTCCCAAAGATGCACTAGGTCTTATTTTCAGGGGATGTCTTATTTTTCCACAAAGAAGAATTCACATTTATGGTTGAATTGTTTAAAAATGAAAATGTATTATCTACTGTGCAGTAGTTGTCATCACAGACCAGCATAACCAAACTGTGAATCCTTTCAAAAATTTTCAAGATATAAATAAAGAAGCGCCAGAAATCAAGGAATTAGAAGAAATTCAAACAGACTATAGGGATGTATCATGGTTCCAGTACTATCAAATTAAAGAGAGTTTTAATAAGGATAAGAAAGTGGGATTTGATACTAATAATGGGTTCTGGGATAACATACTCCAAAGAAATAAAAAGGTTATAACAAAATTATACAACAAATTAGTAGATTGGGCCATAGAGACAGAAATTATAAAAGAATCAATGTTAAAGTGGTCTAAAGATCTGGGCAGGCTAATCTTAATAAGTGAATGGGAGGAAATTTGGGGAAAGAAAATCAAATATTGCCTCGCTACAGATCTCAAAGAGAACTGGATAAAAATAATCCATAGATGGTATTTAACACCAAAAAATGGCTTAATGTACAAAAATAGAGATAATAAATCTTGGAGGTGTAAAGAGCAAGTAGGGTCATACTATCATATGTGATGGAATTGTAAGGAAATAAAAAAATATTGGAAAATAATTAATATTGAATGTAGGAAAACCTTAAAAAATAAATCTGGAATGTAAACCGGACTACTATCTACTGGGATTATATAATATACAAGATAGAGAGAGAGGACCAAAACTGAAGAATAAAGAGAATTTAGAAAAAAATTTCACATATTTAATTACAGCAGTGAGATTAGTAATTGCTAAACACTGGAAAGGTACAGTTATCCCCATGAAAGAAATGTGGTTAGAAAAAATAATGGAAATTAAAAATATGGACAAATTAACATATTTGATATTATTATTATTTCTTGTTACTACCTTTATTTCCATGTACAACAATCTATGGTATGTACATTTACCGATCCTGCATGCTTCCAAACAAAAACTTTACTAGGTCTTACTTTCGGGGAAGGCCTTATATTTAGCAATTTAGCAAAACTTCTACTAGGTCTTATTTTTCGAGGATGTCTTATTTTCAGGGAAACAGGGTATGTAACGCGATTTCTGTTTCTGGGTTATAAATGTCATTTCCTAATTGGGTCTATAATAAAATCATGAAAAAAAACTTTATTAAACTGGAAAAAAAACTTTTGTTTTTGCAGGAGGGACAACATGCAGCACATTTTGCTCCAGGGTCTCTCTCAGTCAATGCAACCTAGTTTTTGGCAGCCGCAAAACTGAAGTTTCTGGAGTAGAGCAACTACAGTAGAGTCTCACTTATCCAACATAAACGGGCCGGCAGAATGTTGGATAAGCGAATATGTTGGATAATAAGGAGGAATTAAGGAAAAGCCTATTAAACATCAAATTAGGTTATGATTTTTAAAATTAAGCACCAAAACATCATGTTATACAACAAATTAGACAGAAAAGTAGTTCAATACACAGTAATGCGTAATGAGTAATTACTGCATTTACGAATTTAGCACCAAAATATCATGATGTATTGAAAACATTGACTACAAAAATGAGTTGGATAATCCAGAACATTGGATAAGTGAGACTCTACTGTACTTTCAAAGTAAGTACTGCATGATGAAATAGCAATAACACTTTCAAATGAGGAAGATAAGATTTTTTTTTTCAAATTTTGTTACAAAGTGTACTTTGGGTTTTATAAATGAAATGTAATAACTCTTAAGGAGAATGCACAGCAAAGGCTGAATCACAATAAAGCTTGCTGTTTTGTTCAATAACAACAATCACAACAACAACTTTATATCCTGTTGTCGAAGGCTTTCATGGCCGGAATCACTGGTTCGCTGTTGAGTTTTCCAGGCTGTCTGACCATGTTCTAGCAGCATTCTCTCCTGATGTTTTACCCACATCTATGGCAGGCATCCTCAGAGGTTGTTGGGTCTGTTGCAAATTAGGCAAGTGAGGTTTATATATCTGTGGAATAACGCCTAGGGTGGGAGAAAGAACTCTTGTCTGTTTGAGGCAAGTGTGAGTGTTGCAATTCGCCACCTTAATTAGCACCGAATGGCCTTGCAGCTTCAAAGCCTGGCTGTTTCCTGCCTGGGAGAAGGAACCTCACTTTCCTAGTTTCCAACAGATCTCACAATCTCTGAGGATGCCTGCCATGGTTGTAGGCGAAACATCAGGATAGAATGCTTCTGGAACACGGCCATACAGCCCAGAAAACTCACCACAACCCTACTTATATCCTGCTTTTATCTCTTAACCAACAGAAGCCACAGTGGTGCAATGTTATACCCTTGTTCCAGCTGAACTGCTGATCTGATGGTTGGATTGCTAACCTGAAGGTTGCCGGTTCGAATCCGCAAAACGGGATGAGCTCCCACCTGTCAGCTCTAGTTTCCCATATGGGAACATGAGATGAGCCAACCAGCAAGATAGTAACACATCCAGGCGTTCCCTGGGCAACATCTCTACAGATGGTCAATCCTCTCACACCAGAAACGACTTGCAGTATGTTCTCAAGTTGCTTCTGACACAATAAAAAATCTCTTAACCAGGGTCAGGAAGACATCTTTCCACCATGTCTCCTGTATCAATTTAATGATATAATAGTTTATAATAATATTATACTATACTATTATAATATATTGTATATACATGTAATATTAATAATATTATGATGTAATACAATGTAATAATAATTATAATTCACTATTATAATTGTATATTTATATTACATGCAATATTACTAATAATATTGCAATATAGTCATATAATATAATATATTGTATGTATATATACTTGTAAACCGCCCTGAGTCCCCTTCAGGGTGAGAAGGGCGGGATATAAATGTGGCTAATAAATAATAAATAAATAAGTATTTTATTTTTGCAAAAGCAGTTCATTGTTAGGCCACCACTAGAGGGCAGCAAACCATTGTAAATCAACAGGAGACCAGCAAGATCGAATGTGCTTTTGGACTCAGGCCACTGTAGCCTAAATAGTAGGGTAATTAAACTGCATTAATTCGACAGTGTAGATGCACCATTTATGTCACCTAGAAAGTGCTCAGAGACATCCTGGGGCCTCTTTCTTTCTTTCTTTCCAAGGGAATTCAGTCACTACTTGCCCACCTTTGCCTTAAATAAAAGCACCCTGCAATTGCACCTACCTCCTTTCCGCAGTAGATAGATGGGAACGATGTACAGCATAATATGCTGGATGTAGTAAACCTCCACTTCAAAAGGTAGCTGCAGAAAGAAAGGAAACAAACACTGTAAACAGTTTGAACAAACCATTTATATAATGTTGTCGAAGGTTTTCATGGCTGGAATCACTGGGTTGCTGTGAGTCTTCCAAGCTGTATGGCCATGTTCCAGAAGCATTCTCTCCTGATGTTTCACCCACATCTATGGCAGGCATCCTCAGAGGTTGTGAGGTCTGTTGGAAACTAGGAAAGGGTTTATATACAGTAGAGTCTCACTAATCCAAGCCTCACTTATCCAAGCCTCTGGATAATCCAAGCCATTTTTGTAGTCAATGTTATAAAACATGATGTTTTGGTGCTTAACTTGACTTGTAAAATCATAATCTAATTTGAGGTTTAATAGGCTTTTCCTTAATCCCTCCTTATTATCCAAGATATTCGCTTATCCAAGCTTCTGCCGGCCCGTTTAGCTTGGATAAGTGAGACTCTACTGTATATATATCTGTGGAACGATGTTCAGGGTGGGAGAAAGAACTCTTGTCTGTCTGATGTTGCAATTGGCCAGCTTGTTTATTTATTTATTTTTAGCAGCATTTATATCCCACCCTTCCCACCCCGAAGGGGACTCAAGGTGGCTTTCAAGTTAAACGTATATACAATATATTATATTATTAGCATAGAACAATATAAGCATTATATATTACTATATTGTACTATAACACTATATTGCAATATTATTAATAATATTACATGTAACATAAATATACATTTATAATAAAGGTAAAGGTTTCCCCTGACGCTAAGTCCAGTCGTGACCAACTCTGGGGGTTGGTGCTCATCTCCATTTCTAAGCCGAAGAGCCGGCATTGTCTGTAGACACCTCCAAGGTCATGTGGCCATAGGCATGACTGCATAGAGAGCTGTTACCTTCCCGCTGGAACGGTACCTATTGATCTACTCACATTGGCATGTTTGCGAACTGCTAGGTTGGCAGAAGCTGGAGCTAACAGCGGGCGCTCACTCCGCTCCTGGGATTTGAACCTGGGACGTTTTGGTCTGCAAGTTCAGCAGCTCAGTGCTTTAACACACTTTGCCACCGGGGCATTATATATTACTATATTGTATTATAACACTATATTGCAATATTATTAATAATATTACATGTAACATAAATAAACAATTATAATAGCGTATTATTATTATATAGTATTAAATTATAATATTCTTATCCATATTATATGTACATACATTATATTATATTATTAGTATTTATTTATTTATTTATTTACAGTATTTATATTCCGCCCTTCTCACCCTGAAGGGACTCAGGGCGGATCACATTATAACACACATAGGGCAAACATTCAATGCCCATAAACACATCAAACAGAGACTGAGAGACACACGCAGAGGCAAGTTAACCTTCTTCTGAGGGGATGTTCGATTCTGGCCACAGGGGGGAGCAGCTGCTTCATCATCCACACTGACAGCACTTCCTCATTCCAGGTCGTAAATTAGTTAATCTTGCCTCCCCACTTTATAAGTGGTACCTTATCTCCTACTTGATAGATGCAACTATCTTTCGGGTTGCTAGGTCAGCAACGAGCAGGGGCTATTTTTTATTTTTAATTGACGGGTGCTCACGGGCTGGCCTCGAACTCATGACCTCATGGTCAGAGTGATTTAAGGCAGCTGCTCAACAGCTGCGGCACAGCCCAGCCCGGCATAATAATAATATTATATATTATTATATTGTTATATTGACACAGGAGACGTGGATTACCATTGAATAGCCTTTCAGCTTCAAAGACTGGCTGCTTCCTGCCTGGGGTGATCATTTGTTGGATGGTGTTAGCTGGCCCTGATTGTCCAAGCACATGGAGAATTTCAACAGAAAGGAGGAAACCATCAAAATGAACAAAATCTGGCGACCAGTGTTAAAAAAAACCCTCTAAAATCAGGACAGTAAATAAAGAACAACACTCAGAAAACAGGGGAATTTCAGACAGGAAACAATCAGGGCCAAGAAATGCTTCCCCCAGGCACAAAGCAGCCAGCCTTTGAAGCTGCAAGGCTATGTAATACTAATCAAGGTGGCCAATTGCAACATTCACACTTGCCTCCAACAGACAAGGGTTCTTTCTCCCAGTGGGAAAAGGAAGGGGCCCGAGGCTGTTAGGAATTCTGGGAGTTGGAAGTCCAAAACACCTGGAGGGCCGCAGTTTGCCCATGCTTTCTCTAGAGACCTGGGTTCGGATCTCTGCTCAGGAATGGAAGCTTACTGGGCAAGTCACACTCTCTCAACCTCAGAGCAAGTCCCTTTCTGAGCAAACCTTGCCAAGAAAACCTCATCATAGCTGCATCTAACATTGGGAAAGTAATTTAAAAAACACATGGCTGAGAAGAAGGACGAGATACTATAAAATGAGTAAGGCCACTTGTCTTCCCATATTTTTCAAGCTCTCAAAGGTAAAGGAAGGCATCTCAATACTGCCTCATCCTCTTCTCCATCTATGTAAAGGATGCAGTCCCATCTAGCAACTCCATTTTTCGTTATTTTGATTCATTGTGTAATCACCGAAGGAAAAACAATTCCTGACGATCTCAGACTTGCCACCATTTGGAAAAAAACACTACTCATAGTGATAGTAAAGTGATGACAAAGCCAAGGCTTGGCGGAGGGGATATGTGCAATTAGTCCGTGCCTGTCTTAAATTAAACCACAAGGAGTAACCCGGACTGGTATGCGAAAGGACGGGAGCTCCTGATAACGCAGCCGCCTCCGAAATTGCTTTTGCCACTGACTCAACCAAGATGTTGGCCAATCTGGAGCCCAACCCAGGGAAGAACTCATGGCTGGAGAATGTCATGCTTGTTGGTATCTGTCGGCAAGTCAGCTCTGACTTATGGCATCCCTATGAATGACTGTCAAGTGTGACATATTGTCCTCTCGATATGCCCAAAATGTGGCAGTTTGTTCATCTTGGTTTCTAGGGAGTGTTCAGGCTTGGATTAATAGGACTCTAGTGTCTCGATCAATGATGGGCAACCTTTTGTGCTTGGTGTGTCAAAATTCACCAAAAAAACCTAGCATGACTTGGGTGGTGTGTCACTTTGAGAAAAAAACCATAATTTCGCAATATGTATAGTTTAAATAAAAAATATATATAATTGTAATATATAACTATTTAATAAATCCAAAACTACCCACTACCATTATTTCCACGTACAACAATCTATGGTACCTCTTGCAGCTTCCATGCTGATTTCTCTCTATTCTAGTTTCAATGTAGTCATGAATAATAAATAATATAATAATAACATAATAGTAATAATATGATAATATACTACAATAATAATAGAAATATATAATTTTATATATACACACACACATATATATATATGTATGTATGTAATGTGCATAATTCCCATGGAGTAAACAACAAAACCACTAGACCAAATCACACCAAATTTGGCCACAAAATACATAGTCACCCAATTAATCTGCATGCGGCAGCGTGTCAGCAAAAATGGCTAGGCGTGTCAGTGCTGACACGCTTGTCATAGGTTGGCCATCACTGGTCTAGATCCAGGGAAGTCATACTACTCCTCTCTTCTGCCTTGGTCAGACCACACCTGGAATCACACTGTGTCCTATTCCGGACACTGCAATTCAAGGGAGATGTTGACAAACTGGAATGTGTCCAGAGGAGGGTCAATGGTCATTGCTGCCTAGTTCTAAGACCCCAGTTCGAATCCTCATTCAGACATAGGAGCCCACTGGGAGACCTTGAGCAAGTCACACTGTCTCAACCTTAGATGAAGACCTTCTTTCAACAAACCTTAGCAACAAACCTTAGCAAGCCCATCTTGAGCTTGCCATTGGTCAGGAAATCCTCATACACGGAAACAGATATCAATTGAATAATGCTAGAATAATAATAATAGAATAATAATAGAATAATAGCCCTGGTGGCGAAGTGTGTTAAAGCACTGAGCTGCTGAACTTGCAGACCAGGTTCAAATCCCGGGAGCGGCGGGAGCAGCTGCTGATAGCTCCAGCTTCTGCCAACCTAGCAGTTCGAAAACATACCAATGTAAGTAGATCAATAGGTATCGTTCCAGCAAGAAGTGGCCACATGACCTTGGAGGTGTCTATGGACAATGCCGGCTCTTCGGCTTAGAAATGGAGATGAGCACCAACCCCCAGAGTCGGACACGACTGGACTTAACGTCAGGGGAAACCTTTACCTTTACCTAGAATAATTTCTACAGTGGGCCTTCGGTATCTGTTGGGGTTGGTTTGCAGGATATTAAAATCTGTGGATACCGAAGTCCCGCTACATACAATGTAGTAAAATAGCATCCCATATGTAAAACATTGTGGATAGAGGAATCCATGGGTGCAGAATCTATTAATGTGGAGGGCCAGCTAACATGTCCCAATAAAGGATTCCCCCAGGCAGGAAGCAGCCAGGCTTTGAAGCTGCAAGGCCATTCAATGCTAATCAAGGTGGCCAATTGCAACATTGACACTTGCCTGAAATAGACTAGAGTTCTTTCTCGCACCCTGGACATAATTCTACAGGGATATAAACCCCACAGATCTCACAACCTCTGAGGATGCCCACCAATGCTTCTGGAACATGGTCATACATCTATCGATCTATCACCTATATACTTGTGTGAGTTCTCTGGCCAATCATTTGGGATAGGGGGGCGGGCGGGGGGGGGCCTTGCACGCAGGATAAATTTTCAAAAGCAATTTCAGATAAAAGAACCCAACCCAAAGCTACTCATTGCTGCCTAATGTTGTGTTGTCAAAATGTTGTCGGTTACACAGCTGCCACCCAAAAAGCGCTTTCGTCAACAGTTGCATTGCATCGACATGTAGAACAAAAACAAACTAAAATGGCTAGTTTTTGAGAACTAAAACTTGGCCAGTCATAGAGTACATTTCCTGGTACTGTGTCATTTTACTGAAATCCCTTCTAAATGAAATAAAAGCAAAGTGAACAGGCAACACCCATTCCAGAAGCCAGTTTGTGGGAAAATAGAGAAGACAATAGCAGGGGAATTAATGCTTGGTGGGTTGAGTATTGAGCTAGGACTCTTAAGGACTCAATAACAGAAAGCCACTGGGCGACTATGGGCAAAGCTCTCAGCCACAATGGAAGGTGATAGCAAATAAAATATGTCAAGAAATCACTGTGATACAGGCCCACAACAAGAAACACAGAGTTGACACAACCTCTAACAATAGTATTATTTCATACTAGGATCAAACGATTAAGAATTGAGGCTGTAAGATGTAGTAAGTTCTTCCTGATGTTTCAATGGAATTTTTTTCCTTGCAATTTGAATCCATTGGTTCTTGTTCTAGACCTTGGAACTCACTCCATCTTCCAGGACTTTGCTCCAGACGGCTCTCATATCATTTCCTCTCTTCTCCAAGCTAAACATTCCCAGCTCCTGAATTATTTCTTATTGGAGTTGGGTTTCCAGACCTTTGACCATCTTTGGTCACCCTTCTTGGGACCCTGTTCCAGCTTCTTGAACTGTGGTGCCCTAAGGATGTTATATGGAGTTCAGCATGACTTACTTCCAAGTGCATGGAAAACTACCTTACAATACGGATTGGCAATCTGTGGCCTGATAGATATTGCTCTCGTGATCCTTTGTTGGGAGATAATGCCGTCCATTCTTACCCTGAGATATTCGAAATGCTCAATTAATGTAACACAATCCTCTCCGATACTCTTTGTGCTCATTCTCTGCCTCCCGCTGTATTTGCCTCTTCCTTTCTCAATGCGAATCCCTTTTGCATGGCGGATCTTTGAATATGTTTTAATGGATTTTAGCTGTGAATTTTTTAATACGGTGACGCAGTGTGTTAAAGTGCTGAGCTGCTGAACTTGTGAACTGAAAGGTCACAGGTTCAAATCCGGGGAGCGGAGTAAGCACCCATTGTTAGCCCCAGCTTCTGCCAACCTAGCAGTTCGAAAACATGCAAATGTGAGTATATCAATAGGTACCACTCCGGCGGAAAGGTAACAGTACTCCATGCAGATGTATATGGACAATGCCAGCTCTTCAGCTTAGAAATGAAGATGAGCACCAACCCCCAGAATCAGACACAACTGGACTTAATGTCAGGGGAAACCTTTACCTATATTAAATTCTTTTTTAATGTTTGCATGTAAATTGTATGCTAATGCTTTTACGTTAAGCCCCTTTCTCCTTCGGGAGAGATAAAGCGGAGTAAATAATAATAATAATAATAATAATAATAATAATAATAATAATAATAATAATAATAAAAACAAAGTATGGATCATCGATGTTACAATCCCAGGTGACAGTAGAATTGATGAGAAGCAACTGAAAAAGCTGATATGATGTGAGGATTTAAAAATCGAACTGCAAAGACTCTAGCACAAGCCAGTCAAGGTGGTCCCAGTGGTGATTGGCACACTGGGTGAAATGACTAAAGACCTTGGCCTGCACTTAAACACAACCGGCGCTGACAAAATTACCATCTGTCAACTGCAAAAGGCCACCCTATTCGGAACTGCACGCATTATTTGTCAATACCTCACACAGTCCTAGACCAGTGGTTCTCAACCTGGAGTCTCCAGATGTTTTGGCCTTGTTTGCTGTGTCATACTATGTTGTTGTGTCAATAATAATAATAATAATAATCCCTTGTCCAGAGCATGGCTTTAAAAGTTATAAGCAGCACTCTGAATTCTTTCTGGAAAGGAATCAGTAGCCAAGGAAGCCGTTCCAACCAAGGAATTATATGATCCACGTAATCGGCCCCGGTTTCAGCATTTGGAGTAGCTTTTGGACAACTTCCCAAAGCAACTCAGCCTAAGAGTGTGTTTCTGCAATCTGAATGGGAACGTGGTCAAGGCATGGGTCGCTACAGCCAGATGCAACTTCTCAAGGAAGCGTCCGTTTACTGAAGCTAATGCTACATTTCCAAAAAAGGGAAAGACACAACTTTACCAAAAGTTCCTTTTGGGCACTTTCCCATTTTTGCAATTTATGGGATTTCACATTCTAGCAGTTGTTACCTCAATATATTGGAACCATCAAAAGGGTCCTCCCCCGGTGGCGCAATGGATTAAACCTTTGTGCCGGCAGGACTGCTGCCTTGAAAGTTGGGTTGCTGACCTAAAGGTTGCTGGTTCGAATTCGGGGAGAGCACGGATGAGCTCCCTCTGTCAGCTCCAGCTCCATGCGGGGACATGAGAGAAGCCTCCCACAAGGATGGTAAAAACATCAAAACATCCGGGCGTCCCCTGGGCAACGTCCTTGCAGACGGCCAATTCTGTCACACCAGTTTCTCAAGTCGGAAAAAAACCCGCATCTCATTGCAAACAGTCCATTTAATTGAATTATAGAGGTGGCTTTTTGACCACAAGGGTATTTGATCCCACTCTGAGAAGGGCTACTTGTCGACAGAGAGAAGCAAAGCCAAATGGGAGCAACTCAGACAACAGTCTTATTTCGCCGCCAAGCCCAGCCCTGTACTCAGGTTTTCAATGCAACCCTTTTCCCTTCTGTTTACAGGAAACCCTCTTGCAACATCTTCCTGGTAAGATCACTCATTGGGTAATAAATAATGTACCTGATGCAACCAATAGCATCTGTAATTTTAATGGCGCCCCGACAGATGATTAGCAGATACGAAGGGCTCCTTGTCAGAGAGATGGTTGGGGCCAATAACTGGAAGAGAAATAAATACTGTATTTGGTATTTGAAGAAGGGGAGAATGCCCCCCAAGGACCCCAAAGGGATTCCTAAACTTTTAAGATGTTTCCAATTTAGGACGACTGTTGGGCAACATGGCTCAATACTATGGAATTAAGGAGTTGTAGTTTGGCATGTGCTCTTTCGCAGAGAAGGCCCAAGACCTTGCAAAACTACAACTCCCAGGGTTCCATAGCACTGAGCCAGGGCAGTAGAAGTGGAGTCAAGCTGCAGTCATTCTACAGTACAGATGCACCCTAATTCCTGAACATAGCACTATCTGTCCAAGGAGCCTCCATCCTGTTAACTTCAGTTCTTTGGTTAGCACTGATCTCCGGTTCCATTTCAGCCTCTACTCATTCTATTAATAATAAGTAGGCACTTTCACATTGATTTGCAGTAAAAAATTTAATATAATATGAATGAGAAAATCTCATTTGAGATTCAGAACTCAGAATACCTAGCTTCAGTACGTAAAACTTCCTTCAAATACCACTTTTCTCAAACTACAGTGAAGTGGGTTGAGCATTGGGTGATGGTTTGAATGTTCACTCAGCCATGGAAACCCATTGAGGGTAGACATTGGGTGAGTCACACTGTCTCAGCCTCGAAGGAAGACAATAACAAACCTCTCTGAACAACTTCTGCCTGGAAAACTCAATGATATGTTCTCCTTAGAGCAGCGTTTCTCAACCTGGGGGGCAGGATCCCTGGGGGTCGCAAGGGGTTTTCAGAGGGGTCGCCAAAGACCATCAGAAAACACATAATTCTGATGGTCTTGGGAACCCAAATCCCTTCAATATTTTCTGTTGGTCATGGGGGTTCTGTGTGGGAGGTCTGGCCCAATTCTATTGCTGGTGGGGCTCAAGGGGCTTCTTGATTGTAGGAGAACTGTAAATCCCAGCAACTACAACTCCCAAATGTCAAGGTCTATTTTCCCCAAACTCCACCAGTGGTCACATTTGGGCATATTGAGTATTTGTGCCAAGTTTGGTCCAGATCCATCATTGTTTGAGTCCACAGTGCTCTCGGGATGTAGGTGAACTACAACTCCCAAATTCTAGGTCAATGCCCACCAAACCTTCCAGTATTTTCTATTGGTCATGGGAGTTCTATGTGCCAAGTTTGGTTCAATTCCATCGCTGGTGGAGTTCACAGTGCTCTTTGATTATAGGTGAACTATAAATCCCAGCAACTACAACTCCCAAATGACAAAATCAATGTATTCAAATTTGGGCGTATTGGGTATTTGTGCCAAATTTGGTCCAGTGAATGAAAATACATCCTGCATATCAGATATTTATATTGCGATTCATAACACTAGCAAAATTACAGTTATGAAGCAGCAACGAAAATAATTTTATGGTTGTGGGTCACCACAACATGAGGAACTGTATCAAGGGATCGCGGTATTAGGAAGGTTGAGAACCACCGCCGAAGAGTTACTTTAATGCAGATGTGACTTGAAGGCACACAGCAACAAAATAATGAAGTGCCAGTAGATGCCTTCAAACCATCTATAATTAATTTCCTAGCAATCTCTAAGGCAACGAATACTCAAAGGTTTGCCCTTGATTTGCAACACATACAATGCCACTCACTTCCAAAACACAAATAGATGTTTGTTCCCAGCATGTTTCAGATGTTTAAACTGTCAGGCAGCTCCACTCAGATCCAAAGCAATACTTGTTGACTATTTAAGCGCCTTTAGATCCTGGCAGAACAACCTCTTCTAGGAGCACGGAAGCGGTGCAGAGTTTTAGCAAGATTCGCAGAGACAGCAAGCCTCCGGCCTCCAGGTCCTGTGCTATTTTGGTTTGATCTGTAGCAACGTTTCCAGAACACCCAGAAAAATACAGAAACAAAAAGGGAATCTGAGAATCCTAGAGTTGGAAGAGAGCACAGAGGCCATCCAATCCAACTCCATTTCTGCCAGGAAGGAAAAACACAATCAAATCACCCCCAACAGATGGCCATCCAGCATCTGCTTAAAAGCCTCCAAAGAAAGAGCCTCTACCAAACTCAGAGGCAGAGAGTTCCTCTCTTGAACAGCTCTTCCTACAGTCAGGAGTTCTTCCTAATATGGATGCAGCCTAGAATGTGGAGCTACCGGTGGTGCAGTGGGTTAAACACCTGTGCCAGCAGGACTGATGACTAATTTATTTTCGTGTCAGGAGCGACTTGAGCAAGTCGTTTCTGGAGTGAGAGAATTGGCCGTCTGCAAGGATGTTGCCCAGGGGACGCCCGGATGTTTTGATGTTTTACCATCCTTGTGGGAGGCTTCTCTCATGTCCCCACATGGAGCTGGAGCTGATAGAGGGAGCTCATCTGCGCTCTCTCCGGGTAGGATTCGAACCTGGCAGCTTGCAGATCAGCAGCCCAACCTTCAAGTCACAAGGCTTTAACCCACTACTCCACCGGGGGCTCCACCAATGACTTGAAGGTTAGGTTGCTGACATGAAGGTTGCCGGTTCGAATCCAACCCGGGAGAGCACAAATGAGCTCCCTCTAATCAGCTCCAGCTCCATGCGGGGACATGAGAGAAGCCTACCACAAGGATGGTAAAAACATCAAAACATCCGGGCATTCCCTGGGCAACATCCTTGCAGATGGTCAATTCTCTCACACCAGAAGTGACTTGAAGTTGCTCAAGTTGCTTCTGACACGAAAAAAGCCTAGAATCGCATTGGCCTTTTGAGCTGCTGCATCACGTTGTTGGCTCATGCTCAGTTTGTGGTCTACTAAGACTCCAAGATCTCTTTCCCATGGATGGTTGTAAAACCAGGCATCACTCATTCCATAAATCATAGTCATAGAATCATTGAGTTGGAAGAGACCTTGAGGGCCATCCAGTCCAACCCCATTCTGCCAAGAAGCAGGGAAATCGCATTCAAAGCACCCCTGACAGATGGCCATCCAGCCTCTGTTTCAAAGCCTCCAAAGAAGGAGCTTCCGCCACACTCCGGGGCAGAGTTCCACTGGCGAACAGCTCTCACAGTTCTTCCTAATGTTCAGGTGGAATCTCCTTTCCTGTAATTTGAAGCCACTGTTCCGTGTCCTAGTCTCCAGGGCAGCTCCCTCCTCCCTATGACTTCCCCTCACATGTGGCTTTCATACATTCCATTGATGATATGCTCCTTATTGATTATTATTTCTTCTTGTTGTGTACTTTCAGGTTGTTTCTGACCAATGGAGACTACCACATGGTTCTCTTGGTGAGATTAGTTCCTTGCCTTTATGCATCTTGGCAACCTTTTCACGAAGGGCAAGGCAATGTGTTGCTACATGCTGCCAATTACAATAGAAGGAAGAGCAGCCACACAAACACGGCTTCGATATTGTGTTGTCTGAACCTGGGCTCTGACTCATCTCTCCCCCAAGAAACCAGAGAAATATTCACTCACATTGCTGGCCTACTTCTGCATCCTAGATGACAGCGAATCAATGGGGAAACTCGGCACCGAGAGCATTTTGTTTGAACATATTGTTTTGTGTGTTCATATTACCAGCTTCTTGCATTTTTAAACAGAGAAATGATTCCTGCCAGTTACAGAGACAGAACGGATGCTGCGTGTTTCAGCAGTTCCAGAATTGACTTTTGTGACTAACATAGATATCGAATACACTGAAAAGAGATCACTTTCCCTCCACCCGAATTAAAATATGGATCCGTTTTTCTAAGCGTGTAACAGATCACACTCTTACTTCGTTTCATCATCTTCCTGTTGAACATTCAACAAAACTGCCGTTAAAAATAATCAAAGTGAATGCTATGCACGTTTTGCATTGATTTATTTTCTCTCCCTGGTTCAAAATACAATTCATGCAATCTCTATGCGCCACGAAAGGCATCTGCCTTTATTCCTCTGCATAAATTCATAGCAAAGGGTTATTTATAGCTTATGATGCCAAAGGCTTGCCAGTAAAAAAAAAAGGCCTTCCCATTTGCATTTAGTGATTCTTTAGCAAACATTAATGGCAGTGTGAGTTTTAACAATTTTTAACTGTTTGTTTTAAATAGTTTCAATGTTTAATCTTATTTTAATGATTGTATGATTCTTACATTTTAAGTAATATGTGACATCAGCTATATCTATCTACAGTAGAGTCTCACTTATCCAACACAAACGGGCCGGCAGAAGCTTGGATAAGCGAATATCTTGGACAATAAGGAGGGATTAAGGAAAAGCCTATTAAACATCAAATTAGGTTATGATTTTACAAATTAAGCACCAAAACATCATGTTATACAACAAATTAGACAGAAAAAGTAGTTCAATACGCAGTAATGTTATGTTGTAATTACTGTATTTATGAATTTAGCACCAAAATATCATGATATATTGAAAACATTGACTACAAAAATGGCTTGGATAATCCAGAGCCTTGGATAAGCGAGTCTTGGATAAGTGAGACTCTACTGTATCTATCTATACACATAATAAAAGTGAAAATACATATGTATGTGAGTGGCTGGGATGTCCGCTTACAATTACACAGACAAGTTTCCACTTCCACTGCTCAGGAGACACCAATGGCCCTCCCACCAATGACACTGTAGGTTATAGCGAGTGCTATGAACATTATTATAATTATAGCGAGCGCTGTTAGGAATTCCCGCAAAAGCGGTACCTATTGATCTACTCACATTTGCATGTTTTCGATCTGCTAGGTTAGCAGAAGCTGGGGCTAACAGCGGGAGCTCACTCCACTCCTGGGATTCAAACCACCAACCTTTCAGTCTCCAAGTTCAGTTTAATCTACGATGCCACCAGGGCTCCAAAAAAACTCAAAAAAAATAAAAGGGGGGGGGGGGGAATCAGCCAAAATGCTGACCAAAAGTGAATCAGGAGGAAAAAGGATTCCCATCCTCTCAAGTGTTGTCTGTCCTTAATCAAATGGCCTGCTTTCCTTGCAGACAGACAGCCGTGTAAAGAGCGCAGCCACTTAAGTGGCTTTGCAATGATAGGCGTCTCGCTGCCGTCCCCTCTGCTAAAGCTGCGATAATCTCGCTAATGGAGGCAATGATTAATCGGCTCTTAATCTATGCAGCAATGGGTTTCTAAGAGCATATCTTGTTAAGACGCTCTCAGCCGGGATACAGATAGGAACGGCCGAAGGAAGCATCCCGGTCAGCAGAAGTGTTGGTGGACCGCTTTGGCCAAAGGTTTCCAATCAATGGTCAACTCATCAACCAATATATCAACAGGGGAGCATAATACTTTGTTCTAAATGGCAAGAGAGAAAGGGTTGTATACATATATGCCCAGACCTCCATCTCAGTCTTAAACATTATGGTATATGGGTTGCTGTGAGTTTTCCAGGTTGTATGGCCATGTTCCAGAAGCATTCTCTCCTGACCCACATCTATGGCAGGCATCCTCAGAGGTTGTGAGGTCTGTTGGAAACAAGGCAAGTGGGGTTTATATATCTGTGGAATAATATCCAGGGTGGGAGAAAGAACTCTTGTCTGTTTCAGGACAGTATAAATGTTGCAATTGGCCACCTTGAATTGGCCACTGGTTCTCGATTCCTTGATGGAATGTACTGATTGGAACTGAAACTGTGTCCATTTTAACGGAACTGGTTCTAGTTTTCGTTATAATGTTGTTTTATTGTGCTTTTTGTTTTATTATGTTCACTATGTTCAAGTTTTTGTATGATTGTTTTTGCACACATGTTGGAAACCGCCCTGAGTCCTTTCGAGGAGATAGAGCAGTATATAAATAAAGTTGTTGTTGTTGTTGCTGTTATATTGATTAGCATTGAAAGGCCTTGCAGCTTCAAGGCCTGGCCGCTTCCTGACTGGGGGGGAATCCTTTGTTGGGAGGTGTTAGCTGGGGGAATTGTTTAATGTCTGGAATTCCCCTGTTTTCAGAGTGCTGTTCTTTATTTACTGTCCTGAGCAACACTCGGAAAGCAGAGGCATTGCAGACAGTAAACAAGCATCATAATCACAAGGTATACTGACCCAAGGTTTGCTGCAAAGCATTGCTGTAACAGTAAACCATGGTTTAGCTTGCAGAATTGATCCCAATGATAGATGCTTTAGACCAGGCATGGGCAAACTTCGGCCCTCCGGGTGTTTTGGACTCCATCTCCCACAATACCTAACAGCTTTGGGCCCCTTCCTTTTCCAATAGGCTGTTAGGAATTGTGGGAGTTGGAGTCCAAAACACCTGGAGGACCGAAGTTCGCCCATGCCTGGTCTAAACGCTACTGAAACAGTGTCACTTTAGATCAGTGGTTCCCAACCTTTGGCCCTCCGGGTGTTTTGGACTTCAACTCCCAGCCGGCTTACCAGGTGTTAGGAATTGTGGGAGATGAAGTCCAAAACACCTGGAGGCCCAAAGGTTGAGAACAACTGCTTTAGATAATGTGGCAGTGCAAATGTTCTTACACACCATTAAATTGGAATTTAATTACCGCATCGTTAAGCATCTCGGCTAGAGATTAGCATCAATACCACGCAGCTATAACTTTGGGCGTGTGGTCAAAGGTGATGGTTTTGCAACTGAATCAGCCACAATCCACTTAAATGACACATTCACCTCCATGCTGGCATTGCCTCAAGTCGCCCCTAGATATCTTTCCAAGGAAAATAGAGTTATGGAAGCAACATCAAATCAAATAGACAGACAGGCTCTGTTTACTTACCAGTCGTGTATTAAGCACGGGGAAAAGCAACGCCAAAAGCGCCCCATTAAGCATATGCATCTGCAACCTGTTAAAGGAAAGGAAAAAAGTCACATCTGCAGTGCATACATATTCACATCAAGACATAATTTAGCATTATACGAACAAGGCATATTGAGCCAAGGTTGGCTGCAAAGCATTGCTGTAACAGTAAATCATGGTTTAGCTTGCAGAATTGACCACAATGTTAGATACTTTAGACCAGGCATGGGCAAACCTGGGCCCTTGGGGTGTTTTGGACTGCAACTCCCATCATTCCTAACAGCCTCAGGCCCTTTCCTTTTCCCCCTCAGCCGCTTAAGCGGCTGAGGGGGAAAAGGAAGGGGCCTGAGGCTGTTAGGAATGGTGGGAGTTGCAGTCCAAAACACCCCGAGGGCCCAAGTTTGTCCATGCCTGGTCTAAAGCATTGTCATTGATTTGCTTCAATCGTTTGCATAATTCATGAAAAAGCATCACCTGAAGAGGATCATTGCAAAATGGCAGGGAGGGCAGGCCAGCAGGAAAATCTGAAATATGAGAAGAAGAAGAAAGAATGGTCGTTATGTTTCTCGTACAGTAAGACTTTGCTTTCGCTCGACGTTTCGTTCTATGCTTTCAAGGCAATTACAATGTGGCTTATCACATTAAGGAGACAGTGACATCATGAGATAATAATGGAAGAAGACCCTTGCGCCAATGTGATTCAGTTTCCTAGGTTGCCAAATCGAGTCCTATGTAGACGGAAAGTGCATCCAAATGATGTTGCAGTCATGCCTTCTTTTAAAAACAAAACAAAACACAGGTTGGATCTACACTGCCGTATAATCCACTTTCTGTATCCAGATTATCTATTTTGAACTGGATTATATGAATATACACTGTTATACAATCCAGTTCCCAAATCCAGATTATCTGTTTTGAACTGGATTATATGAATCTACACTGCCATACAATCCAGTTTCTGAACCCAGATTATCTGTTTTGAACTGGATTATAGGAGTATACACTGGTATACAATCCAGTTTCCGAATCCAGATTATCTGTTTTGAACTGGATTATAGGAGTATACACTGTTATACAATCCAGTTTCCGAATCCATATTATCTGTTTTGAACTGGATTATAGGAGTATACACTGTTATACAATCCAGTTTCCGAATCCAGATTATCTGTTTTGAACTGGATTATATGAGTCTACACTGCCGTGTAATCCAGTTCCTGAATACTGATTATCTGCTTTGAATTGGATTACATATGTCTACACTTCCATATAATCCAGTTTCTGAATCCTGATTTTCTGCTTTGAACTGGATTATGAGTCTACACTGCTATACAATCTAGTTTCTGAATCCAGATTATCTGCTTTCAACTGGATTATATGTCTACACTGTCATACAATCCAGTTTCCGAATCCAGATGATCTTCTTTGAACTGGATTATATCTGTCTACACTGCCAGTTCAAAGCAAGCAATCTGGATTCAGAAACTGGATTATATGACAGTGTAGATGGCCAAATTTCTAATCTATGGCTCCATAAGGTCCTACGGTGATGTAATAAAAAGAGACTGAGGATTTTTGATATCATTTCCATTATTTTGCAAACTGTATCAAAGTCCAAAACTGTGCTTTTAAGAGGTTTATCAGATATCTGGGGGGGGGGGGGGACAACTGTTTTACATCATACATTCAATAAAGATATCCTACCGCACACTTTCAAAGCAAACGGGTGCTCTAGAAACATAATCACTCCAATGGAAGTAATTCGGTTTACAGTGAATTAATAATGAATGGAGACAAACCCGGTCGATAAAGCCACGTTCAGGGCCATTTCTTTAAAGGGAGAGGCGACTGCGGGGTAAAAAAAAAACAATTGCACAAAGTCACTGATGTCACAGTCTTTTCTGCTCAAAGTTTTTGAACTGTGCTTGTTTCAGACTAAATTTTAAAAAATCAATAGTTATTTAATGCAAAATGTACGATTCCTATGTTTCTCCTCTTAAGGCTCACGTGGCAAAATTCAGGACGCACGTGCTGAAGCAGCATATGGCATACGTGCCTCTTTAGGGCATTTGGTATTTTTAAATATCATAAATATGCCAAATAGCACTGTTCTATGTGCCGGCAATGTCACGAGAGAAACATTCCATGTTGCAAATGCAGGAAAACAAGCCCAGGTTGACATGAAAGGGAGTGCTGCAAATATTTCAATTCAGGAGGGAAAAAATAAGGAAGGAAGCATATTTTCTTTGGATCTAAACATCACATTTCAAGGCAATTTAATACCTTCCAGATGAGTTCAAATACAAGTCCCATCATCCATAACCATCACGGATGCAAGGCGGGAAAAGGACTGGATAAGAGAAAGTCTATAGGACTTGGATAGCTTTTTTCAGGACTAAATACTTCCAAGATCCTGTTTGATTTTGAAATCAGTGGATATTAATTTCGATTTTAACTCTGTGTATCTTGTATGTGTTTTAATGATGATGTATCACACCTCAAGCTGCAGAAAATAACCATTATTATATTATTATTATTATTATTATTATTATTATTATTATTATTATTATTATTATTATTATTATTATTTGGAGGGAGGGCCGCTGATGTCTCCTGGGTAGTGGGATCTATAGCTATTTATGGAAGTGGGAGTTTGTCTGTGTAAGTGGACACCCCAACCACATACACACATACATATTTTGACTTTTATTATGTGTATAGATTAATAATATGGCTAAGAATGGTTAGATGAAGCCCAAAATATTCCAGAATCCAAAATTTATTTATTTTATTTATTTATTAGCAACATTTATATCCCACCCTTCTCAGGGCAGCTAACAAGTCATATGAACATACAATATATTGTATTATTTGTATAGCACAATATAAGCATTAGATATTACTATATTGTACTATAACACTATATTGTAATATTATTAGTAATATGACATGTAATATAAATATACCATTATAATAGTGTATTATTATTACAGTATTATATTGTATTACATAATAGTATTATTATTATTATTATATGCATATACAATATTGTCAAAATTGTCTATATTAGTTGGCTGATAAAGTGACACCTTTACTTTCAGATATCTTTTGAAACGATAGACAGATATACAATACATACAGATAGTAAAAGTAAAAGTTTTCCCCTGACGTGAAGTCCAGTCGTGTCCGACTCTGGGGGTTGGTGCTCATTTCCATTTCTAAGCTGAAGAGCCGGCATTGTCCGTAGACACCTCCAAGGTCATGTGGCCAGCATGACTGCATGGAGCGCTGTTATATATAGACACTAGCTTTGCCCGGCCATGCGTTGCTGTGGCTTATGGGAATCCTTTGTTGGCCAGGTGGAATAGCAGTCAATAGCCTTGCAGTCTCAAAGCCTGGCCGTTTTCTGGAGTAGCTGGAGCTTTTTCTTGTATGAATGTAGAGGCATGGATGAGGGGTTGTGCTGCCAAGTTTAGTGTTTCTGGGATGTGTAGTTTTGTTGTTTTGTCCTAGGCCGAAATTTCATTACCCTTTTATATATATAGATAGACTAGCTGTGCCCGGCCACGCGTTGCTGTGGCGAAGTCTGGTGGTATGGGAAATAAAGTATTGAGGAATTGGTGGTAGTTAAGGTCAAGGGTAAAGGTTTTCCCCAGACATTAAGTCCAGTCGTGTCTTACTCTGGAGGTTGGTGCTCATCTCCATTTCTAAGCCGAAGAGCCGGTGTTGTCTGTAGACTCCTCCAAGGTCATGTGGGATGACTACATGGAGCGGCGTTACCTTCCCGCCGGAGCAGTACCTATTGATGCACTCACATTTGCATGTTTTCGAACTTCTGGGTTGGCAGAAGCTGGGGCTAACAGTGGGGGCTCTCTCCGCTCCCCCAATTCAAACCTGTAGCCTTTCGGTCCAGAAGTTCAGCAGCTCAGCGCTTTAACACGCTGCGCCATCAGGGGATATTATTTCCTAAAGGTTGTGAATATACAATATTTCTGATTGGTTTTTTTTTTGTTGGAGGCAAGTATGAATGCTGCAATTAGGAAAAATGATTAGGATGTAATGGCCTTGCAGCTTTAAAGCCTGGCTGTTTCCTCCCTGAGTGAATTTTTTGTTGGGAGGTGTTAGCTGGCCCTGATTGTTTCCTGTCTGGAATTCGCTTGTTTTTAGAGTGGTGTTGTTTGCGATATTTTATGTGCTTCTACTGTCTGTGGCCCTGAGAAAACAGAGGATTTTCCAGACTTTGATTATGGGAATACTTTGTTGGGAGGTGTTAGCTGGCCCTGATTGTTTCCTGTCTGGAATTCCCTTGTTTTCAGAATCGCATTGCTTGCGATATTTTATGTGCTTCTACTGTCTGTGGCCCTGAGAAAACAGGATTTGCCAGACTTTGATGATGGGAATACTTTGTTGGGAGGTGTTAGCTGGCCCTGATTGTTTCCTGTGTGGAATTCCCCTGTTTATTTACTGTCCTGGTTTTAGAGATTATATTGTTCTGCATTATTCTATCCCAGTAATTATTTCATATTAAAGAAGAATCTCACTTATCCAACATTCACTTATATAATGTTCTGGATTATCCAACTCAGTCTGCCTTTTCATAATCAATGTTTTTGTAGTCAGTGTTTTAAATTCATTGTGATATTTTAGTGGTAAATTTGTAAATACAGTACAGTAGAGTCTCACTTATCCAACATAAATGGGCTGGCAGAACGTTGGATAAGCGAATATGTTGGATAATGAGGAATTAAGGATAACCCTATTAAACATCAAATTAAGTTATGATTTTACAAATTAAGGACCAAAACATCATGTTAGACAACAAATTTGTCAGAAAAAGTAGTTCAGTACACAGTAATGCTATATAGTAATTACTGTATTTATGAATTTAGCACTAAAATATCACGATATATTGAAAGCATTGACTACAAAAATGCGTTGGATAATCCAGAACGTTGGATAAGCGAGTGTTGGATAAGTGAGACTCTACTGTAAATACTACATAGCATTACTGCGCATGGAACTACTTTTTCTGTCAAATTTGTTGTATAATATGATGTTTTGGTGCTTAATTTGTATAACGATTACCTAATTTGATGTTTAATTGACTTTTCCTGAATCCCTTATTATCCAACATATTCACTTATCCTGCTGGCCTGTTTACGTTGGATAAGTGAGACTCTACTGTATATTTCTAATCTTATATTATCTGCTCAGAACTGGATTATATGAGGCTCCTTCTTCACAGGTGTATAAAATGCACACTGAAGTGGATTATATGGCAGTGTGGAGTCAAGATAATCCAGTGCAAAGCAGATAATATAAGATTATAAATGGGTTATATAGCTGTGTTGAAGGGCCTTGAGTCTACACTGCCATATAATCCAGTGCAAATTAGATAATCTGTGGAAGAAGCCTAAGTGAGGCCTAAATCTGCCTGTCCCCTAACTGAAACCTGGCTGTCCCTTGGTTGCTATGCAACCAAGTGGGCAGAGATTAGCCCTCTAAACTGGCAGCAATTGGATAAAAACAATTATTGCTCTCCCTCTAATTAGGACTTTATTTTTCTTTTCTTTTTGTTGTATCAACCTTGAGGCGTGGATGATGGGTTGTGTTGTCAAATTTTGAGGTTGGGGGGCCTGTACTTTTGTTGTTTTGTGAATCGCCATGATGCCATCACTCTTTTATATATATAGATAAGTGAATACGTATAGATAACATATGTTTGTATATTTGTTTGTTCTACAAAGGCTCCTATTTGACTCGCTGAATCTGAACCAAACTTGGCAAATATACCCTTCATGATCCAACTTAAAACACTGATTAGGTATCAATTTTAAAATAATCTCAGTTCAGGGGTTAAGGGCCCAAAAATGAATTCATTGCTATGTGTGTGTGTGCAATGCTCAGATGCAACCATAAGGGGGCAGTATATAGATAGAAAGTCTAACTCGGAGAGAGAAGATGAATAGATGGTGAGAACTGTTGCCATGGAGACACTAGAAGGACCAGAGTGTTGCCATGGAGACGTTTTATGGGTAGCCTTCTCCAAGGACCAGGCGAAGGTGGAAGGGAGGTGGAGAAAGGAGTCCTGAAGATGACCCCTGTTTGAAGAGCAGCGTATTCTTTATGCGTAGAGAAAAGAATTAAGCTGAGAAGCTGAATACTGAAAATTTTACAGGACACTGGCGAATTAACTATTCTCACAAATAGCATTACGAAAAACACACCCAGACAATGCTGGGTACGTACATTAGTTGGGTATAAGATTACCTCCATGCTATGCATTTCGTGCTTGGACTTGGATCCCATCTCCGAGATATCTCATTATGTACATATATGCAAATACCAGAATGCCAAAATAAAATAAAATTTCAAAATGCTTCCAAGTCCCATTTTGGATAAAGGATACTCACCCAAGCACTTCAAATCTCGCAAAATGCTAAAACTCAGTACAGTTTTCACCTGCTATGGAAGTACATTGAAAAGAAAAGGCATTTTTCAACCGCCGAACCAAAGATAAGGATCCATCCAGCATTATAAGAGCTGTGTTTATATAACTTATTATTTCTTGCTCATATGTTTCCAAAGGCAAACACATGTGGGAGGTGTTTCTATATAAAAATAGCTACCCGGCTTGTTCAGACATCACGCACCAGCTGTTGCTGAAACTGACATTACAGGAATCTGTGCAACCTCATTTAAAAGGATATAAGAATAGAGAGAAAAAGCAGGTGATTTTTTAAAAACTAACCAATGAACCAGAACCAATCGCATTTCAACTTGGTTAGACCGGGAATAATACAAGTTTATTTTTAAACACTGGGGAGAATTAACTCCATATTCCCTTCTACAGCTCCGATGACAAGAATTAGGGTCCAGAGCTTGTTGGGCTTCAATGCATCATCCACTGCATTCAACTGACTAGGGTGATGGGAGATGCAATCCAACAGCATCTGAAGGGATGCAGTTTTAAGTTCAAATCCCATGGAAAGAAGCCAGAGTTTGGATGCCAGAGCCTTTACTTTCAGATTAGGCCCCTTCTACACTGTGAACCTAGCAATTCGAAAACATGCAAATGTGAGTAGATTAATAGGTACTGCTCTGGCAGGAAGGTAATGCCGCTCCATGCAGTCATGCCAATGGCCACATGACCTTGGAGGTGTCTATGGACAACACTTACTCTTCGTCTTAGAAATGGAGATGAGCACCAACCCCCAGAGTCGGACACAACTAGACTTAATGTCAGAAGAAAACCTTTACCTTTACCTACACTGATTTTTATCCCAGGATCTCATCCCAGATTATCTGTTTATCCCAGATTATCTTGCAGTTGAGACTCAGGGCCCTTCCACACTGCCATATAACCCAGACTATCAAGGTAGATAATCCATAATATCTGCTTCAAACTGGGTTATCTGAGTCCACACTGCCATATAATCCAGTTCAATGTGGATTTTATACAGCTGTGTGAAAGGGACCTCATATAATCCAGTTCAAAGCAGATAACTTGGGATCAGATCCTGTGATATAAGGACAGTGTAGATGGGGCCTTAATGACTAGCAACAAACCAGATGAATCATAATACAAAGTCAGATCGAAGAAGAAGAAGAAGAAGAAGAAGAAGAAGAACAACAACAACAACAACAACAACAGCAACAGCAACTGCAACAGCAACAGCAACTGCAACAATTTTATAACCTGCCTCTCCCTGCAGCTTGAGGTGGAGTGCATTGTCAAGATGAGATAAAACTCTAATACGTAAAACAAGGTAAAAGTAAAGGTAAAGTTTTCCCCTTGACACTAAGTCTAGTCATGTCCAACTCTGGAGGTTGGTGCTCATTTCCATTTCTAAGCCATAGACATCTCCAAGATCATGTGGCCACTGGCATGACTGCATGGAGCGCCATTACCTTCCCGCCAAAGCGATACCTATTGATCTACTCACATTTGCATGTTTTCGAACTGCTAGGTTGTCAGAAGCTGGGGCTAACAGTGGGAGCTCATCCCATCCCGCGGATTTGAACTGCCGACTTGCTGGTCAGCAAGTTCTGCAACTTAGCGGTTTAACCTCCTACACTACCGCGGCCTCGTCTAAGACAAGATACTCAGAATTAAAATAAAAGTTTTGCAGATTTGGGGATTGATTATATATTTGATTAATATGTCCTCTCTAGCTATCTCCTAGATCCTCCAATGCAACTTTGGGGATCAATTTCTAGCAGAAATTAACTATAGATATTCTTAGAAATAACACTTCTTTAGACCTTCATAGGTCCTCCAGAAAATGACTCTATTAGAAGTTGGATCACACTGGGGATTCCTAAAGAAAATGCTCCTCTAAACATGTATAGGTCCTCAATTATTTTATTGGAAGACCTAGAGATTCCCACAAAAAATAATGAGTTCATAATGGGTCATGATGGAGGCCTGAGAGATCCTTTGGGGGTTGAATGACCCTTTCACAGGAGTCGCCTAAGACCATCAGAAAACACATGTTTCCAATGGTCTTAGGAACCAAGATACCACTAACTTTTCCCACCCCCTTTGCTTCCCAGAGACTTGGAGGGCAGGGCTTAGAGAGGGGTGGAGTGGCCCCTCCATGGCCGAATCCCAGGGAGAAAGAGAAATAACAATGAAAATACATCCTGCATATCAGATATTTACATTACGATTCATAACAGTAGCAAAATTCCAGTTAGGAAGTAGCAACGAAAATAATGTTATGGTTGGGGGTCACCACAACATGAGGAATTAAGGAGTCGTGACATTAGGAAGGTTGAGAACCACTGGACTACACAGAGAATATGATAAGAGACTCACTTCAATAGAAACGGATCTATAGGAGTGAGCCAAGAAATGCCGTGGTTGATGACTGCTTGAGATCTCAATACACATTGGACCTAGGTCTATGTGTCTCTGCATGGAGCATTTCCAAAGAGTTCTTCCACTCTTTGAGACCCTAAATGCCCCGTCCCTCCACCTCTCACCTTGCTGTCGGCTATATTTCTTCCCCCTTGGCTTTGTGTCCCTCCCTTGAAGCCCATTCCAGGACTGGCTCCTTTCCCAGACCTTCCAGGACTTGGCTTGGCTTCTCATGGCCTTCAGAGGTTTGTAGTCTGGAGCATTATGTTCTAATGTGTTGTCGAACCATTATGTTCTAACTTTAGCCCTATTCAGCCTCCTTTAAAAAAAGCAATGCTAGGAGTAGGACACAGTCAACCGATCCCATCCACCTTTCCTTCCATTGCCTTATTAGTCAATGGGTCTAAAACAGAGGGCCTCTAGAGGGGTATCTATACTGCAGAAGGAATGCAGTTGGGCACCACTTGGACTGCCTTGGCTCAAGGCTACGGAGTGCTTGGAGTTACAGTTTGGCAGAGAAGGCAAAGGCCCTGCAAAACGTCACCTCCCGGGATTCCATAGCACTGAGTCACGACCGACAAAGTGGTACCAAACCGCATTAAGTCTACAGTGTAGATGCAGCTGACATTTTGTGCAAGTGTCCACTTAATAGCAGTGTACACCCAACCAATATCTTCTAATATATATGTTTTAATGGTCTCATTTTCCTTATCTATATATTTTAAGTGTGTCGTATCCTGCCGCAAGCCTTGAGAAGAGGCAGGTAACAAATACATAAATCAATACATTATAATATTATTATTATTATTATTATTATTATTATTATTATTATTAAACTGAAGCCTCCGATGGCCTAGGGCAGGGGTCCCCAAACTAAGGCCCGGGGGCCGGATGCGGCCCTCGGAGGTCATTTACCTGGCCCCCGCCCTCAGTTTTATAATATAATATATTGTATATACATATAATATTGATAATAATATTATAATGTAATACAATATAACACTAATAATAATACCATATAATAATATTAATTATATATTCTTTATTACATATAATATTACTAATAATATTACAGTATAGTGGTATAGTTCAATATAGTAATATATAATGCTAATATTGTGCTATGCTAATAATATAATATATTGTATGTACATATAATTTGTAAACCACTCTGAGTCCCCTTTGGGGTGAGAAGGGTGTAGTAAATAAATGCAGTAAATAAATAATAAATAAATTTTAGACTTAGGCTCACCCAAAGTCTGAAATGACTTGAAGGCACACAACAACAACAACAACAACAACAACAACAACAACAACAACAACCCTAATTAACTTGACTATCTCATTGGCCAGAAGCAGGACCACACTTCCCATTGAAATCCTGATAAATGTATGTTGGCTAAAATTGTTTTTATTTTTAAATTTTGTATTGTTCTTTCATTGTTGTTGTTGTTGTTGTTGTTTTTGCGCTACAAATAAGACATATGCAGTGTGCATTGGAATTTGTTTGTATTTCTTTCAAATGATAATCCGGCCCCTCAACAGTCTGAAGGATTGTGGACCGGCCCTCGGCTTAAAAAGTTTGAGGACCCCTGGCCTAGGGGATAAAAGCCTTGTGACTTGAAGGTTGGGTTGCTGACCTGAAGGCTGCCAGGTTCGAATCCCACTCGGGGAGAGTGCGGATGAGCTCCCTCTATCAGCTCCAGCTCCATGTGGGGACATGAGAGAAGCCTCCCACAAGGATGGTAAAACATCAAAACATCTGGGCGTCCCCTGGGCAACGTCCTTGGAGACGGCCAATTCTCTCACTCCAGAAGCAACTCAGTTTGCTCCTGACAAGAAAAAAAATATATTAAACATCACTATTTTCCCACACTCCTTCTGCCTCTCTAGGACCTAACTCATAGTTAAAAAAGTAATGCCCAGGAACACATCTACTGTATTTAATACATTATTATTATTATTATTATTATTATTATTATTATTATTGACACAAAGACAGAGTATGACACAGCAAACAAGATTTATTATTATTATTATTGTTATTATTATTATTAATAATATTAATATTATTATTGAACTAATCACTATTTTCCTATACTCCTTCTGCCTCTCTGGAACCTAATTTATAGTTAAAGAAGGTTCAGGAACACATCTACTGTATTTAATATATCACCATCATCATCATTATTATTATTGGCACAAAAACAGAGTATGACACAGCAAACAATATTATTATTTATCATTGTTATTGTTGTTGTTGTTGTTGTTGTTGTTGTTATTAAACTCATCACTATTTTCCCACACTCCTTCTGCCTCTCTGGGACCTAAGTCATAGTTAAAGAAGTAATCTCCTGTATTTAATACATCATCATCATAATCATCATCATCATCATCATTATTGACACAAATAGTATGACACAGCAAACAAGATATATTGTTGTTATTATTATTATTATTATTATTATTATTATTATTATTATTATTATTATTAAACTTATCACTATTTTCCCACACTCCTTCTGCCTCTCTAGGACCTAACTTAAAGTTAAAGAAGTAATGCACAGGAACACATCTACTGTATTTAATACATCAATATTATTATTATTATTATTATTATTATTATTATTATTATTATTATTATTATTATTATTATTAAACTTATCACTATTTTCCCCATTCCTTCTGCCTCTCTAGAATCTCAATTATAGTTAAAGAAGTAATGCACAGAAAGACATCTACTGTATTTACTATATGATATTCCTATAATATAGTCGTTTAGACATTTACAAGCCAGGAATGTAGAAGCCAACAAGGAAGTTCAAAGCAAAGCAAAGGAATGGGGAAGTATTTCGTTACACACAAGATGTGACAAGACGCACCCAGGCTCTTTTGTTCCCCGAGATCATATTTAGTATTGACTAATGGGCGAAGCATTCTTTTTTTAACAAAACATGCTGTTTATCTAAGCAAGCAGTATACAAACATCTTTGACATGCCAGCTAAGAACCATAGGATTTGCTCAAAGTCAAAAACAACTTTCAAGTTCTGATTGTTCTTGTATTATGAATATTTGCTCATCTTTGCAGCTCAGCAGAGGATTATTATGATTATATAACACATTTTGGTTCATTCTAGATTTACTTCTTCCCTTTTAGTTCTACCTTCTTTCCCTGATGGGTAATTCCTGGGGTGCAGAATTAATGCAGTTTGGCTGCAATTTAGCTGCCATGGCTAAATGCTATGGAAACATGGGAGTTGTAGTTTAACAAGGCCTTTGGCATTCTCTGCCAAGGTGTATGTGGGCCTCACCAAACTATAAATCCCAGGATCTAGTAATATAATAGCTACTTTGTATCTGAGTTGCTGTGAGTTTTTAGGGCTGTATGGCCATGTTCCAGAAGCATTCTCTTCTGACGTTTCGCCCACATCTACACAATAGAAGTAATGCAGTTTGGCACCACTTTATAATTGGATTGGAAACTAGGCAAGTGGGGTTTATATATCTGTGGAATGTCCAGGGTGGGAGAAAGAACTCTTGTCTGGAAACAAGAAACAATCAGGGCCAGCTAGCACCTCCCAGCAAAGGATGCTCCCAGGCAGGAAGCAGCCAGGCTTTGAAGCTGCAAGGCTATTCAATGCTAATCAAGGTGGCCAATTGCAACATTCACACTTGCCTCAGACAAGAGTTCTTTCTCCCATCCTAGACATTCCACAGATATATAAACCTCACTTGCCTAGTTTCCAATAGATCTCACAACCTTTGAGCATGCCTGCCACAGATGTGGGTGAAACATCAGGAGAGAATGCTTCTGGAACATGGCCAGACAGCCTGGAAATCTCAAAGCAACCGAGTGATTCCAGCCATGAAAGCCTTCGACAACACATCAGAGTTGTTGTTTTCTAAGGTCTTTCGCCTTCTCTGCCAAAGCGTGGTGGGAAGGCTCACCAAACTATAAATCCCAGAATCTAGTCATATAATAGCTACTTTGTATCTATGGCTGCATCTGCACTGTAGAATTAATGCAGCTTGACCCCACTTTCGCTGCTGTGGCTCAACGCTATGGAATCATGAGAGTTGTGGTTTCACAAGGTCCTTAGCTTTCTCAGCCAATGACCAAACAACAACTCCTACGATTCCATAGCATTTATCCATGGCAATTAAAGTGGCATTAAACTGCATTAATTCTTTAATGTAGATGTTCCCTGAGAAACTATTAATTTTAAAGTGCTTCAGGGCTTGTGTTTCACCATCTTTATGCAACACCTAAGTCAAATAAAATCAGACTCATACCAGGTCCTTACCATAGAAATCTGAGAAACTAATATATGGACCCAACTCTCTTTGAATCATTTTAATTAATTGCAGAAGCAACACAGGAGTCAGCCTCCGATCTAATATCTGGACTTATTAAATTCCAATTCTCGGTGGCGCCCAGGATATGGTGCAAGAACCAGACAACCAATCTCTCAATCTATGAGCAAACTCTCCAAGAAAAACAGCATAGAAATTGGAAATACAAATGGCATGGAAAATTCAAATGTATCTTTGTACTTGGCTTCCCTACGGACCTTTCGCCTGCTTTTTATTTCTCTTCCTGGTTTCACCTCCTTCCTTTTAAGAAATGCTCTTGTGTACATTTAAAGAAGTGGAACGAAGATATCATTTTAAAACTAATGCAGCTGTATTCCCTTTTTTCCCAGCAGTGATTGTGCCTTGAAATATTAATACGTGGAAGTAATACAAGGAGTAGCTCTTGCACCAATGTTTGAACAGCTGCTATATGCTTGGATAATGTTAATACAGCAAAATACATGTCTATCTGCCCTGTGTCTTTGGATCAAATGCTAAGGAAGTATCTCATTTCCCCTTGTTGCTAGCACAACAATGAGGGGTTATTCTAAGGATCTTTAGACTGCATCTACACAATAGAATAAATGCAGTTTGGCACCACTTTATAATTGGGTTGCTGTGAGTTTTCCAGGTTGCGTGCCCATGTTCCAGAAGCATTCTGTCCTGATATTTCACCCACATTTATGGCAGGCATCCTCAGAGGTTGTGAGGTCTGTTGGAAACTAGGCAAGTGTGGGTTAAATATCTGTGAAATAATATCCAGGGTGGGAGAAAGAACTCTTGTCTGTTTGAGGCAGGTGCGAATGTTGCAATTGACCAGCTTGGATTCCCCCAGGAAGGAAGCAGCCAGGCTTTGAATCTGTAAGGCTATTCACCATCAAAGTTCTATGCACAACTCTAACCCTCTGAATGCCCAGTAATTATTATTACCCAGGTTCTAGACTGCTGCTGATGTTGTTTATGTTGTTTTATGTTATTTTATGTCGATATAATGTTTTAAATTGTTGACTGTGTTTTTAACACATGTTTGATCAGGCTTGTCCCCATGTGAGTCGCCCTGAATCCCTTCGAGGAGATGGAGGTGGGATACAAAAATAAAGTTGTTGTTGTTATTATTATTATTATTCAGTGCTAATCAAACTGGCCAATTGCAACATTCTCACTTGCCTCAAGCAGACAAGAGTTCTTTCTCCCACCCTGGACATTATTCCACAGATATATAAACCCAACTTGCAGAGTTTCCAACAGACCTCACAACCTCTGAGGATACCTGCCATAGATGTGGGTGTAAAGTCAGGAGAGAATGCTTCTGGAACATGGCCAGACAACCTGGAAAACTCTCAATAACCCAGTGATTCCGGCCATGAAAGCCGTCGGCAACAGAGAAAGAGGGCCTCACTAAACCACAACTCACATTATTTCACAGCACTGAACCATGGCTGTTAAAGTGGTGTCAAACTGAGTTTATATCTACAGTGTAGATACGCCATCCAAGCGCCTTCTTTCCAAGGTTAAAAGCTAATGGTTAAAATAAAACGCCATTGTTGAACATCGTGGTTTTTCTTACACACATCAGTTCTGTCTGCTTTTTATAATCCAAGACTACTGGGAGTTCCCACAAATCTTGAAAGCTGACATACCGCTTTCTGAACTTTGGCTGGCCTTAATGGAAACTATTTTTACTACTACAGGCTCTCCTTCAAGACACTGCCAAAGGCAGAATATTGCATTTTTGGGGTCACGAAACCACTGACTACAGTTCTATGATCTGCGATTCCAGCAGAGGCAATGCCTGGACAATAACCAAATCAAACCAAACTCTGAAAATACGACATTCTAAGGGTGAGTCTACACTGTAGAATTAATGCAGTTTGACACCACTTGAGCCATACCCAAATTAGCCATGAAAAAGCAATGTTTCCATATGTTTAGAATCTAATAGGAGCCAAAGTACCCTAAAGCAGGCATGTGCAAACTTCGGCCCTCCAGGTGTTTTGGACTTCAACTCCCACAATTCCTAACAGCCTACCGGCTGTTACGAATTGTGGGAGTTGAAGTCCAAAACACCTAAAGGGCCGAAGTTTGCACATGCCTGCCCCAAAGGCACCAATAGAAGAGCCTAAAGACAACAGGCTCCATCTGAATTTGGAAGCTAAGCAGGGTCAGCCTTGGAAAATACCTGGATGGGAGACCGCCAAGGAATATCAGGGACTTCCAAGAGGAAGTAAGTGGCAACAATCTCTCTGGGTATTCCTTGCCTAAGAAAAGCCTCCAATATGAATGCGGATATCTTAGCTTGAAGGTACACTTGCATAGAACCCATTCCTCAAGTGGTGCCAGCAGGCTTTCATGGCCGGAATCACAGGGTTGTTGTGCGTTTTTCGGGCTGTATGGCTATATTTTTGGGCTATATTATACCTCACAACCTCTGAGGACGCCTGCCATAGATGTGGGAGAAATACCAGGAGAGAATACATCTGGAACATGGCCATATAGCCCAAAAAAACATAACAACCCCAGGCATATTACTCTTCCGGAAACAAGGAAATAAGCTTTTTATTCTGCCGGGTTTTTCCCAATCCATACTTTCATTGTTTTATGGATGTATTTTACCTTGCTTTCCCCCCTGAGAAACCCTACTGAAGCTCATAGGCTTTTAGATTAGACAGAGATGTAATGTACAATCAAAATGCAGGAACGGTTTCAAGAGAGAATTAAAATACGTCCCAGGTGCATTGGAAATTATGAGCTCATTGATCGTATCCCCTGCTGAAGGCAGGAAGCATTTCTAGAAATGATTCATTTCCCAAAAGGATGGAAAAAGAGGTCCATGACATTAATAAGTGAGAATCAGTGTGTGATAGTGGCATGAATTTGGACTAGTTTTCTAAGGGCCTTTCCACACAGCCATATAACCCAGAATATCAAGGCAGAAAAGACCACAATATCTGCTTTGAACTGGGTTATCTGTGTCCACACTGACATATAGTAAAGGTAAAGGTTTTCCCCTGACATTAAGTCCAGTCATGTCTGAGGTTGATGCTCATCTCCATTTCTAAGCCGAAGAGCCGGCATTGTCCTTAGACACCTCCAAGGCCATGTGGCCGACATGACTGCATGGAGGACCGTTACCTTCCCGCCAGAGCGGTACCTATTGATCTACTCACATTTGCATATTTTAGAACTGCTAAGTTGGCAGAAGCTGGTAAAACATCAAAACATCTGGGTGTCCTCAGGGCCAATTCTCTCACACCAGAAGCGATTTGCAGTTTCTCAAGTCACTCTTGACACACACAAGAACTTGAAACACATAAGAATATAGTCTATGTTGTGTGTAGTCTCACTATTATACTAGGATTGTAGAAGAAAACGGTTGAAAAAACCCACAAAACCCACTGAACAATTTTGGGCAAGTCACACCCTCTCGGCTTTAAAGGAAAGCAATGAATGGGAAAGCTACTCCGAACAAGCCTTGCCAAGGGAAGGAATTCCATAAATCAGAATTAATGTGACAGCACACAGCGATGAACACATCTTGCCAAAACGCTAGGGAAGGATCTCCATAAATCAGAATCAATGGGACGGCAATCAAACCAACCTGGCACAGCTTTCCGTACCTGCATCATGGTGACCACGTGGCACGGATTCAACAAGTAGATGACCGTCTTAGTTGCGAACTTGAAGCCCACTTCTAGCCCAAAAGTGAGGCAAAGAGCGACAAGGAGCAGGTTCTTCCCCCAGCTTTCCTGCTTGATCCGGGACTGAGCGAGCAAGTCACCTGCCTCCTTGGCATGGCTCTGCCGGATCTTCCGCAGCGACACCACCACCTCCAAAAACCCCAAACTGAGGAAGACCACAGTTTCCACCAGCCGCTGCTTCCAGGGGAGGAAGGCGGCACATTCGGGACCCCCGTTGCCTTCGAAGCTGGGGTCCACGCCTCCATACATCCAGTCCAAGAGGTTGGAGAAGCTGTAGCGGCTCATGGCAGAGCCTTGTCCCTCTTCCATCCAGCCCTGGCGCTGCGGGGAGTTTGGAGCGATCAAAGCCGAGATGCTGTCTGGGTGGCGAAACATGAACCACTAGAGAGAGGATGTCCTTATCATCAGGTTCACGCCCTCCTCCTTCAAGGAAAGGGCAGGGCTTCAGGTGCTCTCAGACGCCCAGGAAATCTGCAAAAGAGGAAAGACATCTGAGCAACCTTAAGGGCAAGGTCATCCGATGCTATCCACATCTCCTTCCAGTGATGGGCCTTAAACAAAGGGCCTTTATGGTTCATCTATAATGCAGGTTGAATGTCGTTTGGCACAACTTTAATGTATGTGGCTCAATGCTATGGAATCCTGGGATTTCTGCATTATCAGCTACCCCTCTCTATTTCTTCATAAGGAACCCTTTCCTCCCTTCATCTAAGGTGCAACTGCACTGTAGAATTAATGCAGTTTGAAACCAATTTAATTGCACTGGTTCAATGCAATAGAATCATGTGAGTTATAGTTTGGTGAGGCACCCACACTCTTGGGCAGAGAAAGCTTAAGCCCTTGTGAAACTGCAACTCACAGCAAACTGCGAGCCACAGCAAACTGCATTCCTTCTAAAGTGGAGATGCATCCCAAGGTCTACATGGTGACCCCAAAAGGAGAGCTTGACCCTCTCAAATAAGAATGCTGTTCCCTTCCAGTTAATTTTCCCTTCAGTCACCCAAATTTCTTGAAGATAAAGCACTGGAAAGCTATTGTTTTGCTTTTGTTTTGCATATATCTCTACCTATGTCTTTTCTCTGGACCCATAACCTGTTTTTCACTCAAGTGAAATGTTAAAAACTATTGGGGACTATAGGAAAATTTCACCGGGGAGTAAGAATGCTCATTTGGGAAGCAATCAGCTCATTTGGCCGGTTTCCCTATAGAGACACACTTTTGGATCCTGGCAGTGACAAAGCAGACAAGTCTTGGAGGTTTTCTAGAAACACTGACTGTGGCTGAGCTTTTATACAAATAGAAAACCACACAAAACCAGAACAGAGAGATGGAGGAAAAAAACCAGAGAAGCATGGTCCCAGCATCTTTAATTCCACTTGTTTTGTTTTTTAGTTGTACAGGGGAACCTCCGGTTCAATTCCCAGACTGCTACATGCCATCTACCAGCTGCCCATAGAAAAGCAGGATAACCATATCTAAAAAATAAGGGCCGGTGTGGCCTAATAATAATAATAATAATAATAATAATAATAATAATAATAATAATAATCCAGACTGACAAAGTTCTGGAACACAACACACCAGACCTCACAGTTGTGGAAAAGAAAAAGTTTTGGATCATTGATGTTGCCATCCCAGGTGACAGTCGCATTGACAAAAAACAACAGGAAAAACTCAGCTGCTGTCAGGACCTCAAGATTGAACTTCAAAGACTCTGGCAGAAACCAGTGCAGGTGGTCCCGGTGGTGATCGGCACATTGGGTGCCGTGCCAAAAGATCTCAGCCGGCATTTGGAAACCATAGACATTGACAAAATTACGATCTGCCAACTGCAAAAGGCCACCCTACTGGGATCTGCGCGCATCATCCGAAAATACATCACACAGTCCTAGACACTTGGGAAGTGTTCGACTTGTGATTATGTGATATGAAATCCAGCATATCTATCTTGTTTGCTGTGTCATACAATATAATAACAATATTAAGTAGTAGTAGTAGGTAGTAATAGGTATTCTCCAGTTTTTCTGCTGTCCCCAAGCACTCTTTTTCCCTCCCTTCCCAGGCTCTCAACCCAGACCTCTTCCATGGAGGTCAAAACAAGTTCCATTCACACCAGAGATATCATTCAAAGTTGTTGAATCCGTTATCATCTGTACGCAGATGACGTTCAACACTATCACTCCTTTCCACCTGCAACTAAGGAGGCTGTTCAGGTCCTGAACCATTGCTTGGCCACCGTGATGGTGAAAATTGAAATTGAACCCAGACAAGACGAAGTGACTCCTGGTCAGTCGTAAGGCCGAACAAGGTATAGGGTTACAGCCTGTGTTGAATGGGATTACACTCCCACTGAAGATGCAGGTTCGCAGCTTGGGAGTTCTCCTGGACTAATCAGTGAGCCTGGAACCCCAGATTTCGGCAGTGGCCAGGGGAGCCTTTGCACAATGAAAACTTGTGCAACAGTTGTGCCCGTACCTTGGGAAGTCAGGCTTACCTGTCCAAATGTATCTCCCTCTATGATCCACTTCGGAGGCTAAGACCATCAAGGGAGGCCCTGCTCTCAGTTCCACCCTCCTCGCAAGCGCGACCGGGGGGGGGGCAGAGACAGGGCCTTCTCAGCGGTGGCCCCTCATCTATGGAACTCCCTCCCAAGTGAAATTAGATTGTCCCCCTCCCTCCTGGCCTTCAGAAAACAACTATAAACATGGATTCTGGACCAGGCTTTTGGTCAATAATGGGAGTAGTGCAATAATAGACTGTAGACTTTTTTTTCCGTGTCAGGAGCAACTTGAGAAACTGCAAGTTGCTTCTGGTGTGGGAAGATTGTCCATCTGCAGGAATATTGCCCAGGTGACACCCGGATGTTTTGATGTTTTTACCATCCTTCTTTCATGTTCCTGCATGGAACTGATAGAGGGAGCTCATCCGCACTCCCCCCGGGTTGGATTCGAACCAGCAACCTTCAGGTCAGCAACCCAACCTTCATGTCATCAGTCCTGCCGGCACAAGTGTTTAACCCACTACGCCACTGAGGGCTCCAACTAATTTAATGATGAGCTGGACTGGCCTTGGAATATGACTCGGATTATGTGATTTTAATTCTTGTTTTAATGTTATGTTTGAATTGGTTGATTTGAATGTTTTGTTTATTCATTGAGCTAAGTATATATGTGGCACCAAACTGTTGCCTTTGTAAGGCCGCCTTGAGTCCCTTTCCAGGTTGAGAAAGGCGGGATACAAGTAAATAAATAAATAAATATTTTGGTGCCTTAAATGTTAGCCCTGTTTCTGGGTATATTTGGCTGGTTGATTCCAAAAATGATGCCCATTTTCCTTTATTAGCTCTAGTTTTTGAGATAGGTAAAAGTTTTCCCCTGACATTAAGTCCAGTCGTGTCTGACTCTGGGGGTTGGTGCTCATCTCCATTTCTAAGCTGATGAGCTGCCGTTGTCCATAGACACCTCCAAGGTCATGTGGCCGGCATGACTGCATGGAGCGCCGTTACCTTCCCGCCATTGATCTACTCACATTTGCATGTTTTCGAACTGCTAGGAAGCTGGGGCTAACAGCGGGAGCTCACCCCACTCCCTGGAATCAAACTGCCATGGATAATCCTATCTAAGAAAGGCGAGCTGGTGTGGTGTATCCAATAATAATAATAATTAGTAATACAGTAGAGTCTCACTTATCCAACACTCGCTTATTCAAGCCTCTGGATTATCCAAGCCATTTTTGTAGTCAATGTTTTCAATATATCGTGATATTTTGGTGCTAAATTCATAAATACAGTAATTACAACATAACATTACTGCGTACTGAACTACTTTTTCTGTCAAATTTGTTGTATAACATGATGTTTTGGTGCTTAATTTGTAAAATCATAACCTAATTTGATGTTTAATAGGCTTTTCCTTAATCCCTCCTTATTATCCAAGATATTCGCTTATCCAAGCTTCTGCCGGTATTCTCCAGTTTCTCTGCTTCCGCAAACAGGCTTTCTCCTTCCCTTCCCGGAGCCCTTCCACACAGCCATGTAACCCAGAATATCAAGGCAGAAATTCCCACAATATCTGCTTTGAACTGGGTTGAGTCCACACTCACGTATATTCCAGAACAAAGCAAAAAATGTGGGATTTTATTCAGCTGGGTGGAAGGTGCCCCAGGCTCTCAACCCTAGACTTCTTTCCAAGGAGGTCAAAACGGCTCCATAGAGACCAGCTTCTCCTCCTCCTTGGAGTTGAGGCCAGTGCCTTTCACAACATCCCTGCAGGGCAGGCCCAGCCCTGGCTTCCTTCCCTCCTCTTGCTCCCAAGTCAGGAAACGGGCGGAGAGAAGGCTGCTGGAGGAGACGAGTTCCCCTCCGTCTTAAAGGTGACCCTCCTGGACACATCTTGAAGCCCGCTTAGTAGTAATGATAATGGTGATGATGATATCATAATACCTGTCTGAGTGATGGGAAGGGAGAGAAAGAGAAAGCGAGAAAGCCGACCTTTGCGCCCTGCGCTCTTGCGCCTTCCTCTTCCTCCTCCTCTTCTTCCTCTTCTTCCTCCTCCTCGACTCCAAGGCGAAGATCAAGCGGGGGCCAAAGGGTTTCCAAGCCAAGGAGGAACCCAATACCCACGCTTCGGAGACCCCCAAAGGCGCTGCCCAAGCTTCTCGGGGCGCAACGCCGTCCGCGTGGCAAGGAACCCTAGGAGCCGAGGGGAGCCCTTGGAGAGGGGGGCGCGGGGGGGAGGGGGCCCTGCATCTGGAGGGGATGGAGGGGTTCGGATTGGCTGCCGCTCGGCTTCTTGCTCCGCCTCGGCGAAGGCGGCTCTTCCGAGGGCGCTTTCCCCCCTCTCTTTCTGGGAGGGAGACTTTTCCGCACACTCCGCCTCCTCGCCTTCCTGCCTCCCTCCCTCGCCCGCCTCCCTGCGCCTCCCCCGCCCTTTGGTCGCCTTCCGAGCCCCACAAGTGGCCCTCCCTGGCGAAGGCGCAACAAAGGGGACGGCCTTGGTCGCCTCCAGGTCACCCACGGGCAGCCACCCTGGGCAGTCACTTGGAGACCCCGGCAAGCAATGCGAGGGAGTCCTTGGAAGTTGGAGTGGGACTGTGTTGGGGTTTTTCAAGCCTTC
This sequence comes from Anolis carolinensis, assembly GCF_035594765.1. Lineage (NCBI taxonomy): Eukaryota > Metazoa > Chordata > Lepidosauria > Squamata > Anolidae > Anolis > Anolis carolinensis. The sequence goes on along the minus strand of NW_026943823.1, from coordinate 13,419,120 downwards.
TCGTGCCAAATGGTGCCAAAGCCTCTCCAAACTGCAACACCCCCTCTCATATAAAGTGGTCGGAGCCCCCGGTGGCGTAGTGGGTTAAAGCCTTGTGACTTGAAGGTTGGGTTGCTGACCTGAAGGCTGCCAGGTTCGAATCCCACCCGGGGAGAGCGCGGATGAGCTCCCTCTATCAGCTCCAGCTCCATGCGGGGACATGAGAGAAGCCTCCCACAAGGATGGTCAAAACATCCGGGCGTCCCCTGGGCAACGTCCTTGCAGACGGCCAAATCTCTCACATCAGAAACAACTCAGGTTGCTCCTGACACGAGATATATATGTGTGTGTGTGTGTGCCTTAAATGTTAGCCCTGTTTCTGGATATATTTGGCTGGTTGATTCCAAAAATTGCACCCATTTTCCTTTATTAGCACTAGTTTTTGAGATAGGTAAAGGTTTTCCCATGACATTAAGTCCAGTCGTGTTCGACTCTGGGGGTTGGTGCTCATCTCCATTTCTAAGCCGATGAGCTGCCGTTGTCCATAGACACCTCCAAGGTCATGTGGCTGGCATGACTGCATGGAGCGCCGTTACCTTCCCGCCATTGATCTATTGATCTACTCACATTTGCATCTATTGATCTACTCACATTTGCATGTTTTCGAACTGCTAGGAAGTTGGGGCTAACAGCAGGAACTCACCCCACTCCCTGGAATCAAACAGCCATGGATAATCCTATCTAAGATGGCAGCCATGGATAATCCTATCTAAGATCCTATCTTGGCAGGGGGTTGGACTGGATGGCCCATGAGGTCTCTTCCAACTCTACTATTCTATGATTCTAAGAAAGGAGAGCTGATGTTGGCACCATTTGGCAAGAGAAGTCTTGAAAAACCTTTACCTTTACACACACACACACACACACACACATATATATATAATAGGTAAAGGTAAAGGCTTCCCCTGACGTTAAGTCCAGTCGTGACCGACTCTGGGGGTTGGTGCTCATCTCCATTTCTAAGCCGAAGAGCCAGCATTGTCCATAGACACCTCCAAGGTCATGTGGCCGGCATGACTGCACGGAGCGCCGTTACCTTCCCGCCGAAGGGGTACCTATTGATCTACTCACAAGGCTTTTCTTTAATCCCTCCTAATTAGCCAACATTTTTGCTTATCCAATGTTCTGCTGGCCCGTTTATGTTGGATAAGTGAGACTCTACTGTATTTATTTGCTGTATATAATCCAGTTCAAAGCAGACATTCTGGATTTTATATGGCAGTGTAGAAGGGGCCTTTGATATTATCTTATACTTAGTTGCGCCAAAGACATTTTAGTGGTAGGAAGGATTTCAGAAAGAAATGTAACCAAGTAGATGGTTTAGGTTAGAATAAGGGGAAATGTTTTCCACCCAAATAAACAGAGAAAAGATGTAGCATCCTGAGAAGTTATTAAGCTGTAAAAGACAGACAATAACAACAACAATAGCAGGTTTTACATTGTAACCCACCAGGAGTCCCAGTTTTGGGGGAAAGGCAATATATAAAAGCTATGGGCCAAATAATGGCAACAACATTTTTGTTATTGTTGTTGTTGTTGTTGTTGTTGTTGTTGTTGTTGTTGTTTAGCAGCCTCTCCTCAAGGCAGGTACAACACTGTGAAAATACATATTAGAGACACAATTGTGACATTAAAAAACATTAAAGTCTCCCTACTTAATAAATGCCAGATAGTAAATACCCAAAAGGCACCAGACCCCAGAATCTGGGAAGCTAAGGTTTGGGAAGCTAAGCAGAATCAGCCCTGGTTAATACTTGGATGGGAGATAACAGATGAAAAGCAGTGGGCTTGGGCTCTATTTCAGAGCAAGAAACTGGTAAAACCACTTCTGAGTGTTCCTGGTCCAAGAAACCCCTACGAAATGCACGAGGTCACCATATTTCCATTGGTGACCTGAACATGAATCCAACTGCTGCAACATGCATGCTCTCAAGTCTGACTTTTTTGGGAAACCGCTTCTGACACTGCAACACTTTCCCCCAGTTGGCAGGTCAAAGAGAAGTGAGTGAGCTGGCACTCATGGAAAGGGAAAGTATCTCTTGTTTGGGGATCTATTGCCTTTAGAGGTCTTTTGGCATTGTTGACTTAAGATATGGTTGTTTACACAGGGTCAGAGGATGGTTTGCAAGATACTCAGGCTTTGGAGATAACGGGTCTGAATGTAGCTTTTTCTTTAGCCCTTATGTCGTTTCATTGGTATTTTACCAGTTAATCAAGATTCCATGAATCCTTATGAGCAAACATTATGGTCAGATAATGTTGGAATTTTCCGCAGGATCCCAGGTCTTGTAATGGATGCTTATTGGTTCAACCAAGGCTCAATTCCATCATAGCATCGTAGGATGAATGCTCGGTGTTATAAAATCCTGGAATGTATAGTTTTATAAAGGATGAATCTCCACCATAGAAGGGATTTTCAGTGCTATGGAATCCCATGATTTATAGTTGGTTGGTGCTGTAAAATCCTGGAATTTCTAGTTTAATGAAGGGTGGCATCTCCAGAGTAGAATGAATGCTTGGTGCTGTGGCGCAGACTGGTTAGTAGCCAGCTGCATTAAATCACTAAGACCAAGAGGTCATGAGTTCGAGTCTAGCCCATGTTGGAGTGAGCATTAAAATAAAAAATAGGCCTGCTCATTATTGACCTAAGCAACCTGAAAGATAGTTGCATCTATCAAGTAGGAAATTTAGGTACCACTATGTGGGGAGGCTAATTCAACGAATTTATGACACCATAAAAATCATCCAGCTGAGTTTGGAATGAGGAAGTCGGCATCACAGTGGATGATGATGCAGCTGCTCCCCCTGTGGCCGGAATCGAGCATATCCTCAGGAAGCTGGAAGCTGGAGAAGGTTAAATTGCCTCTGTCTCTGTCTCTGTGCTCATATGGCATTGAATGTTTGCCATGTATGTGTACATTGTAATCCGCCCTGAGTCCCCTTCGGGGTAAGAAGGACGGAATATAAATATTGTAAATAAATAAATAAATAAATATAAAATCCTGGAATTTCTAGTTTTATGAAGGGTGCATCTCCAGCATATAATGAATGCTCAGTGCTATAAAATCCTAGAATTTCTAGTTTTACAAAGGTTGCATTTCCCTTTGAATGTTCAATACTATGGAATCTTGGGACTGCTATATCTCAAAGGTATAGAATCATAGGACTTGTGGTGTTACAAAGTTGGTGTGGTGTTAACCTTCTCTGCCAAAGAATGGGGGGGGGGGGGGGGGGGGACTCACCAAACTACAAATCCCATGCTTCCATTGCACTGAGCCATGGCAGTTAAAGGGGTGTCAAGCTCTGGAGAAGCCTTTCCTTAGAGTGAAGCATATTACCTGGATGTGACCCATGGAGTTTTCATCTTTGTGGTTCCATTTTTCCTCTTGAACTTTGGAGGCAAAGTGTCAATTTGCGTGAAAAATTGTTCTGCGGTGTCGTTTCTTTCCCCAATGAAAAAGCATTGGCAGCCTCCCCCCTGCTGTTTAGTGCTAAAAGCTTAGAGAAATCAATGTCCCAGACATGCATTTTAACACAATGCAAATTGTGTTCATTTTCCTTTTGGCAAGATATCCCATAGCAGTCATTTCTCTAGATGTGTCAGATCATCCTATATGTCATCATCTGGACAACTGTTTCAAAGTATTAATTGTTGAACAACAATCCAATATTCTTTGATATATTATCCAAGGTTAGTCAGGCTTCTTCTGATATCCCTAATTATAACTTCTTACACATTCATAATTACAGAATTCATCCCTGAACTACAAATCCCAGTATTCCACAGTATGGAACCATGGCAGTAGAAGTAGACTCATTGTGCTATATTTGTGTAGTGTTAATATGTTCGTAGGGATTAATATAGTTTGCAGGATTAATTTGGAGGATTAATATAGTTTGACACCACTTGAACACCATGGCTCAATGCTATGGAATCCTGGGAGTTGCAGTTTGCTAAGATGCCAACTAGCAGGAAAGGCTCATGACCGTATAAAACTGTAACTCCCAAGTTTCCATAGTGCTGAACTGGTGTCAAATTGCATTCAGTGTACACTGTTGGGAAACAGAAAAGCAATGCTGACTGCGGCCTCAATTAAACTCCTAAAATTCTTCGCTGACTGTTTGCATCCATCGGGAAGTGAATGCTACTTTAATGGCTCCCCTATTTTGCATTTTAAGGTGGCCAATGGGGGAGAAAGGGGACTGCATAGGGTGCTACTGCCCCCAAGTCCACCCCTTCTCTACACAAAGGCGCTTTTGTGTAGACGCTCTCTTGTCCCAAATGGGATGCCACTTGAGAAGCCGGTGCCAACGTTCCCAACATCGAAGGGTTGCACTCAGCCTACTGGGGGCCTTTGAAGTGTGCCTTTGAATAGCTGCTGTGATAACCCCATGAATGGTTTCCCAAAGCGGCAAGCAGAGAACAGTCCTGCATTCAGAGCGGGCATTCAGGCCCAAGCTAGAGACATCCAGTCCCAGATGTTTTTGGAGCAGCTGTCCTTAGCCTGGATCTCTGGGATTACACTTCCCATCATTCTCAGGATTTATTTTCATGTCAGGAGCGACTTGAGAAACTGCAGGTTGCTTCTGGTGTGAGAGAATTGGCTGTCTGCAAGGACGTTGCCCAGGGGACACCCAGATGTTTTGATGTTTTACCATCCCAGCCATGTACAGTGGGCTCTTGGTTTGTGCTGGCATTTGATTCCAGCATACACTGAGGATACTCAAATCCATTCATGCCCAAGTCCCATAATATATAATGGTTTCCTTTATTTAAAATTGTAAAATCAAACCTTACCTTTTGGGATTTAATATATAAAATTCATGGGTGGTTGAATCCATGAATGCAGAATCTGTGGATACGGAGGGACGAGGCAAACCTCATTCAACCAATCCTCTAACCAAGAGATTTGTTTATTTTTAGGAAGGTGTTTGACATCCATCCAATCATCCTTTCCTCCTCATCCTCTGTCAAGCTGGAAGTTCATTAGCAGCATCTGCATGGGGAGGAAAGAGACAATAGACTGGAGAGTAGTCCAGGAGAAGCTGCAGAGGGCTTTGGCTGAGCCATAGACTCCTACACTGGCAGCTGAGCCATAGCCCTCTATGCACCTACTCTGGGTGGGCCATAGAAGGCCTATGGCTTACATAGAGCCCTTTACCTTTCGGCTACAATTTAAAGTGTGCCATTTCTGATGTGGCCACTGGGGGACGGCAAAGGACTGAAGTCCTGGATAAAAAGGACTGTGGATGTTTAACCTGGCTTTGATGCTGCCTGGAAAGAGATTAGACTGGATGGCCATCTGTTGAGAGGGCTTGGATGGTGTCTTACTGCTTGGCAGAACGGGGGTTGGACTGAATGACCCTTGGAGTCTCTTCCAATCTAAGATTCTATTATACTAAAAATCACGTTTTTTTCAGCTCTCCATCCCCATCTAGTGCTAAAAAATTTGTAGTGACACTGTAGATGTTAATATAGTTTGACACCAGTTGAACTGTTGTGGCTCTATGTTATCGGGTCCTGGGAGTTGTAAACCCCTCTTCAGCAGGGACATTGTAAAACTACAACTCCCAAGATCCCATAACATTGAGCCATAGTAGTTATAGGAACCTATCCCTTCCCTTTCTGTATTATCACTGCTTTTGGTAGCAGAGACACAAACAAAGGGGTTCAACATGTCCCGGCAGACCTTTGATTCAAAGCGCACCATATGCAAATGTGGGACAAAACAACCGGATCAGGTGAGCCACACATAAGTATACAAAAGCATTTGTGTTTGATTACGTTGGCAGTATGCAAATGTCTGTTATGTATTGTTGCATGTCTGTAATCTCAAAAAAGAACCACGGAAGAAGAGAAGAGCAGAGAAAAAGGAATGCTGGCCGCACCTTTCAGATGAGCAGATTTGCATCTCAGCATGAGCTTTCATGGATATCAAACCCACTTCCTCAGATGCAGGACAGGGATGTGAAAGCCTCAGGTTATGAAGCAGATTTGTACAATTGTGGGGTAGAATGTAATAGGATCCAGAACAATGCAAATCCATTCCCTTCCCCTATGTTTCCAAAGGGTGGGGGCAAAATAGAGAGGAAAGATTTGAGATTGGTATCTTTCTAGACCAGTGGTCCTCAACCTGGGGTCCCCAGATGCTTTTGGCCTACAACTGCCAGAAATCCCAGCCAGTTTACCAGCTGTTGGGATTTCTGGGAGTTGAAGGTCAAAAATATCTGGGGACCCCAGGTTGAGAACCACTGGTCTAGACATTCTCTCTCATTTAAAACCATCCAAATTTGCCTTATAACCTGAGGCTTTAATATAGTTCTCTGCTGTATCTGAAGAAGTGGGTTTATATCCTGGAAAGCCCATGTTAAAATGAGAACCAATGCGTCTTAAAGGTGTAGTACGCCTTATGCCTGTCCCTCCTCTCCACCCTTTCACCTTTTGTTTGCATTGCAAGAAACTAAAATTGCTATTTCTTTCAAAGCTAATTTTAATCTGGTATCTGATGTCTTAGGGCCATATTTGCTCCAGACATGCTCTTCCAGGGCTTCTCCATAGCTTCTCTTCTCTTCTCTGCGGGTGCATCTAGATCAGGCATGTGCAAACTTTGGCCCTCCAGGTGTTTTGGGCTTCAAGGCCAAAGTTTGCACATGCCTGATCTAGATGTAGAATGAATGCAGTTTGGCACCGCTTACAATGCTAGGAAATCATGGTAGTTTGGCCCTACTGCAGAGAAGGCTAAAGACCTTGCAAAACTGCAGTGCACATAATTCCATAGTATTGAGCCGCACCAGTTAAAGTAGCATCAAAGTTGCATTCATTCTACAGTGTAGAATGATAGGAGTTTGAGTCCACGATGCTGGAGCACACTGCAAGGTGGAGGGAGCCTTTGTTATGGTAAAAGGATGCTAAGTGGAGCAAGGGAGGAGGCAGGCAATGGGCGAAGTCCTTGAAAGGATGCCAGACCTGGGCGGAGAGCAATGCACTGCAAAACCAAAGAACGACATCTCCACCCTCCAAAGCATGGATCGAGAGAAGCAAACCAATGATGCTGTGAGGAAGGAGCCGAGATCATCTTTCATACATTGAAGGTGAGACTGCAAACCACGAGAAGGTGGATGGGATTGGTGTTAGTATGAAGTACGTATCATGGTGGAATCTCCTCCTCTGGAGGTTTTTAAGCCGAGGCTGGATGGTCATCTATCGGGAGGGCTTTGGTTGTACTTTCCCAGCATCACTGGCGATTGGACAGGGTGACCCTTGGGGTCCCTTTGAATTAGGAGTCTGTTATTTATTTATTTATTATTTATTTACTACATTTATATCCCGCTCTTCTCACCCTAGAGGGGACTCAGAGAGGCTTACAAATCAAATGTACATACAATATATTATTAGCATAGCACAATATAAGCATTAAATTATTCATAATTTTTATGTTGGTTGCTTTGGAGGAAGACCAAACATGCAACCTTAAACACACTTCTTTGCATGTCAACAGCTTTTCTGACATCAGGAGGAACTAATGGTGAATATGGAACAGTTACTGGGATTTACTCATCCATGTCTGTTGTGTATTTATTCACTACTTTGTGAAGGTTGTGGCATTATTACTATAAGACAATTACCTTTAAAGGGTCCTGGCTCAGGAGGGAAATCAGGCAGAAAACCCAGTCTCGTGAGAGATGCAAAAAGCAAAGTTTATTTTTCACCACAGCTGTGAGAAGGCAACAGCCGTACATACCTCAGAGGGCTGTACCATGCAAATGACCATTGCAAAAGCATGTTGCAGCAAACAAAGAACTTATACTTTTGGCTTATCTAAAATTGACCAATGCCTGAGGGTCTTCCTCACCTTCCACACCCACTTGGCATAAGTGATACCTGTGACCTCACTTGTTGATTTCAAGCTAACTTTTGGTCTTGGAACTTTCTGGAGAAAGGCACCAGCTCACAGGAAGGGAGAGGCATATGCAGAGGCAAAGCTACATAGGCAAAAGTTTACTATTTTCTGGCTTACCATGATAATAAATCCTCCCAACTTGCATCAGTTTCACTCCTTCTACCCCCCCCCCCAAGTGGCGCAGTGGGTGCTGGCAGGACTGATGACTTGAAGGTTTGGTTGCTGACCTGAAGGTTGCCAGTTCAAATCCAACCTGGGGAGAGTGCGGATGAGCTCCCTCTATCAGCTCCAGCTCCATACACGGACATGAGAGAAGCCTCCCACAAGGATGGTAAAAACATCAAAACATCCGGGCATCCCTTGGGCAATGTCCTTGCAGACGGCCAATTCTCTAACACCAGAAGCAACTTGCAGTTTCTCCAATTTAAAACAGATAATTTGGATTTTATATGACAGTGTAGAAAGGACCGTAGTGTCTATTAATACTATTATTATTGGGAATTGAAAATCCTTTTCAAAGGTGCATCTACACTGTGGAATGAATGCAGTTTGACACCATTTGAAGGGTCATGGCTCAAGGCCACGGTATTGTGGAATTTGCAGTTAGGTGAGACACCAGCATTCTTTGGAGGAGAAAGTTAAAGACCTTGTAAAACTATAACTCCCAGAAGTTCATAGCATCCAGTCATGGCAATTAAAGCGGTGTCAAACTGTGTTAGTTCCCCAGTATGGATGCAGCCTAAGTGACTCCTTTGGATTGGGTTGTAAAGGAAAACTCGAATGATGTTCCTGAGATTTCATGCAGCATAAACAGAGAGCAGGACTGTCTCTCTCGGGCACGTTGTTTCTTAATGAACTGTAATTATGATATAACTCCCGCTGGCTGTGCATCTGTCACATGCCTCTCTTTTTGTATGGAAAAGCAGGACACGCTTAGCAAAGAGGGGCTTTGCACAAAGCCGGAAGGAAACCCCAAGATGTCTCCATGACGGCAATCATGCCATCGGGAGATTTAGTCGGAAGGTGGCATCTGGGCTTGAGGAGTGAACTGCCGGGAATACGCCAGTTACTTACTATGTAGCACTTCCTCAAAACATGTTGAAAGAGCCTCCTCTGTGGCTTCATCCAGGCTTTTTATGAATGTGAACAAAGCAGAAACTCCTTCAATGGGTTATACTATGTGTCACTGGGCATCTAAGTCTCTAAGTTTAGAAGCTGAATGGAGGCAGGGTGACATTAAGCTGCGGAACTCACTGCCACAAGAGGTAGTGATGACTAAATCAAATTGAAAGGATAAATCTATGGAAGTTAGAACTGTCAGGACAGTGCCTCGAATGGAGATGGTTTGAGCCCCTTCCTAACACTAGACTTGATATCTTCTTCTGATAATCATAGAATCCTAGAGTTAGAAGAGGCTTAGTGGGCCATCCAGACCCAACCCCCTGCCAAGAAGCAGGAAAATCACATTCAGAGCACCCCTGACAGATGACCATCCAGCATCTCTTTCAAAGCCTCCAAAGAAGGATCCTCCACCACACTCCGAAGCAGAGAGTTCCATTGCTGAACAGTTCTCACCGTTAAGTTCTTCCTAATGTTTGGGTGGAATCTCCTTTCCTGTAGTTCGAAGCCATTGTTCCGCATCCTAGTCTCCAGGGCAGCAGAAAGGAAGCTTATTTAGTAAAATTGGACCAACAAAGCTCCTATGTAGTTAACACATGGAAACCCATTGAGGGCCCTTGGGAAAGTCACTCTCTCTCAGCCTCAGTGGAAGGCAAAAGGCAGGTGCATCTTTGAACAAATCTTGCCCAGAAAATCCCATGGAAGGTTCACTTTTAGAGTGCCGTAAGTTGTAAATGATTTGAAGGGACACAATGACAACAACAACAACAACAACAACAATATATATATAGTTGGATAGACAGTAGGTAGGTAGATACTGTAGGTGGGTAGGTAGGTAGGTAGATAATCAGTGAAGGGATGTACAGGGGAGAGAGGAAGAAATATGAATATAAATATATATGCAGTAGGGGATATGAAGATTACATGTTGCTAAATTATAAGGAAAATGGAAGAGGACTCTAAATGAATGATTGTTTTAATATTTTTGTTTTAATTATGTTTTATTTAAATTATTACTTGTTTAATTAGTTTTAACGTGATGTTTGTCTTATCTGTTCGTTTTATGTTGTTATATGATGTATTGGGCTTGGCCCCATGTGAGCCGCTCCGAGTCCCTGATGGGGAGATGGAGGCGGCATGTATTATTATTATTATTATTATTATTATTATTATTATTATTATTGAAATAGCCACGGTAATTCCATCCAGTTTGAGCTGCATTATATGGCAGCGTAGACATATAATCCAGTTCAACACAGTTAAACTGCATTCTCCATTATATGGCAGTGTACCACGCAGTTTGAAAACATGCAAATGTGAGTAGCTCAATAGTTACCGCTCTGGTGGGAAGGTAATGGCGTTCCATGCAGTCATGCCAGCCACATGACCTTGGAGGTGTCTATGGATGACGCTGGATCTTTGGCTTAGCACCAAGCCCCAGAGTCGGACATGACTACACTTAATGTCAAGGGAAAACCTTTACCTTAGATAGGGCTTTAGCCAAATCCTACTGAATCTTCACCCATAATAGGCACAGGTCCTATGATGGAATGGAGGACCATCCAGAGTGTGCCCCTGCCCACAATTCGGGAATAAGAGCTTCTGAACACTAGGAAATGGGGATAATGCAGTTTGGAACTGTATGATATGGTTGGTGTAGACCCATATAATGCAGTGCAATGGAGTTAAATGGCATTATATAGGTCTAGAGTGACCATATAATGCAGTTCCGAACTTTAGATCCAGCTTGGGTGCAGGAGGCAATGAACGAACTAGTGCTTTATGGTACAATATTACAGAAATTCTCAGGGTTTGTATTTGCAGCTTGCCATCTTATCCTCTCTTAACATCCAGTCTCTCTTGTTGCTAGGATAATTTTATTCCCTGATTCTTCTGTCGTGTCAACTTCTGCTCTACATTTCTTCTTTCTGCTCACGAACCAAATGAAGCAACGCACACCGGCTGATGTTCTCTATTACTTCTGCTACGTGTTTCCCCCTTCTTTAACCTATAAGGAAATGCATACATCTGCTCAGTTACACATATCAGGATGGAATGCGAAGTCAACCTGTCTTCCTCGTCTCCAAAAACTCTTAAGGGGAAGATTCAGGTGTTACAAACACTACATTTCTGAGAAAGCGAGTCTATGTTTTGATTGGAGCAGCCGTTGTCATGCCATTTCCTCCAAGCTAATCCCAGGCAGCTGCTATTTTGCTCCATAGAGGCAAAATACAGGCGCTGTCTCTGTAGTTGTCTAGGCAAGGCAAATAGGTTGTAGAGGGGACAGGTTTATATATCAGAAGAAGTGTGCGACAGAAAGGATTGCATGCCCCACTTCTCTATCCCATGGGCTGCATCTACACTGTCGAATGAATTAAGTTTGATAAGGTCTTGACTCAATGCTAGGGAGAAATGCAGCTTGACACGGTCTTTGGCTTTCTCTGCCCAAAAGTGACAATGCCTCACCAAACTACAACTCCCCAAATTTCATAGCGATACCTATTGATCTACTCACATTTGCATGTTTTCGAACTGCTAGGTTGGCAGAAGCTGGGGCTAATAGCAGGAGCTCACTCCGCTCCCTGGATTCGAACCGCCAACCTTTTGGTCAACAAGTTCAGCAGCTCAGTGGCTTAATCCGCTGCACCATCGGGGGCTCCCAATAATAAGGTAACCTACATAATGTAGTTTAACTGCACTAAAGGGCATTGTATGGGTCCGTACTGTGCATATCATGCAATGCAGAGCCAGCATGATTCCTATTCTTGACCTTGTTGCATGTTCAGCATGTTCACATGGGTCACTTCCCACTCCCTCCAGGAAGTCCCATGGTTTCTAGCTATGTCTGAAATAGATGGTCAGTTCCACCGAATGCCGCAGACGAGCATTGCCCACATCAGAAGTGGACTTGCCCCACTCTTCTCACATCACACAGTCCTCGGTGATGCAATGCTGTTCTGAGCAGAATCTAGAAATAGTTTGTGGAAGCTGCCTTCTGGTGACCCGTCATGGAAGGGTGCTCCAGTTGATAGACCAAAGGCATGTTCTACTGCCTTTTTTTCTCTCATATCCTACCAGAAGAAATTGACTTCCTAATGCATGGCTGGAACTTTTCACAAATGCAAACTGAGACAGAGATTGTGGTTAAAATGCCCCAAAGTATTAATGAGGAGCAACATATACGCTTGGAGATGCTGCAGCAGGGAAGGGCAAGACTTCCTTCCTCAAATCACATCCATAGTGACATAACCCTCTTGCACTCTGAACTGCATTTGCAGTCATTGCAATGACCTGAGGGTAAAGGTGGAAAGTGGAGGAGGAGAGAGAAGCCATGAGTGTGTCTCTACTGTCAATTAATGCAGTTTGACCCCACTTTAAATGTGACATGAGTTGTTTGATGAGGCATCATCTCTCTTTGATAGAGGAGGCTAAAGGGCTTGTGAAGCCTCAACCCCCCTGATTCCAAAGCATTGAGCCATGGCAGCTGAAGTGGTGTCATCAAACTGCATTAATCCGACAGTGTAGATGCACCTGGTTGAAAAAGTGAGGCAGCAGAGGATGAATTTGGACCATTGGAAAGTATGCTGGTGTGCGCTTTTGCAAATTAGAGCAAAACCATTTGACTTTGATAGCATGATCGAGCACTGTTACACAACCAATCTGCATTTGCATGTATCACAACCTTTACTGTGGTTACATCAAGGTGTAGGAGGAGGTATCTGGGTACGGCACTTAAGCTCCATAAGCATGGTTTCACTGACACTGGCTTAGGGTTTTAGCAACAGAGTGTTTGTCCAGACAAGGAAGACAAACCCAGAATGCACTGAAATTGGGAGCAAAGGGGATTAACAAGCCAGTGTAGCATACTGGCTTGAATGCTGGACTACAGGTCTTTCAAGACCAGTGGTTCCCAACCTGTGGTCCGTGGACCACCAATGGTCCCCAAGAACAAAAATATGGTCCACAGCCTCACTGTTACTACACCGTTGCAACAAGAGTGACTGGTCTCGCGAAACCCTCTTATAGTGTTGAGACAACAGGGATGTCGGAAGGGGAGAGGCTGACTACCCACTAAACGTGCGACAAGCCTCTTGACTGCTGCTCCTCCTCCTCCTCCCTCCCCCTGAGTGGAGCCATTCCATGCGGCACCTGAAAGCGGGGCACCTTGGTATCTTCGTTTTTAGGCCTGTTCCTGGGGTTATTTGGGGTGCTGATTCAGAAAATTGCATTGGATAGACCATGTCAGCTCTAGATTATGAAATATGGTTTTCTGTGAGCGAGCAGATGGCAACTACTGGATAGCATCAGAAACTGAGCTGATGTGGTCTATCCAATGCAATTTTCTGAATCAGCACCCCAAATAACCCCAGGAACAGGCCTAAAAACAAATATACCAAGGTGCTCCTGCTTCCAGGCACCACATGGAATGGCTCTGCTCAGGGGGAGGGAGGAGGAGGAGAAGCAGCAGTCAGGAGGCTTATTGTTGCACCTTTCATGGGTAGTCAGCCTCTCCCTTCCTAAAATCCCCGTTGCCTCGGCACTATAAGAGGGTTTCACGAGACCAGTTGCTCAATCCTTTTGATACTAATGTTGGAGAGTGGTCCCTGGTCAAAGTGGTCCCTGGTCAAAAAAAGGTTGGGAACCACTGATCAAGACTGTATAATGCATGCAGTTTCACACCACTTTAACTGCCATGGATCAGTGCTAGGGAATTATAGGATTCGTTAGTTGTAGCTCGGGTCCCCTTGGGGAGATAGGGTGGGATTATTATATTATATTATAAAGATTATTATATTATTACATTTCTTTCTGTACGGAAGGAAATGCCTTTTTATCCCAACATTTCCTTTGAGGAAGGGCTATGGGCTGTGGGCTGTGCATAATACTCAAGGCTTTGTTTGGATGCCTTTTAATGCTTTATGTTTTTACTGTTACAGTAGAATCTCACTTATCCAAGCTAAACGGGCCAGCAGAAGCTTGGATAAGCGAATATCTTGGATAATAAGGAGAGATTAAGACAAAGCCTATTAAACATCAAATTAGGTTATGATTTTACAAATTAAGCACCAAAACATCATGTTATACAACAAATTTGACAGAAATAGTAGATCAATACGCAGTAATGTTATGTTGTAATTACTGTATTTACGAATTTAGTACCAAAATATCACGATATATTGAAAACATTGACTACAAAAATGGCTTGGATTATCCAGAGGCTTGGATAAGCGAGGCTTGGATAAGTGAGATTCTACTGTATATGTTTTTTATTGCTTATCTCCTTTGGCATGACAGGAATCTTTCAGCTGGGTCATTTTAACTGTGGGGCTCCATCTTGAGCCCAGAACCAAGGGAAAGGTGAGCTATTATTATTATCAATAATAATAAGGTTGTTCGGTGCCTAAAGCAGTCTTTCTCAAGTCTTTTTACCCTAAGGGGGTCCTTGAAATAATTATCAGGTCATGGGGATTTCTTGATTTCTTTCTATATGCTCTCTTCCCTGCACAACTTTCACAATGATACATAGAAATAGAGAATATGATGGCCTGGGGTGTGTCTACACTGCAGAATTAATGCAGTTTGACCCCACTTTAGTTGCCATGGCGGCAGTGAGCTGTGGTGGCGCAGTGGGTTAAACCCTTGTGAAGGCTGAACTGCTGATATGAAAGTTGGGTTGCTGACCTGAAGGTTGCCGATTCAAATCCTCAAGATGGGATGAGCTCCTGTCTGTCAGCTCTAGCTTCTGGAGACATGAGAGAAGCCTCCAGTAACACATCCGGGCATCCCCTGGGCAACGTATCTGTAGACAGGCAATTCTCTCTCACCAGAAGCGACTAGCAGTATGTTCTCAAGTCACTTCTGACACGATTTTTAAAAAGTTGCAGTGGCTCAAAACTATGTAAACAACAATTTCTGCCAAAGAGTGCTTGTGCGTCACCGAATTGCAACTCCCAGGATCTGATAGCATTGAGCCTTGACAGCTAAAGTGGTTTCAAACTGCATTAATTCTGTAATGCAGATGAACCCCTAAGCGATTCTTAGTATCACGTAGCACTAAAGCGTGTTGCATGCCACTGGTGATTTGCAAGATTATTGAGCTTAATGAGCCTTAGTGCAGTTATCTTAAAGGTGCTCAATACAGCTAAACTTTTAAATCTGGTATTAAGGAGAATGGCTTCTAAATGACATTATGAAACAATAATTAGTGGCGAGGGGAAATGCTAATGATCGGGATAAACCTTTCCTTTATCCCAAATCTCCCAGTGTTTGTTTTAAGTCACTGCGCTCCAATGCCAATACATCCTGCCATGGAGCTTGTTGTCCAGATTGACAGCCACATCAAACTGAAGCCCTGTTCTATTTTTTAAAAAATATTTTAATAATTTTATTACATTTTCATAATATGTACAATTTATAATTTCCTCTTTTTTGAATTTTGAATTTTCTTGCTCTTCTCCCATCTGCCCTCTTTCCCTTTCCCAAGACATAACATTTACAAACTCCTTCCCTGTCAACTGCATTAATAATAAATTATTCCCTATTATCTAATTGTAATAATAAAAATAATTGGGACATCAAAGCTAGAAAACAAAGCACCTGGTAGCCAATACATACTTAGTTTTGTCATCTATTTTGCCAGTTATTTTATTTTGTTTCAGGGTTAAGAGTGTCTCTTTCACCCGCTTCTCAAAGGACTATAAACATCTCTGCCATTTTTCATGAAGATTATATTTATAGTATTATATCACCCCATAAAGATCAAGCACAGGTTTCCCTTTGTCTTGAAACCACTCCAAAAGGCTTTGAGAGAAGTTAATTTCAGCCACATTTTTTACTAATTAAGCCATGAGTAAGATTCTTTTCCAATCACCATGAGCGATGTAATTATCTGGCATGGTTATTCATTCCAAATGTTGTTTCCTTTAGTCCTGGACCAACATCATTGCATTTCTATTTTTAGGACAGATAATGATTCCTGAGATGATTAGCAGCCTTATTCATCTATTGAACGGACCTAAAGCTATTTTTATTCATTCCACTTCTGTCCTGCTTTTTAATCCAGGAGTCTCCTCAAGGCACTTCATATATTAAAATAATAATTTTTAAAAATGCAATTGCATAAAGTTGGCTAACTTTTGCACACCGTGGTTCAAAGATCTCCATTTGGCAGAGACAATCTCAAATAATCCCATTACATGGTTTCAACTGCTTTGGAAGTGTCCTGGTTTCCTTCTCCTTTCCCCCCTTTCGTGCTCCTCCTGCAAATATCAGTTTTGAATACTTTACATTATTAATTGCAAGGACACATCTAGCATGGAAATCCCTATTACAGAAAGGGGACATTTGAATGAACATGAACCCCAATTGTCCATAATTCCTGCTTCATGTATAGAAAAGATAATATGATCCATCACATTGTTTTTAGGTAAGTGAACTCGACAAGGAGGTCTGCCTCACTTGCCCCCTTTCTATTTCACACAAAGAACATAGGTTAGATTGTTTTGTTAAAGGCTTTCATGGCTGGAATCACTGGGTCACTGTGAGCTGTATGGCCACATTCCAGAAATATTCCCTCCTGATGTTTCGTCCACATCTATAGCAGGCATCCTCAGAGGTTGTGAGGTCTGCTGGAAACTAGGCAAGTGGGGTTTATATATCTGGGGAAAGTCCAGGGTGGGAGAAAGAACTCTTGTCTGCTTGAGGCAAGTGTGAAGGTTGCATTTGGCCACTTTGATCAGCTAATCACCTCCCAACAAAGGATTCCCCCAGGCAGGAAGCAGCCAAGCTTTGAAGCTACAAGTGAAATCGAACTAGAATTTGGAGGGGCTCACCCAGTGGGAGAGAGCCCAAAGACCCACCAAGGAAGGGTCCACTACCTTGGCGAGAAAAAGAGAGCTACCAAAATAAGAATTTTACTTTGATTTCCCAAATAAATCTCACCAGAGGTTGAAGAAAAAAACCACCGAGTTGTTTTAATGCGATCCAGCTGGAAAGGATGTCAAACTGCGATCATTCGTCAAGCAGACATATCATACAACACTTCACAATACATTATATAGCCAAAAATCAGGGTGGTCAGCTTTGAATTTCCGGTGCCCGCCCCCCTCTGCCGGCTCTGTGCTGATTGGCTGTCGTCATCAGCTGGAAAGGAGGCGTGGGCGCCTCGGCCAATCAGAAAGCCAGCGTTGCTTCGGCCTTTCGGCCAATCAGGAGAGAGGAGGCGATCAGGGCGGGAGACAAAGAACTGGGGATGGTTTTTGAGTGTTTTAAAGTGATTCAATGAGTGTCCAACAGCTGGCGATAACCCCCGGGGTTCTCAAGCCAGCAAGATATTGTTTCTGATTGTGTGAATATACAGTAGAGTCTCACTAATCCAAGCTAAACGGGCCGGCAGAAGCTTGGATAAGCGAATATCTTGGATTATAAGGACTGATCAAGGAAAAGCCTATTAAACATCAAATTAGGTTATGATTTTACAAATTAAGCACCAAAACTTCATGTTATACAACAAATTTGACAGAAAAAGTAGTTCAATACGCAGTAATGTCATGTTGTAATTACTGTATTTATGAATTTAGCACCAAAATATCACGATATATTGGAAACATTGACTACAAAAATGGCTTGGATTATCCAGAGGCTTGGATAAGCGAGGCTTGGATTAGTGAGACTTTACTGTACATCTGTGTCTGACTTGGCTGTCAGATTCCGATTTTTCTAAAGCCTGGATATGTGGATCAGATACGTGAGATCTTGTCAGTTGTTTCGTCCAGGTGTGTTGACAAAGGAGTAAACAGTTGGGACAATCTCAGCTTTCCGAAGGCCAGTTGTCCCACATTTGAATATGACAAGATTACCAGGAGGGCATCTCCGCCAGGGGGTCTTGCTCGGAGACCTGGGGAAATGGCATCACAAGGCTATTCAATGCTAATCACGCTGGCCAGTTGCAACATTCACACTTGCCTCAAACAGACAAGAGTTCTTTCTCCCACCCTGGACATTATTCCACAGGGATATAAACCACACTTGCCTTGTTTCCAACAGACCTCACAACCTCCGAGGATGTTTGCCATAGACGTAGGCGAAACATCAGGAGATAATGCTTCTGGAACATGGCCATACAGCCTGGACAACTCACAGCAACCCATAGGTTACATTCTTTTTCCTGAAATGAACAAAAAGCAGCGTCTTAAGTGGCTTAAGCAGCTGAAGGGAAAAAGGAAAGGGGCTGAGGCTATTAAGAATGGCAGGAGTTGAAGTCCAAAGCACCTGGAGGGCCGAAGTTTGCCCATGCCTGGTGTAGATGCATTCCCTGACTCAAATCAGACAGGGCGAGATTTGAGGGTTGAAGTCAGGAATGTGAGTTAGAATTAGTTTGGATGGATCAGGTTTTAGAGGCTATAAATAAGTAATGGTTAACTTTAGGCTGACCTTTTTATTTTTGCAACAAATCATTTTTGTGTTATATGCTTGCACCTCTGAGAATGCTACAGCAATGCTTGAGTTCAGACACACAATGCCTTTGGTGGCAGCAGTTCTTCAAGGTGTCCAATGGAGGGAAAGGGCAAATATTGAAGATGGAACGTTTTCAATGGACCCCATGGGGGAAAAGTCCCCATTGATGCCAATGGAGGCATGCTTTTGGTACTTCACTGGGAGGAGGAATTTGGAGAAGAGGATCTTCTTGCATGTGCTGCAGGTCTTTCTTCACTTCACTTCACTTTATTTCTTAATTAGTCGCTCTCCACTAGAGTGCTCCGAGCGACTTACAATTTAAAATATCATTCCACAATATAAAAACATTCAACATAAAAACATTCAGCAGTGACTATTTGGAAAATTAGATTTGATTTACTTAAATGCACAACCAAACAGCCAAGTCTTGAGCGCTTTTACAAAAGGTCACAACTCCGACATTGCTCAAATATATGGAGGCAATGAGTTCCACAGAATTAGAGCATAGGTCAAAAAGGCTCTACACTTTGTAGCTTCCAGGCGTACTTCCCTAGGGCCCAGTACGTATAGGAGATTTTCCTGGGAGGATCAAGGTGACCACTGATGGAAGAAAGGAATGAGGCAGGATGGCCATCTGTCAGGAGTGCTTTGAATGCGGTTTTCCTGCTTTTTGGGGTTGGGCTGGATGGCCCACGAGGTCTCTTCCAATTCTAGGATTCTATGGAGAGAGACAGCAATAGCAAAGAGGAGATGGGGGATAATGATAAAAAACCACAGAAGCCCATCGACTTTGCATTTGTACACCTTGTTTTTCTTCCCTAGCAGAATTAAAGGAAAATATTGGTTTCTCATATTAATTAAAAGTTAATGTTTAACAATATGTAATGAACAAAGGCCTCCAGGTATTGGGACTGAAGCTGCGCCTGCATGTGGATGCAATTTGGGGGGCAGGGCAGAAAAGGTGGAAACTTAGAGAAGCAGTTTGCGGGGCGGGGACATAACTCTAGATGTTAATAAATTTGGATTGGGGGAGACACAAAGCAAGATGTTTATATCTCTGGGGAACACCGTGAGACAAGAAATGACTGCACCTATTGCTCAAGATACCGTTCTGGGCTAAAGGCAGATGCATTGTCTGCTCCTAGAAACCAAGCATATTTATTTGGTTGGCTCCTCGTAAACTGCAGTCTCCATTTGGACTTTTGAGGATTTTGTTAATATGAGCTGATAAAATGAGCTTACATAGCCTCTCAATGCCAGGTCATGTCTGGACTTTGGAGCTAAGTAGTGCCCGCTTTGGTTAGGGCTTGGGTGGGAGGCCTATTGGGGCTCAGCAAGAGACTGGGGATTTCTCAGTGGATGAGGGGGATGATGGGTTTCCTACTGATGAGTCTCTGTGTAATCAGGGTGTATTACAGACCTTAGATCAGAGAGAAATGCAGGCAGTTGAAGATGAGACAGAGGATATTTTGAATTCCAATATTCATTCCTTAGCAACAGGGGAAAAGTCCATTTCTCTTGGGGATCGTCCTTCTGAGGCGGGAGGTTAAAGAACCCCAGGAAATACCATATATGGGCAGAGATGGCGACGGCTAGCGACCCGGGTGCATAAACTCACAGAAACATGTGGTTTCTGGGAAATCATGTGTTTCTGAAGAAATGAAAGCTAAAGATAAACAAACTGCGCGTGCGCACGCAGGCGCTCTGAATAATTGTGAACACGGCACAGAAAGAGTGCGCCCGGGCCGCTGGTCAGCGCTGGTTGGATGCAAGTCAAGCAGCGTCACAACTCTAAGCCAATGAATTTGCTTGTGGGCGGGCATAACCCGAACCCTGTAGTGTGTATAAATATTTACTCAGCCCGCCGCTGGGGGTTCTCCCTGGGAAAGCACCTATTTTGTGCGAGGGGGAACCCTAGTGGCCACTTGCCAATAAAACTGTTTTCTTGGAAATACTCTAGTTGTCCGTCTCCAATCCCTCCCACTGCGCTCGCAAGGACCGTAGCACAAAGGTTCCGCTACATTTTCTGGTGACCCCGACGTGATTTCCTATAAGACGGGCCAGGAGGTCGGAGACGGATCCCGTTGGCGGGAGAGTCCCAACTCAGCGGTGGGGGCCGGAGGCAACTACCGTGAGACGAGAAGGGGCCCCTGAATATTGCAAGACCGGCTGCGGTGTTTGCCTCTGATGCCAACGCCGACTGACGGTGGGAGCTGCAACACCAGCGAGGTTCCATAGAAACCAGCCAGGAGGAAAAAGGATCCAGGGAAAAGCCCAGGGGCGAAGGTTGGTCCGACGTCTACAGAAATCTGGCAAGTATAGTGGTTAAATGAGACACTAAAGGGAACACCGGCGCCGGGAGGGACACACAAAGGTTCCCAGGGAGGTAAAAAGGGGCTCTGTCTTGTGTTTCCTGACGCATGCCGTTGAGTGTCCGGGTGCCCAGGCCAAGGCAGTCCCCTCTATTAGGGAAAAATTCAAAGAGCTCCACTCCCTTACAATGCATCTTAGATAATTTTGGCTCTTTTGCTACCCGAGCCGTAGCAGGCAATCCAAGGGACCTGAGAGATTATAGACTGAGGAATTTGTGTCAGGGAGAATGGCCAGAGTTTGGGTTAGGTTGGCAAGTAGAAGGGACGTGGGATCTGAAACTGATCCGAACAGTGGAAGAATATTGTGCTGTGAATCATCCGAACCAGTGGGTCTATATTGCTACCTGGGAACGGGTAGTTAGAGAAGATCCAGGTTGGGTTCGACAGTGCAAGAATGGCAAATGTATGGTGGTGAAGAAGGAAGGGAAAAAGAAGGAAGTTTTCCAATCCAACGAGGAGGACTACCCAGATTTACAGTTGAGTGTACAGGCCAGACAACAGGAATTATTGCTGCCACCCTTGCCACCGCCCCCACCCCAGGGAACAGCCCCCGGTGCACCTACACTAGGAACGAGACCCCCACCCTACTCTCCAGAGTCAACCGAAGCAGCCAAGAAACACTATCCTAGCCTAGAAAAATATCAGGAGGAAACAAAAGAAAAGAAGAAGTCACAACGGATGCCCAGTGATGCTTCTCCGGCACAAACTCGGAGACATGGAGCTCCGGTATGGCCTAGTGATTCACCGACCGGACCGGCCCTCCAGATGCCTCTGAGAACGGTGCCTGTGATAAACAACAGGAATGAGATAGTTCAAGCATACCAGGTAGTGCCTTTCAGTAGTAGTGATATTCTGAATTGGAAAAATAATACTCCACCTTATAGTGAAGAACCCCAAGCTATGGCTAGGCTATTGGAAGGGATTATGGCAACCCATAATCCCACCTGGCAAGATTGCAGACAATTGTTGAATATGTTGTTCACATCAGAAGAGAGAAGAGCAGTGTTGAATAATGGGGTAGCCATAGCCCAGGTTGGGGCCCCACAAGATGGTGATGCAGCCGAGTGGGGAGCACAGAGGTTTCCTGTGGAAATAGATCCCCAATGGGACACCGTAGAAGAAGGACATTTGCAGAGACTGAAAGGATTCCAGCGTATATTGGTAGAAGCGGTAAAGAGGGGCCCGCCGCGACCCGTCAACATTATAAAAATTCAGGGAGTGGTACAGGAAAAATCTGAGTCACCAACAGCCTTTTTGGAAAGGCTGGAGGCAGCATATAGAAAGTATAGCCCGTATAATTTGGAGGATGAAAACGGTAGGAGGGCGATTCAACAGTCTTTTATCAGTCAAGCGGCTCCTGACATCCGGAGAAAGATTCAAAAGCAACCAGGATTTCTAGGAAAGACTATGAATGAATTGTTGGCACTCGCAGATCAGGTTTATATGGCAAGGGACCAGGTAGAAGAGGAGAAGAAGGATAGGAAGAAGAAGCAGGGATACCAAGCATTAGTTACCATGATGGAACAGAGTGCAAGTGGACAGAGAGGAAGAGGAGGATATGCCAGAGAGGGACAAGGAGGAAGAAGAGGGCCCCCTCGGAGGTTAGGCCGAGACCAATGTGCTAAATGTAAGAAATTTGGACACTGGAAAGGTGAATGCCCAGAAGGAAAAGAAGGAAGTCAGGAAGGACCGAGAGGAAGAGGAAGGCCTGAGAGAGGAAGAAACCCAGGAAGGGGAAGAGGACGTGGAAAGTGGAAACTACGTACCCTTTCCTGCGAGAGAGGTGATAGCTGCAGCAGCTGTGATGGAAGAAGAATGGGAAGATATGGATGGAGGAGAGGAATGAGGAAGCCAGGCTCTTGTTTTGTTGGACCCCGGGGAGCCGATGGTCACACTTGAAATCGGGGACCAACAATTGGACTTTTTAGTGGACACAGGTGCCGAAAAATCAGTAGTAAATACAAAAATTAGTCCACCAACTCGGGAAACTACGAAAGTAATAGGGGTGTCTGGGAAGACCCAGAAGTGCCCCTTCCTCAAGGAACGCACCTGCAATCTGGCTGGACATCAGGTCAAGCATAAGATGTTATATCTTCCAGACTGCCCAGTCCCTTTGTTGGGAAGGGACATTTTATCAAAATTACAAGCACAACTCCAGTTCATGAAGAATGGACAAATGGAAATATCATTTCCCATGGAAGAGGAATGGAGACTGTTTCAAGTTAGGATTTTTACTGAAGAAATACAATGGCCATGGCATGAGACTCCTTTAGTGTGGGCAGAAGATAATCCTCCAGGATTAGCTAAATATGTTCCACCGGTGGTGGTGGAAGTGAAAAGAGGAATGGGACCCATATGTAAGCCACAGTATCCCGTCAGTCGAGAGGCGGTGCAGGGGATCAGAAAGCATCTAGAGCGACTTCTGCAGCATGGGATATTGGTACTATGCAGTTCCCCGTGGAATACGCCCTTGCTCCCAGTCAAGAAACCTGGAGGACAAGGAGAATATCGCCCAGTTCAAGATTTGCGGGCTGTGAATCAAGCCACCGTTCCCCTAACCCCAGTAGTGCCTAATCCATACATCATGATGAGTCTAGTACCAGCATTTGCCAAATGGTTTACTGTATTGGATTTAAAGGATTGTGATGACCCATGGGCCTTGTAGTCCTGCTCATGACATTGTGATGCCTGATGAAGAAGAAAACTTGGGTTTTTTACCTTCCCAGTCAGAACTGGATTCTTCCCAGACAGATTCTTCCCAGCCAGATCTGGGAACCTTGCACCTGCAAGAGGGTTATGTTCCAGAAGTATGTCAAACAAACACTGAGGCTACATCTCCTGTGTTTTCTCGCCATGAGTTTTGTAAACAACAGAGAGGTTTGGAAGCGGCCTCGCGCAGGAGTGCTAGAATAATTGCTAAGAATTTAGCCAATTAAGCCTGCTTTCCATGAGAATCTTTAAGGAGTCAAACATCTGGTCTCAGAGATTAGCTTTCGTTTCTGGTTCCCAGAGAACTGCTCTCGGCGGGAAAGTTAGACTCTATATAGGTGTTTTACCCGCGGAGTAACTTTGCGGAGTCAATTCGTCAGCCTCCGGAGCGAGTTGTGTCTGGACAGCGCGCTCCGATCCAAGCCTCGTTCCTGTTCAAGCCTTGTTCTTGTTTTCAAGCCTTCGCTCCTGTTTCCCAGCCTTGTTTACCTACGGACCTTGCCTCGCCTTTCAGGACTAAACCTTGCCTTGTTTCACGGATTTTACCAAGTAATTCCACGGATCTTGTTCTTGTTCCTTGTTACCTTGTGCCACGATTCAAGCCTTGTTTTCAAGTATCAAGTTAATTCCTAGCCTTGCTCAAGTTCATGGACTAAAGGACCTTGTCATCTCCCCTCACTTTGCCTGGCAAAGTGAGTGTTTCGGTTATTGGATTACAACTTTGGACCTTAATATTTCACATTGGACATTGTTTCTTTGGACTAATTTTGACCTTTCCTGAAAGGTCTGCTTCTGGACTAACTTTTACATTTGCTTTTATTAACTTTATATATTTCCTTAATAAAGATATTAGATAGAATCTGGCCTCTGCGTATGGTTATTGGTGCTCTGTAGCCTGGGTCGTGACAGTTTGACTCCGCCACCCTAAGCACCAATTAACCTCGGCCAGAATGTCTACCGGAGCCGGACCTGGACCGGGCGGCCAGCCGATTACCTACACCATCGACAAGGATGAGGTGGACCGAATCCGTGATAAGCTCAATGCACAGGATGGGGAAATAAAGGGTTTGAAGGAACGCGGAATCCGTCTTCCGGCCATGGCGTTGCCAACCAAGTTTACTGGAGAAGCTTCTAAGGTTCATGTTTTCCGTCGCCAATGTCAAGCTTATCTAGAGGCCCGTGCTGCCGAGTTTCCCCAAGAAGACATCAAGGTGGCGTGGGTTTACAGTCTTCTAGACGGGCCAGCGGCCAACTGGGCGACGGCACTGTTCGACCAAGCCTCTCCACACCTAAGATCAGCGCAACGCTTCTTGGACCACCTTAAGGAGACTTGGGGAATCGAGGACAATTTGGAGGCAGCCGGTCACAAACTCCGCCGCCTCTTCCAAGGAGACAGACCCATGTCTCAGTACATAGCCGAGTTCCGAGTGCTGGCCCACAACACCGGCTGGAACGATGTTGCCCTCAGAGGACAATTTCGGGAGGGTCTCAACATTGAAATGCTGGAGGAAATCTCCAAGGTGGATCCTCCCCAAACGCTTGAAGCACTCATCGATCAATGTTTACGGGCTGAAGTCATGATTGCCAACAGGAAACAGTGGGTACGAGGCCAGAGCGGTAGAGCTGGGGCAAAACCCCCCGCTCCCGCCAGCGTTCAGCCGCGTCCAGTGTGGAGACCCCCACCACCATCCCCATACCCCAGAGGGAGCGAGGAGGTGCCGATGCAGTTGGGCAATGTGCGTCCCAGATTAGATGCCGCCGAGAAGGCCCGCCGCCAACGCCTAAATCTCTGTTGGTATTGCGGAAATGGGGGCCACTTCGCCAGAGAGTGCCCAGCCAAAGGGAAGCCCGCCGCCCGTCTTGCGGCGGCGTCTTCCACGGAGACGAAGGCGTCTGAGGCGGCTGGCACACAGCCGGCGGGGGAAGCCAACGACCGGGCGTAGAGAGGCTCGCCAACCCGGTCAAGAAACCCATTCAAGAGCCGCCAACCGGGGTCCTGTTCCTTCTAGTGGTCACCTTATGGTCAGCAAAAAAGGGACCCGTCATGATCCACGCCATGATAGACTCAGGAGCTACCAACAATTTCATTGATAGAGAGTATGCCGACTCTCTGGGATTACAATATCATGACTTCAAGAATGCCCGTGTGGTGCAAGCCATCGATGGCCGCCCTCTCAAGACGGGCCCCGTAAGCCAGTGGTCGGAACCCACCAGGATGTGGATAAGGGAACATATGGAAGAAATTTCCTTCTTTGTTACTGAGGTTCCCCATTTCCCTGTGATTTTGGGGATTCCATGGCTGACACTTCACGACCCAAGCATCTCCTGGTCCAACAGAGAACTGCAGTTTGCTTCAAAGTACTGCCAAAACCATTGCCTCGTAGCCAAGGTCTGCCATGCCACAGACACCGAGCCCATTATCACCTTGCCAAAGAAGTACTCCGAGTATTGGGATGTATTCAATGAAAAAGAAGCCGAAAAATTACCCCCACATAGACCTTATGACTGTGCCATTGACTTGGTGGAGGGGGCCCCGATCCCGCGAGGGCATCTCTACTCCCTGACTGAACCAGAGCAAGAAGCTCTCAGGGAATTCATAGAGACAAACCTTCGCAAGGGATTCATCAGACCCTCTCAATCCCCAGCCGCCTCACCAGTGATGTTTGTGAAGAAGAAGTCAGGGGAATTACGCTTGGTGGTGGACTATAGAGCATTGAACAATATCACTAAGCGGAACAGCTATCCCCTGCCCTTAATCTCGGATCTACTAGACCGACTTCGAGGAGCCAAGGTCTACACCAAGCTGGACCTACGGGGGGCTTATAATCTAGTTCGCATCAGAGAAGGGGACGAGTGGAAGACCGCCTTCCAGACTAAATTCGGATTATTCGAGTCCCGAGTTATGAATTATGGTTTATGCGGAGCTCCCGCAACGTTCCAGCATTTTGTCAATGACATTTTTCAGGACTATCTAGATCGGTTCTTGATCATCTACCTGGACAATTTTTTGGTGTTTTCTAGATCACAATCAGAACATGAGAACCACGTTAAAATGGTGTTACAACGATTGCGGGATCATGGACTTTATGCCAAGCTGGAAAAATGCGCTTTTGATCTACAAGAGGTAGATTTCCTGGGGTACCGCATCTCGCCTCTAGGGCTCTCCATGGACCCGACAAAAGTTTCAGCAGTATTGGAATGGCGGGCGCCAACCAACAAGAAAGAGGTGCAGCGATTCTTGGGGTTCGCGAACTATTACCGCAAGTTCATTCCAGATTTTGCCCGCTGGTCTGACCCAATCACCAGCTGCATCCGTGGAAAACAGCCCTTCCGCTGGACTGATCAAGCAGAGAAAGGGTTCCAGCAACTAAAGAAATTATTCACATCCCAGCCAATCCTTCAGCATCCAGATCCTGAAACCCTTTTTGTGGTGCAAGCGGACGCCTCTGATGTGGCAATTGGGGCTGTGCTCCTACAACCGGTGGGAGATCACCTTCATCCTTGTGCCTATTATTCTCGTCAACTAACCGCACCAGAGAGGAACTATACCATTTGGGAAAAAGAACTATTAGCCATAAAGGCAGCTTTTGAAACTTGGAGACATTGGCTAGAAGGGGCCAAATTTCCCATTGAAGTCCACACTGATCATCGGAATCTAGAACATCTAAGAACTGCCCGCAAGCTAAATCAGAGGCAGCAACGTTGGGCTTTATTCTTTGAACGTTTCAACTTCCAGATTCATTATGTGACCCCAGCCCAAACCAAGCAAGCAGACGCCCTGTCACGTAAACCGGAATACGCTGCAGGACGCAAGGAGACCTTTGAATCCCAACTACTACAACCCGAGAACTTTGCCACGCTCACAGTGGGGAACACCAAATCCACTCCCATTGATTCAACTCCCTCTACTCCAGGACCCATCTGTGCTCAAGAAATCAGGGCTAGTCAGCAAGCAGATGCCTGGGCGCAGGACCAACTTCGTCAAGGTCTGCATTTTCCCTTTTCGCTTAAAGATGGACTGCTTTGCTATAGAAATCATGTTTATATCCCACCCGGACCGGGCAGGGAAAAAGCACTTCGTCTGTGTCATGACTGCAAACCAGCAGGGCATTTCGGACTATTTAAAACCATGCATCTGATCCTAAGAGATTTCTGGTGGCCCAAGATCCGCAAAGATGTGGAAAAATATGTCAACACCTGCCCAGTATGCCAGCGCTCCAAGATAAGAAGGGAGAAGCCCTCAGGGCTTCTACACCCCCTTCCTACCCCATCTCGCCCATGGGAAATAATTTCTGCGGATTTTATCACTGACTTACCACCTTCCTGTGGATTCACCACGATCCTAGTGGTGGTGGACCTTTTCACCAAGTTAGCCCATTTCATTCCCTGTGAAGGCCTTCCCACGGCCCAAGAGACTGCAGATTTATTCCTCCAACATATTTTCAGACTACATGGATTGCCCAAGAGTTTGGTCACAGACCGTGGATCCCAATTCACCTCTCGTTTCTGGAAGGCACTACAAAAACTATTGGGCATAGACTCTCGTTTATCTTCAGCTCATCATCCCCAAACGGATGGGCAAACGGAGCGCACCAATGCCACTTTGGAACAGTACCTTCGCTGTTATGTAAACTACCAACAGGACAATTGGGCTTCTCTGTTACCACTGTCGGAGTTTGCCTACAACAATGGAGTCCAGGCTTCTACAAAAGAAACGCCGTTCTTTGCAAACTACGGCTTCCATCCACGTTTCTTTCCCCCTGTCATTGAAACTTCAGAAGTTCCCGCAGCAGAAGATTGGCTGCAGGAACTCACAGCGGTGCAACAACTTTTGCTCCAACAACTGGACCAAGCCAAGGAGGATTATAAACGTCACGCGGACAAACATCGCCAGCCGGGCCCCGAAATCAAGGTAGGAGATCGGGTTTTTCTGTCCACTCGCTTTTTGCCCTCCCATCGCCCTTGCCGGAAGTTAGATGCCCGTTTCATTGGCCCCTATCCAGTGGTGGCGCAATTAAACCCCGTGACTTTCAAACTCCAACTTCCGCGTTCAATGCGCATTCACCCAGTGTTTCACCGCTCCCTGCTCCTTCCGGCGGATGGTGTGCGGCCAGATGTAGACCGGCCGGCCCCCGTCCCTATTTTGGTGGATGGGGAGGACGAGTTCGAGGTTCAGGACATTTTGGATTCTCGCTTTCACCGCCGCCGCCTGCAATATCTCATTGACTGGGTGGGTTTTGGCCCTGAGGAACGCTCTTGGGAAGACGCCTCCACAGTCCATGCTCCTGATCTAACCCGTCGCTTTCATCAGACCTATCCCGCCAAGCCGCGACCTCGCGCCTCGGGGAGAGAGTCCCAGTTTGGGAGGGGGCTTGAGGAGGGGGATAGTGTGATGACCCATGGGCCTTGTAGTCCTGCTCATGACATTGTGATGCCTGATGAAGAAGAAAACTTGGGTTTTTTACCTTCCCAGTCAGAACTGGATTCTTCCCAGACAGATTCTTCCCAGCCAGATCTGGGAACCTTGCACCTGCAAGAGGGTTATGTTCCAGAAGTATGTCAAACAAACACTGAGGCTACATCTCCTGTGTTTTCTCGCCATGAGTTTTGTAAACAACAGAGAGGTTTGGAAGCGGCCTCGCGCAGGAGTGCTAGAATAATTGCTAAGAATTTAGCCAATTAAGCCTGCTTTCCATGAGAATCTTTAAGGAGTCAAACATCTGGTCTCAGAGATTAGCTTTCGTTTCTGGTTCCCAGAGAACTGCTCTCGGCGGGAAAGTTAGACTCTATATAGGTGTTTTACCCGCGGAGTAACTTTGCGGAGTCAATTCGTCAGCCTCCGGAGCGAGTTGTGTCTGGACAGCGCGCTCCGATCCAAGCCTCGTTCCTGTTCAAGCCTTGTTCTTGTTTTCAAGCCTTCGCTCCTGTTTCCCAGCCTTGTTTACCTACGGACCTTGCCTCGCCTTTCAGGACTAAACCTTGCCTTGTTTCACGGATTTTACCAAGTAATTCCACGGATCTTGTTCTTGTTCCTTGTTACCTTGTGCCACGATTCAAGCCTTGTTTTCAAGTATCAAGTTAATTCCTAGCCTTGCTCAAGTTCATGGACTAAAGGACCTTGTCATCTCCCCTCACTTTGCCTGGCAAAGTGAGTGTTTCGGTTATTGGATTACAACTTTGGACCTTAATATTTCATATTGGACATTGTTTCTTTGGACTAATTTTGACCTTTCCTGAAAGGTCTGCTTCTGGACTAACTTTTACATTTGCTTTTATTAACTTTATATATTTCCTTAATAAAGATATTAGATAGAATCTGGCCTCTGCGTATGGTTATTGGTGCTCTGTAGCCTGGGTCGTGACAAGGATGCATTCTTTTGCATTCGATTGGCCCCTGTATCCCAACCGATCTTTGCTTTCCAATGGGAATCTCAGCAGTCAGGGCAAAGGACCCAGTATGTTTGGACACGCCTTCCTCAGGGGTTCCGGGACAGCCCGACCATTTTTGGTCAAGCCCTGGCCAAAGACTTACAGGATTTTGTAATACCTAAAGAAGAGGGAATTTGGCTTCAGTACGTAGATGATCTGCTTATCGCTTGCCGGACACTAGGGGGCAGTAGAGAGCATACTTTGAGGTTACTCAAGGAATTGGAAGAGAAGGGTTACAAAGTGTCAAAGAAAAAGGCCCAGTTGTGCTGTCCCACGGTGAAATATTTAGGGTTCCATCTGACCGAAGGAAAGAAGATGTTAGGAGCTGAAAGAAAGGAAGTTGTTTGCGCCATTCCCACTCCCAGTACCCGGCGACAGGTGCGGGAATTTTTGGGATCAGCAGGATATTGCAGACAGTGGATCCCCAACTACGCCGTGTTGGCTAAGCCGCTGTACCAGGCAACGAGAGGTGGAAGAGAAGATCCGTTTGAGTGGACAGAAGAATGTCAACAGGCGTTTAAGGCATTAAAAGAAGCATTGATGTCATCTCCAGCATTAGGACTGCCCGATTTGGAAAAACCATTCACTCTGTTCGCTGCAGAGCGGGAAGGAACAGCGGTTGGAGTATTGACCCAACCACTAGGTTCATGGCAAAGGCCGATTGCCTACTTGTCAAAGCAATTGGACACAGTGGCTCGTGGATTGCCACCTTGCCTGAGGGCTGTGGCAGCATCAGTAGATTTAATCAAAGAAGCGAATAAATTGACCCTAGGACAGCCACTGACAGTTAAGGTGCCCCATAGCGTTAAGGCACTGTTAGACACTAAGGGACCGCGCTGGCTCACAAGTGAGAGGTTAATGAAATACGAGGGATTGTTGTGTGACAACCTACTGGTGACCCTGGTGACTTGCTCCACTCTGAATCCGGCCACCCTGCTCCCGACTCCAGGAGACACCACGATCCATCAGTGTGCCCAGGTGATGGACGAGGTATTCTCCAGTCGACCGGACTTGAAGGATGTGCCACTGATGAAGGTGGACGACACTCTGTTCACAGATGGAAGCTCCTTTATGGAAAATAATCAAAGACACTCAGGTTATGCGGTTGTCCGGTGGGGGGGAGAGACGCTGGAAGCAGGGTCACTGCCCCCGGGGACTTCTGCCCAGAAGGCTGAATTGATTGCCCTGACCCGAGCGTTGGAATGGTCAAGCGGAAAGCGGGTTAATATTTACACAGACTCAAAATATGCCTTCACTACCCTCCACGCACACGGAGCACTGTACAAGGAGCGCGGGCTCCTCACGTCTGGAGGAAAGTGCGTGAAACATGCCGGAGAGATTGTGGATCTCCTGGAGGCGGTTTGGAAGCCAAGGCAGGTGGCTGTGATGCATTGTAAAGGGCACCAACGTGGAGACGATCCCGTAGTGCAAGGAAATAGGCAGGCTGATCTGGCAGCCAAAGAGGCAGCTAGGCTGCCCCATATTGAACATCAGGTAATGGCCCTACAGGTAGAATTAACTGAACATAACGTTACATATACACCAGAGGAAGAAGAATGGGCCTTAAAGGAGAAGGGTCAGTGGTCAGGAGAACTCATAGTGATGCCAGACGCCCGTGTCTACGTCCCTAAGGACTTGGCATGGCATTTAGTCCAACACATGCACCAAAACACACATTTAGGAAAAATGGCATTGGCAAATCTACTAGGACGACAGTTGTATATCGATGGATTACATAGCCTAACGGCAGCAGCAGCCCGAAGATGCTGGACATGTATCAAAAATAACCCCAGAGAAGGACCCCTCAAGCCACCAGGAGTCCAACATGTGGGTGGGGTACCCTTTGAAGCTTTAGTCACTGACTTTACAGAAATGCCCCCATACAAAGGATACAAATATTTACTGGTGTTCGTGGACACATACACAGGATGGGTGGAGGCTTACCCTACAAAGACTGAGAAGGCTGTGGAGGTTTCAAGAGCTCTAATGAAAGATGTTATTCCCAGATTTGGCATACCCTTAGAAATTGGATCAGATAATGGCCCCGCATATATTCAACAGGCCGTGCAAGGCTTATGTAGAATTTTGGGCATAAAATGGAAGTTACATTGTGCATATAGACCCCAATCTTCTGGAAAAGTGGAAAGAATGAATAGGACATTAAAGGCTCAGCTTGGGAAACTTTGCCAGGAGACAGGATTGCCGTGGACAGTGGTTTTGCCCATGGCATTATTAGGAATCAGATGTACACCACACAAACGGACAGGACTCTCCCCTTTTGAAAGACTCTATGGACGACCCCCTTTGAACTTGAAGGGAGCCTTAGAGACAGGAGCTGAGCAACACCTCATAGGAGAGAAACAGACATTGGCCCAGGTTCAGGCTTTGGGCAGACAAGTGCAGCAGTTAGAAAAATACATTTCTGAATTGAACCCACCATTCCCTACCACACCTCTACATTGTTTTTCACCAGGTGACGAGGTTTTGGTCAAGGATTGGAAGATTGAGCCATTGGGACCCAAGTGGCGAGGACCCTATGTTGTGCTCCTGTCTACCCCCACTGCAGTGAAGGTGAAGGAGATTAAGCCGTGGATACATCACACCCGTGTAAAACTAGCACCTGAGGAGTGGCGGACAGAGCGAATTCCTGGTGAGGACCTGAGACTCAGGATCATCCGGCAACTCCCTGAGGGGTCAACAAGGCCATGAAGCTGATCCCTTTGGGTGCAACGGAGCGTCGGTGGTCAAGTATGTCGCAGCATGGCCCAACAAAGGCGCTCTCCGGGAGATGGTGGCTAGACATTTTGAGAGGAAAAAGTGGGAGACAAGTTATGAGGAGGGGAGGAAAGCATACTGTGTTTGGTATATTGTTTGTGTTAAGTTTTGTTTCCTTTTTGAACGGGGTACGTGCCAATTGGATAAAAAGACATGCCAATTATATGTTTGAGCAGCACGGGAAAGAGGTAGCATTAATATATGAACACCCCCTCACCATAGGAGATTTTTCATTTCTTCCCGATTTAATTGATGAACCACAGATTATGTTGGAGGGATTGTCCAAGGCTCAGGAGGGTCCACCTACCGTGTTTTCTAGCATACCGCAAGAAATAAATCAAACTCGGTTTCGACGGCTTAGATACCATACCTCCACCAGGGGTTTGTGCTTCTGTTGTGGAGGATCGGGAATATGGAATTCTGAGTGGAGACACTGGGGAACTAGGCAGGCGTTCTTTTCCCGATTAGGCAATTACTCCCATTGTCGAGACCGGTTCTATCTACATGGACGATTTAATACATCTTATGTCTCACGATTAAATCTAACCGCAACCGAGTGGGCTAGCATGTATCCAGATTATCCCACATTTAGTGTGAATGATTCTATTGAGGGCCTAAAATCTTATATGAACATACTGCAACAATTAACCCAACTGAGCCTAGGTCAAAGCCTCTGTCCGTTATGGCAAATTAGGGATCCAAATCTATGGTTTTTCTTTGATAAATGGGCCACAAATTATCACCCCGGCAACTACCAGTGTGTCGGTGTGGGTTATTTGACATTCCCAGTCCGGGTCTTACACAAAAGGCATCAGCGCCTGAAACGGGACATTGTGCAAACAGGCCCTCTAGGACCAGAATGTTCGGATGAGGTCATTATTAACAAGGCCCTGTCAGGTTCAGAAGCCTCCCGTGTAGGAGGAGGCCTGATCACAGGCTTGTTGACCCTGGGTGCCTACCCAGGGATTGTAGCTCAAGCAAATCGTAGAAGTGTTCTAGGCCTGACTTGCCGTCTTGAAAAGTCCATAAATGCCACTGGTAAAATTTTCCGGGAAATCCAGTCTGAAGTAGAAGAAATCAGCCAGATGGCCCTACAGCATAAGCTGGCCCTTGACTACCTACTGGCGGCCAGGGGGGGTTTATGCGCCATGGTTAGAGGGCGTTGTGTAGTGAAATTTCATAACTTGAATAGTACTATTGAAGATGACATCGAGTCATTGCAAAAGTTAATTTACAATAATGTCCAGGAGGTAGAAGGTTGGTCTCCCTTCTCCTGGGTGACTAGCTGGTTACCTTCAGTAGAATGGTTGAAGGACATATTGTTGGTAGGGATTTTAGGATTGTTCATTGTTCTCATAGTTATGCGCTGCACTCCAATAATGATGCAAATGTGTACTAGGTGTGTCACACAATCATTACCTGGAGAAAAGATAGCCATACTCCAAACCAAGTGGGATTGGATGGAACCATAATGCTTTGCTTCAGCTTTTGTACACGCGCTTCGCAAAAAGAAAATGGGGGAGTGAGGCGGGAGGTTAAAGAACCCCAGGAAATACCATATATGGGCAGAGATGGCGACGGCTAGCGACCCGGGTGCATAAACTCACAGAAACATGTGGTTTCTGGGAAATCATGTGTTTCTGAAGAAATGAAAGCTAAAGATAAACAAACTGCGCGTGCGCACGCAGGCGCTCTGAATGATTGTGAACACGGCACAGAAAGAGTGCGCCCGGGCCGCTGGTCAGCGCTGGTTGGATGCAAGTCAAGCAGCGTCACAACTCTAAGCCAATGAATTTGCTTGTGGGCGGGCATAACCCGAACCCTGTAGTGTGTATAAATATTTACTCAGCCCGCCGCTGGGGGTTCTCCCTGGGAAAGCACCTATTTTGTGCGAGGGGGAACCCTAGTGGCCACTTGCCAATAAAACTGTTTTCTTGGAAATACTCCAGTTGTCCGTCTCCAATCACTCCCACTGCGCTCGCAAGGACCGTAGCACAAAGGTTCCGCTACACTTCAGCTGATGGGGAGGTTTCCTGGGATATCAGATTAGGTCTCCACATGGAGGGAGTGAAGGATAGATTAGTGGGTAGTCAGAGAGACTCCTTGGAAGTCCTTGAAGCCCAGGTGTGTGAGGCACAGTCTCATGGCTTCTTGGTTGGGCTTTGGCTTAAATTAAGTGATGTTTACTTGGTGTCTCTCAGAGCAGACAATGTTGTCAAAATATTCAGGTTCCTGTTTCAGTTCTCAAGTTCATGATTCAAGTTCCCTGTGTTTGCCTATGTCCCTGAAAAAGTTTTGCCATGGGAAAAGTTCCTGCTTTCATGCTTATGGATTTATGCCCATGATCTTGACTTCCTTGATTTCATGTACTTTGCCATTTTTGGGGCACTACTCTGTTGTATATGGGCTACTGCTATTTTATAGCTCTTTTGGAAAATGCCCCTTTCCCGCTTTGTATCTGTTTTTCTTAATAAACTGTTGTAGTTAGTACTACTGGACACTGGTGTGGTGCTGGGTGAAAAGGTGTCTCAAGGCTAGAGTGCAAGAAGGCCAGCAATGAATATCTGATGCTGTCCTCTGTGTTTCAAAGGAAGGAATTGGCAAAACCATTTCTGGAGAATCCTTGCCTAAGAAAACAGGCTCATTGAAGGCACCTGCAAACACTTTGAAAGGGACTAACTCCAAAGAAATAGGAAATTAGACCTGGAGCAGGGATGGGATTAGAATTATAGCAGCCATTTGGGGAAATAGGGAAGTCTAAAGGAGACCAATAGTGAGTTGACCCAGAGGTGTATACTTCTACAGTCCACTCATCCATCTCCTTTTGGTTTACTTGCTGAGTGATCTGGAAAGAAGAGATGTCTCATTCCCCTCCAGCTTCCTTCTCCCGGAGTAGATAAAGCCATAAAGCTCCCGGGAAGCTGGACATGGAGAACTTCTGGCTCTTCTTATCGGCTTTGAACTTCTCCCAGCTTCCAAGCCTTTGAAGTGGAGCTGGGAACGGGAAGAATTTGGGGCCAAAGCAGGAGACTGGGGTCACCAAGAAGTGGGAAGATATCCTTCTGAATCCTCCATTGCACTGAGGTTCTCTGTAAGGTCCCATGCCGCTGCCTCCTCCTCCTCTTTAGAAGAGATCCTGATCTAGACAAAATACCATCAACAGGAATTGTAATTAGGGGAAAACACGATTAAAATTAAATAACAAGATGCTTCGGGGCACCTTCCATGTGTTTGTTTCCTCTCTGAGAAGCGAGCAACCCCACTTTTCACACCAAAAATACACGTGCGGTTTCCCCCTAAAGCTGACTTCTTTCGTCAGGCTCATTTAGGAAGAAGGAAATGTTTCTACAAGTCTTGTTGACTCTGTTGTAAATCACCTAGAGATCTACAAGATCTTGGCCTGTTCTTTGCCCATCAGTCCTCAAGAAGGAAAAATTACAGATGAATAATGAATGCAGCGTCCAAGGAATGTGTTGACAGTTTGCCATTTCGCTTGTTGCGAGGGCACAGCCTGAGCTATTGATTTGTTTTCTCCTACCATATGTTTAAGCTCAAAGAACCAACAACATGTTTGGCTTTTAAACTAGCGGACAAGTCATCGCAGACTAATAAATGAACACAGCTGCAACCAGCATGCATCACCAGATATTGGATTTGATCGGAAGGATTTCTGAAAGCGTGTCTGTATTTTCACCTAGGAAAATGTAGCCCCAGGGTATGATTTCTGGTCCTTAAGAAGAGGGCTCTCCCAGGAGCTAATGAAGGCTTATCTCGTGTGGAATGAGGCCAGCACCTGAGCCAAAGCAAAGCCTTGGCCGCAGAGTCGTCTCCGAGCCCATTGTTGTTTACACAGAGGATTAAAGAGCTTCTCTAAGGCAACAACAACACACACGGTCATGGATTTCCTTCCTTCCATCAGCGGCGGCACCACGTCACCATAGCCATGGCAACCCTAGTTGGCTTTAAAGGCACAGGGATGCGTCAGGATCCAGTTGCAGCTGCTTTGTGGAAGACAATGAAGATTGTGATGCCTCATCTGGGACACGGCTGCCTGCGATGGATGCCATGCTCTGCTGACTCAAGGGTCACCTTCTTTTTTTCCAAGGGAGAACAGGGATCTCACTGGAAGAAGGAAAGAAGAGGGGCTGCACATGTGTTGCATGCGCCTTGCCATTGGCAACGAGGAAGTGTTCAGAACTGTGCTGCCGTCACTGATCCAGAAATAGACAGTTAGTGAGGGGGTTACTTGAATTAATGTCCCTGTAATGGAAACAGAAGAGGAAGAGCATGGCGTGTCGCTTGAGGGTTGGACCATGACTCCTGAGACCGAGGTTGGGATAGCCACCAAGCCATGAAAACTCATTGGGTGGCCTTGGGCAGGTTAAACTCTCTCAGCCTTGGAGGAAATAAACATTCCATCTAGGCTGTGGAATTAATGCAGTTTGAGACCACTCTAGCTGCCATGACGCAATTCTATGTAATTCTAGGAGTTGTCGTTCGTGTGTCTTTAGCCTTTTTTTGTCAAAGAGGAATGATGCCTCACAAAACTACAAATCTTAGGAGCCGGTAGTATTGAACCATGGCAGGTTATAGTGGTGTCAAACTGCATTAATCCTACAGTGTAAAAAGGTAAAGGTAAAGGTTTTCCCCGACATTAAGTCCAGTCATGTCCGACTCTGCGTGTTGGTGCTCATCTTCATTTCTAAGCCAAAGAGTCAGCACTGTCCGTGGACACCTCCAGACTCATGTGGCCGGCATGACTGCATGGAGCGCTCTTACCTTCCCACAGTAACAGTACCTATTGATCTACTCACATTTACATGTTTTTGAACTGCTAGGTTGGCAGAAGCTGGGGCTGATAGTGGGAGCTTGCCCATGCCTGCACTAGAGTGATTCATGTCCCAATGTGCCAGCAGCGCTGTGATTATTTTAGGAGCAAAAAACAGTAATACCAGTTAGCTAGGTGAAAACTAAATGGAAAGGAATGCACTGCCAGATCTGGTGCCCAACTGGCGAAGAAACAAACATAGGCATGTTGCGGCAGCATCTTCATGCATTGGCTTTACAGACGACTTCAAAGCTAACGCTGGTGAAATGAAAAGAAAAATCCTGTCAATAATTCCAAATCGGTGGAGTCAGTAATCAAAGCCTTCAGCTTTGACTCCCAACTCCTCCGTTTTATTACTGTCTGAACCCGACTCCGACTCTTATGTTTGCTACTAATAATACATTTAGCATAATAACAAGGCAGCCCAGGGAATTGTTTCTTCATCCTTCAGACCAGGTGAATCATCAGGATGATGGAAAATAAAATCTATTAATTTATCTCCTGCTATGAATTTTCTGGGCTGTCTGGCCATGTTCCAGAAGCATTCTCTCCTGACGTTTTGCCCACATCTATAGCAGGCATTCTCAGAGGTTGTGAGGCCTGTTGGAAACTAGGCAAGTGGGGTTTATGTGGAATAATGTCCAGGGTGGAAGAAAGAACTCTTGTCTGCTGGAGGGAAGTGTGACTGTTGCAATTGGCCAGCTTGATTAGCATTGAATAGCCTTGCGGCTTCTAAAGCCTGCTGCTTCCTGCCTGGGAGAGGTGTTAGCTGCCCCTGATTGTTTCCTGTCTGGAATTTCCCTGTTTTCCGAGTGTTATTTTTTATTTACTGTCCTGATCTTAGAGTATTTTTAATACTGGTAGCCAGATTTTGTCCATTTTAATAGTTTCCTCCTTTCCGCTGAAATTGTCCACATGCTTGTGGATTTCAGTGGCTTCCCTTTGTAGTCTTACATGTAGTATCTCCAATTATTTTTTACATAGTGACTGGTGCTCTTTAGATTTTACCAAGTTTGGGTCCACATATATTCTTGAGCAACAATTCCCATTGCTTTTGATGATCTGGGAATAATGGGAATTGCAACCCAATAAAGGACACTTTAACATCAGGCACCAGATCCACAAGCCTTAGGTCTTGAACCAAACTCCTGATCAAACAGAACAAATGGGTAGCCTTCCAGATGTATCCCAACTCCCATCAGCTCTGATGTCTAATGATGAGGAATACAGGAATGGTGGTGCAGCCTCTGGAAGAGAGCCACCTAAAATGACATGGAAGGCCAGATTGGGCCTTGAGTTTTTGCCATGGCTTCGTCAGCCTTGTAGGGTTTTGCCTGGACTGCCTTGAAACCAAGGCTGGTCTGTACAGTTCCACCCGAATCTGACTTTGCAGGGCCAGGATTGGACTCCCCAAGGCTAGAAGCAAACGGCAGACGTGCAGATTCCCCACATTGATAGTCTTCTGCCATCCTGACCTCCTGCATTCCAGTTATCAAATTGGTTGCCAGCTAATTGCAATGCGGGTGGGAGAGAAATAGGTTCCTTTCTCCACGTTGATGGCTTCCAGATACTGCCATAGTTTAGCATGGCCAGAGGGCAAAATCTGGTGCCGCCAGCTGCATCTACATGGTAGAGGTAATGCAGTTTGACAGCACTTTTGAATGGCAGGGCTCAATGGTATAGAAATCCTGGGAGTTGAAGCTACTATTGTTGTTGTTGTTATTATTATATTTTTTCTGACTTGACTGCAGTTAACATCAACAACCTGCTACCCACAGAAAATATGGTCCATTGGTTTATCCAATTTTAAAATATCATGTGTGGATGTGTGTGTGGATGTATATATATGTACATACACACACACATACATATATACACATATACATATACACATACATGCATATAAATACTGTACCTACACACACACACACACTTCCTTGAGGGAGTCTCTCATATATACACATAATACAGGGTGTTTGAAAAAGAACTCCCTATTCACCATTTAAATTAAATGTGTGTATACACACACACACACATATATATATACATACACATTTACACATATATATGTATAGGAGAGGCTCCTTCAAGGAAAACGTTTGAGCTCAGCTTTTTTTGAGCTGAGAATCGGGATGCATCTACACTGCAGAATTAACGCAGTTTGATAGCGGTGGCTGCCCGTCGCGTCCATCACCAAATACCGCTTGAGGATTGGCCCGCGAGAGTCCATGCCCCACCCCCTCTTCTCCCCGCCTTTTTAATGCTTCTCCTTCCCTCTCTCCCCCTAGTGGCTGCCATGTGAGTCAATCAGCGAAAAAGTGCCGCACGATTGGTTCGTGAGGGAATCTACGCCACGCTTCCAAATCAGCCCTCCCTTTTTCCACGCCGGTTATAAGCATCCTGTGGTTATGCGCCACCCGGCGCGAGCCCTCCTCTGTCTACGGCCGCCTTTCACGTCAGTTAGGAAACCCGGCGTCCGGATTGGTCCGTCAGGGTGGGGCGCCCGCCTCCCCGCCTTTTCCTTTACATACCGGTCTCTCTCGCCATTTTAAACAGCGTGAGGCGGGCAGCGGAGCCGGTGAGGTGAGGGAGACTCCGGGAGTGGGTTCACGGTGAGCTTTCCTCTCTTTTTCTCGCGGGATCATCTTCTGCAACAGGCCTGGGCAAACTTGGGCCCTCCGCTAGGCTGTTAGGAATTGTGGGAGTTAAAGTCCAAAACACTTGGAGGGCCTAAGTTTGCCCAGACCTGGCCTACATAGTCGAATGAAGGCGGTTTAGCCCTTCTTTAGCTGCTCTGGCTCAACTGTGGGAGTTGTAGAGGCCCAGCACTCTTTGCCAGACCAAAATCCTATAGCATGGGGGTGTCAAACTCTGCAGTGTAGATGCCCCCAATGACGCAGAGGCTCCATGATCGCCGTTATGACTCATGCCTCGCTCGGGGTGGCCTCCTGGGAGTTGTGGTTTGCTGGCTTGTCTAAGTACAAATCCCAGAGTCCTGTAGCACTCAGCCAGGGGAGTTCCACCGGTGTCAGACCACTATAATGGGTTGCTGTGAGTTTTCTGGGCTGTATGGCCATGTTCCAGAAGCTTTCTCCCCTGATGTTTCGCCCACATCTATGACAGGCATCCTCAGAGGTTGTGAGGTCTACTGTTTCCAGACAAGAAACAATCAGTCTAACACCTCCCCACAAAGGATTCCCTCAAGCAAGATGCAGCCAGGCTTTGAAGCTGCAAGGCTATTCAATGCTTACCAAGCTGGCCAATGGCAACATGCATACTTGCCTCAGGCAGACAAGAGTTCTTTCTCCTACATTCCACAGATACATAAAACCCCACTTGCCTAGTTTCCAACAGACCTCACAACCTCTGAGGATGCCTGCAATAAATGTGGGTGAAATGTCAGGAAAGAATGCTTCTGGAACATGGCCATACACCCCAGAAAACTCATAGCAATACAGTGATTCTGGCCATGATTTGACAACACAAACCACTATATTGCTGTTTGTGGACGCACCCAGTCACATGCAGGCTATCGCTTCTTGCTTCCCTGCAGCATCCTTTTCTGCCCGATCCTTGTAATTTTAGGAAGTGAATCAGAGCCAAGCCTGGCTTGATTTTTTTTTTAATACAGGCAGTCACCAAGTTACGAGCAAGAGAGGTTCTGTAGGTTTGTGTTTAGTTGAATTTTATGTAAGTTGGAACAGGTATATTTAAGTGTATCTCCAGCCATATCTATATATCTATCTGTATGTGTGTGTGTGTGTAGGGGGGGGGAGGTACATTTCTTACATGTATCTCCAGTCATATATATCAATCAATCAAAATTTTATTTATATCCCACCCCATCTCCCTGTGGGGACTCAGGGCGGCTCACAGACTTAAAAAGGCAAATATTCAATGCTTTGTATTGTAATAAATAAGTAGTACAATTTTAATAAAATACAATTTGAATAGTATAAAACAAATAGTTACAAAGGCAGTAATAATCATACTATAAAAGGTAAAGGTTTCCCCTTATGTTAAGTCTAGTCATGTCTCACTCTGGGGGTTGGTGCTTATCTCCAAACCATACTATAAAACACATTAAAATAACATCAGCAAAGGGGAAATTTAAAAGCCGTTTCCATAAACTATTCCACATTTCATAAGGCCATGTATTCAATCGTTCATTTCACCATGTACTTGGGAACATAGGAAAGTTTTTAGTTGTTTCCTGATAGATGGCAGCAATGGGGCCATTCTAGTGTCTTTCAGGAGAGAGTTCCAGTGGCGGTGGGGGGAGGGGGCAATTACAGGGAAGACCTCTCTTGTCCCCACCAGCTGGGTTTGGGACATCGAGAAGAGGGCCTTTCCTGATGATTGCAGGTTCATATGAGGAGAGACGGTTGGTTAGGTAGTCTGGACCCAAACCGTTTAGGGCTTTAAAGGTAACAACCAGCACTTAAAATTTTTCCTGTTAACAGGTTGGGAGCCAGTGGAGCTGCCGTAACATGGGAGTTGTCCCCTCCCTGTCCGGCACTCCAGTTAATAACCTGGCAGCTCACCTTTGAACCAGTTGAAGCTTCTGAACTATCTTCAAAGGCAGCCCCACGTAGCGTATGTTCCAGTAGTCCAGTCGGGAAATATGTAACTAAGGCGTGGACTGGATCCATGGCCAGATCTGGCATCTCAAGGTACAGGCACATTTGGTGCACAAGTTTTAGTTGTGCAAAGGCACTTGGCCACCGCCAACACCTGAGGTTCCAGGGTCAGCAATGAGTTCAGGATCACCCTGAAATTGCGAACCTGTGACTTCAAGGGGGGGGGGGGGTAGCACCATCCAGCACAGCTTGTATCCCTATACCCTGATGTGCCTTGCGACTGACCAGGAGCACCTCTGTCTTGTCAGGATTTAATTTCAGTCTCTTGGCTCTCATCCAATCCATTACTATTGACAGACATCTGTTCAGGACCAGAACAGCATCCTTGGCTTTTGATGGAAAGAAGTAATAGAGTTGGGTGTCGTCTGCATAAATATGACACTGAACATCAAAACTCCGGATGATCTCTCCCAGCGGTTTCATGGAAATGTTAAAGAGCATGGCTGCCAGAATAGATCCCTGAGAAACACCAAAGGCCAATGGACAGGAGGCTGAACAGGCGTCAGGAAGGAATGGAGCCACTGTAAAACAGGGCCACCTAGTCCCATCCCTGCAAGACAACCCAGAAAGATACCATGGTTGATACATACATACTTTGGATAGCATAGTGAAGGATTAACACCCTTGTGGTGTTTCTTTTGCTGTCTCTGCCCCTGTTCAGAAAATTTCACCTCGCTTTCTATCTGACAGTGGGGATGATGGGTAGCAGAGTTGAAATCCAAAAATTCACCATCCCGGTTCACCTCCTTCTCTCCAGACTGTCTCCCGGTGTGGAAAACAGCACTGGACAAACTCACTCCAGCAGATGAGGGTTCAGTTGGTAGTTCAACGGCAAACAACTTTATTTACATGATCTATTTACAGATAGAGCAAATTCAGTCCTTTCCCCCATGAGTGCTTGCCGAAAGCACTCATGCACACATACAGCACATTGCTCATCGCTGTTCTCCGCTCGACACAGGAAAACTAAACTCCCTCGCATTCCACAGGAACTAGATAGTAAGTCCCAGTCAATACACACTTGACCCCATTGGTCCTGTGATACATCAATCATAGCAGACTCTCATTAACTCCATAATTGCTGAATCCAGATTGATTTTAACATTTCACAATACACAATACCCTGACACTATCCCCCCCCCCCTTTTTTTGTGTCAGGAGCAACTTG
Organism: Anolis carolinensis; assembly: GCF_035594765.1. NCBI lineage: Eukaryota > Metazoa > Chordata > Lepidosauria > Squamata > Anolidae > Anolis > Anolis carolinensis. The sequence continues at coordinate 13,375,684 of NW_026943823.1, read as the reverse complement.
TGTCCCTGTGATAATTGGATTTTGAAAAAAAATGGCTTGTTGCGGAAATAAGGATTGGGGATACAGCTTCAGTGGAGACCTCTTTCCCCCATAATAATAACAGAAGAGTTTCCAGGAGTAGATTTCCCTTCTGAGGGGCAGATTCCTTTCACTCCTGTTTTTCACCCCTGTTCTTAACTATGAGTCATTTGTAAGTCGGATGTCTGTTACACGGGGACTGTTTGTATATATATACACAAACATATATATACACAAATCATACTGTACTAACATGTAGCGACACACGGTTTGGAAAGCTCTGGTTTAGGATAAAGGATTTAGCCCCCTTTTACACTGCCGTATAATCCAGATTATCTGCTTTGAGCTGGATTATATGAGTCTACACTGCTATATAATCCAATTCAAAGCAGATAATCTGGATTTTATATGGCAGTGTAGAAAGAGCCCTAGATGGGTCTCCATTCGCCCAGTTCAGGGGAAGAATAACAGGTCCTTTTCTTCCTCACCCCTTTATCCTAGTCCCACTCTGCCTGCCTTTCTTCTAAATTGGGCTTATAAAGAATCCTCCTTCACGCTGCCAGATTGCTGGCCTAGAGGGACTGACACAGATAAGATTGGGTTATCTTTAAGGCAGCTAGATGGGTCTCCTCCCATTTCAGGTTGCACCATAGGAATGAAAGGGAGGGTAAGATTGTGCTCTTTATCTCCTCTTCCCTCCATCCCATTCTCGCCTCTTTATCTCTCCTCTTTCCTTTCTTCTAAATTGTACTTGTTGATATCTTTCCACCTGCTTCTTGTAGGAAGTCGAGGTTCTTCTGCTTTTCTTATGGAATTGACTTAAGAGCATCCCTGCCCTTTTTAATGCCCCCCTTTTCTTCCTTCTCATTTTTCTTCATATATTTCTTGCATGTCTTGTGTGCCTTCAAGACATTCACACAAATTATCACAGGGGTTTTTATTGGCAAGATTTGGTCATAGGAAGTTTTTCATTGCCACCTTCTGAAGCTGAAGGAATGTGTCCCACCCAGGTCAACCTGTGAGTTTCCATGCCCGAATGGTGACTTCGAACCCGAGTCTCTCAAAATCCTAGTCCAGCACTTGAACCCCTACACCAGGCATGGGCAAACTTTGGCCCTCCAGGTGTTTTGGACTTCAGCTCCCACAATTTCTAACAACCGGCAAGAAGTTGAAGCCCAAAACACTTGAAGGACCAAAGTTTATCCATGAGTGCCCTATACCATCCATTTTCCCTTTCCTCCAAGCAATCCTGGGAAAAAAATGCTAATGAATCAACTAAAATTTATGCAGTGCAATTACATTGGTTCATGCTACTTTGATAACAGCCCAGAAATAAATAAATCTATGAGCATGCAAAAGTATATTTAATTTGAGTTTCGTAGGTTAATTAAATTGACTTAAGCATATACATAAAATCAGTAAGCAATCTTTTAATTGCAAAGACAGCCTTTCTGTGTTTGGACACAGAGAGAGATGGGCCGTTTCTAATTCAGGAGATAATTGTATGTTTCCATTTGGACCATTTTGGGGAGGAATTCAGTGGTCTCCAAAGGGCAATAGAGAGCGCCATAAGATGTAGAATTCTGCTGCAAACAGAGAGGTGACTGCCCCGGGCAACATATTTGGCTGTTATGAAAGCGAAGCCAATGCTTAGTCACACATGTTTCCCTTTACTTGGCAGGGATTCTGAGAAGTGCTTATGGGATTCTTTCTCATGTTTACCCAAATAGCCTGACCAGTGTTGGGTCCTTTACATTTTGTCTTGAGGGCTGGAGTGTCTTATTTACCTCAAGCTCAATGTCTTGAGTCAGCCCTGGTCCACCATGGGATAAGATCATCTCATCAAGACCTGCTATGGAGAGTTTACTGGAGGTGGAAATTTAGGGGATGGTATTTGAGGAGGTTTTCAGACACACTGCTGAGCAGGTTCTGAAACCATTGTTTTTGTGATTTGCCTCAAGTGATGATCCTAGGAATGAGAGGCCTCCAACAGTCCCTGTGATCGAAGGTCTTGCTATTTATAGTGCAACCTTCCTTTTGTTGCTGAACTTCACTGAACATTTTTTCCAATGCCTTGCTTTGTCTCATGATATCCCCAAATTATGATGGTCTTATAGAGCCATCCTAGGTTCAGATTTGCTAAAAAAAAGGGAAACTGTCTTTTAAACCAAGGGTCTTCAAACTTTTTAAACAGAGAGCTGGTTCACAGCCTCTCAAACTATTAGGGGACCGGACTATTGTTTGAAAACAACACAAAGTAATTCCTATGCACGCTGCACATACCTTATTTGTAGTGGAAAAAATCATGAAAGAACAATAAAATATTTAAAATCAAGAACAATTCTAATCAACATAAACTTACCAATATTTCAGTGAGAAGTGTGAACCTGCTTTTGGCTGATGAGAGAGTCAAGTTAATTAGGATTGTTGTTGTTGTTGTGTGCCTTCAAGTCGTTTCAGACTTAGGGCGACTCTAAGTCTGAAGTTTAAGGCAAAGGCCGGATCAATGGCCTTGGAGGGCCACATCTGGCCTGCGGGCTTTAGTTTAGGAACCCCTATTTTAAACATCGAATTCCTTATGGTTATGGTCAAAGATTGTTGCAGGGAAGAGAAATAGCAGCCCCAACAGAGCTTTGTTACCTTAGTTACCTCTAGACTCGACTATTGCAATGCGCTCTACGTGGGGCTGCCTTTGAAGACGGCCCGGAAATTATAACTAGTACAGCGTTCGGCAGCCAGGCTTCTAACTGGAGCGAATTACAGGGCGCGTTCAACGCCTCTGTTTAAGGAGCTTCACTGGCTGCCATTTACTTTCCGGGTCCAATTCAAGGTGCAGGTTATCACCTACAAAGCCCTAAACGGTTTGGGACCCACCTACCTTAGAGACCACATCTCCCTCTATGAACCCACACGTTCTCTTCGCTCGTCGGGGGAGGCCCTTCTCTCGCTCCCACCACCCTCACAGTCACGGTTGGTGGGGACGAGAGAGAGGGCCTTCTCCGTCGTGGCCCCCCGGCTTTGGAACTCTCTACCCAGAGAGATCAGGCAGGCCCCTACCCTCCTCTCCTTCCGGAAGAGCTTAAAAACCTGGCTCTTCCAAAAGGCCTTTGATGTTTAGTTGTTGCTGGATTGATCTATCTGTCCATTCCATAATAGTCCCATTGTTGTTGTCTTGCCATTTTATACCGCACTTCATTGTCCATTCAGCTGTGAAATTTCCTTTTCCCATTTCGTAACACTCTGCATTTCGCCTGGGATCTATGAATTAGTCTCCGGTTTTTAACACTGTATCCTGCTTGTTGATTTTAATGATTGTTTTTATTGATGTTGGTGTTTTTTTACTGGGATAATTGTTTTATTGCTTTGTTACTGTTATTTGTTTGTTTTATCGGGCCAGGCCCCATGTAAGCCACCCTGAGTCCCTTCGGGGAGATGGGGCGGGGTATAAAAATAAAGTTGTTATTATTATTATTATTATTATTATTATATTATTATTATTATTATTATTTGTGCAGGAAGCTAAAATGCATGTTTACTTGAAATTAAATCCTACTATGTTCGCTAGGGCTAAGTTTCATGGAATCATATGTAGGATATCAGTCTCAAATAACTGACCAAACATTGCAATTCTATACTGTAGTTGTTGAGCTGAGATTCCACATTTGTAGCAGAAAGGTTGCTGAAAAGATGCTTTGATGCTTTGATAATGATCTTGTGAGGATCAGAATCAGATATACTACCCCTGAGGCGATGGGTTCATCTGCTTCTTTGTGTTGGAACTGAAAGGATGGTGGGAAGGACTATGGGATGGGTTGTCATCCCATAGGGATGGGTTGTCATCCCATGGGATGGGTTGTCATCCCATTTTTGTTAGTGCAAACACTTAAAACAACAGTATTGGTATATATTACTAATTTATTACTGATGCTGGGGAGAGAAATGTTACTTCTATGGTTTGTGTGCATTATTGCTCCTTATGTATATATCTTTTAGATTCTTTTGGTCTTATTTTATACTGAACATTGTGATAGTCTGCTTGTAAGTAAAGTGAGTCCGTGCATATGTACTTTGAGGTTGGGAGGTATATTGTAAACTAAGTAAGGGAGTTTATATATCTGTGGAATCAAGGAACATGAAAGGCATTGCAGACTAACTCAACCAGAGAAGTCAGCCATAGCAGAGCACTCGATGGACCAACCTGGACACAGCATATTATTTGAGAACACAGAAGTCTGGACCATTCTCATAACCATCGTTTCAGACTACACAGAGAAGCCATTGAAGTTGACAAGCATGTGGACAATTTCAACAGAAAAGAAGAACCCATGAAAATGAACAAAATCTGGCTTACCAGTATTTAAAAAACTTTAAAATCAGGACAATAAATAAAGATTAACACTCTGAAAACAGGGGAATTCCGGGCAGGGAACACATTCCAACAAAGGATTCCCCAGGCAGGAATCAGCCAGGCTTTGAAGCTGCAAGGCTAATCAAGGTGATTAATTGCAGCATTCACACTTGCCTCCAACAGACAAGAGTTCTTTCTCCCACCCTGGACCTTCCGCAGATATATAAACCTCTCTTGCTTAGTTTCTAATATACCACACAACTTCTGAGGATGTCTGCCATAGGTGTGGAACATGGCCATACAGCCCGGAAACTCACAGCAAGTTAGACAACGGTGTTAGGAAAGGAAAAAATCCAGATAGGAGGAGAACAGCTGGATATTTTTACTTTTGTGTTAATGGGCTGAAAGAACTTCACAAGAAAACAAAACAGAGGTAATGTGTATGGTTCTGTAAAAGCTACTGCAAACTGGGAGGTTGAGCACTTGGGATTATAGAGCAGAAAAACATCTTTACCCAAGCTGAGGCCACCTCTCCAGGTATTTTAGGAATGTAGCACCTATACCCCTAAGCAGTGTCCTAATTCATAGATAATACTGGGTGTTGAAGTCCACCAACATCTTTGCCACAAATTTAGGGTTTTTTTTTTCATGTCAGGAGCAACTTGAGTCGCTTCTGGAGTGAGAGAATTGGCCGTCTGCAAGGACGTTGCCCAGGGGATGCCTGGATTTTTTGATGTTTTTACCATCCTTGTGGGAGGCTTCTCTCATGTCCCCGCATGAGGGAGCTCATCCGCTCTCTTCCCCGGGTGGGATTCGAACCTGGCAGCTTTCAGGTCAGCAACTCAACCTTCAAGTCACGAGGCTTTAGTCCACTATGCCACCAGAGGCTCCACAAATTTAGGTGTAAACTATTTATGACATGTTGGGGAAATATTTGCATGCCATGTAAGTTGTGATGCAAATGTATAAATGTAATACATGTCAGGTATCTCAAGATTTCCAGATATCCTCAGCAATAATGGGATGTAGGGTAGCTAGGCAAATATATGCTATCTAAGATAACATGTTATCCAAAAAGAATTTCCTTATATGTGTAAAGTCACCTATAAAACATACCGACCACAGTAACAAATAAACTTTGTGTATGGAATCATGTGGGGAGATTTTGTTATAGGAGATGGACTTTTATTTGGAAGTGCTTTGCATTTTGTATTATCTTGGGCCTCAGGAGTTAGAAGAATTATATAAAGCAACGTTGAACTCTGGGTTACCAAAACTGGCCTGTAAATGGAGTGTTGTTACTAGTTTTATTTATCATTGTTGGATCGTATGTTGTGTATTTATGTTTTTTACTTGTATTATTTTAAATTGTTGTATGGTTCTGTTTTTATTATGTGTATTGTATTGTATTGTTTTTATCATGTTGGAAACCGCCCAGTGTCCCCTGAGGAGACAGGGCAGTATATATATAACGTTTTATTATTATTATTAAAACAGGTGACGTACCGGTATTACATCCTATGTTTTTAACACCATTACCATTCCCAGGTCGAAGTCCTTATTTCTCTCACTTTGCATCCTCACTAGTTTGTTCATTGTAGCAATTTATTGCATTAGCAGATGTTTCAGTGTTGTTCTTTTTGAGGCAGGGACACTATATTAGTTGTCTGTGAAGTGCCTTAAATAGTCACAATGGAGATCTCAAGCCTTTATCTGGCCCATATCCAACTGGGGCATCTCTTTCCCAGTAGCTGAATGGCAAATAAGTGCTCCTTTGTGATTTTTGCTCTGAATCAGTAGCATCTTTCTGGATTCAGACCAGATGGCTGCCACAGGTCCTTAGTGCTCAGCATCGCAATCTCCTCCTTCTCACGCCTCTTATGGAGACGAGACGCAGCTCAGGAGGCTGGGCTTTCAATGTGGCCTGATGCTGATGTAACAAGCCAAAAAAAAAAAAGCATCAGGAAAATGTGATTCACTGCTTAGCAGCATCCAAGGTTGCGTATTTCATCCTGCTCTTGTGATAAGAATGGACACTAAAGCCAAGTGAACAGGCGTTTGCTTCCTCTTGAGGTAAAAAAAAACCCATTGCATTTCTTCTCGTGGAACCCTATTGCTTCATGTGGCTTTTCTTGATCTGATAAAAGTACGCTTTCTGAATACGTCATTGAATGCACCCTGTCTTGAGAAATTAGCTAGCTATTTGGCATCAGCCAGTCTGTAAGTGCAGAACAGTTATCTGAGAGTGTCATGCCTGTGTAATACTCTCATGCCTCTTCTACTACTAAAGAAAATAATGTTTTATTTTCCAATCTGCTACTTTAATGTTTTTTCATCTGCATTTTAAAGAAGCATCCTTCAAATTAGGCATTTGAGTGTTAGAAGTTGAAAAAGATGTGCCATGTAAGGATGACTTCAGAAAGGGATTGGTGTGCTTTGACCAAAGAGTGAATGTTCTGAATTTTGAGATGGGTTTTATATTTTCAAAAGCAAAAGGTCAAGCTTTTTCCTGTTTTGTCCCCATTCTCCTCTGTTTCATGTTAGGACTTCATAACTTTGACATTAGATTAGAATTTTGTTCCCTTTTTATGCTCCCATTGTTTTCGGGGTTACTCCAGGTTAAACCTAAAAATGCCACCTCCCCTGTTATAGCCTCATTCTGATGTTTGCAGACAGATCCCTCCTCCTCCGTTCCATCTGAGGACATTGTGTAGGACCATGACTTCAACATCAGGTCAGGCTTTCCTCCCCTTTCCCTTTTCCCTCCTGCATGTTGCCTGATAAAGAGATCTGAAGATTTTGGATACAGTTTTGTACCCTTTTATTTTCTGAAATAAAGATATTACACAAATATAAATTATGGATATTTTTTCTCATGGTCAGCACCATTATCTTTAGTTACTAATTAGTTTTGCACACAAATTATCTCCATTTCATGTATTTTAGGGAGCAATAGAGACATTCCTGCTTTATTATTCATATAATAGGTCCTTTCTTTTGTGTTTTAATTAGTAAATTGAGCCTTTTGTTTTAAATTAGTAAATACTTGCTCCTGGTTAAAGCTTTGTGTCTGTGTGTGTTTGGATAGCAGCAACAAATAAACAGCTGTTGTTGCTGTTTAGAAATTCCCAAATAACATTTTCACTGAAATAAGTAACATGTACAAAAGGATCTGTTAAGCTAGAGATCTGTTAATTTACAAAACATCAAAAGCTGCTCAATTCTAGACAAGATGATTCCTATTATTGTAGAATACCAATATAAGTAAATTGGCTAATAGTTTAGTCCTGTGCATGTTTGCTCCCAGATATCTCCAGTAGGAGATATTCTAAGGTAGAATACAGACAAAATTTGGGAAAAGGAAATGTATACTCATAAATGAATGAATAAAATATTAATATTTTCAATTAATTTTGGTAGGCTAATATACAGCAATGCCATATAAAATAGGTACTGGACATGTGAGGGCAACAAACACTTCTTTTCCAGGAAAGCCTGGAAAGTAATATTTACTTTTTAATTGAAGTATTTATATAAGTTTCCCTGGAATTGTTGGGTTGCTGTGAGTTTTCCAGGCTGTATGGCCATGTTCCAGAAGCATTCTCTCCTGATGTTTCACCCACATCTATGGCAGGCATCCTCAGAGGTTGTGAGATGCCTGCAATAGATGTGGGTGAAATGTCAGGCGATAATGCTTCTGGAACATGGCTATACAGCCCGGAAAATTCACAGCAACCCAGTGATTCTGACCATGAAAGCCTTCTACAACACATTCCCTGGAATATTTGGTTTTTCTTGTTGAGTCTTCAGATTTTGTTTCTGATTTGACTAGCATTATCTAGAAAGAATATTTTGAGTACAGGAATCCGCTACAGAAGTTATGGGTTCACAGCAGTACATCGTGTAGGAGCATGCACTTACATTGAAATGGGTGAGGTGATTCTCTCTCCCCCTCCCACACCCTTTAAGTGTTTTGTAAATGTATGGACATTCTACTTCTTAGAATGGCTGGAGTGACTAATGGATCTTTCTGCTTTTCTCAGGAATATGCTGATGCTGAAACATGCATATACTTGAATGTGCCATGCCCAGATTGTTCTTAGTTTGTTTTGCGACCTTAACCTTTCAGAGTCCAAGGCTAAAAATATAAAAGGGAACATTTGGCAGACCATTTTTATTGAGAGTATTAAATTAAGTTAAATTAAACTATCAACATTCTGCTAATAATAGCTGAAGAAAAGTTGATTGTCTTTGAGCTCATGTATATGTATTCCTTTTGGGAAAGTATTTTACATATTGAAATCCTTTGGGAAAATTGCATGACTAAGAATCTTGTAGAGGCTATTTGCCTTTCAGAATCTATGTGGGCATGCTACAGTCATACCAGTGATTAAAGTTAAAATCTTATATAAGCTTAGGTGGGAACTTAATGGACTTTTCAGTATCAGTTCTGGTTTCTCTGTCACATTGCTATACTATGATAAAAGAGGCCCCGGTGGCTCATTGGATTAAACCCTTGTGCCAGCAGAACTACTGACCGAAAGGTCGGCGGTCGATTCCGGGGAGTGGGGTGAGCTCCCGTCTGTCAGCTCTAGTTCCCCATGCGGGGACATGAGAGAAGCTGCCGACTGGATGGTAAAACATCAAACATCCAGGCGTCCCCTGGGCAATGTCCTTGCAGATGGCCAATTCTCTCACACCAGAAGTGACTCAAGTTTCTCAAGTCGCTCCTGGCACACAAAAAAAAAACTGTGATAAAAAGCAGATAGATATAAATGGACACTCCATATCTTCCTTCAAGTTCCCAGTTAACTTATGGCAACCCTCATACATTTCATAGGGTTTTCTCCAGGCACTAATTAAAGATAACCCTTCATAGTTTCCAAGACTAAACAGGATTGGATGCCTTTGGGAATTTAGGCACAGGGTTCATATGCTTATCTTGTTTTACTGGAAAGGAGAAAAAACTTATTTGAAACCTTTCACTGAGCAGCAATTTCAAGATTTTTATCTTGCATGCAAGATAAATTCTTGTAATGTGTCTAATAAATATGCTCATGTGTTTGCTCACTATATTGTTCAAAAGCCAGTATGCTCTTTTCCATATTAATATAATTGTCTTTTAATTCTCAGTAAACCTTAAATATCTTAATGTAGTAGATCTCATCTGATCTTCATGGGGTTGTCATAAGTGACTTAAAAATACTTATACACAACTTTTTATATTAAAAAAGACAAAAGAAGAAACAAAGTTAACTTCTTCTGCTTGTGACTTGGATTCAGTTACTTCAGTTTGTGGAAATTGAGATGGGAGTTTGCATGAATTTGAGTATGATTTAAAAAGAGAGATATAGTCAATAGACAGTCATCTTTTAAATGTTTGAATTTGTAAAGGTCAGCAGTGCTAGCCAGTTCAGAAACCTATTTTTTAAAGTAAAACCCTTCCAAAACTTCTCGTTTTTCCTGGTACTTCCTACTTTGTACAAAATGTACTGAAATGGAAAGTAGACTGTACAGCTGAATAAATGTTTTTTTAAAATGGCTGTTTATAGAAAATATGGTGAAAGAACAACAATAATATCTGTCTCTTTCCAGCTTTAAACTGATTCTCTGTAGGTAAAGGATAATTTTATCGTGTTGTCAAAGGTTTTCATGGCCAGAATCACTGGGTTGCTGTGAGTTTTCTGGGCTGTATGGCTATGTTCCAGAAGCATTCTCTCTTGACATTTCACCCACATCTATGGCAGGCATACTCAGAGGTCTGTTGGAAACTAGGCAAGTGTGGTTTATATATCTGTGGAATGTCCAGGGTGGGAGAAAAGACACTTGTCTGTTTGAGGCAAGTGTGAATGTTGCAATTGGCCAAGCTTGATTAGCATTGAATATCCTTGCAGCTTCAAAGCCTGCTGCTTCCTGCCTGCGGGAATCCTTTGTTGGGAGGTATTAGCTGGCCTTGAACAAAATCTGGCTATTAGTATTTAACATCAGGATGGTAAATGAAGAACAAGACTCAAAAAGCAGGGAAAATCCAGACAGGAAACAATCAGGGCCAGCTAACAATTCTAAATAAAGGATTCCCCCAGGCAGGAAGCAGCCAGGCTTTGAAGCTGCAAGGCCATTCAGTGCTAATCAAGCTGCCCAGTTGCAACATTCACATTTGCCTCCAACAGACAAGAGTTCTTCCTCCCACCCTGGACATTATTCCACAGATATATAAACCTCACTTGCCTGGTTTCCAACAGACCTCACAACCTCTGAGGATGCCTGCCACAGACGCAGGTGAAATGTCAGGAGAGAATGCTTCTGGAACATTACCATACAAGCCGGAAAACTCACAGCAACCCAATTTTATCTCCCTTTCCCAAGTCTAAAGATAAAGAATGAAGATACTTTGTTCCCTGGCCAATGGCTTTGGTTACTGCGGTAATACATAAAATTATCCAAATTGTGCTGAATGGAAGCAGTTGTTTTTCCTTGTTAAAAGTATACATGGCCATTTTGCTACTTCAGAGAGGGCAGAGGGCTTTCTCTGGCTGGACATCTCCTTACAGGGGATACTGGACTGGAGTTCCTGTATTGAAGAGAATGGGGTTAGAGCTGATGATCCATAAAGCCCCAGATTTTTTGATGACAGGCATGTGACAGGGCCTCTGTGGCTCACCTAAAAATCAGTATCAAATGCATATGGATGCAAGTAAACCTATAACAGGCTTTAAAAGTCAATACCTGTTTCAAGTGCACCCAGAAACCAATCCAAAGCCACCACAGGAGGTATAAAATCAAGGTGCGTTACATATTTCAGCCCCACAAGTAATGTTTTGTACCAATTAAAGTTTTCAATGCTAGTTGGAAAAAGTAGATAAAATATTTTTTCTAATTCTTCCTGACCTTATTGATTAAATTCGTGCAACTCCATGTCCTCCAAGGTCTTTACATGTTCAGATTTTCAAATCTGAAGTATGATAATCCTGGACCTGGGAGAATATGGCTTCATATGAAATACTAGCACAGTTAGCAAAGCCAAAAGGAAGGAAGTGGGAGTTGGGCATTTCATCACCAAATGACACTAATGTATATATTTTAGAAGGAAAGGAGAGAGTAGTTAGAATATTAACTGGGTATATTATACAGAACTTGAGTTAGGCATTTGGAAAGACTTTAAGCATAATGATGGCAATTTATTTAAGAACAAAACTTCTTGTAAAACTTTGGGACTCACTGTTAAGCATTATACATATTCTGTGTTTGTTGAATGTGCGATGGAAACAGGATATTTTGGAACTTTGACAAATGTTCAAATAATGCTTGTGTTGGGGAGGTAGAAATAATGTTACGAGATTTTTTTCTTACTTTTTTGTTAAAGGAAAAGATTCTTGTCTGCATTCAAATTCTTTGAGTTCTCCTATTACTCCTTTGTATTTGAATACAAGGAATCTATTTTAGTTTAAAACCAGCGCTTAGTCTCACTAATGGACTTGCTTGGATTTAATGAAAATCCAGGCAAGACAGAGGTACTCTTAGCCAATTTTAGGCAAGTCACAGAATAGGTATTTTCTTTATGTCTGATTGGGTTACTTCCCCATTGAAAGCTAACAAAAGACTAGTTTGCCCCAAATGGCCAGAATATCTTTCATTTCTTTTTAAATATCAACATGGCAGTGGCTGTGGTTTCAACAGGATTTCCTGAAATGTCAGGTGTTCACCAGGTCCTGAAAAGACATTAAATTAATTGAGTATATTGTGACATTAAATTAATTGAGTATATTGTTACATTAAATATGCCATTGTCTTTCGCGTAGACCATTCTCGCCGCTGTAATAAAATAAGTAAATAACTTATCTTTATTTAAATCTGCAAAAAGTTCCGTATCAAAGCATATGTAAATTTAATTTTGTTCTTCCAGATTTCTTCCCATTCCTTTAGTTGTATCAGTCTGCCTATATTTCTTGCCTATTTAATCATTGAATTCTTTATTTCCTCAGTTTCCGTAGCCCAGTCAAGCAATTTATTATATATCTTTGTTATAAATTTTTTTATCAAATTGTATCAATTTTTCCCAAAAATCATCCTCTGCAAATCCTAATTTATTGTCCATATTAAAATGCTCCTTAATTTGCAAGTAATGAAGCCATGTGATGTCCTTATATTTTTCTTGTATCTCTTGATGGGATTTTAAGTCCGATGAGTTTGTTTTTGCTTTGAGTAGATCTTTGTAGGGTGGCCATTTTAGCCATCCCAACAACCTTCTCTAGTTGGCTTCAAGTGGGGAAACCCATTGTGGTGTTTTTGTGTAGAAGTTCCTTTTATACCTATCCCAAACTGATTAAAGAAGACCTGATAAAATGATTTCCAAAATTTTTCTCAATATTGGCTTTCCCATACCAAATATACAAATGCCAGCCTTTTCTTAAATCAAAACCTTCAACCGTAAGTATTTTAGGTTTATCCACTCTTTTATCCATCCCAAGGCGCAGGCTTCAAAGTATAATTTAAGTCCGGGGTTCCAAAACCTCCTCTCTTTTTGATCTATCATTATTGTTGATTTAATTCTTGGTTTTTTCCCCTTCCACATGAATTTCCTCAAATCTTTGTTCCAATCATTTAAAATTTTCATATTCCGAATGATGGGAAGATTTTGAAATAATAGAGCATTTTCGGTAATACATTCATCTTTATCGCTGCTATCCTGTCCAATAAGGATAGATTAAGACTTTTCCAGCCTTCAAGATCTCTCTTTTTTCTTTCCATTTTGCCAAATAATTATTTTGAAGTAGTTGGTTGTTCTTTGCCGTTACCCATATTCCTAAATATTTACTCTTTGTCACTACTTTTAATCCGGACTTCTCTTGGAGTATCTCCCGATTCATTTTGGACATGTTTTTTTTGTCAAAATTGTTGTTTTCCTTCTATTTATCCTTAATCCTGCCACTGGTCCAAATTCCTCTATTTCGTTGAGCCATTCTTCTATATTATTTCTTGGATCTTCTATAATAAAAATAATGTCATCAGCAAAAGCCCGCACTTTATATTCCTGTTTATCTACTTTAAGACCTTTTAGTCTTCCATTTCCTCTTATGTTCCTCATTAGTATTTCTAATGCAAAGATAAATATTAAAGGCGATAAAGGGCATCCTTGCAGAGTGCCTTTGGAGATAGAAAATTCTTCCAATAGTTTTCCATTAATCAACTCTTTTTTTAAAGCTCTGCGCTAGAATTGTTTGAGTTCATAATGGCAAACATCTAGACATGCATCCTTGTTCTTCTTTAGTTCGTAATACCTCGAATTATGTCAATAAACTATCAGCTATGTAAACTGCATGCCTTTTAAATAAGTCTAAAAGTCTGTATATTCTTATCAAATAGTATGAAAAGGACACATTGAATCTTTCACTTCATGGAAACCTTTTTTTGTCTCGGCATACATGATGTGGTTATGTAGTAGTCATCAGTGAGTTGGTAGTGCACCACTTTTTAAATATCTTTTTTTAGTCAATTTGCTTACTCATTTCCTTAGTTGGAAAGTTTATTGTAGGATATTGCTGATAAGGTCATCAGCTTTTCGTACAGGAAATACATTGTTGCTGAACATGTACTATAATTGCTGCTTTCTAATATTTTCTGAGTTTCACTTAAGGTGAAAAAATAGCATGCTTTTCTACAAGAAACTGACATTCTATATATTTTTAAACCAGTGTTAATGATTTGACAGTTTTTTTTCATTTCAAGACATATTGTTAATCCCTAAGTCAGATTTTCCTTTTAACTTGTGCAACTTATCTGTTATTAGTTTTATCTGGCCTCAGATGAAGTCAAAGGCAAACCTCTTCTGAACAAATCTTGCCAAGAAAAGCCTGTGATAAGTATGCCTTAGGATCAGGCCATCAGTCAGAAATAACTTGAAGGCATACAACAACAACAACAACAACAACAACAGGCATTGTTCAAGCATCACCATACTTTCTTCAACTGTCCAATAACACTATTAGCCAATCTGGATAATAATAAATCCAAAAACACTACTCTATGAGGAAAGATAAGCCTACAGTTAGTTGATTAGTAATAATAAATAATAATATAATACACTTTATTTATATTCCACTCTTCTCCCCTAGGACATTCAGAGCGGATTACAGCATTTACATAGGCAAACATTCAATGACTTTACAGTCAAATACAATGAGACATACAAACACAAACAAGGCAAAGGCTTCTCCTTTCATTTCCAACTTCAGAAGGCGGTGCTCATCTCTGGCTCCGGGGAGGTGCCTTTTCTCCATTTTCAAGCTGAGGAGTCTATGTTGTCACCTCCTGGTCATGTGATTGGCAAGATTGCCTGGAATAAGTCTTGCCTTTTCCTACCAAAACAGTACTTATTTATTTACTCGCATTTGCATGTTTTCGAACTGCTAGGTTGGCAGGAGCTGGGCTGACAGACAGGAGCTTACCCTGTCTCGCGGATTCGAGCTGCCCACCTTCAGGTCAGCAGTTCAGCGGCACAAGGGTTTAGCCCAGTAGTTCCCAAACTTATTTGGCCTACCGCCCCTTTCTACAAAAAAGATTACTCCGCACCCCCTGGAAATTAATTTTTTTTAAATTTTAATAGCAATTAAACAGAAAGATATATGTATTAATCTTTCTACCTTTTTCATAAAATATAGTAAAGAAAGGTGAAATTAGAAACATTGAAGTTTGAAATTATGAAACTATTTTTTTGAACTCAGAATAGAAAGGTAATATAAACAAATCCACCTGTGGCCATCACTGCCCCCCTGGATTGCTGCCCACTTTGGGAATCACTGGTTTAACTCATTGTGCCACAGCTCAAAATGTCACAGAAATCTGCAGACATTTAATATCACCAGGAACCTTCATCAGGGTTCAATATGATTGTACAAAAAAGCAGATGTGTCAAAAATATAAATTATAAAACTTCTTCTTCTACGTGGTCCCTGTCAAATGCACACATATGGGTTTTCCTGCGCCTGCACAGAACAGTTGAGAATTTTCTAGAAGCTCTCAGAGATACAAAATTGGCGGGGCCCCCGCCCATTCTCCCCATGTAGTATATATAGCCAGTGGGAGGGGCCACCGCCCCAGTTCCTTTTTTCCGCCGCGTTAGACAGCTCTCTAGTTCTCTAGCTCTCCTGGTTAACTGATCTGGATCTTCTGGCATTGACACGGACCTCTGACCTCTTCACGCCGATTTTGCGGACTATTTAGCTAATTAGATTCTTCGGCCTTGACTCCGGACTTCTGACTACTACTCACATCGATTCTTGGACTTTCCATTTTCGGTTGACCGGCTAAGCTCCCTGCGATCAGGCCAGTTCGTTCCCCCTGTTTTTGGTATGGCTGCCCTTTTTAAGAAGTGCACTCAATGTGCGGGGAAGCTCCCCGATACGGATGGACACTCAATGTGCCTCCTTTGTCTGGGGGAGGGTCATGCGGCCCAATCTTGTGCGATTTGCCAGGCCTTCACTCCACAGGCCCGAAAGAACCGCGAAACTCGCCTTAAGGCCTTCCTATATGAATAGGCCCTTCTGCCGCCTCAACCTCAAAAAAGGGCCTCTTCGGAGCCCCCGGCCCAGCTCCCGCCGGCAAGACACATGACCACACCAGTCCCCTCCTTGCCTGGAAACTTACCTTTGGACGCCGGCGAAGAAGCCAAAAGTTAAGAAGCTGAAAGCTCTCCAGGGAGGAAACGCAGTTAAAAAGAGCGCGAAGCACTCCACTGAGGTGGCTGCCGCTGCAGCGTCCTCCTCTTCGTCCCTGGAGTTAGGTGTGTCGGCTGGCTACGGCCCTCTTACCGATCAGGCGCTGCTGCAGGATCTTCCACTCTTGCCCATGCAGCCTGAGGGAGACGGCCTCTCCCCTCCGGATCTGCAGCCCACACTAAGTGCGCCTCCCCCCTCGTCGGGAGGAGATCAGGCGAGCGCAGAGATAGCTCTAGTGGCCACGGCCCCTACTCCAGCCTTAGATAGGGAGGACGTGGGGACCGAGCGCTCAGCTTTGCCGGCTCCGACTGTTCCTTTGGATACGATTCCAGGCCCATCGGGACGGGAGGAGACCTCTCGACGTCAGGGCCGTTCTTCTTCAAGCCGTCTGTGCCATTCCAGAGGGAGACGCTACCGCTCTCCCTCTTCCTCGGCTTCGTGGAGCTCCTAATCGGAGGAAGACAGGCGTGGCTCTTGGTCCCGGGGATCGTCCCGGAGGACCTTTTCGCGCGGTTCAAGATCTCCCTCCCCCTATTATTTTCATGGTGACCCAATTTATACGCGGGATTATTTTCGTTTTATCTCACGCCGCCACAGGTGCCGACGTAACTCCACCAATCCGCGCTTGCCAGTTGATAGTGACCAAGCACTGGCTGCCCCTCTAACTATCCCCTCGCTTCCCACCTCGGGTTCGACGGCATAGCCCACAGGCCAGCTTACATCGACTCCAGGGATTCCTGTAGCTTTACCTACCCAGCCAACGCCCAGTCAGCCAACTCCCGCCCCTCAACCATTGCAGGGACCTGAGGCTCTGGAAGAAGAAGTTATCAACTCTGATGCTAGCTCGGTACTTGAACCAGCTGACCCACAGCCTGCCATGGGGGTGCCTGAAATGGAATGTGACTCCTTGGAGGAATTGCGAAGTTTCTCCTCACTGATCTCTCGCCTCGCTAAGGCGCTTAACCTATCTACGCGACAGGACCCTGCCGTTGTGGATGATCCAGTTTTTCCACGGGAACAACAGCAGGGCCCTACTACAACACCATTACCACTTTTGCCATACCTCCTTCGCCTCCTGAGATCACCCGATCTGGCTCCCTCGTTGATACCGGCCATCTCCAGGAAGGCTGATAATCTTTACCGCATTGACCTTGCATCGGCAGAGTGGTTGGGAAAACAACTTAAGCCGAATTCTGTAGTAGTAGACATCTCTCAGTCACGCCCAGCCCAAAGATCCCAAGCTACTAGAGCGGACAGAGAGGGAAAAAAGCTAGATGCCATGGGCCGCAAAACCTATACATCTGCTGGCCTTTTTGCGCGTATGGCCCATTATGGGGCTTACATGGGAGCCTATCAGAATTACTTATGGAATAAAATTGCCCCTCTCCTGGAACACCTGCCTGTCGAGGAACTACGTTTAGCCAGGGCTTTCAAGCAAGAGGCTTGCCAGCTGGCAGACCTGCAGAAGGAACTCGCCAAGCATATGGTGGATTCAGCGGGGAAACTCTTCGCTAATGCTATTGCTCTCCGTCGTCACGCATGGCTGCGCTCTGCCGGTTTATCTTCCACGGCACGTACAGCAATTGAAGACCTACCTTTAGATGAGTCCGGGCTTTTCAACCCCAATACGGACTCCAACCTCGAGCGCACTCACCAAATGCGCCAAACGGCGTACAGGTTCGGCCTACCATCCCATTCATCTACTTACCCAGGACAACGTTGGCCCTCATACCTACTGTTTCAGCGTGGACACGCTAGTCCTGCTCCTCTGGGATCGAGGCCTCGCATCCCAACACAGTCGGCCCCTGCTAGGAGACCAACTTCATCATCAAGACTTCGTCCACAGGGTAGGGCTAGACAAGCCTATGCACCCAGACGGCACGTTTAGCCGTCACCGCTCTAAGATGCCCCCAAGTTCCCTGTTGGGAAAGCCCTGTTTTGCCAAGGGTGAACACCTAAAATAAGGAAAGGGTCAGAACATAATGCCCACCTATAATACTCTCGATTAACTGAAAACCTTTTTCTTTTCTCTTTGATTTATCCTAATGCTGGTTGGGGGGAAAAGCTCAAAGGAGAAATATTTGTGATCTAGCCCTATCATTTGATAAATACCACAAATACCTCTATGGTACAGCAGTTTTACAATACAATACAATTCTTTATTTATTAGTCACTTTTGAACATATCAAAACACGTAAAACATACAATACGTACACACTTACACATACATACAATAAAACCATGTAAAGATACAAAACATCCCGACCTGCGGCCTAATAACCCGCTGCTAGACAAATACAGAGTGGTACAGCAGTTGCTACAGGCATCCAAAGTTTCAACAGAATTGACATGATGTACAAAAACAAATAGTCAAATTTTCTTCTTATTGCAAATAATTCTGTGGGGAAAATACATAGTTGAAGGGAAAACACTGGTTATATGATCTCTCCTATAGTAATAACAGTAACAGTTGGCTTTTATAGCTGATTGTATGACTGCTCTAATCCTGTTTGTTTTGTATGATTAGATAAAGGACAAAACTATCCCGCTAAACACTTGTCTTAAAAGCCTTGAAAGAGTGGGGATTTTAGAAAAGAGTTTGCATTTTCTACCATTTGAAAATGCAGAAACTTAAATGCTATACTACTTTGAGCCCAGAGAGTTCAGTTCTGTGCGGTTGAAAAATTAGCTCAAATAGATCCAACACAAGCATGGGCAAACTTCGACTGTCCAGATGTTTTGCACTACAACTCCCATAATTCCTAACAGACAGTAGGCTGTTAGGAATTGTGGGAGTTTTAGTCCAAAACACTTGGACAGATGATGTTTGCCCATGCCTGATCGAACAAATAGAAGGGTCTGTTTGTAGATCTGGATGTGTGTGTTTTAAATGAATCGTTTGCATGATGGCATATCTGCAGTCAGTATTGAATTCCAAATAAATATGGTTTATAAATAAGTCTCTAAAATTTGGAGTCGGTTCTTTTGAATTCAGTGAGACTTTTTTTCTGAGTAATGATGCAAACAATCAGGTGGAAAGTAAACATTCTGTTTCTAATTTTGTGGTGTCGGCTTTCTTCACAGATATCTAAATCTGGACATTTAATTAAAGTTTGTACAGAGAATTCAATATGGCTTCAAAGTTCCTAACTTAATTACTAAGTTAAACAAATGGGGCATCTTAAATGGTTTCCTCGTCATGTAACTTTATTCAAGAAACAGTGGGCATTCAAACTAGTTTTTGCTTCAAACTAGTTTTTTTTTCAGTCTCTTGAGTTTAAACTAGTTGCAGTATCTGGGAACATTCTGGAAAATGAATAATTCCCCATATGAAATGTGTTACTTTGTGGGTAAAATTCATAAGCCTTGACCAAGGTCAGGATGGTGGATTTTAATGTTAGAGGTCAGCAGTATGTTCCTGAGTGTCGTCTGGAAATTGAAACAACACAAAGTTTGTGTGAATCATGACAGTTTAGAAATAAAACCTTGAAACTTTGTTTCAACTCAGCCTCTTTATTGGGAAACATTTTAGACAGAATATATGCTGTCTATTGCCTAAAAAGTACATTTCAAGTTATTGACAAACAAGCACTGGTTTCTTGCTGCTACTTGTTTTGACATTTTGTAGAGATGTAAAACCATTAGACTTTGACAAAGTTTCTATATTTTGCTTTGGTTTTCAGCTAATAGTAAATTAAGAAATATTGTGTTCACAAACATTAGTGAACCTGAATAAAACCTGATCAGATTACTCACATACATTAGTGAGTTGTGTAAGATGCATTAGCGAGTTGTGTAGGCACATTGTCCATACTGTACAATCTATATATATAAAAAGGTAATGGACTGGGGGCCTAGAAGTAGGCAACAAAACTACACCACCCACAACCACCAAATTTGGCAAAACAACCCACCGTCCTTGCCCCTAGGTTCCAACTACAAAAAGAAAAGAAAAATAAAGTCCTAAATAGAGGGAGAGGAATAACTGTTTTTATCCAATTGCTGCCAGTTAGAAGGCTAAGCTCCGCTCACTTGGTTCCTAGCAACCCACTCAGCCCAGGGCCGTTTCAATCAGGCCTCTTCCACACTGCCTATAAAATACAGATTATCTGATTTGAACTGGATTATATGGCAGTGTAGACTCAAGGCCCTTCCACACAGCGATATAACCCATTTATAATTTTATATTATCTGCTTTGAACTGGATTATTGTGAGTCCACACTGCCATATAATCCACTTCACTGTGCATTTTATACAGCTGTGTAGAAGGGGCCTCATATAATCCAGTTCTAAGCAGATAATATAAGATTATAAATATACAGTAGACTCTCACTTATCCAACATAAACACCCCGGCAGAACGTTGCATAAGTGAATATGTTGGATAATAAGAAAGGATTCAGGAAAAGCCTATTAAACATCAAATTAGGTAATGATTTTACAAATTAAGCACCAAAACATCATGTTATACAACAAATTTGACAGAAAAAGTAGTTCAATGTGCATTAATGCTATGTAGAAATTACTGTATTTACAAATTTAGCACCAAAATATCACAATGAATTTAAAACATTGATTACAAAAACTACTAAAAGGCAGACTGCTTTGGTTAATCCAGAACATTGGATAAGCGAATGTTGGATAACTGAGATTCTACTGTAATATGAAATAATTACTGTGATACAATAATACAGAACAATATAATCTCTAAAACCAGGATAGTAAATAAAGAGCAACACTCTGAAAGCAGGGAAATGGGGAATTCCAGAAAGGAAACAATCAGGGCCAGCTAACACCTCCCAAGAAAGCATTCTTCCAGAAAAGAAGCTGAGAAGGGAGAGAAGCAGTGTGTATTATCAAAGTCATTATTATTACTATTATTATTATTATTATTATTATTATTGTGTTGCTGTGAACCGTGAAAATGAACACAATCTGGCTCCAAGTATTCAAAAACAGTACAATCAGAATATATAAACATTACTGTGGTATAATAAAACAGAACAATACAATCTCTAAAATTAGAACACTAAATAAAGAACAACACCGAAAACAGGGGAATTCCAGACAGGAAACAGTCAGACCCAGCTAACACCTCCCAACAAAGTATTCCCATCACCGACATCTTGCAAATCCTCTGTTTTCTGAGGGCCACTGCCTTTTTTTTTTTTTTTTGGAATGTGTGCTCAAGCAGTGCATATGGGTACTTCTTCATCTACACAGACAGTAGAAGCACATAAAATCTCGCAAAGAACAACTCACAAAAAACAAGGGAATTCCAGACAGGAAACAATCAGGGCCAGCTAATGCCTCCCAACAAAAAATTCCCTCAGGGAGGAAGCAACCAGGCTTTAAAGCTGTAAGGCCATTACATGCTAATCATTTTAGCTAATTGCAGCATTTATACTTGCCTCCAACAGACAAAAACAAAACAAAACAACAACAACAATAAGAAATATTGTATATTCACAAGCTTTAGGAAATACTATCCCCTGATGGCTACAAAACTACAAAGGCATCCATGCCTGCTCTGTACTTTATCCACTTCCCCAGCCCTGTGATATTCAGTCGCATTAACCTTTGCATAGCCCTTCATAAATGCCCATGCCTGTTGTGAAACTCCGGCTATTGGTACAGTAGAGTCTCACTTATCCAAGCCTCGCTTATCCAAGCTTCTGGATTATCCAAGCCATTTTTGTAGTTAATGTTTTCAATATATCGTGATATTTTGGTGCTAAATTCGTAAATACAGTAATTACAACATAACATTACTGCATATTGAACTACTTTTTCTGTCAAATTTGTTGTAAAACATGATGTTTTGGTGCTTAATTTGTAAAATCATTACCTAATTTGATGTTTAATAGGCTTTTCCTTAATCCCTCCTTATTGTCCAAGATATTCGTTTATCCAAGCTTCTGCCAGCCCGTTTAGCTTGGATAAGTGAGACTCTACTGTATTTTAAACCCGTCTAATGGAGCAGACTGGAACTGGATTTTAATTTTTGTGATTGATTTTAGATGGATTGGAACTATTTTAGTTTTATCCGGGCTTGGCCCCATGTAAGCCGCCCCAAGTACCTTCGGGGAGATGGAGGCAGGGTATAAAAAAAAGTATGATGGATTGAATGTTTTTTATATATATATATGATAGTTGGCTTTGTTGTATTGCTTCTGTTTGGTAATTGGATGTTTTGCCTTGTTGGAAACCGCCCTGAGTCCTCTAGGGAAGATGGGGCGGTATATAAATAAAGTATTATTATTATTATTATTATTATTATTATTATTATTATTATTATTATTATTATTTAAAGCTATTCATCTAGACAGAACAGAGGTCTGTTTTTCTTCTTTCAAATACTTAGTTTTAGTTTCCATGTTTTTTTAAGTGCAATTCTTTTTATACTTTTTTATTGAGCAGATTCTGCTGAGGTTTTGTAACATTTTATCCTCAGAATAGAGCCCCCGGTGGTGCAATGGGTTAAACCATTGTGCTGGTAGGACTGCTGACCAACAGGTTGGTGGTTCGAATCCGGGGAGCGGGGTGAGCTCCCATCTGTCAGCTCCAGCTTCCCATGCGGGGACATGAGAGAAGCCTCCCACAGGATGGTAAAGCATTCCAAAGGATGGTAAAGCAGGATGGTAAAACATCCAGGTATCCCCTGTGCAACGTCCTTGCAGACAGCCCATTCTCTCACACCAGAAACGAGGCCAGTTCTGGATGGCTCCTATTAAAACCTCCCACTATCCCAACTTCTGCCCCCCCCCCCCCCCGCCACAATATTTCAGAGACTCTTTGTGTTTGATGAAAATAATGCTGCGTTTGGAATCATTGATGTAGATTTTGAAGACACTTGCCAACTTTCCTTGCAGCCCGTTCTATAAAAATGGGCATTCAAAAGCACACACATCCCACTCGACTTGCTTTATACAAGGGGGGGATGTGTGATGACCGGTGGCTAGGATGATCATTAGTCAGTATGAAATGTTACGGTTTACAGCATTGTAAAAACATGCATCATTGACTCTAAAGACCTTGGCTGGCTTGACAAAACTTGGCTCAATTACCAGATTTTTTTTTACAAATGTATTATATTCTTCTTCATAATGTTGGCCTGTTGAGATTTCTTGGGTTTTTGGAGAAGCAACAGTGTGAGAGATGGTTCAACAAGAGAAAAAACTATGCATAGTTATTTGTTTCTTTAAAAAGAAAAGCATCACAACGTTTGAGGCTTTGTTTCTTTTTCTGAGTAACTCAATGATCCCTCTCTATGCATATGACAGCTGGTGGGTTCTGCTATTCAGAGTTGTCGCAGCACAGTGAAAAGTGGTGTTGTGTTACAGGAGGTGATGTATTCAGTATATTGCATGGGTGTTATGTGAGACTCTCGCCAAGGAGCACTCTCTGCTCCCTAAGGATTGAAACCAACAATGTGGGGCATGTTTGTGGGAACCTGGCAGTGCAAATGCATTTGCCAGCGGGCAGGGGAACAAAACAATTTCATCAGAAGATTCAAGGTGGGAGGAAAGATGCATTATAGCAGCCGAAATAGTTAATGTCTATGAAGATGACTTTGACTTATAGTGATCCTAGTAACAAGTCTTCCAAGACTTCCTGTTTTTCAAAACATCCCCCCCCCCCCCCCCCCGGTAGCTTGCCAAGAAAGCAAAGGAAATTCTTTCTGAAATCGTAAGAGGACTTACATTTAGAGAGAACAATGTCACCAAATCAGGGATTCTCTGCCTTTTTCCTCCCCTAGGTTTTGGACTTCATTTCCCAGAAGCCTAAGCCAACACAATTAAGGGACTATGGAGTTGAAATCCAAAAAGTCTTAATAGCCAAAGGTTGAGAACTACTATCTATACAGAAGCTCTTTTTAATTCAATGGGAGGGACATATTGCCGTTTTCTGGGTGGAAAGGGAAGGCCACTCTACATATATTTAGAGGTGTATGTGTAGTATTTTACATTTTTAGCTGGCTAGTAAAAACAAGTGTTGGCTACTTACCCAGTCATAACTTGTGCAGTGTAGGACTACTGCAGTGTAGTACAGTGCTACTTTCTCTCCGTCGAGTTTCTTTGCACAGTAACAAGTGTCCTGAATCCAGTATCCAAACAAAAACATGTCTAAAAAACTCCCATGGGTTTTAGAAAGGTGATAGGCAAAATACAGAAAATGGGGTAGATTCCCCCTCCTTTGTAAAACTACTATTGCTATAGTCTAACAGATCTGCCATTTTTTCTTCAGTTAGGTTGGAGAGAGGGCCTGTCATTTGCCTCAAGATTCAGGCATGAAAACTAACTGTAGTCTTGCTTGGGAAGCTTATTTTCCTGAAACAAAATTTACCAATGTACTGTCAAGCTTTATTTATAATTAGGTCCAGTGTTTTTCCAGAGACACCATCTGATTATGATGAAATCACAGAGCCTTGAAGCTAGAAAATATTTCAATAGAACACCACCATAGTCAGGAGGGTTAAGAAATGTTGCAAACCCACCAAATTGAAAATATTCCAAACTTTTACTC
The DNA here is from genome assembly GCF_035594765.1 of Anolis carolinensis. Classification (NCBI taxonomy): domain Eukaryota; kingdom Metazoa; phylum Chordata; class Lepidosauria; order Squamata; family Anolidae; genus Anolis; species Anolis carolinensis. The sequence continues at coordinate 13,351,078 of NW_026943823.1, read as the reverse complement.
AAAAGACAACACAGAACACAAGTTTTGTGTTAATACCACACTGAAAAGGCCTTGTTTTTTCCCCCCTGTGTCTGCACTGAACAGTTGTGTTGTGTGATCCCTACCCTCAAACAGCTGGCTTGCTTTTCCCGCTCACCTGCCTCTACAATTTGGGGCCCTGTGTCTCTTGAAGCTTATCTGAAATAATCTGTTCAATGTAAAAATGTATTTCATCATAATATGCTTTGGAGGGAAAGTTCTTAGACAAGGCTTAGGTAGGTTTGGCCCTTCAGAAGCATCAGAATGGCCCTGTCGGTGCTGAATCATTTCCCAGAAGTTGTTGTAATAAGTCATTAAAAAATCCCCCTGAAATTCTTCTAGTGGAAGTGGGTGTGCTCTGTGTGCCGTATAAGTTCTGTAATGCGGATACAGCCTTGTAACATGAGCCTAGAAGATTGTAGCTGGTGAGTAGCTTGTGTTTGCCTGGGTTCTCTATCGTTTGGCCTCCTTTTACAAAGGTCTCTTTAATGCTTCAGTGCTTTTACGTTTTCTGATCTTATCCTATACTAGCTGCCAGATTTGTTTAATAGAGTAATGCTGGTAAATATAGCAGATCTTTAGCATTCTTTTGTTACATTTCAGAAACATTTTCAAATGAGTTGTAACTGTTAGGGGCCAAAAAAACAACAAGGAATTTATATAGCTTTGAATAAAATTGACTTTCAAAGTGTGCCGCTCAGCTAATATTGCCTATTTCATAAAAAATGGTAAATGCCTCTCCCGATACCATATTGTATTAATAGGATAATTGCTTATACATGTTATTTTAGGACCTTTCCAGTTGTCATTGTACTGATAGCCTATTCCTGTTATCAGAAGCTCTAGAAAGAGAGTAATTGTATATATCAAATTCTTTCTCAAATCTTTAACAAACTATCAAAGCCTAACGTAAGAAAAAATGCTTTTAGCACCAAACATGTTTGTGAAGTTTTAAGTAACTATGGAAGCGGAGTACATCCTGTAACTGTAGAAGTATTATGATTGGCATAATGACTATTGAACAAACTGTAGTCTAGACAACTGGCAGTCTGATGAATAAGGTACTGAAATGATAAAACGAACTGACTCAGATGGAAAAAATCTAGCGGTAACACTGACATAGAATGACCAAAAAACAATAATTGTGGTAGTAGTTCAGTTACTTACAAGCCGAGGCCTGTGTAAATGCAGTCATACTACTTCTGTGTCCATTTTCTCTTTCATTTCTTTCCCACTTTCTGTTTCTTTAATTTCCTACCTTTTGTCTCATTTCTCCCTTTTCTGTCTCCTATACACTCAATATACATATTTTAAAAGTGCACCATCTTTTATGTCCACCCAGCATCCACCTTAGATGCATAGACACCTTTTGTATGTCACTGTCAAACAAATAGAAGGTATGTATATATTCTGTGGATTAGTACTCCAATGTTGCTAACTCCATCCATTTCTGATGCATACTTCTCTTACAACATATCTGTTCCTTATATCTTGTTTATTTTTCTCTAAAACTCCTGAAGAGCTAGAATATCCAAAACTATTTCAAGTAGGCAGGGAACACTCAGAAGTGGTTTTGCCCATTCCTTCCTCTGAAATCCAGCCTACATCATCTGGATTCCATTGGTGGTTTCCCATCCAAGTGCTAAGCAGGACTGACCCTGCTTGGTTTCTGGGATCAGACAGGATTTGGTGCATTTAACAGTGGTTCCCAACCTTTGGTCCTTTAGGTGTTTTGGACTTCAGGTCCCACAATTCCTAACAACTGTTAAGATGGCTGGGATTTCTGGGAGTTGAAGTCCGAAACAACTGGAGGACCAAAGGCTGGGAACCAGTTATTTAGGACATTTTTCAGAGCACTGAAATATATAATAAATAATAATAAAAATTTATTAATATCCCACCACCGTCTCCCATAGGGACTCGGGGCGGCTTACAGAATAGCACATGACTGTGTCATGCAACACCTAAAATACAATACATCAACATATAAAATCAATAACACATTTACATAAAATATGACAAGATATAGAAAACTTAATTGCAGTTCTTCAAATTATTCTTTGCCTTTGATATATGAACATATTTTTACATCGCCTTTTAAAGAACCCAATTGCCTCTTATTTTCTTAGTGAATGGGAAAATGGGTGTTTTATTTATAGAAGTTAAAAGAGGTTATATAATTACATATGCAGAGGGAAAGTTTCTAATTATATAAATGAAAAATAACTATTCTTCAGTAATGGCAAATGTGGGATAACTGGATTTTGATGGTTGGACAGTTCTCAGGTTCCATATTATCTATGCTGGTATGTTTTTCATCTGCTTGTAATTACAGATGCATAGGTTTAATTGCAAACCTATACAAGGTTCTTGATAATGGAGCATTTTAAGAAGCCAGTACTGAAGACTTTGTCCCAATACTGAATGTTATGAACTGTCTGAGCTCTTTGTACTCCTTCTACACAACAAAGGGACACAAAGTGTCTTTACCATTATAATACATAACACACACAATTCTGTTAGTAAACAAAAATGTAATGATGCAAAATAGAGTTATAATTGTTAAAAGTTACTAACTTTGGGAACCTGTTTTTATCACAGACACATACAACGTTTGTTCCTCGCCTCTTTGTGGATTGAATTGATTCTGAAAATCACATTTCTGTTGGATATTTTGTAAGTATTCATGTTTAACTTGCCAATATTTAGCTGTTTTTTTTTTGCTTATGGACATAGCAAGAGTTGGACTCCATCAGATAGAGTTGTAATAAGAAATAGTAGAGAATTTGATCTCTTGACTTAAAGATTCTTCATTTCCAATATATACGTGATTGCAAGAGTAAGTTTTTAAACATATATTTAATGAATAAATCCTAATTAGAATTATATCCTAACGTATAGCGTAGATCTTTCTGCCCATTTTGGAGATCGCAATTGGTATTGGAGAAATAGCTTTCTCTTGAGGAGCAGAAGAGAAAAAGGAACTTAAGATGCACATGTTTCTGTATAATGTATGGTTAAGGTCTAGACTGCTGTGCCAGCACTTGCTTTTTTTCTTTTTGTCAAACATTCAAGACAGTCATCCCTCCACATTTGAGACTTTGACTTTTGTGGATTTGATTATTTATGGATTTGATGAAAACTGTTATTTTTAGGAATGTCTTTGAGTCCTCTAGTGTGACCTTATGGTTGGCTTCCCCCAGCTCAGTTGGAGAACCTAGAGAGAACACCTCTCTAGCTCCTTTTCCAATGTGATTCTATGGTCAGCTTCCAGCAAAAGGTGACCTTAGAGTTGTACTGGAAGACTTAGAACTTCCTCAAGAGATGTAAAAAAAATTAGCAATGTCTTTATTTGTGGCTTTTCACTTTTATGGGGGTTCTATGCTTCTAGTCCAGGCAAATGTTGGAGGGCTGACGGTACTAACCTTTCACATCTGTGTTATTCACCAGAATTCCAAATTATAATATTAACTTTGCTTATTGTATGTTTGTAGCTTATGTACAGCCTGTGCTTACTGCAGTATTGAATTAACTGGATTTCTTTTTAAAAAATAATAATGGAATTTAAAGAAATAATTCCATTTGCATGCAAGTGTTGGGACGACTTCTTGGAACATATCAGAATATTTTATGGATAAGCCACAACAGTGCCAACTGTTTCAGAGTAGGAATGAGTGTATCAATATGTCACTGAGATAAAGCATTAACTAACTATATTAGGGCAGAATTGCCATTTGATCCAGCTGCTAGCCGTTAGTCATGCCAGTTCTCCAGAATATATTCAGAAGCAGCAACGATGTAATATCCTCTTATTAGGAACAACGGAAATGCCACAAAATAGCAGGATTTGAGGTTCCGGGCAAGCTGTTGACTAAATCCAGCAAAATTTGGATACATACAGCTTCATGATTTTCCACTGTTTCTTGTGAACAAAACTTTAGAAACTTACTTCTGACACACATGGGACAGACATGTCTTAGAAGGAAATTTCGACGTTCTGCTTGAGGAGAAAATGGGGGGTGGTGGTGGTGGATTTCACTGAAGTTTAACAGGCTTTATATAGTCAGCACCTATTATTCTTTCAAAATCCCTATTTGAAGAATTGCCGCTTCCTTCGCATTTGTCAGTATTAGATCCCAGAGTGCAGCAACTGAGGTTGATCTAATCCATCTTGACTTTGTTTTAACAACAGTCTCTGATAATGGAAAGGGCCACAAATTAGCTATGTTTTTAGAAGAGGACTGTGAGATCCCTTTTTGAATAGGGGCTCTTTCCACATGAGAAGGTGTGAAGCATGCCTTTTGGAATGCTTTCCTAATAAAACAGATCTCTGCATGCTTACGGTTGGATAGGGTAAAAGGCCTTGTTTTTGTCAGGTTGGATGATGGGCTATGACAACCTTCAGTGAACTCTTTTAGAGAATTTTGCAATCGCTGTTGGTTGGAACAGGGTGTCGCTTTGACCTGCCAAGAAATCTGGAAGTAAGCACGTCTGTAAACAAAGGATTGATGCAGCTTCCGAAAGGCCTACGCTGCACTGGTCAGTCTGTCCTAGCTCTTGCACAAATATTTAAAGAAAAAGGCTTTGGACTCTTGGACTTTTGACCATAGCGATACAATGCTTAGATTGCTTACGTGGATTTAAAGCATCATATTTTAAGAGCAGCAGATGTCTCAAGACCTTTAAACTTTGGAAGTAGGAGTGGGGAAAAGACTTGGGACAAATGTTTACTTATTTTCGGATCTCTTCAAAACTCATTTTAATGTGAAACCAGTTTTTTCAACCTCTAGTACCTAGCTACACTTTGAAATGAAATTAATGAGGAATTGATGCTAACAAATGGTTACTAATTTTTTTCCCCTCTGCATGTTGATTACCTGTGATTTTCAACTTTTCTGCTGCTGGCTTCCAAATGTTTCTAACATGTCTGTGATTTCGCTAAAACTGCACCACCCAAACCTTTGTGTTCTGCTTTTGTCTGCTGCTGTTGCTGTTGCTTCCAGTTTGCCTTGAGAGAACTCAGACCGTTGGAATCCCCAAAGGACAGGAGACAGATCAAAATAGACTGAGAAAGGAAAAAAAAAGTTCTCGACGATGAATTTTAAGCTCAGGCTACGCATCCTTCTCTTGCTCCCTGTGTACCTCTTGATCAATGTGTACAGTACCCTTGTATTCATACCATGGTATTTTCTTACCAATGCAAAGAAGAAAAAAGCAATGGCAAAGCGTTTAAAAGCTAGGCCCGTCTCGGAGAACCCCGGAAGCCCGTACCGCTCAATTTCACATATTGAGTCACTAGCCACCATAGACTTTCCAGGAGCGGACACGCTGGATAAACTGTTTGACTACGCCGTAACAAGGTTTGGGAAAAAGGACTGCCTTGGAACCAGAGAGATCCTGAGTGAAGAGAACGAAATGCAGCCCAATGGAAAAGTATTCAAAAAGGTAATGACTTCTGTAGATTTTTCAAGATTGTGAATTTGGTGGGTAGCCTGGTGAAAAAATAAATCTCGCCTCTGCATATCTGGCTTCCCAACAAGCCAGGATCAGTAGTAAAGAAAGCAATAAATGGGTGAGATATTACCCATGTTTGTCTGCCAACAAGGCATTGAATGTTTGCCTTTTTGCTTGTAAGCCACCCTTAATCCTCCAGGGGGATAGGGCAGCCGATAAATAAAGTATTATTATTATTATTATTATTATTATTATTATTATTATTATTATTATTATTATATTCAGATAATAATCTAAAGCGTGAGGAGAATTGGAATTCTAACAAAAAAGGATACATTGTTAATATGGATAGTATTTGAAGCTATGTATTTTAAATGTTTTTATTTATATTTAGCAGAAGCCAGAATGCAGTTATGTAGGACAAGAAGTATATGTAATCGTTGGATTTGTTTTCAGAGGGGGAAAGTGTTTTTAATGTGCGGGGTTTTCTTAAATGTGTATTTTTACTATTTTGTTGTTTTTGTTTTATTATATTTTTAAAAGGTTGAATGGTGGTTGGCTCTTGGTTCATGTTGTGGGGATGGATTGTGCGGGTTTTGGAGTTTGTAAATTTTTTGTATTTTAAATTAAATATGTAAGTAATAAAGAGAGCACTGGATTTTTTTTCACAGTAGAAATCTTTAAATGCTAATTTTACATCTAATTATCCATTCTATTACTTTGTAAAAGTGGGCAACAGATTTAAACTTTTGATGTTGTTTTGCTTCTGACATTGGATTTATTAAAAATACATTTTGTATGGTGGTTCTTTTTCTGCAGTAGTAATTTTCTTAAAGAGCATTAAAAGGTTTAAATCAGGCATGGGCAAACGTGGGCCCTCCAGGTGTTTTGAACTTCAACTCTCACAATTCCTAACATCCTACCGACTGTTAGGAATTGTGTGAGTTGAAGTCCAAAACACCTGGAGGGCTGAAGTTTGCCCATGCCTGGTTTAGATGCTAAGTGTTCTTCCTTTTTGTCATTCTTGCTGTATTATATTCATGTGTATGTTTCAAGGAATTTATTAGTTTACCAAGCAAATGTTTCCTCTCTAATCAGTTGATCCTTGGAAGTTATCGGTGGCTAAACTATGAAGACATGAACCAGAAACTGAACCACTTGGGCAGCGGTCTTGCGGCACTTGGGTTAAAGCCAAAGAGCACGGTTGCTATCTTCTGTGAAACCCGAGCCGAATGGATACTTGCAGCCCAAACCTGTTTCCGATATAACTTTCCTCGTGAGTCCTGATAATATGTTTGATATGTGTGAACTCCTAGGAAAATAGGGCTGTTACTGCCGATTTGTGAGGCCCTCCATTTTTTCTCATGGGTTTTTCCTTGAATAAGTTCAAGAATTAGTGCTTTTAACGGCTTATTGGGGACATTGTTATATAAAGCAAACGGGGCCGGGCTGTGCGCAGCTGTTGAGCAGCTGCCTTAAATCACTCTGACCATGAGGTCATGAGTTCGAGGCCAGCCCGTGGCGGGGTGAGCTGTTAGGGGCCGGGCTGTGGCGCAGCTGTTGAGCAGCTGCCTTAAATCACTCTGACCATGAGGTCATGAGTTCGAGGCCAGCCCGTGGCGGGGTGAGCACCCGTCAATTAAAAATAAAAAATAGCCCCTGCTCGTTGCTGACCTAGCAACCCGAAAGATAGTTGCATCTATCAAGTAGGAGATAAGGTACCACTAAAGTGGGGAGGCAAGATTAACTAATTTACGACCTGGTATGAGGAAGTGCCGTCAGTGTGGATGATGAAGCAGCTGCTCCCCCCTGTGGCCAGAATCGAACATCCCCTCAGAAGAACGTTAACTTGCCTCTGTGTGTGTCTCTCAGTCTCTGTTTGATGTGTTTATGGGCATTGAATGTTTGCCCTTTGTGTGTTATAATGTGATCCGCCCTGAGTCCCCTTCGGGGTGAGAAGGGCGGAATATAAATACTGTAAATAATAATAATAATAAAGCATACAAGATAAAAATAATGATAATATGGTTAGGAACTGTCCTCATATTTATATATACCTGAGCTTTGAATATATCTGAAGTATGAAACAAATCTGTATATTTTTACAACATAAAATCATTTCATTCCTAAGCTATTTTCTTCCTTTTTATGACACAGTGGTTACATTATATGCGACCCTTGGAGAAGAAGCAGTAACCTATGGCCTGAATGAATCTGGGGCATCGTATCTGATCACTAGTGCAGACCTTTTGGAAGGCAAACTGAAGGTAAGTCCTGCTCCGATTCCTTCATCTAGTACAATGGTTCTCAACTGGGGTCCCTAGATGTTTTTGGCCTTCAACTCTTAGAAATCCTAACAGCTGGTAAACTGGCTGGGATTTCTCGCAGTTCTAGGCCAAAACACTTGTGGTCCCGCAGGTGGAAAACCACTCATCTAGTGGATAATGATGGTGATCTTGTGTTATTTTTGGATTCGGTTGTTTGGAGACAGTGGAAAAAAACCAAAAGGGCCCAAGGTAGTAATAATTCCTCATGGAAGAAACCATTCCACCTGAAGTGTTTGAGAATGTGGAAACCTGCAGAAATATGCCTTTTGCAATCAGATTACAAAGCCTGCTCAAGAAAGTCTTCAGTAACTTGGCATTATAATTTTGAAAATCATGGTAAACTGACCATATGGAGCGTCATTCCTACCAGTTGTGCCGTTCTTGGGTGGGTAAAACCATGTTTCTTGTTTGCTCTAGCTTTTGCTAAACATGCTGAGATTTCCAACCCCTATGTACTAACTTTCCACTAGGGAGAGTGATAGACAGCAAAAATAGGTGGGCTATATATTTTAAAAAGTGAATGCCACCCATTCTAGGCTAGCTTGAGTATATTTGGAGAGAGGAGGAGGAGGAGGGGCAAGAGATGCATCCAGATAGCTGAACATTATGTTAACCAACCCTATACCACTTCTTCTTCATCAGAACGTATTGTCAGAAATCCACAACCTCAGACATATTATTTATGTGGATAATAAGATCATCAACACATCAGACTATCCGAAAAGACTGGAGATTCATAGTATGCAAGCAGTAGAAGAGCTGGGAGCCAAATCAGAAAATTGTAAGTAGATGAGCTGAGAGGCTAGCATGGCTGTTTACACACAGCAATATGCCCTTTCCCACTTGTATAGTACTCAGGTTTTAAAATATATATTTAACTGTGCTTTTACAATGTTGTCCTTGTAATAAAAATATAAGCCACATCCTCAGTGTAGCAGAGCAATATTGACTGTTTTGATTTTAGTTATTAGGGCCACTCACCTTTCTTATGTTGCACCTTTAAGACCAGCAAAAAGCTTTTGTAGACTTTAAAACTACTTACTTCATGATCTTTCATCATGTAGTAATCTTAATTTTACAAAAGTTCATGACTTTTAGTCCCAACGGTGATATAAAATCCCCCTTCATACTCATTTTCCAGACAACAATGTCCTAAAACTCAAAATTTTGATTACATTGCATTTCCTCAGATGGCACAGTTGCTTTTGATCAGCTAAATAGTGCTTCATAATTTCCTGCTTCTCCATTTTATATAGAACTTGCATACAGTGCTGATGAGAGAGAGAAACCTGTCTTTCTTTCATAAGCAGCTCTATGAATAAAACATCGTAATACATTGAAATATGTATACCAGTCATGGCGTCCAAAGGGTACAGTACCCATTCTGAGAACTGAGGAGGGCTCTGGCAGGATGTTCTTCGCTTTGGCTTGATACGTCTGGTTGAAAATTGTCACAGAAATAATATGTCGATTTGGCATGCAAGTATGGGTTTTTAAAACATCTGTCCTTGCCATTTTCTGCCTTGATGGAAATTATAAGTGATTTAGAAGCACGTCTTGTGTGGATGTATAACTCTTTAAGGCATTTGAGGCTGGCAGACAGAGGCCCCGGGGCACTCCCGAATAATAATAAGAAGAAGAAGAAGGAGGAGAAGAAGAAGATACATCACACAGTCCTAAATGCTTGGGAAGTGTTCGACTTGTGATTTTGTGATACTAAATCCAGCATATATATCTCTGTTGCTTTGTCATACTATGTCTTTGTGTCAATAATAGTTATAATAATGCTTTATTTTTAACCTGCCTTATTTCCCCAAGGGGATTCAGGCAGTTTCTCCTTCTTTGGTCCCCAAGGAAGGAAAACAAAAGCTCTGTTCCCATCATGTCCTTCACAGAGGACTGAAGTAGTTACCTACCCTTTTGTAAATACTGAGAGTTAGAGTAACTCTTTCTTATTTTGTGTTAATTAGGTTTACTTTTTTGTTGGTCAAAAAGTTGGTTTCCAGTACAAATACGTTTTCCATGCTGCTTTCATTTATAACCTTCTTCCCTTTCTATATATTTTTCTCTTCTTTGCAGTAAGCACCCCACCAAGTAGACCTGTTCCAACAGACATGGCCTTAGTCATGTATACAAGCGGCTCCACTGGGAGGCCTAAAGGAGTGATGATGATGCATAAAAACCTCATAGCTGGAATGACTGGACAGTGTGAGCGGATACCTGGACTAGGGTAAGAATCCCTTGCTTTGTCAGAAATGTATCTGGAAACTTACTTTAAAATAAACCCAACAACACCCTTATCTTGCTTGGACAGAGATCGCTTTCTTTGCTGGACACAAGCAGCATATACTGATCTGTAGCAAGGTAGGCAGACACTTTCTGCTTTGTCCACTGATGGATATTACATTTCACATTCTGCTTATACTTGGATGTTTTTAAGAAAGGTTTCATCAGAAACAGGAAACATCCAGCAGTCCCTACTAATTTTGAAAATAGGTTTTTGGGTTTCAAACATAACACAGTGTCCTCTGAGGGTCGCTAGAGCGTATGAGATTAGCTGCTTGAGAGAAAGGAAATAAAGGTGCAGAGTGTAATGTGTGGCCTGTGGATCATATTTTGCTCAGTCCTTATTTAGAGGCTTAAAAACAGATCAGTAGCAAATAGAGCTGCAACTTGAAGAAGGAGATGACAGCTAAGACAGTCTCCCTGTTATATGCTACCATTTCTGTATTTATAATTGATATGTACATGTTTTTATAGTTTTATGTTATTGTGTTTTACTGTTATTGTTATTGTCTGAATCTGGCACTGCATTATTGCCATAGTTTGTAAGCTGCCGTAGGTCTCCCTTTGGGGGTGAGAAGGGTGGGGTATAAGTACAGTAAAAGGTAAGGTAAAGGTTTTCCCCTGACATTACGTCTAGTCATGTCCGACTCGGGGGGTTGGTGCTCATCTCCATTTCTAAGCCAAAGTGTCTCATCATTGTCCATAAACACCTCCAAAGTCATGTGGCCGGCATGACTGCATGGTACGCCATTACCTTCCCACCAGAGTGGTACCTATTGATCTACTCACATTTGCGTGTTTTCGAACTGCTAAGTTGGCAGAAGTTGGGGCTAACAGCAGGTGCTCTCCCCGTCCCCCAGATTCAAACTGCCGACCTTTCGGTCAGCAAGTTTAGCAACTCAGCGGTTTAACCCGCTGCGCCATCAGAGGCTCCAAGTACAGTCAATGATAATGAATAAATATAATGTGCCATTAAGCGATTCATGTGAGGTGCATGGTTGCTTACTGGAGTCAGACCTGAAATAACCAGTCACGGTGATGCCAGTGAGTCATAACTGCAAAGAAAAGTTTCTTTTGAACAATCAGCCTGATTATGTTGTGGAGAAATTGGATCCAGGTTTAGAGGAAAGCATTCAGATAATGTATCATTCATTTTGCTAATTTAGAGTCATGTATTTAGAGATTTTGCTTTTTGTACACTGAGGCTTTTAATATTCTTTCCTTAGACCCAAAGACACATACATTGGCTACTTGCCTCTGGCACATGTATTAGAACTGACAGCAGAGATTTCCTGTATTACTTACGGCTGTCGGATTGGCTACTCCTCTCCTCTCACGCTTTCAGACCAGGTAAGAGAAGACATGAAGCTGTCTGGCTAGTTGTTGCTCAAAGAGGAAATAATTCTATAACACCACTTAAAGTGGACCCTAGTATCATCATAGTTAAATGTTCAGAAGTAACATGTACATAAAAGTATAAGGGAAGTTACATTTTAAGAGGTACTCCTGTAGCATTTCTCTGTTTCCTGAGTAACTTTGTAACTGGCACTGCCAGCAATCAGCTTTATAAGAAGGTTGCCAGAAATTGTACCAGCCTGCACCAGTTTTACAAGCTTGCCTACGTAATGCCTATGACGTGCCTCAGTTGCTGATCCCGAGGCAACAGAAGATGTTGATGCAAGAGTTGTCTTGTGGGTTAACTGAATAGCTTTGGCTTGCAAATGCTGAATGCTTTTCACAGGTCTTTCATGAAGGGAAATGAATTCAAACTGAGATTTCATTTTTTTTCTTCTTTGCAGTCAAGTAAAATTAAAAAGGGAAGCAAAGGAGATTGTACCGTTCTGAAGCCCACCTTGATGGCAGCTGTGCCTGTAAGTATGGGTTGGGTTTCGTGGCTAATAAAATGCTTATCTTCCATATAAATCACTCCCAAGAAGCTTCAGTTTGGAAAGAGATAATGAATCTGAATAGTACAGTAATTCTTCTATATAGATGTGAAAAGTCATGGTAACATATTAGAAATCAACACTTACAAGACTGCAAATCTACTTTTCCGTGCCATTGAAGACCTGTTCTGGCACTTGATAATTCTATCAATTCAACACATAAAGAAGGGAAGTACACTAGTCCTATCTGTTCCTTTGGAGTTTGCTCTTGCGCTCTTTTGGCAGAAAGCAACAGTCAGATGGAGAGATCTCTCTCTCTCTCTCTCTCTCTCTCTCTCTCTCTCTCTCTCTCTCTTTGGTTTATTTCCATGTGAATTTGACTGTTAAAACTTTAAAGAAAGTCTCCATAGAGAATGGAGGTTGGCCATTTTAACCCATTTCCCTCGATAGTTAGAGGGAGACTGAAATGATGACAGAAGAGAAGAATATGTGTAGATGACAGTTTACTGCAAGCAGCTGTAAATGCATGTAGCTGACTGCTTCTGTTACATACAGAATGTCAGGAAGCCAATGTTCCCCATCTATTCCCAAGCAATGTATTACACTTTGAAGTAGTAGCATATATACTCGAGTATAAGCAGGTTTTCAGCACTTTTTAGGGCTGAAAAATCTCTCCTTGGCTTATACTTGAGTGGGGGTCCTGGCTGGCTTATATTTGGGTCGATTTATACTTGAGTATATAGGTAATCAGAGTTGGACAGTCTTTTTGAAGTGTTATTATCTTAAATTACAGTTTTATGTAAATATTAAAAACATTTAACCTACAGATGCCTCAATTAATGTAATTTTATTGGTATCTATTTTTATTTTCAAATTTACCAGTAACTGCTGCATTTCCCACCTTCGTCTTATACTCGAGTCAATAAGTTTTCCCAGTTTTTTGTGGTAAAATTAGGTGCTTCAGCTTATATTCAGGTTGGTTTATACTCGAGTATATATGGTATTTTCCCCAAGGAAATGGCTGCAGCAGCTTTGGTTTGGAGGGAGACAGATCCATGGCTTATTATTAGGCAAACACAGCCGAGATCTTAAAATTATTTAGTACATCATGAATTTTATGAGTATCTCCTGTAAAGTAAATGACAATTAACTTAATCCTTTGAGAATAAATATCAGGGCTAGTTGAACGACCTAGGGGAGTAGAACATTTTCTGAAAAGACAAATGCATGAGAATTACACAATTCTCATATGTTTATTTGTGCTTCCAAATACCAAGTACAAGTTGAGCGGAAGAACAGCTTAGTGCTGCTGTAACTCTGTAATAGTACAATCCAGCCAGCTGCAATAGTATGGTTGAATGGTGTGGGGAGGAAAGTTTTCATTTTTCCATGGCTCATTTCTATTTAATCTTTATACAGAATGTCCTCTGGCTAAGAATGACCACAAATGGTTAACCAGACTGTGTGTTAAGTATTATATAATGAAGAAACGATTCAGCTGTTTAAAATGAATGAGGCGCTCCTTCCCATTCCCCTAAAGGCAGTTGGGCTGCACCAGTATAAACCAGTTCTGGATTGTTGTTTCTAAACACACCCTCCCTCCTTTGTAGGAAATTATGGATCGAATTTATAAAAATGTTATGAGTAAAGTCCAAGAGATGAACTACATCCAGAAAACACTGTTTAAAATAGGCTATGACTACAAACTGGAACAAATTAAACGGGGATATGATGCACCACTCTGCAACTTGTAAGTACAGCCTATGTATGTACTATGACTTTATGGTCATCAAAGATGTGATAGTATATAAGCCAATATGTTAGGAGCAAAACTTGAATGAGGTTCATCCAATTGTACAGTAATTTCTATCCTGATTTTGTGTTTTTTGTCTGAAGGACCAGCACAGCAGAGATCCTAAGTATGTCCTATTGCTGTACATTCTTGTATTGGGTGCTTTGGCGGGAATGAATGGAGAGGGCCTTAGGATAAGACTAATAATAGCAATAACAACAACACTTTATTTATATTCCGCTCTATCTCCCCAAGGGAATTTAGAAGAGATTATAACATATACAAATAGGCAAACATTCAATGCCTTTAATACAGTGGAATAACAATGACATAAAAATACACAGAACAAAGGTAAAGGCTTCTCCTTTCATCTCCGGCTTTCTGGAGGCCATGGGAAGGTGCTCCTTCCATTTCCAAGCCGAAGAGCCTATTGTCCATCGACACCTCCTGGTTGTGTTGCATGGGTGCCTTTATTACCTTCTCTCCGAAGCAGTACCTGTTGATTTACTCACATTTGCATATTTTCAAACTGCTAGGTTGGCAGGAGCTAGGGCTGACAGCGTGAGCTCACCTCAACCTGCTACTGCTTGGAAAGTTAGAAAGTTTCTAGCTTTACCAGCAGACAAATGTCTAAGGTTTACTTAAAATAATCTAGCTATGAGAGACTAGGATAGAAATGGCCTTGATGCCATAGGGCTTTGCTTTCAGTGGGGTTTTGGATTAATGAATTTGGTTTGGAGATGTGCACATTTGGATATGGCTGGTCTGAAGGATAACCTTGATCCTTGGGCTGAGTGCACATGAGCTTCCCATGAGTCACCAATGGGGAATGATTCAAAGCAGGAAAGGAGCCCTAGAGGTCAGTTCATGAAGCCACATGGCATGTTGTTATGTCCTACTGACACCCGTATCCTTTCCTTTAAGGCTGTTGTTTAAGAAGGTGAAAGCCTTGCTAGGAGGGAATGTCCGCATGATGCTTTCGGGAGGAGCACCCCTCTCTCCTCAGACGCAAAGGTTCATGAATATCTGCTTCTGCTGCCCCGTCGGTCAAGGCTATGGGCTCACGGAGACCTGTGGGGCAGGGACAATTACGGAAGGTAAGTCCTTTGGGCAGCACAATCCTCATACCTAGAAGGCTCTGTTGTATCATTTTCATCTTAACAACTGACCGGAGGATTCATTCATTATGTAGTCATACTAATGAAAAGGTGTGGTTTAAAAATGAGAAACTTTTGGCTGCCATTTTACTCTGTTTTCCTTCCTCCCTTTAGTGTCTGACTACAGTACTGGCAGAGTAGGGGCGCCTCTAATCTGCTGTGAGATTAAACTCAGAGATTGGCAAGAAGGTGAGAGAACAACAGCCCCGATTCATTGCTTTCCGAGTGACAGATAGTGAGTGTTATTATTTCATTCACCTGCTATTTTATTTGACTTTCTCAGGAGGCTACACAAGTAGAGACCAGCCCAACCCGAGGGGAGAGATCATCATTGGTGGGCCTAACGTCTCCATGGGATACTTCAGGAACGAGGAGAAAACGGCAGAAGATTTTATCGCTGACAAAAATGGCCAGTACTGGTTTTGTACTGGAGACATCGGGGAGTTTCATCCTGATGGCTGTCTACAAATCATAGGTGGTTATTGATTTTTTAAACTGATGATATTGCAGTTCAGTAAAGCACATCAAAAATTGTAATATATATAGATGTTACCTTTTGTTCAAAACATTCCAGGGACATGTGCTGAATTGTGCTCTTAAGACACATTGTAAAACAGACATTTTGGTAATTTGAAATCTTATAATTATATTGGTTTCCAGTTCTCAGACACTTCCCTGAGAGTTAATTTCCTGCTTAAGTCATTGCATAGTATTCTGATTTAATTTCAATAAGTTATTCCAAATGTCAGATATGGATTGAGGGTTCTTCTGCATACACATGAAGTCTGGGCTTCACTGATTAATCATAGAATTATAGAATCCTAGAGTAGGTAGGTCATCCAAAAGGCCATCCACTCCAACTCCCATATGTTTTAAATTTTGTATACTGTCTCATGTGTTTTAATGCTTACTGTAAATTGTTTTTAATTGCTTTATGTTTTATTGGATTGTGTTGTTGTTTTATTGGCATTGAATTTTTGCCAGGTCTGTAAGCCACCTTGAGTCCCTTCGGGTGAGAAAGGCAGGATAGAAATGACGTAAATAAATAAAAATAAATAATTCTGCCATGCAGGAAAAGCACAAAGCACTCCCAACAGATGGCCATTCAGCCTCTGCTTGGAAGCCTCCAAAAGACTGAGGCAGCAGCATATTCCACTGTCATCAGGAAGTTCTTTGTAATGTTCAGGTTAAATCTCCTTTCCTTCAAATGGCTATTGTTTTTACGCTAGAGATGCTTAGAACCAGATTGTAAGCTTTTTGAAAGCATTAATGATCCCCCCCTATTCTTTTCCCCAGATCGCAAAAAAGACTTGGTAAAATTGCAGGCCGGAGAATACGTATCACTTGGCAAAGTGGAGGCTGCCCTGAAGAACTGTCCCTTTATTGACAACATCTGTGCTTATGCCAAAAGGTAAGCCCTTTCATAATTGTGTAGTTCTTGTTTTCTCAGGAGAGGCTGTTTAAAAAGAAATCAACTTTGAACAAGTCACATGTGACTAAAATCCACTGTTCAAAGGTTTTCACATGTATGCTTAAAAGCAAACAAATGGTGGAGGCAGATGTAGGGCTGAAAAAGAGACTCCCTTTACACACACAGCCTAGCTCTAGTTGCATCATGCAACGAAGAGGCACGGCAATTGTTAATGCTCTGAGAAAGCGCCGTAGAAGTCATTGTTCCCTTGTAACATCTGAACATTCCCCTTATATTTCAAGTCTGAAAGCAACACTTCTCTTGGTTGTTCTCTTTATAGAAAGAGTAGGATGGGCTGAATGTAAAAGGAGGAGATGAAGAAAGGCGGCCAGGAAGACATAATTCCACCATGTTTCCTGTGTCAATATAACAATATATAATACTCATATTATGCTATACTAATAATATAATATATTATATATACATATTTATTGATGGATCCCCGGTGGCGCAGTGTGTTAAAGCACTGAGCTGCTGAACTTGCGGACCAAAAGGTCACAGGTTCAAATACGGGGAGTGGAGTGAGCACCCACTGTTAACTCCAGCTTCTGCTAACCTAGCAGTTCAAAAACATACAAATGTGAGTAGATCAATAGGTACTGCTCCGGAGGGAAGGTAACGGCACTTCATGCAGTTATGCCAGCCATATGACCTTGGAGGTGTCTATGGACAACGCCAGCTTTTCGGCTTAGAAATGGAGATGAGCACTAACTCCCAGAGTTGGACACAAGACTTAACTTCAAGGGAAAACTTTACCTTTTATAATATTGATAATAATATAATGTAATACAATATAATAATAATACACTATTATAATTGTATATTTATATTACATGTAATATTACTAATAATATTGCAATATAGTGGTATAGTACAATATAGTAATATATAATGCTTGTATTGTGCTATACTAATAATATAATACATTGTATGTACATATAATGTGTAAGCTGCCCAAGTCCCCTTTGAGGTGAGAAGGGCGGGATATAAATGTCGCTAATAATTAATAAATAAATAGAAAGGATTTTTTCTAAAAGCAATTTAAAAAAAGATGTCTCTGTATTCCTTCCTTTGGAAGCTTTTAAGTAAAGGCTGGATGGCCATTTGCCAGGAGTGTTTTAATTGTGATTTTCCTGCATGGCAGAAGGTGGTTGGACTGGATGACCCGGAGGTCTCTTCCAACTCCATGATTATCATTCATATTAAAACGGTTGAAACAGACGGTAATCATATACACCATGAAACTACTAAAATCAAGAAAATATTTGAACAATACTACACAAATTTATACCAAAACAAAACAACTAACAAGGAAGAAATCCAAAAGTATCTAGATGGATTAAAGATAAATAGATTCACAGAAGAAGATAGAAGAAGTTTAAAACGAGCAATCAGCACCGAGGAAATAGAAGACGCAATACAATCTGCCAAAATAAACAAAGCTCCGGGACCCGATGGCCTCACAGCAAAATATTACAAAGTATTTCAGGAGAACTTAACTAAACCGCTACATGCTATTATGAACTCGCTAAAAGAAGGGAAAATACCCGAATCATGGAAAGATGCATACATAACACTAATACCGAAGGAAGATAGAGACCCTCTACAACCAAAGTATTACAGACCTATATCACTTCTGAATGCAGACTACAAACTATTTATGTCTATCCTGGCAAACAGATTGAAAAATATCCTAAAAAGAATAATCTCAAAAGACCAAGCCGGCTTTTTGCCGAATAGACAAATCAAACAATACAAGATGCCTCATCGATATAATTGAATTATTTGATAAACATCCCAGCAGGAAATTAGCGATACTCTTTTTAGACATAGAAAAAGCATTCGACAGCTTAAGCTGGGATTTTATGATGGAAGCTCTGCAAGCACATGATATGGGAGACCAATATATAAAAACAATAAGAACTATATACAAAGATCAATATGCACAGTTAATAATCAATGGGGAGAAAACACAAAGAATCAGAATAAGACGTGGTACCAGGCAAGGTTGTCCATTATCGCCACTCCTTTTTATTATGTGCATAGAGATGCTTATAAAACAAATAAATGGAAATAAGGAGATAAAAGGTGTACGGGCAGCAGGAAAAGAATATAAGATTCGCGCCTTCGCCGATGATATTGTTCTGACTCTGGAAAACCCCAATGACTCAAAGAATTAATCAATATCCTAACAAACTTCTCAGAATTAGCTGGGTTAAAGGTAAACAAAGAGAAAAGTCAATTTTTAACAAAGAACCTCACAGAAGCGGAAAAACAAGAACTAAAAGAAAACACAGAATATAATATTGTACAGAAAACCAAATACCTAGGAATATACATTACAAAGAAAAATTCAGAATTATTCAAAAATAATTATGAAAAGGTGTGGAGAGAGATAAAGAAAGAACTAGCAGAATGGGACAAACGAGGGCTCTCCCTATTAGGGAGGATATCATCTATCAAAATGACAACACTGCCAAAAATGTTATTTTTGTTTCAAAACATACCAATTATTAACAACGAAAAAATCTTCAAAATTTGGCAAAAAGACATCTCAAAATTTATTTGGGCTGGGAAAAAACCAAGAGTAAAAATGAAAATACTTAATGATGATAAAACAAGAGGCGGCTTATCCCTTCCAAATTTACAACTCTACTTTCATGCATGCTGTTTGGACTGGATTAAAGAATGGGTGACCCTAGAAGACAATGAGCTATTAGATTTAGAAGGTATAAATCTCCCTTTTGGATGGCATGCATATTTAGATATACAAAAGGCCAAACCAACAGGCATTTTTAATGATCATTACATACGAAGACCAATTCTAAACACCTGGAACAGATACAAAAAAAGAATATATACAAAGACACCAGAGTGGATGTCCCCACATGAGGCACACTACAAAAGGGAGAACATCTTACAAGGGAAATGGTTAACCTACAGGGAATTGGTCCATACCAATTTGGAAAACTCAGAAATGAAATCCCTAGAAGAACTGAACCAATCAGGCCTTAAATGTAATTGGCTTTTGTATAGACAACTGCGTGAGAAATTTAAAGAACAACTCAAAACCTCAGGTTTCCAGACTGCAAAAACATGGTTTGATGTGGCGATGTTCCAAAAACCAAAAGGACGTATATCTTATATATACAAAAACCTACTGACTTGGCACACAGACGAGGAAATAGTAAAAGACTCAATGGTTAGATGGGCTCAAAACATCGGCCAAGAGATAAAAATGGTCCAATGGGAAAAAACATGGAATAGAAGAATGAAGTACACGGCATGTCAAAACCTAAAAGAAAACATTTACAAAATGCACTTGCGGTGGTATCTCCCTCCAGAGAGATTAGCGAAGATGTACAATTGCACCGATAAATGCTGGAAATGTGGGAAAGAAAAAGGCACATTTTACCACCTGTGGTGGTCATGCAACAAAGTAAACAGCTATTGGAAACAGATCCATGTACATCTAGAAAAGATATTAAATACAAATTTTAAAATGACACCACAAATGTACCTTTTGAACATGCCCGAAGAAGAATTGGAAAGGAAATATGGAAGAATTTTGTTTTACGTGACAGTGGCAGCTCGGATAGTGTACGCTAGATACTGGAAAACCCCAGAGGTACCTCCCTTAGCAGAACTGGAACAATATACTATAGAGTTGCTGATGATGGACAAAATAACAATGCACTTAAGAGGAGAACCTTTAGAGAACTTTGTTAAAGAATGGCAACCAATGATCCAACATTTCAATGTAAAATTAATCTAAAAATGTACATAGAGGAAGCTAATAGACTGAAGGCAAGGAGAAAACGGATATAAATTCGGATATTATAATATTAGTATATATATTATACAAATAGAAGCTTGTGACCCCTTATTGTAAATATATTGTCTAAGAAATGATTATGAAAGACTAATAGATGAAAGTATTGCACTGTATGCAACAAACACCTGCAATGTATGTATATTTGAATGAGTGAAAATAAATAAACATTATATATATATATATATATATATATATATATATATATATATATATATATATATAAAACGGTTGAAACTGTATGCCTTTGGTGTTACTTGGCAAGGTCTCCTCATTACACGCATTTATTTCTGGGCAGATGTTGCAATACTTCCGAAAGGTGTTGAATCATATCTCTTTAGGGTTGGAGTGGGCCTGTAGATAAGTACTGCATCGCAAAAACATGATGCAGAGGTTGAACATGTCCCCTTGCGCTCTATTCCAGTGACCAGTCGTATGTCATCAGTTTTGTGGTTCCCAACCAGAAGAAGTTGACGGCTCTTGCGGAACAGAGGGGAGTGACCGGCAGCTGGGTGGACATCTGCAACAATCCCCTCATGGAGGCAGAAGTCCTGAAGGAGATTAAAGAAATGGCAAACAAAAGTAAGGGGATGTAGATCATTTTCTTTGCTGTTATGATGTCCAGAGGAGCTGGAAACAAAAGTCAGGAATTGTTTCCTCACTCCTTCAAGAGGAACACTCTTGTTCTGAGTCAAGGAAGTTGTGCCTTTCTCCAGAATGCCTTATGCCAGGCATGGACAAACTTTGGCCCTCCAGGTGTTTTGGACTTCAGCTGGTTGTTAGGAATTATGGGAGTTGAAGTCCAAAACACCTGGAGGGCCAAAGTTTGCCCATGCCTGCCCTACACTCTTAAGGTTGCAAGTGGGGCCGTGCCTTCTCTTTCCTACTTCTGCCCAGGTGAGCTTCCAGCATTTCATTACATTCCTGGGTTTGTAATGAGCATGTTGGCTTATTTGGAAGGGAAACTCCCCTCCTTTGGTGTCATTTCTGCCCTCCATGGCATTTCCCCTTTCTCTAGTTTCCAGGGTGTGTTTTTGACCCTCTTTCTGTTGGCATGGGAACACTGGGCACATCTTTGGAGGATAACTTGTCCTGAAATGAGATTTATTTTAAAGTATGCAAAATAATACATTAATCAAACAATATTCGAAGGAGTTACAGGAAAGGGCCACTCCTGCAAAATGGCTGTCCTGCAATTTCTTGCTTCTGGACAGGGGGTAGGATTGGATGGCCCATGAGGTCTCTTCCAACTTTATGATTCTGTTCCCTGAAGTAGTTCTGTTTCCACTTGGTCTCCCTGATGCAGTCTCCCCCCCCCCCCCCCCCCGCCGCCCAATTTCCTAAGGAAGGAAAAGCAAATAAAACATTGGAGCCAGTAACTCAGCTACCCGAGTTGCTTTCCTCTCAGTTCTCAGGATTCCAGCTCTCACTTGCAGAAAGTGCATTCTGAGTTCAGAGTTGTCCTGATGCATTACTGCAAAACCTGTTACTCAGAACATTTCTGGTGTTGGTGCTTTATCACTAGAGACTGCGCCAAGCAGTCAGCAAGTCTGTAGCCAGCATTGTAGCATGCAATGCTATCCTAGTCTACTGTGTTACGTATATTTCAAGGAACTTCCATTACTGTATAGAGGATTCCAGTTTTGGAGAATGAAATGCAATTGACAGCAGAGACGTAAATAGGGTCTTGGACAGAAGGTGTGATGATCCCTGAGAATATATTGAAAGGATATGACCTAATCCTTTGAGTGGTTTAAATAGAGATGGATTCTTTTGCCATTTTGTGTTTACTTTCACTTTATGTGAACATTTTGAGGGCTGAGGGGTCTGACTAGTCAGCAACTACTTAAAGTAGTGGTTTTCAACCTGTGGGTCCCCAAATGTTTTGGCCCTCAATTCCCAGAACCAAGACAGTCAACCTTTTGGCCATGTCGTCAAATTATAATGTGTCACACTCCTGCCATCTACTGGCTATGTTTTATTTTATACAGAATTCCCCCTTTTAAAATAAATAAATAAATAAATATTCTCAGCGACTATTTATTTAGATTTATTTGATTTCAGTATGATTTTTGCATGGTGGTTGCCAGTTAGAATAAATAATATAAACAATTAGTTTTGGTATAGACCAGTGGTTCTCAACCTGTGGGATGTTTTGGCCTTCAACTCCGAGAAATCCTAACAGCTGGTAAACTGGCTTGGATTTCTGGGAGTTGTAGGTCAAAACACCTGGGGACCCACAGGTTGAGAACCTCTGGTTTAGAACATTGAGAATGTTAGCCGATCAGTAAAACAGTTTATGATCTTTTATGTCAAGATTGAGGAATGTCAAGTGGGCCACTCACTTCTTTTAAAAATAAATTGGCCAAAAGGCACGCACATAAAGACACCAAAGCTGCTGAGAAGTTTTGAAGACCTAAAATTGTGCTCTGTCAATTTTAATTTAAATATCTGCTTTAGATGAATAATATTGCAGAGCCAAATACTAAAAGTCCCTCACAAAGTAGGGAATAGATGTTTGGATGTGTAGTATGGTGACAGAATGCAAATGGTCCAGTTAAAATAATTACCTACAGAACATCTCTAGAATGTATTTAGAAACAGCATTGTGAAGAACAGGATATCAAACCATTATATCTAAGCTTTCACTTTTTATTTTTAAGAAAGTGACTTAAGTGCATTCTAAATCCACTGAAATGTGTCTCTAGTGCAGGCATGGGCAAATTTCAGCCCTCCAGGTGTTTTGGACTTCCACAATTCCTAACAGCCTACTGACTGTTAGGAATTGTGGGAGTTGAAGTCCAAGACACCTGGAGGGCTGAAGTTTCCCCATACTTCTCTAGTGACTTTATTGAGGACTCTTCAGACAGAAGGAATAAGGTTCACTGCATGACTGAACTGAAAGCTATCGTTCTGTGGCTCTGTTTAGATAGCAAGAGACTTAAGTCTTCTGCCTCCCGAGTAATGGAATTCTTTGTGCATGCAGGGTCTGTTATATATATTTAGTATATGGGTTCTCTCTTTCTCAATCCCTTTCTTCCTTCTTGCAAATTGTTGCTGCAGTGAAACTGGAGAGATTTGAGATCCCAGTCAAGGTGCGCTTAAGCCCTGAACCTTGGACCCCGGAGACAGGCCTCGTGACGGACGCTTTCAAGCTGAAGAGGAAAGAGCTGAAGAACCATTACCTCAACGACATTGAGCGAATGTATGGGGGGAAATAGCCTCCCAAGCCGCTTTGAAGTCAGAAACAGGTCAGGATTCCTCCTGAAAGACATTATTCCTTCAAATGTGGCATTTTTTTCTTGTGGCCCTGGTGGCAGGCAACACCCTGCTGGAAAGGAGGAAGTAACAGAGCCACGCGTCTTCAAGATGCTGTCAAAGCGAGTGACCACTGCCATCGTTTCATGCGATCACCTCCCGTCCTGGACGGCCGTGGTCACACGAAACTCCCTCATTGGATCAACCACAGTTTCTGCCTTTATATTCTGGCGTCTTACCCGTGAGGAGTTAGATCATCTAATTCCAATATGATGCGTTGTTGTTGTTGTTTTGGGGTTTTTTTTAATGGAGGAAAGACAAGATAGTCTTTAATGTATATATGGGGAAGAAGTGAAGGAAACGGTAGGCCAGGCTTTGTCCTTTTCAGAATGCTGCTCAGAAATTGACAATCTCAGGTCCTTTGCCAGGAGAATATCTTTTTTTTATTGTCACAGAGAAAAAGAAAAAAAGTTGTCTTCTGAAATGTTGCTTCCACAGAGCCAAAAACTGACAGACCAACACACAACACGTTAATTTCTGTAATGGAAACCCCATAGCAAGTTCTAATAGAATACACACAATGCGCAGTATCTTAAGCTGCTAAAGAGGACCTTCTGGCTGTGTGGAAGTATTCCTGTGGTACTTTGAGAGCGTTTAGAGCCCAGTTCTAGTTATTTCTTATTTAACACCGAAGAGGTAGAAGTGCAGCCTTTAATGCCAGTATTTTTCTTCTCTAATCTCTCCTGCCATTCACTTGAGCACAGGCCACATCTTTCCTTCACTTTTAACAGCCCACTAATTCAACATGGAAGGGACAAGTGATGGATTGCATGTGTTTTTCATTATTCCAGGTATTAAAAGTGCCTAAAAGAGAGACAAGTACACTTACAAAGAACAGAGCTGAAGTTAAAAAGATCTGTCAACCACATCCAACTCACCCGTATCTTGCACTTTTGACACTGCCATTTGGATTATTTTTCTTACTCCAAAAGGGTTTAAAATCATTTAGCGGTTGTTGCCATCACCGACACTGCTGTGGCTTGTAATAGTAAGGCTAGGACAGTTTTCAGATCCTTTTCTGTACTGTCTTTCAAAGCAGGTCAGCTGATGGGTAAAGAAGTTTATGAATTTTCTCTGTTCATGCACACTTGTTCTTCTCGAGTGTGACTTTCCTTATCTCTGCCTCTCTTCCTCCAAGCCCATCCACTGTTGGAATTAGAAGTCTTCTATTCTGTTTTTGTACTCTGAAAGGGGCATTTTCTCTATTTATCTCTTTAAATGTGTCACACGAAACAAAGTCACACGTGAAAACTGTATTTCTTTCCTTGATGTGTGATGAACGTGACTTTCGAAGGTTTAACTGGCTTGCCAAAAGGGAAAAAGTCTGTATTTAAAACTTTTGTCTTTTTTATTTGATTGTTTATTTGTGAACATGTTTATTTAAAAAAAACTGGAAAACTATTTGGTGGGACGGCGCCCCTCTCCTGTGGTTTGTGTTCTTCCTTTGTGCTGCAGTCCGCAAGTGTCTTCTTTTGCCAGGTTCATGCTCTGGGCTCATGTCCTCCTTTTAGTGTGTTCACACTTGAATTAGAAATACTGTAAAAGACATGGCAATCCTTCATGCTGTTCTATTTTGCACTTTTTTCTTGGTCCTTTATATATATATATGTGTGTGTGTGTGTGTGTGTGTGTGTGTGTGTGTGTGTGTGTGTGTGTGTGTGTGTTGCTTCCATTTCTTTTGTACATAATGTAGTCCTTGATTGCAATGTGTATTCTTGGCGCTGAAATATTTATGAGAGAGATCTCTTTGACTCATAATAATACTTAAAATATGTATATTATGCTCAAAGGGGGAGGAAAAATCTGATATTGTTTCTACAGGATGGAGGGGGTTTTGTATGAAATACCGTTTTCAGTACACCAGTTTTAAATGCAACTTGGTCATGGTTTTTTTGTTTCCTCTTATTTAAGTGTATGTGCGGGTCAGCTGGCTTTCAATGCAGCAGTGAATCACTATTTGTGAAAATTACAGGCCATTGTTTGGACCGGAACTGGCTGTTCAGCGGGACCAATTTTAGTTCTTAAGGTATTTTATGTAGCATTCATCCATGCATTTCCAGCCAGAGCTGCACTAGCAACCGATTTAGTAGAGATCTTGATTCATCCACTTTGCAGAAGTTTAGACTTGGGACCAGAAAAATGCCTCGCACATACACTTGTTTACATATATAGAGGAGATGCTTCCGCTGTGGACTTGTGGATTTTTATTCCATCATTGAGGTCTGTTCCATTTGATACACAATGAATTGTGTAACGAGAGAGCGTGTGCAGAGTAAATAGCTCTTTGTGTGCTTCCAGGTCGGACAGCAGCTTACAAAGTTTGTTTTGAATGTATATCCTTTGGCGATGCAGTCCCTTTGCGCTGATGTTTGTGTGGGCTAGCCTCATTTTCAGTGTGCATGGAATATGTTTTTTTAAAAACTTTCCACTGCAGAATACATCTTAATTTGCAAAGAAAGTCTGTGTTGAAGAGTTTGTTCTTCTGCAGATGCTTTTAACTTTTCAAGGCTGTTTTCCCTCTTTTGTTTGCTTGGGAGTATATCAATGGCACACGGAACACATCGCTTCTCTGTACTATCATAGATAACTACCTGTGTTGTACAGCCTTTTATAGAGTGGGAAAACCATGTGTTACAACACTTTGGCTCTTTGTAACTTAAATCTTTGTACCGCAACACAAGTTGGAGTATTCTTTCCTACGACCTACCTGCACATTCACCTTTGCCTTGAAAATGAAAATACTCCAAGATTTCACCAAGAACATTGTAAAGAATGTGTTGTTTATGTGTTGTTGAAGGCTTTCATGGTCGGAATCACTGTGTTGCTGTGAGTTTTCCGGGCTGTATGGCCATGTTCCAGAAGCATTCTTTCCTGATGTTTTGCCTGCAGACCTCACAACCTCTGAGGATGCCTGCAATAGATGCAGGAGAGAATGCTTCGGGAACATGGCTATATAGCCCAGAAAACTCACAGTTGACCCAATTAAAGTTTTGCCTTTTAGAGACAATGAAGTGCAGGGATACTAGTTGTATTTTGCCCTCCTCTAAAACTACTTTAATATATTTTCCAGTACAAACTGAAGGGAAATGTTGCAGTCCCTGCAGATACTTAGATAAAACAGATGCCGAATACCATCCTGTTCTAAGCCTTTTTTGGTCATCCTTCCTTGCTCCAGAAGCAGGGAGGAAATTGGGAGTTTGCTGATGGAGAGCAGGTCAAGTTTTTCCTGTCTTGGGAATTTCGCTTTTCTCCAAGCTAAACGTCCCCAGCTCCCTCAGTCCTTCCCCTTAAGGCTTGTTTTTCAGATCTTGGATCATCTTGGTCACCCTTCTCTAAGAAAAAGGGAAAGAAAGGGCTATAGGGGTTACCAGCTTTCATTTGTGTGATGATAATTAAAACCAAAGGTTTCCACTGCACCAAAACGGTTGTTGTAATTGTGAAATGTTAAAACAGTAACATACGGAGTCACTTAGGCAAAGTACAGAGTGGTCTGTGATCAGTTCAAGGAGGTTAGTTTAGCTTTGGATTTCTGAAGCCTGGCGTCATCCACCCTAGAAGGCCCTCCTCCTGTTTTATTCTTGTTTAACGTCCCTCCTGCCAACGGTGCAAAAACCAAAACAAAAGCCCTTTTCAACTGCACGTTGTTGTATTCCTCAACTGCTCAAAATGTGTCCAGCTGCACAATGGAATCCTGCCTGCCTCTTTTCACCAGTGAAGTGCAAAGAAAAAAAGAGACACAAGGACCTCCCCTCGCCATTCCACCCCCATTTTTTTTTACTAAGCAAAGCCTGGGATTTATGGGGAGGGGAGGGAGGGACTGAGGGTTGCCCCAGCTGCTGCCTTTGTCCCTCCTGCAAAGCCAAAGCAGACCAGATTGAGGAGAGAGAGGAGGAGAAAGAGAGAAAGATAGAAAGGAAAGAAGGAAGGAGCAAGAAGGAAAGGACACAAGGCTCAGCCCAGATCCAGAGGAGGGCAAAGAAGGCGCTGCATCCCTTCCAGAGCCATGAACTGCAGCGAGAGCCGTCGCCTCCACCGCCTTCTGATCCAACTCTGGCAGGAGCTTCACGGTGGCAGCACCAACTCCAGCCCCATCTTGCCGTCTCCGTTGCCGCCCAAGGCTGGCAGCTCTGCCCAAGCTGGGACCGAAGACGATGCCTACCTGTACATCCTGCTGATCATGATCTTCTATGGCTGCCTGGCTGGGGGGCTGATCCTAGCTTACACGCGCTCCCGCAAGCTGGAGTCCAAGCACGACCCCTACCACCTCTACATCGAGAGGGACTGGGCAGCTGGAGGAAGCAGCCTAGCCGGAGGGGCCAAGAGCAGGGAAGGCGGCCTGGAGGAAGGGGAGGCCCCCTCTGCTGAAATCGCCGCTGCCTAGGATGCCCTCCTCACCACACTCAGCTTCCCAGACTGACAAGACAGGAAAGATCCAACCCCAAGGCCTTCTTTTGGACTCCTGGGCGTCAGAAGACTGCAGGTTCAGTGACAAGCACTTGAAGAGTATAGTGCAGAAATGTGTTTGTAGAGAATATGGGGATGGATAGTCTCCGCCAGCATCTCTAATAGCACCAGCAGGCTTTGTTGTCTTAATAAAAAGCAATGCCTGGACACATTACATGAGGGGAAGAGGGGAGCTCTGTGTGGCAACAAGTCCCAGGATCCCCATCCAGCATCATAGCACCGGTGGATTTTTCTAGAAAAAGCAGAGTGTGGAAATTTATTTTTGGGAGATGAGAGTATCACATCTCTCACTGATTGCTTTTCCAAATGTGTTTGTCTGGGAAACATTGAAGACGGGCCTTTAAAGACTTGGGATGGGTAGCTGTGCAGGCCATAAATTGTCTGAGGATGGGAAATGCTGGCAGTTGGGGCCGCTGCGCGCAAATGGGATCCCGGTGGGCCTAACACCCCAAGGGAGCACCTGGCCAAAGACCAACCTCAGCTGACTGGACATTCTTGAGAGGGACATTTATTGTTGCCGGTTGAAAGAGATCGAGATTTTGTGAAGGGAACAGTAACTGAGGCCATCAACGTCCCTCCAGCCCAGCTTGAGCTAAGCCTTTACGGGAGTTGATTTTCCAACTACCAGCATATTTTGAGCTGTCTCTGTTCTGATCCTGTTATTTTGGGATGACTTTGTTGGCTTGAACAGGGAGTTTGTGACCAAAGCTTGAAAAGATTGGTTTTGGAGGCAGATAATGACAACTCAGAATGAAAGGGCAGTTTATCCTTTCCTCTTTCCCCTCTTTGTCACATCCTTCTTTTCCTGCCCTCCTCCTTTCACTCATTCTGCCACCCTTTGTCCTATTCCTGGTCTCCTTCCATCTCCTTTTCCTGCCATTCTTTCTTCCCTTCTCTCTCTGCCACCCTTATTCTCTCCCGCTTTCTGCAAAATTAAAGTGAAAGCACAGACCTGCCTTTAGATTTGGAGATTCGGTTCGAAGCCCAACATTTGCCATGGCTTTTTGCAAATAAGATTCCGCCAGACTTAGAAGCTGCAAGGCCATTCAGTGCTAATCAAGGTGGTCAATTGCACCATTCACACTTGCCTCAAGCACACAAGAATTCTTTCTCCCACCTGCCACAGATATATAAACCCCACTTGCATAGTTTTCCAACAGACCTCCCAACCTTTGACAATGCCTGCCAGAGATGTGGGTGAAATGTCAGGAGAGAATGCTCTGGAACATGGCCAATATAACCTGGGAAACTCACAGCGACCCAGTGATTCCAGCCATTAAAACCTTTGACAAGATTGTGGGTTCCAGCTTTCTCTCCCCTGGCTCTGATCAAGACTTATTTAGCCCTGCAAGGTAGAAAATCTTTATCCTTTATTGAAGCCGCTCATGCAGTTGTTGACTCAAACTAGCCTCATATGGCCAAAGCAGAATAGAAGCCAACAGACAGCAGGGGCGGGTGGGAGGAGACCCAAGACTTTCCCCAATGGCATTTTTTCCTGTTTCCAAGCAAAGGGAAGGTTTAGGGGTGTAGAGAAGCAGGCACAAAAGACATTGGAAAAATTACTTGCGGGTCACAAAAGAACCTTGAATGGGAAAGTGAGCTGCAAAAGAACTGGGACAAGATCTTTTGGGGCTACAGCTCTAAGATACCCATGGCAATTCATGCCTCCAAACCCTCAGATCACATTTTTTAATACAAAAAGAAATTGAAATGAGTTTTCCTCTCCTTGTATGGCTCAAAACCACTGCAAAGTGTTACTCCTCTGCCTGTCTATATCTATCGACCATATACTGCCTGATGCGATGTGCCTTTGTGGTATATTGGTGTATCTCTAGACATTTGCTAGGTCATCTGTACAACTCTATAAGTAACCTCTAAAGAAAATTGACAATTGAATCACCTGGAACAAATTCTTTGTACATTTCTAGAGATGACATGTTTCCTCAAGCACAGAGAGGTGCAGACATAGGTTTTGTGGTTACAAGGGACATATGCGACTATGCTGCATGTATGTAACACAGGAGCATCTCATGCCCAAACCTCCTTCACCAGGAGGTCTGTTCAGCTGGCCATTGGGCTGCAGATCTCTAAAATGCTCCCATTGCCAACATTCCTCCCACATGTATCCCTTGACAAGTTCTGGTCCCACTTTTGGGCCAAAGATAACCTGGCCTTTGAGCTGCAAAACCTCAGGGTTGGGCTGATTTTGGACCCCCACCCTCCCTCCAATCCCAATGAATAAATACATACTACTTATAAATCAGAACAGAAAGGGCTTCTAACCCACTGAAGTGTCATTCCTGGGATACATGAAGGTGGCCAAAAGGAAGAGCAAAAGGGATCCTTCAAGCCCCATTGCATATCCACTCCTGCTATAGTTAATTATTTCAGAGTATATTGAGATCCTAGGATATGTGTGTGTTGCAAGGAATATTTTCTCAAAATAAAGACATGAACAGTTTGTACTTCTTGTTTGTTCTGACAATCCATCTTTCTGCGCTAAAACAAACCCTATGGCTGGAGAAGAATGAATATTACTTAAAAGGCAGAGTGTAGCACCAACATTGGGATAGATTGATAAACATCAATAATAGTCTTAGGGTTTCCCTTTGCCCATCCCAGATTTAACAAACAATCAGCGAAAAGATGTTTATATAGAAGGGAAACCCTGATCACTGTGCCTCTTTTACTGCACATTTCTCCAAGCTGACTGTTAAAAGTAAAACTACTCACTCCAGGAAGGAATCATTCACTTTAAAATCTGGACAATGTATTGGAAAGATTTATTTACATCTAACAGGTGTATTAATTATAATGATGCGGTACTGTTGACAGTGCACATAGTCATGGACAACACGGAAAGAACTGAAGTGCAGTTCTGTGTTCTATGACCAAACAAGTCAAACTCTACAGTCAACACTTCTAATCATTAGCCTTAATGCCACCATGGCATCCTTAGTGTAAGTGCGGGGAAACTAATCTATTCGGCTCATAGATTCCAAATGCCCCTTTTGTAATATGCCCTTTTTTGGGAGGTATATTCAATAAGTTTTTTGCTGCTCTGGTCCATTTAAGGCCCAAGAGGGGCCTTGGAAGAAATCACGCTTGTCTGGAAAAAAATAAAAAGGCCTTAGAAATGTAGCAAAATTGCTTCCCCATTCCCTAGAGCAGGTCTCCGAATTCCAGAAGCCTTTATTGCCAGTTTGTTCAATGGTCAGGAATTCTGGGAGTTGGAGGCCCGAACAGCTGGAGGGCCGCAGGTTGAAGAGACCTGCTCTAGAGAATTGGGGGGGGGGGGGCAATTTTACTACATTTCTAAGGCTAGTACTGGCCTTTTTATTTTTTTCGGACAAGCTTTATTCAGGGAATATTTGCATTTTGAACAGTGACAGAAAAAAAACCCTAGCATAACTACAGAATTTTCACTGCAGAAATATAAGCTTATTCTGCACACATCTTTCTTTGAACAAATTACCTGTTTAGATTAAGACCATAATACCAAAAAAAGTGACCAAAGCCCTTATGCAAACCTGTGTCAGAGCCCTTTTAATGTTTCTCGGAGGCAAAGGAAATGGGTTAACCATACAACCTTTAAGGAGAGCACAGCCAGAATGTGCCAAACAGAATATGAAGAGCTTTGGGGGCCTGAATCCACTGCCTCCTAAATAATTCATCACTATAAAAAAAACCCAGGAAAGGCTTCCACTCTGATGTAGTCTACCCTGACCATGAAGGCACCAAAGTCTTTTTAGTAGCGAGTCGGGTTTCATCTTGCGATTGTCTATTTTGTTCCCAAAGAGGACACAGAAGGAAAAACAGTTCATACAGAAGTTTCAATCGTTCAAAAAGCGACTTTCATCTTGTCTGGAGAGGACACTTTCCCTCCTTGTCGCCTGTTAACTGGGCCAATCCTGGAAGCGGAAGCAGTCGCTCATGATCTTCCACACCGTGTTGTTGTTTGTGGTTTGTGCCGTCAGCAAGAAG
The DNA here is from genome assembly GCF_035594765.1 of Anolis carolinensis. NCBI lineage: Eukaryota > Metazoa > Chordata > Lepidosauria > Squamata > Anolidae > Anolis > Anolis carolinensis. The sequence continues at coordinate 13,319,089 of NW_026943823.1, read as the reverse complement.
TTCTGGTTGAAGTACTGCATCTTGTTCCCGTCAAATTTGACAGTGCCACAAGTCACAACGAGGACCGTGGTCTGGTTCTGGGTAGCTTGCTCTTCGGAGAAAGAATACAAAAGGTTAAAACACGCTGCTTCTAAAAGACATTACTTTTACACAGTATATTAACAAGAGTGCTGAAATGGCAGTGGGTTTTTTAAAAAAATAAACAATACCGCTGGGAAGAAATCTGTTTGACAGCACCGTTTCCAAAGCTGCTTCTGAAATCACCTTCCCATAACCCAGAGGGACCGTATGTCAAGGCACCTGCTTGGCAAACAAGTTAAGCAGTGTGCAAAGAGACTCAAATTCATCATGAAGCCATCTTTTTCTACTATGTCCACAACTATAGTTCTGCTCTACATTTCTAGCATTTTGTTCTCTCCTGCATCCTTTGTAGATAGCATCGGAACCCGTTTAAGGAAGCATGATCACAGACTCATATTCAGAAGCTTCTTGAAATAAACTTATTGGAAACAGGAGCATAAGGTCACACAGTTTGGAAGATAGTTATAAAAATGATCCAAGGCATTATGAGAAGGAGCCAATACATAATGTAGAGGGAGAGCACTACCTCAAGGCGAACAGTCAAGATGATATTGTCGTGGAAAGCTATTTAGGAGCCTTGTGATACAAACATACAGAGAAGACATAGCACCCAAAGCCACAGAAACCCAAATGAAAGGCTTTGGTTGCATTTCCAAATCTTAGCTGTTGACCCTTCTGTGCAAACAATTCAACTGCAGGACTGTTGTGTGTCTTCCGGGCTGTATGGCCATGTTCCAGAAGTATTCTCTCCTGACGTTTCACCCACATCTATGGCAGGCATCCACAACCTCTAAGGATGCCTGCCATAGATGTGGGCAAAACATCAGGAGAGAATACTCCTGGAACATGGCCATACAGCCCAGAAGACACACAGCAACCCTGTGATCCTGGCCATGAAAGCCTTTGACAAGAAATTCAACTGCATCCAAGTCTTTGGAATAAAGCCATTTCTCTTAATCTGAGGGTTGCACTGTGTGCTTCAAAGGATCTCTTACCATGGACAGGCTGGCAGTCGAAGGTTGTCACCTGAAACTCGCTGGAAGGCAGCATCTCAAAGAACTTCGAAAGGGCCTCCTGTCCCGACATGGCGTTTCCGTTCCAAACCAGCGCCGCATCATCTGTGTAGAGCCGGGTCAACACCTGAGGAATATTGAGGAGCATTACACACAATCCAAGGAGAAGCCATTCTTTCAGAAATCCATCAGTCTGGAAAGACCCACTTTCTTAAAATATTCCAGAGGTAGAAAAGTAGCGCATTTGAAGGGAAGTGAGTTTCATTTAATGACATCTAATTACCCCAGAAAGGATGTTGTGATCACGCCTTTTGGACTTTTTTTAAATTACAGGCTTCTGTAGACTTGTTCTTAAGCTGAATTTGTATGTACGGTAAGTCAGAACAGCCCCTTTTTTAAGTGTAAGCCCAGCCAAATAAACTTATCTTTTGGCTTTGGATGGCAAAGGGAAACATTTTCTGGAACATGGCCATACAGCCTGGAAAACTCACAACAACCCAGTGATTCCGGCCATGAAAACCTTCGACAACACAAAGATAACCCTTTCCTTACCCTCCTCCTTTTGTCCATGGTTTCATAGTAAATATTGGCGAACTCTTCGGCTGCTTTGCAGGCCTGGTCCACGTAGGTTTTAAAGTCCTGCCAAACAGAGAAACAATGATCCAAAGTGAAATCCATTTAATTTGTTTAGAATACTGAAAGGGCCCCATTCCCGCCCCACCTCCCCTGCCTTGGCCCGGTCTCCTCACCACCGAGGCGGCCATGCGAGGAGAACGGCAGAGGCTCTTCCCTCTCGAGCGAATCAGGCAGCAGGCCGGAAGCGGAAACTCATCCCCAGCCACTTCCTATGGGTCCGCTCCTATACACCTTCCGATGAGGGACAAAGACGCGACTCAGGTAGTCCCAGCTTCCGTTGGCTCTCAATCTAGCTCTGATTGGAGTGAAAAAAAGGGAGGAGTCATTCGTAAAGACAAACAGGCTTAGAGCGACACCTTTTGGGCGGAATTATTATTATTCGGATACTGTGAGTTTTCTGGGCTGTGTGGCCATGTTCCGGAAGCATTATCTCCTGACGTTTCGTCCACATCAATGGCAGGCATCTTCAGAGGCTGTGAGGTCTGTTGGAAACTTGGCAAATGGGGTTTATATATCTGTGGAATAATGTCCAGGGTGGGAGAAAAAACTCTTGTCTGTTGGAGGCAAGTGTGGCCATCTTGCAATTGGTCATCTTGATTAGCATTTGCAATTGGCCATCTTGATTAGCATTGAATGGCCTTTCAGCGTCAAAGCCTGGCTGCTTCCTGCCTGGGGGAATCCTTTGTTGGAAGGTGTTAGCTGGCCCTGGAATTTCCCTGTCTTCTGAGTGTTGTTCTTTCTTTAAAGGTAAAGATAAAGGTTTCCCCTGACGTTAAGTCCAATCGTGACCGACTCTGGGGGTTGGTGCTCATCTCCATTTCTAAGCCAAAGAGCCGGCGTTGTCCATAGACACCTCCAAGGTCATGTGGCCGGCATGACTGCATGGAGCGTCGTTACCTTCCCGCCGGAGCAGTACCTATTGATCTACTCACATTTGCATGTTTTCGAACTGCTAGGTTGGCAGGAGCTGGGGCTAACAACGGGCACTCATACTGCTCCCAGGATTTGAACCTGGGACCTTTTGGTCCGCAAGTTTAGCAGCTCAGCGCTTTAACACACTGTGCCACCAGGGGCCCTTTGTTCTTTCTTTACTCTTCCAATTTTAGAGTCATTTTAATGATTTTGCTCGTTTTCATGGTTTCTTCTTCTCTGTTGACATTGTCCTCCTGCTTGTGGGTTTCAGTGGCTTCTCTGTGTAGCCTGACATGGTGGCTGTTGGAGTGGTCCAGCCTTTCTGTGTTCTCCAATAATATGCTGTGTCCAGGTTGGTTCAAATGCTCTGCTATGGCTGATGTATCTGGTTGAATTAGTCTGCAGTGCCAAGGTAACAGGAAAATCCCCAAGAGCCATAAGGAACCCATCCGGATCCATAAGCCTCCTGGGGCAGACCATTTTAATTGGTTCCCCACGTCTGCAGAGGTTTGGAGTCCCAGCAAGTCTAATCCTGATCAGGTAGTGATCGGTCCATGACAACAGGTCTGTGACCAGTTCCTCCACACCACAGAATCATAGAATCATAGAATAGTAGAGTTGGAAGAGACCTCATGGGCCATCCAGTCCAACCCACTGCCACAATCACCATCATCCCATCCTGCACAGAAAACAAGGTCCTGCAGCATGGGTAGGACAAGACACCACTTGGGACAGACCTATAGTTATCATGGAGCCCATGAAGTTCTGAGCCACTCCTGACAGGATGTGAAGAGACAAGGTGTGACCCCTTTGAACCTCAGAAGCTGGTTTTCCAAAAGAGGCAAGACGATACAGATACAGAAGTCTTTTTTTAAAAATAAAGCTGCGAGTGACTGTTCTGAAAGGAAAGCGGCACATCGAATGAGGTTTCTCATGGGATTCTTATAGTTTTGCAGGTACAATTCACTTTCCAACAACATTTTGGTTCTCATACTCCCCTCTCTTGTTTTGTCTTGTTTCATCTTGCAGATGACACCATTTGATCAAATGCTTATCAAAACAGTTCAGGAAAGCAAATTTTCAGTCTTTCAATCACCAAACAGTGTTTAGTGTCTTGTGCTTATATTTGGTGTGTTTTAATTGTTTAGGAAGTTCTCCTTCTGTCCCCTTGTGTGGGTATGTAATGCCTTGTCCATCTGGTGTTTTATGGCCCTTCCTGTGTGAGCCTTCTTCCTGGCTTGATATTCAATTAATTCACTTTTACATATCTAAAGAAGGTGTTGGCCTGTTTATTGCCCTGCGTCTCTCCTTTCAACTGCCATTTGTTGCATGTTTTCTCTGTTCTGTGTGTGTTTCTCATGGCTAAATTCTTATAACATTCTTATATTCTTATAAATTCTTATAAATTCTTATAAGGTTATTTATTTAATCATACTATTTCTATTTATTAATCAGATTAAATCAAATTAAATCAAATCAGGCGTTCCCTGTCAGCCTGTGTTTTCTCATGGCAGATTCTTCAGTTGATTCCTTCTATCACTAAGGCTATTTATTTAATCAGACTCACTCTCCACACTATTGCTAAATCACGCCCTCGATCCTTGTCCTCTTCAGGGGGGTAAAGTGCGACTATTATGCAGTGAAATACAGTATATATTAACATCTCATTTCTCTCTGCTGAAGCATTATCTGCTGCACTGAAGTATTTCTTCTGCTTTGTTTTTCTCTACTGAAGACCTCAGGGGCTGCTTACTTCATAAGGCTGCATTCCTCTCCCTCTGGAATGAAAGGAATTTGAAATTGGGGGCAGGGCAAAGGTCACTTTTGAATGAGATGTAAGCAGGCAGGAATGGCAGTAACAGTGTTCACAGACAAGAAGTGATTAAACAAGATCAGAAGGTGGTCAAGATGGCCAAAGATGTTCAGGAGGAAAGACATGCAGGTGAGGAGGAGCTGCAGAGGTTTGCCTTTGCCTCGTTCTTCTGGGAAGGGCTAAGCTTTGCCGTGATTCTCCTGTCCCCAATGCAGAATGAACTCTCTTTTTGCACTTTGAACTCGGTTTGCAGCACTTGAAAGTGAGAGGAAGGATGGGAAATGGGGATGTATCAGAAGTATCTGAAGAAAAAGAATAGGTTGACAGAGGATTTACTCCGAAAAACAGGATGAACTGGCAAATTAAGGATTGGAGGGTATGGGTTTGGTGCATTCTGAGCCTCCACTTTTTGCAAAAGCAGCACTCACACTGTTCTAATACAGATATGATGATGAAGGATGATCTGTGGTAAAGCGAATTTGGCAAACTAATCCAAGTTGCCTCTCACAATAAGTTTTTTTTTATAGTGTCAGAAGCAACTCGAGAACATATTGCAAGTTGCTTCTGGTTTGAGAAAATTGGCTGCCTACAGAGACGTCGCCCAGGGGACGCCCAGATGTGTTACCATCCTGCTGGGAGGCTTCTCTCATGACCCTGCAAGCTAGAGCTAACAGATGGTAACTTGCAGATTTGAACCGGCAACTTTCAGGTCAGCAGTTCAGCCGGCACAGGGGTTTAACCCATTGCACCACAGCAGTGAAACAGACCTAGGAGTCTTATAATAGAATAATAGAATAATAGAATAGTAGAGTTGGAAGAGACCTCATGGGCCATCCAGTCCAACCCCTGCCAAGAAGCAGGAAATCGCATTCAAAGCACCCCCGACAGATGGCCATCCAGCCTCTGCTTAAAAGCCTCCAAAGAAGGAGCCTCCACCATGGCCCGGGGGAGAGAGTTCCACTGTCGAACAGCCCTCACAGTGAGGAAGTTCTTCCTGATGTTCAGGTGGAATCTCCTTTCCTGTAGTTTGAAGCCATTGTTCCGCGTCCTAGTCTGCAGGGCAGCAGAAAACAAGCTTGCTCCCTTCTCCCTATGACTTCCCCTCACATATTTGTACATGGCTATCATGTCTCCCCTCAGCCTTCTCTTCTGCAGGCTAAACATGCCCAGCTCTTTAAGCCGCTCCTCATAGGGCTTGTTCTCCAGACCTTAATCATTTTAGTCGCCCTCCTCTGGACGCTTTCCAGCTTGTCAACTTGTTAGGTAGACCACAAGCTGAACATGACTCAACAATGTGATGTTGCAACTAAAAAAGCCAATGAAATTCTAGTCTGCATCAATAGAAGTGTTTTTTTTGGGTTTTTTTGGTATTCATTTTTTATTGACAGTTTTTTTGAGATCAAGGGAAGTTGTAGCCCTGCTTCCTTCTGCTTTGGCCACCAGACATCACCTGGAATCATTCTGTGTCCAGGTCTGGGCAAAGCAATTAAATAAGGAGATGGATAAGATGGAAAGCGTTCAGAGGAGAGCAACTAAAATCAGCAAAGGTTTAGAAGCCAAGACTTATGAGCAGCGACTTGGGGTGCTGGATATGAGCGAAGGGGACATGATAAATATTTGAAAGGATGTCCCATTGAGGAGGGACCAGGCTTGGTTTCTGTTGGGACGCAATGGAGCCATGGATTAAAGCTGCAGGAAAAGAAATTCCACCTAAACATTAGGAAGAACTTTCTGATGGTATGAGCTGTTCAAAAGTTGCTAAGGAGTCTGATTAAGTTTCCTTCTCCAGAGGATTTTAAGCAGAGGCTAAATGGCCATCTATTGAGAGGGCTTTGATTGTGCCTTCCTGTTTGGCAGAAGGGGGTTCGACTAGATGGCCCTTTATTTCTCTTCCAAGTCTAGAACCCTGTGAGTCTGTAACCAGCATCCATGAAAAGCTAAAGCTTTTTTGCCAGAAACTCAGAGCTGAGGGTTTTACAGTAGAGTCTCACTTATCCAAGCCTCGCTTATCCAAGACTCGGATAATCCAAGCCATTTTTGTATTCAATGTTTTCAATATATCGTGATATTTTGGTGCTAAATTCATAAATACAGTAGTTACAACACAAGATTACTGCGTATTGAACTACTTTTTCTGTCAAATTTGTTGTATACCATGATGTTTTGGTGCTTAATTTGTAAAATCATAACCTAATTTGATGTTTAATAGGCTTTTCCTTAATCCCTCCTTATTATCCAAGATATTCGCTTATCCAAGCTTCTGCCGGCCCTTTTAGCTTGGATAAGTGAGACTCTACTGTATTTAGAAAGAACAGGGACCTGTTGATACAACAAAACAAAACATTTTCTTGTTAAAATGACAACATAGTCCCTTTCCCCAGTCCTGGTGAGGAAGAGAAAAGAGTATCTGTTGCAGTGGCAAGGCTTGCTGGTGGATGGCACTGTGAATCTCTTCTCCGGAACAATTCATGTCCTATGGGGAGCAAGACAAGTCATGATCTAATAAATCTCTTCGAGTTTCTATGATCCCTTTGTGTAGAGAGATGGCTCCTTTTGTTGCAAGGCCCCTTAAGAAGAAGCAGAGTTTTTTTAAACCCTATTTTTCTCCTTTTTTTCTTTTCTTTTCTTTTCTTTCCTTTTTTTTTTTTTTTTTTTTTGCAAAGGACAGCAACTCTTTCTCTGCCATGGAATCCCAGGAATTGTTTGGGGAGGCAGAGAAGGTGAAGGGCTTTGCAAAACTACAACTCACATAGCATCGAGCTGTGGCAGTGAAAGTGATGTCAAACTGCATTCATTCTACAGCCTACCAGCTGTTAGGAATTGTGGGAGTTGGAATCCAAAACACCTGGAGGACCATAGTTTGCCCATGCCTGATGTAGATGCATACTTTGCCAATGCAGGCATAGCATCCATGCTGGGAGCAGATTTAAAACAAAGCCGCTTCCAAACTGTAATTTAGCAGGGATCGGACGCTGCATGATTCCAGCTTTTGGAAAACCCCTGTGTCGAAGGATTGCAAAGTGCAACAAGCTGTGAACACCGGGATTGCTGTCTGTTCAGCCTCATCTTTATATTTAAGGGACATTCCACGAAATGTTTTGTTATTTTTTTTAAAATAATCTTTATTAAATTTTCCATTTACATATTAAAATATATATATAAGATAATAAGCATGATTAATAGTGAGATAGAAAAGGAAAAAAAAACACAAACACAAAAAAGGAAAAAGGAAAAAGAAAAGGGAAAGAAGAAGAAAAAAAAGAAGAAAGAAGAAAAGAATAAAGAATATATATAAAATAAATTGAACTTCTGGGCATCTTCCTGGAGATTCCCTTCCTTTTCTTTCTTCAGTCTTTTCCTTGTTTCGTTTCGTTTCTCTGGAGTCCTTCCTTCCTGTCTTTCTTCCATTCATGATGGGGGGTTTCCTTTTACATCCTCTGTTTTTTAATATTTCCCTTCTTAATTTTCATTTGGGCCTGACTTCCTTTGCTTCTTATATTATCTTTGTTTTTGTTTATTTATTTATCTATTTATTTATTTATTTCTTTTCTTTTATATATATATCCTATCTTTTCATTTTTATTCTATAATCTTGCTGTTTTATTTATTTTTATATTTATTTTGATTGTTTTATCTTTCCTTCTAGGTATTTTGTTACATTGTCCCAATTTGTTTCTTTTATCGGATTTCCCTTACTTTTTGATAGAAGGAAAGTAAGCCTATCCATATTTTTTATATCTTGTATTTTTTTCAACCATTCTTCTTCTTTAGGGATTTCAGGATTTTTCCATATCCTCGCATAGCATATCCTTGCTGCCGTCGTTAGCAGGAATAATAATTTATCTTTATTTTTTTCTAGTTTTTGTTCCGTTATTCCTAGTAACCATATTTCCGGTTTCATTGGCAGTTTTATCTCTAATATCTTTTCTATGTCTCCCCTAATTTTCTTCCAATATATCTTAGCTTTTTCACATCCCCACCACATATGATAGTATGTACCCTCAATCTTCTCACATTTCCAGCAATTTTTTTTACGTTTTTATAACATTTTCCTAATTTTTGTGGTGTCATATGCCATCTATAGGCCATCTTAATCCAATTCTCCTTTAAATCTGTTGCATAGCTATATTTCAGTTTTTCCCTCCAAATTTCTTCCCATTCTTCTTTCCTAATCTTCCTGCCTATATTTTCATTCCATCTGGCCATATGTGATTTTTCTTCCTCTTTTTCTGTTTCTCATTCTACTAATTTTTTATAAATTTTTGTTCTTATTTTTCTATCTGTTCGTATTATTTTTTCCCAAAATGTATTTTGCTCCTCAAATCCTACTTGTTTGTCTGTCTTAAAGTGTTCTTTACCTGCCATATCTGATACCAGGAAATATTTTTATTTATTTCTCTCATTTCCTGTTGAGGTCTCATTTCCCATTCTTCATTCTTCATTCATTCTAATAATTCTTTATAATTTGGCCAGTTATGCCATCCCAGTAGTCTTCTCTGCGATGCTTCTAGGGGAGAGACCCATAAAGGTGTTTTGTCATATAATTTCTTTTTGTATTTCTCCCAAATTTTAAGAATTGCTGAGCGTATAAAGTGATTGTTAAATTCTTTCTCAATTTTTGATTTCCCATACCATAGGTATGCATGCCATCCCAATCTTAAATTTATTCCTTCCAAATTTAGCAATTTATTATTTTCTAATTTTATCCAATCTCGTACCCACATTAGGGCCGATGCTTCGAAATAAAGTTTTAAGTCTGATGTCGCTAATCCTCCCCTATTCTTTTCCTGGATCATATATTTCAGCTTTATTCTCGGTTTCTTTTTTTGCCATATAAATTTCATTATGTCTCTGTTCCACTCTTTAAGGATCTTTTGATTTCTAATTATCGGCAGATTCTGAAATAGGAATATCATTTTTGGTAGAATACTCATTTTTACGCATGCTATTCTACCTAACAGTGATAGTTTTAACTTTCCCCAATTCTCCATTTCCTTCTTCATCTCTTTCCACTTTGTTAGGTAGTTATTTTCAAGTAGCTGAGAGTTTTTCTGAGTTATAATTATTCCTAGGTATTTTATTTTGGGGGCGATTTGGATATTCCATTTTTTCATTAAAGTTTCTTGTTCCTTCTTTGTTATATTTTTGGTAATTGCTTTCGTTTTTTCCAAATTTATTTTAAATCCTGCTACTTCTCCAAATTCTCTTATTATCTCTAGCCATTTTCCTAATTTTGTGTCCGGGTCTTCTATTACACATATAATATCATCCGCGAAGGCTCTGATTTTGTATTCACAGTTCTGTATTTTTGCACCTTTCAGCTCTTTTTCCTCCCTTATTCTGTTTAATAGTATCTCCAGTGTCAAAATGAATATTAATGGTGATAAGGGGCAGCCTTGCCTAGTTCCTTTCTCTATATTTATATCTTTCGTTTCTTGGTCATTAATTAGAATTTTTGCCTTTTGTGAGGTGTATATTGCATCAATTGTATTTTGGAAATAATAACCTATATCCATTTCCCTTATTAATAATTTGAAAAAGGACCAATTTACATTGTCGAAAGCTTTCTCAGCGTCGAGGGCCAGTAAAAGAACTTTTTTTTGATTTTTTTATTTCATAATATTCGATCAAGTCAATAATGGTTCTTACATTTTCTCTTTGGTGTCTATTGGGCAAAAACCCCGTTTGTTCTTCTTTTATCCAGTTTTTTAAAAAGTTTTTAAATCTTTCCGCTATTATATTGCTAAAAATTTTGTAATCCAAATTTAATAGTGAAATTGGCCTGTAGTTTTTAATTTTTTCTGGGTCCGAATTTTCTTTGTGTATTGTACATATGTTTGCTTGTTTCCATGTTTCCGGCATTTTTGCAATTTCTCTAATCCTATTCATGATTTTTTTCAAGTATGGTATTAACTCTTGGCCGAAAGTTTTATAATATACTGCTGTTAGCCCATCTGGGCCTGGGGCCTTATTAGGTTTCAAATTTTGTATGGCTTTCTTTATCTCCTGCTCTGTAATTTCACTATTTAGTTCCTCTCTTTGTTTTTCTGAGATTTTTGTCACTTTTCTCTCTTCTATGTATTTCATTATTTTCTCTTCGTCTATTTGTTCTTTTTGGTAGAGTGTTTCGTAAAACTTTTTGAATTGGGTTTTTATGTCTTCCTCCTTTGTATATATTTTGTCCCCTTCTTTTATTTTTGTTACATATTTGTTTTCCTTTCTTTCCTTAATTCTATTAGACATCCATCTTCCCGGTTTATTTGCATTTTGAAAGAAATCTTGCTTTATAAATTTCAGTTTATTAGCCCTTTCCTCCATTATCAAATATTCCCTTTGTATTTGTAAGATTTCTATGTTCCTCTGGATATCCTTGTTTCTTGGGTTTGATTTTAACCTAATTTCTTCCTTTTTTATTTCTTCAATTATCTTGTTCATTTTTTTGATCTTTCTTTCTTTTTAATTGCTTTTTGTTGAATAAATCTCCCTCTTACTACTACTTTACTTGCTTCCCACAATGTAAATAGGTCTATCTCTGTTGTGTCATTTATCTCGAAATATTCTTGTATTATTTTCCTTATTCTTTCAATATCTTCCTCTTTCTTCAATAGATTTTCATCTAACCTCCACCTCCATTCTTTTTTTTTTGTAGAATATCTCTAGTTCTAATGGGCAATGGTCTGAATCTAACCTTGGCAATATCACTGTTTTTCTTATTTTTGGCATTAAGGACTTTGACACCCACGCCATATCGATTCTCGACCAGCTTTGGTGTCTGGTCGAGAAAAAAGTAAAATCCCTTACTCCTTCATTTTTTATTCTCCAGCTATCCTGAATGTTTAATTCCTTCATCATGTTCATCATTGTTTTTGGTAAATTTCCTATATTATTTTTACTTTTCCCTTTCTTCGCTACTTTACTCCTATCTATTTCCCCCTCTACTACACCGTTAAAGTCTCCTATTAATATTAGATGTTCATATTCTTGATCGTTAATACTGCCTTTTAATTTTTCTGTGAAGGCTGACTTTGCTCCATTAGGTGCATATATGTTACATATTAACATATCTATTCCCTGAATCGTTATTTTTACTCCTACGAATCTACCCTCATCATCCTTGAAAGCTAATTTAGCTGGTATTCTCCCTTCTATATACATCACTACCCCCTTTTTTTTTCTAATGCCGAGGCATAAAAGCATTGTCCCAGTTTTTTTTCCTCCAGATATTTAACGTGTTTTTGGTTTATGTGGGTTTCTTGGAGAGCAATAATCTGGTATCTTTTTTTCTTTAGCTCATTAAATACTTTATTCCTTTTTGTTGCCGAGTTTAGTCCGTTAATATTGTTTGAATAAATTTTAAGTTCACTCATATTTATCTTCGTCCCTATCACCCACTGCTTCTATCTCTTCCTCTTCCTCCTCTTCTTCTCTCATTCTATCTTCTTGCTCCTCTTCTTCCTGTCTTTCTTCCACTTTTCTTAGATTCATAGATTCCATGTTTTCCCTTAGGTTCAGTCTGCATTCTTTTATGTCCAGATCATCTTTTTCGGGTGACTCTATACGTTGTCTCTTTGGTTTTTTCTTCTCTTTTTGTTTCTTTTCAGACTCTTCTTCCTTCTCCTTTCTTATTGTGTTATAAAATTCTCGAGCTCTTTCTTCTGTCGTGATCCAATACCTTTGACCTTTGTCATTAATCCTTCTTCTCTTTCCCATCTGTATCTCGCCTTCTGTTGCTTCAATTCCTCTGTCAGGAAGGTATATTTTTTTCTTCTATTTATTATTGTATTTGGTACTTCCTTCAATATCGCTATTTTTGTCTCTTTGTAAAATATCTGTTTTTTGTTATTTATTCTCAATATTTCATCTCTTGCAATTTTCTTTGTAAGGTGTACTATCACGTCTCTCGGCGTTTTGTTTCTTCTTGAGAAGTTTGTGTTAATCCTGTACGTTCTGTCCATTTGTACTTGTATCTCTTGTTCGGAGCAGTCCAGAAGTTTCATTAGTATCTCTATTACTTTCTCTCTTATGTTTTCTCCTGGCTCTTCCGGTATGTTTCTCATTCTTAATTGATGTTCCAATTCTCTTGCTTCCATGGCTTCTTGTTTTGCGTTTATTTTTTCATTTTTTTTCTCTAGTTCTTTTAGTTTATATTGGGTCTTTTCTTGGGTTATCTTTAATTCTTTCTTTTCATTTTTAGTTCCTTTATTTCCTGTTGTAGTGTTGTAATCTCGCTCTTCATTATCCCCAATTCTTCTTTAATCTCCTTCTTAAAATCTGACATTTGTTCCTGTTGGATTTTCTGATATACGTCTTGCTTCTCCTGAATTTTCTGAATCTCTCTCATCATATTTTTCATCATATCCTTCAGATTCATTTCCTCATTCAGGGATGGTCTTCTAGTTGCACCTCTTGAGTCTTTTATTTCTCCGTCTGATTTAAATTTAAATGTTGCCATCTTGTTCTCTGTATTTTTCCCCCCTTCTTTCTTATAGCCTCTTGTTCTTTTATTTGTCCCGTAGTTCCTTACAGGTCTTCAAATATTCTTTTCGTGCTAGTAATAATTAATTTGAATTTCAATAGGGTTAGTTAGGCAAAATTTCCACTTGTGTATACTTTCTTATACAGTTGCTTATTTTGTCTATCCGCCCCTATGAGTCTTCCCTCTTTTTGGTAATTTAACTTTGGTCGCACAGTTCCCCAAGTTTCCTGTTATACTTTCATCACCTTCCTCCTCCTATGCTTGCTTGTATCTTTATATCTCTTTATATCTCTTTATTATTGGTCTTTCTTTCCTCTATTTCCCCTTAGAGGACCTTTGTCTTTGCTATCTTGCAGTTTCTTTTGGGGAATTCCCAATTCCTATTTCTATTATTTATTTAAACTTTAGTCTTTCCTTAATCTCTCCTTCTTCCCTACCCAGAATTTTTTCCACTTTTTACCTTTCGGAGATTCACCTTCTCCGCTTCTCCCCTTCTTTTTTCCCTCCTCTCAATCCTGCTGGCGTTTCCTGCCTCTTCTTTATGGTTTTCTTCTGTTCTTTCCTTTTACTTCCGCCCTTTCTGTCTTCCCCTCATCTGAGCTTCTTCTGCCCTTCTTCACGTCACGTCCTTTCCCTCTCCCTCTCTCACGTGGTTTCCCTTCTATGCTGTTTCCGGCTTCTTCCAGTGGGGCTTTCGCCGCACCTCGCTTTGTTTACAAGAAGGGAGGCTCTTATCTTTCCCCCAAGGTCAGTACTCCGCCATCTTCTTTGGATTGATTTGTTGTTTATTTTTAAGCCTTTTTAATCCTTAGCCTTAGACTTAGCCTTTTAAGTCTTTTTCTTTTTCCTTTCCGGTCCTTGGTATTGTTTAGTTTCTCCTGCCGTAGCACTAAGCAGGAAAGCACATGCGCTTTCTAGCACTATGTGCTTTACTTCTCCACAGCTTTCCACCCCTCCAGGAAGGCAAGTCTCTTCCTTCTCTCTTCTTATTCTCCAGAGAGCTAACCTCCGTTACGATGCCCCTTGGTTAAATCTTAAATTTCATTTGTCATTTCATCATTTTTCCATTAAAACAATGCGCCCGGTCGGCGATTCCTGCTTGGGGATTTCTCCCCCGCGCGCTTTCCACCGCGACCCGCCTTAACCAATGGGTCTTTTGCCGGGTCCCTTTTGGAGCCCACTCTTGAGGAGTGGACCCCTTCTGGGTCCGTTGGCTGACCCCCGGTTTCCGCTGTCCACCTCACCTTAATCCATGAGGTGGAGGGAGCTATTGCTCTACCCAGTCGCCCGGTTTCAGCTGGCACCCTCCGGAGAGATCTAAAGTGCCTATCTCGCCGCCATGCCTGCGCACCGGAAGTCTCCACGAAATGTTTTGTTATTGACCAAAGCTTTTTTGGTGAAGCTGGGTAACATTTGGGGCAGCACTTTCTCTGCTTTTTAATTCCCCGGTATCCTTTAATACCCGAAAAGGATAATATGATGGAAACAATTTCAAAAATGATTGTTTCCTCTTTTGGGGTGGCTAACAAAATTCTTCCAGGGAGCTTCTACAATGCAGAATGAATGCAGTTTGACACCGCTTTAACTGTCCCGGCTCAATGCTGTGGAATCGCCAGAATTGTAGTTTAACAAGTTCTTTACCTTCTTTGCAGTCACTATTATGTTTATATTTATTTATAGCCTGTTTTTTCTCTCCAAAAAAGACACAACATGGCTTGCAATAAAATCAATACAATACAATTAAAAACAAACAAATATACAAACATTAAAATATAATTCAATATTAATGGTATTAAAAATACAGTTAAAAACTATCAAAACTGATTCTAAAAAACTATGCAAAGAGTGTTGGGGCCTCACCAAACAATGTCTCCCAAGATTCCATAGGATTGAGCCATGGTGATTAAAGTGGTGTTGAACTGCATTAATTTTGCAGTGCAGATGCACCCTCAGTCTAGGAAGATGGGGGTATATAAATAAGCAATGTCACCCCACGATAACAGTGAATAATGCGTAGTTCATAACATCAAATGCTAGGAATAGTCAACATATATATTATCCTTAGTTGCTATTATGCTGGGATAGAATTATCATCTTGTATCTTATATGGGCTTTTGTTTGCAACAACCATATCTAGTAGGAAAAGAGAAGAAAATGGGAAAAGAAAACAACACCCAAGGTGATCGATTTTGCATTTCTTCAATGTAGTAACCATGTCCAGTGACTACGTATGTAAAAACATAACTTGTTTGCAGGTGATATTCCCATCTAAAATATTCACGTTGTACTTTGGAAACCCAATTTATGCAGCCCAATTTGTGCTCCAACCTCATGTATTCCAGCAGCCTTCTTAATGGGAGTTGGTTGTAACTTTAATGTAAATTAATTAGATCCCTGCCATAAACCCCCCAAAAAGATTTGAAGGAACATAAAATGCAATCTGCTCCTCTCCTTTTTTGTTCCGACGGCGACGACAAGCACGTTGTTTGAAAAGCAGTCAAATTTTATTGGCAGAAACAATGCACCTATTTTTATCTATTAAGCTGCTTTTTAAATTATATGGAAAGTCGAGCACATCATTGTGTTTTTTCATGGCAGCGTAGTACTTTATAATATGAAAACTTTCTGCTCTGGTGAAAGTAAACTTGTATTTTACATTAAATGTGCTTTGATTTGTACTGTATGATGTTGTGAGCTGCTTTGGGTCCCATTAGAGAAAAAAGTGGGATATTAATAAAAATTATTATTATTATCTAGTGCCTTGAAAGTATTGTATGAATTTAAAGAGTGCAGGCTTCATTGTTTGGTGGCTTCTTTCCTGACTAAACTTACAAGGCTAGGTTTAGTCCAAGACCAAACCAAGACCAACCCCACCTACAAGAAACCTGGGGTATAATATCAGCATTTAGGGTTGTATGTTTTTCGGGCTGTATGGCCATGTTCCAGAAGTATTCTCTCCTGACGTTTCACCCACATCTATGGCAGGCATCCTCAGAGGTTGCATTTAGTTTATGACATTTTAAAAAGCCCTTCTTGAATCAAGGAAAGGGTCTGCCACAGGCATTGCTGTGGATTCACCTCCTTTTGGTGATCAAAAGGACACATGCACCAGTACCAGCATATGTTACAAATAGGATGCCAAACACAGAGCTAAGAAAAAGCTACCTGGATCCCTAATCTACACAAGCTGGAGCCAAGTGAGTTTCTGTATTATTGTTAGTTGCCTTCAGGTCAACCCGGATTTATGGTGGTCCCATGAATGAACAACCTCCAAGTCTCTCTAACCTTAGGTCTTGCAGACTCAGGGTCATGTCTTCCTTGGTTGACTCCATCCATCTGTAATGTAGTCTTCTCCTTTTCTTACTGCCTTCAACTTTAGCAAGTGTTATTCTGTTTTCTAAGGAGTCCTGTCTTCTCACAATTTGGCCAAAGTACAACAGCCTCAATGTAGTTATTATAGCTTCCAGGGAGTATTCAGGCTTGATTTGCCCCAGGATCCATTCATTTATCTTTTTCAGTGCTCCATAATATCCGCAGAACTCTACCCATGCATCACATCTCAAATCCGTTGATTTGCGTCCTATGCGCTTTCTTCCCTGCCCAGTTCTTGCCACCATGCATAGAAATGCGGAATACGATGCCACTGACAATCCTAGCTTTAGCATTCAGTGATATATCTTTGTGCTTCAGTCCCTTACAGCAAG
Source organism: Anolis carolinensis (assembly GCF_035594765.1). NCBI lineage: Eukaryota > Metazoa > Chordata > Lepidosauria > Squamata > Anolidae > Anolis > Anolis carolinensis. The sequence goes on along the minus strand of NW_026943823.1, from coordinate 13,302,454 downwards.
AAAATAATCGCCCAAGAATTGAGTAGCATCTTTCAAAACAGATGAACGTGGCAGAAGCTCGTGAGTGGCCCAAAGCCCGTTTTGTCAGAGACACAAAATGGAGTGCGTTTCACACATCTGACAAAATGGGCGCTTGCCTGGGAGAGCGTCTGTCGCCATCAATCTGTTCCACTACGGCTTCCTTATTTTGAAAAAGAAGAGTTGTGTAACATGATTTCTGAGGACCAAGTAAAACTTCGCAAAAAAGTCAAGCCCAACACTGAGAAAAATGGACAATGGCCCCAAGTGAAAGATGATGGGGAAGTGGAGCATCTTTCCATCTACACTGCAGAATAATTTCAGCTTGACATTGCTTTAGCTGCCATAGCTCAATGCGATAGAATCATGGGAGTTTCCATCCTGCAAAAAGTCTATTAGGGGCTTCTGATCTTTGAGGAATATCTCTACTGACGTTTCTCTTACCAAGCAACACAATTTATCAATCTATCACAGTCGTTTTCAACCTGTAGGTCCCCAGGTGTTTTGGTCTACAACTCCCAGAAATCCCAGCCAGTTTATCAGCTGTTAGGATTTCTGGAAGTTGGAAGGCCAAAACATCTGGGGACCCACAAGTTGAGAACCAGTGATCTTATCAGTTTCATCAACAATCTCTCCAAAGTTGGGAGTGTTGACGTCTTCCATCTTTGCACATCCAACAGTTTTGCTTCCATGACCATATATGTTAATAGAAAGAAGTTTCCAAAACATTCGGAAAAACTTTTTGATGGTGAGAAATGTCTGAGAACAGAAAGGGCTCTTTCAAAGGGTGGTAAACCTTCCATTGGAAGTCTTCAAACAGAAATTGGATGGGCATCCCTTGGGAGTCTATTCTTGCATGGAAATGGGTTGGCTCTTGAAGCACCTTCAATTCTATAATCTCCTTTTTTGGTCCATCAACCAACAGTTCCAATGCTTGCCATCAGGTGGCACATGAGCAACATTTGTGCGTCATTTCTGACCCATTGAAAACATCCATGTTGCTACACTCTTGTAATGATTTTTTGCCTGAGGCCCAGCATTTTTAGTCCGCCAGACAATCTATGGTCTGGGGCCGAGGTCAAAACATCTAACACTTTGCCATCACATGCCCAGCTAAAGTCTAAAGGCCAACCTTCAGGCTCTGGTGTTTACTTTCCGCCCGCAGCGAGAGACCTTTGGTTGCAGTTTGGAAAGGGGTCAGGAGAGAAGTGCCGGGAAGTGTTTGCTGGGCATAAAAAGGTCTTTCAGCCCGCTCTGGTTGGTGCGGTGGAAAGGAAGCCTTCCTCAGCACATTTTTGTGGGCAGTTCATACAATGAAGGTAAAAGTTGAAAAATGCAAGGCATTGTCCCTAAAAGAAAATAATGCTAGGAAGTCAGATCATGAATAAACAATACATTTCCTTGGGACATCCCAGCCCAGGATCTTGCAGTATGCATATATATGTATATTCATGAGTAAGTTGACCATATATAAGTCGAAGGTAGGTTTGGGGGGCAAAGTTATGATATGACCTCAGGATAAGGGGTCTTTCCTCAGAGAGGGGCAAGTGCCAGTTCGAGGGCCAGATGCTGCCATCTTCCTATCCAAGCCTTCAATAAGGCCATAAGTGGCTCTACTGTAAGGAGTTGGTACCTCTTTTTGGTTCTCCTGGGATGAACTAAGCTCTTGCCTTTCACTATTCAACTCAGAGAAGAATTAGTTCATTTTTTAATAAGAGTTAAGATACATGGCTACGTTGAGTCAGGTTTTGGGTGTTGGTTTTGTGGCTAAAATTTCTCGATTTATACTCTGCAGCCATGGCACATCCTCTTGCAGAATATCCTCTTCATTTACTACCAACAGTAATGAATTTGGCAGCCCCTGAGAATGCCGGGTCCTTATTGTGTCGGTCTGTCCTTCCCCATCTTCCTCAGTTGGCATCCCATTGGGAAGTCCCATTGTCCTAAACTGATGTTTGGAAAACTGGCTTTCGCTATAGTGCAGTATTGGTCTTCTCAGAAGGGAGCAGCAATGCAGCAACATCATTGGGACCATTCTACAAACAGAGCCAGTGGATGCCCATTGCACAACAGCCCTGGTGCACAATCTGTAGAGTTGTCCAATGTGTCCAGATCTGCCATGAAACCCATTGTACAAGGTGTCCCATTGCACACTATCGACATTGAAGGCCTGGAGGTCCCTTGTTAATAGGATGGCTATAGGTTGGAATCAATTCGATATAACAACAACAATGTCTTGCTTATAGCTCTAATTGTCGGCTCTGTGTTTTCTCTTCAAGGAGCATACTATCTTTTGAAGGTGTCACGTTGGCGTTGGAATAAACAAGTGTTTTCCATCACCTCCTGATTCAGACGGTGTGAGCTCCCATCTGTCAGCTCTAGCTTGCGGGGACATGAGAGAAGCCTCCTAGCAGGATGGTAACACATCTGGGTTTCTCCTGGGCAACATCGCTGTAGACAGCCAATTCTCTCACACCAAAAGCGACTTGCGGTATGTTCTCAAGTCGCTTCTAACACAATAAAAAACCCATCCTGATTTGCATGCACTTCACCCAGTAAGTACCGCAGCATGAATGGGCATGAAGCCTTGAGGAAGTGCCACTGAGTGGAAGAATAGCAACATTTGTACATGGTGTTGCCTTTCGCCTTGAAATGAATGAATGCGTCCAGATAAGATGAACACAAGGCGGCTGATGCCAACCCACCATAATGGCAAGGTCTTTATTTCCCCCAACCCAGGGTGCCTGAGCCATAGTTTAGAAAGGTTCCTTTTTTCTGTTGCATCACAACCCCTAGAAATCCCACCCCAAAATGATGTGGCCATTGGAGGATTCTGGAAGTTGCTGTCCAAAAAAAGATATAGCTTGGTGTTTTATATTTGTGTGACTTCCTGTAGGGAAATGGTGCAGCATTTGTGTCCAGAGCAGAGCAGAACGGCTACATAAAGGGCAATGTGGGGTGTTAACACTATGTAGTTAATGCAGTTTGACGTCACTTGAACTACCATGGCTCAATGCTATGGATGACAACACTTGGGCAATAGAATACTATATTAAGAGCAGTGTATTCTTTATGCATGGAGAAAAGAATTAACCTGTGTTAATTTGTGTTGATATGATGAGTACGAAAACTTTTAGAAAACACTAGCTTATATAACCAGTGTTGCCTGGTATGAATTTCTTAATGCAATAATTCAATGAGTATTTCTAATCAATAATATTGGAAAATTCATACCTGGACAATGTATATATTATAGATGGATGGGTAATAGGTAAAGGTAAAGGTTTTCCCCTGACATTAAGTCCAGTCGTGTCCGATTCTGTGGGTTGGTGCTCATCTTTATTTCTAAGCCGAAGAGCCGGCGTTGTCCGTAGACACCTCCAAGGTCATGTGGCCGGCATGACTGCATGGAGAGCTGTTACCTTCCTGCTGGAGAGGTACTTATTGATCTACTCACATTTGCATGTTTTCAAACTGCTGTTGGTAATATACGGTATATATATCTATATATCCATCTATCCATCCATCCACCCACCCCTGGTTTGGCAACCTTATTTACCTGTTCCATTGTGACTTGCAAGTAAATCTTTCAGGTTGAGTGAAAGACTATAAGCAAGGAAAGAGCAATGACAAATGTGGCTCCCCAGCATGGGAACTAGATTACTGGGGATACTGTTGTTTGAGTGGATTTAGGTAGGAATGCAACAAGAGTTCTTCTGTCGTCCTCCCTTCTGGATTTGTTCAGTAAGCGATTAGTCAAGGATTCCACCTTGATATGTTCTGCCCACAGTCAAATGGCCAAGAAACATGGCAAACTGTGAGCTCTTCACTTCTCCTAAAAGACGTAGTTCCTCTGTACGTCTTCCGTGTTTGCCGGCGTAAACCGGTGTGGAAAAGTACATATGTAGGGCTATGCGTGACTGAGGAAGCTGGTCCGAAACCAAAACAAAACCTACAGGCACAAACCTCAAACCAGTTTGACAGGAATGTCTTCTAAGAGCAGAAGAATGGAGAGATATGACCTGAGAACAGCTGAGAAAGTATGGAAAAATTATTATTATTTTCCTATTTTATTTATTCAAAATACTTACTGTTACCTTTTTAATTTAATGAATGACTCAGTTAGAAAAGACATACCTGGGCAATGCTATGTACATAAGCTGGGGTTTTGTAAAAGTTTTAGCATCATCACAGATTACACTGCTCTGAATATTGGATTATGTTAAGAATTGCATTATTACCCAAGTTTTGTGATCTTAAGGACACCTTTCTCCCTTCTCCAGCTCTGCCTGGCCCTCTGAGAAGGCTTCCCTTCAGATGTCTCCATAGCAAAGTCTTTATCGCAATATCTCCATGAGAATAGTACCTCCTTGCTGATGCTCAAACCCTCTTCTACTCGTATTTGTCATTCATTTCCCCATCTGAGGCAGCCTTTCAATCTACATAGTGCCCGCTTGTGGTTGCCTCTGAGTGCTGCATACATACATAGATATTTATTCATTTTGGGGGCCCTAGCCTCCAAAGGGGTGGACTGTTTAGTTGGGATCTACCAGTATTTTAAATTGGATCAAGAAGGATATGTCTACCAAGTTTGGTCCAGATCCATCAAGTCATGTAGGAGTTTTTGTGGAACATACATACATACATACATACATACATATGTTAGATATCTAGATACTGTAGATACAAACGTTTTTCAAGGCAATACTCTCATCCTGAAATTCCTCCCCTTGCCCCAAGGATTAGGGGGAAAAAGGTCCAAGTATGGAATCCTGGGAGCTGTATTTTTGCAAGGTCTTGAGCCTTCTTTGCCAAAGAGTGCTGGTGCCTCACCAAACTACAACTCCCAGGATTCTATAACATTGAGTCAGGGCAGTTAGTAACAGTGAGGTCAAGCTGCATTAATTCCACAATGTAGATGCACCCCAATTTGCAAACAAGGAAATTGGCAGGGAACATTGTGGCCCTCCACTAGTGCAAGCACAATGTTCATCTCCAGAAAAGGCTTATTTATGGAGAGGAGGTGAGCGTCATAAAGGTACTATTTGGAGACATCATTCTTCCTTAGTCCTTCCTTCTCAGATGGCAAAAGCGTGACTTGGGGAACGGCAGACCGACGCAGGCAGCGAAGAAATCCTACGTCTCTCGCGGGACGCTTTCAAACCCTGAAGCCACAAATATTCCGTAACATAGATGTCTTTGTTTTGACAGGAGCTTTTCCTGGAATCTTCAACAAGGAAGTAGTAAATTGGGAAAGAGTTGTCATAAATGGTTGTTGGGGTTTTGTTTTGGGTTTTTTTGCAAGAAACTATACCAGACAAATCTGAAGCGGAGGGCTAACTTCTCTTCTGGCAAATTGCACAGCAAAAATGCTCACACAGATAACACCAAAAGCCAGGTCCAGGTAACATGGGATGGATTTGGAGACCATCTGGTTTTCCCATTTTAACAGCCCTATGTGTCCCAGATGAATGGAAAAGGCAATGTCCCAATTTGGCAGGTTTTGTCCCAATTCATCCAAGATCTAGGACTGTGGTTCTCAACCTGGGGTCCCCAGGTGTTTTGGCCTTCAACTCCCAAAAATCCTAACAGCAGGTAAACTGGCTTGGATTTCTGGGATTTCTAGGCCAAAACACCTGGGGACCCAAAGGTTGAGAACCACTGATCTAGGAAAATCTCACTCTGAGATTTCTCCTCAGATTCCTGGCCCTGAGAAGAGCTACAACCCCCCGCCCCCAAGATCTGTGAAAATCTCATTTTTCAAGGCAATGCTCTCACGCTTGAAATTCCTCTTCCTTGTCCTGATAACCATCAAGCCCAGCTCACTGTTTACCTAAGCAGTTTTAAAACAGCTTAGAGCTGTAAGTAGAGAAATTAGGTACTGCAAATTGCGGGAAAGGTATTTTACGACACCATAAAGAGCAAGACCAGAAATGTGGTGACCAAGAGGAAGGTGCAAGGAAGAAGTCCTTGGCTCTTCGTCATAGAGAATGGAGCAACAACATCCCCCTGTGACTGAATCCGAACTCAACCTCCATGGCATCACAACTGGACTTTGAGACAACATACCTCCTTTCTGTCTGTTCTGTTCTGTTCTGTCCTGTCTGTCCAAACGGCATTGAATGATTGCTGGGTATGTGTACTGTGATCCACCCTTAGTCCCCTTGGGGAGATAGGGCAGAATATAAATAAAGTATTATTATTATTATTATTATTATTATTATTATTATTATTATTATTAGGGAGCCTCCAGTGGCTCAGTGTGTTCAAGCGCTGAGCTGCTGAACTTGCAGACCGAAAGGTCTCAGGTGCTAGTCTCTAAGATGCTAGTTCTGACCTTTAAAACTCTTTACGGCCAGGGCCCATCGTACCTTAGGGACCGTCTCTCCTTCTCCCATCATCGGAGGTCGCAACGACCGGGTCCTAGAGAAGTGCACTTGGAAAGGACCAGACGCAGAGCTTTTTCTATTTCTGCCCCTGCCTTATGGAATGCCTTGCCGCCCTACATGAGAGCCATGCGTGAGTTGGGACCTTTTACCCTAGCACTCAAGACCTGGCTCTTTACTAGAGCTTTTAATCTATGTTAATTTTATTAATATTTGTATGTATGTATTTTTATCCTTTACAGTTTTATCTTGTAAATTGCCTAGAGCATCATGGATGGAGGGCGATTAATAAGTAATTAAATGATGATGATGATGATGATGATGATGATGATGTTCAAATCCGGGGAGCAGAGTGAGCGCCCGCTGTTGCTCCAGCTTCTGCCAACCTAGCAGTTCGAAAACATGCCAATGTGAGTAGATCAATAGGTTACCGCTCCGGCGGGAAGGTAACAGCGCTCCATTTAGTCATGCCGGCCACATGACCTTGGAGGTGTCTACAGACAACACCAGCTCTTCAGCTTAGAAGTGGAGATGAGCACCAACCCCCAGAGTCAGACATGACTCGACTTAATGTCAGGGGAAACCTTTACCTTTTTTATGATAATAATATCATCTCTGGGTGATGTGTTTTTATCTATGCATTTTAGCTGTATTGGACCCCATATCTAATTTTTAGAAGAAGTTGTTGGTAGCTGCTATTATTATTATTATTATTATTATTATTATTATTATTATTATTATTATTATTATTATTTTCAAGTCCTGACTTTAGACCGGAGTGGCTTATGATGCCTCAGCACAGATTGCACCTCACTTTCAGGCCACCTCTATTTCATACAAGATTAGAAATCCTTGTTTCGCTTGACCCTGTTTTTATTGAAACGGAAAGAGAACCTATCCTTGCCAGATCTTCTGCAGAAGACTTGATTACACATGGGCTCGTCCTTCGTTAAACCGAGCCTTGAGCAATTAGCCTATTTCTTGGGTCAGAACTAATTGCCATCTGGCCCAGTTAAGTGATTGGAACAAACATCGCACCTGCCTGGAACTACTTTTACTGTTGATGTCTTATGTCTCAGAGTTAACCCAAAATCCAGAGGTTTGTGGATCTGAATTAAGCAGGGGGGGGGGGCGGGCGGTTCAGAATAGTGCCAGATCCTGATGAATCTGAGGGCCCTTCCACACTGCTCCTATATTCCATGATCTGACCCCAGATTCTCTGATTATCCCAGGTTATCTGTCTGTATGGAGCCGTAGTGGTGCAATGGGTTAACCCTTATGCCGGCTGGACTACTGACCTGAAGGTTGGGTTGCAGACCTGAAGACTGCCGTGAGACATGGTGAGCCTCCGAGCAGGATGGTAACACATCCAGGCGACCCTTGGGCAACGTCTCTGTAGATGGCCAATTCTCTCACACCAGAAGCGACTTGCAGTATGTTCTCAAGTCACTTCTGACATGATAAAAAAAAATCTGGCAGTGGGGACTCATATATTCCAGTTTGAAGCAGGTAATATGGGATGCGATCCTGGGATAAATGGCAGTGTGGAAGGGCCCTGAGACTTCATTAAGTGAGATTCATTGAGTAGCCAGGTATTCCTGTACTGCCTCTTTACCTATTTTATGCTACATTTCTCCTATTTCATCATCTGTTTCATTATCACCATAGCTTAGTATTATAAAATCATAGGAGTTGTAGCTTTATAAGATCTTTACCCTTCTCTGCCAAAGAGAGCTGGTGCCTCACCAAACTACAACTCCAAGGATTCCATAATATTTATTTACATTTTTTATTTGTTTACAGCATTTATATTCTGCCCCATGGAAGCCCCAGTGGTGCAGCGGATTAAACCGCTGAGCTGCTGAACTTGCTGACCAAAAAGTTGTCTGTTCGAATCCAGGGAGTGGGGTGAGCTCCTGCTGTTAGCCCCAGCTTCTGCCAACCTAACAGGTTCCAGGACCACCCGCAATAAGTGAAAATCCGCGAAGTAAGGACGCTATATTTATTTTAATATTTATACATTATTTTAGTAGTTATACACTATTTTAAGTCTTTATCAAGCAATTGTGTGTTGATAAATTGCCTCCTTCTCCTCCCGTTGCCTCTTGGGCTCCTTTTCTCTCCCTTTGGTTTCTCCTTCCTCCCTTCCTTAGGCTGTAAATTGTAATTTTTTATGATTTATAATAGTCTTTTAGAGTTGATTGAGAAACCACGAAACAGCTAATCTGCGAAAAGTGAACCGCGAAATAGTGAGGGAACACTGTATAGGCATTTCCCATTTTCGGCATCCTGGATGTTGTGCTCGATTCCGGCCACAAGGGGGTGCTATTGCTCCATCCATGTCAAAGAGCCCTGTTCACAGACTTCCTCCTTTTTTTGATCACAGGCATTTTTTGGTATTTCTTTTATGGTGCTTAAGCAGTACCTATTTATCTACTCACAGCATTGATCTGTGGCAGTTAAAGTGGTGACGATCTAGAGCGTATCCTAGTTCACTTCCCCGATATACAGCCCCCCCCCCCCCCCAAAAGATCAGGGAAGTGTAATTCATGGGACGATTGCCATCAGAGAAAATTCTAATTATGTTGCTATACTACAAATCCCAGGTTTCCTTAGAATAGAGTCACCGTGGTTAAAATCTTATGAAACTGATGTTGATATGTAGTGTGGATGTATCCCAGTTCCCAAGGCAAAAAAGGGATGAGGAAGGATGCTTGCACATTGCGGCGCATCCCACAGATTTGCCTCCACGCAGACGTGTCCAGACTGCCTCTTCTGCCTCTTCTTCCTCCTTCCGGCTTTCAATTCTTCTTCTCCACTTCCGCGTTATAATACTCTAAATTAAACTATTAACTGCTTGACAGGACAATTGGATGCCGGCTGCTTCTCGTCAGAGCCGAGAAAAAGAGAGAAAATGTCACTGTGACACAAAAGGGGATGACTAAACCTTACTAATGAAAACGATGACAGGGGAAAGTGACCTGACTAATCCGCCAGCGAACGCACAATTATGTGTGCCTGTATCCCTGTTTTTCTGGGATTTAAAACCTGGAGGTGGGGAAGGGGGTAATTTTGGTTTAGTGTTTCAGAAGCTAGGGTTGGCATGGCCTGAAATTTCATGATCCATTCCATTTGGGGGAGCCCTCAGTGGTGCAGCGTGTTAAAGCATTGAGCTGCTGAACTTGCAGACTGAAAGGTCGCAGGTTCAAATCGAGGAGCAGAATGAGCGCCTGCTGTTAGCCCCAGCTTCTGCCAACCTAGCAGTTCGAAAACATGCAAATGTGAGTAGATCAATAGATACCACTCTGGCAGGAAGGTAACGGCGTTCCATGCAGTCATGCCAGCCACATGACCTAGGAGGTGTCTACAGACAACGCCCGCTCTTCGGCTTAGAAATGGAGATGAGCACCAACCCCCAGAGTTGGACACGACTAGACTTAATGTCAGGGGAAAACCTTTACCTTTACCTATTCCATTTGGATCCCATGCTCTTGGACTGACCTGATTCTGCAGGGACAATCCCAATCATCCCCAGCCATCCTATTTTTCCCATCTGGAATGAAAAGAAACCTTGAAAAAAAAGCCTGCAAGTGTGGAGGACCTACTATAGTATACCTTCAACACATTTTGCAGGGCTGCTTTAAAGTTCTGACTAAACCCCAGAACGGATTCACATGGGAGCCTATATCCACTGTGACTTAAATGTCTCTAGCTGCACATAGAATCCTAGAGTTGGAAGAGACTTCGTGGGTCATCCAGTCCATCCCCATTCTGCCAAGAAGCAGGAATATCGCATTCATAGTACACCTGACAGATGGCATCCAGGCTCTGCTTAAAAGCCTCCAAAGAAGGAGCCTCCACCACACTCGGCCACAGAGAGTTCCACTGCTGAACAGCTCTCACAGTTAGGAAGTTCTTCCTAATACTCAGGTGGAATCTCGTGTAGTTTATAGCCATTGTTCCATGTCCTAGTCTCCATGGCAGAAGAAAACAAGCTTGCTTCCGCCTATAACTTCCCTTCACATATTTCCTCATGGCCCTCATCATGTCTCCTCTCTGCCTTCTCTTCTGCAGGCTGAACATGCCCAGCTCTTTAAGCCGCTCCTCATAGGGCTTGTTCTCCAGACCCTTGATCATTTGATCTGTCTATATATGTCGTATGTCTAATGGCATTGAATGTTTGCCATGTATATGTGCATTGTGATCCACCTGAGTCCCCTTTGGGGTGAGAAGGGTGGAATATAAATACTGTAAATAAATAAATAAATAAATACAACAACGACGACAACAAGAACAACACATTTGAGTCGCCCTCCTCTGGACACATTCCAGCTTGTCAACATCTTCCTTCAGTTATGGTGCTTTGTTGCTAAATTACTTCCGAACTGGAGAATATCTGTGGTAATATTAGCTGCAGAGGGATGAGCAGTCCCATTTCCTCCTCTGCTTAGTGTTTCACCACAGAAAACCGTTGCATTATTTCTAAAACCCATCTCTCTTACCGTCAACCCTCGCACCAAGTAAGAGCTGGAAAACAAAACACAGTTGACGGGGAATAGCTTTAACACCCCGATCATTCAGATTCCTGTCAGGTTAATGAGCACTTGACTGTGGGACGGGCTTTGTCTTCTTCTAGCCAGAACTTGTCCGCACTGTGACTTCATCTCCTAAACTTCCTAATGAGGACAGTTTTCAATAAAGATCCTTTTTTGTCTTCTCCGGCCATTTCCAGCTTAGCCGAATCATACGCCAGGAATGCTATCGTTTCCATGTTATTACAGACCCCACTGTTGTGGTCGGACTAATGTCAGCAATAGGTCATGCTTGGCAAATGTGGAAGGGAGGAGAATGTTCAGAAAGTTGGGTGGAAATCTCTGGAAAACAACCAGATGCAGTCCAAGGGTGTATCTACACTGTAGAATGAATGCAGTTTGACACCACTTTAACTGCAATGGCTCCAAGATACGGTATCCTGGGAGTTGTAATTTTGCAAGGTCTTTTGTCTTACCAAAGTGATATTCCCAAGATTCCATATCATGGAGCCACGGCATTAAAGTGGTGTCAGACTGCATTCATTTTACAGTGTAGATGCACCTCTAATCAATCTAACATGGGTTAAAAGTAAAGGTTTTCCCCTGACATTAAGTCTAGTCGTGTCCGACTCTGGGGGTTGGTGCTCATCTCCATTTCTAAGCCGAAGAGCGGGTGTTGTCCATAGACACCTCCAAGGTCATGTGGCCAGCATGACTGCATGGAGCGCTGGTACTATCCCTCCAGAGCGGTACCTATTGATCTACTCGCATTTACATGTTTTCGAACTGCTAGGTTGGCAGAAGCTGGGGCTAACCGTGGGTGCTCACTCCGCTCTCTGGATTCGAACTGCCAACCTGTCGGTCAGCAAGTTCAGCAGGTCAGCGCTTTAACACGCTGCGCCACCGAGAGCCCATGAATTGCGAATTCAATTGCACTTTCAAGGTGTATTTTTGGAAGGTGGCTGTCGATTCGTGAAGATAACAAGATAGAGGGTGCATCTACACTGTAGAATTAATGCAGTTTGACACCACTTTAAATCTATGGCCCAATACTATGCAATAATGGGAGTTGTAGTTTGGTAAGGCACCAGCCCTCTTTGGCAGAGAAGGGGACAGACCGTGTGAAATGAGAATCCCTAACTAGAGGCTATCCTTATATCCAGACCTCAGAGTCTGGACATATTCTCAAATGGTAATGCCACCTCCCAAATGGTTTAAATGCAGATCTGTATTTGTATTTGTTCAGCTCCTTTGGCTGCTTTTTGTGCGCTTGTGGATCGGTGTTTTGTGTGTGAGCGAAGCCACTTAAAGGGCCGGCTCCCACTACGTTTCCCTGCCGCTCAAGACAGGAAGGCAAATATATTACTTTTCATGGTGGATGGCAGGGATCCAAGCACATCTAGCGGAGGAAGGAAGCAATCTTATCAGTCCTCCTGGCCCATTGATAAAAACCACAGAAGGAAATCATTCAGCTTTCAACGAGGAAAGGGAAGTCTTAAATGAGAATTAGATGTCGCCTTGGGAGCTTTCAAGCCGTCAGAAATTGCACACGCAAAGCCAAGAAGGCTTTCAACCCGCGCGGTGCGAGATCGGAGCAGAATTAACCTCCTCCTCATGGTCTGTACAGTTCTAACAAAGCGAGTGAGGATGGTATGTTGTCCTTGGGTACATCTGCACTGTAGAGTTAATGCAGTTTGACCCCACTTTAGCTGCCATGGCTCAGTGCTGTGAAATCACGGGAGTTGTAGTTTGACAAGGTCTTTGGCCTCCTCTAACAAAGTGTGCTAGGACCCAATCAAATCTACAGCGTAGAATCAGATGCATCCACCCACACCACCATCTCTTGGATTTGGGAGTTTTACCATTGACCAGAAGTGTCACACATTTTTAATGTAAATATATATGATTAATCTTGAAAAAGGGAACCATGCCAAAATGTGAAATTAATTTATGATTTATATACACATTGTTCACATAGGAGCCCCTGATGGCACAGCGGGTTAAATCTCTCTGCTGCTGAATTTGCTGACCGAAAGGTCTGCAGTTCAAATCCGGGGAGCGGGGTGAGCTCCTGTTGTTAGCCCCAGCTTCTGCCAACCTAGCAGCTCAAAAACATGCAAATGTGAGTAGATCATTAGGTACTGCTCTGGCAGTCATGCCGTCCACATGACCTTGGAGGCGTTTACGGACAATGGTGGCTCTTCGGATTAGAAATGTAGATGAGCACCGGACACGACTAGACTAAATGTCAGGGAAACACCTATTCACATAGCTTGGATGTAATTGTCTAAAAAAATTAAAAATAATTTTATGTTCAAGACAAAGTTTGTGTACATTGAACCATCAAGAAAGCAAAGGGTTCGCGATCACTACCCATAAGGACATTTTCAGATTTCGAGTATTTTAGATTATTGGATGCGGGAGTTCAGCCTGTTCCTTTAGACTGAAGTATTTATTGGGGGTTTTGCTTGCTTTTTCTTTGTGGGTGAGGATAGGGATAGAATAGTGTCTGTTAGGTTTGCTGTTTTAGGGTTTTAAAAAGAATTACAGTAGAGTCTCACTTATCCAACATAAACAGGCCGGCAGAACGTTGGATAAGTGAATATGTTGGATAATAAGGAGGGATTAAGGAAAAGCCTATTATACATCAAATTAGGTTATGATTTTACAAATTAAGCACCAAACCATCATGTTTAACAACAAATTTGACAGAAAAAGTAGTTCAATACGCAGTAATGCTATGTAGTAATTACTGTATTTACAAATTTAACACCAAAATATCATGATGTATTGAAAACATTGACTACAAAAATGTGTTGGATAATCCAGAACGTTGGATAAGTGAGACTCTACTGTATTTGTTTCTAGTTTTGGTGTGTAAGTACAATGTACATCAGAAGTGGTCAGTGCACTTCTCATGCACACCAGGACTAGCCAATGCAAATTGTCTCTTGATTCAGATAGGAATCTAGTTTTTTTTTTGTTTTTTTTCGTGTCAGGAGTAACCGAAGTTGCTTCTGGAGTGAGAGAATTGGCCGTCTGCAAGGACGTTGCCCAGGGGACGCCCGGATGTTTTTGATGTTTTACCATCCTTGTGGGAGGCTTCTCTCATGTCCCCGCATGGAGCTGGAAGAGGGAGCTCATCCGCACTCTCCCCAGGTGGGATTCGAACCTGGCAACTTTCAGGTCAGCAACCCAACCTTCCAGTCACTTAGTCCACTACGCCATCTGGGGGCTAGGAATCTAGTGATCTAATCGCTCTTAGGATATTATCACATGTGGTGGAGTCCCCTGTGGCGCAATGAGTTAAACCCTTGTGCTGGCAGGACTGCTGACCAATAGGTCAGCGGATCGAATTTGGGGAGAGCAGGGTGAGCTCCCTCTGTCAGCTGCAGCTCCCCGTGCGGGGACATGAAAGAAGCTTCCCACAAGGATGGTAAAACATCAAACATCTGGGTGTCCCCTGGGCAACGTCCTAACAGATGACCAATTCTCTCATACCAGAGCAACTTGCAGTTTCTCAACTCGCTCCTGATATGGAAAAAAATTGTATGTGGTTCGTAATGCAAGTTATAGCTTCCCCATTTAGGAAGAGAAGCCCTTCCTTAAAGACAGACCAGGTAGTGATGCCTTTGAGGCTGATGAGCATGGATGCAGGTGGTCTTTGGCATCCCACCTGCCTTTGTCGGACAGGATCTAACTGTGAATGTTGTGTCTAATTTCCAAAGTCTTTCCTTACCCTTTTACCTCCTGCCCATATTTTTAGCATAAACTAAAACCTTAGTGATTCCTACTGCTCTGTTTCATTTTCAGGTGCCCTGTTTTGTTATCATTGACTCACTGGTGTGGTTGTCAAACCTGATTTATCAGAGCCCTGTTCCCAATGACCTTTAGAGTACGGCATGTTACAGCAGCCAAGTCTTCTCTCTCACCCCCACCCCAAACTCCCAGGAACAAAGAGAGGAATGAGTTGACATGGCTGTGCCCTCTTACACTCGGCTACATTTACGAGGTGACAGGACAGCTCTGTACGGTTCTATTAGTCTGTAGGTCAGTCATGATGCGAGATCGGGGTGTATCACACCTGGAAACTTGTCTCCTTCCTGGATTATTGTTGCCTGCTGTGGCAGTTACCTGGAGGAGGAGCAGGTTCCAAAGATGCACACAGACCCTCTTGTCACAACACAAAACAACACAGATGAGTTTGGACATTATCACACAAGGAAGAGTCATGGAACAACAGTGGTGTCGGATCCATTGAGGAGTTTTCCAATGCCTCACTAAACTGCAACTCCCAGGATCCCTTTGCATTGAGCCATTGAAGTTAAAGTGGTGTCAAACTGCATTAATTTTACAGTGTAGATCAGTGGTTCCCAACCTTTTTTTGACCAGGGACCACTCTCCAATATTAGTACAGTAGAGTCTCACTAATCCAAGCCTCGCTTATCCAAGCCTCTGGATTATCCAAGCCATTTTTGTAGTCAATGTTTTCAAAATATCGTGATATTTTGGTGATAAATTCATAAATACAGTAATTACAACATAACATTACTGTGTATTGAACTACTTTTTTGTCAAATTTGTTGTAAAACATGATGTTTTGGTGCTTAATTTGTAAAATCATAACTTAATTTGATGTTTGATAGGCTTTTCCTTAATCCCTCCTTATTATCCAATATATTCGCTTATCCAAGCTTCTGCCGGCCCATTTAGCTTGGATAAGTGAGACTCTACTGTACCAAAAGGGCCTAGCACTTTATAGTTGGCCTTACCCATGCTGAAGCCCTGGTCATCATATCTGGCCCCATTTTGTAACTGGTTTTTAAATTTTTGTTGTTGTTTTGAATTGTATGTTCTTGTTTCATGTTTATTATTTTTTATTATGTTTAATTTTGTTAAACATAATTGTACATTGTTGCATTGTTTCTTTTGCTATGTTGGAAACCACCCTGAGTCCTCTCGAGAAGATAGGGCGGTATATAAATAAAGTACAGTAGAGTCTCACTTATCCAACACTCGCTTATCCAACATTCTGGATTATCCAACGCATTTTTGTAGTCAATGTTTTCAATACATCATGATATTTTGGTGCTAAATTTGTAAATACAGTAATTACTACATAGCATTACTGAGTATTAAACTACTTTTTCTGTCAAATTTGTTGTATAACATGATGTTTTTGTGCTTAATTTGTAAAATTATAATGTAATTTGATGTTTAATAGGCTTTTCCTTAATCCCTCCTTATTATCCAACATATTCGCTTATCCAACGTTCTGCCGGCCCGTTTATGTTGGATAAGTGAGACTCTACTGTATTATTATTATTATTATTATTATTATTATTATTATTATTATTATTATTATTTATTGGGGTTACGGATCAGTTTTTGGTCAACTTTAGATTCATCCCCTGGTGGCACAGCAGGTTAAACCGCTGAGCTGCTGAACTTGCTGAGCGAACGGTCACCAGTTCGAATCCAGGGAGCGGGGTGAGCTCCCGCTGTTAGCCCCACCTTCTGCCAAACTTGCAGTTTGAAAACATGCAAATGTGAGTAGATCAATAGGTACTGCTTTGGCGGAAAGGTAACGGCACTCCATGCTGTCATGCCAGTCACATGACCTTCGAGGTGTCTATGGACAACGCCGGCTCTTTGGCTTAGAAATGGAGATGAGCACCAACTCCCAGAGTCGGACACAACGAGACTTAACCCTTATCTTTATCTCAGATTCGGTTTGGTTATTTGGGGTGCTGATTCAGAAAATTGCATTGGATAGACCATATCATCTCTAGTTCTGATATAGAACATATGCCATCCAGTAGTCTCCATCTGCTCGCCCACAGAAAACCATATTTAATAATCTAGAGCTGTTGTGATAGTAGTAATCTTTTGTGGGTAGTCAAGCCTCACCCATCCCGACATCCCAGTTGTCTTGGCACTATAAGAGAGTTTCGCGAGACCAGTCGCTCTTGTTGCCGCATAGTTTGAAAGCAACGGTGTAGTAATGGCGAGTCTGTGGGCCATATTTTCGTTCTTGAGGACCACTGGTGGTCCACGGACCACAGGTTGGGAACCACTGGTGTAGATGCACCCTTCATAGACCTTTGCAAATGAATTTTTGAAATAAAATATAATATCTATATTGTCTGATCAATCTCTATGTCACTAATTACTAGCATTGTGTAGTCATATCTTCATTAACGAACAATTGACGCATGAACTAAACCATCATGCACGTTGGCCTTTTGCAAGCTTTATTGGCTTCGCCACCCTCTGAAAAGCCATAAAACGTATTTACAAGCTCACAAAGTCCTGGCAGTTGTTTGCGATGAGGAAAGTAGGAGCAAACAAAGCAGGTCTGTTCTTTAAAATGAAAAAGGCGAGGTTTTCTTTTTTAAACTTCCGCCTCTCCGGCTGCATTACTCACAACTTTGTGTTGCATTGGGTCGTTCAGGAAAGGGGTTGTGAAGGAAAAATCCGGTTTCCATGCCAACTGGATCCTTTAAAATACCTTCCGTTACATGATGTTCTACCTTCACACTCTCACATAAATGGGGACACATTCAGATACTGTGTCCTGACTTTACTGAAGCAACGTTGCAGGGGACATCGGGCATCTAACCCTGGGTTTTAAGGGGTATTTCCAGCGGCAACCTTGGCCACTTTCTCTACAGAAGCATGCCATTTATATATGGCATTACCAGACCTGTAGAGATCTGGAAAACCAACTTTAATAAGGATAATACAAAACAGGTTTTTAAAATGCTAGTTATTTTGTGTTCTACTTTTATACCATTTTATACTGTTGCACTTTTGTATCCCATTTATTGGTATTTGTATGGTCTCAGCCTTAATAAATGACTACTTGTACATTTGTACATCAATTAAACGACTCTCCAGGCTTGAAAGTTTAAACAAACATTAATATTGTTGTCAGCTAAGGGACTTCATCACAGTCTATGGGTGCATCTACACTATAGAATTAATGCAGTTTGACTCCATTTGAACTGCCCTGGCTCATTGCTGTGGAATCTTGGGAGTTTTAGCTTTGACTTCACTGTCAAAGAGTGTGGGAGCCTCATCAAACTACAACTCCCAGGATTCCATAGCATTGAGCCATGGCTCATAAAGTGATGTCACGCTGCATTCATTCTATGGTGTTAAGGATCAGGACACCCGTAGGGATACCAAGGTGCTTGTTTATAAAGGTATTGTCCTCCCAACCCTGCTCTACGCCTGCAAAACATGGACTGTTGACAGACATCACACTCTACTCCTGGAATGATTCCATTAGCGTTGCCTCTGAAAAATCCTGCAAATCTCTTGGGAAGACAGGTGGACAAATGTCAGCATGGTAGAAGAAGCAAAGACCACCAGCATTGAAGCAATGCTCCTACGCCATCAACTCCGAATGCCTAATCACCACCTCCCAAAGCAGTTACTATACTCCCAACTCAAGAATGGAAAATGGAATATTGATGGACAGCAAAGGAGATTTAAAGATGGGCTTAAAGCTAACCTTAAAAACTATGGAATAGACACAGAGAACTAGGAAGCTCTGGCCCATGATTGCTCTAACTGGAGGTCAGCTGTGACCAGCAGTGCTGTGGAATTTGAAGAGGCACAAATGGAGGGCTTAAGGGAGAAATGTGCCAAGAGGAAGGCGCATCAGGTCAACCCTGACTGGTACCATCTTCCACCCGGAAACCGATGTCCTCACTACGGAAGAACATGTGGTTCATGAATAGATCTCCACAGTTACCTACATATCCGCCACCAAGATGCTAAACTTGGAAGGCCATCATGCTCAGACAACGAGGGACCGTCAAAGTAAGTAAGTAACATCCAGTGTGTTATTGAAATACAATTCCCAGCAATTCCTAGCCAGTATAGCCAGTGGTAAAGAATGCTGAGGGCTATAGTGCAATTCTCTCCCTTTTCCTAATGGACTGGCAAGGACTAAGGAAGCATGATTCTGCTTCCAAATGTTATCTGTCAGTGATGACATTGTGTGTCTATCCATTTGTTTGATGTCTTCCCAGAAGATGTGAAGAAAAGGCTATCAAATAAAAGGAAACAGTAAAGGACATTTCCATTTTGTAGCTATCAGTCAGCCAAATTACAAAAGGAGTGTCCTGTCCTTTACAAATTCAATTTTCTCACATCAAAAAGCAGGAGGGGAAAAGCGGCTGAGAGATATGAGCATCAGCGGCAATGCCAGAGAGACTTTTTAGTGGGATAAAACACCCCCCCCCCCAAAAAAAAACCTGTTTTCTCCCTCTCCAAGATCCCAAGGGAACAAAGACCAAGTAGAGTATGTTCCTGGTTGCACCGGTAGCATACATGACTAATTGACATGTTTCAGCAAGCGAGGGAGGTCCAACCCAAGGCAAGACTGGTGCGCTTCCCATGCGCCCAGAAGCACAGAACGGCGACCTGGTAAAGAATCACAAAAATTGGCCTTCAAAGAGGAACATGGCACAAAGACTCTCAAAAGAAGCAAAAAGGGACAGTTGGAATTCATATCATGCAAGGCTGACAATCAGGAGGAAGCTAGTAACTAGTTTGTATTCTTCCGAAACACTGAGTGAACGTACTGATTTCAGTTCACTTTAGCCATGTATTAATATCTTGCTCCCAGACAGCACTTTCCCAATGGTCACATTTTTAGAAGGAGGTTTTGGGATGGAACCTGTGAATATCCACAGCAGTACGTATGTAACATCTGTGCAAATGTCACCAACAGGATTCCAGACTACAGCTACAAATTGCATTGGTTTTTAAACATGAGTTGCTCCGCTCCTCTTTTAAGACAGAAAGCAAGGTATAAATATGATGACGACAATGATATGATAATAGAGCTGGCAGTTGGCCTTATGTGTGTGCAAAATTGAACCAAATGTCCATATGTATTCTGGGTTGCTGTGAGTTTTCCAGGCTGTATAGCTATGTTCCAGAAGAATGCTTCTGGAACATGGCCATACAGCCCGGAAAACTCACAGCAACCTAGTGATTCTGGCCATGAAAGACTTCAACAACACATACGTATTTTATTCCAGCCCTCCATTTCTGATTAAGAGCAGGATATACATCTACAAAAAACCAATGAAGATAACAAGGCTATTGGATTTTTGAACCCTGTGCGTCGCTGGCACCGTTTGTGTTCTGCCAGTTTCTCCTGCAGAGTTAGATCCGGCTTATGCAAGATGGCACTTGCGTGAGAACTTAGCCCTGTCCCCCAGCCAGCTCCCGAGAACGTATGAACTGGCAGCATGAAAAAAGAAAACAACACAGCAACATTTGTTATTTTGGTTTGACAGGTTTATACAACATGCCTACACACACATCCCCCTGATAAATGATGAGAGGAATGGTTCTGCAAGGATTCCAGGAAAGAATTCCAAATACAAGGGAGAAGGTATTTCAAACCTGTCTAATAACTTCAACTGTTGAGAAGGGTCTAAAAGTTGCATATATTAAAGGCCAGCAGTGTGAATGTATACATGACTACTCAGAAATCAAACTTTCAAGTTCAACAGGGCTGGTTCACAAGTTAATGACTACAGTATAGGCAGGGCCGGCCCCACTATTGAGGCCCCTGACGCCGCCGCCTCGGGCGCAGGCCCGGGGGGGCGCCGTCAGGCTGGGCGGGAGGCGGGGCACCGCCCTGACGGTGCCCCGCCTCCCGCCCAGTGCGCCCTGGCCCGTCTGGCCTTTCCTAGCTGGCCAGACTGCAGCGGAGGTCCCTGCAGGCCGCAATCGCGGCCTGCAGGGACCTCCGCTGCAGTCTGGCCTGCTACGAAAGGCCAGACGGGCGAGCGGGAGTAGCGTGGGAGGCGGGGCCAAGGCACGCTGGGCGGGGGGGAGCGGCCTCAGAGCTGGCCCCGCCTCCCACGCTACCCCCGCTCGCCCGTCTGGCCTTTTGTAGCAGGCCAGACTTCAGCGGAGGTTCCTCCAGGCCGCGATCGCGGCCTGGAGGAACCTCCGCTGAAGTCTGGCCTGCTACAAAAGGCCAGACGGGCGAGCGAGGGTAGCGTGGGAGGCGGGGCCAGCTCTGGCCCCGCCCCCCGCCCAGCGTGCCCTGGCCCCGCCTCCCACGCTGCATGGGAGGCGGGGCCAGGGCACGCTGGGCGGGGGCGGGGCCAACTCTGGCCCCGCCCCCTCACTATTCGCCCTGGCCCCGCCTCCCACGCAGCGTGGGAGGCGGGGCCAGGGCACGCTGGGCGGGGCCATGGCGCCGGTGGCGGGGGCGCTTTTCAGCACCCCCGCTTCCCATCAAAAAATTTCTCCGGCCGGCCCTGAGTATAGGCCTAAAATTTCTCTCTGAATTCCATCTGCACTATAGAGTTAATGCAGTTTGACACCACATTCACTGCCATGCCTGGATGCTATGGCATCCTGGGGTTTGCCTTCTCTGCCAGAGTGCCAGGTGCCAACTCCCAGGATTGTATAATATTGAGCCATGGCAATGAAAGTGGTATCAAAGTGGGCTAGTTTTATAGTGTAGCAGTGTCAGTGTGACTTGAGTTAGATGGCATCCCACGTGTTAAGATTTTTTTCAACCTTTATTTCACTTTTTCATTGCCTCTTTGTTGGTGCCAGGCATTCCTAGTGCCAATGTTTGCACCTTTCTAGGCTCCATTGCAAAGTCCTTTTGGCCCACAGATCAAGGGTCTGCCTTGTTTTCCAAAACCAGCTCCTCTTTTGCGGTCCATTCTACCTATAATCGAGGCCTAGGTTTTAAACTTTGTCACCATGACTCAGAACAAAGCCGAAAGCCCTCCAGTCACATGGAGAGACGGCTTTGTTTTCCTGCGAGAACTGCTCTGACTCAGTTTGAAGGCATTTTGCACAGAGGAGCAAAGTGTACCTACCTGACAGTTAGTCTGCATTTCCCAAGGGAGCGGCGCACATAAAATTAAAAGCTTGACAATCTACTTACAGTGTGACCTGGGTACTTGCATATCTCTGTTTTCAAGACGTTTAGGACCAAAATAGGTGAAAAATTCAGGTTGCACCTATATCATGACCACCTTCATGTTAACATGCCCTCCAACCATGCCAGTTGGGCAGGAGTAGTCCATACTAATTCTCTACCATCCCACTTTCTCATGTTCCTGTTTCTCTCTTTGGCCTCCTGCCTTTGTTTGCAGCTTACTTAAATGGCTGAAAAAGTAGGATCTGAAGGAAGTGTCATTTATCAGTGCTTTGAACGTTTGCATAACGGACCCCCTTCTCCTCAAATAGCTATTGCCCATGCAGTTTTTTTTCCGTGTTAGGAGCAACTTGATGTGAGAGAACTGGCCGTCTGCAGGGAGGTTGCCCAGGGGACACCCGGATGTTTTGCTATCCTTGTGGGAGGTTTCTCTCATGTCCCAGCATGGGAAGCTGGAGCTGACAGGCGGGAGCTCACCCCGCATCCTGGATTCGAATTGCTGACCTTTCGGTCAGAAGTCCTGCTGGAACAAGGGTTTAACCCATTGCACCATGCAGTTGGTCCGTCACATTCGCCAGAGTTTGATGAAAGTGGGAAAACCATAAATAGAAAAACACACTATTTTTAAAACCTTCAGAAACACCTCTTTAGGAATCTCTAGTCCTCCAGATGACTATGACATATTCAACAAACCCACAAATGAACAAATCCAGTGGTAGTTGACCACTGAGTTGCACCGGAGACTGGACAAATACCTAAAGCAGTGTTCCCTATAGGAATCTCTAGATCTTCCAATGAAACTTTATGGTCAGCTTTTGGGCAGAAAAAGGCTGAAGGACATAAAGTTTTCTAGAGACAACAAATTCATAAAATCCAAGAATAATCAAATCCGCAAAAGTGAAACTCGAAAATGTGGAGGGCCAACAGGAATAGGACTAGACCCCTCTCTCTTCTTTTCCTTTTGCCTCCCTATCTTCCTTCTCTCTGTTTCTTAAAGTGTTGACATTTTCACCCTGGTAAGAATATTTGGTATGTATATTAGCAGGGTGCAGCAGGCTTATGGCTGTTAAATAGGAGTAAATACCCATAAAAGTATTCATCATACTTATGAGTAAAGACTTCGGCACTTGCAGCTGGGTAAAAATAGAACACGTAGGTTTATTGGTTCACGAAATCCATTCAAAAATAGAACGGGATGTAGGGAAAAACACTAAAGCCCCTGACACTGGTTTTCATACTGGTTTGTTACAAGATGCACAAAACACATCTAGGGGTGCGTCCACACTGTACAGTTGCAGAAGTTTGATACCACCAGTTTAATTAATCACTCTTTGACAAATCCCCTTTTCCGATAGTCCCAACCATATAATTCCAAACCCCATATCCATACATTCCCATGGCTGTATGTAAGAAATCCCAGGTCCAAGTAGCATAGACAGGTTTGTTTGATGGGATACATGATGCCAGTCAAGGAACAGTGGCATCCAAGGTGTAGTTGGTTGCATCATTCCTTGCATTTTAATCCCATGACACGCTAAGCATCATTATATGTGCACAACCACATCAAATAAGAACAGCCAAGAGCCGATTACATATGTGCGGATGTTGCCCATGCCCACAAGATGTGGCCAAAGTAGACTTGTCCTATCATGCAAAGCACAGATAACAGCAGGGTTTCACTGCTCTTTCCCAAAAGCATGGGATTCCTCCACATATATGTGTGTAAGTATGTGCGTGCTATGTGTATATATGATATATATACACATAACGCATATATACACATAACACACATACTTACACATACACACACAATGGCTTTGATGATAGTAGCTATTATGCCATCTTCCATATTCTAATCCTCATTTTCTTCAAAGTGAATCTGGGCGAGAATAAATGATTAACAAGAGTAAACAACTGTTGTCCCTAACAACAGCCTCTGAAGCTATGGTTACTGTAAATATTGCACGATGCAGAGTTTCCCTATTTTCTTGATTCATTGCAAAAAGAAAGAAAGAAAGAAAAGATCTACCCTGAATAACGTGTTTTTTCCATAAGTGCTTCATTTCCTTTCACTGCAACAATCGCCTGTGGATTTGAATAAACTCCCTTTGAGAAAGAGGGTTGTCAACATGAAATAAGGGACCGGGGCTCCTAACCTTGAACGGCTGTATAGAAAAGGGAGTTTCAGCAGGTGTTGCCTGCAATGTTTAAAGAGGGAAAAGCCTTGTTTCTTATTTCACTTGTCAAAACTATTGAGAACAGCAATGGTGAAGGTAAGAAGTCAAGGTTTTCTTTTCTTTCGAAACAGATTGGGAGGTATAGTTTCTCAATGGCCTATGGGAGTATTTTCTGCAACTGTCAAGGGAGGGAAATATAAAAGCTGTTGGATGTCCGATCTAGAAACCAATATTGGGTGATGGGATCCCTTCTGTTGATCCCGTTGCACCATAGTATGTGCACATCTGTCCTAATAACCCAGTCTAGTGGTTGTGATGGTCCCTGGTCTAGTGGTTTTTATACAAGAGTATATACAATACCTGGCTTCTTCAAGTGCCACATATACTTGTGTATAAGGGCAGGTTTAGTGGCCCAAATTATGGGGTTTGGTATGAACTGTGTCTAAGTCAAGGGGAAGTCTGCAGAGGGGAACATGCCTGAGCCAACTCAATGGGCCGTTGATCCCTTTTCCTACCCAGTCACCCAAAATCCTACCCAGTCATGCCTGTGAGAGTTGCCCTCTCCACTTTCAGAGGGTCACATCAACTCATCCAGTTGGACTGATACAAACATTCAATTGCAGGCAAAGTCTTTGAGATGGATTACGGTCCCATGCGTTACATTGCTTTTTCAGTACTTTCACGAAATCCCTTTGCCCGTTTTATTGAAACATTTGCCTACCTTCCAACACAAATATATCATGGCTCAATTTGTACCCTACCTAAGTACGTGCCTCGCCATATGTGCAATACCTGCTCTGCTCTGTTTATAGGATACAGCCATATCCTCTCAGGTGCAATCATTATTTTCCACTCTGGAAACATAGAGGCATCTTCGTCCCTGAGAGATGGACTGTAGGAAGTCCTCCCCGGACGCCCCTCCAGTGCACATCCCGTCCTGGTACAAGTTGCATAAAGCCTACAGAGAGGTGCCATGGGGTGGTTTATCCTATTAGAAAATACATTGGGATTGCAGTCTCTCCAGCCCCACCAACACCAAGCTTACAAAACAGACTTCCTGCTGGCTATATGAGGGAGAGAGTACACTGCGCTTGGCTGGAGGCCAATGCAACACGCTCCTTTATGCAACGCAGAATAGGGAAGGGCAGCTCAGGGGGCCTTGGAGGTATTTCTGTTGATCCAAATCACTCCCAGGACTACTCAGTGTAGGCGCTATGACCCTGAAATGCATACATGGCTTCTAGTGCTTCCAGAGTGCATCTACACTGTCGGATTAGTGCAGCTTGACACTGGTGTCACAGAAACACATTGAGTGTTCTTGGGTACATACTGTAAAATGAGTGCAGTCTGTCGTCACTTGAACTGCTGTGGATCAATGCTATGGACTCTTGGAGTTTTGTAGTTTGGTCAAGTAGCAGCGCTCTTTGACAGAGGAGGCTAAAAAGTTTATAAAAATCACAAAGCTCCCATAGCATAGAGTCCTGGCAGTTAAAGTGGTGTCAAACTGCATTCATTCTACAATACAGCTGCACTTACAGACACAACTTTCATGCTGTGTTCTGTGTGCGTTCTGTATGCCACGACAAATAGTGGAGCTGTAAGCATAGTTCATTAATTTTTGCCAGCCCAAATGAGCAGACAAAGGAAACCAGAATTGCGAATGTAGTTTTGGAGGCTGTCCATACTACAATTATAGTGCTATGAATGATTCTTAAATGCTATGGCAACAGGCATACTATGAGATTTGTCAATTAGGCAGGAATATTGAGGGTTTCCAACTAGAGGTTTTTACAAACCACAGAATCCTATGGCACTCTGCCATGACAGTTAAAGTGCAATCATAGCCACCAATCTACACTGCCATATAATCCAGTTTCTGAATCCTGATCATCTGCTTTGAACTGGATTATATGGCAGAGAAGACTTGCATAATCCAGTTCAAAGAAGATAACCTGCATTCAGAAACTTGATTATATGGTGGTGTAGATCCAGCCACACTGTGGGTGCATCTACACTATAGAATGAATGCAGTTTGAACATTCATTTCAAAATTCAAATTACAACTTCCACAGCTTCATAACACTCCAGGGCAGTCAAAGTGGGGTCAAACTGCATTAATTCTAGTGTAGCTCAGGCATGGGCAAACTTTGGCCCTCCTGGTGTTTTGGACTTCAACTCCCACAATTCTCAACAGCCTCAGGCCCCTTCCTTTCCCTGCTCAGCCACTTAAGCGGAGTGGAGTATTTTCCCTTTCTCAGCATTAACACTGTTTAGTTTGGCTCCTCTTTAGCGGAGGGAAAAACACCTGCCTTTCACAATAGCTGCAACTGAAGCACATAAACAAACAGGCAGGTAAAGAACATTAAGCCGCGATTAATCCAATGTGTGTGAATTCCCAGTGGTTCGATCCATCCTTGTCAAGTACGGAGTGAAATAATTATGCAATATTACACTACGGTTACATAACTCTTTGCTAACAGTGTGATTTGTGTCATTCCTGGGGATGATAAACAGGAAATAATAATAACCATGCAGGTAAAAACAAACCCCAAAAAACAAAACAAATCCAAACAGCTTTGTCATAGCGACTGTCAAAACAAGTCAGTGGACTGCAAGGAAAAGATGAGTAAACAAATATTTTCTGGGAAATTTCTTCCTCGTTGCCTTCAGCAAAATCCAAATTATTTATAGCTTCCGCCAAACCAATCTTTACAGAAACTGGGTGCATATACACTGTAGAATTTATGTAGTTTGACACCACTTTAACTGCCATGGTTCAAGGCTATGGGACCCTGGGAGTTGCAGTTTGGCAGAGCAGGCCTTGCAAAATTACAACGCCCAGGACTCCGGAGCCTTGAGCCACGGTGGTTAAAATACTGTCAAACTGTGTTAACTCTACAATGTAGACACATGCTAAAATGAAACACAGAATTTTGCAGTTTTTGAACAATTCTGCCTCTTTTTTAAGCCATTTTGTGTCTCAATGAGATATAAAGGCTGGATACAAATATATAAATATAATAAGAATAAGAATAATCAATTTCTTGATTTCTGGAGCTTATGACACCTGTCTAATAATATTAATAATGATGATGATGATGATGATGATGATAATATTATAAAAAGTTACAGAAAATGAATACGTAAAACTACTCTGGGACTACCGAATTCAGACTGACAGAATTTTGGAGCACAATACTCCTGATCTCACGATCATGTTAAAAAACAAAATATGGATTGTCTGGGTGCAGTGCCTATAGATCTTGGCCTGCACTTAAACACAATTGGTGCTGACAAAATTACCATCTGTCAGATGTAAAAGGCCACCCTACTCGGATCTACAGGCATTATTTGCCGCTACATCACATAGTCCTAAACACTTAGGAAGTGTCTGACGTGTGATCCAATACATAGTGATCTTGTTTGCTGTGTCCTAATGTTGTGTATCTAATAATAATAATAATAATAATGATAATAATAATAATAAATCTGGGTTGCTGTAAGTTTTCCGGGCTGTATGGCCATGCTCCAGAAGCATTCTTTCCTGACGTTTCAGCCACATCTATGGCAGGCATCCTCAGAGGTTGTGAGGTCTGTTGGAAACTTGACAAGTGGTGTTTATATATCTGTGGAATATCCAGGGTGGGAGAAAGAACTATTGTCTTGAGGCAAGTGTGACTGTTGCAATCGATCACCTTAGTTAGCACTGAATAGCCTAGCAGCTTCAAAGCCTGGCTGCTCTAGTCTGAAGGAATCCATTGTTGGAAGGAGTTTTTTTTCGTGTCGGGAGCAACTTGAGAAACTTGAGAATTGGCCATCTGCAAGGACGTTGCCCAGGGGACGCCTGGATGTTTTTACCATCCTTGTGGGAGGCTTCTCTCATGTCCTTGCATGGAGCTAGAGCTGATAGAGGGAGCTCATCTGCGCTCTCCCCAGATTGGATTCAAACCGGCAACCTTCAGGTTAGCAACCCAGCCTTCAAGTCATCAGTCCTGCTGGCACAAGGCTTTAACCCACTGCGCCACCAGGGGCTCCTGGAAGGTGTTAGCTGGCCCTGATTGTTTCGTGTCTGGAATTCCCACTTTTCCTTAGTCTGGGCGGATCTTTGTCTTTACTCTCTTGGCTTGTTCTAGGCCTTGGAGCTCTTCTGATGTCTTAGGTGGAGTTTCCATTGGCCTATAATAATAATCTCTTTATTACTTTACTGAGCTTATACCTGTCTAATAATAATAATACTCGACCACTTTCCTGACACTCCCCCCCTCACCTTGGCTTCAGGGGCGTGGCTAAGGGGTGGGGGTGGGCGTGGCCTAGGCGGCGAGTTTTGCACACCTCCCTCCTTCCCTCGCCAACGGTCGCCCTCGCGCTGACGAGTTGTTTACTTCCCCGACCGCCCCGCCCCTCCTCCTCCCCCCGGCCCTCTCGGCGCGCCATTGGCTGCCCCCCTAGCCAATCACCACGCCGCAAAGGTCATCAAACCTGCGAAGGGGGCGCGCGCCTGCGTGGGCGGGAAGAGTGTGTGGGAGGTCGGCTCATTCCATCGTTTGTAGGCTTTAGAACACACCCCTAACGCCTCTCCATCGCTCCTATTGGGCGATTCGTACGCGTCTCTCACGCCGATTGGCTATCACTCCTGCCCTTCACTGCTCTAGGGATGTTTGCGCTACACTCCCATCTGGAAAGCCCGTGTGTGAGGCCACGATTGGCCCGCCTCCTCCTCCAACGGAACTACAGAGGAACACCCGACTTCGCTTTCCATTGGGAGAAACTCCCGCTTTTCATTGTGAGTGACGTCAAGGCTTCCCAACGCTCGCCAATGGGGACAGAGTGCTGATTGGTTCGTTTCGCGTTCCCATTGGGTGGCTGGCTATACACACAGGCCCAGTTGTGGGATAAGTCCCGCCCCCTTCCCTCCTCTCTTTCTCCCTCACTCACCCTTCGCCACCTTCTCCCCACCCTCCCGCAGGGGGTCACGTGATGTTTTCGCCGTGGAGCCGTCGCTGAGGGAGAGGAGGAGGCCGCTTGGCGCTTCTGCGAGAAGGAAGGCGGCCCGGGCGAGCCGAGGAGGAACCCGAGGCCTTCCCTGACTGACTGGGAAGCGGCCTATGCCCATCGGGGCCTGCCTTTCCCGCCTGGAAGATGGCGAGCGGGATGCTGGGCCCCAGAGAGGAGGCAGCGGGGCCAGGAGCTGAAGGCCTTGCCCAGGCCTCCAAGCCCAGCGCCTCCTCCAGGCTGACTCCCAGCGAGGAAGAGCCAGAGCTGGAGACCGGCAGCACCTTGGCCTCGGCCCCTCACCCTCTGATGCTGCTCCTGAGGAGGTCCCCCAGCTCCTCCCTTTGCCTGGTCCAGGAGGAAGAAGCTGAGGGAAACCTGGGCCGAACAGGGCCCCTTTCTGCTCTGAGGGCCCCTTCGGCGCTCCCCGGCGACGACGTCCGCAAGTGTGGCTACCTTCGCAAGCAGAAGCATGGCCACAAGCGCTACTTCGTGCTGCGGGCCGAGAGCCACTTGGCACCCGCACGGCTGGAGTACTACGACAGCGAGAAGAAGTTCAAGAGTAGCCTCAGAGCGGCGGCATCATCCGCGGCATCCTCTGGCGGGGCATCCGTGGCCCTGTGCTGCCCGCCTCCCAAGCGGGTGATCCCCTTGTACCAGTGCTTTACCGTCAGCAGGAGGGCGGATGCCAAACACAAGCACATCATTGCCCTCTACACCAAGGATGAATACTTTGCCATGGTGGCTGAGAACGAGGCGGAGCAGGAAGGTTGGTACCACGCCATAAGCGAACTCATGAGCCAAAGCAAGCGTGGTTTTTTGGAGCAGGAAGACCACGCCGACCCGCAGCTGGATAGCAACAATGATGACGACGAGCACTATGGCGCCAACCTGAGGCCAGGCACTGTGTTCAAAGAAGTGTGGCAAGTCAACGTCAAGCCAAAAGGGCTGGGCCAGACAAAGAACTTGACTGGGGTCTACCGGCTGTGCCTTTCGAGCAAGGCCATCCATCTGGTCAAGCTGAATACCGAGGTGCCCTCCGTCCATTTGCAGCTGATGAACATCCGCCGGTGTGGACACTCTGAAAACTTCTTCTTCATCGAGGTGGGCCGGTCCGCCTCCATCGGGCCCGGGGAATTGTGGATGCAAGTTGACGATTCGGTGGTGGCCCAGAACATGCACGAAACCTTTCTCGAGACC
This sequence comes from Anolis carolinensis, assembly GCF_035594765.1. Taxonomy (NCBI): domain Eukaryota; kingdom Metazoa; phylum Chordata; class Lepidosauria; order Squamata; family Anolidae; genus Anolis; species Anolis carolinensis. The sequence goes on along the minus strand of NW_026943823.1, from coordinate 13,272,213 downwards.
ATGAAAGCTTTGAAAGCCTTCTCGGAGTTCAGGCCTCGCAGCAAGAGCCAGTCTTCTGGGGGAGGGAGTAGCACCAACCCCATTTCCTTCATCACAACCAGGAGGCACCTTGGCAACCTGCCACCCAGCCAGACTGGCCTACAAAGAAGGTCCAGAACGGAAAGTGTTACTGGGGGAACCCCTCCTACCACCAAGAGTAGCAGTTCTTACCGCTTTAGAACCTCCAGTGAAGGGGAGGGGACCATGACGAGACCGTTCAGGTCAGTTACTGGGAGTCTGATTCACCTGAACACTGCAAGGATGAATTTGGGTCGCCAGGAAGGCACTGGGCGATACGTTAGAGCGGCATTCAGCTCTTCCTATCACACCAGGTCAGCTTCCCTTCCAGTATCTCATTTCCCTTCTACTACCAGCCCCATCAGTGTTTCTTCAAGCAGTGGCCATGGATCAACTTCGGATACTCTTGTAAGACCTTCCAGTTCTTCTGTCTGTGGGTCCCCAAGTGATGGAGGCTTTATTTCTTCTGATGAATATGGCTCCAGTCCTGGAGACTTCAGGTACTTTCGTGTGAGAAGTAATACTCCAGATTCCTTGGGCAATACACCACCAATCAGGGAAGAGAATTGCTTGAGTGAATACATGTCTATGAGCAAGCAGCAAATGGATAATAATACCTCAAGAGATGATTACCGGGAGGCTGAGAAATGCTTCAGAAAAAGAACTTATTCTTTAACCAAACCTGCATGTATACAACAGAGAACACCCCAATCTGCAGCTTCATTAGATGAGGATCCTATCGGAAGCCATGGACGCCTGCCTTGTTCCGAATCGCCAAAATTCAAAAATAACCCTGAAGCTGAGTATGGGGAAGCTGCCCTTGAATCTGTATGTAATCAAAACAGGAATAAAGCCAGAGATGATGGATACATGCCAATGATGCCAGGAGTTGCATCTTCTCTTGCAAGCAACAGCGATTATCTGCCAATGACTCCAAAAAGTGTATCTATTCCAAAACAGATAAACAGTTCTTGGTCATCAATTCAGGCTGACTCCAAGGGGTACATGATGATGTTTCCTAGGGCAGTCACTTCTCCCATTCGGAGTCCTTTGACTGGATTTAATTCTAAAGCCGGCAGTGAAAAATTGGCAAACAATGAGTATATGGATATGTCACCTGGAAGCTCAGGTGCTCCAAAACACCCTGGTGATTCAAATTATATGCAAAGCAGTGCTGGTTCCAAAGCTTTTGGTTCTTATTTCTCTCTCCCACGAAGCTTTAAGGCTGTGACAGGGGAAAACGGTGAACATGATGAGTATGTTCCAATGTCGTCACCTGGAAAATTATTGTATGATGGGACTGAAAATGGCAAAAGTATCAGTAATGAAGTTCTGACTAATGGTCTTTCCAAAGCATCTCTCCTAAAAAGTTCAGATGAAGGCCTTGCACAGAACAGAGTTATCAGGCCTACAAGGCTTCCGCTTGGTACTAGAGGTAGCAACACCATACCAAGAATGTATGATCGTACAATTCCACTTGAGCCATCTAGCCCCGGAGAATATATAAACATTGACTTTGGGGAAAAGGCCAGTAATACACCATATTCTTTATCTGCAGAAGGGTCTCCTTCGTCTCTTGGTTCCAGCAGTGACCATAGACAGTCACCACTTTCGGACTATATGAGTGTAGACCTTGATGTCCAATCACCCAAAGCTGCTAAAGAACTCTCCAGCTCTTTGACAGATATTTCTATTTATGCAAGTTCCAGCATCCCCAGAAACCCACCTGATGCTGATTATGCTAGGCTATCTTTCGGCACTGCTTGTGTTAGCACAGCAAGTGGTAGGATGGATGACTATACCGAGATGACCTTCAGCATGGCAGCCACACCACCTGGACCATTTGACACAGAAAGCAAAAATTGCTTAAAGATTGATAGTCCTCCTTCCATAGTTAATAGACTCTGCATTGTTGATCAGTATGCTGGTGGGAGTAACTTCCCTGTTCCCAGTCCTGATCCTCTTGTAGTACCTAAAGTTATTCGTGCTGATCCGCAAGGAAGGAGACGGCATAGCTCTGAAACCTTTTCTTCTGCCGCCACTGTTACCACTTCCTCATCTTTCTTTACTGACAGTAGTAAAAGGCACAGCTCTGCCTCTTTTGACAATGTGTGGCTGAAACCCGAAGAACACATTTCAGATGGCCATGAAAGCAAGATGTCCAGAGATACGTCAACTGGGTTTCAGAATGGCTTGAACTATATAGCTCTCAATTTACGGGAGAACCCTTTAAACTGTGAGGAGAGCCCAAATACACCAAACTGCCACCTCCCAAATGGTACTCTGAATCTCGAAAGTGGAGTGTATGTAAGCATAGACTTCAGTAGATCAGATGGCTTGAAGTGCAACTCTGCGAGAAAAGGTTTGTAGTCTTTGCAAACATTTACAAAGATAGAATGCCTGTGTACATTAATGTGAACCACACCTTTCTCTTTAGAAATGGCTACGTTTTCCATTTAACACTTTTCATTGGGTAGTGTCACTGAATTTATGCGGTCAACCAAAGATCTGGGTCACAGTAACTTGCTATATTTATATAGTTTAGTTAAGTTTAGTTAAAATTGTTATATGTCTGGGGGATAAAGTAATAAACCTATATCGGTAACCATAAGTTATGGGGTGGCCAGACATTAGATCAGAATCTTCTGGTAAATGTCTGGGTTATTTGCAATAGGCAAAAAGGGTTTCTGAATAGTGGCAGCAAAACCTTTGAACGCTCCCTCCTCTTCTTACGTTACTGAAGAAGGAGGCTCATGGGAAAGCCAGGAATAATTTTCTGTGTGACAAAAGCTTGGAGACCCTTTTGATTTCTTAGGGTTTTCTCATTCAAGAAATGCTTGGGAGTTGTTTTTTCCAACTACTTCTAAAATAGAGCCGAGTTCCCATGTTGTTCATTGACAGTCTCCCTTTCCAGTATAAACCAGGGCTGGCCCTGTTTAGCTTCCAAGATCAAATGGGATCTATTGCCTTCAGGATATTCAGGTCAGGCCAAACATGAACCATGAAACATTATGTTCCTTGATTCTGACACAGCCCACTCAGAATCACTATTTGACACCTCACTCTGGTAGATCTTAACGTTCTAACAAAAATTGATCATCAAAGTCTGTAAATTCCTGCTGTAGATGTACACGTGTGTTTCTACAGTTTTATTCTGTGCATATTGCCTCTTTCAGAATCACCAAAAAATCATTAGCTACATTGGCTCTTCTAAAGAATAAACTTTTAATGTTGCATCTGAATACTTCAGCATAAAAACCCGGGGAGAGCACGGATGAGCTCCCTCTATGAGCTCCAGCTCCATGTGGGGACATGAGAGAAGCCTCCCACAAGGATGGTAAAACATCAAAAACATCCGGGCATCCCCTGGGGCAACGTCCTTGCAGACAGCCAATTCTCTCAGCCCAGAAGCAACTCTGGTTGCTCCTGACACGAAAAAAAAGCATAAAAAGGAGGGATGGAAAAAAGAATCATGACGACACCACCTTTAAGACTAACAGGCCTTCATTTTCCCATGAGAATGAAATGAATCCAGACTCAATTTTCATATGCTGTACATACATCCAAAGAATTAGGTTTATATCCAAGAAATCTTATGTGAAAATAAAACCAGTTAGTCTAAAAAGTATAGCCACGTTCCTTCTTTTTTCTTCCCCCCTTCATCCTTTTATGCTGCAAGAGACTAATTAATGCAGATAGTTTGAATACTGTGGAGTTTCATGTTACAGTTTTTAGAGAAGTTGCGTAAAAAAATTGGTTTTCTGAGGTCCTGGAGAAGGTATTGTTTCCAGAGTCATAATACAAGTTCTTCACAGTTTCTGCATTGTGTTGCTCATTCTGTTATCTGCAGTATAGGCACATAACCCTAAATTTAAGAGGAGGGGAATAATGATTGTATTCTAAATATTTTGAGAAATTTTTTTGTGGGGAGGTTGTACATCTCAGCACATTGTTGTCTATTGGCACTCTCCTACCTTAATTTTCCAAAGGTTTTTGTGTGTGTTTTACTTTGAGGTGTTTTTTTCTGAATTCAGTGGGGTTTACTTACAAATCAGTGTATATAAGGTTGCATCTTAGACAGTTTTCTCATTTATCATGTGAGCTTGATGATAACTTTTTCAAAGAACTTGGCTTGCTTTAAGCTGTGCATATATACATATTCAAGATGTAAGTTACATATTTGACATATCAATAAATAGAATAAACATAGAGGGTACCTTACAGTTTGTAAGACTAGTCTAATAATAGCTCTGTAGTGTTCTGACAGTCAAAAATGGCCTGGAATATTTTTGCTATCATCTTCAGGTGTTTGGGAGCCCCTGATGGCGCAGAGGGTTAAACCATTGAGCTGCTGAACTTACTGACTGAAAAGTCAGAAGTTCGAATCCGGGGAGCGGGTGAGCTCCCACTGTTAAACCCAGCTTTTGCCAATCTAGCAATTTGAAAACATGCAAATGTGAGTAGATCAATAGGTACTGCTCTGGCAGTAAGGTAATGGCGCTCCATGCAGCCATGCCAGCCACATGATATTGGAGTGTCTACGGACACCACTGGCTCTTTGGCCTAGTAATGGAGATGAGCATCAACCCCCAGAGTCGGACACAACTAGACTTAATGTCAGGGGAAAATCTTTATATTTTACCTTAGCAGTGAACTAGGGTCATAAGATAATATAACCCTAATGTTTTGTATGTTTTCATTTGAAAACATAATCAAATTAAATCCAATTTTAGGTTATTTCTAGCTTGATTTATAATTAGAAATTTAAAAAAATGCTTTGGGTTCTTATAAAACTATCTGAAATGTTTTATGAAGACTTCTGTTTTGGCCTTAGTTCATTCTGAAGGCTTCTAGGCAACTTTTCCTAACTTTGTTGATGGAGCTTCAGCTTCTATCATCCCTCACCACTGTTCCAGTGGCTAAGGATAGTGGGGTTTTTAATCTTAACATTTGAGGACCCATAGTTGGAAAAAGTTCAGATCCTTAAAGAGTATACTGTAATACTGGGAAAAGGTAACATTATGAACTGGCTTTTTATGCCTCCCCACTCCCAATTCTTTCCCTGTCTGGCTGAACCCCCAATATGTTTCGTTGTTCTTCTAAGCTAGCAAATAATATTTAGGAGAAATCCTATAAGTAAAGTTTTATTTCATTAAAATAAAAAGTAATGAAGATGACCTCGGTGGCCACCAGAGGTTTTCAGAAGAGTTTGTACTTTGCCTGTAACAGTGACAACAGAAGACAAATATGGAGGAGGGGGGCTGGCTGCCCAGACCTGAACATACTGCTGCATTTAAATTTTAAACACTTTCTCAACATTTGTTGAAAACATGTCCTTGTTAGGGCTGTAGCTGAAGCCTAAAGAAAGTGGTTGCAAAGAGTCAGTCGAACTGGCAGTACTTTGTGGAGTGCAGATTTCTTTTTTTTTACCTGCACATGTTTGTATGTCCAGGATGAGCACTCTCCTCAGAGAACAAGGAGAAAAGCAGTCACAAGATTAGTTGAGTCCTGGTAGATTTTGGGCCAATGAGGTTTATTTCTTTGCTCTAAAGTTCTCATACTTCCTAGGAAATATGCTTTGTCTCTAGTCAGGCCTCACAATCAAGCATAGATGTAAGAGTGCTTAAGCACATTGACTCTGACTGAACTGTAGCCAAGGGATTGCTGTTTTCATCTCTTGGTTAAATATTAAAATAAACCCTATTCCAGGAGCAAGAGGAAAAAAAATACTTGCTATTTTGCTCTGACAGGTAGAGATCTGAAATGTCTTTCCTTAGTTAGTGGCACCAAGAGAACAACAAAGAAGGTGGAATGGGAAAGCAAAAAATGATTGTGTTAGAGTATACCAGTAGGTAGTTTCTAATTCTGGTGCTTTTGTGTTCTTTCACTCAGAGCAGGGGGAAAAAACTGAACCTCACAGTATACCCTTCTCATAGAAATGTTTACTTTCTGCTACTTCAGGGCTTGGTAGATGTATTTTTTCTGCCATAGTCTGTATCTCAACTTATTAATATCCAAGTTTGACTTCAGTGCACTCCAATTAAAAGCCAACAGAGCAAAGAGGCAAGCGTATTTTTTTTCTGTGATGAGATTTCCCACTTATTTTAAAGACATGCTATTTTTAAAAAAACATAATCAAAACCCTTTTCAGCAATGCCTCAAATATAAGTGGCTTTACAAAGGTATGTAAACACTTGTGTCCTTGCATTTTGAATGGTTGTTTTTCAGACAACTGAGTTGCCTAGGCTGCTGAAAGCAGCAGTTGCCTATGTCTGCTTAAACCTCTGAAGCAAGGCTTGAGCTTCAGATCACCATTGTTGAACTCACTTTCATTTTTCTAATCAGTTTGTGTAGCATTTTGGAGTGATGTGCATGCTTCCCTCCCAATGTGACAGAGATTTCCAAGAAAAGCTTGCTCTTGTTCCATATCACCGGGGAAGGAAGAACAATATTCCTTCTGTGGTAAATGAAGGTGACTTCTTGTAAGCATAAGTGAAAGTAGCAAAACATCAGTCATTTCTGCTAAAAATGAGAAAAACCTTTTCATGAGGGTGAAATTAGGAGAGAAGTTGGATGTGCTGTCCATCCTGCAAAAGTTTGAGATGAAGCTACAGTGGGAGAGAATCGGTGTGGGTGAAAAGGATTACACACTTAAGTCCTCTTCCTCAAATCACACAAACACCCTGCCTAGGTAAAACTTGGTTATATTGAACTACATTATGCTAGGCTCTCAAAGCTAGTTTGAAAACCATAGTTTGAACTGTTCTTTCCAAAACGTCATTGGAAATTGCAGTCTGAGCCTGCCTGATTCCAAGGGATTGCTCCAACCAGTCACAACAAATGGCATTCTGACAACTCAAGGGCAACTCATGTAATCTGAATGAAAGGGGCGGTAGGCACAAATCAGTTTCCAGTTGATCAGATAATGTTATTTCTGCATACTTTAAAATTGTGCCTGAAAATGCAAAGTATTGTTCACCTGCTCCTTGAAAAATTAGTGAAAGAGAACAGATTAAGCGATCAGTAAATCTGCCACTTTAAAACCATGTTGCCTCATGCTCCACAAACTCCCATGATCTTGTGCAGCTTGTGCTGCTTACAGCTTTTCAAGACAAGTATTCTCGCTCCAGGGTGAAACGTAGCATGGAAAATACCTTTCCAAAAGACAGAAGTATATGTCAGTTTTCAACACTTTTGAATTTCTGTCACTGGCAGAAGTTTCAAATAGTTTCACATAATTTCACATTTGTCGATCATGGAAGCCAGATTTCAGAGTATTAGCTCAACAGGGGTTATATGCATAAACAGTGGGATTGGGGTCTTAAAATATCCAGGTTTGTGTGTGTGTGAGTATCTGTGTGATTTTATCTTGTTGGAGCATTGTGTGTAACTTTAATATACTCCCAAATAACATCTTTATTGTTAAAGCATAACATATATGGGACAGAGCAGAAAAACATAATGATACTATAGAAAGGTTGCTTGTGCCATTTCAGTTAATCATTTATAAACCAGATTTAATTGTGGTGGTTCAGTTCTGATATTTTTCTAGTTAGAGTTCAGGCTTGTTGTTGTGCTCATATTCTTTCAAGCTGCCCGACAAAAGACATGTAAACTGCTAACTTCCATTGAGGCTGCTAATCAATGTTGGAAAATAGTGCACATTCCTAGGTGGGATGCTGTCTCATTCCCCTGCTTTGTTGACAGTTTTCTGGTGCTTTAGAATAACAAAAGAGGCAGCTTTCTGTACATCAAGGGATTCATTGTAACTAGTTAACAAGGCCAGTTACATTCTTAAGATTGTGCTTTTACACCATGATATACTTGCCTTGTTGAAACGATTGGTTTCATTGCAAGCTTAGCAGAGCACTGAATTTTGGCATCTGGGAGATTAAACTGAAAATAGTGAAAAGGTTGCTTGTGGATGGTATCAGCTAAAACTCAGGAAGCATTCGGAAGAGGACCAAGGATTCTGTGGAGATAGTTATTGGTTCATGTTTCAATTTTTTGAGAGTAAGAGAGTAATAGAGATAGGCAGTGTCCACACTGAGATGAGGACTGAGATGGATGTTCTTCAATCCCTGAAGTGCAAAAAAGAATTAACTAGTAATGGCATTATTAGAAACTCATGTGAGTTTCTAGTCTTTGAGGTTTATCTGTAGAAGAGTTGTATTTTGGAAATAGAATAGAGTGTTTCCTCACTTATCATGGGGGTTAGGTTCCAGGACCATTCGCAATAAGTGAAAATTGGCGAAGTAGGGACGCTATATATTTATATATTATTTTAGTAGTTGTACACTATTTTAAGTCTTTATCAACCAATCGTGTGTTGATAAATTGCCTCCTTCTCCTCTCATTGCCACTTGGGTTCCTTTTCTCTCCCTTTGGCTTCTCCTTCCTCCCTTCCTTAGGCTGTACATTGCAATTTTTAATGATTTATAATATTATTTTAGAGTTTATTGAAAAACTGCAAAACAGTGAATCCGCAAAAAGCGAACCGCGAAGTAGTGAGGGAACACTGTACCTTCTTTGCTTCCAGAAGGCCCCAAATTTAATCTGTGGTATCTTCAGGTAGGAGTAAGAAAATCTCAACTCAGAAACTTTGGGAGAGTTGCTACCAACCATTGTGGGCAACACAAAATGAAATAGACAATTGATTTGATACATAGGTATTGTAAGGTAGCTTCCAATGTTATCCTTTCTTTTGAGGGGTATTATATTTCAGAAGTGGGAAAAGTGTGGCCCAGGGACAAAACATTGCACCCAAATGCCCTCCTAGGTGAGGTGACATGCTTTGCTTTGTTTTGGGGGCATCCTGGGCCATTTTAGGCCTAGGAAGGACTTTTTAAAAACCTGGAAATAAACCAGAAGTGACTTCTTGTCCTGTAACATTCTGGTTTGGAAAAAAAGACCTATTTTGGGCTTACAGAAGCCCAGATAGTCTACAATATGGTAGAATTGCCCTGGAAGCAAACACCTTGAGAGCAACACTCTCAAGAGCAACACTTTTATCTATAGTGGGGAGTGGTTCGGGTACCCCATTGCCAGATCTCCTAAAGAACCATTGCAGTTCCCTGGTCTCCTGTGCTTGTCCACCTAAAGCTCATAGTGTTTTTTCAATTCTTTCCTACCTCTATGGTGTGAGTAGCCACTGAATTATAGCATCTTCTACACTCAGATTTGTGTCGAATGTTTCTGATAGTGCAGCTCTCTACTTTGTGGTTCCTTTTAAGTCCTGCAGCTACTGAGCTAATGGCTTTTTCTGGCATGAAAGTCATCCAAAGATATAGCAAGCTAGCCTGCTGGGGTCTTTTCTGACAACGTTTTACAAAGGTTTGCTTAGGAGAACATGCTTGGGGAACTGTTTTTCAAGGCATTCACAGCTGTGAAGATCAGAAAGTGATTTTTTCCTGGGTTTTACTAAAATAATATATAGGTCGCCAGCACTAGGTTTCCAAGATAACTGTGCAGAAAGGTTTATATGCATCTAAGGTGTTACTATAATCTAAACTCGTGGAAAATCAGAATGAGAACTGACTGAGAATTTCAGTATGAGTGAAAATAACACGGAATGCAGTCCTGTTAATCAGAATGTGTTGAATGGGGTGGGGGACTAGATCGTGCCAAAAAGACAAGTACTTTGGGGAAATCCTGTAGTTTTTTACTGAGAGGTGGATTTCCAGGTACAATGCCTGGAATTATTTTTCCTGCAGACATGTTCAAAATCAAGGGTGGGAATACCTAAATATTGTTGGACAACGGGTTGCTACCTAAAAGACCACCATAGTTGAGAATGAAATTGCCCTCCCCCAACTGCTCGGCAGCTGCCTGACTACTGCTCCGGTTCTAGAAAGGGCCATATTTCTATTACAAGCGAAAACCTAGGCAGCCAAAGGAGCATATGTCACTTTCCTATCCACTACTATTCTGCTGGAAATTATCGCTTTGTCTTACAGGGACACTGCCTGTGCTTTGGGATTTTGAAGATCCACAACAGAAATAGATATATACCATATATACTGATATATACGTTTGGAAATGTTAGACAAAAAAATCAACCCGATAAGCCTGGTCAAAGTGAGTAATGCACTTTAACTCTTATAAAAAAAGAAATCACCCCTTCTCTGAATAGATTGGCAAAAGGTAAGAGCGTATTCCGTCCCAGGAATATACATCAAGCCACTCTGCTCCCCACTGCAATGGCACCCCATCCCTTTTGAATGCCTGGCTGGGATAAGGCCAGGATGGCTGGCCCATGAGGCCCCATTGATGCTTTCTCATCTCTATGGAATAACCTTAATCATATCCACATGCCATATCCAAATCCATCATTTTGGCTTCCAAACCTACCCTCAATGTTTACATGAGGTTGACTTATACATGAGTATATATGGTAGTTCCGAAGTGAGGTCATGCTATTAAGCCTATGTTTATAAAATCTTCTGAATTTAGTTCATCAAAGTGCAAAGCTGCATTTTGTTCACTGGACCACTATATTTTGTTTCTAAAGAACTGTTGATACAGCATAATTGTGACATAAAATTATTGTAGATACATACTGGCTGGATCTTGTTTATGCAGGGAGGAGTTCTAATACTACAAGCAGTGTCGTACTGGTGTTGCGTAAATGTTTTACAAGGTATGGTTACATATGTTGCCATTGGCAACTTTGGGATTCGGGTGCTGGAATAGGTGTTGATGTTGAAAACTATACTGTCCATGGTCTAAGTGAGTTATGGAACAGTACTTCCTTTGACCTTTATAGGCTACCATTTCATGAACACAGCTCTCCTTTCTTTAGACTGTGCCAAGGCAGATGAAATGGGCTGGTGGATGATTAGTAATTTTTATACTTTTAGGGTGGTAAAAGTAAAAAATTAAAGTGAGGGGATCTTTTGCAGTGAGGGGATCTTTTGCAGCAACTTATGTTCATTGGTGCTGACACAAGGTTCTTGGGAGCAAGCTGCTACAAGATGCATCCTTGAAAGCCTGTTGAAGTTTCCGCATTGGTGTAGCATTTTATTAGGTAGTGTATTGGATTTTATTAGAAATGTTTGTATGAATTCCTGAAGGCTAATTTCCTTCTTCTCTTTGGAAGAGGCGTAGGCATCCTTATATTTATATATGAGAATTTGTTCAATTGAATCTCAAATTACTGCCAGCATGAATGGGATGACACCCTTCTAAGACTGATACAATAGAAGTTGTTTTCAGGGAGCCAAAGTCTAAACTAGCCTTTAGGTTGAACTGGTGATCTGGCAAATTCCAAAGTACTTAGTCTACAGCTCTTTCACTCTGTGTTGAAATAATAATAAAGTATGCTTTTGTTAACTCTTGAATGTAATGTAGGGCTTTTGTTCAACTCCTGAGGTGGTTGACTGTCAGGAAAATTTTCAGGTTTATAGGATTCCCTACAACAGGTTGCTGTAAGTACAGACATCTCCCACTTTTTGACTGTTCTGATTATAACCATATGCTTATATTCAACACACGGTTGGCTTGCTTGTCATTATTTGCAGAGTAATTTGTGTTCCATCAAATCTTGGATGAATGGAACTTTCTCCTGTCTTCTGTTCAAGGGCTTGTCCAGAGTTTACAGATAATGCTATTGCAGTGAATGCTCTTTAGGGCCAAGTGTAAGGGATGCATTGGTATGTGTTTACTGTTGAACCTGCATTTATAGAGATGCTGAGTATTTGAAGTTTTTAATTTTGTGTGTAAGCTCTGTTTCATGACATGACTGCTCTACTCTAACTAGGTTTTCTTCCTTAAAATAAAAAGAGGGGGGTTTAAAGTTATCAGCATCAATAGGGGAATGAGAAAAGAAATGGCTTATTTATCATGAAAATATTAACTACTGCAGTTTCCTTTATTTTCTAATTTAAGAATAAGCAACTTCCAGCCTTTTTGCCCCTAGGACTGACTATGAGGCACACCAGACCTGAAAATGCAGGGAAACATGTTTAAAAATGAACCTGGAAGTCAATTTCTGGTTTTGGTTTTCCTGGCATGAGTGTGTGGAGGGGGATTCTGCATCTTGTTTTCTGTTGTTTCTGTAGCTGCCCAGGAGAAGAAAGTGTCTGTATTCTATTTTTTTTTTTTTTACCTGTGGTGGAGACTCTATAGGACTTGCCAGCTACCAAAACAGTTTGGTGGCTGCATACATGACCTTCAGTTTCTTCAGTCTCTTTTTCTACTTTTGTCAAGTACAATTTCCTCCCAGCAAGGAGAAAGCATTTCTAGTTTATGAACTAACTAAGGTCTCCAAGTTCTTAAAAATAATCTTTAGCATTTGCATGTATGAACTCTGTGCCCTTAAGTGGCAAATCTTATCTTCAAAGCCTACGTAGGGTTTTAGAAGTAAACTTTCAGGAGAACGTATTAAACATATTGACTAAGCAGATAACATTGCTTTGATTCAAAGAGTTTCATTGGCAAATGTGTCATTTAGTGCCATTCTTCCGCCTACCAGTTTCATAGAGTTTGAGGGGCTTAGTGTACAAATTTTGCATTGCAGCTCAATCCAGGCAAGACAGAGGTGTTTATGTTGAGTTGAAAGGTGAGGGTACAGGTTCACAACTTCTCTGTGCTTCTGGGTTCAGCCCTGAGCCTGCAAGTTCAGGTGGCCAAGAATTCATTTGCCTGATTATGATTTGTGTTCCAGCTCAGCTCTTTCAGACAGTGATTTTTGCCACTGCAATCTTTTTGTTTGTGGGACAGCAAAGAAAACTGCCCAGACTTTCAGGTGACCTATATATTGTCCACACCTTACTCTGTTTTACTAATTCACCAGAACATTCCATGTGATTCCTCCCCACCACCATCATTTTCAAAAAAATAATTACATTGATCAAACTGTCACATGGGGATTTGTTCTAGATTGGAATGTTCCACGTTCCTAGAATTCCTAGCATATTTGTTTAAGGGCTTGATTGGATTTTAAAAAATGTCAGCAATTGAATTGCTACTCTTTTTGGAAGTCATTCCTCCTTAATACTAACAGTGTCTGTTTTCATCATGGTTTTACATATTGTGAATGTTGCCACAGCTATTATCATACTAAAGAGAAACAAACCACACATTGGCCCATATATGTGTGTGTCTTTTGGTGGGATACATCTAAATAAATAGTACAGCAAATATAGATTACTGTAACCTTCCTATGCATACTTGATAAGATCTCAATTACTTGGGCAACATTTTTTTTAATGTCCATATCTGTGAGAGTCTTCAGTTTTTCCTTCTGGATCACCATGCATTGAATGTAGAGACTGTGCATGTACACTACCTTTACTTATTTATCTGTAGGTGAGGCTGCACAAATAACACATGATATATCAGAGGAGAAATCTATCCAAATGCTTGATAATGCAGAATGTGAAATGGTTTCATTGTACACTCTTCTCTCTGAGGAGTTCTATAACTCCTAAATTGTTCCTGGAATGAATGAATGAAAGCTAACAGATTCCTAGTAATACTTTTAAAGGAGATACATCTTTCTCCTCTGATTTTGCTTGTATTAAAATATATGTATTTTCCTTTCCCTAGACTGATGGCATTACCATGGAAACCATTGTGAGAAGAGCAGGCTTTCCCGCTGGTATCTCCATCACTATGTGGTGCTTTTGGAAGCAAAGCCCATCTCCAGCCAACTCTGTCCGCTTCTACTGGCACAGAACATGGACACACATTGCTGGGAATGATTTTTCATGGAGTGGCGATTGAGTCTACCGTTGTGCTGATCTGAATGAACCTTTGTCATAGATGAGTTTTGATGACAACAGGCTTCTCTCTCTGCCCCTGCCCCCCCCCCCCCCCCCAGGATTGATAGTGTCCTGGACCACGCCTACATTTTCCCCCCTCCAAAGTTTCTGTTTGAGGAAGTCACTTGCTGCCCAAGAATCAACGTCATATGGGGTTTGCTTTCCTAGTACTTGAAGTGATCGCTTAAATGTTTTAGAAGGGGTTGTGGGGTGGTTTTTTATTTTGTTTTTTTGCAGTCCTAAACCCATATGGAAGGATTGGAAACAACAAGTGACATTTGTGAGACTTGCTACTCTGTGGGTCACATTTTCAGGACTAGAGGTCTGCAGAAAACACGGCCTCCCCACTGTCATTGTTTTTTACATAGGCAGTGGGTAGATGTCTTTCCTCTAACTCCCTAGCCCTACTGCATGCTCCTCCCAGGGCCTCCCTCTCCTCTTGCATGCCCCATAGGCGAGGCCATAGCTCATCCTTCCCCAAGGAAGGCTGGTTACCCTTCCTGCCCTCCTGTTCCACTCCTCAGTGCTTGCGGCCCTCTTCACAAAGCAGCTCCATCCTTTGCTCCATCAGCCACTGTTTTGAGAACTGCAGCTGCTTGAGCAAACTGCCGAAGACCAGATGAGTGGGGGGTCCTCTCTCCTGTTCCGTTTTCCCTTTCAGAAAAGAACCAGGCAAAGGGAGTCTCCATTCTGTCCAGTGACATGAGGGCAAGCATCTCTGGAAATATACTGGGATTTAATCCCAGGGAAATGTATGCAGGATGGGGCTGCAGCCTCTCCTCCCCTCGTGCCTCATATCCCCTCCTCCAAGGCTGACACATGCGCAGGTTCTGATACGTCTCCACCAACAGAAAGAACAGCATTATGCTCTGTGGGAGAAAGAGAGCGAGAGAGAGAGAGCGCTAAATCAAGACCTCTTCTCTTTTGTTTTGCTGCATTTCACTTTATGGTACGAGAGATTTTTTTTCCTTTATGGATCCTCTTTATTTTTGTACAATCCTCTTAAATTTATTATTGTTGCTGAGAATATCTGGAATGTAAAGGTAGATCTGAAGATCCTGTTGTATCATAATTATAGTTAAAAAAAATCTCTTTCATCTCCCTGTATAGCCATTTCCATGGATGATAGATTTTGGATAATTTAAAAAAAACTAAATCAGTTCAGATGGGGCGAAAAAGGCAGACTCTTGAACTGTGTATTACCCTTGCATTACAATATTGATGTGCTGTAGAGCTTTTCTAGAGAGAATCTTCAAAGGAAAATCCGTTTTACTTGGAGCCACCTTTTTGGTCTTCAAACTTAGAAAAAGCATTACTAATATTCTCTTCTGATTATGCCTGTTGTGGGGAAAGGGGCGGCTTTTTCTTTCTTTGGGAATATTGGCAGTTGGAAATGTTTGTCCAAAGCCAGGTGCCTCACTTAGGTCATTAAAGAGCATGACACTAGTTCTTGGTACAAATAGTATATATACTAATAAATTAGAAGCACTGATGACTGAAAGGGTTGAAAGCGTTACACAAAATCCTCAGGCACCACACAGCTGGTATTCCTCTACCTTACATCTTGTACAAGTATGGAGTAAGGGTTGCCTCACCTTTTCCAACCAATAAAAAAGGTCCTAGACAACACATAACCAATTAGATCCTGCTGTCAAGTTTTGATGTCATTGCTGTGCATTGGAATCTATTTTGGTTAAACTTAATAATATACATCTCACGCAATGAAATAGGTAACGTTTGGCAAAGATAGTTGATACCTCTGAATTTATGTTGGGAGCCCAGTTATTAGAAAGAATATATATAGAGGTCTATATATATATATATTTAAATATATATATGCTGCAGGGTTTAAAAGCACAGATAAGTCTCTGAATCTAGAAAAGCAAGGTTTTCAAGAATACAGTTAACTAGTTGCTGCTACACAGATTTTAACTTAAAACATGACCACTTTTCTAGACCACAATACTGTCTTGCCATGTACGTTTTGTTTTGGACTCTGTAAATTAACAATGCAATAGGTACTGCCTTTTTAAATAAAAAAGGTTTACATATTTTTATTTAAAGCAAAGGAAATTTGGGTGATAGTTCAAAATATAAATTGTGAAAAAGGTTTAACAAATCGTACATTCTTTACGTATTAGATCCTGAGGCTGCCATGGTACAATATACAGCACTGATTTTACAAATGCTGAATACATGAGCAAATGGGCAACCTCGACTCTACTGGTACAAATACTTAACAGGTACAGCATTATAAATATGCAATCTTTTTTGTCTTAGTTTACAGCAACTAACTTATTCAGTATTGTGCTGGAAGACCATTTTCCAACTATGTAAAACATATCACTACATGGGTAACTTTCCAGCCACTCGTTTTATGCTGCTGTATTATACAGAAAAAAACCAATGATGTAACAATGTTTGTCCTCTAAATCTTAATTTGATATTGGACATTTATTGTCTGTACAAACTAAAACATATATGGTTGAAACTGTTCATTATATTTGCTATTTCTGTTTCACTGATCTGTTTCAAAGTTTGAGCTGATTGATCCGGCTGTGTCTTCCATTGTAAATATCGGTACATTGTTTTTCATGGTAAATGCAGCACATTTGCAGTTTTGGGAGACTGGCTTGAAGCTCTGTATAGTGTTTATATTTATCTGAATTGGCTTTCCATAGAGCTACTTGCAGTAAATGTGTTCATGGTAGTGTTGTGTGGTTGAGTCTTTATTTCAAATGGCGTGCTGTTTCAAGTATGCTTTCCTTAATTGAAAAGAGGACAGTATGGCATGTGAGAGCACAAGTTCCAGGTCTTCATGCGGATACGCAAAAAGGGGAATACAGTGTTCCCTCACTTATTGTGGGGGTTACGTTCCAGGACCACCCGCGATAAGTGAAAATCCGCGAAGTAGGGATGCTATTTTTATTTTAATAAATATAGTGTCCCTCCTTCCCTTTTTTAATGTACTGTTCGAAGCCGTGGCAGGCCGTTGCGGGCCCTCGGAACCAGGCCGCGCGCTTCAGTCAGGGCCCTTTTGTGGGAGGGAGGGCTGTATGGCCATGTCCCATGTCCCAGAAGCCTCCAGAAAACCCACAAAACAGCAAGTCCGCGAAAAGCAAACCGCGGGGGAACACTGTAATAGCAAACTCTGCACTGAGCAGCTAGAAAAGAAAGACCCAAGAAAGCGCACAAAAGAAAGCCCTTAATGCACATCAGTGCTCAGTGAGCCTCAGACTCATTCCAGGATTTCCTGTGTACTCCTCTGCACAGCGAAACAACTTTCTAAAATACTGGTTTGCAACTGACTTAAGTAGTTAGTGTAGGTATGCCCTAACAGGCTTACAACCTAATTTGGTGCTCTTGGGTTCATTAAAACCAATAGTTCCATACAAGTCCAAACCAGCATGGGAACCATCTGTTAATATCACTGAACAGCATTCTTAGTAGGATTAAGCAAATGGGAAATATTAAGCACCTAGTGAATATGCTGCATTACCCCTCCTGTGGGCCATGTCTAGTATGTGGAGACATGTAACCCAGCAGAGGATGTAGAGGTATGCTCTACCTGAATCCCCAGTCTCGCTTGGAAGGAAAGGCTTCATCATAATATGATTTTCCTTGTATGCACATTACAGATCTGAACAATTCTGATCCTCACAGTGGATGTCCATTTGCAAAGGCATGTGAGGGTTTTGGCTTGTGTTCTTTGCAAAGGTGTGAGTTGCTGACCAGATGCAAAGATACGTATGGGGTGTTTGACTTCTGGTTCATGCTCTCAGCATGTGCAATGGGAATAAAGAGCAGCTGTTATGAAAATCAGGAAAACCAAGGTTGGTCATTTCAAATTCCTTTGCTGTCTCTGCAACTTTGATTCAGCAGAATACCTTTCTCCCTGATATAATACGTTGTAAAACTGAAAAGCGATTTCCCCCAAATGTAGTATTTAAAGCTTGGTAATTGAGCAAAGATGTTACCTTTCGGAGCATGATTTTCATTTTAAGGCAGAATTGGAATTGAAACGCTTGTTTTGAAATGAAGAGAACGCACAGAAACGTTTTGTTTCAGAAGATTCAAACCATAACCAGGCTCCATGTTCGGCATGCTTTCTGGATAAAACAGATTGCTCTGGCCAGCTCCCCTTTCTCTGGGCCTCATGTTATAGCAGGCAGCATATGTTAAGAAGAAAGGAAAACAGAGCTCCTGCTACAGGGCAGAAACTCATACCAGCAGTAAATAAACAAGGCACATTATCCAAACACAGTCAGGACTATTGCAACATTTTTTTAAAAACAAAATAACTGCAAAAGAGGCCTTTGCTGTGAAAGGGCTCATTGGATGTGAACTTACGTCTGTTGCTTGGCATGGAGTTGAACAACGACTCTGTGAGCCAGGAGGCAAGACGGTTGGCACCAAAAATGCCCACAAGGCCCTCCTGTCTGCAAGGGCCCATCAACACATTCACAAAAGCTGTGGGGCACTTGGAGCAACTGAGAAAAGGTTTCCTTTTTTAAAGGTCCCCCCACCTTTTTGTTGTTCTGGGGTGACGGAGAGGCATACTATTGAATCTGTTAATTGGAGAGGAAGGAAGACACTCCTATGAAATGGAGACTAAGTGGTTCTGGATTTGCCATCTTCTAATCTGGAGACCCGAGTCGACATTCTTCAAGGAAAAATACACAGACAATGAATATACTCCAATAAAGAGTTTGTCAATGAATTGGAGATACAATTTTGTGCCATGGTTTGAGTGTTGGACTCTGAAAAGACAAAGCTTCAGAACCCTATTCACCCATGAAAAACTACTGGGTGACCTCAAGCAAGGAACACCATTTCAGCCTAAGAGGGAGGTCTCTGAAAATCTGACCATGGAAACCAGAACCAATACGGTTGAGTGGTCTGACAAATGGGACTCAAATTCTTGCTCAGTAATGGAAACCCGTTGGGTGATCTTGCGCAAGTCAAATATTTTGGAAATAGTACCCAAGTCTAGACACAAAATTATTTTGATGTTTCATATTCTGCATCTATTCTGAAGGTCATTTTGTACATAATATTTGTCATAACTTTGTGCTTGTAACAAAGTTTGTGAACACTGAACCACCAGAAAGCCTAAGTGTCACTACTTCAACCACCTATGTGCATGATTTTGGAGTATTTTAGATTTCTACAGTAAGCACAAGAGATCCAATAACTTGGATACACACCTTAGGATCAAGCTCTTTCTTTTAAGAGAACTATTTCTATATTGAATCACATCATACCTCTATATAAAAGAGATGTCGGATCCTAATATGAAAAATCACAGAGAGGACAATTGGATTTTTCAGGTGTTTTTTTTTAAATGAACTAGAAAACTTTCAAAATAAACTAGAAAAGTATAAAGCACATTTTGAGTGTTCAAAACATTTTGCACTCGGTGTGGCAGGTATCCCTATGACAACCCTGGAAGATTATATCTCAATTGTGAGACAACTTGTGGATGAAATAAATGAGACCGAGAAAAAGTATTGCCAAAGACAGCTTGGTGAATTAGGGGGGGGGGGGGGGAGGCAATTCAGATGGGCAACTTCAACGCTTTGTGAATAGAAATGAGAAGTCATGTATGTTTTCCGTGTGAATGTATTAAAAAAACATTGGGTGTCGTGCGCTTCAAGGCATTTCCAAGGGTCTTGTGTCCTATTCATGATTCTGAGGCATGTCTGTGTGCTGAATGGAGAATGTGTCTTCGGAGAGAAAGGGGGAAGCTTTTCAGGCAAAGCGCTTCCCCCAAATGGCTCCTCTCAGAGGCCAGAGCCCTTCGGCTCATGTGGTTCTGTGACTCATGCCACTAGTATGCCGACTAGGAAATACCATACACTTTAAATAACAAAGTCTCTCTGTATAGGCATATAGCAAAACGGCACTCGGAAAGGGGAGGGAAAATAAAATATCCTTTTGTCCATTTGAGTTTCTTCCTGTTATCTCAGCCCATCCTGACCCTGGCAAAGGGAAAGAGGGAAAACTTTTTCCAAGTTGAACCAAGGTTTAGAGGTTGTGTTCTACCTTTTAAATTTTTTTAAAAGCAGACATGTTCCCACTTTTCCTCGCTAATTCCATCATTAATAGGGGAAAGAAGATATACTCCACCTCTACACCTTCCCAGAGGAAAATCAGGTTTTCCTTGGCCATATTGTGGCCAAGGAAAACCACAATATGGCCAAGGTGTCAAGAGTTATACCATAGGAAGGTCACACAAGCTAGGATTTACCCCAGCAGTTTGCTTTTGCCTGAGCCCACCAGGAAGAACAAAATTCTCCCCCAACCCAGATTTGAACTATTTTTGGGTATTGAGAAAAGCTTGTAGTAACTGGAATAAGCTGAGAAGAAAAGGGGAAAGCCAGAGGAAGGGAGAGAAACTGAAAAGCAAAAAGTTTGCTAGGACTTTTTTTTTTTCCAAAGGACAGACTGTTACTTTTGGAATTCTAATTTCCCAGACCATGCTGATCAGAAAAAGGCAAAAAGATGAGCATTGCTTTACAAAATGCAACTGATTTGTTTTTACAACCTTTCCGAGTGCCAGTTCTCTTGGCTGCTGCTCTTCAGCCTGACATACCTCTCAATCCATCCGTCTATCCGTCTGGTGAACAGTCCCCCAGAAAACAAAATAAATCCTTTAGCAATAAAAACAAATGTCTCTCCACACTGTTTCAGTGTTATTTTCCCCTGTTTCCTTTGCAGGTACTGCCCTCTTATGGTTAGGCATAGGCATTTAAATCCTAGAAAATATCCTGTAGTGATTTGCATTTTTCTGGATCCTATGGCTTTCTGTCCCACTCAGGGCCGGTTTAACCTATGAGGCCGGTTAAGCCGCGGCCTCGGGTGCACGCCGCTAGGGGGCACTGTCGACGCCTCGACAGCACCCCCTAGCGCTGTCGCTGCCGCCACGCCTCACTGCAAAGCGCTGGGAGGCAGGGCCAGGGCATGCTGGGCGGGAGGCGGGGCACCGCCCTGATGGTGCCCTGCCTCCTGCCCAGTGCGCCCTGGTCTAGCTGGCCGCACGCTGGGTGGGAGGCGGGGCCAACCCTGGCCCCGCCTCCCGCGCTACTAGCCCTGACCCCGCCTCCCACGCTGTGTGGGAGGCGGGGGCCAGGGGACGCTGGGCGGGAGGCGGGGCCAGGGCATGGGAGGCGGGGCCATGTGCCTCCCACGACACATGGCCACGCCTCCCGCGGCGCCGGCGGGGGGGGCACTTTTCCCCACCCCCGCTTAATATTTTACATTTTCTCCGGCCGGCCCTGGTCCCACTCCCACAACTCTATAAATCAACTTTATGCCTGAGGTCTTAATACCATTCATGACTGCATCTGAAAAAAATGGGTCTATATCCACAAAGACTTGTCAAATTAAAAACCAGTTAATCTTAAATGTGTCACATTTTTCCTCTTTCTGTCCTCCTTAAAGGTAAAGGTTTCCCCTGACATTAAGTCCAGTCATGTCTGACTCTGGGGGTTGGTGCTCAACTCCATTTCTAAGCCAAAGAGCCGGCGTTGTCCATAGACACCTCCAAGGTCATGTGGCCGGCATGACTGCATGGAGCGCCGTTACCTTCCCACCGGAGCGGTACCTATTGATCTACTCACATTGGCGTGTTTTCAAACTGCTAGGTTGGCAGGAACTGGAGCTAACAGCGGCCGCTTACGCCACTCCCAGGGTTTGATCTTAGGACCATCCTGTGGGAGGCTTCTCACATCAAACATCCAGACATCCCCCGGGCAACATCCTTGCAGACAGCCAATTCTCTCACACCAGAAGCAACTTGCAGTTTCTCAAGTCACTCCTGACATGAAAAAAAAACCTTTCTATTGTTCCTTCTATTGTTCTCTTGCACTGCGCAGTATCTCCACAGGACCTTGGCTGATGCCTTCTCACCTCTGATCTTCCCATAGATGGGAGTTAACAAGTCATAGAATCACAGTCGGAAAAGTCTCATTTTACTGTGTCTTAATACACACCCACTTTGCTTGTTTGTCCACTGTCTCTATAAAGCCTGATAAAGAATCATTAAGTGCTCATATCAGAACCACCACCACACAACCACAGGTCAACACAAATGGTCACCATGGTCTCAACCTTCTGCAGAAGAAAAGGTTGAGAGGAGACATGATCACCATGTTTACATGAGGGTTGAATGAAAAGTAATGCTTCCACCTTCGTTACTTGGGTTTGGATGGGAATATTTTAATAAATCAAACGCAGAAATAATCCTTAGAATGTGCTCTTTAACTACCACTATTCACTTTTCCACATAATCACCAGACAATTGGATACATTTCTGCCAACGATGAACAAGTTTTCTGAAGCCGTCACAGAAGAAGTCAACGCTCTATTTCCGCAACCAGCATCTCACAGGACCCATCGTGCACCTTACTTGCCCAACGACGCACAGTACTCACATCAACACAATCACCAAACAGCTTGCATTTTCTGATGAATCTCCTTTGGGGTGACACCTTCTGCTGCCATTGAATTCAATGACTGCACGTTGCTTAAGTCGCATTGACCGACCGTTTGCGTAAAGTTCCATACTTCGCACTTTAACAACACAACCGTTCAATGCTAAGGCTTCCCGCCAAATGGAACTGTAGAGGATAATCTACTGAACAAGCCAGTACCTGCCACAGACGAGGACTGCCATTTGTTGAGGAGTTAAGAAGGTGGAGGCATTACTTTTCATTCAATCCTTGTATATCTGAAAGAATGTCATAAGGAAGAGGAAGCAGACTTGTTTTCTCATGCCCTGGAGACTAGGACTCAATGGAGCTATGGATTCAATTTTTTTTCATTGTGTCTGAAGTGACTTGAGAACATACTGCAAGTCCCTTCTGGTGTGAGAAAATTGGCCGTCTACAGAGATGTTGCCCAGGGGACGCCCGGAAATGATAGTTCTCTTATGTCCCCGCAAGAGTTCACCGTGTCTCACAGATTTCAGCAGCTTCAGATCAGCAGACTAACTTTCAGGCCAGCAGCTCAGCCAGCACAAGGGTTTAACGTAGTGTTTCCAGACCTGTGGGCTACGGCCCAGCAGGGCTGCGAGAATGAAAATCCGGTCTGCGAACCTCCTCCCTCTTTATTTATTTTATTGATTTCCACTCCTTTCCGCAGAGCCCTGCAGAACTGACCAGCGAATGTGGTCTATCCAATGCAATTTTCTGAATCAGCATCCCAAATAACTAAACTGAATCTGAAGTTGACCAAAAAGTGAATCGTAACCCTTTTGGTACTAATGTTGGAGAGTGGTTCCTGGTGAAAGTTCAGTCAAAGTGGTCACACATCAAGTGGGACCTGGTCAAAAAAAGGTTGGGAACCACTGGTTTAACCCATTGCGCCTCACACATGGATTCAAATGACAGGAAAGGAGATTCAACAGTGGAACTCTCTGCCTCAGAGTCTAGGGCAGTGGTTCTCAACCCGGAGTCCCCAGATATTTTTGGCCTTCAACTCCCAGAAATCCTAAGAGCTGGTAAACTGGCTGGGATTTCTGGGAGTTGTAGGCCAAAAATATCTGGGGACGCAGGTTGAGAATCACTGGTCTAGTGGAAGCTCCTTCTTTGGAGGCCTTTAAGCTGAAGCTGGATGGCCATCTGTCAGGGGTACATTGATTGTGCTCTTCCTGCCTGGCAGAAAGAGGGTTGGGACTGGATGGCCCATGTGTTCTCTTCCAACTCTATTAATCTAGGATTCTGTGAAGCCCAAGTACTCAATCCAAGGAGGGTTTCGATGGGGACAAAGGGCAGCTGGGTGAGTGACTGGGGCCCAAGGGAGATCCATCACCAGACCCCATCACTATCATTCACCCAGTGAGAAAGTCCGTTCAGAGGAAGAACCTACCGTTCCGGAAGACAGGCGTTCCTTCTCTTGAGCTCGAACCATCAAAGGAAAGAGAAAACGCAGAAGGCTGAATCGCGGAAAGGTGGCAAAGGTGAGAGTCATAGCAAGGAGATATCTATCTCTAAACAGCAAATGCTATGAATGTAAGGAGTCATTAGAAGTGGATTGGTCCCCTCAACCAATTCATTTTTTCCTTTCAGTGTGGCGTCTATCACAGATTTGACAATAGCTTCCACAGTTCGACAAATACGTTATGACCTCAAATAACCGACTTGTGGGTTAGGAAAAGGTCCGTTTTCACCAGTTTTCACTTTATTTCATTCAAAAGGATTTCCAAAGTGTGTAGAGGTATTTTGGATAAAATACTAGAATGTTGTTTCCAGAAAGAAAAAAATAAGTGTGGTTTTGTGTGTGTGTGTGTGTTTCATAATATTTATAACATTTGTGTTTTGACCTGCCTATATTTCCCAAGGGGTAGTTAGCTGAACCAAATGCAACGTATGACATATAGGAATGGCTATGCCTTGGCGTCTTTCGTATAGAAGAAGATAGGACGTGGTTGCACGTTTCTTTTCTTTTTTTCACAGAATATGCAAAAATAAAAACATTTTTAAAATGTTGTTGCTTTTTTGGTATTTGAAGGACAGATAAAATCGCCAGGAGCGTGGAGTGGCAAGCATGGGCAAACTTGGGCCCGCAAAATGTTTTGGACTACAATTCCTAACAGCCTCAGGCCCCTTCCTCAGGAGGAAGGGGCCTGAGGCTGTTAGGAATTGTGGGAGTTGTAGTCTAAAACACTTTGCGGGCCCAAGTTTGCCCATGCCTGCATTATAGACATCAACAACCCTGCTTTTTTGTTGGTTTGTTAAAGAAATGACTAAAGCATTATTATACAATTCCCAAATAAAACGTGACCAGGACTCCAGGAAAAAATATATATATATATAAATTTTAAAATTCAGTAGTTGTTACAAGAGAAACAGAACTCTCTTTGTTGCTTAATGGCTATACAATATTGCTCCCTGCTTTCAGTGGGTATTTTTAATATATATTTATATATATATAGGGTTGATTTGATTTCTGTTGTTGACTTAAGGCTGTTTTGTGTCTAAACGCTTTGAGAAGTTGAAAACAAAAAAAATGTGTTTACACAATATACACATTTCATTACTTACAGAGGGAAAAAAAAATAAGCTTAAAACGTTTCATATTAAAAAAAAAAAACCTGGGATACAGTAGGGTTAGTAGCACCATGAAGTCGGGCTTTGACAGAATTGTAGTTTCTCCTCCTCTGAATTGTCACAGTGAATTTGGTTTGTCCTCCTCCTCCTCTCCGGGGCAATTCTTGAGAAGGCGCCCCATTGGCCCTCGGAGGAGGAATAGCCACGTCCAACCTTCTGACCCTTAGTGCCCCGCAAGCGTCTCTAAACATTTTTTCCAAGAGGTCAGTTTCCTTGACCAAAAATAAAAATTTAAGAAAAACTGCACCAGATGAATGCCTTCAGGAAGGCATTTGGGGAGAAACAGAGAGGGTGCACCGGAACCTACATTCTGGATTTTCTCTTCTTATGTTCATTCTTCTTTCCTTTTGCACAATAGCACCATTGTTATAGCTGAAGGACAGTGCACCATATGATTTTTCAGTTGTCATTGTGTGTGTTTTCTTTCTTTTTTTAAAAAAAAAGTCTCTGAGGCATTACGTCCTCTTCATACATACTTGGCATCGACTAATACGCGTCCTCAGGTCTCCGGCCTTGAGCGTCTCAGACTGAGGTTTACTGGTAAAGAGAAAAGCACAAACAAACACAGATGGTTAGTTGGTCAGATACTGTATATGAAAAAAAGGACCACCAGCCCAAGTGGTGGACATGGCCCTCCTGTTTTCTGTTTGGAAGCTTTTACGGTGAACAACCAATAGGTAAAAGTAGCAAAGGTTTCCCCTGACGTTAAGTCTAGTCGTGTCTGACTCATCTCCATTTCTAAACTGAAGAGCCAGCATTGTCCGTAGACACCTCCAAGGTCATGTGGCCGGCATGACTGCATGAAGCACCGTTACCTTCCCGCCGGAGCAGTACCTATTGATCTACTCACATCTGCATGTTTTCGAACTGCTAGGTTGGCAGAAGCTGGAGCTAACAGTGGGCGCTCATTCTGCTCCCTGGATTCAAACCTGTGACCTTTTGGTCCACAAGTTCAGCAGCTCAGCGCTTTAACACACTGTGCCACTGAGAACAATCAATACAGATTTTTTTAATTATGTCAGAAGCAAATTGAGAATATAGTGCAAGTTGCTTCTGGTGTGAGATCTTCAGAGACGTTGCCCAGGGGACGCACAGTTGTGTTACCATCCTGTGGGAGGCTTCTCTCACGTCCCTGCATGGGAAGCTGGGGCTGGCAGACGGGAGCTCAACCCGTCTTGCGGATTCGAACCGCTGACCTTCAGATCTTCAGGTCAGCAGTTCAACAAGGGTTTAACCCATTGACCTCCTATAATTGGGAGGGATCAAGGTAGGGGTCTGAGAGTTACCACAGAAACTTTAGGTAGCTCAGTGTGTTGCTTTTCTTTGCAAGGCCACCCAAATCTTACAACTCTCCAAGGAGAGAAACTCAGAGAAAGAGAGACAGAAAGAAATAAAGACTGACATCCTGTTGGTGACTTACATGCACCAAGTTGGGGTTTATACATATTTACGTCTTTTTCTGGGGTGCTGTGCAAGCAATTATACACCAACTCCTTGTACAGCATCTAAGTACATTTGGTAGGATCCAAGCCAACGGTAGGGTCGAAGCCAACGGTAGGGTCGAAGCCAATGGTAGGGTTCAAGCTCGTTTTGGAATACTGCTAATTGGTATGGCCAAAGATGGACACATTCAAGCCAATGGTAGGGTGCAAGCTAGTTTTGGAATCCTGCTCCTAACTGGTATGGCCAAAGATGGACACATTCTAGAAGCAGGATTCCAAAATGAGCTTTTCCAAGTCCCAAGAGCTAGGCACACGCTTACCTAAACATTTCTGTCATCTCCACAGTTGCCAGCCAGAAGCTGTAGGAGTTGGCATAATAGTTACAGGTCCCCCGTCCATGGCACTCAATGAAAGGAGCCGAGCGGAATTCTTCAAGGCAGGAACCAGGAGAAGCCAATGCCTGTCCAGATCCTTCTGCACCAGCACTGGTGTGCTAAAAGTAATATTAACATCACATTGGCAAGCTGGAGAAAGCAGTTTGCAAACCATGACTTGTAAGGAACAACTTAGTGAGTTGGGTGTGGTTGGTTTGGAGAAGAGAATACCAAGAGGTGACATGATAGCTATGTTTCAATATCTGAAATATATGTTATGCAGAAGATGGAACTAGCCTGGTGGGAGAATGTCCCACTTTGGTATGCCACATTATTTGGAGACATCATTCACCTCCATCAATGTGAAGCATGGTGGATATTTTTTCAATTGTCTTCAGAGTTTGGGAATGCTGTGCTTTTGAACCCAAACTTTCACAGCCAATCTGGCTTGTGAAAGGATTCTAGGATCTGCAGACCCATCAGACAGACGTTTCCATGTTCTCCAAGACCCGGAGCATACATGGTTCAATGTGAGAACTAGTGTACTGGGTGATGATGTCAGAAATACACAAATGCCTCCCCCAAAGCAATAGAAAAGCATGGCATTCTTTTTTGTTAGGGCAGCGTTACTCAACCTGGGAGTAGGGACCCCTGGGGGGGGGGGTCACAAGGGGCGGTCACCAAAGACCATCAGAAAACATATTTTTCTGATGGTCTAAGCTCATTTCTACAGTTGGTGGGGTTCAAAGGGCTTTTTGATTGTAGGTGAACTATAAATCCCAGCAACTACAACTCCCAAATGTCAAGATCTATTTCCACCCAACTCCACCAATGTTCAATGTACAACTCCAAAACTCAAGGTCAATGCCCACCAAGCCCTTCCAGTATTTTCTGTCAGTCATGGGAGTTGAACCAAGTTCGGTTCAATTCCATTGTTGGTGGAGTTTAGAATGCTCTTTGATTTTGTAGAATAACTATAAATCCCAGCAACTACAACTCCCAAATGACAAAATCAATCCCCTCCAACCCCACCAGAATTCAAAATTTGGCGTATCAGGCATTTGTGCCAAATTTGGTCCAATGAATGAAAATACATCCTGCATATCAGATATTTACATTACGATTCATTACTGTAGCAAATTTACAGTTATGAAGTAACAACAAAAATTAATTTTATGGTTGGGGGTCACCACAACATGAGGAACTGTATTAAGGGGTCGTGGCATTAGGAAGGTTGAGAACCACTGTGTTATGGTGAGGGACTTTTGGCCCTCCAGATGTTTCCAACCAACTCTCCATAATGATTACTTTATCATTAGCTTAAGAAGACTTTATGTCTCTAGGGGCAATATCTGACTCAAGATTTTGTTGGAATGCAAGTCCCAGCTGGTAAGGAATGCTTGGAGTTACAGTCCTAAGAGGAGGAAGGACTTTCCTCCAAGCAAACAAAAATGAGTATTCTTCACTGAGACCTTCCTCTCCCTGGAAATAGGTAACACAGTGCCCTCTAGTCAAAAGGTAATCGCCATCTAATCCTAACCTTGGCCATACTGGTTGGGCAATACTGGTTACCTCTCTCACCTCCCTTTTTTGTGGGGATGATGGAGGCAGACAAGACAAACAGGTGCCTGGAGTATTAGCAGAAGGTTTAAGCGACATACCATCATAAAAGAATAACCAATCCATAATGAATTCCAGCCTGGTGGACATTGTGGGATTTGGATGGTTTGGCTGTGGACTGCTATAACCATGGCTGGAGCTTCACAGACTGAGCAGCTGAAGAGAAAAGATTTGAAAGGTTGCATTAGGAGACTCAAAAAAAAACTTTTAAAAGCCCTTCTTTAATATACTAGAGTAGTCCAGAGCTGGTAAACCCCAAGCCTTGGGAATGTCTGAGATACTTGAGGGCCACAATCCCTTCCCCTTGATATCACAATTTGGTATCAAGTTTCCCTCTTACTCTAAAAGGCTGAAATGTCTCTGCTAAGGCTCAGATACAGGCTGTAAGAGCTTTAAGTAAAAATATTTCGGTCCCATGATTTTGCTATGACTAGAATGGGGCTCTGAAGAACTTTTCTGATGTTGAGTTCACCCTTGGATTGAAAGAGCTTCCACTGTTTTGCTCTTGTTTGGGGTCCTAGTTCATGCAATGGTTCTGCAAAGCCCATAAATGTAAGGAAACTATCAAGGAATGCCAGTGATAGGATTCAGAAATCCCTGAGTGATTTGCTGGTCAATGCTGACAATACTGGTCTAAACAAAGTTCTGACTCCATACAAGACAATTTCATCTTTTCCTCCTCACGTATTCTTATTCTAAGCCTCTCCGTTCCCCTTTTCAACTCATTCTTACGACCACCATCTGCATAGCTATATCTGATGCGAGAGGCAAAGCATCACAAAAAGTACACAAATGTCCATTTGGATAGGAACACATTTTTTTCTCTCACCGGCTAATAAATGGTTGTATGCTCTTTCCGGTTAAGGGCTCCATGCTCATGGGCATCTGAGCAGGGGTAGAGAGCCAATAGGAATAGTCATTTCTAGATGCAAAATTGCAGACGTTGTTGATGTTGCAGAACATGAAGGGCATGGTGCTGAAACGGCGGAGGCAGCTGCCGGCAGTTCCTAGAGTACAAAAGGCACTGTTTATACAAATGAGGCAACATTTTATCTTTTCATGATCACCGAAGGTCTCAAGACAACACCTGAACCAGCTTTGATCCTTGCAGGATCATTTTACCTTGCCCAACAAACTTTACAGCCTTCCAAAGTCCACAGACATTCAGGGCATTTCCATGGTAAGCAACGACTCAAACCCTGGTTTGCAGAGTTGTAGTCTAAAGCACAAGTCAGTACAAACATTGTGGCAAAAAACTCTTTCTAGAAAATCTCACTAGAAGTCAAGATAACTGAACTGATGCTGTTCTGCTAAGTTGCTTCTAGTGTGAGAGAATTGGCTGTCTACAGAGTCATTGCCCAGGGGATGCCCTGATGTGTTACCATCCTGTGGGAGGCTTCTCTCATATCCCTGCAAGCTAGAGCTGACAGACGGGAGTTCACCCCATCTTGCGGATTTGAACTGACAACCTTCGAGTCAGCAACCCAACCTTCAGGTCAGCAGTTCAGCCAGCACAAGGGTTTAACCCATTGCACCACCACAACTCTGTTATGCTTTTAAATGACATTAAATCTTCACTGGAAAATCCCTCATAAACCAAGAGGCAATGGGGGTTGCGGAAAAGGAAAGCCACACAAATAGATTGGCTCAACTAAGGAAGGAACAAATGAGATTGCGAGACCCGAGAAAGCTACAGTATTGATGACCACAGCTCTTGGGAGTCTCCCATGCCATAAACTAAATACAACATCAACAACCAAATACAATAACTAAAAACAAATACAATACGCATCACATGCGTTGTCATGATCCACCCTCTTATACCACCTTTCAAAACAATTGACCATGGGTTATCTCCCACACTTCTCAGCAGGGATGGTGGCTCACCCAAGTCCTGCCCGTGGGCTCTCTCGTTCCCCTGGACATACAGCAGAGAATAGCCAATGTAGATCTCGGCAGTTCCTTCCGGGCAGAGCGGGGCATCCGTCGTCTGGCTATGGCGAGTGATCAGGAACCCATGAGCGACTGAAGCCGAACCGGGGGAACCGGGGGGGCCCTGCATGCCATCTGGACCAGGGGGACCCTGAGAACCCCGTAAACCTGTTCGGATGGGAGGAACAGTCAGACCCTTCTATTGATCAGAAGTCAAGCTGCAAGGATGACACATTGTGATGCAATATGAGGCTCTTGGTAGGATGAGGAAACAAGCTATTTTATTGGACAAT
Source organism: Anolis carolinensis (assembly GCF_035594765.1). Classification (NCBI taxonomy): domain Eukaryota; kingdom Metazoa; phylum Chordata; class Lepidosauria; order Squamata; family Anolidae; genus Anolis; species Anolis carolinensis. The sequence continues at coordinate 13,241,621 of NW_026943823.1, read as the reverse complement.
GACTCCCAGAATTTTCACAAAATATCCTAGTCCTTGTTGATAGTCAAGCCAATGACTTAACTCAGCAGAAATATCAGGTTCCTCTCTGTTCCTTGTGGATTAAATTTTGCACAAGGAAGAAGCGCTTACCATACCTGGTTGACCTGGGAGTCCTCGCTCCCCTTTCCGTCCTCCTGGACCATCAAAACCAGGCAGCCCATCTCGCCCAGCATCACCAGGAAGGCCGATTGGACCTGGGTACAGAATTATGGAACATTTTTGGCAAACGTACCTGAGATCTCACCATCCTGAGTTCATGCAATTAGACTGTGCTCCTCACATCTCCAGCAAGGAGCTTACCTGGCAAACCCGGAGGGCCTGATACACCAGGTAGACCTTTCATTCCAGGCTGACCTGGTGGACCTGGAGGACCAAGATCTCCTTTCACTACAATGGTTTGTCCAGCTGGACCAGGTATCCCTGGAGTACCTAGGACAAAGGAAAGATAGAATGATTTCAGTATGTGTATATCTTTAAGTAGAGGTTGGACACTTGGCTTCTAGGGACATTCTCCCTTTGGGCCTTGAGCAAGAAGTTGGTTTACATAACCGGCAAGGCCCCTAACTACAATTATGTATCTGCTCAATTTATTCTGATGGCTCCTTATTTTCTGGAAGGGGATCCTTTGGCATCATTCCACACAAATCCCGTACAAATATATTTATATTGTATTGGAGATAGGGATTGATTATTTCACAGCAATGGTACTTCAGAGTAGAATGAAGTCAAATGAGAGAATGCTCTTTCATGAAAGTGGCATTCGCATACCAGTCAAAACAAGTAATCGTAAGAAGATGTCATCCCACTGGCCCAATATGTTGTCTTTCAACGTTAGTGACACTAACATCCATCTCTTACCTGGTGAACCTGGAAGGCCAGGGTCTCCACTGAGGCCAGCTGGTCCTGGAGGTCCAAGGGGTCCCTTCATCCCTGAAAGACCAAACCCTTGCAGTTAATATTTTATTTATTTTATTTACAGTATATATATTCCGCCCTTCTCACCCCAAAGGAGACTCAGGGTGGATCACAATATACACATAATTGGCAAACATTCAATGCCATATACACATAGAACAGAGACAGAGACAGACATAGAGGCAATTTAAACTTCTCCAGCTTCCAGCTTCCTGAGGATATGCTCGATTCCGGCCACAGGGGGAGCAGCTGCTTCATCATCCACTGCGACGGCAACTTCCTCATTCCAAACGTTTGCTGGACGATTTTTTTTAGGGTGTCGTAGATTAGTTAAATTAGCCTCCCCACATATAAGTGGTACCTAAATTTCCTACTTGATAGATGCAACTATTTTTCGGGTTGCTTAGGTCAGCAATGAGCAGGGGCTATTTATTTTATTTTAATGGTTGGGCGCGGACTGGCCTTGAATTCATGACCTCTTGGTCAGAGTAATTTATTGCAGCTGGCTACTAACCAGCCTGCGCCACAGCCAACATAATTGTTAGGAAAAACCCATCATCTGAGGTAACAATCTCACATGTATGAGCAGTACTTTCACCCACCATTTCCTATATTAAAGAGATGTTACATTCAACTATAACATAGAGAACATGTTTTGCATATAATGTACATATATTCCCCAAGCGGCCTTGATCTTGTTGCTCTCTGGTTTCCCAACGGTCTTGGGCTTCAATTCCGAGAAGACCTAGCCAGCTTGGCTAATAGCCAGAAATTCCCGGAGGACCAAGGTCTACTCTAAAGCAAAATTCTGCCACACTTCCAGTAGCCCTTCCCAGCAAAGCCACAGGTGAGGAATATCAAAAATTACAGCCTAAGAACATATGGAAATCAACACAATTCTGGCCCCTTCCCTAAAAAATTGTCTTTTAATATACCTGGGAATCCTGGAACACCTGGGACACCATGATCGCCTTTCATTCCATTCAGACCTGGACGTCCTGCTTCGCCCTAAGACAACACAGCATTGGTTGTTATTCTCATTGCAAATAAGTACCAAAGGAAAAGCATAGGACTGGGCCGAAACCAAGCATACTGAATTGTCAGAACCCTGCTACTAGAGCCTGGATGTGGCTCTGAGTTTCAGGGTCACTGACATTGATAAGACACCTGCGTCCCAGGACTCGGAGGAGAAACGGCTGATGGACTTGGCGGGGAATTTGCGCGGGGTTTTACTGAGCGGGAAGAGACTGTTCAAATGAGGGGGAGGGTATATAAAGGAGGGTTGGCCGGAGCCTCCCATTCTTGGCTTTTCTGATGTTCATGTTTCCTACAGTAAAAGTTTCTGGTGATATCACAGAGAGTCTTGTGTGTTCATTCAGGAGCGGCTGTGGTGAGCTGACACTAAGCCAAGAATACGGACACCATCCCGCTGTAGCGGTGAGGTGTAACATGCAAGTGGAGGATGAAGAGCTCTTGGGCGCCGGAGGGGGAAGGTCGGAAAGGGCCACTCCCGAGACGGACGCTGAGTTCCACCAGCTGGCGGCCCTGGCGTCCTCCACCGCTTATGCCCAGCCAAATGGGGTAACCCAGAGGCGTGGAGTGGTGCGGGGAGACAGCACCGGAGGAGAGGAAGGTTCACCTTCCCCAGGCCCGCAAAAGATGGTGTTTCTGGAGGAGAGGATGTCGGCGATGGAGACCACCCTGGCAGTGATGTCGAGGGCGATGGAGCGCCTGGCGGTTTTGGCGGAGCCGGAGCGAGGAAGGGAACTCCGGGCTAGCTCAATGTGGGACGTGAGCATGGGAAGCAGCCAGGGCTTTGCAGACCTCCCAGCACCGAAGGGAAGGGAAATGCGAAAGGAGCCCGGTGCCCGGCCCAAGATCCAAACGAGCCTGACGCGGGTGGAGGAGAGTGACGACGAAGGGGAAAAGCCTCCGAGAATCCCGGCTACGCTCCCAACTGAGACCCTGGTGCCCCTGGCGAATGCCGGGCGTGGCACAGGACAAAGGGAAGCAGCAGCGGGGCCCACTGGCCCGCAAGGGGGCTTGCGACGGGCGGAGGATTGGGGATTGCCACCACAGGGACCCCTACCGAGACGAGAGGAACTAAGGATCGAGTTTGGGGGAGAGTCCTCTGAACTGGATTTTTTCCTGACCACGGTGAGGGGCTATATGGAGGACAATGCCCACACTTTCAGAACGGAATCCAGCCGGGTACGGGCCATTGGTGCAGTGTTGAAGAGGGGAGCGGCCAGCTGGTACGTTCAACTACACGCGCGGCGCGACCCATGTCTGGGGTCACTCCGACGCTTTATGGGGGCCCTGGAGACCCGTTTCCGAGATCCACTGGAGCAGATCCGGGCGAGGGAGGAGTTGAAGACCGTCTCCCAAGGGCAGAGGTCGGTATCTGAGTATGCGGAGGAGTTCCAATGCCTCGCTGAAAAGGTGCCGGAATGGTCTGCAGTGACAAAGATAGAACTCTTCAAAGAGGGGCTCAGGCGGGAGATCCTCTCCTGGGCGGTGCATCGTGATGAGCCTGACACACTGCGCGGATGGATTCAGCTGGCGGGGCGCGTCGAGACATCGCTGGCCCAGGCGAGGAGGCACCGAGGAGGGCTACAGCAGCGGCCGCAGATGAAAGAGGGGAGCCGGAAGGAGGGATCAACCCCAGCCGGGAGGAGAACGGAGCCGCCAGGGAACGTGAGCACCAGCAGGAGGGGCTGCTTCGTGTGCGGCCGTTTGGGCCACAGGGCTGCCGAGTGCTGGCAGAGAAAAGGGGAAGGCGGAGGCCCGCCCAAACCAAGAGCCGTGGCAGGGAAACGCGCCGAGGAAGAACCACCGATGAGGCACCACTCGGGGGGGTTGGTAAGTCAGGACAAAGCCATGATAGTGGTCCCCATTCAGCTGGAAAGTGGCAGCAAACAAGCAACCTGCAAAGCATTTGTGGATTGTGGATGTTCCAGGAACATCATCTCCCCTGAATTAGCCGAGGGATTGGGATGCGAAAGAACGAACCTAGAATCCCCAATAGCTTTTTCGCAGTTGGACGGATCCACAGCATCGGGATCATTAGCTAAGTACAGTGCCGAAGATGTAAAGTGTAAGATAGGGAGTTGGGAAGGAAAGGTGTCATTTGTGATATCACAAATAGCCAGCTATAATGTTATACTAGGCATGCCATGGCTGGGGCAGGCCAACCCGCAAATCAACTGGGAGGATAAGAGCATGATCTTCAGGATGAAGTTGGAAGAAGGGAGCCAGGAAGTGGAGAGAGAGCAGGGGAAAAGGGGGGAGGAAGACTCTATCAGGATAGCAGAACTGGCAGATAAATTACCCCCAGAGTATCGGGATTTTGTGGACGTATTTGATGAGAAGGAAGCAGACAGTTTCCCACCGAAGCGGAGAGTTGAAGTGAAGATAGAGCTAGTCCCAGGAGCAGAGCTTCCTAAGGCAAAAATATACCCAATGTCGGCTAGGGAAAAGGAGGAACTGAGAAAATACATTGATAAAAACCTAGCGAGGGGTTTCATAGAGCCTTCCAATTCCCCTCTAGGGGCGCCTGTGTTGTTCAGGCGCAAAAAGGACCAAACGCTGAGGCTCTGCATTGACTACAGGGGCCTGAATGCAATCAGTTCTGGAAATAAATACCCCCTACCTTTAGTGAAGGACTTGATCGCCCAGTTATCGGAGGGACAGATATTCACTAAATTGGACTTAATTGAAGCATACCATAAATTGCAGATTAAACCAGAGGACAGGTGGAAGACGGCCTTCTCCTGTGCATTCGGATTATTCAATTATCGTGTGCTCCCTTTCGGTTTGTGCGGCGGAGGCGCCGCGTTCATGCAATTAATCAACGAAGTGTTGCATCCATTGTTGTACAAGGGAGTCTTTGTTTTTTTTAGATGACATATTGTTAGTATCTCGGACTAAGGAGCAACACGTAGAACTAGTCAGGGAAGTCCTGCAAAAGTTGAGAGAAGCAAAACTGTATGCGAAGCTTGCCAAGTGCGAGTTCAATAAAGACCAGATAGACTTTCTGGGGTATAGGATTTCCTCCCAGGGAGTGGCGATGGACCCTGCGAAGGTAGAAGACGTGAGGGGGTGGGAAGCCCCCAAAACACGGAAGCAGCTGCAATCCTTCCTAGGGTTCGCAAACTTCTATAGAACATTTATCAAGGACTTTGCGCGCCTCACTTTGCCATTAACGGATTTGTTAAAGACTAAAGGCAGGGGAGAAACAGCCAAAGTGAAGGCCCCAGGGGCCAAACTGACATGGACAATAGAATGCCAGGAAGCTTTCGAAGCCCTTAAAAAGCGTTTTACGGAGGAGCCTGTCCTACAGCACCCTGATATGTCTAAAGCCTTTGTATTACATTGCGATGCGTCAGACCGGGCATATGGGGCAGTTCTGCTACAGAAAGACGAGGGGGGGAACCTGAAGCCATGTGGCTATCTGTCAAAAAAGTTTAGTGATACAGAAAAAAACTGGCCGATTTGGGAGAGAGAAGCCTTAGCGATTCTAAAAGCACTAGAGTGCTGGAGACACTTCCTGGAAGGAAGTGGAACACCGTTTGAGGTGTGGACTGACCATAGAAATTTACAGTATCTAAGATCCCCTCGTAAACTATCAGCGAAGCAAATTAGATGGGCCCAATATTTCAGCCGTTTTGATTTCAGACTCAGATTCTTCCAGGGGAAACATAATATACTCGCTGACGCTCTCTCTCGGATGCCTCAGCACGGGGGAGGAATTCAGGAATCTGAAGGGAGTATTTTTCTTGATAAGCAATGGGGCCTGGCAGTACTAACTCGAGCACAAGCGGCCAAAGAAAACAAACGTACTGCCATTTCCACGGGGGGAGGAGAAATATGGGAGGAAGAGTTGAAGCGAGCGTATGGAATGGACAAATGGTTACAAACAAACAAAGAAAAAGGAGAATTGTGTGGGGATTTGGTGTTTGTAAATAAGAAATTGTATATTCCTGAATGTTTAAGACGAGAAATGTTAAGGAAGTACCATGATAACAAGGGTGCGGGTCATCTAGGCCCCACCAGGACTATTAAACTGTTGGCCAAACAATGCTGGTGGCCCGGAATGAGGAAAGACGCCAGGGGGTACGTCACGCAGTGTGAATTATGCGCAGAGGGGAAAACACCACCGGGGAAGCCCCAGGGGCTATTGCAGAAGGTGGTAGAGCCCATGAGGCCATGGGAATGCGTAGCCATGGATTTTGTAGGCGAACTACCCCCCAGCAGAGGCCACAGATACATTTGGACAATATTGGACTTATTCTCAAAACAGGCACACTTTGTGGCTCTGCCAAAACTTCCTTCAGCTGAAAAACTTGCTGATTTGTATGTGAAGCACGTATATCGCCTACATGGGTGTCCCGACAAGATAATTAGTGGCCGGGGAGTCCAATTTACTGCAAAATTTTGGGGAAAATTCTTACAGCTGTTAGGAGCAGAAAGGAACCTGAGCTCGGCCTTTCATCCCGCGACCAACGGGGGGGTCGAACGTACCCAACAGACACTGTGCCAATTCTTAAGGATGTACACCAATTATAGACAGGATGATTGGGCGGACCTTCTTCCGTTTGCTGAGATGGCTTTTAACGGGGCCGTACATTCGGCCACAGGTCGTGCCCCATTCGAAATAGTATACGGACAGGAGGTGGCACCTTTCCCCAGGCTACCCGAGTGGAAGGAAGGGGAGGGCCAGACCGACGAGGAATGGCCGGCCAAAATCAAGCAAGGGTGGCGAACCGTGGTAGAGGCATTGCGGGAAACACAAAAGAAGTACAAGCTCTTTGCGGATCGTAGGCGCCGAGAGGGGGACAAATTGGGCGAAGGAGATCTGGTTTGGCTGAGCACAAAAAACCTGAAATTGGGGTTCCCATCCAAGAAATTGGCTCCACGCTATATAGGGCCATTCAGGGTAGCAAAAAGAATAAACGAAGTGACCTATGAGCTGAGGCTACCAAAGGACCTAGGAAAGGTACACCCGGTATTCCATTGCAGCCTGTTAAAAAAGTATAAAGGAACTCTGGACAGCGGAGAACAATAGTTGTGTTTAATCTTTTCCTTCCAGGACGAAGGGGAGGAGGACGCCATGTCAGAACCCTGCTACTAGAGCCTGGATGTGGCTCTGAGTTTCAGGGTCACTGACATTGATAAGACACCTGCGTCCCAGGACTCGGAGGAGAAACGGCTGATGGACTTGGCGGGGAATTTGCGCGGGGTTTTACTGAGCGGGAAGAGACTGTTCAAATGAGGGGGAGGGTATATAAAGGAGGGTTGGCCGGAGCCTCCCATTCTTGGCTTTTCTGATGTTCATGTTTCCTACAGTAAAAGTTTCTGGTGATATCACAGAGAGTCTTGTGTGTTCATTCAGGAGCGGCTGTGGTGAGCTGACACTGAATAGTGCCACTTGCTCAAGCTCCCTAAAGAATTCCCTGACTGAGTTGAGATTTTAGGCCTGATCTCCTGGAGTCCCACTCAAACATCCAAACTACCACGCCATGCTGGTTGTTGATAGGACCTTCCCATACTTTCACACTTATATTTCAGAAATATACCCAACTGTCTTATGTACATACTACTGACCCTGGGTTTACAAAACCTGAGTAGAGCAGTTGATGTGACTCTTGGAGGTCTCTCATGTATGGAGTTGATATAAGTCAAAGTTGAATTGAAAGCAATTGACAACACTTCTCAACTAACAATCCAATCCTATGTATGAAGGCAATTTCATTGAACCCAGTAGTCCCTGTCTCACACGTAACTTTGAAAAGGACAACAGACTAAACCATTCTTCCCACTTCTCCCTGGGTACGTACCGGGCGTCCAGGTAGTCCTTGATCTCCTTTTAAGCCGGGAAGTCCAGGTTGACCGGCTGGACCGGGGTTGCCCTTTTCCCCCTTGACTCCTCCAGTTCCAGGGGGCCCACGGGCACCTTCTGGACCGGTTGGACCTTGCGAAACAAGAGGTCTGTGGGTCAATGGGACTCAACACCCTTTTTAATCCATCTCTACTATAAGTATGGCTTGTGCTAAAAGGCTCACCCAACCTTTCTGAAATTGTGGGGAGATGCAACCCCAAACTCAGGCATGAGTTTAGAGAGTGTGCCCAGTGTGCCCTAAGAAAATTGGCCCCAGTCAACACACTCTTTGGGGATGCCAACTTTCAATTATTTCATTCTCTCATTCTTCAGATAGTTTTGCAAAAGAGTTTGCAAGTTGAAAATAAACCCCTTGTTTCTTGCACACCTCGATATTACTGTGCAAAAAAGAGTGTAGTTTGCACAAAATAAGCAGTTTTTGGATACAGCAATAAAGTCTGCTGTGCATGTTTTTGCACTAAAATATTTTTGGCAAAGAAGTATGAAAAATATCTCTCAGCAATTAACTATTTTTTCCATAGGGTGTCTCACTGTGTCAAAACCCCTTACTTATTATGGATGAGCATGCTACTGCACTATTGCATACTATTTATATCACTAAACTCACATAATTTTAACATTATATAATATACTTAAAATACAATTGACAAAGCTTACTTATAGTGCAGTAATAGCCATTGTGGAGGGGAAACTACACCAGAACACTTGTGCTCTTTTTCATCCAATATGACACCAGTATCCATGGGAAATATGTTGCATTGCTACATGAAACTGTAGATAATAGAGAACTCTTTTGAACAAATGACTTCTAGTGAAAGCATATCAGAAAGTTGCACAGGAGAACCTAGGAAATGCCAAGGGAGGACAACACTTCTAGGTCCTCCGCCCAAAGAATTATCTTCTGGAGTCACCTTCTGGAGGAAGCATACCATACGACAGTGGCTCTCAACCTGTGGGTCCCCAGGTGTTTTGGCCTACAACTCCCAGAAATCCTAACCAGTTTACCAGCTGTTAAGGTTTCTGGGAGTTGAAGGCCAAAATACCTGGGGACCCACAGGTTGAGAGCCACTGCCATAGGAGATCCTAGAAAATGCCTGGAGTGGATAGGGATGGTGAAGTAAAGGAAACCACAAGCACAGGTCCCATAGATACTGGGATCATACTGGATCATCATATATATGCAAGCAAATGGTGCAAGGTCTTGAGAATCTGCCCAACTTATATTGTGGGTTCTTTCTTCTCAGCCTTAAAACTGAGGGGAAATGGGACACTTGAACAATGCCACAGAAAGGTACACCCTACTAGACACTACTCTGCTGTTTATACAAATCCTGCTTAACTGAAAGTGCAAAGCATTGGAAAGGGTTGAGGTTATCAATGGTTGCCCCCCCCAAACTGTTTTCTTCCCATTGCGAAAAGATATAGGTTCCTGTGCCTTCTCTCCTACTAGGGCAGTGGTTCTCAACCTGTGGGTCCCCTGATGTTTTGGCTTGCAACTCCCAGAAATCCCAGCCAATTTACCAGCTGTTAGAATTTCTGGGAGTTGAAGGCCAAAACATCTGGGGACCCCCAGGTTGAGAACCACTGTACGAGGAGGAAAACTTGGCCACTTGAAGAGATCACAACATCCTTGCTAGTGGGCAACCATCACAAATATACCTTTAAAATAAATACCAAAATAGATGGGGCATTTTATGACTAGAATATGGGGCAAAGTTTGAACCAATGCTCTGGGCACCTCTCTTGCCAAGTAGCTTTGCAAAAAGGGTCAGGAAATTATATATAATTTAGCTGTTACTAGGTACAGATATCAAACAGAAATCAAATTTTGTCGTGATAATAAAAAATTCATTCCAATTTAATGTGCTCCACAAGAAGGATATTAGAAAATTTAGCGTTTCAATTAACTACAGTTTAGATTATGTTTAAATTCTAAACTATCATTGTTTTTAACTATGATTTATTGAAGCAAGCTAGCTTCACATATCATGGTCTAAAGTTGGCTAGTTTCACTAAACAAATGATACAACAGGATTATGGTTTACTGAAGCAAGTCAGCTTTATAAACCGTGATTCAAGGTTGCTCCATATCAGTTATTGCATGTAAGTTTGGAGAACTCCTGTAAACTATAGTCAATCCAAAAGATAAGCAAATGTTTCGATCTCTTTGCAAGCCAGGCAGAGGAGAGGAGAGGAAAGGAGGAGATGTTTGCTGAGATTGTTGGTATAACAATAAGCCCTGGCTTGTTGGCACATCTCAGGCTGTCGGTTTCCGATTTACAGTCAAAGTAACATTGTAAACAACCAATGCAATGTAGAAAAGCAAACCAACCAAGTTAAGAATCTAACCTGGAGGACCTGGAAGAGTCAGAGTTCACCAAAGCCCAATGATCGATGTTAGGGGGATATCAGACACCACACAGTGCAAAACAAGATTACTAGTTAGAAGTAGCACAGATATGAGATATTGATACTAAACAGCGAAACCAATTTCACCAGCATATTGTGCATTTACAACATTGCATGCATGGAGGAAATAATTCCCACCCGCCAGTACACTTAGATATCTATATAGTGCAGGCATGGGCAAACTTGGGCCCTCCTGGTGTTTTGGACTTCAACTCCCACAATTCCTAACAGCCGGTAGGCTGTTAGGAATTGTGGGAGTTGAAGTCCAAAACACCAGGAGGGCCCAAGTTTGCCCATGCCTGATATAATGTAATTTATAGACATTAGACAATGTATTTTGCTGATCAAATCTACTAAATCCATAACTTTGTTGGAGTTAATGATTTTAACAGTGAGTCTGAGGCTTACTATTCATTAATTCCATGTGAAACAAAGGCAGGTACTAACTGGGACCATTTCACTGACACTGCTGCATGAGGAACCTTCGTGCAATATACATCGATAGAAATGTTGTTGCTGTTAAGAATGATTCATCAGCCAAAAGTCCAATGCAATTCTAGGCTGGTTTAACCAAAGTGTAATTTCCAGATCGAGAGACTTCTTGATGTTGCTTGGATTTCTCTTGGAGGAATATTGTGTCTCGTTCTGGGCACCGCAATTAGAGAAGGGAAGTGTCCAGAAATATTCAGTATGGAAAAAAGAAGAGAAGATTGAAACATGATAGCTATCTTTAAATAACTGAAATGATTTCAAGGAGAAGATGGAGAAAGCCTGTTTTCTGCTGCTCTGGACACTAGAACACAAACCAATGGATTCAAATTACAATTTAAAAAATCCACCTAAACATCAGGCTGTGAAGACTGTTGGGGCCGAGCTTGGCAAAGTGGGTTAAATGGCTAAGTTGCAGAAAATCCTACTGATCAAAAGGTTAGCAGTTCAAGCCTGGGTTGGGGTGAGCACCCGCCATCAGCCCCAACTACCTGCCCACCTAGCAGATCGAAAACAGAAATGTGAGTAGAGAAATAAGTACCGCTTTAAGCGGGAAGATAATAAAAGGCACCCATAAGGACATCCTGGTAATTCAATCGGGAGGATATCTAAGGATGACAAAGCTCCTCAGTACAGAAGATGAGGCGACAGCACACTCCCCCGTGGCCGGAGTCCAGCATAGCCTCCAGATGCTGGAAATGGGAAAGATGGGAAAAGCCTTTATCTCTGTTTATGTATTGTCTGTCCTTGTTGATTGTATAATGGCATTGAATATTTGTCGTATATGTGTTCTGTAATCCACACTGAGTCCCCCCGGGGAGATAGAGCAGAATATAAATAAAGTATATTTTTATTATGACACAGCAAACAAGATAGATATGCTGGATTTCATATATTATTATTATAAGTATATTATTAATAATAAGTATATTATTATTATTATTATTATTATTATTATTATTATTATTATTATTATTATTATTATTGACAGTAGGATAGACTGCAACTGAATCTGGTGGACTCTTTCTTTGGAGGTCTTTCAACAGAAGTTGGATGGACAACTTTCAGTATATTCCTGCAAGAGCCACGAAGTTGGGACTTCATGGCTCCTGCAGTCCTTTCCAACTCTAAGGTTCTAAAATTCTTTGAATTTGAATGCAATGCTTGCTCTGGGGCAGTGGTCAGGTAAAGCGAAGCATTTCTCATGTCCTCTGCATAGAACGTGTCAGTGAAATGTTTCAGAAATATTACAATTCCATGCAACGTTAAGTTAAACATACACACACTTTTTAAATCTCTCTTTCTGTCTTTCCTTTACATCCTTGGCTAATGATATGCCTACATTAGCACACTACATTGGTAAACAAAAGGTGAGACTAGCATGAACAGTCTATGATAAAACAGATAGAAACGTTTGCTATGACTTCAAATAAGGAAAGGTCCAATGTTGCATCAACACTGCGGATTATGAAGGACATTTTAAGAATGAGTGTGGTCTTCATTTTTCTTTCTTCTTATCTACCACTAAACTGTGAATTTATTGAACTACAGATGACTGCAGAATCGATGCAATGTCTTAATTTTAAACTATTCCTCTCCCCTTGAAGTTGTGAATGTGATTTTCCTGCTTCTTGGCAGGGGGTTGGACTGGATGGCCATGAGGTCTCTTCCAAGTCTATGATTCTATGTCTTTTTGTCTTTAAAAGACATCATAGCAAACTTTCAAATCTGTGTTTCAATCCACACAACACAGTTGCATATGCCAAGTCACTCCTATTCTCTGGAAGGGTATGGAAAATCTTATAATTAGCTTAAGTAACCTTACATTAGTAGAGAAACAAAAACGATCACTAAATCAGAACAAACGCTTTGAGGTGAGAAGGAAAGCCCTTCTTACAGTGCAATCCTCTGCAGGTCTACTTTAAGCTCGAATGCACTTCAGAAGACTCACTCCTAAGTAAGATCCCATCTACACTGCCATATCATGCATTTGGTTATACTCAGTAGTTCCCAACCTTTCTTTGACCGGGACCATTCTCCAACATTAGTACCAAAAGTCCTATGAATCAGTTTTTGGCCAACTTTAGATTTGGTTTGGTTATCTGGGGTGCTGATTCAGAAAACTGCATTGGATAAACCACATCAGCTCTAGTTTCTGATACAGAACATATGCCATCCAGTAATGGCCATCTGCTCACCCACAAAAAAACATATTTAATAAGCCTCAGCACTATAAGAGGGTTTCATGAGACCAGTTGCTCTCATTGCAACAGTGTAGGCTGCGGACCACATTTTAATTCTTGCAGACCACTGGTGGTCTACGGAGCACAGGTTGGGAAGCACTGGTTATATTGAATGTTTTCAGTGACTAGAGATGAATCTATGTAAGATTAATGGCTTGGCATATACAGCCTTTGAAAACAAGACATTTATTTTCTCCTTCCAAGTAGTACATCCAAGTCCATGCAAAGTTATGACTCTAGAGTTAATGAGCTAACCTGTGGCACCTGGAAGTAGGGGACCAACAGTTCACCAAGGCCATCATTAGAAAGGGGAAACATCAATACGGTTAGATATGTCAATAAACTAAACATTTTTCATGGCGATCCATCTAAAATGGCATTCTTAATACAATGTATAGACCAAGCTATTACAACCCATAATCGCAATCCAATACCAATTGGTTTAAAATGACCAATTGAAGACAGTCCAGCTGTCTGGTATGGAATGGTTATTAAGGATTTCAGTTAACAAAAATAGGCTCCAAGAAGAAAGCCAAATTATTCAGTGATCAATAAGCTTCGTCAAAAAGCTCAAAGTATCTACTATTCCTTTAAAGTAGCAATTTCATTCCCATGTTATGTGATGGTGTTTCATCACTAGCTCATTTGGTTGGACTCAAATACAGACTGATTTTTCAACCAGTAACAGCTTGGTTTATCCATTTTGGACATGCGTTTCAGGGTGACACAAATGCTCTGCATGGTACAGTATACGTGCAATACAAACAAGGACAATGGGAACAAAACCACTGAGCAGTTACTGGTGCCTTCCCATGGCGTTTATCCAAGCGGGAATGAGTAAGACATGGATCTTGGGCTGCCTGTGCCCCTTTCTGCTGAATGTTCACAATATGGCATTAGGTCTTTTAAAAATATGTATCTTCCATTTGGCTTTAAAACGAGGTTCAGCAAGAGCATGCAGCTTGTTTCCAAGTTGACTAGTGCTACGGCATGTGTTGTCGAAGGTATTCATGGCTGGAATCACAGGGTTGTTGTGTGTTTTCCAGGCTGTATGGCCATATTACAGAAGCATTGGAAGAATGCTTCTGGAACATGGCCATATGTATAGCCTGGAAAACACACAACAACCCTGCTACGGCATGGTTTTTATGGGAGCTCTACTCAACTTGCAAGTGTGCACATGCTCCTATGTGCTAATACCATATATTCAATTAAAACAAAATCTTCAATTTGCTTCAAAACAAGGTCTGACAAGAGCACGCATCTTGTTTCCAAGTTGATTTGTGTTGCTGGAAAGTTTCAACGAATGCTTACCAATTTGGAGGAAAAAGAGACGGACACACTCCCACATGCCTTGTTTTTAAGGCAAGCTTTGGTGCTAATGACATAAGATTAAATATTGGTGATAAAACCCCAGAAATCTCAACCAGATGGTTAAATTAGGTTAATGTATACATTAGTGCTTATCCTGTGGCCATTCCATTTCTCCTAAGGAAGCATAATGAGGTCCTACTAGAGTCCGGTCCAGAAACTGGAATACATCTTAGGATCCCCATCACGTTCCACTAGATTTTACCAAATATTTTCAGATGTAACAGTTACAAATGAACTCAACTAAATTTCCAACATTAAAACCTAACCGTGCAGCTTGTTCGTCAACAATTAATCCAATAAGAATTGCTAATGATCAGCAAACAAGTCACAGAAAGCCAATGGAAAAAAGATCACAAAATATGCAAAGGTGCAAGCAATAATTCTGCTATGATGTTGCTGCTTAGTGTAGGACTTGGAGACAGAGCAAACAGGACAAAGGGAAGTCCACCTGTTCTGTTTTGACCACCAAATGATTGAATCATTGTGTTGATTGTACTAGAAACCCAATAGCAGCTCAGTGGTGTTCACCCATTATGGAAACCATCACTCCCATGAATTAGTAGACAGAGGAGAAGCAAAGATGACAAGGATGGAAGGGTGAAGGTGACGTGGTGCACTGGATCCATCGGAGCTGTGGCAGATGACGGAGCAAGGATGAACACACGCGACGCAAAGATGAAGAGGAACCATGGTACAATCTGGTCATGCTGTGCTGCTAACATGGGTTTGATTTCAATGGGTCCTGCGGGCAGTGTAGTATTATTATTATGACATTTGGTGCACAAGATGGATTGGTTTATCATGTGGCGTCATGGTACAGGCACATTTGGCAGATGCTATTAAAGTTGATTGGGTGCTCGGCTGGATGATTGCCGTGATGACATGCGGAGGACATCTCAAGTTGGCGAAGTTTTGCTGTCAGGTTATTGAATGGGTGTGGTTTTCTTGATCTCTCTTGACATTGCTATCAAGAGATAACCTTTCATGACGAATTTTGGATAGCCAGAAGACATCAAGTTAATGCCTTCCAGCATTAGTAACTACAGGACTTATCAGAAGTTGTCTAATCCAACAGACCAATAACCTGTCAGCAAAAGGTTCTGCGGTCTTATCTTCCTCAATCTTACCTGGCCTCCCTGGCATGCCCGGCGGTCCAGGGCTGCCCTTTGGTCCTTCTGAAGCTGGCCCTGGGAGTCCTGGGGGGCCAGATGGACCTTGTAGACCAGGAAACCCTTGGGGACCCATCTCCCCCTTCAGACCAGTGGGGCCCGGTGAACCTGGGGGCCCAGGCAACCCTAATTCACCCTTTTGACCTGTTTGAGAAAAAAAGAAATTGGGAAAAGCCATGTTTAATTGGGTTGGAAACCTTTGTACATTTGCAAGAAACAATGGACATTTGGGTTGAAAGTCTTTAAAACTGTGTAAACTTTGAGAACTATTTCACTGGCCAAGACACATTTCGGTGCCTCAAATGTTAGCTTTGTTTCTGGGTATACTTGACCTGCCAATTCCAAAAATGGCACCAGTTTTCCCCTATCAGCTCTAGTCTTTGAGATACAGAACATAAGGCATCTACCATAGGTTGGATCTGAAGACCTATATGCTTCAAGTCCAACCTATCTTTGGAATGTCCTCCCGAGAGAGATTAGGCTAGCCACCACTCTCCAAGCCTTCCGTATACAATTGAAGACATTTTTTTTTCGACAAGCATTTGACCATGTTTAGAATCCCTTAATGAATATATTTGAGGACTTAGAGATTATTTCACCATGAACTTTATGAAACTGATATTGATTACAGTTGTTTTATATCTGCAGATATTGTTGCATTTTACTGATCTTACCGGGGGGGTTGTGATGTTTATGTTGATTGTTACTGTCTTTATGTTATTGTTTCTGCACTTTTGTATTTTGTGTATTTGCACCTTGAGTGCTTTGTAAGCCACCCCAAGTCCCTTTGGGAGATGGTGGCAGGATATAAATAAAGTTTACTATATATTATTACCAGTCACCATCTGCTTGCCCATAGAAAACCATCATAACCATATCTAAAAAACTGAAGACAATGTGGACTATGTAAGGCAATCTTCTAAATCAGCACCCCAAATAACCCCAGGAACAGGACTAAAAACCGACACCAAGATCGTTTCTTTTTGTTGGGCTGTGTTGTAAATCAGGACATCGTTGTAAAAATATAAAACTATTGTTTTGTGCATTGTCAAAGGGTAGACTTAATGCTCCAACTCTATGATTCTGTGGTTCTATGTGACAAAACTTGGACACAGAGCCTATCCCATTATACTTGGACAAGCTCAAATCAATTCTTTCAAACCTGAAGTGATTTGGGACCTTAATAGTAAATCCATCTCTCAAATCTTATCTATTACAAATTAAATACAAAAATAATTCCACTTCAAGTCAATCTCTTTGTCCAACTAGCCTAATGTTATCTACTTTGGATTCCCAGTGGATCTTCTGGGTCTTAAGAAAAGGTTTTTCTTAGCAACCAATCTAAACCCTTTTCCAACTGGAGAAATCTGTGATTGAAGTAGTAACTTTCTGAATACAAAGTATGATCTCTACTACTGGTCTAGGATTTCTCCCTTCCATGAATAAAGACAAAGGAACTTTGCCTGATAGTCCTGGGAGTCCTGGAGGTCCGGGACGACCAAATCCTGGTGGACCTGGAAAAAAACACAATAACCATAGAGAAGTTAATGGAATGATTATATACTGCAGATGCAGTTCTACACTGCTGTCCATGCTGCATGGCATTACGTATACCAATGGTTCTCAACCTGTGGGTCCCCAAGTGTTTTGGCCTACAACTCCTAGAAATCCCAACCAGTTTATCAGATGCTAGGATTTCTGGCAGTTGAAGGCCAAAACATCTGGGGACCTATAGGTTGAGAAGCACTGACGTATACTCATCTA
Source organism: Anolis carolinensis (assembly GCF_035594765.1). Taxonomy (NCBI): domain Eukaryota; kingdom Metazoa; phylum Chordata; class Lepidosauria; order Squamata; family Anolidae; genus Anolis; species Anolis carolinensis. Next base: position 13,224,318 of record NW_026943823.1, on the reverse strand, counting down.
TATTAGCAGAGGTGCTAAGTTAATTACTTGCCACAAACATTTTGTCTGTTTAGTTCATTTACTCAAGTTACCATACATATTGTATTATATATAGGTTTCTAAATCTGTTGGGTTTTCTATTTGTTTTTTTATGTTTATACAGTTGTCGTTGTATCAGATCTCTATCCTATCTAACAAGATGAGCAGCTCGTATCAGGAAACTTAAAATATTCCAAATTCCAAAATTAATAGCAACACCTTTACTTTCTGATAGTTGACTCTATATATATTCTATTGCGTCAGAAGTGAATTGAGAGTATACTGAAAGTCGCTTCTCGGGTGAGATAATTGGCCATCTATAGAGATGTTGCCAAGGGGATGCCCGGATGTGTTATCATCCTATGGGAGGCTTCTCTCATGTCCCCATATAGGAAGCTGGGGCTGACAGATGGGCGCTCACCCCGCCTTGCGGATTTGAACTACCGACCTTCAGATCTTCAGGTCAGCAGTTCAGCAAAAGGGTTTAGCCCATTGTGCCACTGTGGCAATATTGTATATATTTACCTTCAGGCTATGTGTGTAAGGTGTAAATGAAACATCAATGAATTTTACGTTTAGACTTGGCTCCCACCTCCAACATATTTCATTATGTACACATATGCAAATACAGGCATTTCAAAATCCAAAACACTTCTGGTCCCAAGCATTTCAGATATGGGATGCCTCAAGGTAAAAAAAGAAAAGGTGAGGGATTGAAACATAATGGTGGAATGGACCCACTTCTGTTAGCAAAGAATAAATAAGAGTGAGAAAAACTGGACTATAGAAGAGAAGGAAGGTATTTGCTCACCTGGTTCACCCTTCTGTCCTGCTGGCCCAGGAATGCCATCTTGTCCAGGTTGTCCTTTCTCCCCTGGAGAACCTGGAGGTCCAGAACGACCAGGTTCACCTATAACATAAAAAGAAAACAGGTGAGAAACAACAGTCTTTCTGGGAAGCCTTGAGACTTGCTTGAATGGTCACCATTCATGTGCTGAGAAGTTCAGTTATTCCTCCTTTTTATTGGATTCTGAAGGACATTTATTTATTTATTTACAGTATTTATATTCCGCCCTTCTCACCCCGAAGGGGACTCAGGGCGGATCACATTATAACACACAAAGGGCAAACATTCAATGCCCATAAACACATCAAACAGAGACTGAGAGACACACACAGAGGCAAGTTAACGTTCTTCTGAGGGGATGTTCGATTCTGGCCACAGGGGGGAGCAGCTGCTTCATCATCCACACTGACGGCACTTCCTCATTCCAGGTCGTAAATTAGTTAATCTTGCCTCCCCACTTTATAAGTGGTACCTTATCTCCTACTTGATAGATGCAACTATCTTTCGGGTTGCTAGGTCAGCAACGAGCAGGGGCTATTTTTAATTTTTAATTGACGGGTGCTCACCCCGCCACGGGCTGGCCTCGAACTCATGACCTCATGGTCAGAGTGATTTAAGGCAGCTGCTCAACAGCTGCGCCACAGCCCGGCCCCATGTCCAGAGGGAATGGGCAACATCTCCTTTAAATGTTCATATCACTGGTGAGCTTCTCTCTTGCTGGACAATAATGTCTACTACTTCCACACCAAAATCTACCTGTGGCTTTTGGATCTGTGATAATGGACACCTGGATCCACTCACAGTACATAAATACAGTGCTATCAAATCATTTTAACTGCCATGGATGCATCCTGGAATGTGCAGTTTCAAGAGGCACTGGAGGTCCTTTGCTGAGTGTTCTAAATGCCCCTTCCTAAACAACAAATTCCAAAATTTCATAGGATGGGACAATGCAAGTGAAAATAGAATCCAGTAGGCCTGAAAGGGATCTAATCCAGCTTCATTTGTGTAACACATGTGTTTGACAGGTCTTGCATCCCTTAACACGTACCTGGAAGCCCTGGTGATCCTGGCACACCTGGGTTACCTGGAGGTCCATCAATACCTTTTGGTCCGGGAATACCTGGCGTCCCTGCGAGAGCAGAATTTGAGCTTCAAAAACAAGTGAATGGATAAATAAAGAGGACACAACTCAGCTAAGATGGGACTACTCAAACAGGATGGATCTTGTGTATGAATGCTAGTCCAAACACAGTGTGACTCTGTGGTCAACTTCCTCCAGTCATGTTGGAGGACCTAGAAGTTTCTAGGGATAACACATTTCTAGGAATCTTGAGGTCCTCCAATGTCATCCTATGTTCAGCCTCTGAACATACTGATCTATGTTGACCACTGAATAGATTACAAGGTCACGTTGGAAGACATTACAAGAGTCATCTCCTCAGTCATAAAATAGCAATTGTTTTATTTTATTTGTGATTTTTCACTTTCATGGGGCCCCAGTGAATGTGGAAGGCTGATTGTCGTGAGATGGTAATCTGGATTTGTGAGTTTATAACTGCTAGGGATTCAAGTCATAGAGTAAACATGACTTCAGAACATTTTTGCCAGTCTCAATTCTTTAGGAGCAGCCTTTAAAAAGGCCATCTCCTGTACTTCACCGGATGTACAAGTGAAGGTAATGGGATTGAGAGAAGGACCTTCCCAGAAGACCTCAAAGCTCAGGTGGCTTCATAGAGGAGAATGCTGTCTTTCAAATAACTTGGACCAGCCATATAGGACTTTATAGGCCATCCCTTTGAACCACGATTGGAAATAGTCCAACAACCAGTGGAGCTCTTGCAACAATGAAGCTCGTTGGTCCCCTCTCCAGCCACAGCCATGCTATCCAGGACTGATGGGAACTGGAAGAAGGTAAGTAGATTTAATGTTCATGAACAATGTCTTGACTTCACCCTCTAGTCATGTTATCTCGAGGTCCAGTAAGGGATGACCATGAGAAGGAAGAAGAATTACCTGACTCTGAAGCCAAAGCATGAAAGCATGAAGAAAAACAGAAGAAACAATTGTCAAATTAAACAAGAAAGGAATTACCTGGGAAGCCGGGGAGGCCCATTTCACCTTTTGCACCTGGGTTACCAGACAAACCTGGTAAACCAGGATTACCAGGAGTCCCTTTGACACCGGGACTCCCTCGGTAGCCAGGTGGCCCTGCGTCTCCCTGGAAGGCAACAGGACAGGTCAAAAACAAGGGTATGTCCTGCAGCCATTGGAAAGGGGAGGCAGGAGTAGCTCAAGTGAAGGCTTGGAAACTGGTTGGATGTCTTATTGTCCCATTTGGGATCATAAAACCAGGCCCTGTAGCTGGATCATATGGAAAGTCCCAAATTGGGGAATAGACCAACCCTAAGCAATTGGTACATATGCAGCAATTTGGCTCTACGTGCCAAGTCCCACTTTGGGTCTCAATCAACTGCTTTGGTTCCTGTTGCTTATCTCATTTATTATACCCTATTTATTATACCCTATTGACTTGTTGCTTATCTCATTTATTATACCCTATTCCTTTAGCAGGCCATAGTGTATGCCTTCGCCAGCACTTTAGCGGGACAATAGTTCTGGGATTTACCTCACCCTGACACTAATTGCACTTTTTTGGCCCAGTTCTTTTTTAGAGCCGACCCAGGATTTTATCATAGTATATTTATTGTATCTTGACCTATGACTTGTTTTATTGTTTATTGTTTTATTGTTATGTTTTTATATTGTTTGTGACCTGGGCTTGGCCCCATATGTAAGCCGCCCCGAGTCCCTTTGGGGAGATGGGGCGGGGTATAAAAATAAAATTATTATTATTATTATTATTATTATTATTATTATTATATTATGACACAGCAAACAAGATAGATATGCTGGATTTCGTATCACAAAATTACAAGTTGAACACTTCCCAAGCGTCTAGGACTGTGTGATGTATTTCCAGATGATGCGTGCAGATCCCAGTAGGGTGGCCTTTTGCAGTTGGCAGATCGTAATTTTGTCAATGTCTATTGTTTCTAAATACCGGCTGAGATCTTTTGGCACGGCACCCAAATTATTATTATTATTATTATTATTATTATTATTATTATTATTATTATTATTATTATTATTATTATTGGGTCTTGATGAAAAAGTAGGGTGTAAACAACACAGCAGCAGCAGCAACAACAGTATGCTAGAGGTCTGTCTGCTGGGGTTGTGAGTGGATCACTATGGATCTTTCCATCCATCTGGACTAATGTGGAGCACCAGAACAACGTTTTCATCTCACGTTGGTTGCCTTGCTTTCACAAGATCTGCTTGCACTTTGGGTTTCTTGTGAGATGACAAATCTTATGGGAGTCCTGAGATCGTGAAACAAACCCCTTGCAAGACATGAGATGGCTTCATACAGGCCTGACGCAAACATCCTGTATTTATCTGTGGAAAACCTGGCAAATGTATGTTCTCTGTTGCCAACACTATGAAGAATACAGAACAGGTGATGGCATGTATCCATTAAACTAGTGATGGACAGCTGTAGTTTTGCCCTGCAAGTCCTATCAGCCTCAAGCAGTAAAACCAACATCGAGGGATTACAGATGCTACAGTGCAAAAATGTAAGAGCCAATGTTGTCCACCTCTGCATTAAAGTATATGTACTCATGTACCAACATCCTATATTTTTCAATAGTCTGATTTTTTATTCTTAACAGTGCTGTGGTCATTGACCTGTTGAAAAAGTGAGAGACACCTCTCTCTCGTACATATGTACAATATTTATTTTCTTTCTACTTAACTGGAGCTTTATATAGGACACTGATAAAATCCACTTGGAAAAAGCAACATTCTAGTAACATACCTTTGGGCCCCGTGGACCCGGAATGCTGATGTCTGAAAATCCAGGGTTGCCTTTGTCTCCCTTCAGTCCGGTAAGTCCAGGCGAACCAGGTTGCCCAGGACGTCCCGCGATGCCTTGCAAACCTTTTGCACCGGGGGGACCTGCCCAACATGTAAAAACAGAACTTTGCAGAAGATTTAAATTGGCAAGAAGGTCAACATAAAACTGGGAAGTCTTGCAATGGGAGACTAGCTATGGCTCTTCACGCCACATACCGTGTTTCCCCGAAAATAAGACAGTGTTTTATATTATTTTTTTCTCCCAAAGACGCTCTAGGTCTTACTAACAGGGGATGTCTTATTTTTCCATGAAGAAGAATTCACATTTATTGTTGAACAAAAAACTAAACATTTATTATATACTGTACAGTAGTTGTCATCACAAACCAGCATAACCAGACAAACTGTGAATCCTATCAAGAATTTCTTGTTACTACCATTATTTCCATGTACAACACTCTATGGTACGTACATTTACCAATCCTGCATGCTCTGGTGTTCTGTTTGGCGGTTATGCTTCCAAACAAAAACTTGGCTAGGTCTTACTTTTGGGGGAGGCCTTATATTTACCAATTCAGCAAAACCTCTACTAGGTCTTATTTTCTGGGGATGTCTTATTTTAGGGGAAACAGGGTAATTATAGCACTTTGATTCCACTTTAACTGACTCAGAGTAGATTACAGGTACATATACGGCAAACATTCAATGCCGTTATACAATTGACAGAGACAGACAATACATAAACAGAGGCAAGGCTTCCCTCTTTTCATCTCATTAATAATATTATTTTGTAATACAATATAATACTAATAATACAATATAATAATGTTAATTATATATTATATTACATGTAATATTAATAATAATATTACAATATATTGATATAGTACAATATAGTAATTTATTGCCAGTATTGTGCTATGCTAATAATATAATATTGTATGTAAATTTAATTTGTAAGCTGCTCTGAGTCCCCTTCGGGGTGAAAAGCGTGGGATATAAATGTATTAAATAAATAAATCTCCAGCATCCGGCTCATGGGGAGGTGCTGTTGTTTCATTTTTCCACACCGAGGAGCCTGTTGTCGGCATGTTTTTTCAGGACACCTATTACCTCCCTGCCAAAGCAGTACCTATTTAATCTACTTACATTGCTGTTTTTGACCTCTAGATGAACAGAAACTGGGCTGACGATGGGAGCTCATCCTGACCTGGGCTTGGAACTACTGACTTTCCGGTAGGCAGGATCTTTTATAGCTGGCGGCTTAATCCGCTGTGCTAGCCCAACATAACTCTGCCATAGGGAATCTTGGGAGTCCTGGTTTAAAAGTATTTAGCATTGCCAGGCAGAGAGCTCTTATGCAGTGGTTCTCAACCTATGAGTCCCCAGATGTTTTGGTCTTCAACTCCCAGAAATCCTAACAGATGGTAAACTGGCTGGGATTTCTGGGAGCTGTAGGTCAAAACACCTGGGGACCCACAGGTTGAGAACCACAGCTCTAGTACCTCCACAGACTACGATCCCAGGATTCTATAGAACGTTGCCATCTCATTCAAGAGGAATCACAACGGTATAACTGTGTGATGTGAATGACGAACCCTCCTTTATGCCGTGGAAGCCATTTGGATCTCTAAATAAGAGGAGCCTAAGCATAAATTTAAAATCCTTGGCTAGAAAATGTGGCAATTCAGGGGAGGAGATAAGAATTCTCGAACACAGAATTCCAAGTATAGTACTTCATCAGTCTATAATTCCCAGTTTGCAATGTAGTCATAATTATTTCAGTAATATCAGATGGCTACAAATGTATAGTTTAGATATATTCTGGATTTATTGACTGATATGAAATATTTCTTATTAAATGAGAAATGAGATAGATTTGAGTGCCAACACTGGCTTCTATAAGAATAAAAGTACAAAACTCATCTCAACAACAAATCTGGGTGAAAAATAACCTAACTTACCTGGCAGACCCATTTCACCACTGGAACCTTTCTGTCCCGGGGGGCCGGTTGGCCCAGGGGGCCCAGATAATCCTCGATCACCTTTGGGACCTAGAGAAAACATCATTATTGGAATTAGATTGATACTAAACACTCATTTCTACCAGCAAATGCTCATATAGTCTAACAGAGTTATTATGTCATTAACTTTCAAGCATCCGAATTCACAGGAAGATGACATAGATCCTTACAAATGCAGTATCTGGCATAGATCTCTATTAATTTTTTAAAAATTAACTGATTTTAATATTAAGTGGCGAATTAAGTGGTGTCAAACTACATTAATTCTACAGTGTAGATGCACCCTATGTTTCTCCATCCACCCATGCTGATGCTACAAAAAACTCCAGATGGGCAATAGAAGATGAAGAGGAAAAGTGAGGCTGGCTATCATATTTCAGGCTCTTCATTGTCACAGGGTTTTGTTAATTGAGGTATGCCCATACATACGCATGTCAGCATTTTGATTCCTCACCTGGAAGTCCCGGTGTTCCCGGCTGCCCAACTAGTCCTGGAGGCCCTGGGTCACCTGGGATGCCTTGATAGCCCTTCAGCCCCGTTGGGCCGGGCATACCTTCAAGAAAAGAGAAAATGACTTCTATATATATCCAGTAGGCTTGATCGATCCATGAAAAATTTGATTCTAAACTCGTTTCAAAACTAGAGGGGGCAGTTTTTCGTTTTTGTTGCTATTTACGAATTTTGTCCCCAAAATTTTTCGAAATTAACGAAAATTCGTTATTTTCGAAATTAATTCGTTAATGGCGGACGCGCATGCGCGGTCGCCCAAAAACAGCCCCGGGGGGGGGGGGGTCGGGGGCTCTCCTGCTCTCATTTTTTCAGCTATACTGATCAAATTTGGTACAGTGGGAGAACACAATCCACCCTGCTTGTTTGCTAAATTGCAGAGCGTTTGCCCTTTCCTAAGATTTATTGCACAATTTTATAGTTTACTGTGCCCGGCCACGCGTTGCTGTGGTGTATGGGAATTCTTTGTTAGGTAGGTGGAATAACAGTGAATAATAGCTTTGTAGCCTGAAAGCCTGGCCATTTTCTTATGGGAATCCTTGTTTGGTGAGGTGGAATAGAAAGGAATAGGCTTGCTGCTTGGAAGGTTAGGTAGTTGCCTTTTAGGGGGGTAGAATTGTAATGAATAGCCTCGGTGGTTCAAAGCCTGGGTGCTTGCTATCTAGGGGAAATCTTTGGTTGGTCAGATTCAGAGTAGTATCACTGTTTCAAAGCCTGGTCGCCTTTTTCGAAGGTTAATCTTTTATTGGTCTGGTTGAATTGCACTGAATATCCTTGCAGCTCAAAAGTCTGGCTGTATTTATTATTTTGTATTATATATATTACTAAATATAGAAAGCATGGCACATTGCCTGTTGTGGGTTTTGGCCTTTTTTTGGTGTTGTGATTGTGTTTATTGTGTGATTGTGTTGTAACTTACTGGAGGCAAGAAAAGAAAAGAAAGAAAAAGCCACAGCCGGCAAGGCCCATACCTTGAAATATTGCCCAGGGGGGCCGGCCACCGTTGGCCGGCACGCTTCCCGAAAAGGAAGAAAGAGTGGCCGCCCCCAAGGAGGTTTCTGTGCCAAATCGCACAAAGGGGTAAGAACGACAGCCGAGAGAGAAGAGAGATGCGGTGCATCACGGGAAACACGACCACGTAGGCCGTGAGGCAGCATAAACAAAACAAAAGAAAGATACACCCACAGGCGGCAAGGCCCGCACCTTAAAATACTGCTCAGGGGGGCCGGCCACCGTTGCCCGGCACGCTTCCCGAAAAGGAAGAAAGAGTGGCCGCCCCCAAGGAGGCTTCTGTGCCAAATCGCACTAAGGGGTAAAGAACGACAGCCGAGAGAGAAGAGAGATGCGGTGCACCGCGGGAAACACGACCACGTAGGCCGTGAGGCAGCAAAAACAAAACAAAAGAAAGATACACCCACAGGCGGCAAGGCCCGCACCTTAAAATACTGCTCAGGGGGGCCGGCCACCGTTGCCCGGCACGCTTCCCGAAAAGGAAGAAAGAGTGGCCGCCCCCAAGGAGGCTTCTGTGCCAAATCGCACTAAGGGGTAAAGAACGACAGACGAGAGAGAAGAGAGATGCGGTGCACCGCGGGAAACACGACCACGTAGGCCGTGAGGCAGCAAAAACAAAACAAAAGAAAGATACACCCACAGGCGGCAAGACCCGCACGTTGAAATACTGCTCAGGGGGGCCGGCCACCGTTGGCCGGCACGCTTCCCGAAAAGGAAGAAAGAGTGGCCCACAACTTAAAATACTAGGCCGGCCAACTTTGGCCGGCACGCTTCCCACAGAGGGAAAAAGAGTGGCCCACACATTTAAATACTGCTCACTGAGGGCCGGCCACCGTTGCCCGGCACGCTTTCCGAAAAGGAAGAAAGAGTGGCCCACAACTTAAAATACTAGGCCAGCCAACTTTGGCCGGCACGCTTCCCACAGAGGGAAAAAGAGTGGCCCACACATTTAAATACTGCTCACTGAGGGCCGGCCACCGTTGGCCGGCACGCTTCCCGAAAAGGAAGAAAGAGTGGCCCACAACTTAAAATACTAGGCCGGCCAACTTTGGCCGGCACGCTTCCCACAGAGGGAAAAAGAGTGGCCCACACATTTAAATACTGCTCACTGAGGGCCGGCCACCGTTGCCCGGCACGCTTCCCGAAAAGGAAGAAAGAGTGGCCCACAACTTAAAATACTAGGCCAGCCAACTTTGGCCGGCACGCTTCCCACAGAGGGAAAAAGAGTGGCCCACACATTTAAATACTGCTCACTGAGGGCCGGCCACCGTTGGCCGGCACGCTTCCCGAAAAGGAAGAAAGAGTGGCCCACAACTTAAAATACTAGGCCGGCCAACTTTGGCCGGCACGCTTCCCACAGAGGGAAAAAGAGTGGCCCACACATTTAAATACTGCTCACTGAGGGCCGGCCACCGTTGCCCGGCACGCTTCCCGAAAAGGAAGAAAGAGTGGCCCACAACTTAAAATATTAGGCCGGCCAACTTTGGCCGGCACGCTTCCCACAGAGGGAAAAAGAGTGGCCCACACATTTAAATACTGCTCACTGAGGGCCGGCCACCGTTGCCCGGCACGCTTCCCGAAAAGGAAGAAAGAGTGGCCGCCCCCAAGGAGGCTTCTGTGCCAAAGCGCACTAAGGGGTAAAGAACGACAGCCGAGAGAGAAGAGAGATGCGGTGCACCGCGGGAAACACGACCACGTAGGCCGTGAGGCAGCAAAAACAAACCAAAAGAAAGATACACCCACAGGCGGCAAGGCCCGCACCTTAAAATACTGCTCAGGGGGGCCGGCCACCGTTGGCCGGCACGCTTCCCGAAAAGGAAGAAAGAGTGGCCGCCCCCAAGGAGGCTTCTGTGCCAAAGCGCACTAAGGGGTAAGAACGACAGCCGAGAGAGAAGAGAGATGCGGTGCACCGCGGGAAACACGACCACGTAGGCCGTGAGGCAGCAAAAACAAAACAAAAGAAAGATACACCCACAGGCGGCAAGGCCCGCACCTTAAAATACTGCTCAGGGGGGCCGGCCACCGTTGCCCGGCACGCTTCCCAGAGACAGAGAGAGAAGTAAAATACCTGGAAATGTGGGCGCAAGCCCCTCAGACGTGTCTTCTTCACGTCTGCTAGTGAACTGTGGGCCCAAGCCCCCCTGACCAGGGGGGCCGGCCACCGTTGGCCGGCCTCACGCCCACCACAGAACCCACATGGGGAAGGGCGTGTATTCTTCACGTCTGCTAGTGAAATGTGGGCCCAAGCCCCACTGACCAGGGGGGCCGGCCACCGTTGGCCGGCCCCACGCCCACCACAGAACCCACATGGGGAAGGGCGTGTATTCTTCACGTCTGCTAGTGAAATGTGGGCCCAAGCCCCACTGACCAGGGGGGCCGGCCACCGTTGGCCGGCCCCACGCCCACCACAGAACCCACATGGGGAAGGGCGTGTATTCTTCACGTCTGCTAGTGAACTGTGGGCCCAAGCCCCACTGACCAGGGGGGCCGGCCACCGTTGGCCGGCCCCACGCCCACCACAGAACCCACATGGGGAAGGGCGTGTATTCTTCACGTCTGCTAGTGAAATGTGGGCCCAAGCCCCACTGACCAGGGGGGCCGGCCACCGTTGGCCGGCCCCACGCCCACCACAGAACCCACATGGGGAAGGGCGTGTATTCTTCACGTCTGCTAGTGAACTGTGGGCCCAAGCCCCACTGACCAGGGGGGCCGGCCACCGTTGGCCGGCCCCATGCCCACCACAGAACCCACATGGGGAAGGGCGTGTATTCTTCACGTCTGCTAGTGAAATGTGGGCCCAAGCCCCACTGACCAGGGGGGCCGGCCACCGTTGGCCGGGGCCCCACGCCCACCACAGAACCCACATGGGGAAGGGCGTGTATTCTTCACGTCTGCTAGTGAACTGTGGGCCCAAGCCCCACTGACCAGGGGGGCCGGCCACCGTTGGCCGGCCCAACGCCACCTACTCACCCCCCAAGGGGAAGGGCGTGTATTCTTCACGTCTGCTAGTGAAATGTGGGCCCAAGCCCCACTGACTAATGTGTCAACCAGACCATAGCAACACAGTCTGTAGCCGCCACAAAGGCACACTCCATGACAGCAAACCGTCAGCGGCCCTGGCCGCACCCTTCCCGGGAGGACACAAGCTAGCTGGCATTCCACAGGGAAATCGTGGACATCATGACATCAATAATGATTGTACTAATACCACAGTAAGATCTTTATTGTTATTACCCGGCCCATCTTCCCGGAGGGACTCTGAGCAGCTTCCATGGGGCGTGGCCGTCAGCAATACAATGTGAACAATTAAACCCCAAAATTTTATATTTGTTAAAGGAAATGTTGCATCAATAACACATAAAATAAGAAAGCTGTCACAGCATTACCTGCTTAAAAAACAGAGGTGTAAAAACACGGCTCTGTGGCCGAGGGCTGAATAATTGCACATAGATGAGGTAGTTTGAGAGTTAAAAATCAATAAAGTGCGAAATACTCTTTGCCTGGAAACCAATTCTTCATCTGCCAGCGATCCACCCCACAGTCCTCGAAGGCTTTTCGGAACTGGAATGTTTTACGGCTCTGATGTCAGGTTAATGTTTCTATGGCGTTGAACTAGAGGGAAGAGTTGTGTGTGTGTGTGGTGTTATTAAAGGTAAATGACCAAAGCTGGGTTGAGAAGGAAGCCAAAGGGAACCACAGAGATGTATAACTGTCAACAGCATGGATTGGATGAGGAGGGTTTGACAGACCTTTACTTTATTCTTGCAACATCTCACTGTAGGTGTGGACTGTGGTCTGCAAGTTAGTAGAGGTTTTGCAGAGCTGTGTCCACACTACACAAAAAAAGAAAAGAGACTTCATGCAAAAATTGGAGGACCGCATACTGGCATTGTCATCGCAATGCCGTAGTCCAGAAACCTGCAGATGTGAGAGCTTGACCGTTAGGAAGGCAGAGCGTGGGAAAAAACGGCACTTTTGAAAAGAATTCCTTTTTGAAAAACAAGACAGTGCCTGGGAGTGTTAGAAGATCCAACTGGTCCATCCTCCATGTTTTATTGCCCGTCCGATTCAAGGAGGTAGTGATATTACAGGCATAGCATCAGGATGGCATGGACTTGAAGGAAGTGACGCCGTTGATGTCCAACAGGAATTTCTTTTCTGAATCTGTCCGAGAGTTCTCCATAGATAGTTGAAGACTACAAGTCTTACTTCTGAGTGTAAGACTTTCTGCGGTGAGATTCCACCCTCTTCTATCGTCCTACCAACAAACAGAACCTGCGCCCAAGGGTCACTAGCAGCCGCAAAGGCACACGCCCTGACAGGCAAAGGGCACCGTCCTCGGGCGCGGACAGAGGGCGAGGGGAACCTTAGGCGTCTGTCCCTCGGCAACAGCGTCGACAACCGCCTCTCAAGGTGATGGGACAGTGGAAGAAGAAAATTTAGAAAAGTGGTGGACAAGGCCGAGGTGTCCCGCTTTCAGCGGTGCGGTGATTCCACCCTCTTCTATCGTCGCTGCCAACAAGGCAGCAAGAAGCACTTCCGTAGCCAGAGGACATGCGTCCAGAGGTCACTAGCAGCCGCAAAGGCACACGCCCTGACGGGCAAACGCCACCGCCCGCGTGCGCGGAAAGATTGCGGGGGGAACAAAATGCGGTCGTCCCGCGGCCACAGCGTCGAGTACACTGCCTTTAAAGGCGATGGGAAAGTGGAAGAAGAAAATTTAAAAAAGAGGTGGACAAGGCCGAGGTGTCCCGCTTTCAGCGGTGCGGTGATTCCACCCTCTTCTATCGTCGCTGCCAACAAGGCAGCAAGAAGCACTTCCGTAGCCAGAGGACATGCGCCCAGAGGTCACTAGCAGCCGCAAAGGCACACGCCCTGACGGGCAAACGCCACCGCCCGCGTGCGCGGAAAGATTGCGGGGGGAACAAAATGCGGTCGTCCCGCGGCCACAGCGTCGAGTACACTGCCTTTAAAGGCGATGGGAAAGTGGAAGAAGAAAATTTGAAAAAGAGGTGGACAAGGCCAAGGTGTCCTGCTTTCTGCGGTGCGGTGATTCCACCCTCTTCTATTGTCCCTGCCAACAAGCCAGCAAATTGAAGTTCCCACGCCACAGAACCTGCGCCCAGAGGTCACTAGCAACCGCAAAGGCACACGCCCTGACGGGCAAACGCCACCGTCCACGTGTGCGGCCAGAGGGCCAGAACAACCAAAGGCGGCCGTTCCGCAGCAACAGCGTCAATCACAGCCTTTCAGGGTGATGGGACCCAAGGTTTACATTTTGAGAAATTTGTCCAAATTTGATGGTGTTCCTCTGACTTTGACGATTTGACCCTCTGAGTTATACCAACAAGCCAGCAAAATGCGGTTCGCACTCGACGGAACCTGCGCCCAGAGGTCACTAGCAGCCGCAAAGGCACACGCCCTGACGGGCAAACGCCACCGTCCACGTGCGCGGCCAGAGGGAAAGGGGGACCAAAGGCGGCCGTACCGCGGCCACTGCGTCGACCACAACCGCTCAAGCCAATGGGACAGTGAAAGATGAAACTTTAGATGAAAGATGAAAGTGCTGGCCAAAGTCGAGGTGTTGTATTAATCCCCGTGGCAAAACACGTCCTCAAAGGTTCAGATGGACAGATATATCAAAAAAATATGACTCTGGCATATTCCTTCACCTTAAATGAATATCCGAAGTATCCTCATCAAATATATCACTGCTCTTTCTGTACAGGAACTCTTAGGATCTGGAGAAGACCAAAAATTCCTGGCTCATGAGGGAAATAATGTTTGAACCAAAAAAATTAAAAAAGGGAATTGAATGAAATCCGTAATGAACCCTAAGAGGATGCATATCCTACCTAGGATTTCATGGAGTAATTTCTCACCAAAAATCCTTCTACCTCTAGAGCGTCACTATTGAGGGAGAGAAAAAACTTTGTGACTTCAGACTACAGAGATGGACCAAAAGTAACTTTATTAAGTTCAACAGGGACAAATGAAAGAAACTTCACTTTGTTAAACATAATGTAAATCCAAGCGACATTTCTTGGGACGCCTAGCTTGACAGCACTGTGTGAGAAAACTGTCTGTGAGTCCTCGTGGACAACAACACAACAATCAGCCTACTATGGTATGCGGCAGAGCAAATATCCAATGGGCTTTAGGCATGCATTAACAGGGGAATAGCGTCGTCTAGATCCAAGGCAGTCCTGTTCCCACTCTACTCTGCCGTGGTCAGACCGCACCTGGAATAATATGTCCAACTTTGGGCAACGCAGATAAATGGAGATGCGGTCAAGCTTGAAAGTGTATACAGGATTCCGACTACAATGAAAAAGGGTCTGATCAAGCAGTATGAGTAGAGGCTTTATTAGCTGGTAATCATTGTTTAGCCTGCAGAAGAGAAGGCTGAGAGGAGAAATGTTAGCAATGTACAAATATGTGAGGGGTAGTCATAGGGAGGAGGAAGCAAGCTTATTTTCTGCTGCCCAGAAGACAACAGGACGGAGCAGTGTGTTCCAAGAAGTGGAATGGTGATTCCACCGGAACATCAGGAAGAACTTCCTGACTGTGAAGACTGTTCTGGAGTGGAACTGTCTCCCCCGGACTGTGTTGGGGCCTCCTTCTTTTGAAGCTTTTAAGCATAGGCTCGATGGCCATCTGTGGGGAATGCTTTGAATGAAACTTCCTGCGTGTCTGTTGGGGGAGAACTTGATGGCCCATGAGTTCTATTCCAACTCTACTTTTCTATGGTTCCATGATTCAATGATTCGGGAAACGGCGCCTTGTGATTGATGAACCCAAAAACAACAGAGGGCAACGGTGAGTGATGATAAAGACGAGAAAGGAAGGAAAAAGAGAGAGGAAAGCATTGTAGGTTAGAGGAGAGAGTTGTTTGACAGAGTCCAAAGGGGCAACCCCACCCCTGGCCACCCACAAAATTAGCCAAAGTTACTCTGAAGCAGAGCTGATTAAAGGAGAACTATTGCTCTAAGAGCCGTCGGTGTCAAAATCCAAATCTGGGAAATTCAACACGGGAAGGTTGGCCTTCAGGAAAACCAGTTTCTCAACTGTTTGCGGGTCCAGCAAGCTGCGGTGGGGCGTGACTACATCTCCCGCTAGGCTGAAGACCCTTTCGCTCTGCACGCTCGTGGGAGGACAGCTGAGGAACTGGCGGGCTACGTGTGACAGGTCCGGCCACATGTGTTCGCGTGAAGCCCAATAGGCCAATGGATCACAAGATATTATCTCAGGAGGCTCCTCAAAGTACCTGTTGACCGAGCATTCGGCCGAGTCTACCTTTTGAGCAGAAGCCAGCAAAGAGGATTCTTCAGAGCAGGCTAGTATGGCCACTGTCTCCGCAAAAAATACGTTTCCTGGTCGCTGCTGGAGATCCGTATCCCTACGGCAAACACCTCCCGGCTCCCCGGGACTTTCAGTCTCGCCACTAGCGCTAGTGCTGGGGGTGACAGGCATTTCCGGAAGAGGGGCCGCTGTGCCCGTTTCCTCCACCCTGGCAGCAAAGACCTCCCTTACAAGGTTAACTAGTTGGGCCTTCCACACGGTAAAGTCTTTTGGGCAGACGTTGTACTTTAGCCGGGGATCACACAAGGCCGCCAGCATATGGACCTTGCTGGAAAGAAGTGGCTCAAGGCGTTTCCGTACAGCAAAGGACAACCTCCTCACCACCTCCTGGGCCGGCGGTGTCAGCGGTCCAGCCAGGGAGTCCATTGTTCGACCGGCCCCAAGCCTTTCTAGGTGCCTCCTTAGCCTCAAGACCATGGGCACTGCCTGGCTAAGAAGGGCTTTTGAGTCCGAAAGGGTGTCAGTGGCATGTTTGAATGGCTTTAGTATGTCTACTAGCTGGGAGATGGTGTCCCACTCTTGCTTATTTGGAACAAGTTTGCTAACTGGCGCAACCAAAGTGAGCGAGATGCTGTGTACCGCCTTCTGCTGCTCGACCATGCGCTCAAGCATTTTAAAGGTTGAATTCCACCGAGTTGAGACGTCCTGGAGCAGCTTGTGCTGCGGGAGGCCTTCAAGGCTCTGCCTCTCTCTCAGCTGCCGGGCTGCCTTGATGCTCCTGTGGAAGTAGCCCGCGATCTTTCTACAGCGCTCGATCAGCAGGGAGATGTTTGCGTTGCTGGCTGGCTGCTCTTCCGGGCTCTTTAAACCTTCCTTGACGGTATTGTGAAGCATGTGGGCCATGCAGGACACATTCTGAAACCCGGCACTTTCAACCGCTTTGATCATATTTTTCCCAGCGTCAGTCACCATAAAGCCCCTCCTCATTTCTTCCGGCCTATACTGCATCCACTCCCCCATAATGTTTTCCAGAGAGCTGCAGATGGTCTCTGCCTTGTGATCTCGATCAACAACCTCCAACGCGAGGAGTGCCCAACGATGGGATGTATCCATACTGCCTTCCTTCTCCCACCAATGTGCTGTGAGAGAGAGGTAGGAATGGCCTCCTCCCAAGCTTGACCAAATGTCAGAGGTAAAATGGATGTGTCCTCCCATGGCGCTACGCAACATCTGTGAAATGCGTTCCTTACAGCCCTCGTACAAGCCGGGAATTACTTTTCTGGAAAAGGTGTGACGGGAGGGGATTTTGTATCGGGGGCACAGCCTTTTCATAAGGCGTACGAAGCCTTCTTGTTCAACCAGGCGGAAGGGATGGTGATCAAGGGCAATCATCTCTCCCACAGTTTGGGTTATCTGCTGGGGTGTGAGTAATGTTTCCCCCGTTTTCTTTCTGGGTAATGGAATGGCCCAATCCTCCAAGGTGGACTGTGTCTGCCTTCCACCATCTTCACCAGGAGGACTTTGTGTGCTAATGCTGCCACTGGAAGGGCTTGCAGTTCCCCCTCGTACCGATATGGAGGGATGGTGTCGCTTCAAGTGAGAACTCAACCCCGAGGTTGAAAGATGTCTCAGGTCTCTGCCTCTGCTGATATTTGCCCCACAGTGCCTACAAACAGCCAAGGTAGCACTCTGAGAGTGCACATGGAAATGGTCCCAAATATAAGACCTAGGCCTCCCCACAGCCACTGTGGGGACGCCCACTGAGATAGGAGTCGTGGGCACCCTTTCGTCAGCTTGAGAAAGTTTTTGTTTGGATGGTACAACCTCCTCTACCTCCTCCTCACTGTCAGTAGCGGGTGGAGGGGTGGGGTTATCTATATCCTCACTATCCACCACCTGTAGTTCCAGGACGGCTAAACCTGTATGTTCCATTGATCTTCCTGTGGTCTCAGCTCTATAAGACAACTGGCTCGGTGTGGAGGGCTGTGTACTTTCTGCATGCGAACAGCCGGCTTCTTCATCAAGTCCACCCACTCCCATAGTTCGGCGTTCCAGACGGATGGGACCCACCCTTACTTTTTTGGCCCCCCACAGTGTCCTGGCTGTGCCTTTACCACTATCAGGACTTGCTCCCCCAGACCCGCGTACAGCTGAACGTTTCATGACAGCAGGAGTGTTTTCAGGAGACAGATGGGGGGATGGAAAGGTGTCGTGGAAGTGGTGAAAAATATTTCTTGTTTCTTGATTGGCAACGTGTTATGTTATTAAGGGTATCTTAACTGCCGCAAAATCGTCTATGTATTTTTTAGCTAATTTTATTTTTTTACAAGGGGATACCTGTACTTTCCAGTTCTGCCAAGGACTAATGGGAGCTGCAGTTCTTTTTGGCAAAGTTGGCTTTTGAAACACAGAAAGCGACCCTTTCAAGGAGAGACTGCCCTATTTGAGCAATGAAAGGGCAAAAGTGGGTCCCTTGTTTCCCAAAAAGGAGTTTTTTGAGTTCTGCCAAGGACTAATGGGAGCTGCAATTCTTTTTGGCAAAGTTGGCTTTTGAAACACAGAAAGCGACCCTTTCACGGAGAGACTGCCCTATTTGAGCAATGAAAGGGCAAAAGTGGGTCCCTTGTTTCCCAAAAAGGATTTTTTTGAGTACTGCCAAGGACTAATGGGAGCTGCAGTTCTTTTTGGCAAAGTTGGCTTTTGACACACAGAAAGCGACCCTTTCACGGAGAGACTGCCCTATTTGAGCAATGAAAGGGCAAAAGTGGGTCCCTTGTTTCCCAGAAAGGATTTTTTTAGTTCTGCCAAGGACTAATGGGAGCTGCAGTTCTTTTTGGCAAAGTTGGCTTTTGAAACACAGGAAGCGACCCTTTCACGGAGAGACTGCCCTATTTGAGCAATGAAAGGGCAAAAGTGGGTCCCTTGTTTCCCAAAAAGGAGTTTTTTGAGTTCTGCCAAGGACTAATGGGAGCTGCAATTCTTTTTGGCAAAGTTGGCTTTTGAAACACAGGAAGCGACCCTTTCACGGAGAGACTGCCCTATTTGAGCAATGAAAGGGCAAAAGTGGGTCCCTTTTTTCCCAAAAAGGATTTTTTTAGTTCTTCCAAGGACTAATGGGAGCTGCAGTTCTTTTTGGCAAAGTTGGCTTTTGAAACACAGGAAGCGACCCTTTCACGGAGAGACTGCCCTATTTGAGCAATGAAAGGGCAAAAGTGGGTCCCTTGTTTCCCAAAAAGGAGTTTTTTGAGTTCTGCCAAGGACTAATGGGAGCTGCAATTCTTTTTGGCAAAGTTGGCTTTTGAAACACAGAAAGCGACCCTTTCATGGAGAGACTGCCCTATTTGAGCAATGAAAGGGCAAAAGTGGGTCCCTTTTTTCCCAAAAAGGATTTTTTTAGTTCTGCCAAGGACTAATGGGAGCTGCAGTTCTTTTTGGCAAAGTTGGCTTTTGAAACACAGGAAGCGACCCTTTCACGGAGAGACTGCCCTATTTGAGCAATGAAAGGGCAAAAGTGGGTCCCTTTTTTCCCAAAAAGGATTTTTTTGAGTTCTGCCAAGGACTAATGGGAGCTGCAGTTCTTTTTGGCAAAGTTGGCTTTTGAAACACAGGAAGCGACCCTTTCACGGAGAGACTGCCCTATTTGAGCAATGAAAGGGCAAAAGTGGGTCCCTTGTTTCCCAAAAAGGATTTTTTTGAGTTCTGCCAAGGACTAATGGGAGCTGCAGTTCTTTTTGGCAAAGTTGGCTTTTGAAACACAGAAAGCGACCCTTTCACGGAGAGACTGCCCTATTTGAGCAATGAAAGGGCAAAAGTGGGTCCCTTTTTTCCCAAAAAGGATTTTTTTAGTTCTTCCAAGGACTAATGGGAGCTGCAGTTCTTTTTGGCAAAGTTGGCTTTTGAAACACAGGAAGCGACCCTTTCACGGAGAGACTGCCCTATTTGAGCAATGAAAGGGCAAAAGTGGGTCCCTTTTTTCCCAAAAAGGATTTTTTGAGTTCTGCCAAGGACTAATGGGAGCTGCAGTTCTTTTTGGCAAAGTTGGCTTTTGAAACACAGGAAGCGACCCTTTCACGGAGAGACTGCCCTATTTGAGCAATGAAAGGGCAAAAGTGGGTCCCTTGTTTCCCAAAAAGGAGTTTTTTGAGTTCTGCCAAGGACTAATGGGAGCTGCAGTTCTTTTTGGCAAAGTTGGCTTTTGAAACACAGGAAGCGACCCTTTCACGGAGAGACTGCCCTATTTGAGCAATGAAAGGGCAAAAGTGGGTCCCTTTTTTCCCAAAAAGGATTTTTTTAGTTCTGCCAAGGACTAATGGGAGCTGCAGTTCTTTTTGGCAAAGTTGGCTTTTGAAACACAGGAAGCGACCCTTTCACGGAGAGACTGCCCTATTTGAGCAATGAAAGGGCAAAAGTGGGTCCCTTGTTTCCCAAAAAGTAGTTTTTTGAGTTCTGCCAAGGACTAATGGGAGCTGCAGTTCTTTTTGGCAAAGTTGGCTTCTGAAACACAGGAAGCGACCCTTTCACGGAGAGACTGCCCTATTTGAGCAATGAAAGGGCAAAAGTGGGTCCCTTGTTTCCCAAAAAGTAGTTTTTTGAGTTCTGCCAAGGACTAATGGGAGCTGCAGTTCTTTTTGGCAAAGTTGGCTTTTGAAACACAGGAAGCGACCCTTTCACGGAGAGACTGCCCTATTTGAGCAATGAAAGGGCAAAAGTGGGTCCCTTTTTTCCCAAAAAGGATTTTTTTAGTTCTGCCAAGGACTAATGGGAGCTGCAGTTCTTTTTGGCAAAGTTGGCTTTTGAAACACAGAAAGCGACCCTTTCACGGAGAGACTGCCCTATTTGAGCAATGAAAGGGCAAAAGTGGGTCCCTTGTTTCCCAAAAAGGAGTTTTTTTAGTTCTACCAAGGACTAATGGGAGCTGCAATTTTTTTTGGCAAAGTTGGCTTTTTATTCAGAGACCCTGGCACGGAGAAAAACAGCCCTGCATGAGGCAAGGGCCAAATCACCAGGCTCCCTTGTTTCCAAAAACCCTTTAGAAGAAAAAAAGGCGCAGCAGAATAATTGCTGGCCGTGTGGGAAAATTGCAAACGCCAATCTCGTGAGGAAAAAAACACCCACAGGCCCTTTGCAAAAAATTATAAAAGCAACACCCAACACCCAACAGTTTACCCACACCTCCCAAACTCACCCACCCAAAATTTTCTCCCGGTCTTCAGCCTAGCTCAGCTCCCGAAAACAGCCAAGGAGGCTGTGACGCAGCAAAGTTTACTGCCTGCCTGCCTGCCTGCCCAAACTCCCTTCCACCCTCTTCAGAATCCCCGGTGCGAATGAGCCACGAGGCTGAGTGCAGGCTCTTTTCATTCAGGACGTCCTACCAGCCCCTCCCCCTGGTTTAACGTGCTCTCTGATTGGCAACAAGGTGCCAACAACACGCTAGGTTGCCCCAGTGCCATTAAACAAGTTTGGGTGATTTGCAAAAGCATTTTTTAAAAACGAAAAAAAAGGCGCCATAACGGAAAACGGCCAATCGCGGTTCGAAACCGCGATATCCAGGCGTGTGGACAACCAAGGTTCAATATTGCTTCAAAACTAACGAAAATAATGAATTAATAATGGGTAACGGGGAAAACGAATTATTTGAGCAAGCCTAATATCCAGGTACATGATCAAATGGAAATGCACAAAAGGGCATGACTCCTGCACTAAGAGGTTGGTATACCCACAGTGAAGGAAACCCCAGTGAGAAACTAAAAGAGAAGATACACACCCAAGAAAGTGTCCCATACGACAAGCCGTGGCTAAATGGGAGCCCTGAAAAGAGATCTCTATTAAGTCAGGGGAAAACACAGAGACAAGGTTGACTCACCTGGAGTTCCCGGCTCTCCTTTTTCTCCTTTGGAGCCCAACCGGTCTAGATCGATTTTCCCTGGAAGTCCAGGAAGGCCTGACTCTCCTTTGCTGCCTTTTTGCCCTATAGATCCAGGACGGCCCATTTGGCCAGGTAAGCCATCATTGCCTAAGTGGTACCCAAAGGCAAGGAACATGTCACGGATTCAGACTACTGTGTCAATACTATGCAGTGATAATAATCATTTATTTATTTGTGTCATATAGATAAAGGTAAAGGTTTCCCCTGACATTAAGTCCAGTCATGTCTGACTCTGGGGGTTGGTGCTCATCTCCATTTCTAAGCCGAAGAGCCAGTGTTGTCCATAGATACCTCCAAGGTCATGTGGCTGGCATGACTGCATGGAGCGCCGTTACCTTCCCACCGGAGCGGTACCTACTGATCTACTCACATTGGAATGTTTTTGAACTGCTAGGTTGGCAGGAGCTGGAGCTAACACGCCTCTCACGCCACTCCCAGGGTTTGAACCTGGGACCTTTTGGTCTCCAGCTCAGTGCTTTAACGCACTTCGCCACTGGGGCTCCTTTGTGTCATATAGGTGGCCCATTTTCAATAGCGGGACATGAATACAAAAATGAGACGACACGAATGAAACTACACAAAACGAACAGTGGTTCCGCACAAATGCACAACTCTCTAATCACAATACTAAAATACATTCCATAAAAAGCACATATAAACATATATTCCAATAAATACACAATCTACAAGGAATGGCATTCTATGTTGACATCCTTAGCATTGTCAAAGCACTGGTGTAATTCCCAGAATTTGAAAAGTGCAATGTCTAAAACACTGTTACTGCGTACTTCATTCAATAGGTTCAGGATGGTCCATAATATCACACACATACACACCACACAACATACACCTAACAGTGACCTGTGAACTAAAGACTGGCTAAGGATGACTCAATTCCATTGCAACCAAAGTACCTGCAGAGCAAAGTGGATAGTCCACCTCTTCTGTTTATAGCATATGCGAACTTTCAAAGTCTTTCAGTGATCAGCCACATGTATCCATGCATATATCCCCATGACACATACCTCAAAGCTTCATTAAATCCACTCCCATGATAGCAAGACAGACCTTACCTTTTGCACCAGGAAGACCACTCCTTCCAGGGGTTCCAGGAGAACCTGGTGGTCCAGGTGCCCCCATCACGCCCATCTCGCCTTTGCCACCTAAAGGAATGGGATCACAGTTTTATTCTGAATCTACCTCACCCTAAAATCTTTGACTGCTTTCCGTCTCATAAGATGATGGTGACAAACTGGAATCCGCTATAAATGTAGTGCTAAAATAACTTACATGCAATAAAAGCATTTAAAATGATCATGTTATCATAAGCTATAAAGACGATTCTATGCACTGTTAATGACTTTACTTTCTAGCAAAGATGACCCAAGGACTGACTGTCATGCCTAACAGAAAGCATTGGAAAGTCCTGGAAGGTCCCATTAATAGCCTTAGTAGATCTGGTTGCAATACATACTCGGTTTAATGGATGTATCACTTTCCATTATTAATGCTTTGGATTTGGAGGGTTTCTTACAGTCAGAAAACCATGATTGTACTTTTCCATAAACTGCGCCCCCAAAAAACTGCCAGTGGATTTGAATACTGCCTCCCATCATGATGACTCGAAATCTGTATGCAAATTCTGCATTCATTATTACCGTATATACTCAAAGATAAGCCGAGTTCTTCAGCTGAAAAAGCCTCCCCCAACTTATAATCGGGTCAAGGTCAAGGCCGCAACAGAGCATGCAGGCTAATGCTTGCAATATGTGATCTATTTATAATAAATATAATAAAACTTTATTTATACCCCACCACCATCTCCTCGCGGGGACTCAGGGCGGCTTACATGGGGCAGAGGCCCAAACAACATAGAACAAACATCATCATCATCATCATCATCATTTAATTACTTATTAATCGCCCTCCATCCACGATGCTCTAGGCGATTTACAAGATAAAATTGTAAAGGATAAAAATACATACGTACAAATATTAATAAAATTAACATAGATTAAAAGCTCTAGTAAAGAGCCAGGTCTTGAGTGCGAGGGTAAAAGGCCCTAACTCACGCATGGCTCTCATGTAGGGCGGCAAGGCATTCCATAAGGCAGGGGCAGAAATAGAAAAAGCTCTGCGTCTGGTCCTTTCCAAGTGCACTTCTCTAGGACCCGGTATGTAAAGTAAGTCTCGTTGGGATGGTCGTTATGACCTCCGATGATGGGAGAAGGAGAGACGGTCAGTGTGTTTACTTTTGCAAAGCCTCCCTCGTTCTTAATCAAGGGAATGTTTTGAAAAGAGAGACACCCTTGCAAGTCAGGAAGAAGAAAAATATATATTCATTAATCTTATGAAACATTTCCCCCTGAAATATTTGTTAAACTCTCCTACAGATATATAGGTATTAACCCTTTGCAAGCTTTTGCAATCTCTATGTACCTTTATATGTGTATTTATCTATATACATTATTTTTATATATGAATTTACCCTCATATGTTTGCAAGTCTCTGCAAATATCTATATAAGGAGAGATGTCTGGATAGATATGACTATATTCTTACCTACCTATATATAGGGCTTGGAAATATTACAGGGGGGAAATGAACACACAAATATATATAGACATGTCTAGATAGATATGAATGAATATATGTGTGTGTGTGTGGCTTGCAAATATTGTAGGGGAAATGCACACACACACACAAAGGGATTTGCAAACGTTTCAGGGGGAAATGCATATGTGAAATTAGTATCTATAATTATAGATCTATATCTAGCTCTGCATTGTTTGTATAAGCATTGAATGTTTGCCTGTTACTATGTTGGAGGCCGACCTGAGTCCCCATGGGGAGATAGGGTGGGATCCAAATGAAGTTTTATTATTATTATTATTATTATTATTATTATTATTATTATTATTAGGTTATTGTTGATACCATATTGTTTTTGTTGCCCCTACCTTTCCACTTATAGAGGTGGTTTATTGCTTTTCTCTGAAATACAGTAAATATTCAAAAACATTTAACCTACTGATGCCTCAATTAATGAAATTTTATTGGTATCTATTTTTATTTTGAAATTTACCCATAACTGCTGCATTTCCCACCCTCGGGTTATACTCGAGTCAATAAGTTATCCCAGTTTTTTGTGATAAAATTAGGTGCCTCGGCTTATATTCGGGTAGGCTTATACTCGAGTATATACGGTAATTAATTTGAAAAAATATCCAATCAAACTTTATCATGGTCCAAAGACTGTGATAAAAAGTGCACAACTGTCAACAGATTCATAAACCACTTAAATGCAGGAAGACTGCAACAGCAGATGCACAAGGGTAAAAACACTGCAAATATATAAAAGGTAAGTTTCAACCCGAGTCCAACACAGGAAGTTGTCTTATCCTGTCTAGTTCAGAGAGAAACCTGGCAACAGCCAAGATCACATGGGGGAAATTGTCACCTATCAAAAATTTACATGGAATTGGGCTGATCTACTGGGTAGGTTTCTCAGTAGTGGGTTAATAATATGTAGCTGAGCCTGCTATAAAAACTACAGGACAAAAAGATGTGATACATACATTCAACATCCTGGTTATTAAAAGGGCAAAGTCTTGCATTGTACGGAACTCCCACAAATCTACGTCGAAACAATGTGGAAACACATTGCACCTTGACTTGGAGAATAGTCAATGATATTTGACCACAGTCAAGTTCTTAAGATAAGTTGCTTCATGGAGAGGCCCAGCATAGTGTATACTCAGGGCGCTTGAGGAACAAGAAACATATGAGCAAGACTGCACCTCACAGAAGGCAATGTCCCACAATCTTGATTTACTGTATATACACAAGTATAAGCCTAGTTTTTCAGCCCTTTTTTAAAGACTGAAAAAGCTCCCCTCGGCTTATACTCGGGTGAGGGTCCTGGTTGGCTTATATTTGGGTCAGCTTATACTCAAGAATATATGGTACATTTATTATTTTTCTCTATTATTGTTGCTACTATTACATTTATTTTACTCTATTATTATTATATTAATAATAATAATAATAATAATAATAATAATAATAATAATAATACATTTATTATTTCACTCTGATATTAATATTATTGCAGTTACATGTACAGCAGAGTCTCACTTATCCAATGTTCTGGATCATCCAACGCATTTTTTTAGTCAATGTTTTCAATACATCGTGATATTTTGGTGCTAAATTCATAAATACAGTAATTACTGCATAGAATTACTGCGTACTGAACTACTTTTTCTGTCAAATTTGTTGTATAACATGATGTTTTGGTGATTACTTTGTAAAATCATAACCTAATTAGATGTTTAATAGGCTTCTCCTTTATCTCTCCTTATTATCCAACATATTCACTTATTCATCATTCTGCTGGCCCATTTATGTTGGATAAGTGAGACTCTACTGTATTATTTTTCTGTATTTATTATTATTATTATTATTATTATTATTATTATTATTATTATTATTATTATTATTATTATTATGACACAACAAACAAGATAGACATGCTGGATTTCATATCACAAAATCACATGTCGAACACTTCCCAAGTGTCTAGGACTGTGTGATGTATTTTCGGATGATGTGTGCAGATCCCAGCAGGGTGGCCTTTTGCAGCTGGCAGATCGTAATTTTGTCAATGTCTATTGTTTCCAAATGCCGGCTGAGATCTTTTGGCACGGCACCCAGTGTGCCCATCACCACTGGGACCACCTGCACTGGTTTCTGCCAGAGTCTTTGAAGTTCAATCTTGAGGTCCTGATAGCGGCTGAGTTTTTCCTGTTGTTTTTCGTCAATGCGACTGTCACCTGGGATGGTGACATCAATGATCCAAACCTTTTTCTTTTCCACAACTGTGATGTCTGGTGTGTTGTGTTCCAGAACTTTGTCAGTCTGGATTCGAAAGTCCCACAGTATCTTTGCGTGCTCATTTTCCAATACTTTTGCAGGTTTGTGATCCCACCAGTTCTTTGCTGCTGGGAAGTGGTACTTGAGGCATAAGTTCCAATGAATCATTTGGGCCACACAGTTGTGCCTCTGTTTGTAGTCTGTCTGTGCAATTTTCTTACAGCAGCTGAGGATATGATCAATGGTTTCATCGGTTTCCTTGCACAGTCTGCATTTTGGGTCATCAGCTGATTTTTCGATCTTGGCCTTAATTGCATTTGTCCTGATGTCTTGCTCCTGGGCTGCAAGGATCAGGCCTTCTGTCTCCTTCTTCAGGGTCCCATTCGTGAGCCAAAGCCAGGTCTTCTCCTTATCAGCTTTTCCTTCAATTTTGTCAAGGAACTTTCCATGCAATGTTTTGTTGTGCCAGCTGTCAGCTCTAGTTTGTAGTGTGGCTTTCTTGTACTGGTTTTTTGTCTGCTGTGCTTTGAGGAGTTTCTGATTTTTGACTTCAATCAAAGCAGGTTCTTCACTTTGCTTTACATATTCTGCCAGGGCATGTTCTTCTTCTTTGACTGCTTGTTTGACTTGTAAGAGTCCTCTGCCCCCTGATCTTCTAGGCAGATATAGCCGGTCAACATCACTGCGAGGGTGCAGGGAATGATGAATGGTCATGAGGTTTCTTGTTTTTCTGTCCAAATTGTCCAGTTCCATCTGTGTCCAGTTTATGATGCCAGCAGTATATCTTATGACAGGTATGGCCCAGGTGTTTATGGCCTTGATGGTGATGCCTCCATTGAGCTTGCTTTTGAGAATTTTTCTGACCCTTTGTGTGTATTCTTTACTGACCACAGTCTTCACATGTTCATGCTTGATGTTGTCTGTATTTATTATTATTATTATTATTATTATTATTATTATTATTATTATTACATGTATTATTTTACTCTATTATTAAAAGGATACATAAGCACATTTACATGGAAGAAGACGAGAATAATGATTTGATCAGAGTTGAACACTTTTATCTTAAATTAGAGCTTTATGTAAATATTCAAAAACATTTAACCTACTGATGCCTCAATTAATGTAATTTTATTGGTATCCATTTTTATTTCTGAAATTTACCACCCTTGGCTTATACTGGAGTCAATGTTTTCCCAGTTTTTTGTGGTAAAATTAGGTGCCTTGGCTTATATTCGGGTCAGCTCATACTCGAGTATATACGGTAATTGATTTAAGTGCAATGTCAAAACCCAGATGAGATAAGAGGGATGGAGAGTGGCCAATAGAAGAGGCTTTTTAGAGTTAAACTTGAACCCTCTCCTACTGAATCATCCTGGGCTGGATGGTGAATCAGACCTGAGCCCAGTCTGAAAATACTGATCTTAAGCCAATATTTAAGGGCCCACCACCACGCTCTTGTTGACAGGGGGATTTCTCCAGATTCTAACAGCAAGACACAGGGTGGCACACATCTGGAAAACTGGAAGAGGGCAACAATATTAAAAAGGTCCACCTGCAAGTCTCAAATTTAATGGAATCTCTGGAACGAAGAAAACCTGAGACACATTCAAACCATCCCCACTCAATCAAACGCAAACCCTTGTCCAAAGTCATGAGTTGCTATGCAACCATCAGTTTCCAACACTTCTAAAAGCCTAAAAGAAATTTACCTTGTAATCCTGGCATTCCATCTCGTCCAGGTGGCCCAAGTGGACCTGGAGGCCCTGGGAGACCAGGTGATCCTGGGAAACCTGGGCTGCCTCTGTCACCTGGAGGACCAGGAACGTCGAACCCGGGTGGACCTGGGTCTCCCTTTTCTCCTGGCACGCCTTGCAATCCTGGGCAACGTTATCAAACACAGTCCTTCAGTTAAAGCATTTATAGAAGAAGTGCTAGAATGATGGCAAACTGCACCACAGATGGAATTGTGTGTAGTATCAGCCTTATTAGATGGTCAAGTTGATTGGTTACCCATTTAGACTTAATTCAATAAAAACTGAGCAGGTCTCTGAAAACCACATATTTCACAGGACTCCAAACATGAGGAAATAGGGACCTGCACAAAATGGTTGCCAAAGCTGCTCCAGGTGAGCAGATGTGGAAGCTGCTGGAGGGTCTAGAAGTGCCTACAGAAATGTTCTCCCAAGATAAAAATGTAGAGTTCAGATTCTTTATTTATATCAAAATCTGGATTAGTACTGGATATATGTAAGTCTAGAGATTTTAGTCAAAAAATAAACTCCCCAAAACTAGGTTGACCATGGGTTAATGTGAGTATTGTATTTTAACTCTTATAGGTAGAGTTGTGAAAGGCAAGAGCTTAATTGATCCCAGCAGAACCTAAAATGAGCACTGACCACTCTAGCTATTTCTGCCACAGTGATGATTTTGGATCTTTTGGGGAAATGGTGATGGCTAGAAGTGGCTGGCCATCTGAAGCAGCACAAGTACTTCAAAGCTCTTCACATAATGACCCTCAACCTAACCATGTGTTAAATCAAAATCTATAATTTTGGCCCCCGAACCAACCCTCAGCATACATATGAAGTAGACATGCATGAGTATATACAGCACACTTCTATAATTGGGAAAATTTGGCCCTCCGGCTGTTCCAGACTATAGCTCCTATTTGATCAGTGCTTCTCAACCTGAGGGTCCCCAGATGTTTTGGCCTTCAGCTCCCAGAAATCCTAACAGCTGGAAAACTGGCTGGGATTTCTGGGAGTTGTAGGCCAAAACACCTGGGGACCCACAGGTTGAAAACCACTGTTTTAGATCTACCCAGCATGATCAAAGACAAGAGATTGCAAGGGTTATATATTCCTAAACAACCCAAGATTTCTCAACTCTATTCCAGAAGGTGGCTTAGAGACTCCTTTCCAACTACTGGCTAGTATCTAACAATAAACTTCCATTAAAATATGAGTAAAACCCAACAGAAAGAGGAGGTGAACAATCCTCCCACCTTCTCACAACTCTCTATGTGTTCCAAAATTGGTTCTGCCAAATGTGGAGTACATGTGGTTAACAAAGCCAGTTTTTGGGATTGCTGTTGAGAGCACAGAGAAGAGAAGTAGAAGGAAGCCCCACTGCATTACTACTGTAGTACTATGTGAAGCTAGATTTAGGCCAGCTCCTCCACAGAAAAAACGTTAAGTAGAACTAAGTGCATTTTTAATTGGAAAAAAAAATCAGTGCATGTATGAGAAGGGGAAAAGAGGTGGACCAAGGAATCCATAGTACCTGGTGGGCCTGAGAAGATGAAAAGCCATCATGGTAAGAACTCATCAGGAAGTTGAGGCACAGGCAGAAGTAGGGAGTTGGGAGAATGCCGTTAAGGTTAGGATACAAAAGGAAGCACACCAATGTTAGACAGAAAAGCTACATAATGGTTTCAATCCACAACCCATCACAGATTACCCAGCGAATAAATAGGTTGTGGATATTGTCAGTTATCTAACCCAAGCACAATGCCAAGGTACACATATAGGCAACATCTAGAAATTGAACTTCAAGCAGACTTGTCTGAAACATTTTCCAATGGCTGGTCACCATAATATCTGGAGAAAACCAATCCCACAACAAAACATCCAATAGAAACATAACCTTTTGATGCTTCTGCATAACAGAATTTAACCAAAGTACTGTCTTTTCTACTTTCCCACTTTTTATTGGTGGAATTATGCTCCCATGTCTTTGGTGACAGTATCTGAATAAATAATGACACTTCCAAAGGAAAATGCAAACCAAGAGGTTTCAAATTGCACAGTTACAAAGAATCGTATCATTGTTATCCCAAATGATTGCTAAGGAAACAAAGAGAAACAGGAGTAGAAGAAGAAAAGTTTGTGACATTTGAAGAAAGCCGACAGTGACTGTTAATGCTGGTTGGTTAGTATAAGCTTCAGCCATGCAGGTGAAATGATGGAACAACAACAAAGACTGAACCATATGGATTGTTTCAAATAAATGGAGTGAAGGGAAAAATGAATCGACATAATGTGAACATTTCAGCACTTGGATAAAACTGCATTAAGAGATGTGTTGCATGCAGAGAGTTGCCTGAGATACTCCATCATATCATGTGGAAAGGGCAATAAATGATATTAAACCCTCACAGGTCCAATTCGAAAAGCAAGGATTACAAAATTCAATTTGGGGGATCTGAAGCATCTGGTGAAAACTTTACAGCTTGGGTTATTGGAATACACATTCCAGTCTTGATGTGTTTTGCAACAAGTTTATAGGTAAAGGTTTTCCCCTGACGTTAAGTCCAGTCGTGACAGACTCTGGGGGTTGGTGCTCATCTCCATTTCTAAGCCAAAGAGCCGGCGTTGTCCGTAGACACCTCCAAGGTCATGTGGCCGGCATGGAGTGCTGTTACCTTCCCGCTGGAGCGGTACCTATTGATCTACTCACACTGGCATGTTTTTGAACTGCTAGGTTGACAGAAGCTGGGGCTAACAGCCGGCGCTCATTCCGCTCCCGGGATTTGAACCTGGGACCTTTTGGTCTGCAAGTTCAGCAGCTCAGCACTTTAACACACTGCGCCACCACCAGGGGCCTCGATAACAAGGTTATAGTCATGGGGAAAGTGCCAATTTTGAGATGTAGAGTTTCTTCAAACACCTCAGGTACAGATTTTGCCATTTTCACACAATGTTGGCACCCAAAAGTACTAAATAAATACACAGTAGTTTGTGGCCATTCAATAGAGCTAAGGAGATGTGCATGCCAAGAGCCAAAAGGCATTCTCAGGGTGGCTTGGAATGAAATTGTGCCGAGCTTCATAGGAAAATATTTGGGTAGTGGTTAATTGATGTGTGGATTTATGCCTTAACTGTATGTGAAGGAAAGCTCAGAGGACTGCCTTAGGAGCGTAAGGAATTGCCATGCTTCTGGCTAAGGTTTTTGCAGCAATACCTGTGGTGTGAACTCCCTGTGGCATGCAGTGCTGCAATTATTCCCAAGAAAGGCACAGTCTAAAAAGAACAGTACTACCATAACGGAGAAGTGCGACCACAAATTCCCCAATCTTTCCAAAAAGTAGAGTCCCTCACAAATAGCTCCTGAGAAAAATCCAGGAGTAGATGTTTTTTTTGCCTTTCAATACTCTCTAGCAAGCATTTCCCCAGGCTGTTATAGTCCCAAAATGTGGAATTAGTTTCCAAAAGGTATCAAATTCAATACCATATTCTCAGTACATTTCTTTCGATTCTTGTAAACAATTTTCGGGTGGATTTGGTAACTTCTGGAAACAAAACAAGTTCTACAAATATGGCCTATTTTTTAGAAAGCAGAACTCAAATGGAAGTTACTTCTACTCATTTCCACTTTTGGAAAAAGGTATCTCTAGGGCTTACATGGTCCATGGTTAGGACAAGAAAGATGACAAATGTGAACCCACAGACCCTAGAGCATGGTTCCCAACCTTCCTAATGCCGTGACCCATTAATGCAGTTTCTCATGTTGTGGTGACCCCCCCCCCCCCAACCATAAAATTATTTTCCTTGCTACTTCATAACTGTAATTTTGCTACTATTATGAATTGTAATGTACGTATTTGATGTATTTTCATTCACTGGACCAAATTTGGCACAAATACCCAATATGCCCAAATTTGAATACTGGTGGTGCTGGGGGGTTGATTTTGTCATTTGGGAATTGTAGTTAACCTACAATCTAAAAGCATTCTGAACTCCAACAACGATGGAATTGAGCCAAACTTGGCACACAGAACTCCCATGACCAATAGAAAGTACTGGAAGGGTTTGATGGGCGCTGATCTTGAGTTTGGGAGTTGTAGTTCACCTACATCCAGAGAGCACTGTGGACACAAACAATGATGGATCCAGACCAAACATGGTATGGATACTCAGTATGCCCAAATTTGAACATTGGTAGAGGTTGGGGAAAATAGATCTTACATTTGTGAGTATGCTGGGATTTATAGTTCACCTACAATCAAAGAGCCTCTTGAACCCCATCAACTATAGAATTAGGCAAATTGGTGGGAGGATTTGCCGTCTGTTTCCAAAAAGGAAGAGAAGGACAGGTGAAGAGATCTTCAGCCTTCTCCATCAAAGGGGTTCCTAAGACCATCATAAATATGTTTTCTGATGCTCTTTGGCGACCCCCTGACACCGCCTCATGACCTCCCCAAGGGTCCCAACCCCCAGGTTGAGAAATGCTGCCCTAAAGGGTGTTGGGAGACATTTGGGGGCAAAATACATTTAGTTTAGGGGTTTATTGGGGCAGTGGAATAGTATTGCCCTCCAAAGCGAATGCTCCCTAGCCTTCCACAACTTCCTGTTTCTGCTCTTGGTTTTGTAGGAACTCTCTAACGGAAGGCTATGCAAAAAGACAGAATGATGCACGGTTCCTTCACATTTGTTTGAGTTGCGCTCTCATTAGATCACACTATTTGTGACATAGTCCTCTCACCTGGGGGACCCACGGGTCCTGGGGGTCCTGGTGCACCCGGTGGGCCTTGTTCACCGATTCCTGGGACGCCTGGAGATCCTACCAAGCCTGGCTGGCCACGGGGCCCAGGGTCACCTGGAAAGGAAGTTGTAATAAAGTAAAACTGTGTTGCTGTTTCTGTGTGCCTTCAAGTAGATTCCAACTTATGGCAGTCCTAAGGCAAACCTATTATGGGAAGGTCTTGGCAAGATTTCTTCAGAGGGGGTTTGCTAGAATAGAGATGTTGATCCTTGGCTCTATTGAGAAGATAATAACAACTAACCGAAATAATGGTCTTCAAAGCTGCTTCAAAGTATAGTTTTGATTTCTGGCACACTTAAGTCAAGAATAAACTAGTTCAACCACCACACCAAAGCAATTATACTTTAAAAACTATAGTTTTCATTACATTCCGTTTTAGTAAAAACCCATCAGAAATACTTGCAAGGAGCACATCAGATTGCAAATGAAGGAAGATGCTTTCTGCAAAGTATCTCAGTATTATCTATGCTGCCAGGTCCTATCAAATATCATTGCTATTACCTTTAAGTCCTGGAGTTCCATCAAAACCTGTGCGTCCTGGGATCCCAGGACTCCCTGAAAACCCAGGGTCACCTCTAGGACCTTGTGCCCCTTTAAGGCCTGGCTGTCCGGGGGGCCCAGCTGGCCCTGGAACACCAAAGCCACGATCCCCCTAAAAAAAAACAAAGAAAGACGGATAAGCCAAGGCAGGTGATACTTTAGAACTTTGTTTCTCTGTTCCCACTAAACACACTACTCATATCTTAATCCTTACATTTTTGGATGTCTGATTTTAAATCCATAAATACTGTAGCCAAGTAAACCAACGCAAGACAATCTACCTGAAAAAACATAAACTCATTGCCCCACCTTAGCAGTCTCCTCTTGTAGCTTCTTTTTATGATACAAGGCGGCAAAGAGACTAAACAATGGTTTGCTGCTATACATTTGGAAGTGTAATGTGTTGTCAAAGGCTTTCATGGCCAGAATCACTGGGCTGTTGTGCCTTTTCCAGGCTGTATGGCCATGTTAAAGAAGCATTCTCTCCTGATGTTTCACCCATATAATATACCTCACAACCTCTGAGGTTGCCAGGTATAGATGTGGGTGAAACATCAGGAGAGAATGCTTCTGGAACATGGCCATACAGCCTGGAAAATGCACAACAACCCATTTGGAAGATTGTTTGTTTAACGAGTTTTTATCTTGCATTTCTTCCAAAATGGGAGTCAAGGTGGCCATCATAATTGTGAAAGTCGTGGTTTTCTTTGAAACTTAAACTGAACCTCGGACTAAGTAAAAGAGACTTGACAGCTGTGAGAAGACAACATGGTGCTAAAACCAAAATGACCACTAATTTATACTTCTCCTAAATGCAAGGTAATGTTAATCTGTATGCAAAGATGGACTCTCAGGTTTATTTTTCCCAGGATTGGCAAATTTCGCAAGTCCAGGAACTAAAATTCTGTCCCTAGAGTTCTCCAAAAGTATCACAGACTTTCCTAAATGCTAAGAGAAAACCCTAAATGCCTCAGTTTAGTCATTTTGGTTTCTGGGGAGATTTTCCATCAGAGCATCTTGAAACTCAGGCCCAACTAGAAGCGCCCTACAGCATTGTATGATCAAATCCATGACGTCCTTCCAAGCCAAATTAATGAACTCTCTTCTTTATTGACCTTCAGTCCTGCTATTCCGGGTGGCCCAGGTGGCCCATCTTGGCCTGGTCTTCCAGGGGCTCCAGGTGGTCCTGGGAGACCAGGCAATCCCAGGAAACCTAAAACACAATGGAAGTAGTTTGATGTACAGTATCATGAAGCCATCACATTCAAACAAACTTCTTCATGAGCCACTGACTATGCCATTCAAGACAAGGGAGCACAAGAATCTGCATGATCTTATATCAGACTAGTGGTTCAGCTAACGTAGTACTACTAACTGTATTTGAAAGCAATGACTCTTTGAGACTTTAAGTAGGATGCTTTCATAGGTCTACTTGGAGATCTTTTGGTGGACTCCCTTCCAAGTATTAACCAAGTCTGAGCCAGTTTACTTTCCAAAATAGGACAAAATGGTGTGTCCAGGGGTCAGTAACAGTGGCAGAGATCATGTCTTGCTTGTAGGCTTCCTATCAACATCTGTGAGAAAGGGTGGCGGACCAGGTATCCCTTTGGTCAGCCCAAAGAGGCCACCTTCTACATTCTCAAGAAGTTTCTACTACTTTTCTTTCATGGGATTATCTCCCAGCCCTTAACCCTAAAAAGATCTAGTCCTAAAATCAAAAGATAACCAGAAAGGCAGGATGATCTGCTACATCTAAAACACAGACTCAGATAATGTTTCATTAAGAAGATGACAAGAAGTTGAAATCTTGTCTTGATCTGAGCTGTTGCTATTTCCTCTCGTTTCCCCATTTAATGGAAATTCAAAATGTCAATAGAGATGCAAATGAATTATGTTTTAAAACAAGAACAAAATAAGACACAGAATCAAACAAAGGAATTTGGTGTGTGACCCTCTAAGATTTCCTAGACTGCCACTTGGTCCAGTAGCAACCCAACATCTTTCATTCTCCCACCAAGCAACTAAGGTGGGTTATGATGAAAGATGGTGGTTTACACTAAATACTTTAAGGCTGAGTGAGGATTTGAATTCAGATCACCACAATCTACATACAAGTGTCTTATAGGGATTATAAAATACTACGAAAACAAACCTTTGGGCCCGGGTGGGCCTGGAAGTCCAATGCCAGGTAATCCCATTTCACCTTTTTGCCCGGTGACTCCTGGCAATCCTGGCTGCCCTGGAGAACCTGGGTCACCTGGAAAAAGTTGCATCTCAGTCAGCAAAATCCAGGGCCTTAAATC
This sequence comes from Anolis carolinensis, assembly GCF_035594765.1. NCBI lineage: Eukaryota > Metazoa > Chordata > Lepidosauria > Squamata > Anolidae > Anolis > Anolis carolinensis. The sequence goes on along the minus strand of NW_026943823.1, from coordinate 13,188,495 downwards.
TCTGCTATCTACATTTCACAATTAGGGAAGTCTGATCCCTGTTTAATTGTCATGATTTCCCCTTGTAGAATCCTGGGATTTGTAGTCCAATGGGGTACTCTGGTGCTGGAGCTCAGAGGAGTGGGTAAATGTAAAATGTTGAGCATCTTGCCCAACTATAAATCCCAGTATTTTTAGACACAGCAGTTGAAGTCATATCATACCATTACAGTTCTGTAATATGGAAATAATCCTATTTTATTCTAGCTTTCACAGAAGAATATTTCATTATTTGATAAGGATCATGAAAAGTTCTGCATATTTTGGATGATTTTTTGCATTTCAGGGATTTTTTTTTTGCTAGACATTCACTACAAATAGAGAGAAACTTACTCTTTCCTGTACAAAAATGTTTTTGGCACAATTTTCTTTGCAGAAAGCTCTGTAATGTGAAAAATTCTGCAGCACCGGGCCATTTTTGCAGCACATGCATTCGAACACCTTCCTTATCAAGACAGAAAAATCTCTTGTTCCTCCCTCCCATCCAACCCCACTCCAATGTAAAGGGGGAGAAAATTCACTGGGAATCACAGGTAATTTCTTACCTGGAAGGCCAATTTCACCATCCCTTCCTGGGGGGCCAGGGATACCAGGAGACCCTGATTCTGTGATAGTTTGACCAGGTTCTCCTTTGGGTCCTGAAAGAAGAAAAAATACAGATAAGCCTCTCATAATTCATAGCCAAGATATTAGGATTTAATATAGACATCCCTCCCTTCCAAAACCCCTCAATTTATCTTTTAAAAGGCAGATCATTAAGAAGAAAATAATCATGCACAATTTTAAAAAACCAATTACATTGGCCTACATACACTTTAGTACCTCAGATGACAGACTCGTTTCTGGGTAAATCTGATCTGCTTTCCCCTATCAGTTCTAGCTTCTGAGATACAGAATGTATGACATCTACCAGTCACCATCTACTTGCCCAAGGAAAACCATTATAGGCGTTTCTAAGAAACTAGAGCTAATGATGTCTATCCAATGCAATTTTCTGAATCAGTGCCCCAAATAACCCCAAGCAGATGCTGAAAAACCAAGACACCAAGGGCTGTGTTATTTTCTACCGTGTTCTTTTGAGGATGAATACGGCTAACTTTTGGTGGAAACCTGATAATGATTAGAGATTTTTGTCTTAAGGGCTTGATTTTGGTCACTAAAAATTCCTCTGAAACCGGAATACTTCTTGCTTGGTTTAACAAACTCCAATTGGAGCACAAATATAGATAGGCTGTCCACATATATCACCATTGCCGCGAGAATTGTATATGCAAGGGTTTGGAGGCAAAAGCTGACACCTACAAAAGATCAATGGCTAGACAGGTTGATGGATATCATGAATATGGACGAACTGACCTCCCGGCTTGCCAAAACCCAGACAAAAAGTAGGAACAAGACTGATAGGACTTTATTCAAAGAATGGATGAAAGAAAATAAGCAAAAGTTATTAAACTAAAACAAAGTAAACCACAAAGAGCGATAAAGATGAATACAGCACAAAAAAGTTCTACATACATTTTTGGTTTTCTTTTTTTTCTTTTTTGGTTTTTTAGAGATTTTTATACCAACCCACAATAAAGAAGAAAGGAAGTTAGATACTTTTTCCTTTTTTCTCTCTCTCCTTTTTTTCTTTTTCTTTTTTCTCTCTCCCCTTTTTCAATTTTTAAAAATCTTTTTATCTTATTGTCCATCCCCTGGTGGCTTTTTTTCTTTTTTTTACCCCCTCCCTCCAGTCCCCCCTCCCATTTCTCCCTCCCTGTCCGCCTTTCACTCCTCCCTTGCTCCTTGTCCCCCCCCCCTGAAAATCCCTCAATAAAAATTATTTTAAAAAAGAAAAGAAAAGAAAAGGTCATTAGACTTACCTGGGACTCCGGGGGGTCCTGGGCGACCTGAGACCCCCTGGATGCCTTTCTCTCCTGGGGGACCCTGGGGGCCAAATCCAGGGGGTCCTGACGGCCCCCGATCCCCTGGAGGTCCAGAAAGTCCTGGATCGCCAGAGGGGCCCCTTTCTCCTTTGTAGTTGATCCCTCCCTGAAAGGACAAGGAAAGGCAGGGTGAAAAACACTCGCATCATAGAAGTTTTTCCAACGTTGATTTATTTACAGCCCATTCTATAGGAAGAGACATGTATTGCTTTGCTGATGGATGGTCTATCTGCTCACTGTTATAGTTGTGCCTTCAAGTCAATCCTCATTCATGGCAAACCTAGCATGTGGTGTTCTTGCTGATCAACAAGGGTGTTCAAATGCAAGACGGAAGAGGTTAGGTCAGCAAATCGGAACTCATGGGCAATTGCAAAAGCCACTACACTAGACCAGGGTTGATCAAAGTGTGGCCTTTCAGATGTGTTTGGACTGCAACTCCTGAAATTCCTTATTATCAATTTTGCTGGCTAGGCCTAATGGGGGCTACAGTTCCATTAGATCTGGATGGCTCATCCTGTACTACATTAAACTGCCTTTCCATTTATTTGATACATAAATCTTCCTTTGTTGGTGGGCAGATTTTCAAGATCTTTAAAAAGCAGGCCAACCAGCCAGGGCCCTTCTGCGAGTTGCATAGATCTCCTTCATTAAAAAGAGGAAGGAAGGACGTCTTTCAGAGATCTACTTCTCATTTCGAAAAAGATATGGAAATGATACAAGAAGTCCCATGAGCTATTTGGAAAGCTTCCGAGAATGGCAATTTATCATTTTCTCAGGAGAATTTCTGAGGGTGTGTGTGTGTGTGAAAAAATAGCTTTGAGGGCTTTGTTTGACCTCATGTTTCAATAATATTCTGCTCTCCACCACACTCCCTACTCAGCAATAAGATCCAGAGCAGCTCTTGCTCTTTTGGCATCTAGAGCAGTGGTTCTCAGCCTGGGGTCCCCAGATATTTTTGGCCTTCAACTCCCAGAAATCCTAACAGCTGGTAAACTGGCTGGGATTTCTGGGAGTTGTAGGCCAAAAACATCTGGGGACCCCAGGTTGAGAACCACTGATCTAGATGAACTGTTTTACAAAGACGGCCATCATAATGGATAGCGTGGATGAGGGGTTGGCTGTGGAACTAGAGCTTAGTCAAGAGCAGCAACTCCCAGAAGCAACAACTACTCAGATTGCTGGCCAAAATAAGATGGTTTGGTGGAGCAGGCTATGTAAGAAAATTGCTTTCTTTTCTTGAATGAAGAGAAAAATCTCAGCTGAGACATTCAATCAGAATTCCTGAGAGAAATAGAGATTGGTTGTGAAAGCAGCATTTAAGGCTTTGCAGAGTGCTGCAACATTTAAAACCATGTCTTAGATTCTATGTTCTGGAGAGCTGTGGACACTGTATGGAGCTTTGGCCAGTTGTAAGTTTGGTGACTGGACTGAATCAGGAAGTGTTTGACATACACAGCACAGCATGGAAATGTTACCCTTTGGGAACCATAGTTTCCACTATCTGCTCAGAAAGTAAGGCTCATAGTATTGGGAACTAGGGCTAGAATATATACACGTCACTCCTTTAGTTTAACTCACATATAACAGAATAGATTTGCAACAATGCTCCATTATCAGGAACTTACTGGCTCTCCCTTGGGCCCAGGAGATCCTGGCAGTCCATTTTTTCCAGGTGTCCCATCTAAACCGGGCAGCCCTGAAGGGCCTGGGAAGCCTGGGTCTCCTTTTTCACCTTTCATTCCAGGAAAAGCAAGGACATCACCTGGATCGCCTTTGGCACCCACACGCCCAGGAGGCCCTTGCACGCCAGGAAGACCCTAGGAAAAGAAGAGTCACTCAGTAATTAGAACTGCAGAGAATCATTACTACACTCTCCCTCCAACCCCACGCCCCCCCCCCACACACACACACAACTGTTACAGTCACTTACTGGGGGCCCAACCAGGCCAATTATGCCAGGGAATCCTTTGTCACCTTTTGGCCCTGTGAAACCAGGAGAACCTGTTCACAAATAAGAGGAAAATCAATGGTGGCCATTGGAAAATGGCCATGCTTTGTCAATTCATTCTCTAGAACAGGGAAAGTGGTAGATCTTTATAAAGTTCAAACAGGGAAGGCTTTAACCAGCACTCAAAGGGTTAGTTTCCACAGCTTTGGAAAACAGCTCTGGTATTGAATCCAGGTTAAATACCAAATATACTACCAGGTTGGGAGTTTATAGTCATAACCCCTATGCATTCATGATAACAAAATTTTCTAAAACTTCCATTCTATGCAGCGCTGCTGCAAGTGCTGGAGGTCTGTTCTATCAAGGTACAGTAATAATAATAATAATAATAATAATAATAATAATAATAATAATAAAACTTTATTTATACCCCGCCACCATCTCCCCAATGGGGACTCGGGGCGGCTTACATGGGGCCATGCCCAGAACAGTACAATATAGCAAAATATAAAACAACATATCATAATACAATTAAACAATACAATAAATAATCATATACAATGCAACACTATATATATATATATATATATATATATATATATATATATATATATATATCTCACAGGGCGGGCCGCATGAGACACTTAATTAAAACTTGGGGTGAGAAAAGGATAAGAATACAATCACGGAGAACAGGGACATAAGATAAAAACAATCTAGAGGATAGATGTTGGGGGAGTAACAAAAGAAGTGTGTAATAGTTACTCTCCGAAAGCACATCGGAAAAGCCAGGTTTTTAAATCTTTCCTGAAGGCTAAAAGAGTGGGGGTATGCTGGGTTTTCCATTCCCTCTCTGTCAATGATCTCTGACATGAACATGACATGTATATTGCTTCTGTTTGTCACTCTAGAGACCACGGTGTGAGGCGAGTGTGTGGAAACATCAGGATGCTGCACCCCACTTAATAAAACAGATTCCCATTGCTTGCAGCAGCTGCAGCCCAGTAAGATGGGATTGTGGGATAGGGTCAGAAGGTGCTACTCAGTTAAGTATATTTAACTCTGCAACTGATCTAGGATCTCAGCCATTATTCTAAGGATATTAATTTAGTAGACTGATGGGTATTAAACATTTCTTGTTGATATAGATCTCTTTGCAAATCCGAGGAAAACTATAGAGAAAAAAAATGCACTTGGGCAGAATTTTTCAAATTAGCAAGAAAGAAAGCCAAGTGGCTGGTGTTGGCAGGTCAAGTTTCTTAGTTCCAGGTCATGGAAACCTTGAAAACTCTTGAGGTCCATGGACCACATCTAAAGAATATCTCTCCAGAAGACCTTAGAGCTTAGGGAGATACGGTGATTCAAACAGCCCAGAATCAAGCCATACAGGGCTTTATAGATCTTCATCAGCACTTATTTATTTATTTATTTATTACATTTGTATCTCGCCCTTCTCACCCAAAAGGGGCCTCAGGGCAGCTGAGCTTACAGTAAAACACACGTATATAAAAATATAAAATACAATACAAATCAATTAAAATAGTTAAATAATTAATTACAGCAACATTCATAAAATAAAATACTAAATAGCAGATAGGCTATTTGTGCCTGGTAATCGATCGGCAGCCAGAGGAACTGTGGCATCGAGAGAGTTGTGTAGAAAAGTGTGTGGTTCTAAACATGGCTTAACACAGAGCACAGAGGGTTGGATGAAGCCGTGATTGATCTTACCTGGGCTGCCAGGTAAACCAGGTTGTCCCTTCTCCCCTGGCGGTCCAGGTATGCCACTTCCTATGCAGTTGAAACACGTGTCCCCTTTGTCTCCTGGAATGAACCAGTGAAGCAGTGAAGTGAGTAAAAATGCATGGAATAACAGCAAATATAATAACCTTTATTTATACCCCACATTTTTCTCCAAGACAAGACAGCTTTTTAAATACCTTTCTGGCCTCTCTCTCCCACAAATCCTTGTTGCCCCGGAAGGCCTGGTGGGCCAGGAGGTCCTTGTTCACACAGCATACCAACTGAAAGGAAAGGCAAACACAGTTAGTAAGCTTATAAATGGATGAAAATACCTTTTCACTCTTAGATGTTCTGACACACTGTCTACAGTACAGGCTACAAATGCAGTCCTTGTTTCCTCATGGCATCCATTTAACTTCAACATATGCCAACAACCACTTGAGTGTCACAGCTACCAAAGGCAGTGTGTGATGTCTCCTATCATATATAGCTAGGAATGCTTGGCAACCTCATGGATGTTATGGTATATTTCCTCTCATATGCTCCACAAATAAATAAATAAATAATAAACTTGTATTTATATCCCACCACCATCTCCCAGAGGGACTCTGGGTGGCTCACAGAACACTCAAGGTGTAATATGCATCATTGGTTCAAGAAAGGGATACAGAATTGACATGCAATTAATTGGGTGCCCAAAGCTGTGTCTTACTTGGTGGAATTGTTGTTCCTGGTGGGCCGGGTAGGCCTGGTGGACCAGGGGATCCAGGTCGGCCATCTATTCCAGGAGGACCAGGGATGGAAATACCAGGAGGACCTTGATCACCCTTTTGACCTCTTTCTCCAGAAAGACCTGGTGGTCCAGGAGGTCCTATGCTTGGAATTCCTACAGTAGGAAAAAAGGTATCTTCTCAATGGGATGTTTTGCGCTTAATGCAGAGCAATTGTTTTGAACAATGGAATGGTGAACCCTCCAAGTCTTTTTTGAGCTGCAATTCCCATGTTCTCTCATCATATTGTAATATTGGGAGTTGCATTCCAGTGAAATCTGGCCACCTCTATTTCAGAATCTGTTACAAGGCAAACAGAAGACCAAGTTTGCTAGGAGGAGAATTTTCTAAGCATTTGCTTCCATGTAGGATTAAACACAGCTTTCAGTTTTGTTCAAATTCAGCTAATCTTAACTAGAACGAACGGAATAAAGTCACATTCTGAAAAAGCTGATAAAATTAGAATTAGTGTCCAGAAAACATGCTGAACTATGATTAATCTAAAATACAAAAATAAAACAACTCTTTCAGGAGTGAATTTTCCTTCTGAGGGGGAGATTTATCTCACTTCCGGTTGTCTTGCCCCCATTTGTAAATATGAGTCAAAAATAAGTTACATGTTTGTAACTCGGGGATTGCCTGTACCTAAACAGGATTCTGAAATTTATTCATTTAGTTAGAGAAAACCTTCCTGAATATGTACTGTCATGTCATGCTGTACATGGGCAGAAAACCAATGAACTACTGTATTAAAATGATGGTACATTTGAGTCCCCCTCCCCTCTTTATTTAAAATGGTGTTTGCTTTAGTTTGGAAACCACATCACCAGGCAGGTTGGTGCCCGACATGGCATAAAGCCCAAAGACTCCTCCTCTTACCTGGGGGACCTGGAAGGCCGGGGGGACCCTCCAGACCGGGGTAGCCGCGCTCGCCTTTTTCTCCGGGAAACCCAGGCAAACCTTTGCTTCCTTTCGGTCCCACCGTTGCCCCCGTGCCTGGTCTAGGAATCACCTGGCAAACCCCACAAATTGATAAAATAAAGATTACACAAATGTGCAAAGAGAAAGGCCACATGATCCAGATAGGCCCAATTACATCTTTTGTGCAGAAAGTAGGTTTTTCTTCAAAGAAAATATGTTTATACAGAAACATTGTTTTCTGCACAGAAAATTCCGTTTTCTCAAGAAATCAACCATGTGTGAATTTTGCACAAACCTCCCAAACTGCAATACAAATTTTTTTAAAAAATTTCGTGTCAGGAGCAACTGAGTTGCTTCTGGAGTGAGAGAATTGGCCGTCTGCAAGGACGTTGCCCAGGGGACGCCCGGATGTTTTTGATGTTTTACCATCCTTGCGGGAGGCTTCTCTCATGTCCCCGCATGGAGCTGGAGCTGATAGAGGGAGCTCATCCGCACTCTCCCCGGGTGGGATTCGAACCTGGCAGCTTTCAGGTCAGCAACCCAACCTTCAAGTCACGAGGCTTTTATCCCCTTGGCCACCGGAGGCTCCTAATTTTAAATTAAATGAAGTGATCAAGATCCATATGGAAGAAAGGGTTCCATGTAGAGCAAAGGGGAGGAAATGGGAGAAATGGCTAGAAACTTACAAGTCCAGGAGGGCCGGGAAGACCAGCATCACCTTTCTGACCCTGCCAAGAAAATTTCAACAAGTTTGATGTTAGTGGTAAAATGCACCAGGAACTATATGGACATTAGGGATTAGCCATTATTTCGCTCTTATATACAATATAATAAAAAGCTTCACAGCTCCCTGCTGGGAAAGATTAGGAGAGTTTCTGCTTATTTTTCAAGTATTTTTTCAAATTTTAGGGGAAAGTTTTGTTGGAATAATATACTTCAGCACAAAATGATTTTAAGTGGGAAAAGTGTCCTTCGTACAAACAAGCTGAATCCATATAAACATAACCCAAGAACTGACCCCTGTTGTATTCCAGAGCAGAAACACCTCTGTACTTAACCACCAAACCAGTTCAATAAATCAGCAAGCAGTTTATGGAAGAATATGTAAAGGCAAAGCAATAAAAATGGCAAAAACAAATTAGTTCAAAGATGTAAAATAGTCTATTAACTCCAAGGTACAAAGGTAGAATACAATATCCAAGAATGCAAAATATTCAGATAAGCAATGCAACATGAAATCCAATACACAGAACTTGGAAAGCAGGAACTTGAAACTAGAAATTCCCTTGACAAAGGCTTGGTGAAAGATGTTCCTTCTACTCCAACATTTCCCAGACTGATCTAAAATATTTTCGCTATCTCATAAAAAGCTTTTCCTGTCTCATAGACCATAAAGAAAATATTTTGTTTACAACTAGATAAGAATCTCTTTACTAACAAGCGCAATCACCTTCGGTGGGCTTGAGAACTCGCCCTAAGTTTATAGAAGTTTTGTCTCCTATCTCCTGGCTCATTAACCTCTGCACCTAATCATTCATCTTCAGAAGTGACTTCCCTAGAGAAAGGCTAATCTGGGGCCCCTTCAGGAATGTGACCTTCAGGCTCTACAGGAGAAAAACATTCATTTTCAAGACTTGCTGGGCCTGAAACTTCAAACCCAGCAAGGCCGGGACTTGAAACCTCAGGCCCAGCAAAGCCATCATCCCCAGTGACATCAGACACAATCATTGGCTGAATTACCACAACCCCTTGAGCTCAACGTTGTTTAAGAATGCCTGTCTTGCAGAAGAATATGGGGATGGATGGATGGATAAGACACCCATTTCTCTACAAGGATACAGAGGATTTTGGTAATTGTTTATATATTCATCAAATATACACAGATGGAGGTTCTAAGATGTAAAGCACCCTTACCTTTTCCCCATCTCGTCCTGGAAATCCTGGGACACCACGATTACCAGGTATGCCCTTCAAACGAAAGAGAAAAGAGGGAAGAGGAGATTAATCTTCATAATATATGCTCGTTTATATATGAAAGAGAAAAAATAAGACACTCACAGGTAATCCAGGCTGCCCCAATTCTCCATCCTTGCCAGTTTTTCCCTTAAAAATACAAACAAACAAACATTGAAAAACTAGAAACCTTCATAGGACAAAGATGCTACTGCCATTGCAATGTTGGCTGATACAACAAAATGCAACATTTGTTTTCTCTGCCTCCCTTAAAAGATAAATGGTGCCAACTTATCTGCTGCTGCTCCAGCACTAATAGATTCAAATGTCAAGGAAAGAAATTCAGCCCAAACATTAGGAAGATCTTTTCCACTATAAGACATATTCAGTGATGGAACACATTGACTGGGATGGATTCTTCCCTGGAGATCTCTAAAGAGAAGTTGGATGGACATCTTTCAAGAGCTCCTTGGTTGCATCTTCCTGCCTGGCAGAATGGAGTTGGACTAAATGGCCCTTGTGGTCCTTTCCAACTCTATGAAACACCAGAAGGCTTTGAGCGAGTCTGCTTACACTACAAAGTAATATCAATTTGATTTAAAAACATTCCTTTTAGGAATCTCTAAGTCTTTAAGTCAGTGCAACTCAAGTTGAAGTTGACCATACAGTCATGTTGCAGGATCTAGAGATTCCTACAGACATTCTTTCAGGTAACAAAATAATAATTTTTTTTAATTCATGTTTCCCTTTGTATCCATAATTCCAACAAATGTGGAGGGTTTACTATACGTCAAGGGAAAGAAATCTCATGAATCAAATGGATAACATTTCTTCTGATCTGGACCTCTACCATTTCAGAGCAAGAGCTCCAGTTTTTCCACCTCCCTGCTCCTCTTCTGTTATGGTTGAGCCTTATGGCTCCAATACTGGGAGACATGGTCGAGAGTCAGACTCTCTTGAGGAGCGAGAGAGGAAACGGCTGCGGGACATCTTTGCAGAACCATCTGACGAAGACTCCTTTGAGGGTTTTACCGAGAGAATGGAGGAAGTGGTGGTTAGCTCAGAGGAGGATGACATGGAATGGACTCGTGTGAGGGAGGATTTGGGTGTTCCTGGTAATGATAGCATGGGAAGCGACTGGCGGGTTGCAGGATCGGACCCGTGGACGAGCTGGAGGGATGGAACGGGATCCACAGCTGGGGATGCTGTGGGGCATAGTCAAAGATGTTTTAGCTCTGATGAGGATGATGATGATGAGGCACCTGGAATTAGGGTAACACCTGATAGCGATGAGGAGTTTTAACTGGCATAAAATGGGGTCTTGAATCCGGGGCTAATTGCGTTGGGCAAGGTAATCTGGACGAACGCTTGGGCTCTTGTTGGGAATTTCCTGAACACGGGTGTGTTTCGTTTGCTGAATACCTTGGACCCTCCGTCGTCTTCTTGACGGACATTATTTACCTACTCGGAATTGACGCTGGACTGGCTGACTGACTGACTGACTGACTGACTGACTACGATCTTGGACGACCCTTTCTTTGGCTATCGGAGGATTTCGTGGAACTAAGACGCCTGCACCTGGCTATCGACCTCGGACCGGATTGGGACCCCGCTGACCGCTGCAACCCTGATTGATGTGTTTGAACCCGGAGTTCGCCCGCTGCACGGAGGAGTAACAACTTAGTTGCTCAACCACAGCTGTTGAGTAGCAGAGAGGAATCTGCTGCCAGTATTTATGTTCTATTGAATCTTTGTTTACCAGCTTTTGTTTGTTTAAAGTCCCAGGCTGAAGTAAGCATTTTTGGTTTAACCCGGATTAAACTCCTGTTTAATCCGGTTTATCTTTTGAACCGTTTTTGAGTGACTTTTCATATTGAAGGCGAGTGTTTGCCTAGCTCTTTGTTTTTTACGAGCATTTTTTGGTTCTGTATCTTTAATAAACTGTGTTGAATCTTATCTAGTGGCGTTCTGTCCTTGACAGATTGCCCAACGCCAGAAAGAAGTTTTTTCTAGTTAGGTAATTACGTTTAGAAGACGATGGAGGAGCTTAAGGCTCGTTTTGACCAGCTGCAGGCTGCATTTAACGCTGCACAAGCAGCACAGCCAGCTAAAGGACATGTCATGACTCCCGAACGTTTTGACGGGTCTCGAAATAAGTTGCCTACTTTTTTGGCGCAAATTGAACTTTATTTTTCCCAAATTAGTGCTCAGGCTTTTCCTACGGACACCAGTAAGGTGGCATTTATTTTGAGTTTATTGACCGGTCCTGCGGGACAATGGGCCACTAATTTAATTTTGGGAAACGACCCAGTCAAGGACAATTTAAATGATTTCAAGAAGTTACTATCTGACACTTTTGGGGACCCCCTCCGTATGGAGAATGCTAGCTGGGCTCTTTATCGGTTGAAACAGGGAAAGGGGTCTGTTTTGGACTATTTAAACAAGTTTAACTCTTATCGCCATCAACTTGACTGGGGAGAGAACGCGTTTATGCTCTTGTTTATTGCGGGCTTAAATGATTATCTCCAGGATGAATTGGCGCGTTTAGAGCCGGCAGAAAACTGAGACGCTTTGGTGGCAAAAGTTTTGCGTTTAGACGCCCGGTTCGAATCTCGCAAACAGTCTAGAGAAATGTATGCGCCAACTGTATCTGCACCTAGGGCACCTGTAGCAAAAGGGGAGGAACCTATGGAACTTGGGGTGTTTAGAAAATTGTCAACGGCAGAAAAGGACCGTAGAAGACAATTGGGACTGTGTTTGTATTGTGGGAACGCTGGGCATTTTGCTAGAAATTGTAATGTTAAGCCTTCTCAGCTTTCGGGAAAAGGTCAGCCCTAGTGCGACGTGAGTCCAACGCACTAGGGCTTCTAAAGCAGTCACTTGAGGGGAAGAAACATGTCTTTGTACCCATTTCTTTATCTGTTGGGGGAAAAGAACTTGCTTCTACTCTGGCACTGCTGGACTCGGGGGCTACGGTCTCATATGTGGATGTTGGGTTTGCAAGGAAGCATGGGCTTCCTACAGTACGAAAAGCATGCGATATATGGGTGGAAGGAGCGGACGGGAAACTGCTGGAGTCTGGGGTGGTTAATCGTGAGACCTCAGAAATAACGTGGGAGGTACAAGGAGTAACGGGAAAGTTTGTTTGGGACATTACACGTTTACCAAGATATAATGTAATCCTGGGAATGGATTGGTTAACTTTGGTAAATCCTCAAGTGGATTGGGTGAAGCGTACTATAGCTTTTAACAGGCAGGAATGTTTTGCTCTTAGTCCTTCTCAGCCTGACATGGAGGGTGTGCCTGTTGAATATAAGGAATTTCAAGATGTGTTTTGTAAGAGGGAGGCAGACAAGTTGCCGCCTCATAGACCATATGATTGTGCGATTAGACTAGTAGAGGGCGCTAAATTACCAGCAGGAAGGTTGTACGCTTTAACAGTACCAGAAAGACAAGCTTTGAGGGAATTTCTTGACGAAAACCTAGCCAAAGGTTTTATCCGCCCATCTAGCTCTCCAACTGCCGCACCTGTGTTCTTTGTAGCTAAAAAGACGGGAGAGCTTAGACTAGTGTGTGATTATCGGGTACTTAATAAAAACACAATTCGTGATAGGTATCCGCTACCTTTGATTTCGGAATTACTATCGAGAGTGCAAGGGGCTAAGATCTTTACCAAGCTTGACCTGCGGGGGGCGTATAACTTGATTAGGATACGGGAAGGTGATGAATGGAAGACGGCATTTAACACGTGTTTCGGATGTCACGAGTTCCGAGTAATGCCTTTCGGACTTTGCAATGCGCCCGCGGTCTTCCAAAGATTCATAAATGATGTGTTTAGGGACTTAATTGATCAATTTGTGGTGGTTTATTTGGACGATATATTGATTTTTTCTAAGGATGAAAGGGAACACCAGCAGCATGTGAAACAGGTACTGCACCGTCTACGGGGTAATGGGCTTTTTGCTAAGGCTTCCAAATGTGTGTTTCACGTGTCTGAAGTTGAGTTCCTGGGACATGTAGTTTCGGGAAAGGAACTCAAAATGGATCCGCACAAAGTTGACGCAGTCAACTCATGGCAAGAACTCAAGTCTAAGAAAGATGTACAGCGATTCTTGGGATTTGCTAACTATTACCGAGAGTTTATCCCAAACTTTGCCAAACTCACTGTACCTTTAACGCAACTTTTGCGAAAGAAACAACCGTTTGTGTGGGGACGGGAGGCTCACGATGCATTTCTACAGTTGAAGTCTAGTTTCCAGGCTGACAACATACTAATCCATCCGGACATTAATAGACCGTTCATAGTAGAAGCAGACGCTTCTAGTTATGCATTGGGGGCTGTATTATCGCAAAGAGATTCTTCAGGGACTTTGCGTCCCTGTGGATTTTACTCCAGACAACTAACACCTTTTGAACAAAACTATACCATCTGGGAAAAGGAGTTGCTGGCTATCAAGGTGGCGTTTGAGGTGTGGCGGCACTGGTTAGAGGGCGCACGACATCAAATTGTGGTCAGATCTGACCATAAGAATTTAGAACATTTACAAACTGCCAAGAAATTGAATCAACGTCAGATTCGATGGGCTTTGTTTTTCTCCAGGTTCAATTTTAAAGTTCAGTTTGTAGAAGGGAAGGAAAACTTGCGGGCAGATGCATTATCTCGTAAGCCGGAGTTCAAGACTTGCGAGCATCCAGTGTGTCAGACAGTTTTGCCTACTGCCTCTTTATGTGTGGTGGACAATGAGACGGGATTACATGCTCAAATCCTAGAGGCTCAGAAAGATGATAATTGGACCCAGGAACAACTCATGCTACTTTCGGTAGGAAATCGCACTATGCTGCCTCATTTACAAGACCAGGAGGGGGTATTGGTACGTAATGGTCAGGTTTATGTACCGGCAGGGGCACTTAGGTTAGAAGTTATTAGGGCACATCATGACGAACCAATGGCTGGGCATTTTGGCAGATTTAAGACCGTACAACTCATTACCAGAAGCTATTGGTGGCCAAAGATGCGTCAGGACATTCTCCGCTTTTGTGATACCTGCGCCGTTTATCAACAGAGTAAGACGCCTGCCGGGCGCCCTAGGGGGTTATTATCCTCCTTGCCTGTTCCTGAGAGACCATGGCAGATTATTTCCATGGATTTTATTTCTGACTTGCCTAGGTCTGGGGGTTATACATGTATTTGGGTGGTGGTGGATCTATTTTCTAAAATGGCTCATTTCATACCGTGTTCAACAATTCCTGCGGCTCCTACATTGGCTTTACTATTTACCAAACATATCTTTCGCTTGCATGGAGCTCCTGAGGTTATTGTTTCTGATAGAGCTCCTCAGTTTGTGTCTCATTTTTGGAAACACTTCCATGAGTGTTTGGGAACCAAATTGAATGTGTCTTCTGCTTTTCATCCACAAACAGATGGTCAATCTGAAAGAGTGAATGGGCTGTTGGAACAATATTTACGTTGTTTTTGTCTGGAGCAGCCAACTGCTTGGGTTAAGTGGTTGTCGGTGGCTGAGTTCACCTATAATAACGCTGTACATACATCTAGTCAACACACTCCCTTTGAGTTAACTTATGGCTTTCATCCGCGGGGAGGGGTGGCGCCATCGACTAATGTGGTTTCCTCTGATCCGGTGTACCGTTCTTCTGAAATGGCTGCCTTACATGATGTCGCTCGCCGGCTGTTGTTAGAAGCTAAGGCAGCGCAGAAGACTCAAGCCGACCGCCATAGACAAGCCGGGGAGGAGTTGGAGGAAGGGGATCTGGTTTGGTTATCTTCTAAATATATTAAACAGGCTGGAGGAAAGTTTGCGCCACGGTATTTGGGACCTTTTCCTATTACTAAAAAAATCTCTTCTGTGGCATTTAGACTGCGTTTACCTTCTTCTTTTAAGATCCACCCTGTCTTTCACCGTTCTTTGTTAAAGTTAGATACTTCTGGGCGCCGTAACACTGTAGCTGAAGACATTACTGCTGTAACTCCACCTTTGGAGGAGGAGGCCTTTGTGAGAGGGGATAGTGTTATGGTTGAGCCTTATGGCTCCAATACTGGGAGACGTGGTCGTAAGACTCCTCGAGAGTCAGACTCTCTTGAGGAGCGAGAGAGGAAACGGCTGCGGGACATCTTTGCAGAACCATCTGACGAAGACTCCTTTGAGGGTTTTACCGAGAGAATGGAGGAAGTGGTGGTTAGCTCAGAGGAGGATGACATGGAATGGACTCGTGTGAGGGAGGATTTGGGTGTTCCTGGTAATGATAGCATGGGAAGCGACTGGCGGGTTGCAGGATCGGACCCGTGGACGAGCTGGAGGGATGGAACGGGATCCACAGCTGGGGATGCTGTGGGGCGTAGTCAAAGATGTTTTAGCTCTGATGAGGATGATGATGATGAGGCACCTGGAATTAGGGTAACACCTGATAGCGATGAGGAGTTGTAACTGGCATAAAATGGGGTCTTGAATCCGGGGCTAATTGCGTTGGGCAAGGTAATCTGGACGAACGCTTGGGCTCTTGTTGGGAATTTCCTGAAGACGGGTGTGTTTCGTTTGCTGAATACCTTGGACCCTCCGTCGTCTTCTTGACGGACATTATTTACCTACTCGGAATTGACGCTGGACTGGCTGACTGACTGACTGACTGACTGACTACGATCTTGGACGACCCTTTCTTTGGCTATCGGAGGATTTCGTGGAACTAAGACGCCTGCACCTGGCTATCGACCTCGGACCGGATTGGGACCCCGCTGACCGCTGCAACCCTGATTGATGTGTTTGAACCCGGAGTTCGCCCGCTGCACGGAGGAGTAACAACTTAGTTGCTCAACCACAGCTGTTGAGTAGCAGAGAGGAATCTGCTGCCAGTATTTATGTTCTATTGAATCTTTGTTTACCAGCTTTTGTTTGTTTAAAGTCCCAGGCTGAAGTAAGCATTTTTGGTTTAACCCGGATTAAACTCCTGTTTAATCCGGTTTATCTTTTGAACCGTTTTTGAGTGACTTTTCATATTGAAGGCGAGTGTTTGCCTAGCTCTTTGTTTTTTACGAGCATTTTTTGGTTCTGTATCTTTAATAAACTGTGTTGAATCTTATCTAGTGGCGTTCTGTCCTTGACATCTTCAGACCAATATTTGTCACTAGATCATGGATTCAATCAGGTAACTCATGTATCAACTTCATGCTCTTATAAATATGCTTCTGGAGAGGTCTAAAGACTTGTTAAAATGTGTTGTCGAAGGCTTTCATGGCCGGGATCACAGGGTTGTTGTATGTTTTCCGGGCTGTATGGCCATGTTCTAGAAGCATTCTCTCCTGACGTTTCGCCCACATCTATGGCAGGCATCCTCAGAGGTTATGAGGTATATGGAGAAACTAAGCAAGGAAGGTTTATATATATATCTGTGGGAAGTCCAGGGATATATAAACCTTCCTTGCTTAGTTTCTCCATATACCTCATAACCTCTGAGGATGCCTGCCATAGATGTGGGCGAAACGTCAGGAGAGAATACTTCTAGAACATGGCCATACAGCCCGGAAAACATACAACAACTCCACTTGTTAAAATGCCAAAACAAATGGAAAATCAAGAAGTCCTACAAAAATCTATACCTGTTCTCAAGCCTTCACCAGAACCTTGTCTCTTGCAGTCTTCCTATCTCATTTCTATACGAATATAATGCAAAATGAGGGATAGCCCACCCTCTGGACTTAACCTCTTATCATCACTAAAGCTTTTAGTTCTAGTTTTAAATAAATGATGACTTGATAATTTCAGGTGTCACAGGAAACTGTGGCATCCTATCTAAGCTTGGAAATGCAAATGTACTAACTTCTCTTTGAGTTATAGAAAAAGCGGTGAAAGAAGGCAGAAATAGGGTGGCTAAGGCTCATACAGGCTTGTTAATGACATCTATAGCAGGTTTCTACTATAGTAGAGTCTCACTTATCCACGCCTCGCTTATCCAAGCTTCTGGATTATCCAAGCCATTTTTGTAGTCAATGTTTTCAATGTATCATATTTTGGTGCTAAATTTGTAAATACAGTAATTACAATATAACATTACTTTTTTTGTCAAATTTGTTATATAACATGATGTTTTGGTGCTTAATTTATAAAATCATAACCTAATTTGATGTTTAATAGGCTTTTCCTTAATCCCTTCTTATTATCCAAGATATTCGCTTATCCAAGCTTCTGCCGGCCCGTTTAGCTTGGATAAGTGAGACTCTACTGTATTTTCATTGGCTCAGATCTTGATTAGTGCTTGCATACAATGTCACCTGTCACTCTTATGTATTAATTCATTAAAAAGATTTCTAATGGGTTACCCTTCAACGGTTTCATTTGCATCCCATGAATATTCTGCTGGTCTGGGGCCACGTCCACACATTAGAGTCAATCATAGGTTCACAGTCCCTGGCTTATTGGTAGGATTGCCAAAAACCCATGACTTAGGGACAGTCCCTGGGGTGGAGCATTGTGCATTAAGCAGCAACTACCATTGCTCACAGCTTGCCACTCAAACACACATAAGCTATTTTCCTGGTTGGAAATTAAACTGCAACATGTGATTCAAATCAATTAAGTGCAACAAGATGAACACCCAGTTAGAAAGCTCTTTGCCTGACCTGAGATAGATAGATAGATAGATAGATAGATAGATATAGAGATATATACACACATATATCTGATAAAACAAACCCAGATTCTTCCAGTCTAATTAAACAAACCATAGTTTGTTTCCTGCTACAAGTAAATACTCAGATAGTATTGTAGTCAATGGGTCCTTCTCACCCAGGAAAATATATTGTCCTCCCAAATAACATCTTCATCCACACCAATTTAACAAACCATAGGAAAAAGGAAGAAATATATATCTTACCCAGCATCTGATGGCCCAACCTGAATTCCCAAAGCTATACATGGTACATTATACAAGGTAAAATGTTGGATTGAAAGATGTTACTTACTCTTTTGCCTGGTTCTCCTTGCTCACCTTTTTCACCTTTTCCACCACCGGGAAAGCCCTAGGGACAAGAAACATACGATGGTTGCATGACATCAAAGGTATTTGGGAACATTCTCATAGGACTTCAGAAAAGCAAAGGAAAAATGGGTTACTTACAGGAGGACCTGGTAGCCCAGGTGGTCCTGAAGGGCCACGCTCACCTGGAGCACCCTGTCAAGCAAGGGGGAGGGGGTTGAAAAAAAGAGAGAAGCAATTAGGGGGAAAAGAGAGAAGTCATTACCGTGGGTAGAACACAATGATTTCACTCCCATTTAAATATCTCATATTGAGTCTGAAAGACCTGAGCAGAGCTATTGAGGTTAGCTTGAGCTGGAGATCTCCCATTCAAGGGGTTGTCATAAGCTGAAGTCAACTTGATGGCAGTGGAGAACAAGAAGAACTCCATGGTTGTAATTCGATTCATCTACCTCTCCATGTGGGAGGACAATAAGCCTTCCATGGTGGGGTCTTTTGCTCCTCTCCGTGGAGGACATGCAGAGTTTGAGGTCGCACAGACAGGAGGATAAGTACAAGAAGGCCAAGGCGGCGAGGAAGCTGGGTGGCTGGCCACTTAGGCAAGTGTACAGGGCGGAAATACAGTAAGGGAGAGAAAGACTGACAGACAGAGAGACAGACTAGGACAGGGACAGGCCTCCCCTCCCCTCCTCCTTCCCCACCCGCCACTCAGCAACAGCAGCCTGTGGGAGGGACATGGCACTCACCATCAGGCAGCCGTCACTGTGTGGCGAGCAATGAGACAGAGCGGGGGTCCCAGCAGCTCCTGCAGCATCCCAGATGGCGCAAAAAGGGGGAGGCACGCGTACCCCACTGCCAGAGTCACCATGGGGAGACAGCCGCCTAAGGAGCAGGGCGGGAAAAGCAACTGTCATGGGAGCACATGCATACAGAGAGAGGGGCAGGGACAGCCTGAAAACATTGTGCCACCTGTGTCAAGAGTTTGAGAGACCTTCTCTTTGCTACCTTCTAATGTTTGGCGGGAAATGGTGCCTCCTTTTTCCCATTTCCATAACTAGATGTCAAACTGAGTTGGCCATTGAATGTTATGTTGACCACAACCGGTCATGGGACAGTATCCTCCACCCCACCCCCCACTTGGATAGCATATTAGTCTTGAGTATACTTAAATAATAATTAGCAGAGTAGTCAAAGAACTACTCAATGAAATTTAGTCAATGAAGTCAGTGAAATTTCTAGTATCTTCTGCTTCAGATGAAGATACCAGAGCCTGCCTCATAGAAGGGCCAGATCTCATACCAGGATGTTTTTCAGGGATACAGGCCTCTTGTGTTAAGGTCTTAAGGAAGAGGAAGAGTTGGAAATGAGGAGAAGAAATAAGAATGACACAACTGGATGAAGAGACTCAGCCCTACATGCCAATAGGGCATCATGCTGAAGGATATACATTGATCACCCTACCCACTGGTCCTTTAAATAAACCACCATACATAGTAGCTGGCCTTGAAGATATCACCACAGCACCTAGACAAAGTTCTTTCAACTTCCCTGGTGCATTTATGGCCATCAGCCATAGGTTTCCAAGCCCAATATTATGCCACAACCTGTAAAGCTCTAAAAATCTTTGAAACACAAATACAAACCGGTCTCTGTGTTAGGACCTTGAGAGACCCTTCTTGGTGTCTGATCAAGGGAATGTGACTGGAAAGATCCATTTAGATCTCACGTTGATAGTTTTGGGTTGCAAGCAAAGACCTCCTTGCTTACAAAAGCTTTCAATCAAATGGACATCCCTACATTAGATGCAATATCTTTACTTGTACTAGGTAGTCATGAATGACTCTGCAAGTGAGTCTAAGTATCATACAGTAATTGTATGTCTTATTGTTAGCCACTTTGGGCAACTGCAACATATACAACCAGGAAAAGGAACCCAAGAAAGCTAAACCAGGATGGCCTGGCATCCATCTCTCCTTCTTTAGGATCCAACAGAAATAAGACAAACATATGCAAGAAGATCCCATGACAGATATATCAAATGTGTATCTGGGAAGGCAGCAAAGCTCACATTCTGAGAGGCAGAAATACAAGGAAAAGATGAAAAGTCAAGAGAGCAATGGAAACTGAGTTGGAGAGCCCCTGGAACTGAGATGAAGCATACTTAAGTCTTGATCTAGCGCTCAATTTGGTAAACCCATTTTTGGACTCTATAACATCCTCTTTGAGTTGTATTATGTCTGTATGACATATTCAGGAGTGGCATCCCTGGGTAGGCAAATGAGGACATTGGGAGAAGGAAAGTCAGGTTGACAGGATAAGTGTTATAGGCTGATTGCAGTTGGAAGGGAGAATATGGTTCATGTGGGTTGAGTCTATGAAAATACCAGTGGCATCACTTTCCTTCACTCACCTGATCTCCTTTTTGAAATTCTACGTCGTTTGGTCTCTTCTGTTCGCCTATTTGTCCTGGTGGCCCTGGAGGACCTTGAAGACCCTGGTCACCCTAAGTTCCCCAGGAGACAGTAATATTTACTACAACAACAACCACAACCACAACAACAATAACAATATAGCTATAGGAGGTCCTCTTCTCTGATGAGGAGAGGACCAGCCAAAGAAAGGCTTAACCTGGCCACTCTACACTCACCTTTTCTCCTTTAGGTCCTTGGAAGTTCAGGCCCATGTTGCCCTGGGGAAAAAAAAAAAGAATAACATCAATTATTCTTGCTGTTGTTGTCATCAATTATTCTTCATATCCTTCCCACTAGAAAAATCCCAGGTAAAAGCAACATTGAAATAATCTGCATTAAACTCAATAAAGGAATACCTTGTAAAACCAATGAGCGACCAGCAAAAACAAAACATAAAGTCTTCCACCAATTCAGTGATTTTATTTGTAGGGGGAACTAATCTATATCTATATCCATAATAAAAAGTGAAAACCTGTATGTGTGTATGTGGCACGGGTGTCCGCTCACACAGCCAGCCTCTGGCCTTCACAAATAGGCTACAGTTCCCAGGGCTGAGGAGCCACCAAGTCACTCTTTTCCACTGACATTGTGGTTACAGTGAGTGCAATGAACATGTAGCCCAAACCCTGCCATTGTCCTCCCCAAATGCTACGGCCCACCACCTAAGGAATGCTTTCATTTGGGGACCATTTCATCCTAGATTTTGCATTGTCCTCCACCACAGGCAGGCATCCCAGGGTTCTCCATTGGTGTGGAATTTGCATGACCCCGCCCACTGCCCTTCCCTTTCAAATCTATCTGCATAACAAACACAGCAGCAGAAGAGTTTGTGGGATTGACTCCACATGGTGGAAGTTGTAGTTCACTGTGACTTCTACTGGGGAATTTAGAGGAGTTGTAGTTCACCTACACCCAGAATGCTATGAACCCAAACAATGATGGGTCTGGACCAAACTTGCCATGCAGACCTGATATGCCCAGATTTGAATACTGGTGGGGTTTGAGGGGAATTGGCCTGGACATTTGGAAGACATAGGTACTGGGATTTATAGTTCACCTGCAATCAAACCCCACCGATGATGGATGAGGACCAAACATGGCACACAGAGCCCCTATAACCAACAGAACACATTGGACAAGTTTGGGGAAAAGGGAGTTATCGCTCACATGCATCCAGAGAAACAGTGATCCCCACCGACAATGGACCGGGACCAAACTTTGCACAGAGAAGCCTCATGACCAACTGAACATACTGCAGGGGTTTGTGAGAATGGGCCTTGATTTTGGGAGTTGTAGTTCACCTGCATCCAAAGAGCACTGAACCCAGCCAACATGGATCTGGACCAATCTTGGTACACAGAACCAAAATGGCCAACTTTGATTACTGGCAGGTTTGGGGAGGATTGATCCACGATTCTGGGAATTGTAGTTCACCCACTCCAAATTGAGTATACCTAACATTCAAAGACAAACAGTGCCTTTCTCAAATGATCCGGACACCGCCGGGTCCCCAAGCTAGTTGTTCATAAATCCTAGTCTGTTATCAAAGTGATCATAATAACAGGGGCAGAAGCAGCAGCAACCAAATTCACAAGATGTCAAGGATATCATACCTTTGAGCCTGGTAATCCTGGTGGGCCAGGAACACCCTAGAAATGATCAATACATTTTCATCACTTATTGCAAAAATGTTGCTTGAAATACTGAATCAAATACCATGTGCATAACTTTACAGTGACTTTATTACTTTGCTATCACAATATGCATCCAGGGTAGTAAATTACTATGTTTTGGGGAACTGCTCCAACAGCCCCAGTACTTGTGCTTCTGTGAGCCGCCCCGAGTCCCTTCGGGGAGATGGTGGCAGGGTATAAATGAAGGTTATTATTATTATTTAATCCAGCTTTGCTGAAGGAAATATCAAGCAAAAAAATATTTTTCATTCTCCCTGGCACAACTGTTTCCCTTGTTGGCATGTTCAGGATACAAGGAATGGGTTTCCATCCTGCAGATTTGGATCTTAGTGAAAAACCTCTATTCAAAAGCAACTGCTTGGATCCTCATTCGGCAACATTTAATTATCCTACAAATGATGCAGAGGAAGTCAAGGAAATGTACCGTCAAACCTGGTGGCCCGGGAGGACCAATGGGACCTGATGCTCCAACGGGACCTGGTGGGCCCTATAGCAAGAAGAGAAGGAACAGGTTGAAAATCAGGATACCAGAAAAAACACATTCATATATTATATCCCCATGTTTACCATTGAGTCCTACCTAATAAAATATCATGGGCAGATGTTTCCATCTACTTACTGTTATCCCTGGAAGACCTGGATATCCCTGTTCGCCTTTCTGTCCTGGTAGCGAGGATGTTATAATTTCACCTGGTTCGCCCTTAAAAACAAAGGGAAATTGGATGAATTTATTTATCATGTCAGAAGCGAATTGAGGGTACTGTTATCATGTATTTTAAAACACAAAGTTAAAAACTTGGCATTATACTAAATGTCCTTTGACCAGAAGCTAGCCACTTGGAGTGCCTCTGATGCCACTGTGAGAAAGTCCTCCATTGTGCATGTGGCAGGGCTCAGTGGCGTGTGGTTTGCTCTTTTCCACACTCACATGTTGTGGACTCCACTTTGTAGCCTCATTTCTGAAGACTGGCTCTGCACCTCGTGGTGCCAGAGCACAGTCTGTTCAATGCCTTCCAAGTCGCCCAGTCTTCTGTGTGCCCAGGAGGAAATCTTTCATCCAGTATCAGCCACTGATTGAGGTTCTGGGTTTTAGCCTGCTACTTTTGGACTCTCGCTTGCTGAGATGTTCCTGCAAATATCTCTGTAGATCTTAGGAAGGTATTTCTTGATTTAAGGCATTGGCGTGCTGGCTGATATCTGAATTGCAGCATGCAATCAAACAAAATGAATGAAGAAGGCAACCTTTTGGTCCATAACTGAAACGGATCGTAGCTACAACATACATTGACATTTTGGAGCAATCACAGAAGCTGAAATATTCCAAAATACATTTTTCACATCTAAAGGAATTTATCCCTTTAGGGGGCCAATGATCATTTAGGGGGCCAATGATTGAGAGATAGATACTAAGCCCCACATCCTATCGGATCTTGAAAGCTAAGCAGGACCAGCCCTGGTTAGTGCCAGGATAGGAGATAGACTCTATTTCAGTGGAAAGAGTTGGAAATCCCCTTTTGAGCATTCTTTAAGGAGTTGAGGTGGCACAATGGGTTAAACCCTTGTGCCGGCTGAACAGCTGATCTAAAGGTTGGCGGTTCAAATCCGCGAGACAGGTGAGCTCTCGTCTGTCAGCTCTAGCTTTCGGGGACATGAGAGAAGCCTCCCAGCAGGATGGTAACACATCCAGGCTTCACTTCGGCAATGTCTCTGTAGACTGCCAATTCTTTTATACCAGAAGCGGCTTGCAGTATGTTCTCAAGTTGCTTCTGACACAATTTTAAAAAGCATTCTTTAAGAAAGCTTTATGAATGGCATGGGATTGCCATAGGTTGACACACAAATTGGAGGGATGTTTATCCTGCATTTTTTTAAAAAAATATAATCTTTATTAAAGCTTTTTCCAATATACACATTAAAATAAAATTTTAAATTTTATTTTAAAAGAATAGATAAACAAAAAGAAAAAGAAAAAAGAAAAGATAGAGAAGAGAGAAACAAGAAAAAAAGGGGGGGGAAGATAAGATAGGATGAGGTATGGGAATAGAGGGAATGTGGCAGGGAGTGGGGGGGGGGGGTCCAGGTAGAAAAGGCGTATCCTGCATTTTTAACATCTATACTGCCTTTCTAGTGAAAGCTAAGGTCATGTATGACAACAAAAAACCCTAAGAATGGAGCTATCTTAAAACCACAGAAAGCAGTCTAAAGACTAGAATTAAGAGTAATGTCTTGAGGTAGTTTTCAGATATTTCCGATTCAACAGACATGGGTTGGAAAGCGTTTATAGAGAATAACGTTATGCTTAAATGACATTTACCTTCATTCCTGGTAAGCCAGGTTGGCCCTGCATGAGAAAAAGAAGAAAGGGAGATATAGAGTTAAGAATCCACATTCACAGGGTATTCTAAACACAAGTTAATCTTACTTAAAATTAAAGTGGCAATTCAAAATATAAAAACATGTTCTTGATACTTACAGGGGGGCCTTGTGAACCGGGGACACCTACGCTGCCAGGAAAACCACGTTCCCCCTAAAAATGAAAAGAAACTGAGGTTCAATATATTGTTAAACAGAACCGAAAACGGAAAGGGATGCTCCTGAAAGATGGAAAGAAGGAGCAAAGGGAGTCACTTATATTGCAAAAGACAAGTTATAGTTATAGTTATTGTTATTATTATTAGCTTGCTCTTCTCTCTTGATAGAGACCCAAAGCAGCTCACATGACAAACAATTCCATTTTAAATTATTTACTGTCAGTTTATGTTATGTGTTAGTATGTTACTTAGTATATGTGTAGTTTAGCGCATATAGTTAAGTATAGTATAGTTTAAGTATAGTTTAACACATATATGTATCAAGGAATGTATGTCGAATGCACACAAAAAACTTACAATTTTCAAAAATGTGGATATGCAACAAAAGTAACAATAACAAATCCCAGATATGTATAATATTTTAGGAACAATCTAAAAATGGGAGAGAGAGATCATACTGCATGCTTAGTTTTCCCTTGTTGCATCTGGAAAAGACACTGAAGGCAACGTCAGATAGTGAAACCCTCTTGTAGTTTTACATAGTCTTGAACCTTCTTTGCCAAAGAGGGCTGGGGCTCACCAAACTACAACTCCCAGCATTCCATAGTATTGAGCTATAGAAGTTAAAGTGGTTTCAAACTCAACCACGTAGATGCACCCCATGTCTCATGACTAAAGTGATCCAATTTTGTGCTAGTGTTTATATCAGAGGTCCCCAAACTTTTAAAGCTGGGGGTCAGTTCACGATCCCTCAGACCATTGGAGGGCCGGACTATAGTTGGCCAGGTGACAACAGAGCAATAATAATAATAATAATAATAATAATAATAATAATAATAATAATAATAATAATAATAATAATAATAATAATATATTTAGCCCAACTCCTTTCTGCCTTTGTGGACCAAAAGCACAAGCAAAGCACCCCTGACAGATGGCCTCCCAGCCTCAATGTTAATTATTATTATTATTATTATTATTATTATTATTATTATTATTATTATTGACACAATGACATTGTATGACACAGCAAACTGGATTTTGTATCACAAAATCACAAGTCGAACACTTCCCAAGTGTCTAGGACTGTGTGATAATGATGATGATGATGATTATTATTATTATATTTTGTATTTGTGGAGTATCAGAGGTGGAGGATATCGCACATGTACTGTTCAGCTGTGAATTGTATAAGAAAGAGAGAGACCAATGACTCGGGCCGTACGTTATTCACAAAACACACTGGGACCCACATAATAAAACTTCATTTTTGTTGGCCCGCCAGAATCCTAAAATAACACACAAAACAGCCCTTTTCCTATTCAAAGCAACACAGCTGAGAATTTTTTTGATACGGCCAATGGGCTAATCATGTGGCCCCTGGGCCGTAGTTTGGGGGCCCCTGGTTTACATTGTCATTAGACTGTGTGTTTGTTAGCCGCCATGTACCCATGGGGAGAAAGGCAGTATAACAATAATAAGATCAATAATAATGGTGTAAAGAAACTACACAGAAGAGACCCACCTTTGTCCCGTTGCATCCGGGGATACCGGAAGGTCCTGGGGGCCCATCTTGGCCTGGAAGCCCCTGAAATTACAAAGGAGTGGCAAAACTTGCATCCAGATAAAGAATTCCACCAAAAAGTCCATAAGTAAAAAGAATGAAAGGAGAGGCTATTCTGAAATTACAACAGCAATGAAGCCTCTACTTACAGGAAGCCCCGGTGTTCCTGGAAAGCCCGGTAGACCTGGAGGGCCCTGCAGGTATGAAATGACAACATTCCCAATCAGGTAAAAACAGGGGGCATCTTATACACACACACACACACACACACACACACACACACACACACACACACACAAGAAATGTTTGGCGCTATGTTAAAAGCATGAGAAAAAAATGCCACTTTCTTTGGTTTCCCCCACCTTCCAATACTCACATTCCAGAAAATAGGAATGGTACTTACTCGAATTCCTTTGGGTCCAGATGGTCCTGGAAGTCCATCATCTCCCTATAAAAAGACATGTCAGAGGAGGATGGAAGGGTTAGAGGGAAATGTCAGTATTTTTCCTATTGAGGGGATGGTGTGGGTAAATTATATCTCTGGAACATGCGCATACACACACACACACACACACACACACAAACATGCATGTTCCAGGGATATAATTTACACACCCACATATTTTATCAAAGGAGCCCCAGTGGCGAAGTGTGTTAAAGCACTGAGCTGATGAACTTGCAGACCAAAAGGTGCCAGGTTCAAATCCCAGGAGTGGAGTGAGCGCCCGCTGTTAGCTCTAGCTTCTGCCAACCTAGCAGTTCGAAAACATGCCAATGTGAGTAGATCAATAGGTACCACTCCGGCGGGAAGGTAACGGCTCTCCATGTAGTCATGCCAATGGCCACATGACCTTGGAGGTGTCTACGAACAACGCCGGCTCTTCGGCTTAGAAATGGAGATGAACACCAACCCCCAGACATGACTGGACTTAACGTCAGGGGAAACCTTTACACCTTTATATATGATCATCAATATACCAATAGGTACATTAAGGATGCAAAAATTCCAGCCTCAGTTTTATGGTGTTTGTCCAAATTTCACTGGCAGCTGACACATTTTCCCCACTGAGAAAAACATGTTTGTGTATATTTCTTTTCATCATGTACATTCTCAGCCATTTGCATGTTATTGCACACTTTTGTTTCATCCAAACTTGGCAAAAGTATGAATTCTCAAGGTGATAACGGGTTTTGGGAAGTGCAAAAGGGCTACATTGTTCCATAAATTTATTATGCAACTTTACATTTCATGGATGAAAAGGTCAACGTCCACCAAGGTAACATTCTTGTAAATCTGCTCTTGTTGTGTGCCTTGGAGTCATTCCCAAATTATGGAGAACCTACTATAAGGTTTTCTGGTTACCCAAGGTCCCCCATTGGGTTTCATTGGAAAAGTATTGGGTGACACTGAACAAGTCACCCTCACTTAGCCTTCTCCAACTTCCCTCTCCACAAATATGGCCAAGAAATCCTCATGATAAACCTTAGGATTGTGATAAGTGAGAAACAACATGAAGGCACATAACAGGAAATAGTTGGACTCCACACAACTTTGCTACTAAGTAAGTGGCACCAAGATCCTGAGCGAATCTGTTGGGCAATGGCCATATGGCTCCATTTTCATCAAGGTGAAAATGAGAAGGGAGCCATGTGTGTACATGTGCAACACTTAGATATTCTAAGGACTGTACTCGGTCACTACGCCTTGACTATGAAAACCTTCATGGGGTTACTGTATGTCAACAGACAATGTGAAGGCACATATATACACACACAAAGTATCCCAACAGTATTCCAGCTATCTTCTCCACATAGCTTATTTTGTATGTTATGGCCCACAAAGCAATGGTAACCCCATATAACAGCTGCAATAAATCACTACTGACCGAGAGGTCATGAGTTTGAAGCCCGGGTTGGGTTAAGCCCCCAACCATTAAATAGCCCGGCTTGCTGTTGACCTATGCAGCCCCGAAAGAAAGTTGCATCTGTCAAGTAGGGAAATTTAGGTACGCTTTATGCGGGGAGGCTTATTTAACTAATTTACAACATCATAAAACTGCCAGCAAAACATGAGGAAAGGAATGAGGAAGTACAGCCACTAGTGGACAGTGAAGCAACAGCTCCCCCTGTGGCCGGAATCATGAAGCTGGAAAAAAAATGTGTGTCTGTCTATATATGTTGTTTGTCTGTTGGCATTGAATGTTTGTCATATATGTGTTCATTGTAATCTGCCCTGAGTCCCCTTCGGGGTGAGAAGGGCGGAATATAAATACTGTAAATAAATAAATAAATAAATAAATAAATAAATAGCACTGAACCATCTGCTCAGATGGATGCTATGCCCACTGCAGGTGCCCATTTGTGGACAAGTGAAGGGGTTTTGCATAGAAATACCTCCTTGAGGATGTCCCATATGCCTCCAAGATTACTGAATCAACAGACATGTGGTCTAGACTCATGGAGCCACCACTGCTAGACGTTATTGTTTCCAACATGGAGGCAACAACACCAACTGACCATGGAGATAAGGACAGAACCAGGTCTGCATGCTCATAGTTCTTCGTTCCTTTACCTGAGAAGGTTCATCTCAACACCTGAACAACTGATATCAAATACCACAGTGGCATCTACTGTCCAATGCCACTGTGTTGTGTTACTCACTTTTTCGCCTCTTGGCCCATGTGGTCCTTCTGGTCCAGGAAATCCTGGTAAACCTGGTTGTCCTTCTAAACCCGGGAATCCTCTCTCGCCCTGCAACCATTAAAGAGAAGTCACTCATGGAGTTGGTTGGCGTTCTAAAACATGCAGGAACATGAGAGAAGCCTCCCAGCAGGTTGGCAACACGTTAGCCCCTACATTGACGTCATTCAGAAAGCTTCAAAGACCTGTTTTTTTCAAGCCACCTTCGACTGAGATGAACAGTTGACGGAGTCCCTACTTGTCCCTACATCCTAATCTTCTGCACCTTATCACAGACATTTGTGATTAGTTCTCCTAATACATTGCACAATTATAATTTTATTCTTCTCCTCCATGACTGAGGATTGAAGAGCCATGATATCGCCTCTGTTCACTGGTCATGCTTTTATTCAGTGAAACTGTGTTGTAGAGTTTGATATATTAATTTGTTGTGATTGTTATGTATTTTATATTGTTGGTATTTTATTGTATATTGTTGGACTTGGTCCCCATGTGAGCCACCCCGAGTCCCCTCGGGAAGATGGGGCGGGATACAAAAATAAAGTCATTATTATTATATTATATATTATTATATTTTTATCTGGGTGTCCCCTGGGCAACATCTCTGTAGATGGCCAATTCTCTCACACCAGAAGCAACCTGAAGTATGTTCTCAAGTCACTTCTGTCATGATAAAAAAATTGGTAGCACTCTTATTGTTCAGATCCATCATGCAAAGCAATGTTTTCCTTCATGTGGGGAAAGTAGACCAGCCCTCCTGCCTTGAACCTGTCTTGAAAGATTTATCGGTTGGGAAATAAAAGAGGTGGGTGGGAACCAGGCTGAACCCCTTTGGCATGTTCCTTTGGAGGACTAAGTTCACCCAGACCAGGTTCAGCCTCACGTAGCAGGCAGCAGCCCTGGAGAGGCAGATGTTTTCCATCCGCAAGCACTGATCATTTGCAAAGGGATTAGGGAAGCAAAAGATGTACATGCTTTTGATCCCAAGGAAGCCATGGAAGGGTGTCTAGCACAGATTCCATCTTGTGTATTTGGCAACTGCAGCTAAAGTGTGACAAGTCAGGCTCCAAAGGAACATGAGGAAAGGCTGATGTTGCACGTAAAAACCCTGGGGAAGGAGCAGGCCTTCTGTTGCCAAACAACGGAGCATGTCAACTTAACATCAAATCTGGGACTTGTAGATTGAACCCAAAGAATATCACTGCTACTAACAGTGCTGAGCTGCTGAACTTGCGGACCAAAAGGTCCCAAGTTCAAATCCCAGGAGCGGA
The DNA here is from genome assembly GCF_035594765.1 of Anolis carolinensis. Classification (NCBI taxonomy): domain Eukaryota; kingdom Metazoa; phylum Chordata; class Lepidosauria; order Squamata; family Anolidae; genus Anolis; species Anolis carolinensis. Next base: position 13,157,980 of record NW_026943823.1, on the reverse strand, counting down.
ATGAGCGCCCGCTGTTAGCCCCAGCTCCTGCTAACCTAGCAGTTCGAAAACATGCAAATGTGAGTAGATCAATAGGTACCGCTCCGGTGGGAAGGTAAGGGCGCTCCATGCAGTCATGCCAGCCACATGACCTTGGAGGTGTCTACGGACAACACCAGCTCTTCGGCTTAGAAATGGGAGATGAGCACCAACCCCCAGAGTCAGACATGACTGGACTTAACGTCAGGGGAAAACCTTTACCTTTACCTTTACAGTAGTCAATATTGTCATTACAGGCCCTTAAGCGGCTGAGGGGGAAAAGGAAGGAGTCTGAGGGTGTTAGGAATTGTGGGAGTTGAAGTCCAAAACACCTGGAGGGCCCAAGTTTGCCCATGCCTGATACAGAGTATACCTGCAAAAGTGGCAGAACTCAGCAAAGGACCTTTCCTTTGGATCACAAAATCTGGGCAGGTTCGTAATAGAAGAAATTGTCAAAGAGTTGTATTATGATGCAAGGGAGAGGAGACTCCCAGCTCTTCTCTCCAAACTACACATCGATCTTGCTTTAAAGGATAATCCACGCTCTGCTCTTATGACAAGAGGTTCGTATTCAGACACATCCGTGGCCTCGTTTCCCCTTTCGCCAGTGCCAAGGAGGCAAAGCCTTCAGCCTTAGGGCACAGATGTGTGCAATGACTCCTTGGCTAGTGCCGCTGCCAAGGGATGATTTCATTCCCTCTCAGGCACCTGGAGGGGGAGGCGGGGCCCTTTCTGGATAGTCCAAAGGGGACCATATCTGTACACACTGCCAGAGAGACTTTAACAGGTGGAAAAAAAACTGGCAGGAAACAAAATAACAAGGTGCTGCTGAAGGCTTTCATAGCTGGAATCACTGGGTTGCAGTGAGTTTTCTGGATTGTATGGACATATTCCAGAAGCATTCTCTCCTGGCATTTTACCCACATCTATGGCAGGCATCCTCAGTGGTTGTGAGGTCTGTTGGAAACTAGGCAAGTGGGATTTATATATCTGAGGATTGTTCAGGGTGGGAGAAAGAATTCTTGTCTATTTGAGGCAAGTGTGAATGCTGTTAATGGCCAGGTTGAGTAGCATCGAATAGCCTTGCATCGAAAAGCCTGGCTGCTTCGAGGTGTTAGCTGGACCTGATTATTTCAAATCTGGAATTCCCCCATTTTTTTATTTAGAGTCCTGATTTTAGAGTTTTTCATTACTGGTAGCCAGATTTTGTTCATTTTCATGGTTTCCTCCTTTCTATTGAAATTGTCCACATGCTTTTGGGTTTCAGTGGCTTCTCTGTGTAGCCTGACATGGTGGTTGCTAGAGTGGTCCAGCATTTCTGTGTTCTCAAATAATATGCTGTGTCTAAGTTGGTTCATCAAGTGCTCTGTTCTGGCTGACTTCTCTGGTTGAATTAGTTCGCAAGGTCTTTCATGACACAGCACTTCCCAACAAAGGTGTTAGCCAGCTAACACCTCACAACAAAGGATTCCCCCAGGCAGGAAGCACTACTGTTCTTCCAGTAGTGAACAGTGTGAACTACTGTTTTAAATCATTGTTTTTATGATGTTATGTTGTTATGCTGGGATTGTCCCTGTTGTAAGCCGCCCCGAGTCCCTTCAGGGAGATGGTGGCAGGATACAAAAATAAAGTTATTATTATTATATTATTATAAATTGGTTGCCTTGGAATTTCACTTTATTTATTTATTTATTTATTTATTTCCAACATTTATATCCCGCCCTTCTCACCCGAAGGGACTCAGGGCGGCGTACAAATTTGGCAACAATTCGATGCCTATACATAATTAAAACAGCAATAAAAATCCAATAAAACAATTAAAACAATATAAAAAATATAAAAACATGTGATTAAAATCCATTCTTCCAAAATCCTCGTGCTGTAGCCGTAAATCAGTCCGGGTCGTCATTATCGTTTAATCTTCAAAAGCCTGGGCACATAGCCATGTTTTCAGGGCTTTTCTAAAACTCAAAAGGGTTGGGGCTTGCCGTATTTCTCTGGGGAGGGTGTTCCACAGCCGGGGAGCCACCACCGAGAAGGCCCTGTCCCTCGTCCCCACCAGCCGTGCCTGTAAGGCAGGCGGGACCGAGAGCAGGGCCTCTTCAGATGACCTTAGGGATCTTCCTGGCTCATAGGAGGAGATACGTTCGGACAAGTAGATTGGGCCAGAACCGTTTAGGGCTTTGTAGGTCAAAACCAACACTTTGAATTGGGCTCGGTAGCATATCGGCAGCCAGTGGAGCTGGCTAAGTAGGGAGGTGGTACGCTCCCTATAAGCCGCCCCAGTTATTAATCTGGCTGCCGCCCGTTGTACTAATTGGAGCTTCCGGGCCATCTTCAAAGGCAACCCCACGTAGAGAGCGTTGCAGTAGTCCAAATGGGATGTAACCAGAGCGTGGACCACCGTGGCCAAGTCAGACCTCCCAAGGAACGGGCGCAGCTGGAGCACAAGTCTTAGTTGTGCAAAGGCTCCCCTAGCCACCGCCGAGACCTGGGGCTCCAGGCTCAGCGATGAGTCCAGGAGAACCCCCAGACTGCGAACCTGTGTCTTCAGGGGGAGTGCGACCCCGTCCAACACAGGCTGTAACCCTATTCCCTGTTCAGCCTTGCGACTGACCAGGAGGACCTCTGTCTTGTCTGGATTCAGTTTCAATTTGTTCGCCCTCATCCAGTCCGACACAGCGGCCAGACACCGGTTCAGGACCTGAACAGCCTCCTTAGTGACAGGTGGGAAGGAGTGACAGAGCTGGACATCATCTGCGTACAGATGACACTGAACCCCAAAACTCCTGATGATCTCTCCCAGCGGCTTCATGTATATGTTGAACAACATGGGGGACAGTACTGAACCCTGCGGGACCCCACAAGTCAATGGTTGTGGGGCTGAGCAGGCGTTCCCCAATGACACCATCTGGGAACGCCCCTCCAGGAAAGACCCGGCAAGGCGCCCCAGAAGGATACCGTGATCGACGGTATCGAAGGCCGCTGAGAGGTCCAGCAGAACCAGCAGGGACACACTCCCCCTGTCCAGTTCCCGGCGTAGATCATCGACTAAGGCGACCAAGGCTGTCTCGGTACCATGCCCCGGCCTGAAACCAGACTGCGCCGGATCTAGAAAATCAGTGTCAACCAAGAATGCCTGGAGTTGTGCGGCCACCACATGTTCCACGACCTTGCCCAAAAAGGGGAGATTGGAAATAGGCCGATAGCTATCCAATTGAGTGGGGTCCAGTGATGGCTTCTTCAACAGCGGTTTGATCACAGCCAATTTAAGGCTCGCTGGAAATATGCCTTCCCGAAGGGAGGCATTCACCACCACCTTCACCCACTCGGCCAATCCCCCTCTGGCTTCTCTCACTAGCCAGGATGGGCAGGGGTCTAGGATGCATGTGGTAGCCCTCACCTCTCCAAGCACCTTGTCCACGTCCTCAGGCTGAACCAATTGAAACGAATCCATCAAAATAGGACAAGCAGGTGCTCTTGCTACATCCTCGGAGACTGCCGTTAATATGGTGTCAAAGCCAGAACGGATCAAAGCGACTTTGTCCGCAAAGAACCGAGCAAATGCTTCACAGCGGGCTGCCGAGTTGTCAGGGATCCCGTCTTGAGGGACGGGATATAACAAACCTCTGACAACTCGGAACAGCTCCGCCAGACGGTTCTTTGCAGACGCAATATTAGCTGCAAAGAAAATGTTCTTTGCAGCATCTATTGCCGCGGCATATGCCCTAAGATAGGAACACAGCCGTGTTCGGTTTGGCTCGCTCGGCTCCGAACGCCACACACCCTCTAGTCCCCTCTTCTTTCGCTTCATCGCTGCCAACTCCTCGGTGAACCAAGGAGATGGTTTAGCTCGGGTACTTGAGAGGGGACATTCTGGAGCGACCGTGTCTATTGCCCTAGCCGCCTCCTTGTTCCAGAGGGCGACCAGAGCATCGACAGGGTCACCAGCCGAGGTGGCGGGAAATTCCCCAAGAGCCGTCAGGAATCCATCCGGATCCATAAGCCTCCTGGGGCGGACCATTTTGGGTCCTCCACCCCTGCGGAGGTTGGGGGGCGCAGTGATTCTAAACCTGATCAGGTGATGGTCGGTCCATGGCAAAGGAGCGATGGTGAGCTCCTCCACACCACCACCTTCCTCCCATCCCTGGCAGAAAACCAAGTCAAGTGTGTGCCCTGCTCTGTGGGTAGGGCCAGATACTAATTGGGACAGCCCCATGGTTGCCATGGTGGCCATGAAGTCCTGAGCCGCACCGGAGGGAGTGGCCTCGGCATGGACATTGAAGTCCCCCAGCACAATGAGCCGTTGGGACTCCAAAGCCAGACCCGAGACCATCCCAGCTAGCTCAGGCAGGGAGACTGTAGTGCAGCGGGGTGGTCGGTACACTAACAGAATCCCTAAACTTTCCCGGCTCCCTACCCTCAGATGAGCACACTCAAACAAGGTAGACTACGGGATGGGGCACCTGGTCAGGGGGATGGACTCCTTATAGACCACTGCAACCCCTCCTCCCCTCCCTCCAGATCTTGGTTGGTGCTGCACGGTATATCCTGGTGGACAAAGCTAGGTGAGGTTAACTCCCCCAGCCTCGTCCAACCAGGTCTCCGTTATGCACGCCAGGTCTGCCCGCTCATCCAGGATGAGGTCCTGGATGATTGCAGCTTTACCGTTGACAGACCTGGCGTTCAGCAGCACCACCTTCAGATCGGAGGGTCCGCCAACCTGGGCACCCAACTTTACTATGTCAGGAGGCCGTTTTAGATCTACAAGCACTCTATTTCTCACCCTAGGCCGAATTAAGTTATGCCTCCCTTTCCCATATCTCCCCCTCCCCTGGATAACTTCGATGGGGGCCCCCCAGCTGCTAAATGCACACCCTCTCCCTACATGGTCTACCATAGTTGTAGACTCACTTTCACACGTGAGGATCATATTACCGCTGCTTCCTACTCCTACCTCCTTAGAGGGTTATACTGATGTTCTGATTGGAAGCAGTAGTATACTCAGCGTAGGAGTTAAGATGTTAATTTCTTTACCCCAACCCTATAAGAGTGCTCCAGTGCTTCAGTGTTGTTTATATTGTTATCTATGGATGGTAATTGCACTGGCCCAATGGCCTCTAACCACTGCCCTCCCTTCCCACCCTCCTATTTGTGTCCCTGACCCTTAATTAATACTCTAGCTACTAACACACCTTGATCACTACAGATGTTGACTGTGGTTGTAACGACCTCAGTGCCAAAGTGCTATAGTGCTTAATTCAAGTCCAAAGAAGGGTCCAGCAATAGGTATTTAATGTTATCATAATAAATATTGGTGTAATATAGGTGGTAAGCGGTTTAGTTCATAAAGTGCAGTGCAGCAGTTCAGTTCTACTGGAAAGTGCTTATTGGTGCCCCTTCTACACTTAAAAGTGCATTAATGACGACAACACTGTCCCCACAAAGTGTTTGACGAACATCTGGTTTTTAAAGTGCTCAGCAGGCAGCAGCTCAATAGGACAGAAGCTATACAAAGTTCTTTCCCCTGTAGCCAAAGGTTGGATGGTCCCTTAAGTAAGCTCCACTGCCCTCTTCTTCCAAGGTGTTTCTGGAGTTTGGCAAGTTCTTTCCCCTCCGTTCTTATCCACTCACCGTTGTGGCATGGGGGAGGGAGGCTCTTGTTTGCCGACCAGCACTTTAGTAATTTAAGATTTGCTAGCATATATATTTGGCATTGCCTGCGGGGTCGGTAGAGTTGCTGGTCACCATCTTTCATCCTTTCTTTCTTTCTTTCTTTCTTTCTTTCTTTCTTTCTTTCTTTCTTTCTTTCTTTCTTTCTGTCCTTTCTTCTCAAACTTCCTCCCTTCTCCAACTCCAAGGAAGACCTACCTCACAATGTCTGCAGGCAAGACAGCTCTCTCTGTGGCTCACTCTTTCTTTCTTTCTTTCTTTCTTTCTTTCTTTCTTTCTTTCTTTCTTTCTTTCCTCTCTCCTCCTCATACACATGTCACCTCTCATTCCCAGTGACATCACAGAGGGACACTTCACCTAGCCACAGCCTTTGTGAGGCAGACACACATACTTTGGTTTTATACATAGACGTAGACACATACATTCTTATATTAGAGGTGGTTGTATCAGCATGTTTTTGGGGCTAGATTGATGTCGTAAGGCATCACAGAAAGACGACTGCCTTCCGAGGTTAATAAGGGTGCATCTACATTGTAGAATTAATGCAGTTTGACAACACTTTAATTGCCATGGCTCAATTCTGCACTGTAATCATGGGATTTGTAGTTTGGTGAGGCACCAGCACTCTTTATCAGACTCCAAAAAATGACATCCTATGATTCCACAGCACTGAGACATGACAGTTAACATGGTGTCAAATTGCATTAATTCTACAGTGTAGATCAGGCATGGGCAAACTTTGGCCCACCAGGTGTTTTGGACTTCAACTCCCACAATTCCTAACAGCCTCAGGCCCTTTCCTTTTCTCCCTCAGCTGCTTAAGCCTGGTGTTGACACACCTGCAGAAATGGATTTCATACATTAATCATCTATGGCACAGTTGCTGCAGCAGAGCCTGACTGTGATAGCAGTGAAAGGGAGTTTTCCTGCTCCTCTACTCACTTTCTCTCCTTTTTGTCCACTACAGTCACATTTGGATCCAGAGGAGCATCCATGGCAAGCCTAGGCAGGAGGGGGAAAAAGAACAACACATTTAGATTATTATTATTATTTGCACTCCATGAACACAAAAGTTGTTCCAAGGAAAGTCTCCATTATGTCTTGGAAGAATTGTCTAAATATCTGTGAAGCATAATATAACTTTAATCTCACCAAAGATTAATGATATTTTAGTGTATCTCTGTAAGGCTATTCAATGCTAATCAAGTTGGCCAATTACAACATTCACATTTGCCTCAAACAGGCAAGTGTTCTTTCTCCCGCCCGGGACATTATTCCACAGACAGTATAAGCCAACCCGAATATAAACTGAAGCACCTAATTTTACCACAAAAACTAGGAAAACATTGACTCAAGTATAAGTCGAGAGTGGTAAATTTTACAAATAAAAATAGATACCAATAAAATGACATTAATTGAGGCATCAGTAGGTTAAATGTTTTTGAATATTTACATAAAACTCAAATTTAAGATAAGACTGTCCAACTCTGATTAAATCATTATTCTCATCTTCTTCAATGTAAATGTGCTTATGTATCCTTTTAATAATAATAGAGTAAAATAATACATGTATAATAAGAATAATAAATACAGAAAATAATACATGTAATAATAAATAGAGTAAAATAATAAATGTAATAATAAGATCAGAGTGAAATAATAAGTGTATTATTAATAATAAAGATAGAGTAAAATAAATGTAATAGTAGCAACAACAGAGAAAAACAATAAATGTAATAATACCAATAATAATAGAGAAAAACAATAAATGTAGCATATATTCTTGAGTATAAGCTGACCCAAATATAAGCCAACCAGGACCCTCACCCGAGTATAAGCCGAGTGGGGCTTTTTCAGTCTTAAAAAAAGGGCTGAAAAACTAGGCTTACACTCGAGTATATACAGTATAAACCCCACTTGCCTAGTTTCCAACAGACCTCACAACCTCTGAGGATGCCTGCCATAGATGTGGGTGAAACATCAGGAGAGAATGCTTCTGGAACATGGCCATACAGCCCGGAAAACTCACAGTAACCCAACTGATGTGTTTATTCAACATGCATAACTTTCCCCCCTTCTAATAGCTTTGGAGGGAGAAAAATAAAAGATAAAATTCCAAAACTATTTTCCTACTTAGAATCTTATACTTGGAAGGGAACACAAAGGCCATCAAGTCCAACCTCCATGGATACACAAAGAAATACACCAATGGTGTTATAGAAATGACAACAACTTTGTGCACAGCATGTAATTATGGAATAAATTTTAAGACACATAGCACCACACAACCAGCATGCCATGGATTAAGAATATGATCAAGTGCATCCATTCATTTTGAATAAGAAGCATCTTTTAAAGGAATTAAGAATATCTGAGCTGTTATGTCCAGAGAATGTTTGCATACTAAGTATATTCTGCAATACGAACTCTGTCCAGTAGGTGGCAATCTCTGTCCATTATTGGGAGAAGCAGAATCTGTTCATTTTGGAGTGCAAGCAAGGAATTGACTGGCTAGTGGCTACCAGTATTTTAAAAAACTCTAAAATCAGGACAGCAAATAAAGAACAACACTCAAACAATAGGGGAATTCCAGACAAGAAACAACCAGAGCCAGTTAACACTTCCCAACAAAGGATTCCACCTAGGCAGGAAACAGTCAGGCTTTGAAGCTGCAAGGCTTTGGAATGCTAATCAAGGTGGCCAATGGCAACATTAACACTTGCCTCAAACAGACAAGGATGCTTTCTCCCACCCTGGACATTATTCCACAGATATATAAATCTCACTTGCCTAATTTCCAACAGACCTCACAACCTCTGAGAATGCCTGCCATAAATGTGGGTGAAATGTCAGGAGAGAATGCTTCTGGAATATGACCAGACAGCCTGGAAAACTCACAGCAACCCAAGGAATTGACTATTTTCTCCTATTCATTTATGCCCTAAAATCTGCATTTGCCTTGCACAACATTGAAAGCCGACATTTAACATTACAGAGTTTCAAATTCTACACATTAATTGGGAAAATTAGTTATCAAAAACAGATCTTTTTGCAGGTTGGAACTCACATGCAATTGATTCAATAATAGTGCAATGGCTTGAATGCAGTGTGGCGTCACTTTAACAGACTTGGAATCCTGGAAGTTGTAGTTTGCTGAGGCACCAGCTCTCTTTGGCAGAGAAGCCCCAAAGTTACAACTTCCAGTATTCCAAAGTATTGAACCTTGGCAGTTAAAGTGAAGTAAAACTGCATTCATTCAACAGTGTAGAAGCACTCCTATTGAACTTTGGTGGACATCCAAGCTGATAAGCTTTCTGCCAATACTGAAAGTCAATTCTATGCTGGCACAGAAACGCAGCAACAATGGCATGGCGGGGCAGGATGCGTGGGCATTTTCCTCCATGATAATGCACAGCCAATTTGCAAGGCAAGGCATTGCTTTTCCTTCCAGTGGTGAAAAATACTGCATTCCTTGCCCTTGTCCCAAACTATTTTTGGTAGTCTGATTCAGTTGGCAGATGCAGAATTTTCACTGATAAATGGATAAATAAGAATTTCCACTGATATGCAATATATTGAGAAGAGAGACCCTAGTGTCCAATTTATTTTGCTTGTTGACATGGCAATTCCATTGGGTTTTCTCACACAAGGAATCCTCAGAGATGGCTTTCTGATTCCTTTCCAGAAAGTTTATGGCACTTGGAATACATTGGCAGTCTCCCATCCAAATACTAACCAGGGCTGACCGTGCTTAGCTTCCAAGGTCAGACTGGATTTGGGGCTTTTAGGTGGGGTTCAAAGGCTGGCTATTTGGGTCAAAATACTGGAGTGTGCAAGTCTTGGTTGGCTTCTATCCGTCCATGTTTCACCCCAAATATGACCAGTAACTCACATTCAATGCCCATATACACATAGAACCGAGACAGAGACAGACGCAGAGGCAATTTAACCTTCTCCTGAGGGGATGTTCGATTCTGGCCACAGGGGGAGCAGCTGCTTCATCATCCACTCTGACGGCACTTCCTCATTCCAACGTCATAAATTAGTTAAATTTGCCTCCCCACTTTATAAGTGGTACCTTATTTCCTACTTGATAGATGCAACTATCTTTCGGGTTGCTAGGTCAGCAACGAGCAGGGACCATTGATGGGTACTCACCCTGCCACGGGCTGGCCTCGAACTCATGACCTCACGGTCAGAGTGATTTATTGCAGCAGGCTGCTCACCAGTCTGAGCCACAGCCCGGCCCCATATCAATTTCTATCCACATTTAAAACACAAATGTCAGCATTAACTTTATGGAATACAATACAGATAAAGATAAATGTAAATCAATTTTTAGTATTAAAGTAACATACATTCTGGATGTCAAAAAGTCAAATAGGGATTTTTAGACCTAAAGGATGAAATAATGTTTCAAATTTGTGTTTCCTGTTCTAATGTTGCCTGTATTTCCTGCTTTGTTTTATCTTGCACTTTTATTTGGCAGAAACTGTACCACTCTGGAAGGAGAAAAAAATCTGCTCCTCAAGAATTAGCAATTGGGGGGGGGAGTAACTTTCCCCCAGTAATGTCCTATCTTTTAGGGTATGAAAACTCTTTTTTTAAGTTTCAGAAATTCTCATCTCAACTACATTTCTACACTTTTTTGAGAGTGAGGACCACTTTCTGCAGCGAGGATGCCGTTCCACAGAGATGCAAACAGTGCTAAAGTTTGCAAGATTTTGAGCAGATTTATATATTTAAAAAACAGAGAAAGAGGAGGGAGTGGAAAGTATGCCCCAAAGAGAGAACATTCTGTACAAAATTAGGGCTCAAGTCAAGCAAGGAGGAAAATCCAACTGGTTGCAACTCCCCACGCACTGGAGCAGTCTTCCCCCTCCATCACAACAACGAAGAGGTGCGTGACCTATTGCCTACCTGGCTGGCATCGGGAATGCCCTGGCGCCCTGCCCAAACAAAGCACCACATGCCAAGAAGAGAGAGAGAAAGTAAAAGAGAAAGATTTAGAGGCAAAAGCTGGAGAGAGAGAGAGAGAGGCGTCTAGTGCTCTTCCTTCCAAAAAGGATTCTTGCATGAAACGGTGCTGCATTTGAGTCAAGCTACTCTGCAGAATGAATGTGGTCTGACTCCACCTGAGCTGCCATGGCTCAAAGCGATGGCATCCTGTAAGTTATAGTCTGCAGTCTTTGGCTCAAGACCTTGCAAAACTACATCTCCCAAAATCCCATAGCATTGAGCCATGGCAGTTCAAGTGGTGTTGAACTGCCTTCACTCCAGTGCAGTTTTCCAAGGTTTTTACTTCACCAAACGACAACACCCAGGATCCAATAGCATTCAGCTACTATCACAACACTCTCCGTTAAGCAGAACTCAAGCAACTAGAACTCTCAAACATCTGGCAAAACACCTAAATAAATAGAAGTACTTTAAATAAAAAATTAAAAAATGTTACATTAGATTTGTCTTTATCTCAATGTGCTTTAAATTGCTTTATTTCAATCATCGGTGATCACTTGTGTCCGAGTAGCATGGCCTTCCAAGCGTAAGGTCAATACAAAGTGTATGGTATAGTGTAATATGGAGTATAGTATCAGTTAGGCCTATTTGTAATATTAACTTTCAAGCACCCAGAAACATCTACAGATCCCCACCAGTGTCATGGGTTAACTGAGAATCTACTGTATTATTTTATGGTATGACACAGCAAACAAGATAGACATGCAAGATAGACAAGATAGACACCCTAAAAGACATTTCATATCACAAAATCACAAGTCGAACACTTCCCAAGTGTCTAGGACTGTGTGATGTATTTTCGGATGATGCGCGCAGATCCCAGCAGGGTGGCCTTTTGCAGTTGGCAGATCGTAATTTTGTCAATGTCTATTGTTTCCAAATGCCGGCTGAGATCTTTTGGCACGGCACCCAATGTGCCCATCACCACCGGGACCACCTGTACTGGTTTCTGCCAGAGTCTTTAAAGTTCAATCTTGAGGTCCTGATAGCGGCTGAGTTTTTCCTGTTGTTTTTCGTCAATGCGACTGTCACCTGGGATGGCGACATCAATGATCCAAACCTTTTTCTTTTCCACAACTGTGATGTCTGGTGTGTTGTGTTCCAGAACTTTGTCAGTCTGGATTCGGAAGTCCCATATTATCTTTGCGTGCTCATTTTCCAATACTTTTGCAGGTTTGTGATCCCACCAGTTCTTTGCTGCTGGGAGGTGGTACTTGAGGCATAAGTTCCAATGAATCATTTGGGCCACATAGTTGTGCCTCTGTTTGTAGTCTGTCTGTGCAATTTTCTTACAGCAGCTGAGGATATGATCAATGGTTTCGTCGGTTTCCTTGCACAGTCTGCATGTTGGGTCATCAGCTGATTTTTCGATCTTGGCTTTAATTGCATTTGTTCTGATGGCTTGCTCCTGGGCTGCAAGGATCAGGCCTTCTGTCTCCTTCTTCAGGGTCCCATTTGTGAGCCAGAGCCAGGTCTTCTCCTTATCAGCTTTTCCTTCAATTTTGTCAAGGAACTTTCCATGCAATGTTTTGTTGTGCCAGCTGTCAGCTCTAGTTTGTAGTGTGGCTTTCTTGTACTGGTTTTTTGTCTGCTGTGCTTTGAGGAGTTTCTGATTTTTGACTTCAATCAAAGCAGGTTCTTCACTTTGCTTTACATATTCTGCCAGCGCATGTTCTTCTTCTTTGACTGCTTGTTTTACTTGTAAGAGTCCTCTACCCCCTGATCTTCTAGGCAGATACAGCCGGTCAACATCACTGCGAGGGTGCAGTGAATGATGAATGGTCATGAGTTTTCTTGTTTTTCTGTCCAAATTGTCCAGTTCCATCTGTGTCCAGTTTATGATGCCAGCAGTATATCTTATGACAGGTATGGCCCAGGTGTTTATGGCCTTGATGGTGTTGCCTCCATTGAGCTTGCTTTTGAGAATTTTTCTGACCCTTTGTGTGTATTCTTTACTGACCACAGTCTTCACATGTTCATGCTTGATGTTGTCCAGCTGTAATATGCCCAGATATTTATAGGCCTCCGGCTGGTGACACTTTATTGTTTGGCCATTAGGCATATTTATGCCCTCACTTTCAATGATTTTTCCCTTCTTCAATGCCACTGTCGAACATTTGTCCAACCAAACTCCATGCTGATATCAGTGCTAAAAATTCTGACAGTGTTAGAGACTGGATTTCAGTTTCCGTTTTCCCATACAGCTTCAGGTCATCCATGTACATCAGATGCGAAATTTTGTGAGAATTCTTAGATGTTTGATAGCCGAGATTTGTTTTTTGTAAGATTGTTGACAGAGGGATCATGGCAATAATGAAAAGCAGAGGGGACAATGAGTCTCCCTGGAAAATTCCTCTCCTGATGTTGACAAGTCCATAGCTTTCATTTCCAACAAACAGTTCAGTTTTCCAGTGCTCCATCATGTTTTCAATGAAGGTGCCAACGTTTTTATTAATCCCGATGGCATCCAGGCACTTGATGATCCAGCTGTGTGGGAGTGAGTCAAAGGCCTTTTTGTAGTCAATCCACGTCATGTGAAGATTAGCTTTTCGGCTTTTACAGTTCTCCAGAATCATTTTGTCAATCAATAACTGGTCTTTTGTGCCCCTGCTTTTCCGTTTGTTGCCTTTCTGTTCATCTGGCAAGATGTTTTTTTTCTTCAAGATAGTCTTGAATTCTGTCAGCTATGATGCCAGTCAGTAGTTTAAACATAGTGGGCAGACACGTTATTGGTGCTGCTCCTTTTGTATCAGGTAAGTTCTTCCATTTGTTAGCCATTCACTGATACTTCCTTTCTGCAGCATCTCATTGAATTGTTGGGCCATTTTTCCATGTAAACTAATCAGATGTTTGAGCCAAAATCCATGGAGTTGATCACTACCAGGCGATGTCCAGTTCTTGACTTTTTGCACTCGTTTGATCATTTCAGTTGTTATTTTCATCTGTTCCATTTTGTTCTGTGAGAATTTTCCTTCAAACTCCTTTATCCACCCAACGTTTTTGTTGTAGTTCTTATTATTTTCCCAAACACAACAAGATGAGTCCACAGCAGACACTCTGCTGGCTGCTGTACTGGATCACACGTCGGACACTTCCCAAGTGTCTAGGGCTGTGTGATGTATCGGCGAATAATACGTGCAGATCCCAGTCAGGTGGCCTTCCGCAGCTGGCAGATGGAAATTTTGTCAACACCGGTTGTGTTTAAGTGCAGGCCAAGGTCTTTAGGTACTGCACACTGTGCCGATCACCACTGGGACCACCTTGACTGACTTGTGCCAGAGTCTTTGCAGTTTGATCTTTAAATCCTCACATCATGTTAGGTTTTTCATTTGCTTCTTGTCAATTCTGTGGTCACCTGGGATTGCAACATCGATGATCCATACTTTTTCCTCCCACGATTGTGAGGTCAGGAGTATTGTGCTTCATAACTCTGTCAATCTATTATTATTATTATTATTATTATTGACACAACGACGTTGTATGACACAGCAAACTAGATAGATATGCTGGATTTCGTTTCACAAAACCACAAGTCGAACACTTCCCAAGTGTCTAGGACTGTGTGATGTATTTTCGGATGATGCGTGCAGATCCCATTATTATTAATTATTATTATTATTATTATTATTATTATTATTATTATTATTATTGCTACATTATTTGCATTCCATCTTTCTCCTTATGATGGGATTCAATGGGCTAACATGTATGTGAATGTGCCTTCATGTCGCCTGTGTCATGACAACTCAAGTGTCATCAAACTGCATACATGCCCTCTTAGTCAACCAAGCACTCCCTTCCCATTGGCCATACTGGTCCAGACTGGTAGAAGTCAGGACTCCAAAGCAAATATCTCCCCAAGCCAAGACTGTATAAGTGACGACACTCCACACTCCTGGAGCTCAATGTAAACTCTCTGGGGTATGCAGTCCAAAAAGCGGCATCATTCAAATATTTGCAGAAAAGCCTTATTCTTGAGATGCTCTCAAAGGGGATTTGGCACAGCATCCAATATTAAAAGTCCCCATTCAGCGCCCAAAACGGTGTGTGTTTGTGTGCCGCCGTTCTCATCTGGAGGAGGTCACGAGCGATTGTTCCCCTCTCCCTTCTCACAAAGGAGACCCTGAAGAGCCCTTCGCTCTGTACACACATTAACTTACTCTTCTCTCCACTTCAAAAGAAAGCCTTTTTGCTCTGACATTATGCACAAATCCACTGGTGCTATATAGAGCTGTAAAAGAGACAAAGGACATATTTGGTATTCCTCCTCGCCACTCTTTTGAGGAGAAAGCAGCCGGCTGGAATTTACTCCATCTCTCAGCACCTGCACAGCTTCCTGGCCAAAGGCAGGACTCGTCTCCAGGTCAAAGGCAGGCGAAGCAGCGCATTAATAAGGCTTCCTACCTGCCCAGACATGAAGGCATAGGAAGTGGAAAGAGCACGAAAGAGAGCCCTGACAAGGACAGACAGACACTGAAAAGTTTAACATAAAGTTGCAAATTTGCACGCCATTCAGTCAACTGTAGCTGAATGCCGAAAGTCTCTAGTTTTTTGTGCCAGTGGTTCGCAAGCTTGGTAGGATTTATTTTTATTTATTTATTTATTTATTATAATTTTTATTAAGATTTTCTTATGTGTACATAATTAAAAGGGAAAGGTAAGTGAGGAAAGATTGGGATGGAAGTTGAATAGGGGGAACAAGAGAAAAGAAGAAGAAAAAACAGAGATATAGGTGAATAGTCTAGGATGTGGGGGTATAATAGGGTAAAAAGTCTTATTTGGTCTTCCGTTTTCTATTCTTTGTGGTGTTCTTTTCATTTCTTATTTATCTTTCCTTTATAATCTGGTCTATTTCATAATTTCCGTTCTCGGATTCTCCTTTTGTACAAGCTTGGTAGGATGAATTGTATACTGTATATACTCGAATATAAGCTGACCCGAATATAAGCCAAGGAATCTAATTTTACCACAAAAAAACTGGGAAATCTTTGATTCCAGTATAAGCCAAGGGTGGGAAATTTCATAAATAAAAATAGATACAAAAAAATTACATCAATTGAGGCATCAGTAGGTTAAATGTTTTTGAATATTTACATCAAGCTCTAATTTAAGATAAGACTGTCTAACTCTGATTAAATCATTCTTCTCATCTTCTTCAATGTAAAGGTGCTTATGTATCCTTTTAATAATAATAGAGTAAAATAATACATATAATAATAATAATAATAAAGGAAAATAATACATGTAATAATAAATAGAGTAGAATAATAAATGTAATAATAATAATAAGAGTGAAATAATAAATGTATTATTATTATTAATAAAATAGAGTAAAATAAATGTAATAGTAGCAACAATAATAGAGTACAATAATAAATGTAACAATAATAGAGTAAAATAATAAATGTACCATATATTCTCGAGTATAAGCTGACCCAAATATAAGCCAACCAGGATCATCACCCGAGTATAAGCTGAGGGGGGCTTTTTAGTCCTAAAGAAGGGCTGAAAAACTAGGCTTATACTCGAGTATATACAATATATAGCCAGCCTTCCACTTTTGCTGGGGTTAGGAAAAAAGGGTACCCATGAAAGTAAAAAACGATAACTTGTAACTGCAAGAACTTGTAACTGCAAGCCATTTGTTGGTTCTTCCAGCACCACTCTGTGGTCAACTTCCATTGCAACTGCACTGGATGACATTGATATTCCTATAATGTTCTCTCTAAGAATCTCTAGGTCTTCCATTTTGACTCTTATGGTCAAGTTTTGAAGAAGGTTGGCCATGGCTCCAAACAGATTCCCAGATAACATTTCAATCAAATCCACAAATAACTAAAATAACTAAAAGATGGAAATTTTCAGGCCCTCCAGGGCAAGTCTAGAGAAACTTCTCAAGCTGTAAATATGGAAGTTTGTTACTGTCAAAAGGACTGCTCACAATGCATTCAAAATACACCTACATTTTCATGAGTTTCACATCCCTGCGCATTTCAGGAGAAGGGAAGAGCTCCATGACACAAAATAAAACATTAAAACACGGCTTTCCTGCTGCTACAATTGATAAAGGTAAAGGTTTCCCCTTGACATTAAGTCTAATCGTGTCGGACTCTGGGGGTTGGGGCTCATCTCCATTTCTAAGTTGAACAGCGGGCGTTATCTGTAGACACCTCCTAGGTCATGTGCATGACTGCATGGAGTGCCGTTACCCTCCTGCCAGAGCGGTACCTATTCATCTACTCACATTTACATATTTTCGAAATGCTAGATTATCAGAAGCTGGGGCTAACAACAGGAGCTCACCTCATCCTGTGGATTTGAACTACCGGCCTTCCGGTCAACAAGTTCTGCAGCTCAGCGGTTTAAACCGCTGTGCCACAACGGCCCCACGCCTACAATTGGTATTTATTTCTAATTAATGCATAGAAATACGATATCCCATCGCTATGTAGTCTTTGAAGGATCAGTATGCCCAAAGAGTATCAATTTCCACCGGATAATTCTAACTCTGCCCCTTCTTTATTTGAGGAGTAAACATTTCTATTCAAAGTTTTTAGCCAACTCCATGGATCCCCCAGATGGCATAGTGGACTAAATGACTTGAAGGTTGGGTTGCTGACCTGAAAGCTGCCAGGTTCGAATCCCACCCGGGGAGAGTGCGGATGAGCTCCCTCTATCAGCTCCAGCTCCATGCGGGGACATGAGAGAAGCCTCCCACAAGGATGGTAAAAACATCAAAAACATCCAGGCGTCCCCTGGGCAATGTCCTTGCAGACAGCCAATTCTCTCACTCCAGAAGTGACTCAAGTTGCTTTTGACACAAAAAAAGCCAACTCCATGCAGTCATGCCTATGGCCACATGATCTTGGAGGCGTCTACGGACAACGCCGGCTCTTCAGCTTAGAAATGGAGATGAGCACCAACCCCCAGAGTCGGACAAGACTGGACTTCATGTCAGGGGAAAACCTTTATCTTTACTATGATCAAAAACAACTCCCATATCCACTGGAATAAATGTGGAAACAGGAAACTGTGGATAACAGCAAACCCTAGCGAAATGAAGAACTTTTGCAAGAAGTTACCATAAGCATTGCCCTGGAGGGCCTGGATGTTTCCATCCTTATTATCTCAACCCAATACCTTGCCTTCTTAACCCTTCAAACGAATCTTTTCAACAATTATCTTAAGTCCATCTTTGACAGTGGAAAATCTTCCGTCTGGCCTTATGGTTTTTCTCGGAGAGTTTAAATTACGTAGCAAAGGTTCCTCTGCAGTCCCTTTGAAGTCTGCACAATGCCCCCTCTGTCTGGACTTGCCCAGGACGCCCTCCGCCCGGCTTCGCTTTCGGGCTGCAACCGTTCCGTCTGGACCTCTTTTTCATCTCGACCCAGGCCACCGTGCCATGGGTCAAAGAGACCTGGAGGCATCCAATTATCAGAGTCTCTGGAGACCAGAGCAGAGATCAACAGGGTCACCAAGAGGCCCCTTGAAAGACAGGGAGGAGGAGGAGGAGGAGGGATGCAGCCCCGAACACCTGCAGAATAGTAGTCTGAATGCACAGGTAATACAGTCAGAACTCCACATTCACTAGGGCTTGGGGCACAGGAACTCCATGAAAACCCCTGAATAATAAACACTTAGAAAACACCCACCTAGGAATCTCTAGGTCCTCTAGTGCAACTCTATGGCCAACTTCCACTAGATGAGTTCTGGAGGACCTATACATGCTGAAAGATAGAATCTCTAGAATAGGCATGGGCAAACTTGGGCCTTCCAGGTGTTTTAGACTTCAACTCCCACCATTCCTAACAGCCTCAGGCCCCTTCCTTTTGCCCCTCAGCTGCTTAAGGGGCAAAAGGAAAGGGCCTGAGGCTGTTAGGAATGGTGGGAGTTGAAGTCCAAAACACCTGGAAGGCCCAAGTTTGCCCATGCCTGCTCTAGATCCTCAAGTATGGTGGTTTCCTCCAGAGATTGACCACAGGTTCAAACCAGAGATTCCCAAGAGAGACTACATTATCAAATTCATTAATAACCAAATTCCCAAAAGAAAAACCTGCAAATGTGGAAGACTGGCTCAATTTATTATTTTTTTATCCATTTATTTACAGTATTTATATACCAACAGGACTTCCAAGGTGGTCTGCAACAGACAGAAGCATTGTGTTGCTGATGTTGCTTTATAACCCACAAAGGACTAATCCCAGTACAGATTTATAACACACAAGAACATCAGTGTAAGCATGTCTGTGTCACTGAATATGTGCAAAAGTCAAAATCCCAAATGCAGAGGAACAACGGTCCATTCTGAACCTTCATCATATGGTTGGAGACTTGATTTCTCCTCTGGTTGCTATTTACTCAACTCAACATCCTTTTCAGTAGTAAGTGATTCTGTTTTCTTTTCATGAGAGTCTCTTAAATCTCAAAATGACTGGCCTCCTGAGACCTGGGTAGAAGAGTCCATATGGTCCCCATTAAGGGCTGATATGCTGCTATCCACAGCTGCCTAGTAGTCTGACTTTTGCAAAAGGGAGTCAATTAGAAAGACAACAAAGATGCTAGATCTATATCAGCTGAATGTCAGGAACATTTTGTGACCACCAGGCTCAACACTGCCACCACATTTCCCTGCCATCTGTCAATCCCAATTTGATATGGTTACTCCAAAAATCACTTAGAATGAGACTGCATCTACACAGTAGAATTAATCCAGTTTGACATCACTTGAATTACCGTGACTCCTTGCTATGGCACCAAAACTCTCTTACATAAAAGGCTCAAGATTTTGTCAAACTACAACTCTGCCCAGGAGTCCACAGCATTGAGATATTGCAGTTAAAGTGGTATCAAACTGCATTCATTCTACAGTGCAGAAAATGTCAGGATATGCATTAATAACATCTGTATTAACGTGACAACAGAGTGCAGAGAACTCTTTGCTCCTTCCAGTGAGAACAATTATTATTATTATTTATTTAATTTATATACCGCTCTTCTCCCCCAGGGGGACCCAGAGCGGTCTTACATAATGGCAAGATTAATGCCCCATATAATACAAAATATAGTAAAACAAACGATCGTAAAAACACACTTAAAAACCAATATTATACCCCATTTAAAACAGTAAGCACTGTGTGGCCATTACAACAGGGCCAGTAGCATTGGGCCAAAAGTCAGAGCCAGTCTGTATTCAATTACACATTAATCCAGCGAATACATCAGATTATATCGACCGTATCTTAGGATGGGCCAAAAGCTTGGTCCCACATCCAGGTCTTCAGCTGCTTCCTAAAAGACATGAGTGAGGGGGCTTCCCTAATCTCCCTTGGCAAGGAGTTCCACAGCCGCGGAGCCACCACCGAAAAAGCCCTGTCCCTCGTTCCAGCCAAATGCACCTGTGACGGCGACGGGACCGAGAGCAGGGCCTCACTGGAAGATCTTAATCTGCGGGGCGGCTCATAGGGGGAGATACGTTCGGAGAGGTAAGTTGGACCAGAGCCGTTTAAGGTTTTGTAGGCCAAAGCCAGCACTTTAAATTGTGCCCGGAAGCTAACAGGCAGCCAGTGGAGCTGCTTCAACAGAGGAGTTGTATGCTCCCTGTACAGTGATATATATTCTTCTAAATGTCCGGTGAAAGTTGACCATCGGAAATTTTTATGCAAACCTGATACATAAAATAGATATAAAAAGCAAACACTTACTGGTAACAACTCAGCATTTGCAAAGCTCACTAAACAGACTGATTTCCGTATTTTTGAATTAATGGGGTGCCAGGGGCACAATGGGTTAATTCTTGTGCTGCTGAACTGCTAACCTAAGGTTGGCATTTTGAAGCCATGGGACGTGGTAAGCTCCCGCTGTTAGCCCTAGCTCCTGCCAACCTAACAGTTCGAAAACATGCAAATGTGAGTAGATAAATAGGTACCACTTCGATGGGAAAAGTCAAAATGACGCTCCAAGCAGTCATGCCAGCCACATGACCAGGGGGTGTAGACAAACAACACAGGCTCCTCAGCTTGAAAATGGAAAAGAGCACCTCCCCCAGAGCCAGAGAAGAGCATCACCTCCAAAGCCAGAAATGAAAGAAAAAGCCTTTGCCTCTGTGTTTTTGTTGTCTCATTGTATTTCATTGTAACAAGGCACTGACTGTTTGCCTGTGTCTGTTTATATGCTGTAATCCACTCTGAGTCCCCCTTGGGAAGAAGGATAGAATATAAATAAAGCGTTATTATATTATTATAAGTACAGTTGAAGCACCTTCTGCAGAGTCTACTGTAAACTTTGCACAACAGATTCATGTCAATGCCTAAAACAGCCACTAGGTGGCATTTAGAAAAAATGGAATCCTAATATTGCACCAAGGGGACCCCATTTGGGATTGGGACCCATAGTTTAAGAAGCAATGCTTTATGGTACTGTCAGCCCTCTATATTCACTAAAGATAGTGGCAGGGGACTACCACTAACTATAAATGAAACCACCTTCTATGAGCTTGCACAATAAGTGGGCAGACTGTATTTTGGATGGAAACCTAGAAGGATGCATATGAAATCAAAACCCAAAGAGCTGGAAACGCTTAATACTTCCAGAGACATTTTCCCCTTCTGGATGAACCCAGACATAAGACATTAAAACCTCTATCCAGCCACCAAACTCATTCTGAGCCTCACTGGAGCAAAAAGTGTGGCAATAAAAGCAGCGATTGTATGCGTTACACGGGACAGACATAGGAAGCTGCAAATGACATCTGCTCCATACAATGCAAGCTGAAGCTATAAAAAGCGTAATTATAAAAACTGGGGCACAGACGTAGCCTAAGAGAACGCGAAACACCTGACTGTTTCAATCAGAAGGTAGGTAGCATTTAAGATTTTATCTATTTTTCTCCCCTTTAAACAAGGCACACCCTTGCAAGACGGAGCCTGTTAGAGGCTGCCGCTGATTTCAAATCGCAAACCACCAACTATGGCTCTAGGGCCCTTATGGGGAAAGAGACGTCTCTGCTGAAAGGCTTTCGTGACAGTAACATCAAAGCAACAGGAAAGCAACTTATTGTCCAGCTCTGAGAATAAAGGACTTACACTCTGCAAAGTCCAGTCCTTGGATGCTCTTACGAGTTGCTCATACAATGGCACATTGCAACACCTCCGTGATGTTGGCCTGAGTTGTTGCACTGATGTTAAACAAAACTGGGAGACACTTGGCTTGAAAACAGTCCATGTGAAAGGGATCTAAGAGTCTTAGTGGATCACAAGCTGAACATAAGCCAAGAGTGTGATGCAGCAGCTAAAAAAGCCATTGCGATTCCAGGCTGCCAGGGACGTCATAGTCCATTCTCCTCTACCTTTGTCAGACCTCACCTGGAATGATCCTGTGTTCATAATTCAAGGAGATGGACAAGACAGAAGCTATTCAGAGAAGAGTGACCAAAATGATCAAGCCAAGCCTAACCCTAGGATTCTATGATTCTAAGAGCCTGCTTTTGCTTTGGATGTGTCTGGATGATTCTGGGAGCTAAGGGCCAAAAAAAGTAACTTTTCTGACCACTAAGGAATGATTTCAGACGGGTTTGGGAACTTCCATCTGAAACCTCTCGAACTGGTACAATGCTATCACATCAGCTTCTTTCCCTGTGTTTCAGAAATCAGGCCATCATAATGGTAAGCTATTTTCTAAGTATATTAGGGCACAAATTCAGCAACTAGTGTTTTAGCCAACTGCTAAACAAGCCAGCTACAAATATATATTTCAACAATAGATGATTTTAATGAGATAACCACATTATCATAGGATGTCTACACTCAACACCGCTGGAGAAATTATACTGTTTAGTCGGTATTGCACCACCTGACATCCGCCTGGAAACAGAAGCCTGTAATGAAAGGACAAAGGTATTGACATCTCCGGCCCATCCTCTGTCTAGATATCAGCCAGCAAGCCAATGCCTTAAATCAAGAAATAGCTTTCTAAGATCTACAGAGATACTCACAGAAACATTTCAGCAAGCAAGAGTCCAAAAGTGGCAGGCAAAAACCCAGAACCTCCATCAGTGGCTGGGACCAGATGAAATACTCCCTCCTGGGCACCTTGGAAGGTGATGAACAGGCTGCGCTTTGGCACCACGAGATGTAGGAATGGGGCTACACCCCCACCTTAAGGAATGGGGCTACAAAGTGGAATCCACGACATACGAGTGCGGACAAGAGCAAACCAAAGACCACTGACTACAATGCAGCCTGAGCCCTGCCACATGCACAATGGAGGACCTTCTCACAGCGACACCAGAAGCACTCCAAGTGGCCAGATTCTGGTCAAAGGACATTTAGTATAATGTCAAGTTTAGCTTTGTTTGTGTTTTTAAATACATGATAACTGTACCCTCAATTTGCTTCTGACACAATAAATAAATATATATAACAATGGATGAGACTGTATTTGAAATCATGATTCCTGGTTAGTGCACAACAGCAAATCGTGATTTATGGGCATGGAGGGAGAAGAAATCATATTTATGACTTCATGTAAATACATATATATTTGGACTGTGGCTTAGTGATACATACAAATGCTTCCAAATGTCGTAACAAACCATGGTTTGTAAACAAGCCACAAGCTAGCATAAGCAAAACATATATTCATATGGTAATTGTGAACCATACAGAGTGCTAACTCTGGCTTGGTGTGGTGACAGAATGCTTGAACTTACCATTCATAGACTTTATATGAGAAGCAGGGAGGTTTTATCCCTGCAAACAAAACTAGGGCTGGATCCATTCATATATACAACTGAAACAGGTCTCAGCCCAAATATTAGCAAAGATTTGGGCGGGGGGCACAACTTTTCCACTCCCAGAATGGGAAAATCCAAGTAAACCAACCTATTCTGCTTGAAGGCAGGGTGAGATATGAATGCAATAAAAGGGAGGAATCACAGCATTTCCCTCATTTCTTTCCTTTGATCAGAGTCATAATTTTTCAGCTGCTGCAATAAAAATGAGCTGGCAGCTGGTTATTTTATCAGTGACAAACCCGTTTACTACAATGGTGCCAGGGTAACTTTCATTCTGCTTGGCACTAAAATGAGTCTACTGTATCCTCTTATGGAGTAGATTTGACGTTTTACCCACATCTATGGCAGGCATCCTCAGAGGTTGGAAGGTCTGTTGGGTTTATATATCTGTGAAAGGTTCAGGGTGGGAGAAAGAACTCTTGTCTATTGGAGGTAAGTGTGAATGTTGCAATCAATCACCTTGATTAGCATTGAATAGCCTTGCAGCTTGAAAGCCTGGCTGCTCTCTTCCACCTTGGGCATTATTCCAGAGATATATAAACCCCACTTACCTAGTTTCCAACAGACCTCACAACGTCTGAGGATGCCTGCCATAGATGCTGGCGAAACGTCAGGAGAGAATGCTTCTGGTACATGGCTAGACAATCCAGAAAACTCACAGCAGCCCAGTGATTCCGGCCTTCGACAACACACAGTTTAGTGATTTCTCTCCACAGCAGTAATTTGTCTAAAGCCGAACCATACATAAATATAGAAGTACTTATTTGCCTGCTTATCCCAGAGTTCAAGAATACTGTAATACATTCCAAGCCAGGACATTTTGCAGGCATGACCAAACCCGTCAGCCGCGCTCAGCTTCACTGCCAGCGCCATCGCGAGATTAATTCATTAAGATTCGGCTAAGAGTGTAAAACCCCATTTATTAGACAATAGCCACTTCATGTTTGTATCCATTCTTGAAAACAAGTGGCTGTTTTTACCTGAACTGCTTGAAAAGAAGCCATACTTCCAGGTTGCTGTAATTGTTGGCTCTGCAGAACAGCCCAGAAGCAGTGGTTTCCTGACTGTGTCTTTCATAACCATGTCTGTGGTTAAAAACATATCCCCAAATATGTAGCACTATATTTATTCATTCATTTATTTATGTACTATATCTATATCCCGCCCTCTCTCACCCCGAATGGGATTCAGAGCGGCTTACAAGTACTGTATTGTACATACAATACATTACATTAGTTTAGCACAATATTAGCATTAATTTTTACTATATTGTACTATACCACTATACAGTAATATTATTAGTAATATTACATTTAATATATAATATAAAATTAATGTTATTATATTGTATTATTAGTAGTATATTGCATTGCGTTATAATATTAGTATCAATATTATATGTAGATACAATATATTATTTTATTACCATAGAACATTATTATTATGTTATATAGTACTATGTTGTTACTATAGTCACATTTGTTGGGGACAGGAGTTTAAGAATTCCACAAAAGTGGGAAAACTGCAAATTTAGGTCTTCCAGCATTACGATATCAGAGAAGGAATCTTTAGTTCCTCCAATCTTTAGGCGCCTTCTATGGCCACCTTCCACTGGAATCATATGTATGCCCCAAGAGAACATGTTAATAAAATCCACAAATAATCAAATCTGCATGTGTTAAACCCACCAGTCGCTTCTGGTGTAAAAGAATTGGCTGTCTACAGAGACGTTGCCCTGGAGACGTCCGGATGTATTACCATCCTGCTGGGAGATTTCTGTCATGTCCCTGCAAGCTAGAGCTGACAGACGGGAGCTCACTGGTCTCAATATTTGAACTACCAACCTTCAAGTCAGCAACCCAACCTTCAGTTCAGCAGCTCAGCCGACACAAGGGTTTAACCATACTAATGTAGAAGACTAAGAATCTATTCAATTCTAGAGCTGACATCTCAATTATCCACCCCTTTCATGAACGGCAACTGTATAATTACTTTCGATAATGAATTTATTGCAATAAAGCAGTAGCTCAAGGCGTTTTATCACCACCATATGAATCATTGGGCTACTGGAAGTTATTTGATGACTATTTCTGAACTTTAAAGCTGTCAGGAATCCCTGTGAAAGTAAATACACAACTACGGTATCGTTATGTGCCTTCAAGTTGTTTCTAACTTCCTAAGGTGACCCTATTACAGGGTTTCCCAGGGCTGAGAATATGTGACTGTCCCAAGTGGGTTTTTGTGGCCGATGGTTATAATTTTTAATTACTACCAAAACAGGGTCTTTTGCTAAGCTAATGGCTCCTTATGATGCATTCCAGCCATCTCAAAATACATAGCAACAGCAACTAAATACACTATGGAAAAATCAATTTCTTCCCAATAACTGTAAGAACTACAGCCAAGATCAGAGGAAACTAGGAAATTTAAGGGTCAGAGGCTGAGAAATTGTGTTTTTGCTCCAACAAAGCAAAAAGTGTTGTCGAAGGCTTTTGTGGCCAGAATCACTGGGCTGCTGTGAGTTTTCCGGGCTGTATGACTATGTTACAGAAGCATTCTCTCCTGACGTTTCTCCCACATCTATGTCAGGCATCCTCAGAGATTGTGAGGCCTGTTGGAAACTAGGCAAATGGGATTTATATATCTGTGGGAGAAAGAACTCTTCTGTTTGAGGCAAGTGTGAATGTTGCAATTGGCCACCTTGATTAGCATTGAATGGCCTCAGCTTCAAAGCCTGGCTGCTTCCGGCCTACTTTCCAACAGACCTCACAACCTGTGAGAATGTCTGCCATAGATGTGGGTAAAACGTCAGGAGAGGACGCTTCTGGAACATGGCCATACAGCCCGGAAAACTCACAGCAGCCCAGAAGCAAAAAGTCTTTGAGAGCCTTCTTTCCAATAATCTACAGTACTTTTAATCATCTCAGAAAATCCTTCCCAACAGAAGCCATTCAGATGTTCAAATGTAAGCCACTGAATGGGGGACGGGGGGGGGGGGGGGGGACGGGGGAACGGACATAATGCAATGTACACACAAACAAGTGAATCTAAGGGACCTTCTACACTGCCATATAATCCAGATTATCAAAGCAGATAATCGACATTATCTGCTTTAAACTGGATTATATGAGTCTACACTGTCATATAATCCAGTTCAAAGCAGATAATCTGGATCATTTATAGTTATCCTATCTTTGCATTTGTCACCGAAGGCTACCATTTCGAGAAAACTATGGTCAACAACTATTTCACAAAGACACAATCCTCTCTTCATAGGGCCATTTGGTCCCCGCCTAGCATTAGCATTTCTGGCATTTAGGGGAACGGGTGGTACCATGTCACCCTGAAAACAATTGAAACATGTCAGATTGTAGGTATTTGAAAACTAGTGGGGAAACATACTTGGCCTTAAATGGCATTTCGTCCAATGTTTAAACTAATTGCATTCCTCAGGTGGAGGCACACACCGAGAACCCTTTGGCAGAACCTCAGGCTTTGCGTCGCCTGAGGCCATGTAAACTCTCTTTGCTTCGCTTTGAACAAGAATGGCCACTATGACAGGTTAGGATAGGTGCGGCTCTGCAATGATGTCATGCCACTCATAACTCTAGATTCCCTCTCCCTGGAGCTAAAAAGGCTCATCTCATCCAAAACCTGTCATGCACCCAATATCAATGGTGTCAGGAGTGCTTTAGGAGAGGTATCTACTGCTGCATCCATTACTGTTGCAACATGTAGAAGCATACTGTGCAGTTGTAAAAAAAAGGCCTGGATGAATCACCTGCAGTAGATATGGGATGCATCTACACCAGCATTTCTCAACCGGGGGGGGGGGGGGCACAAGGGAGTTTCAGAGACCAAAGACCATCAGAAAACATATTTATGATGGTCTTAGGAACCCAAATCCCTCCAGTATTTTCTGTTGGTCATGAGGGTTCTGTTTGGGAAGTTTGGCCCAATTCGATTGTTGGTGGGGTTCAAAGGCTCTTTGATTGTATAAATCCCAGCAACAACAACTCCCAAATGTCAAGGTCTATTTTCCTCAAACTCCACCAGTGCTTACATTTGGGCATATTGAGCTTTCATGCCAAATTTGGTCCAGATCCATCATTGTTTTGAGTCCACAGTGCTCTCTGGGTGTAGGTGTACTACAACTCCAAAACTCAAGGCTAATGCCCACCAAACTCTTCTAGTATTTCTTGTTGGTCATGGGAGTTCTATGTGACAAGTTTGGTTCAATTCCATGGTTAGTGGAGTTCAGAATGCTCTTTGATTGTAGGTAAACTATAAATCCCAGCAACTACAACTCCCAAATGACAAAATCAATCCCCTCCCAACACCACCAGTATTCAAATTTGGGCGTATCGGGTATTTGTGCCAAATTTGGTCCAGCGAATGAAAATAAATCCTGCATATCAGATATTTACATTACAATTCATAACAGCAGCAAAATTACAGTTATGAAGTAGCAACAAAAATAATTTTATGGTTGGGGGTCACCACAACATGAGGAACTGTATTAAAGGATCACAGCATTAGGAAGGTTGAGAACCACTGGTGTACACTGCAGAATTAATTCACTTTAATTGCTATGGCTCAATGCTATGGAATCTCGGGAGTTGTAGCTCTACAAGGTCTTTACCTTTCTCTTCCAAACAGTGCTGGTGCTATGGCAAATAAGGTGGTGTCAAATGGCATTTACTGCTGTATAGATGTGCCCATGGATACCCTTTGGCCCTACAGGCATTTGGGGCAGATGAGAGATGTACCCCACCTATAGCCACAGGGAAACAAGCATATCATCATCATCATCCTCATTGTCATCGTCATCATAATCAAGACAAGACACCAGGCAGGCTGAATATTCACTGTTACAGTATGATTTAACGTTACATCCAAATTCGGTCACGGCAGAACCAACATAGACGGTTGACCTTCTAGCTCAGCGCTTCTCAATTGGGGTCCCCAGATGTTTTTGGCCTACAACTCCCAGAAATCCCAGCCAGTTTACCATCTGTTAGGATTTATGGGAGTTGAAGGCGAAAAACATCTGGGCACCCCAGGTTGAGAGTCACTGTTCTAATTGATGTGAACTTCAATTCCCATCATTCTTTCTCACCATCCGTGCAAGATAGGGTTAATGGGACTTCTCTCTTATCAGGCCTAGTGATGGATACTGGAAGTTGCAATCCAAACAGGTCTGTGGGGTTACTTCTGCCCACTCCTGCACTAAACCCTAAACTATGGAAAATTTGGAACAAAACTCCCATTAAGAAGCTTACATTAGAGCATCTTAAGTTTTTCATAACCATATTCAGTGGACATGTTGTGGAATACCAATATCCCACAAAGGACTAAAAAAAATTACACCACCTATCATCCACAATCACTGACTGGGGCAGATAGGACTTGGAATCCAATAAATAATATCTGGAGAGTCACTCACTCTTCACCGCATTGGAGTTGGAACTGGAACATTACCATATCCCTATCTGTGGGACAGAACTTAACTAGACTTCTGCCAAGAAAATGTCTTGCAAATGACAAAGAAACTTTTTCATATATATAGCGCAAACTTGGACTCATGCAAAGCCTTTTCCTATCCTAAATTGGCACAATTTTAGATTCATTTCTATCTTGAGTACAAGACCTTAAAAAGTTCCAGATCAACTGTATGCCAAGAGACTATGCTGGAAATGTAGCCCCAGGGATAGGACTTCTGAAGCTTTCCCAACATATCTGTCAATTACCTCCCAATTAATGGGGAGCCAGAAGGGAGGGGAGGGAAGGACACAGAGGAGAACTTCTATTCCATCTTCTAATCTCTCATGACCTGCTTGGCAGGACTGCTCAAACTGTTCTCCACAAAAGACCAGCAACGCTTTCCCAAGTATTGGTCTTGGCCCTGAAAGCAAACTTCTCAGAGATTACAAGCACACAGAGTTCCTCACACACATCTCGAAGTAGTTGTTGAAGTTTTCCTTCCTCCATCTACCTTTTTTTCCCCAACGGATGCCGTGAAAACATTTCCCCCCAGTAAGAATTCTCTCTTCCATGAGAGACGTCAAAAACGGGTCACAGCTACAATCATTCATGTTCCCTATATTTCTCTTCCTGTCTTTTCCCTTCGGATGCCCAGACTATACAGTTGTCCCTCCACACTTGCAATTTTGCATTGGTGGATTTGATTATTCACAGATTTATTCTTCCTAGGAATCCCTAGGTCCTCCAGTCTACTTCTTATGGTCATGTTGGAAGACCTATAGATTTCATGAGAGAACAGTTTTCTAGGAATTGCTAGGTCCTCCTAAGCTTCCCCAGACAACACTGGAGATCCGTCATCTAGTTGTTCTCATCTATGGGCAAAAACTAGGGGAAGGACCATAGGTCCAAATCATTGGTGTGTAAAAAGTTACTGCATTACATAGGAAATGGGTTCACCAACACAGATAGGTGTCCCATTTGGCCATGTCAACAATGAGTCTTTCACCTTAGATGGCTGGAGATCACAGAGTTGTATTTTTAGGAAAACAGAGTGACCTGTCAATGACCCAGGACTGTCTGCCAAGGCCCGGAGTTGGAACAGGGCTGGGATTTTTTGTTTATTTAGGCCAAGGCTGCATCTCAGGATAACAGGGCTGGAATTAATTCAATAATACTTGTGTTTTTTAAAAAGCCCTTAGAATTGAAGAGAATCTTAGAAGAGGCCACAAGGACCATGTAGTCCAACCACCTGCAATGAAGGAATATGCAACTAAAGAAAAAGGTATCCAGCAAACTTCTGTTTAAAGACCTTCAAGGAAGGAGAACTCACCAACCTTTAAGGTAATCGATTCTACTACAGTAAAAAAAAGTTCTTCCTAATTTTTATATCAAGTCTATTCTCTATCTGAATCCATGACTCTACTACGTATATTATCACTGACCATCGTGATGTGATAGCCCCACCATCAACATCATTCACTCAGTTGCTGATGGAGAGCAAGAGAACTGGAGAACTATTTGGTATCATAATCAGATGCAATCTGAGGACATCCTTTGCTCTTTAGATCTCAACAGTATCATTGGGATGTCTCTGGTCATGAGCATATAGCCACCACCTCATACCACCCTCCATCAGCAACTACTGAAGCACATGCCTACATCTCTAAAGGTATCCGATTGGAAGCTTCCTTAGTACTTGGATGGAAGACTGACAATGAGTGCTGTAGGCTCTATTTCACGGGAAGGAACTGGCAAAACCACCTCCTTCATATATTTTTTTTTACTTTCATGGGATCCTGTATCACAAACCCTAGCAAATACAGAAGATTGGCTGAACCAGCGTCATCGACACCAACAACATAAATACCATACAGTCTTATGCCTTCCTAGGTCACTGTCAAAGTCCAGCATCTATAACACTTTCTTTAGAAGAGAAATAAACATAAGGAATGTGCTCTAACAATTCCATTTTAATACATCACCTTGACTGCTATTGTCACCACGTTCCTCTGTAAGCTCTCCTTCTACCTCACTGGACTACAACAAGCCACATTAGCCCCACAAGACAGAGGGTTATATAACTGGGTAGTAGTTACACCAACAAATCCATAATGAAAATGGTGTCAAGCCTTCTTAGGAAAGATACTAGCCTAAGAAATCAAAGGGCTTTGATGGAACCAAGCTGACACTGACCAAAACAGGAGTCAACCTGGATAATCCTCAACAGCCCTTTGGGAAAATACGAGAGGATGCAATGGAGATAATAGTATAGAGCAGTGGTTCTCAACCTGTGGGTCCCCAGGTGTTTTGGTCTACAACTCCCAGAAAACCCAGCCACTTTACCAGCTGTTAGGATTTCTGGGAGTTTAAGGCCAAAACATCTGGGGACCCACAGGTTGAGAATTACTGAATTAGAGCTATCTTGCTGGCCTCACCATCAAAGCTGATCATACATGTTCTATTGTGTAATCTATCAGCTCCATTTGAATCTGGTCAACCAACCTGCTTCATGATATATACCAGAGAATAACAATTCCTCAGGCACTAAGAAACAATAATGTCAATGATCTGAGACATTTTAGTAGGCCTTAGCAGGATGGTGTGGTTTGCTTATTGGAACATCTCCCTAGGCCTTGGAGAACCCATCAAAATCCTTCTAGGCTTTTGAGATCCCATCAAAATGGCAAGAGAGTTCCTCACTCCATCCCTATGAAAGCAGATCGCCACCATGAAACCAAAATTCACCAGAAAGTGATTTTTAAAATAGTGTCAGATGCAACTTAATAACATACTGCAAGTAGTTTCTGGTGTGAGAGAATTGATCTGTCTACAGAGACATTGTCCAGGGAATGCCCAGATGTGTTGCCATCCTGCTGGGAGGCGTCTCTCATGTCCCCGCAAGCTACAGTTCACAGATGGGAACTCACCCCATCTCGTGGATTCGAACTGACAATCTTCAGGTCAGCAGTCCAGCTGGCACAAGGATTTAATCCATTGTGCCACTGCGGCCCACACCAGAATGTGATGAGGATTATAAGACTGTTGCAGAGATCCATCTCTGGTTGCACAGCATCTATCTTCCTGTCCATTGTTGTAATGATGATGACATGGAAATAGTGTGAAAAAGTAGTAATATTATCAGGGCATGGTCTTCTCACGATGCGCCAAGCTGCTTTTTGAAATAAATTTCTCCTTCCTGCATCACACTTTCATGTTATATGTTCCTGCTCTACAGAGTCAGTTTTCCACATTGGTTGAAGTTAGGGATATGGCCATGTTTTTCACCTGAGAGAGGATGTATCTAGGAATTTCTAGGTCTAATATGACTTTATGGTCAACTTTTGCTGAAAGCTGACCATAGAATCGCATTGGAGGACCTGGTTCCCAGAGATAAGATTTTACTCAAATCTGTAAAGAATCAAACCTGCAAAGAACCCAAAATGGCAAATATGGAGAGGTGACTGTGCTGACTCAAACTCAACTGACTAGTCTTCCAGGACCAGGATCTGCTCTGCTACTTATCCACTTCTCCTCCAATTAGTTCTATTCCTTGAAGCAACAAAAGGAGTAAAATGTATCCCGCAAGGCAAGTAGTGTTATCTAAATATGGCAATGAAGAAGGACAACAGTTACTTTTTAAAACATGGTAGCAAGGAACAGGAATGATGTGCTGTTAACAAGTAACTTTTTAAGGTTTTGGCTTCCTTCTTGTGCTTGAACATTGCATGTAAACACCCACCTTCCAGTGGTACGTTGTTTAAAGAATATCTTAAAATATCCTTTTAAGAAGTTGAGGAGCCCAGAAAGTCAATTTCTTTGCTTGTTCCTGCTTCTTACTTGAATTATTACTGTCATATGCATGCATTTTCAGTCACTGCTGGACTGCATACAGTCAGAGGTTAAGGCAACACCTTTGCCATTTTAGCCTCTCCTTCAATAGCTTCTTAAACAGTAATATAAATACAATTAACCAGTACTGCATTAAAATGGCATTCAAATGCAAGTAAAAGAATGACAGTAGAAGGCATTAATCCACTAAAAATTAAAGTCAACTGAGGATGCATCTACACTGCAGAAATAATGCAGTTTGGCACCACTTTAACTGTCTTGGCTCAATGTTATGGAATCCTGGAAATTATAGTTTTACAAGTTCAAAGCACAGCTCCCAGGATTCCATAGCATTTAGCCATGGCAGTTCAAGTGGGGTCAAACTGCATTGGTTTGCAGTGTAGATGCACCCTGCAGCATCCAGGTCTTTGAGGAAGATGTTAAATGTAGTCAGGGAAGCCATATAAATGAAAAAAAGCCATTATCTTGGGACTCGTCTGGTGGAGAGTTTTGAGAGATCTGGGTTCAAATCCCACTTGGGCATGGAAACCCACTGAGTGGCCCAGTCAGATTCTCTCAGCTACAGAGGAAAGCAAAGGCAACTCCCTTCTCACCCAACTCCACCACAAGTCGGAAAGGATTTGTGGGCAAACAGCAGCAACAATGTGGGGTGTGTATACACTGTAGAATGGAAGCAGTTAGACACCCCTTGAACTGCCCTGGCTCAATGCTATGGAATTTGTAATATAGTGAGGCACTAGTACTTTTTGGCAGAGGAGGCTCAATACCCTGTAAAACTCCAACCAGGGCAGTTAAAGTGGTGTCAAAGTGCATTAATTCCACAGTATAGATGCACCCTTGGTCTTACAAATGGCACATAAGCAAGGCCTCCATTCCCCATTTTAGGCCCCAAAGAGATTAAGCACAGATCATCCTTCCACTCAGCTTGCTTTGGTCAATGATCAGGGAAATCTAAAACACCTAAAATAGCTTGGGAAACACTGTCAGACTCTAGTCTTTTCAAGCAACCAGGCAACAGTATAACCTTTGAACACAGATCTTCTTGCAACAAGTCACAATAGTTTAATCTGGATGTGATTAGGGCCGGAATCACTACACCAAAGCCATGCAACCAGTGAATCAGACACAGATGATAAAAGGCACGCTGGATGGCCAATCTCTGCTTCCAGTGATACAATCAAGCCTGGGAAAACCTTCAACCTTAGCCTTTGAAGGGGAGTGCTGGTTCACTCAAAACCCCTCTCCTATCTCCACCCAAAGCGGTGGATTTGTTTTAATCTAGCTTCCTTGTCTCCATCCAACCCCCAAATTGCCTTCCAGGCACATGTTTACAGCTCCACAGACCCTTTGAAGGAAACAGATGGCAGAGCTGCAAATTGTGTATGTTTCATGACAATTCGGCCCAAACCTTGGCCTGATGTTGTCCAGCGGCTTTGCATGGATACCAAGAGAGCATAACATGTGGGTTTTATTGGTCAGACGTACGTTTCTGTGTATGCACATTTTTGGCATTGGATACGGCCTGCGATTTATTTGCAATACACAAAAAAGTCCACCACAATTGCAGACTTTGACTTTTGTGGATTTGGTTATTCACGGGTGGCATTAAAATGTTCTCTCCAGGAATATTTAAGTTCTTTGCCACTCCATTGTCAGAGGATTTAGGGTGCATTTAAACTGTAGAATGGACACAGCTGGACATGTCTTGAACCAGCATGGGTCAATGCTATGGAATCACAAGAGGTAGAGTTTTGCAAGGTCTATAACCTCCCAACAAAAGATTCCCCCAGGCAGGAAGCAGCCAGCATTTGAAGCTGCAAGGCTATTCAATGCTAATCAAGCTGGCCAATTGTAACATGCATGCAAACCCTCAAACAGACAAGAGTTCTTTCTCCCACCCTGGACATTATTCCACAGATATATAAACAGTGATTCCAGCCATGAAAGCCTTTGACAACACATCCTTAGCCTCCACTGGGTGCATCTACAGTTTGACATCACTTTGACTATCATGGCACAATACTGAGTGCTCAGGAAAGGAACTCCCAGAAACCCCAGCCACTGTGGCCAATGATATGCAGTGGTGGGTGTTGCAGTCCAAAAGACTTGGAAGTCCCAAATCCCATCCTCCATAGTCTATACAATACAGAGTGAGACCAACTTTCCATCCCCTCCTACAATTCTCCAGTCTTGCCCTGTCATGGTCTCCTGTAAGGGATAATTCACATTTTTTTCCTTTCCTAAGCACACAGAGAACATTTCATGAATGCATCTCCAAAGGTCATTGATCAAATGGATGTACATCCCTAGTCAAGCATATTTGAAACTGCACAAAATGATCAACACGGTCCTTCATATCTCATCTAACCATAAGTGTGTCTACAGTGAAGAATGACTGGTTTAGATTCATACCCAATCCCTGCCAGTGAATAGCCATGGACATTAAAATTGGAGCACTGATTCCCAATCTATAAGATGGAACAGGAGAGTTGATGGAAAACTGGTTGTAAGGCTTGGCTGTTGGAATCCCTGCTCAGCGATGGAAACCCAACCATTTATTTATTTATTTACTGCACTTTTACCCCACCTTTCTCAACCCCGGAGGGGACTCAAGGTGGCTTCACAACATAGGCAACAATTCAATGCCTTTAAAAACAATAAAAAAACCATTAAAAATAAAATGACATACTAAAAGACAATTAAAAACAATTAAAAGCATTTGAGTCCATAGGTAAAGGTAAAGGTTTTCCCCTGACATTAAGTCCAGTCATGTCTGACTCTGGGGGTTGGTGCTCATCTCCATTTCTAAGCCAAAGAGCTGGCGTTGTCCGTAGACATCTCCAAGGTCATGTGGCCAGCATGACTGCATGGAGTGCCGTTACCTTCCCGCCGTGGCGATACCTATTGATCTACTCACATTTGCATGTTTTCGAACTGCTAGGTTGGCAGAAGCTGGAGCTAAAAGCGGGCGCTCACTCTGCTCCTGGGATTTGAACCTGGGACCTTTTGGTCTGCAAGTTCAGCAGCTTCAGTGCTTTAACACACTTCGCCACCGGGGCTCCTAACATTTGAGTCCATACAACAGGGTAAATCACGTGATCCATAGGGGTAGTCCGGGGCCATTTCATTAGTCAGTTACACATCTTTTGTATCTATTATTGCGCCAGATTTCTAAAAGCTTGGTCAAAGAGCCACGTCTTCACTTTTTGCGGAAGATCAGGAGGGAAGGGGTGAGCTAATCTCCCTGGGGAGGTAGTTCCATAGCTGAGGGGCCACCACTGAGAAGGCCCTGTCTCTCGTCCCTGCCAGTCGCGCCTGTGAAGAAGGCAGGACCGAGAACAGGGCCTCCCCAGATGATCTTAGACTCCGAGATAGCTCATAGAGGGAGATATGTTCAGACAGTTAAGCTGGGCCAGAACCATTTAGGGCTTTATACACTAAAGCCAGCACTTTGAATTGTGCTTGGTAGCAAACTGGCAGCCAGTGGAGCTGGATCAACAGGGGAGTTGGTTGTATGCTCCCTGTATGCAGTTTCGGTGAGCAATCTGGCTGCTGCCGTTGGACCAGTTGCAGTTTCCAAACAGTCTTCTAAGGCAACCCCACACACCGCGTGTTGCAGTAATCTATTTGGGATGTAACCAGAGCGTGGACTACTGTGGCCAAGTCAGACTTTCCAAGATACGGGCGCAACTGGCACACAAGTTTTAATTGTGCAAAAGCTATCCTGGCTAGGAGGTCATGGGCAAGTCACACCTTCTCAGCCTCAAGGGGAAGACAAAGAAAATCATGTGATAGGTTAACTATATGTTGGAAATGACTCAATAATAACAATTCGCCCTACACAGGAGATATAGCATATATACTCGAGTATAAGCCAACCCAAATATAAGCCGAGGCACCTAATTTTGCCACAAAAAAACTGGGAAAACATTGACTCCAGTATAAGCCGAGGATGGTAAATTTCAGAAATAAAAATAGATACTAATAAAATTAGATTAATTGAGGCATCCGGTTAAATGTTTCTGAATATTTACATCATGCTCAAATTTAAGATAAGACTGTCCAACTCTGATCAAATCATTCTTCTCATCTTCTTCAATGTAAATTTGCTTATGTATCCTTTTAATAATAATGGAGTAAAATAATACATGTAATAATAATAATAATAATAAATACAGGAAAATAATACAAGTAATAATAAATAGAGTAAAATAATAAATGTAATAAACAGCGTAAAATAATAAATGTAATAATACCAATAATAATAGAGTAAAATAGTAAATGTACCATATATTCTCGAGTATAAGTCGACTCGAATATAAGCCAACCAGGACCCTCACCCGAGTATAAGCTGAGGGGGGCTTTTTCAGTCTTAAAAAAGGGCTGAAAAACTAGGTTTATATTCGAGTATATACAGTAACTATGTAAATATGTGTACAGAAGAAACACAAGCTCATAAAACCATCCTACAGACCAGAGGGCAATACGTATATGATCTTCCAGAGTTTCCTGGACCCAGTGCCCGTTGTCTTTAAGCAGCATTATGAAGGCTGGTGGGAACATCTGGAGCAACATCTGGAGCTCCAGCTCAGACCAAGGCACACTCCCAGGCCCTACCGAATAGCAGCAGTGGGGCATGAAGCACAGCCAACCCATGGCATTACATGCATGCATACACCTCTGTGAGTTTAAAGACACTTTAAAATGGCAAAAGACTACATCTAAACTGTGGACTGAATGCAGTTGGGCACTATTTTAACTGCCAAGGTTTTATGCAATGGAATTCAGAACCCAAGGAGTTGCAGTTTGGGGCACAAAAAGCTAAAGGCCTCATGAAACCACAACTCTTATGATTCCCTAGCATGGAAGTTGAAGTGCATTAATTCTACAGTGCAGATGCACCCTTAGAAAAAGGACTTGGAAGAGGCATCCATCGGAAAGGGCAGAGAGCTAGACAAAACTAGGCATGCCTTTGTTTGATAAAGAAAAGACACTCCTTCCCTCTCAGGAGGGATGAAAAAAGTAGGGAAAGGAGAGATAAAGGAGAGATGGCAAGAGAAACCAACATCCCATTGGGCTCCTTCCTCATGCAAAATGGGCACAAGGGTGAGTCCACACTGTACAGTTAATGCATTTTGACACTACTATTGACTCAATGCTATGGAACCACAAGGTGCTTCTTTAGCCCTCTCTGCCCAAGAGTGTTGGTGCCTCCTCAAACTACAACTCCCAGGAATCCCTTGCATTGAGCTGATCATGCCTCCCTCTTGTTCCTCCTCCATCCCTCCCAAAGGAGAGTTTAGAAGCTGCAAGGGTTGCTGTGAGTTGTCTGGGCTGTATGGCCACATTCAGAAGCATTCTCCCCTGACGTTTCACCCACATCTATGGCAGGTATCCTCAGAGGTTGTGAGATTTGTTGGAAACTAAGCAAGTGAGTTTATGTATCTGTGGAAGGTCGAGGGTGGGAGAAAGAACTCTTGTCTGTTGGAGGCAAGTGTGAATGTTATAATTAATCACAGTGATTAGCACTGAAAAGCCTTGCAGCTTCAAAGTTTGGCTGCTTCCTGCCTGGGGGAGAATCCTTTGTTGAGAGGTGATTAGCTGGCCCTGATTGTGGAAAGACGAGCGTTCTTTCTCGCGCCCTAGACATTATTCCACAGATAGAGCTCACAACTTCTGAGGATGCCTGCCATACATACAGGTGAAACGTCAAGAGAGAATGCTTCATTTTAAAAAGTATTCTTGACCCTACAACTTCCAGGAATCCCTGGCATTGGGGCAGCTGATCGTGCCTCCTTCCTTCTTCTTTCTCCATCCCTTCCAAAGGAGCTGCAAGGCTTGCCTTTCCTTCTCTCTTTCCATAGAGAGGAAGCTTTTTTCTTTCTTTCTACACCCTACAGATCCCAGGGCCCTGCAAGCACCAAGTAGTGTGGATTTATTACAAGAAATCCCTTGCCTTTCTCCCACCTTGCTTCCACACAGCCCTATATCCCACAATATATCCCAGTTAAAGAATGAAAAACACTGAGGTTATGCCCCATGCAAGTGTCTTAGGTCAAAACCTAAACTTTCAATGTTACCTATTTGTAAAAAAGGTCTTTATAAATATTCCACATTATCTTAATGTGGACTCAAGATAGCCCAGAGTTCAAAGCAGATCTTGTGGGATTTTGGGGCACAGGGCTGATTGGGCCCTAGCTTGCAAAGGCACCTAATTTTGAAAATACAAAGGCGAAATCCAAGCCTGGAGAATGACAACAAAAGCTGCACATGAGAAGAACCTCTCCATGAATACCTTCATGGGAGAGAGAGAGGAGGAGAAACTTTCCCCTGCTCTCTCTCTCTCTCTCTCTCTCTCTCTCAGGAGCATTAAAATAAAAAGGGAGACAGGGAAGGAAAGCCTTTCCAGCCATGGCTGCTGCTTTCAGCCAGGAAACAGAGAGGAGAAGGAGGAGGCGAAAGAGAGAAAAGAAACTCTCTGCAGAAGGCAAAGTTGCACACATCATGGAAGGAAACTTCCATGGCTGCTCTTCTCCCGGACAGGAAGGGGAAAGGAAGGCAGGAGGCACCCACCGCGGCGTCGGCGTCTCCCAGGAGGAAGAGGAGCAGCGTCAGCCGGAGGAGCAGCAGCAGCATGGAAGGCCCGGGGCTCTCCTTCATCCTCCTCTTCTTCATCCCCCTCCTCCTCCTCTTCTTCTCAGCAGCTTTGCAGGATCCGCGGAGGGCGCCCAGGACCTGACATGGTCTTCTTCTTCCTTTGGGGGAGAGGGCAAGACTGAGGCAAAGGCGCGGGGCTGGGCTTGGGGCGCGCTCCCGAGAGGCGCGCTCCCGACTCTCCTCCTCCTCTTCTCACTCTCCTAAAGCTCTCTCCCGGGACTACTTCGCCTCCCAAAAAGAGAGAGAGAGAGAGAGAGAGAGCAAGTGCGGATCCCTCCGCCCACAGCCCCGGATTTAAGGGGAGAGGCGGAAGAATTCCAGGCAAGAAGCAATCAGAGGAAGACAATCACCTCGCAGGAAAGGATTCCCTCAGGCAGGAAGCAGCCAGGCTTTGAAGCTGCAAGGCTATTCAATGCTATTCAAGGTGGCCAATTACAGCATTCACACCTGCCTCAAACAGACAAGAGTTCAGTGTGCTGTCGAGGGCTTCCCCCAGGCAGGAAGCAGCCAGACCTTGAAGCTGCAAGGCTCGTCAATGCTATTCAAGGTGGCCAATTACAACATTCACACCTCCCTCAAACAGACGAGAGTTCAATGTGCCGTCGAGGGCTTCCCCCAGGCAGGAAGCAGCCAGACCTTGAAGCTGCAAGGCTCGTCAATGCTATTCAAGGTGGCCAATTACAACATTCACACCTGCCTCAAACAGACGAGAGTTCAATGTGCCGTCGAGGGCTTTCATGGCCGGAATACCTAGGTTGCTGTGAGGTTTTTCGGGCTGTATGGCCATGTTCCAAAGCATTCCCCCAGACAGTAAGCAGCCAGACCTTGAAGCTGCAAGGCCATTCAGTGCTCCTCAAGGTGGGCAATGGCAACATTCACCCCTGCCTCAAAGAGCACTTTGTCTGTTGGTGACAGGTGTGAATGTTTCAAATAATCACCTTCAATAGCATTGAAAAGCCTTGCAGCTTCAAAGCCTGGATGCTTCCTGCCTGGGGGAATCCTTTGTCGGGAGGTGTTAGCTGGCCCTGATTGTTTCATGTCTGGAATTCATCTACTTTCAGACTGTTGCTCTTTGTTCACTGTCCTGAGTTTGGAGTTTAACATTGCTAACCAGAGTTAGTCTGCAGTACCTTTCATGTTCCTTGATTCGTGTTTGGGCAATGCTGCTGCATTCCCTATGAAGACTAGTCCACAGCTGCATGGAATACAGTAGACTCCTGCAGAGGTGAGAGGACCTGGACCATTTTTAACAACCCTCTTGTCAGACTACACAGAGAAGCCACTGAAATCCACAAGAATGTGGACAATTTCAACAGAAAGAAGGAAACCATGAAAATGAACAAAATCTGGTGACCAGTATGAAAAAACTCTAAGAGCAGGACAGTAAAGAAAGTCATTCCGGCCACATGGCCTTGGAGGTGTCTACGGACAACGCCGGCTCTTCGGCTTAGAACTGGAGATGAGCACCAACCCCCAGAGTCAGACATGACTGGACTTAACGTCAGGGGAAACCTTTACCTTTACCTAAAGAAATAACACTCAGAAGACAGGGGAATTCCAGGAAGGAAACAACCAGGGCCAGCTAATCACCTCCCAACAAAGGATTCTCCCCCAGGCAGGAAGCAGCCAGACTTTGAAGCTGCAAGGCTATTCAGTACTAATCAAGGTGGCCAGTTGCAACACTCACACTTGCCTCAAGCAGACAAGAGTTCTTTCTCCCGCCCTGGACATTATTCCACAGATATATAAACCTCACTTGCCTAGTTTCCAACAGACCTCACAACCTCTGAGGATGCCTGCCATAGATGTGGGCGAAATGTCAGGAGGGAATGCTTCTGGAACATGGCCATACAACCTGGAAAACTCAAAGCAAACCCAGTGGGGGAAAGTCCTCCAAGTTGGGAGCGTGGCTTTGCCAGGGGAGGAAAGGAGGGAGGGGCGCGTTCCTTTTCGGGCGCTTTGAGGCGGCTTGATTGACAGCCGCGCGGGCCCGCCCCTCCCACTCCTCCTCCTCCCCCTCCTCTCTTCTCCGGCGGAGCTGGGCTTCTCCTCGCGGGCTCGGCTTTGCTCCCCCCCCCGCCCCCTCCCTTTCCAATGTGCAGCGCGTTCTCTGCTTCTCGTTTGCTTGGAGACCGGCGTCCCTGCCGCCGCTTCCCTCCTCGCCCGACTTTCGGGGGCTCTTTGGAGACTTCGGAGGGGACTCCCAGCCTTTCCCCGCCCCCACCGAGGAGAGGGAGGGGCTCCTTACTCCGGCGCCATGCTCCGGGCCCGGTGAGTGTTGGGGTCGGGGTTATGGGGGGGGGGGGGGTTAAAGGGAGGGCGTCTTGGGTCTGTGTTTTGCTCCTGCCTCTTCCCTGTTCAATGTGTTGTCGAAGACTTTCATGGCCGAAATCACTGGTTGGTTGTGAGGTTTCTCAGGCTGTATGGCCATATCCCAGTAAGCAGTCAGACTTTGAAGCTGCAAGGCAATTCCATCCTTATCAAGGTGGGCAATTGCAACAATCATACCTGCCTCAAATAGACAAGAGATTAATGTGCTGTGAAAGGCTTTCGTGGCCGGAATCATTGGGTTGCTTTGAGGTTTTTCGAGCTGTCTGGCCATGTTCCAGAAGGATTCCCCCAGGAAGTAAGCAGCCAGACCTTGAAGCTGCAAGACTATTCAATGCCCATCAAGCTGGGCAATTGCAACATTCACACCTGCCTCAAAAAGGCAAGAGTTCAATGTGTTGTCAAAGGCTTTCATGGCCGGAATCACTGTTTTACTGTGAGTTTTCCGGGCTGTATGTTCCAGAAGCATTCTCTCCTGACATTTCTCCAGTCATCCTCAGAGATTATGAGGTCTGCTGGAAACGATGCAAGTGGGGTTTATATGTGAAAAGACAAGGGTTCTTCCTCTCACCCTGGACATTATTACACAAATATATAAACCCCACTTGCCTCATTTCCAACAGACCTCACAACCTCTGAGGATGCCTGCCATAGATGCAGGTGAAACATCAGGAGGGAATGCTTCTGGAACATGGCCATACAGCCTGAAAAACTCACAGCAAACCAGTAAAGCGGGTTGTTTCTCCATTCTGTTCATGGTTCAGGTTTTCTCTCTCCCTGGATGTCCGCAATAACCCTGCAAAGTAGACTTTTGGTCTTGCAAAGCTTTGCCTACTGTTACCGACTTAATACTCTGGTGCTGCAAAATGATTTTGCACATGAATATTCCATACTAGTGCGATTATATCCTTGCTTTTTTCTGGCAAGCTGCTTCTGTCCCAATTGGGACTTGAGGTATATTGTTGACATACCCAGTTCACGGCTCAGGTTTTCTCCAGTGCATTTTTCAAGCAGTGGCTCAGTCGTGGAAGACTCAATTGATCATCACAATAACCTTGTGAAACAGACTGAAGTCTATGAAAATGTATGCTATCCTTTCCTCAATGAGTTTTGCACTCTGATCTTTCAAACTAACAGGCCTATTATAGTGGGTTGGTGTGAGTTTTCCAGGCTGTATGGCCGTGCTTCTGGAACATGGTATTACAGCCCAGAAAACTCACAGCAACCCAGTGATTCCAGCCATGAAAGCCTTTGACAACACAGGGCTATAAAATCTTCCCCTTCTAGCCCTGTGAAATAAGTAGGAAGGTGACTGAAAAGTGAAAAAGAACTGGGCCAAGGTTCCCAGTGGATGCTGTCACCTGGCTCTTGAGTGGCTAACACTTTTGCAAATCACCCTCCTTTGAGCTTCTTTGGCTGGCAGAATAACACGCATTCTCTCTCTATGCAGAGTTGTTGTCCTTCTGGCTGTACTGTTCCTGAACCCGGCTTCTGTGAATGGGGTAAGTGTAAACATTGACAACACAGCACAGGCATCTTTGGTCACAAGGCTGGATGGCAGTTACAAGTTGCAGTACTTTCTTAGACGGCAGTTTTTTAGCCTCCCCAGCCATCCAGCATGGGAGTGATGGGCATTTCATTCTGAATCCCCATTCCTTTCCCTGTGCTTCTTTACTCCAGGAGTAACCCCATTTTCGAGGGGACTCTTTGCTTATGGTTGCTTATGACTAAAGGAAGGGGAACTTTGGGGGC
The DNA here is from genome assembly GCF_035594765.1 of Anolis carolinensis. Taxonomy (NCBI): domain Eukaryota; kingdom Metazoa; phylum Chordata; class Lepidosauria; order Squamata; family Anolidae; genus Anolis; species Anolis carolinensis. The sequence continues at coordinate 13,114,410 of NW_026943823.1, read as the reverse complement.
AGCCTTGCTAGAAAGGAGCAAAATGGTTTTCTAAAAAGGGGCAGGGAGGGGACACATTTGTGGGTGTTTTTCTTTTCTGGCATCAGTTGAAATCATGTGTTGTGTTGCTGATTGAAGATGGTGGTTCCCTGGCATTTCCAAGGTCCATTCACACATGGGGCCCCTGTTGACAACCAAATGCAGGAATGCCAGGCCGTGCCACTGCCTTCTGTGCACTTATTCCAAAATAAAGATGTTGAATGGGACTCAGTCCCAAACAGTCCTGTATAAACTCGTTTCCTTTTGTGTGTTATTTGATGGCCAAAGATCTATCCTTGCTTTACTTTTGAGTAGCAAGGTAAAAGAGAAAGGAAATGTTGATGGTCTTTGGGATTGCCTTTGGATGGGAGTTACCGTGCAAAAGTGGCAGACCTCTTGTGGACGGGAGCTTCCAGAATGACCACCCAACCAGCAACTGTGTGTTTTTTGTTTGCCTTTCGTTGTGATGTTCCTTCAGATTTGATGGAATTGCAAGTTTAAACAATAGTGACTCCAAAGTCAGCAAATTGGGAAATCAACTCTGGGTTTTATTTATTTGGTTTGTTTATTTTTATCCCTGAAATAGGGACTCAAGGCAGGTTTTAGTCTGAAAAGGATATATCTCACAAATTCTGTTTTGGATGAGAGCCCAGCATTAAACACCCTTCAAGTTCAGACTGGGATCAAGAATGGTTCTGCTGTCCACCAATATGGGAGCTATCAACCGCCACTGAGTTTTGGCATGCGTCAGGAGTCTTGTGGCTTTTCACCAAGACTGCCATCTGCTTCCCCAAAGAGACAGCCGGTTGCCCATTCACAAAAACTTGGCACCCGTTTCTTGGGAAAGGAAAGGGCTTGTGCCACATTCTGTCTGGATGGCAAAGGATCAGACAAAGCCCATTCGATATACCTGCAGCAACACCTTATGTGTCTGTCGTGTCTTACGGCCTCCATTGTGGAATTAATCCAGTTTGGCACCACTTTAATGGCCATGAATGATGGTCCTCACTGCTCCGAACACCTTGCCATTTTTGCCATATTTTTCAGGCATTCTGTTCTATTTTAGGGCAATAGGAAGTAAGCAGAAGGTGCTTCTTGATTCAAGCCAAGACCTTTTCTAAATTGGTTTTGTAGATTAATTGTGTGTCAAGATGTCACTTATCAAGGGCATTTGTGGCAATATATTGTTACCCGAGGGCCACAGAAATGGTCACATGCATGGCCCATAGCAAGGTGAGATCCAGATGAAAACCTACCCATGATCCCTATTACCAGTCTGTTTGGCACAAGAGGATTCAAATTGGACTCGTTGGAAGTTCTAGGTTCTCTTAAGCCCTGCTCCTTATGAGCATGGAGAGCTATTTTGATCTCTGTTGCATTGATTCCAACTATCCAAGGATGGATGGGGAATCTCCTCTCGAAGTGTGACCCTTCATTCCTGGTATATACGATATGTTGTTTGAAGACCTGGGACTGTAAATATTTCAAATTTTAGTGGACTTCCCAAGCTGTCCATAGAAGACCTTTGTCCTACTAAAATGGGTCAACTCAAAGCTTCCATCTGAGCTGCTCAGCTACATTGGAAATAATCACTTTTCTAGGTTAGGCAAGTGCTGGTTAGGCAAGACCTTGGCAAACTGCATCTTCCTGTTGGAAAGCCATGTATTGTATAACTTAATCTGGCTATGTCTCCCTCATAAATCAATACCAAACCTTGGACCTTTGGTAGGGCATTGGAAGAGAGGGCAGGAGATAAGGATCAGCTAAAGACAGGCTTCTCTAGGAAAGTTTATAATGATGCTAGAAGGCACATTTTGGTTCGTATTGCAAAGCCACTTGTACCTTTCTTAGCAAGTGGAGAAATGCATGTTTTCCTAAGCTGAGTGTGTTAAGATAAGGCTTGCACCAACTCATTCAATTGCATAGTATGGTGTTTTGTCTTTCCTTTTTGCCAGAAGCCACATTTAAACCATAAAGCCTCCAATTAACCACAGTTTGGCACTTTGTCCAAGATAAGTACCCATGATTAGTAGCTTTGGAACAAACCAGAATGTTATTCTGTGGCTTGAAAAGGCCATTCTTAGAAAGACGATAACCAGAATTTCCCAATGGTTTTGTAGCATTTATTTTATTTATCATGTCAGTTATAATGTTTTTTTAAAAAAACCAAAAAAAGCCACAAAGTTAGAAAACTTGACATTATACAAGATTTTCTTTGACCAGAAGTTGGCCACTTGGAGTGCCTCTGGTGTCACTGTGAGAAGGTCCTCCCTTGTGCATGTGGCAGGGCTCAGGCTGCATTGTAGTCAGTGGCCTATGGTTTGCTCTTCTCCACACTCGCATGCCATGGACTCCACTTTATAGCCCCATTTCCTAAGATTGGCTCTGCATCTTGAGGTGCCAGAGCTCAGTCTGTTCAGCACCTTCCAAGTCACCCAGCATCTGTGTGTTGAGGAGGGAGTTTCTCATCCTGTCTCGGCCATTGATTGAGATTCCAGGTTATAACCTGCCACATTTGGACTCTTTCTTGCTGAGATGTTCCTGCGAGTATCTCTGTAGATCTTAGAAAGCTGTTTCTTGATTTGAGGCATTGCTGGCTGATATTTGAACAGAGGATGCCTTGGTCCTTTCATTATTGGCTGCTACTTCCTGACGGATGTCAGATAATGCAATACTGCTAAACAGTACTGCTAAACTGTACTGCTAAACAGTACAGTATATGGTAATTTCTCCAGCGGTGTAGGGTGCAGACATCCTGTGCAGACATCCTGTGATAATGCGCCATGTCTCATTAAGGGCCACAACCACCGTTTTAACCTGGTGGGATGTATTCCACACTGGGCATGCATATTCAGCAGCAGAGTAGCAAAGCACAAGGGCAGATGTCTTCACTGTGTCTGGTTGTGATCCCCAGATAGTCAGCTTTCATATATTATTTCTAGCACCCATCTTTTGCTTGATATTCAAGCAGAGCTTCTTATAAGTCAGAGCACGGCCCAGAGTGACTCCCAGGTATTTTGGTGTGTTGCAATGTTCCAGTGGGATTCCTTCCCAGGAAATCCTCAGGGCTTGAGATACTTGTCTGTTTTTAAGATGAAAAGCACACGTCTGTGTTTTAGATGGATTAGCGATCAGGTGTTTTTCTCTGTAATAGGCAGTAAGAGCACCTAAGGTTTCAGAGAGCTTCTGTTCAACCATTTTAAAGCTCCCTACTTGGGAAGTGATGGCATGATCATCAGCATAGATGAAACTCTGTCCCTTCTGGAAGTAACTGATCATTTGTGTAAATGTTTATGTAAATGTTAAACATTGATGGAGCAAGTAGGTTCCCCTGAGTCAAGCCATTCTTTTGTTTTCGCTTTGTAGTCATTTGAATGGAGAGAAGAGTGTATGGCGAGAAGAAGTTAAAGGACTTCATGTGTTAAAAACACCTAAAACTCCCATCATCCATACCCAGTGTGGATCCCATTGTCAAGGATTTGGGGAGTTGTCATCCAAAACATCTGGCATGGAAATTTCCCAGCCATAGACTATAGAATGGCACATTATAAAGTCAAAAACATATTTTATATTCTGTGTTTGAAATGTAATTCTCTTGGCAACATAACCGCTCATCTTTAAACTTTCCTAAATGTGTTTCTAGCATGTTGTGAGTTGAAAGAAAGTTGTTTTCCTGTTCATTACGTAGCGTTTCAAAGTCAAAGGAAACTTAAAAAAAAAAGCCCAGGCAAATTGTTCTTTGGGCTGAGAAAAAGAGGAATCTGTAATGCTTCCATAGTCATCCTATATTGAATTAAATGTCTTGCAATCCCTTTGATTTAAGTTGGCTTCGGTACAGTGAACTGTATGTTGCAGTTGGGCTGTTTTATTTCAGAGAAGGAAAACAAACATCTTAGCATCGTTCAAGGTTTGGCTTGGGGAATGTGATATCCTCCAGATGCTGTTGGATGTCAGTAACTGCCATTAGCCAGTGGGGAGGGATGATGGGAGTTATGGTCCAACAACATCCGGAAGGTCTGTTCTAGCAGAGAGGTCAAAATCTGGCAAGAGATTCTGATTGAAGCTGGGTTCAAATGGCACAGTCATACAAAAGCAGTTTTAGGTTGGACCAGACGTAATTCTGCTACCTAAAACTGTCAGACCAAATGTCCAAAGCGCAGAGGTTCTAACATCCAGGTATTTGACTACAGAGCTGTCCTTTCCAAAGGCTTCTGTTAGCCTCTCCTGATTTAATTGGAATGATAGCTATCATCATCGAGCCATTTACCATGGAAGACAGGAAATTATTCTAGCGTATCTCTCAAATACCAGGTTGAGGAACCCTCTCTTATGATGTCCTCTGCTCCACAATAACCCACTTAAGATCTCCTTGTTGACTATCCTTTTTTATTCAGACTGAAATGTGAGACATAGGGCCCTTCCACACAGCAATATGACCAGAATATCAAGACAAATAATCCAAAATATCTGCTTTGAACTGGTTTATCTGAGTCCACACTGCCATATAATCCAGTTCAATGTGGATTTAATACAACTGTGTAAAAGGAGCTGCGTATAGGTAGACAAGAGAAGAACAGAGTTTAATTGAGATATCATTCTGGATCTCTCTTTCTGCATACTGTCGGCCCTTCATATCTGGTGGTTAGACATTAGCAGATTTAATTATTGATGAATTTGATTAATAATTTGTTCTTTATACGTATCTCTAGGACAGAGGTGGCGAAGTGTGTTAAAGCGCTGAGCTGCTGAACTTGCAGACCGAAAGGTCGCAGGTTCAAATCCCGGGAGCGGAATAAGTGCCCGCTGTTAGCTCCAGCTTCTGCCAACCTAGCAGTTCGAAAATATGCCAATGTGAGTAGATCAATAGGTACTACTCCAGCAGGAAGGTAACGGCGCTCCATGCAGTCATGCCGGCCACATGACCTTGGAGGTGTCTTTGGCTTAGAACTGGAGATGAGCACCAACCCCCAGAGTCAGACATGACTGGACTTAACGTCAGGGGAAACCTTTACCTTTACTTTTTACTAGGTCAGGGGTCCCCAAACTTTTTAAACAGGGGGCCAGTTCACGGTCCCTCAGACAGTTGGAGAGCCAGACTATAGTTTTAAAATAACTATGAACAAATTCCTGTGCACACTGCACATATCTTATTTTGAAGTTAAAAAAAACCCCAAGAACAAATAAAGCCTCAATGTTAATAATAATAATAATAATAATAATAATAACAACAACAACAATAATAATAATAAAGAGGGTTGGAAGAGTTCCCTTGGGCCAGTTAGTCCAACCTACTTCTGCCTTTGTGTACCAAAAGCACAAGCAAAGCAGCCCTGACAGATGGTCACCCAGTGTCAGCGTTGTTAACAACAACAACAACAACACATCGCACAGTCCTAAACGCTTGAGAAGTGTTTGACTTGTGATTTTGTGATATGAAATCCAGCATATATATCTCGTTTGCTGTGTGGACTACAATTCCCATCAGGCTTCCAACTCACATGGTCACTAAGAGTTGACACCCTAATAAGAGCTAACTGTTCCTCTCCTGTCTTTTTACAAGAAAAGCTAATACATAGATCTGGAGACCTTAAGAAGGAATGAGGATGAGGTCTCATTTGCTTCCATGATTTGTGTGAATTTAGGTGCAAGTTCCCAAGAGCCAACACTTTGATAGTATTTTGCAACTTTACGGTCTCTTTGTGGAACTCAGTGTGAAACCCGGAGGTCTGGTTCACCTAGAGAACATTCCTGAGGTCAAAAGGGGCAGGAAGAGGTCAATTGAGAATTAAGACATTTATTACTATCATTAAGAACCTTATTTGACCAAAGTTTGGAGTTGTTGGAAAAGTCTGGAGGTGGTTGGGAAAAAAAACTGTTAAAACTGGGGAGTGTGTGATGGGAAAGGGTTGAGATAGCATCAGTGCAAACATATCTTGATCACCTTCCGCTAGTAAACTGTGGCTTATCATCTCCATTGTTTTCCTTTCTTTGATTACCCTTGGAAAACAAACAAGAGGGGATCATTAATGTTTGAAAGGAGGTGGAAGGAAATGCAAAGTCTGGCAAGATCCTCTTCAAAGAAAAACAACCTCAGTTGAAGCTGTTTATGTGTAATGGAGGCCAGGTCTTCTAATTTCACCATATCACTAACTTTGGAGTTGATGGGCACCAGAAGAACAGAAGACCTGCATCGTTGTCCTTGTGACAGATCCGCCTTCAGCCAAAGAAAGGGTTGACCCTGTACCCATGACTTGGGTACAATGCAGCTTCTGTGAATCCCATCCATTTCAATCCAAAAGAAAAACAATGCTGAACTAATAGAGGATCTTCATGACTTTTTACAATGTTAAAATGGGTACCAGAGTAAATCAGGTCTGAGCTTATGATGGACACATCATCAGGCATTCACTAGGAAAGACTATAATGCTTAGAAAAAGGGAAGCCAATAGGAAAAGAATGAAGAAGGAAGCCAATGCCATGAGTCTTCCACCTTATGGTGATCCTATCAAGATTTCTTCAGAGGAGGGTTGCTTTAGCCTTCCTCTGAGGCTGAGAGAATGTGACTTGTTCAAGGTCACCTAATGGGTTTCCATTGCAGAGCTGTAGTCCAACACTCAAATTGCTACAACACATTGGTTCCCATTCATACGACCATCATAAGTCAGAGCTGACTTGATAGCACATAGCAGCAAATTGGAGATAGTCAGCACCTGAATATTAATTGCTAGGAAATATGAGCATGATGGTGTGGTCAGGAAGAGCCAACTTGTGACCTGGGAAGTGCCATTCAGACTCCCCACGAATCTGAAAGACTCAAGAATGAGACTCCTTTAGCATCAGCTCCAAGGACCAATTGCTAGGTCTCTAGTAGCCTATCCATGTGACGGCCTACATCAGGACCTGAAGAAGCATTCTTTGATATACAGAATATAGAATTTCTCTTTAGATGAGAGGTAAACGGCTGTGTTCCTATAGATATTCTTGACCTTCAACTTTCATCAGCCCTAGCCAACATAACTAACAATGAGAGATTATGGGACTTCTACTCTTAACAACATCTAGAAGAGCATAGTAGTCCATCCCTGTTTTATCCAGTTATCTCTCCAAGAATATTAATATGAAATAGAATAGTATGGATGACATTGAAGCTATCACAGCTGACGGGGAGATGTAATATCTTCCTGTATTTTAAATATCCTGGATCTCATGCCTGCTGAGGACAACAAATCTTTGAAGTCCTACTGGCATGTAAAACATCTCAACTAGAACCATAGCCTTTCATTGATTAATTACCCATGGTTTTTTTTGACCGAGATAGATCCAAGAGACTAAAGAGTTTGTCTACATCGTAGAATTATTGCAGTTTGATGCCACTTTCACTATCATGGCTCAATACTATGGAATCCTGAGGTTTGTAATTTGGAGAGATACCAGTCAGTACTCTTTGACAGAGAAGAGTAAAGTCATTGTAAAGCTATCACTCCCAGGATTCCATAGCATTAAACACGGCAGCTGAAGTGGTGTCAAACTGCATTAATTATGCAGTGTAGATGCACTCTGAGAAATACAGCTGTGTTCGATCCCCTTTTTCTGCATGACCAACATGTGATGTATTGAAATGCATTATATTGGGGATGAGATAAAAGAGAAGGATCCCAGTTTAAATGAATCACTTTGTAGATAATTTGCCATTTTATCCATTACAAATTTTTTCCTTGATGCAGATTCAGCTACACTTACGTGTCAAGAGCAGGTTTGTTAATGTGAATTATATTGCCACCTTCCTTGCAAACATGCAAGCTCCAGGATGTTTAGATGACTGGTTTTCTTTGCCATTCTTAAAAGTACAAGACTGTAAAAGGATGAGATGAATTCCTCGAGGCTACCTTGGTGTTCCTGATGTAAGCAGAGCCCTTTTCCTCCTAAAGAAAGATAGTAAAAAAATTCCAATGTTGTTTCTATGTTTTTTAAACAGTAAGGCATAGGTTTATATAGGCAGAGATGAGTCACCTTGATAGCATTTTTATGACTGGGAAATATACAAAAGCATGAGGAAATGGGATAGAGGGGGAAAGGGAATAATTTGGTAGGAGGGAAAGAAATGCAAAAAAGAAACAAAATCCACTGTACTGCAGGAGAAGCAAGTAAAGACTCAAGGCAAGTGAAGCTTTTAAAAGCCTTGTTTATAAATGGAACATAACTTTATTCATTGCGCAGAGTGTTTCCAGAACAAGTTTTAACTTGAAGCCTTGCTCGGTTTGTTGCATGGTGACACGTATTCTTGCAACCAGTCCTGGATTGAAGGCAAGAGGGTTCGTTTTTGTCCCTTTTGCAGCATTTCCAGACACAACTTCATATTGCAGAATTGTTTTGCGTTATTCTTGGAATATATTTTTGCAAAGGGTCAATTGAGCTTGTGAGCCATCTAGAATCTGCCTTTGTTTATCCTACCATGGCTGCATTTGTTTGTCCACAAACAGAGCATAATGCAATTATTGTTGAATGCACTTGCATACTTTTATGACAAAATTAGGATTTGAGGCCACTCCATATGCACAAATATAGGTAAAAATGCAAATAAGCTATCCATAGAATTATAGCAGTTTGTGTTAATAGCGACTATGGCTGCATCCAGTGGGATCTTGGGAGTTGTAGTTTTGTGAAAACTAAGAATTTTCTGCTCCATTTCCCTGGACTGCAGTATTTGAGCACTGAGCACTAAAAATCCCAGATTTCCATATGATGGAACCTTGGCAGTTGGAGAGATATCAAACTGTTCTTATTATATAATGTGGATATACTATTGGTAAGGGAGAGAGGGAAAGGGTGCATCTACAGTGTAGAACAGGCATGGACAAACTTTGGCCCTCCAGGTGTTTTGGACTTCAACTCCCACAATTCCTAACAGCTTCAGGCCCCTTCCTTTTCCCCTTCGCCCACCATATATACACACACACACACACACACACACATATATGATAACGGGTTTCCCTTAACATTAAGTCTAGTCGTGTCTGACTCTGGGGGTTGGTACGCATCTCCATTTCTAAGCTGAAGAACCGGTATTGTCCATAGACACCTCTAAGGTGATGTGGCCGGCATGATTGCATGGAGTGCCGTTACCTTCCTGTCGGAGCAGTACCTATTGATCTACTCACATTTGCATGTTCTCAAACTGCTAGATTGGCAGAAGCTGGGGCTAATGGCGGGTTCTCACCCCACTCCCCGGATTCGAACTGACGATGTTTCTTTCGGTCAGCAAATTTAGCAGCTCAGCAGTTTAACCCACTGCACCACCAGAGACTACACACACACACACACACACACACACACACACATGCAGTGTCCTTTTTACATCTATTTATGGAGAAATCTGAGAATTTTGAGAAGTACTTCTTTTCAAAATGTACCAAATCCTAATCTTATCCTTTTCTATTTTTAAAGCTAATTTGGGGGGGGGGGATGTACAGGAAGAAAGAAACAACTCCTTCAGACTATATCTATATATAGTTATTTTTATGCCAACATCAATTTTGTGATTAGATTCTTTTCCTCTGTGCCAAGTATAGTTTCTGCACAGGACTCGCAAAATGTGAGTCTTGTCCTAAACTACTTTATTAGGCCAAAAATGCACCAACGTTCTCCCTGTCCTTCCCTATAAAAATGAGGGGAAAATTGGGGCTGCGGCAAACCGAACGGACGAACCAAGATAATGACGGACCTATTCTCTGTGTGCTTTTTGAGATAGTTTTAATTGCCCATTACTCAGAAAAAAATCCAAGCTGGGAGCCAACAAAGAAGCGTATAAAGAGATAAGTACATTCCAGGTTGGTGCCTGAATAAGAAAGGAGACATCCATCCACATTTGTAGTTGTGACTTTTACGGATTCGATTTAAATGCTCTCCCTAGGAATCTTTAGGGTCCTTCAGTGCAATTCTATGGAGAAGTTGATTATCATGTGCAACACACTTTCAAAGTATGGACTATACGATTAAACAGGAAAGAACACTTTCAAACCAGGAACAGTTTTACATAGTGTTATAGAACCATGCTGGGAGAGTCTTTTCCAATTTTATTCTTCTAGCTGTGGGCAATGGGAGTTATAGTCCAGAGCATCGCATTGGTGAAGGCTGAGGAAGCTAACATGTGCAAGTATGTGAGCGAAGCTCTATATCTGGTAGCAGTGGAGTCCAGTATTTTTATTATTATTATATTTTTTATTATTTATATTATTATTACTAGCTGTGCCCGGCCACGCGTTGCTGTGGCAAAGTGGTGGTGGTATTGGTTAAAAACTGTTGTGTATTTTTTATTTGACATTATTTGCATTTTTTTAATTAATTTTATTGTAAGTTATATTTTTATTTATTATATTTTATTATTTTCTTGTATTATTTTTAGTTATTTTCTGTTATTATAGTATTTTATTGTATTATTTTTTTAGTGTTTTTAATTATTTTTTATTGGGTTGCTAGGAGACCAAGTTGGAGGAGCTTAGCCTTCTAACTGGCAGCAATTGGATAAAAGCAATTATTCCTCTCTCTCTAATTAGGACTTTATTTTTCTTTTCTTTTTGTTGTATCAATCTAGAGGCATGGATGATGGGTTGTGTTGTCAAATTTCGAGGTTGGGGGGCCTGTAGTTTTGTTGTTTTGTGGCTCGCCGTGATGCCATCACTCTTTTATATATATAGATAGTATAGTATATTAAAAGAAGGCCTACTGCGTGGCTAGGTGCAGCACATAGGTCAGAGTCAGGCTATACTGTATTAGTATTATTATTATTTATATTGGTGTTTATATTATTATTATTATTATTATTATTATTATTATTATATTAGTACTATTATATATTATTATGTTTGTGCTGGAGCCCCCAGTGACGTTGTGGGTTAAAGCCTTGTGACTTGAAGGTTGGGTTGCTGACCTGAAGGCTGCCAGGTTTGAATCCAACCCGGGGAGAGCGTGGATGAGCTCCCTCTATCAGCTCCAGCTCCATGGGGGACATGAGAGAAGCCTCCCACAAGGATGGTAAAACATCAAAACATCCGGGCAATGTCCCCTGGGCAACATCCTTGCAGATGGCCAATTCTCTCACACCAGAAGCGACTTGCAGTTTCTCAAGTCGTGCCTGACACGAAAAAGAATGTTTCTGTTATTATTTATGTTTATATTATAATATATTAGTACTAGTATATTATATTTATGTTATTATTGTTTATATTTTTATTATTTATATTGTAGTTATTACTGTACTATATTATTATTATAGTCGTAGTATTATTATTGGGGCACAAATGCTATCATTTATTAACCTAGCTAGGGGATGATAGTCATGTTGGTCCACATTCTACTCTCTCCTGGTTTACAGTAGATTGACATTGCCTATTTTAGGCTATAGACAAGCCCTGCAGAGTCTTAAAACACAGACAGTCGGCAGCGTTTCCATCTGGGCCAAGTTTTTCTTCCCTTCTGGACATGTTCTTTCACTGAAACTCCACCCTGATGTTAGGGATAAGTTTAGGGAATAATGTTATAGCTTAATGACTCACCCGCTTATTGTTTTATGAAATGCTTTATGGCATGAGGGTGCGAGATTGCTGTCTTTCCCTCAAAGCAGGGAGGACAGCTGCCAAAATCCTGGAGATCTTTGCCTGAGATTGCTCTCCCTTGAGTTGCAATGTGGGAAGGCCAGGTGCAAGATCCCGTTCAGGGAAATCATTCTGCATCAAAGCAAGGTTACTGCATTGTCGAAGGCTTTCATGGCCAGAATCACTGGGTTGCTGTGAGTTTTCCAGGCCTAATGGCCATGTTCCAGAAGCATTCTCTCCTGATGTTTTGCCCACATCTATGGCAGGCATCCTCAGAGGTTGTGAAGACTCTTGGATATTAGTCAAGTGGGGTTTATATATCTGGAAGGTCCAGGGTGGGAGAAGGAACTCTTATCTGTTGAAGGCAAGTGTGAATGTTGCAATCGGGCACCTTGATTAGCATTGAAAAGCCTTGCAGCTTCAAAGCCTGGCTGCTTCCTGCCACCCTAAACATTCCACAGCATTGAATAAAATACCCCTCTAAAATCAGCACAGTAAATAAAGAGCTACACCAAAAGATAGGGGAATTCCTGACAGGAAACAATCAGGGACAGCTAACACCTCCCAACAAAGCATTCCCCAGGCAGAAAGCAGCCAGGCTTTGAAGCTGCAAAGTGATTCAATGCTAATCAAGGTGCCCGATTGCAACATTCACACTTGCTTTCAACAGATAAGAGTTCCTTCTCCCACCCTGGACATTATTCCACAGATATATAAACCCCACTTGCCTAGTTTCCAACAGACCTCACAACCTCTGAGGTTTCCTGCCATAGATGTGGGTGAAACATCAGGAGAGAATGCTTCTGGAACATGGCCATACAGCCTGGAAAACTCACAGCAACCCAATGCAATGTTACTTTGCAGGGTTATAGTACCACTGGCCCCAAAGACCAGGGTCTCTTTCGGACTGTACCAATGTAGCCCTAGGGGTCCATCTGCTCTGTGGAATTAATGCAGTTTGGTTCCACTTTACCTGCCATAGCTCAATGCTACAAAGTTCTGATTTCACTTTACCTACCATGGCTCAATGCCTTGGATTTGTAGTTTGTTGAAACACCAGCACTTTTTGAAACCCCAGTACTATCTCAAACTACAACTCCCAGGATTCCATAATATTGAACCAGTTAAAGTGGTGTCAAAGCTGCATTGATTCTGTAGTGTAGACATTCCCTTTAAGCCTTTCCTGCACTGTTTAACAGCAGTGGGGGAAAAATATCAGAAAAATACCTGTTTTCAAAAACTAGGAGTTGGCTTGTTTATTTTCCCTCTTGCACTTTCTTTTTGGTTTTGGGGCAGAAAGGTACGTGTCCCAGATTTAGGTGGAGGGGGAAAAAAGAGAGGAAGCAAGCCAAGAATATAAAGTGCCGTTTTAAAGAGCAGACAATTACAGAGAAAGCACGCACACACATATACATCCGTACACATATGCTGTGAGCAGTGGCAGAAATGTTTGGCCCAGTTCCAGGCAATTAACTGGCTTGCCATTAAATGGACGTCTAATTGCTTCACAAAGGCAAGAGCAAAGTTACCAAAGGGACCCGATGTTTGGGACCTGGCTTCGGACGCTAGATTTAACAAGCAGGATTCTGGAAGAAAGGGAAGAGTTGTTCGGCTCAGATCGCGCAATGCTCCTGGAATTCCTTTCATGCATGCTGGATATTGTTGACTATCCTAGGACTAGCACTAGGACTAGCACTAGCACTTCAATGCTATGGGATTGTAGAAGTTGTAGTTTGGTGATGCAACCCCCACTCTTTGGCAGAGATGGCTAACAGAGAAAGTGGTCTCAAACTGCATTAATTCTACTATGTAGATGCACCCCAAGAGGGCTTTCAAAGGCATGTTGGGTTTTTAATTAAATAATGTGTTGATGAAGGCTTTCATGGCTGGAATCACTGGGTTGCTGTGAGTTTTCTGGGCTGTATGGCCATGTTCCAGAAGCATTTACTCCTGACGTTTTGCCCGCATCTATGGCAGGCATCCTCAGAGGTTGTTGGAAACTAGGCAAGTGGGGTTTATATATCTGTGGAATAATATCCATGGTGGGAGAAAGAACTCTTGTCTGTTGGAGGCAAGTGTGAATTGTTGCAATTGTCCAACTTGATTGGCATTGCAAAGCCTTGCAGCTTCAAAGCCTGGTTGTTTCCTCCCTGGGGGAATGCTTTGTCAGGAGGTGTTAGCTGGCCCCGATTGCTTCCTGTCCTGAATTCTGTTGTTTTCTGAGAGTTTATCTTTATTTACCATCCTGATTTTATAGTTTTCAAATACTAGTAGCCAGATTGTGTTCATTTTCATGGTTTTATCCTTTCTGTTGAAATTGTCCACATGCTGGTGGATTTTGGTGGCTTCTCTGTGTTGTCTGACATAGTGGTTGTGAGACTGGTCTAGCATTTCTGTGTTCTCAAATAATGTGCTGTGTCCAGATTGGTTCATCGAGTGCTTTGCTATGGTTGACTTCTCTGGTTGTATATTCCTTGATTCATGTCTGAGCAATGCTGCTGCCTTTGGTGTCCCTATAATAATAACTTTATTCTTATATTCCGCCCCACCTCCCCGAAGGCTCACATGCGGACCAAGCCCAGAATACACCATAAAATGGAACAGCAAAACGCATTTAAAAAATATAAACATATAAAAACAAAAGGCATATAAAATACAATTAAAATGTACCTTCCACAGATATATAAACCTTCCTTGCTTAGTTTTTCCAATATACCTCACAACCTTTGAGGATGCCTGCCATAGATGTGGGCGAAACGTCAGGAGAGAATACTTCTGGAACATGGCCATACAGCCCGGAAAACACACAACAACCCAATAAAAACATGCTCAGCCAACCCATAGCCAGGCACAGTGAGCACATTCAAGGGTGGAAGTAAGGCAGTGGAATTTATATTTGTGTAATATCTTGCGGCCTCTGAAGCTGGACCAGAATAAAGTGCCTGAGGCTGTTAGGAATGGTGGGAGTTGAAGTCCAAAACACCTTGAGGGCCCAAGTTTTCCCATGCCTGGTGCAGAGTATAGATGCACCCAAAGGATGTTTGTTCCGAAGGGGTTCAAAATCTCAAGGAATGCGGGGAATGGCTACTGTAAGCAGGAGCCGGCTTCCTTAGCAACTGGCTTGACCTTGTGAGGAGCAACAGATAAAAATGCCTCCCGGGTTGCTTTTTCTTTTCTTTTCAAAGGAGTGCGGAGGTCCTATAAATTACCTTCCCAAGAATCCACAAACCCAGATCGTTGCCCTCCTCCTCCTCCTCATTCCAGGGCAGTGAGATCATTTGCAGCCTTGGAAGGTGGGATGTCAGAGGAGGGAGACGGTTTCAGGTTGAGATTCCACCGCCGCCACCGACAAAGGAATGTGAATGGAGAGACGCCCGCAGGTACAGGCTAGCTCTCCAAAATATCTCTTGAATGGGCTGATTGACGGGTCCCTTCTCTTTCTGGAAAGGGGGTTTGTGGTCGCCAGTTTGTTACACTTGTCAGAATGTCAGGCTTCCTAACAAATCTTTGGATGGCACAATGTAAATACTCAGGGGGTAATGACATTATTATTATTATTATTATTATTATTATTATTATTATTATTATTATTATTATTATTATTGCCAACATATATTCCTCGCGTCACCCAAGAGACTGAGGGACCGCCGCCCCCTTTTCTCTTTCTTTCTTTCTTTCTTTCTTTCTTTCTTTCTTTCTTTCTTTCTTTCTTCCTGTCCCATCCTGTCCCGTCCTACACATGTCACCTTTTTTGCTCAGTGACACTACCGAGGGCTACTTCACCTAGCAACAGCCAATGCAGTGACGCCATAGAAGGTCACTTCACCTAGCAACAGTTAGCCCAGTAGCATTGCAGAGGACCACTTCACCTAGTAACAAACAAATGCAGTGGCGCTACAGAGGGCCACTTCACCTAGCAACAGCCAGTCCAGTAACATCACAGAAGGGCACTATCCCTAGCAACAGCCAATGCAGTGACACTAGAAAGGGCCACTTCACCAGGCAGCAGCCAGTTCAGTAACATCACAGAGGGCCACCTCACCTAGCAACAGCCAAAGCAGTGACACCACAAAGGGCAGTAACAGTCAGTCCAGTAACATCACGGAGGGCCACTTCACCCAGCAACAGCCAATGCAGTGACACTAGAAAAGGCCAATTCACCCAGCAGCAGCTAGTTCCGTAACATCACAGAGGGCCACCTCACCTAGCAACAGCCAAAGAAGTGACACCACAAAGGGCAGTAACAGTCAGTCCAGTAACATCACGGAGGGCCACTTCACCTAACAACAGCAAAGCAGTGACACCACAAAGGGCAGCAACAGGCAGTCCAGTAACATCACGGAAGGCCACTTCACCTAGCAACAGCCAATGCAGTGACACCACAAAGGGCAGTAACAGTCAGTCCAGTAACATCACGAAGGGCCACTTCACCCAGCAACAGCCAATGCAGTGACACTACAAAGGGCCAATTCACCCAGCAACAGCCAGTTCAGTAACATCACAGAGGGCCACCTCACCTAGCAACAGCCAAAGCAGTGACACCACAAAGGGCAGTAACAGTCAGTCCAGTAACATCACGGAGGGCCACTTCACCCAGCAACAGCCAATGCAGTGACACTACAAAGGGCCAATTCACCCAGCAACAGCCAGTTCAGTAACATCACAGAGGGCCACCTCACCTAGCAACAGCCAAAGCAGTGACACCACAAAGGGCAGCAACAGCCAGTCCAGTAACATCACGGAGGGCCACTTCACCTAACAACAGCAAAGCAGTGACACCACAAAGGGCAGCAACAGGCAGTCCAGTAACATCACGGAGGGCCACTTCACCTAACAACAGCAAAGCAGTGACACCACAAAGGGCAGCAACAGGCAGTCCAGTAACATCACGGAGGGCCACTTCACCTAACAACAGCAAAGCAGTGACACCACAAAGGGCAGCAACAGGCAGTCCAGTAACATCACGGAGGGCCACTTCACCTAGCAACAGCCAATGCAGTGACACCACAAAGGGCAGTAACAGTCAGTCCAGTAACATCACGAAGGGCCACTTCACCCAGCAACAGCCAATGCAGTGACACTACAAAGGGCCAATTCACCCAGCAACAGCCAGTTCAGTAACATCACAGAGGGCCTCCTCACCTAGCAACAGCAAAGCAGTGACACCACAAAGGGCAGCAACAGCCAGTCCAGTAACATCACGGAGGGCCACTTCACCTAGCAACAGTCAATGCAGTGACACCAGAAGGGACCACTTCACCGAGCAAGAGCCAGCCTAGTAATATCACAGAGAGCCACCTGACCTAGCAACAGCCTATGCGGTGACACTACAGACGGCCACTTAACCTAGCAACAGCCTTTGTGGTACAAATAGACAGACAGGCATACATACATACAGACTTTGACTACATGGAGAAGATTATTCTTTCCCAGGGAGCAAATTGTTATGATGGCAGGCCCAGGGCCACTTGTATTCCAGAGGAATGCTCATATTAACCTTCATTCTAATTTGGTTTGAAGTATGTGAGTGTGGCGCTCCGCCATCTGGCTAAATATAGAGAGGTAGCTTTGGTATGCGGGGAAAACGGTGTAAGGAAAGGAGGAGGCCAGCTCAAACTCATGCAGTAAGCGTCTTTCGTAAAGACTCCGAGGAAGTAGACGAGGGAGTACATTCCATGTTTGCAGGTTTCGCTTTTGCCGATTTGATTATTCTGCATTTGCCTAGTATGATCTCCCTAGGAATCCCTAGGTTCTCCAGTGTGACGGTATGTGAAGTTCGGAGCACAGGACCCATATGTTACTGGAGAAAACACATCTCTAGAAATTTCTAGGTCTTTCATGATGACTATGGTTGACTTCTACAGGAAGCTGGGCATAGAATAGCACTGGAGGACGTAGACATTACTAGAGAAGGATCCTTTCTAGACATCTTCAGGCCCTTCAACATCATGGGAGGAAGTATAACATTGAGCACTGGAGGATCTTCAAAAGCAAATGTGAATGAATGATAGTATATTAAGTTCTAAGATAGGAAATGGACATATATTGCTCCACGTTTCCAACAGTTTGCAAACTTAGCTAGGACTCTTATCCAACCAAGGAAGGGAAATGACACTGAACGTTTCATGAATGACAAAGAACATTTCTTGCACGACGCTTTCCTCCGTGGCTGTCCTTTCAGACTGATTCCAAAAGGAAGGGTTCAGACTTTGTGCTCTCTTTTGCGATGTGTGGCGTTGGCCTGCGGACCGCATTGTGGGCCCATAATGAGTAATTGGACTTGGCGGTTCTGCATGAATGGACCACGTTCTCGAACCGGCCTTCCCATTATGACTGTCCTCCAAGGCCTCGCTGTTGGTTCCCCTAAAGCGGCATTCCTTCCTTTGAGAGAAGGCTACTGGTGCCGTTGGTCCTATTTTTCGGACACACAATGGCGGGTTTTATGTTGGTTTTGCAGTTGGTTTGTGCTTGAGACTTTGTCACAAATCACTGATCCATCAGATCCATCACTGCTCCATATTTTGATGGATTCTTTTCAATTAATTGAGCTTGAGGATGCGGACAAGGTGCTTGGAGAGGCAAGGGCCACTACCTGCATCCTAGACCCCTGCCCATCCTGGCTGGTGAGAGAAGCCAGAGGGGGGTTGGCCGAGTGGGTGAAGGTGGTGGTGAATGCCTCCCTTAGGGACGGCATTTTTCCAGCGAGCTTCAAATTGGCTGTGATAAAACCGCTGTTGAAAAAGCCATCACTGGACCCCACTCAATTGGATAACTATCGGCTGATTTCCAATCTCCCCTTTTTGGGCAAGGTCGTGGAACAGGTGGTGGCAGCGCAACTCCAGGCATTCTTGGTAGATGCTGATATTCTAGATCCGGCACAGTCTGGCTTCAGGCCGGGCACCGAGACAGCCTTGGTCGCCTTAGTCGATGATCTTCACCGGGAACTGGACAAGGGGAGTGTGTCCTTGCTGGTTCTGCTGGACCTCTCAGCGGCCTTCGATAGCGTTGACCACGGTATCCTTCTGGGACGACTCGTCGGGTTGGGCATTGGAGGCACTGTTCTGCAGCGGCTCCGGTCCTTCCTGGAGGGACGATCCCAAATGGTGTCACTGGGGGACACCTGCTCGGCCCCACAGCCATTGTCCTGTGGGGTCCCGCAGGGGTCGATATTGTCCCCCATGTTGTTTAACATCTAAATGAAGCCGCTGGGAGAGATCATCCGGAGTTTCGGGGTGAGGTGTCATCTGTACGCAGATGATGTCCAGCTCTGTCACTCCTTCCCACCTGTCACTAAGGAGGCTGTCCAGGTCCTGAACCGGTGTCTGGCCGCTGTGTCGGACTGGATGGGGGCCAATAAATTGAAATTGAATCCAGACAAGACGGAGGTCCTCCTGGTTAGTCGCAAGGCTGAACAGTGAATAGGGTTACAGCCTGTGTTGGACGGGGTCGCACTCCCCCTAAAGACGCAGGTTCGCAGTCTGGGGGTTCTCCTGGACTCATCCCTGAGCCTGGAGCCTCAGGTTTCAGCGGTGGCCGGGAGAGCCTTCGCACAACTCCGCCTTGTGCGCCAGCTGTGCCCGTTCCTTGGGAGGTCTGACTTGGCCACGGTGGTCCACGCTCTGGTCACATCCCGGCTGGATTACTGCAACGCACTCTACGTGGGGCTGCCCTTGAAGACGGCCCGGAAGCTCCAGCTGGTGCAGCGGGCGGCAGCCAGGTTAATAACGGGAGCGGCTTACAGGGAGCGTACAACCCCCCTGCTAAGCCAGCTCCACTGGCTGCCGATATGCTACCGAGCCCAATTCAAAGTGCTGGTTTTGACCTACAAAGCCCTAAACGGTTCTGGCCCAATCTACTTGTCCGAACGTATCTTCTCCTATGAGCCAGGAAGATCCCTAAGGTCATCTGGAGAGGCCCTGCTCTCGGTCCCGCCTGCCTTACAGGCACGGCTGGTGGGGACGAGGGACAGGGCCTTCTCGGTGGTGGCTCCTCGGCTGTGGAACTCCCTCCCCAGCGATATCCGGCAAACCCCATCCTTCCTGGGATTTAGAAGAAAACTAAAAACTTGGCTCTGCGCCCAGGCATTCAGCGAATAAGTTCATTGGCTGATGTAATCAGGTCGCAAATCTGTAATTTTAGCAGTACTGAATGACAGAGGATGGTGCAATATCGCTGCCTTGCAGCGTTTTAATTTTTGTATACTTTTTATCATGTTTTTATCATGTTTTTATCATGTTTTAATTGTTTTGTTTTATAGTATATTTGTTGCTGGCCCTCGTGGCAGAATGTAAGCCGCTCTGAGTCCCCTCGGGGAGAAGGGCGGGGTATAAATGCATGTAATAAATAAATAATAATAAATATGGTTTGTTTTGCTTGCAACTTTTCAATATATTATTAGTAGTAGTAATATTAGTAATATTGGTATTAGGTAAAGATTTTCCCCTGACATTACATCCATCGTATCCGACTCTGGGGGTTGGTGCTCATCTCCATTTCTAAGCCGAAGAGCCGGCGTTGTCCATAGACGCCTCCAAGGTCATGTGGCCGGCATAACTGCATGGTGCGCCGTTACCTTCCCACCGGAGAAGTACTTTTTGATCTACTCACATTTGCATGTTTTCAAACTGCTAGATTAGCAGAAGCTGGGGCTAACAGCAAGTGTTCGCTCCGCTCCGCGGATTCAAACCTGCGACCTTTAGGCCCACAAGTTCAGCAGCTTAGCACTTTAACACACTGTGCCACTGGGGGCCCCAGTATTGGTATTATCCCTAGCTTTTCTCTCTCGATCCAGACCCAAAGTGGCTTTCCGGCCATCCCATTATGACTGTCTCCAAGGCCTTGCTGTTGGACTAAAACTCTCCAAATCACCCAGACAGCATGACTATGGTATATGTTGGTTTGGGAATTTTGGGGCTGTTAGTCCAACAATATTAATTCCCCCAATCTTTTCCAAGGATGTTGAAACAAACCTGGTGTTGGATGCTAGAAAGCCAAAGGACTTCAAAGGGAGATTATTAGAGATAATGCTGAGTTACCGTGCAGTCTATCACCAGAGGCTTAAAGCGGGATGAAGGTTTGTTATCACAGGACATGTTTTAAGTGGCTGACTTACCGTCAGGATGTTTGTGCTATTAGCAGAGGGATTTATCACCATCCAGTGTTAATAATGCCATTGTTGTCATTGGTACTTTTTGCATTTAATTTCCCTTTGACTTTCCTGCCTAAGATTTCCATTATAAACATTGATAGTATATCCTGGACTTGGGGTGCATCTACACTGTAGAATTAAGGCAGCTTGGCACCACTTTAGCTGTTACACTCAATGCTATGCAATCATTGGGACTGTAGTTTTACATACATACTCTGTTTAAGAGAAGCCATGTGGCACAATGGGCTAAACCCTTGCGCCGGCTGGACTGCTGACCTAAAGGATGCTGTAGAACAAATTTAGTTTGATGCTTCTTTGGTCCAATGCTCTGGAATCAGGAATTGTAGTTTGGCAACTACTCAGTGTCAGATAAATTTTTTTTTATCGTGTCAGAAGCAGCTTGAGAACATACCACAAGTCACTTCTGGTGTGAGAGAATTGGCCATCTACAAAGACGTTAACAAAGATGTGTTACCATCCTGCTGGGAGCCTTCTCTCATGTCCCCACAAGCTAGAGCTAACAGACGGGAGCTCACCCCATCTGCTAGGGTTGCTGACCTGAAGCTTGCTGGTTTGAATCCACAAGATGGGGTGAGCTCCCGCCTGTCAGCTCTAGCTTGTGAGGACATGAGAGAAGCTTCCCAGCAGAATGGTAACACATCCAGGCGTCCTCTGGGCAACGTCTCTGTAGAAGGCCAATTCTCTCACACCAGAAGCGACTTGCAGTATGTTCTCAAGTTGCTTCTGACACGATAAAAAAAAAATCATCTCTGACATTGAGTACTTGCCAAACTACAATTCCTGATTCCAGAGCATTGGACCAAAGAAACATCAAACTACATTCATTCTACAGCATCCCTTTGGGGGCCTGGGTCAGAATGATCTTTTTTATTACCAGCTATATTATCTCACGAAGCGTTCAGGACAAACAGAGTCTGGGCTGGAGGGAAAGTCAGGTGCTTGTTTATAGGAGCCATGTCTCGGCTGGTAAGCCTTTGCCAGCTTTTAAGTGTCCTGAAGCGGAGAGAGGAGGGTGCCAGAGGAGTTGGCTGAAACATACAGGCTCAGAGAAGCTGTTAATTGTAGCAATGTCAAGTTAAGATCTCTCAAGCCCTTGGTGCTGCAAGGAGTTGGCCATAAAAGGCAAACCAGGCAGGGAGATAGAGGTTTAATATGTTAAACCTTGTGCCACATCAGAGATGCTGCGGTGTATTTTTATCTCCTTAAGAGGAGTGTTCAGATCTGAGGTATCATGTCCAGATTTTGGAGAACCCTCTAATAATAATAATAATAATAATAATAATAATAATAATAATAATAATAATAATAATAATACAATAATAAAACAATAGACATTGACAAAATTACGATCTGCCAACTGCAAAAGGCCACCCTACTGGGATCTGTGCGCATCATCCGAAAATACATCACACAGTCCTAGACACTTGGGAAGTGTTCAACTTGTGATTTTATGAAACAAAATCCAGCATATCTATCTTGTTTGCTGTCATACAATAATAATAATAATAATAATAACAACAACAACAACAACAACTTTATTTTTATACCCCGCCTCATCCCCCTGAAGGGATTTGGGGTGGCTCACATGGGGACGAGCCCTGCATCAACATAAGCTAAAACACAATCCATGAATTAAAACAATATAATCGGGTGAGAAGGGCTGGATGTAAATATTGGAAATAAATAAATAAATATAAGTATTGGTGCATCTACACTGTAAAATTAATGTAGTTTAACACCACCTTTGACAGCCATGGCTCAATGCTGTAGAATCATAGCAGCTGTAGTTTTGCAAGGTCTTCAGCCTTTTCTTCCAAACAGTACATCACCAAACTACAACTCCCAGGATTCCATAACTTTCAGCCATGATAGTCCAAGTGGTGTCTAACTGCATTCGTTCTACAGTGTAGATCAATGGTTCCCAACCTGTGGGTCCCCAGGTGTTTTGGACAGTTTACCAGCTGTTAGGATTTCTGGGAGTTGAAGGCCAAAACATCTGGGGACCCACAGGTTGGGAACCACTAGTAGATGCACCCCAATTCAGAGTTTTTAATCTGTAGCAAAGGGTGACCAACTTGTTGTCCTCCAGCTACGGTTGGCTTGAAACCCTTGTTTGGCCAATTGCAGAATTGCCTCCTAAAACATCTGGAAGTTTATAGTTCTCCTATTCATGCAGTGTGCTTTCATAGCTCCAAGGCTTTTGTGGGGGATTTGAGGTCTTTGAAGATGGGCTCTCTGTCTGCTCTTCTCCATCCCTCTTTCTCCTTTGCTCTGATAAGAATCAGCCAGCTTTGGTATTTTCCTTTGCGTAACCAGCGAGATTGGCTTAGTAGGAAATCAGACTGCAGGGAGCAAAGGAAGCTGACCTTCTGCAGATAAAACCTTGGTCACAATGGGAAACCTGTTGCCAGGCAAACCCTGATAAACTTGGAAATAAAGGGGGCATACATTAATGCAGTTTGGCACCCTTTTAACTTTCACAATGTCTTTGGAGTTGTAGTTTTGCAAGGTCTGTAGCCTTTTCTGCCCAAGAGTGCAAAATGACAACTTCTTGAATCCATAGCACTGAGCCAAGGCAGTTAAAGTGGGGTCAAGCTGCATTCATTCTACAGTGCAGATCAGTGGTTCCCAACCTTTGGGCCTCCAGGTGTTTTGGACTTCAGCTCCCACAATTCCTGGCTGGGATTTCTGGGAGTTGAAGTCCAAAACACCTAGAGGCCCAAAGGTTGAGAACTACTGGTGTAGATGCACCCAATGACAGATGTAGAGTGAGATGTGAATAGATGTAGAGGCTGGATTCAATGGAATACACGTTTCCAAAGCCTGTGCCGTAGGGCATTGCTCCCAGACCCATATGGCAGGAAATTGTCCCATGCAGCTGTTAAACAAGAAATAGGCCAGTGATGTGTCTACACCTGAAGGATGAGTAATCCTCCTCTTTGATTGCTGATAGTCTCATCAAAGGGCTTGTGGTTTTAGGGTGGACATGCCGGCACTTGGCTATTGGATCAGAAACCATCCCAAAAGCCTGCCTGCATTTTCTTTGCATGACATGTAGGACTCTGTGTCCGTGCATCATGTTTGCCTTGGTTCTTTCCAAGGAAGAGGTCCAAGCCTTGCAGCTGTTGATGTTGCGTGTGCCTTCATGTCCAGTCTGACTTACGGATATCCTCTCCAAGGGGTTGGTCAGGTCTCTAGAAAGGAGGTTCGCCATTGCCTACGTCTTAGACCATGGTCCATGTTTTAGGATGCATCTGCATTGGTGAATTAATGTAGTTTGACAGCACTTTAAGCACACTAGCTCAATGCTGTGGAATCCTTGCAGTTGTCGTTTCATGAGGCACCAGCACTCTTTGGCAAAGAATGCTAAAGACGTGTTGTTGAAGGCTTTCATGGCCGAAATCACAGGGTTGTTGTGTGTTTTCCAGGCTGTATGGCTATGTTCCAGAAGCATTCTCTCCTGATGTTTCACCCACATCTATGGCAGGCATCCTCAGTAGTTGTGAGGTATATTGGAAAAAGCTAAGCAAGGAAGGGTTGTTATGTGTTTTCTGGGCTGTATGGCCATGTTCCAGAAGTATTCTCTCCTGACATTTCGCCCACATCTATGGTAGGCATCCTCAGAGGTTGTGAGGTACTTCCATAGATAATGCCTGCCATAGATGTGGGCAAAACATCAGGAGAGAATACTTCTGGAACATGGCCATCCAGCCCGGAAAACACACAACAACCCTGAGATTCTGGCAATAAAAGCCTTCGACAACACATTAAGCAAGGAAGGTTTATATATCTGTGGAAGGTCCAGGGTGGGAGAATGCTAAGACCTCATGAAACTAACACACTCATGATTCCATAACACTGAGCCATGGCAGTTAAAGTGATGTTAAACTGTGTTAATTATACAGTGTAGATTCATCCATAGTCCAGCACTCAAACCCCACAATGCTGGACCTCTAGGCATTTTCTAGGCCCTGCAACCCAACTCTTTGGTATGATTCTTGCAGAAGTTTTTCACTCAATAATGTTGTTTCTGCATATCCATGCAAAGTCCACTGATACTGAGGTTGTATGTATTTAGAAATCTTTGGGAGACTTCTAATGCCTCACCAAACTATAAATCCCAGTATTCTGGAGAACAGCTAATCTGGAACCATAGTTTCGTAATGTTGTGTGTGCTTGTGTTACATTGGATGCTATTCTGTATAATCATATTATAGTCTCTGGATTGTTTAATGATTCTCCCTAAAGCCACATTTCTGGAAATGTCCACATTTTGTTGCTTCATTTTCCCCTCTTTTTCAAAGTTGGTCAAACCCATTAGGACCTTTGGTGGAGCACAGATGTGTAATGTGGTCTCATCCAGATGCACCTGCCTGGGACTTGAATCCAAATGTCAAATAATTTCCTAGGACAATTCTCACTTGCCAGTAGTGTGCTCTGCAGATTGTTGGGCTCTTTTTTGTGAGCCATATTTACACATCTTAATTGCCATCTGTTTTTCAGTGTCATTTTTTTTCCAATCCTAAATCCTTAATTTTAGCCCGCAAACTTTTGGACTCATTCCCCCAAGCAAAATTCGCTCCGCTGGAACTATGCGCTGTTCATTATTCCTTGGATTCGACATCCCTTTGAAGCACTTTGGTGACCTATTTGAGGAACATCCAAAATGGAACATTATGTTATGAGGGCCATCATGTTTTAAGGAGCACAAAGACATGTGTTTAGTTTTTTGGGTCAACAAATGTTGTTGCAGAGTAACCATGTTCTTGTCTCCTGGAAAAGTCCTGTAAAATGGGAGCTGGTTACTTTGATTCAGTACGAGTTTGAGAAAAGCACTTTTAGTGTTACAAGAAGGACCAGGATGTCCAATGGATATGTTGACTGACCGGGGCCTTTGGAGAGTTGTAGTTCCAGAGTGACCTTCCAACCTCTTTCAAATATAGTGGTGTTCCCCAACCTATTGTCTTCTTAATATTTGGATTACAAACTCTAGATTTCTGGCAATAATCGTAAATCATTTGTCTGGAAGCAAAAACAGGCCATAATCCTAAGTATCTGGAAGGTGATGGAGAAGGGAAGGTTACGTATGAGACACGAACTGTGCATATTCAAATGTCATGAAGCTCATTCAGAGAAAATGGAGAAACCAAGAACCATGGGTTCTTTGGAGGAAAGGCAGGCCATAAAAACAAATAACCAAGAAGGAAGAAGTGAGAATGGTTTATCTTTAGAGAAGAACATCCAGGTTGGTCTTCAAACCAGCTTCTGTGGGGAGGAGTTGAGCAAACCTGTAGAGAGGGAATGAAGAGTCTCCAAAGCTCCAAAGAGCTGTCACATAGAACGTGGGGTGATATTTCTTAAAGCAAGCTGAATGCATGCAGAGAAAGGGACCCATATAGCCTTCCAGTTTGCAGAAAACCAAGCAGTTCCATTGTGAATGGTTTCAGCTTGAATACCTTGTTGCAGCTTGGGAGGCCTCTCATCTCCTGGACCTGGATATGACAGAGGTGTGCCTTCCCTTTCTTCTCTCCCTCCGTGGTCAGGGCAGTGGCAGTTGAGATGGAGGGAGGTCCTTTCATTGGCTTCCAAGCTTAGACACGTTGGATTTACTACTGCTTCTTCTACTATCACTTTGTCACTAGGGCAAAGGCAGTTGGGATGGACAGAAGACCTTTCATCCCCTTCTGGGCCTAGGCATGATGGAACTCTGCATGTCTCTTCTCTCCCTTCAAGGCCAAAGAAGTCGCATTTGGGATGGAGGGAAGGCTTTTCATCTACTTCTGTGCCTTACGCTTCCTATTTATACCCTGTTTTAGGGGAAAGGCCTTTTTTGGGCTTTAATGGCCCAATGGAGTGTGAGATAAGACATATGACCATGTATAAATATGAAAGAGGAAGTCAACGTGAGGAGGGAGCAAGCTTGTTTTCTGCTGCCCTGGAGACTAGGATGTGGAACAATGGCTTCAAACCACAGGAAAGGAAAAGGCCCATGCTGGTTTTCCATGGAACATCAGGAATACCCAAAATAAATGTTGGAAATGTAAAAAAACAAGAAGGGACTTACTTCTATATCTGGTGGACTTGCCCAGAAATAAAAGAATTTTGGAAAATACATGAAGAATCACAGAAAATATTACAAAAATCATTCCCAGTGAAGCCAGAATTTTACTTACTTGGACTAACGGAGAAGACAATAAACTTTAATCAGAATGAGGATATTATTTTTACATATTCAGTGACAGCCGCAAGAATAACCTTTGCGAGATATTGGAAACAAAAAGAAATCCCAACAAGCAAACAATGGTTAGAGAAATTGGACGAAATATATGACATGGACAAGTTAACATACTTAATGAAATCAAGCAGAGGAAATGCAATAAAAAGGACAGACTGGGAAAAATATGAAGAATATAAGAAAAAGTCAAAGGAAAATTAAACAAAAGGAGAATCTGAGAATGGAAATTATGAAATAGACCAGAATATTAAGGAAAAACAGATAAGAAATGAAAACAAAGAATAGAAAACGGAAGACCAAACAGGACTTTTTACCCTGCTATATCCCCTTATCCTAGATTACTTACCTATATCCCTGCTTTTCTCTTTTTCTTCTTACCCCTTTATTCAACTTCCACCCCCAACCTTTCCTCACTTACCTTCCCTTTTTAAACATGTACATGAAAGAAACCATGAATAAAAATTAATAAAATAAAATAAAAAACCACAGGAAAGGAGATTCCACCTGAACATTAGGAAAAACTTCCTCACTGTGAGAGCCGTTCAGCAGTGGAACTCTCTGCCCCGGAGTGTGGTGAAGACTCCTTCTTTGGAGACTTTTAAAGAAAGGCTGGATGGCCATATGTTGGGAGTGCTTTGAATGAGATTTTCCTGCTTCTTGGTGGGGGTTGAACTGGATGGCTTAAGAGGTCTCTTCCAACTCTATGATTCTATAAAATGTAGTGGAAATGTCCCCATTTGAGGAGGCAATTGAAAATATCTCCAATGGCTATGAAATGATCCTGTGACAGTTGCATGCCAGTTGCATGCCAGACTTTGCAAAGGAATCCACTACACCACAAACAAGGGAGGTACAAGCTATTGTGCTCCATTGGAAAAGGCCCATGCTAGTTTTCCATGGAACATCAGCCTCATCCCGTGCTGGTTGTTTATTCACCTGGGTTGCAGCTGGATTGTAAAAAGTTGGAATGGATACATGACAGAGCATCCTGAAACCCAGATGAAGGCTGACTTCTCCTCAGAGGAGGACAGGTGTCCAGACTGGAGCTGCAGGAGACTCGGGCTCACTTTGTTTAGAACAAGGAGGTCAGGCTGGTGGGATTTCCAGAGCGCCCAACTTGCCAGAGATTCCTCTCTGTTCTGGGTTGAGATAAACTTAGCCGGAGCAAGGATGAGCTCACCCCGCAGCTGTGTGAGACTCTGCTGGCGGAGGAACAGACAAGGAGAGCACAGAACGGTGGATGTTTCCCACCGCTGCACTATTATCTTGCTGCTTTATGAGCATAACATCTGACCAGGCCTCTTCAGTATGCCCGGATTGGTTTCCTCTCCCCCTCATATGCCTCTAATCTCAGAGGATGTGGAGGTCTAACTGCATTAGGTCCTCCAGGAAGGTCTATGGTATGTTATCTCTGGGTGTTTATGATAGTATTATGCCGGAGGACTTAGTAATGTCTTCTCTAGGTTCATCAGTGTATAGCAGACGTGGGCAAACTTCAGCCTTCCGGGTGTTTTGGACTTCAACTCCCACAATTCCTAAATGTTGAGAGGGCAGAAGTTTACCCATGCCTGGTGTATAGTATGATGCAGCTGGAACAACTTGTCCATGCAGTTGGGTTCACAGTTATATGTGGTTTGTGTATCCTCAACAGATGCATTTATTTTGGAGCAGCAAAGAAAGAGGCCCTAGTCATTTTGAGCTAGTTAGGAATTATAGTTTTGCAAAGTCTTTATCTTTCTCTGCCCAAAGAGTGCTGATGCCACAAAAACTATAACTCCTAAGTTTTTCACCAGATAATAATAATAATAATAATAATAATAATAATAATAATAATAATAATAATAACTTTATTCTTATACCCCGCCCCATCTCCCGAGGGTACTCGGGGCAGCTTACATGGGGCCAAGCCCGGACACAAGAATATAAAAGCAAAACAATAAAACAGATCAATCCAGCTGGCTTGCTCTCCAGCCTGCTGTGGCGCAGGCTGGAGAGCAAGCCAGCTGAAACCAGCTGCAATGAATCACTCTGACCAGGAGGTCATGAGTTCGAGGCCTGCTCGGAACCTATGTTTGTCTTGTCTTTGTTCTATGTTAAAAGGCATTGAATGTTTGCCTTATATGTGTAATGTGATCTGCCCCGAGTCCCCTTCGGGGTGAGAAGGGCGGAATATATATGCTGTAAATAAATAAATAAATAAAACAATAAAACATCAAGCAACGATAAAAACAGTCATAGAATCATAGAATCATAGAATAGTAGAGTTGGAAGAGACCTCATGGGCCATCTAGTCCAACCCCCTGCCAAGAAGCAGGAAATCGCATTCAAAGCACCCCCGACAGATGGCCATCCAGCCTCTGTTTAAAAGCCTCCAAAGAAGGAGCCTCCGCCACAGTCCAGGGGAGAGAGTTCCACTGTCGAACAGCTCTCACAGTGAGGAAGTTCTTCCTGATGTTCAGGTGGAATCTCCTTTCCTGTAGTTTGAAGCCATTGTTCCGCGTCCTAGTCTGCAGGGCAGCAGAAAACAAGCTTGCTCCCTCCTCCCTATGACTTCCCCTCATGTATTTGTACATGGCTCTCATGTCTCCTCTCAGCCTTCTCTTCTGCAGGCTAAACATGCCCAGTTCTTTAAGCCTCTCCTCATAGGGCTTGTTCTCTAGACCCTTAATCATTTTAGTCGCCCTCCTCTGGACGCTCTCCAGCTTGTCAACATCTCCCTTCATCTGCGGTGCCCAAAATTGGACACAGTATTCCAGGTGTGGTCTGACCAAGGCAGAATAGAGAGGAGCATGACTTCCCTGGATCTAGACGCTATTCCCCTATTGATGCAGGCCAAAATCCCATTGGCTTTCTTAGCAGCCGCATCACATTGCTGGCTCATGTTTAACTTGTTGTCCACAAGGACTCCAAGATCTTTTTCACATGTACTGCTGTCTAGCCAGGTGTCCCCCAATCACATACAAAAATCACATACAAAAATCACATACAAAGATAAAATGATAAAATCATGGGTTGAATTCCAGATACAGTTTGAGGCCACTTTAACTGCGATGGCTCAATGCTGTGAGAGCTGGAGTTTGAGATGGTCTTCTCTGTCAAAGAGTACCGGTGTGTTGCTAAACTACAAATCCCAGAATCCCACAGCATTAAGCTATGGCAGTTAGGTAAAGGTAAAGGTTATCCCATTACATTAAGTCCAGTCATGTCCGACTCTGGGGTTTGGTGCTCATCTCCATTTCTAAGCTGAAGAGCCGATGTTGTCTGTAGATGCCTCCAAGGTCATGTGGCCAGCATGATTGAATGGAGCGCTGTTACCTTCCCTCCGGAGCAGTACCTATTGATCTACTCACATTTGCATGTTTTTGAACTGCTAGGTTGGCAGAACATGGGGCTAACAGTGGGTACTCATTCCGCCCCCTGGATTCGAACCTGCGACCTTTTGGTCAGCAAGCTCAGCAGCTCAGCGCTTTAACACGCTACGCCACTGGGGGCTCCATGGCAGTTAAAATGGTGTTAAAGCTGTATTGATTCTACAGTGTGGATGCATTCAAGTCACCCTTTCGTGCGATTGGGCAGCTATTAATGCTTGGCTGTGAAGCCAGCAAGGACTCTAAAAACCCAACTGCTCAATAGCAGGGCTCCCCTTTTGGATGGGTATGACTGAATCACGGAAGGCTTTGCACATGCTCTAAATATGACAGGAAGCTGAATGTTGGGATTCAAATGAGCGCCATTTTTTCTCTCCCTTAATAAAGACCTTTGTTCCTTTTGTTAATCCATTCGCTGTGCTATATACACTTCACCAAATCCGGATCATGGATGAAGACCGTTGAGCATGTGCGAAGGCTGCTCAGATCTGATCACATCTATATTTGGAAATGGAAGGATCCGAGTGGAAAAAAGTTACAAGTTTTGGAAAGGGGGAAAATAAGGTCCTGGCACATAATCCAGAATGGAAACTATAAGCCCTGCTCTTGGCAGGGTTCCCCCCCCCCCCCCAATTCCACCAAATGGGAAACAAAACAAAACTAACCAAATAGTTCTCACGTTAGATTTCGAGGCAGAGAACATAAGTTTAAGTCGTGTTTTCACATCAATTGTAGTTTTGCAAGGCTTTTAGACATCTCCTCCAAAGGGTACAGGTTTCTCACCCAAATACAACTCCCAGGATTCCATAGCATTGAGATATGGCAGTTGAAGTGGTATCAAATTGCATTAATTTTACAGACTCCCTGAACCAATGGTCAATTGGAAAACTTGACTTCCTACTTTTCTGTGCTCCAAATAGCCCTGAGGTTTGAAACCCAGCAGGGCAAATGTCCAACCATTCGTTGCCAGTTCCCATAAGGGCAATTATTTAAAAACTAAATGAAAATAAACTAAATTGACTGAGAGAACGGCTAGGGACAAAATGTTTTACACGAAACCTTTGCATCCCTTTAAAATCTCTTGTGTGGAACAGCTAGGTCACTGGGTTGCTATGAGTTTTCCAGGTTGTATGGATGAGCAGGGATTTGAAAACCTAGGCTCAATGCTATGGAGTCCTGGAAGTTGTAGTTTCCCAAGGTCTTGAAGATTCCCCATCAAAGAGTTTGGGTGTCTCACCAGATTACAACTCTCACCATACCACAGTATTATGCCATCATAGTCAAAGTGATGTCCAACTGTAGATGGACACAATGAAGGCTAAAGTTGTGTTGCCGAAGGCTTTCACGACCAAAATCACTGGGTTGCTGTGAGTTTTCCAGGCTGTATGGCCAGGATCCAGAAGCATTCTCTCCTTACATTTTGCACACATCTATGACAGGCATCCTCAGAGGTTGTGAGGTCTTTTGGAAATGAGGCAAGTGGGGTTTATATATCTGTGGAATAATGTCCAGGGTGGGAAAAATAACTTTTGTCCATTGGAGGCAAGTGTGAATGTTGCAATTGGCCAGCTCGATTAGCATTGAATAGCCTGGCAGCTTCAAAGCCTGGCAGCTTCCTGTCTGGGAGAATCCTTTGTCAGGAGAATGGACAAAGGTTTTTTTTTTTTTGCTTTAGTGTCAGCTCACCACAGCCGCTCCTGAATGAACACACAAGACTCTCTGTGATATCACCAGAAACTTTTACTGTAGGAAACATGAACATCAGAAAAGCCAAGAATGGGAGGCTCCGGCCAACCCTCCTTTATATACCCTCCCCCTCATTTGAACAGTCTCTTCCCGCTCAGTAAAACCCCGCGCAAATTCCCCGCCAAGTCCATCAGCCGTTTCTCCTCCGAGTCCTGGGACGCAGGTGTCTTATCAATGTCAGTGACCCTGAAACTCAGAGCCACATCCAGGCTCTAGTAGCAGGGTTCTGACATGGCGTCCTCCTCCCCTTCGTCCTGGAAGGAAAAGGTTAAACACAACTATTGTTCTCCGCTGTCCAGAGTTCCTTTATACTTTTTTAACAGGCTGCAATGGAATACCGGGTGTACCTTTCCTAGGTCCTTTGGTAGCCTCAGCTCATAGGTCACTTCGTTTATTCTTTTTGCTACCCTGAATGGCCCTATATAGCGTGGAGCCAATTTCTTGGATGGGAACCCCAATTTCAGGTTTTTTGTGCTCAGCCAAACCAGATCTCCTTCGCCCAATTTGTCCCCCTCTCGGCGCCTACGATCCGCAAAGAGCTTGTACTTCTTTTGTGTTTCCCGCAATGCCTCTACCACGGTTCGCCACCCTTGCTTGATTTTGGCCGGCCATTCCTCGTCGGTCTGGCCCTCCCCTTCCTTCCACTCGGGTAGCCTGGGGAAAGGTGCCACCTCCTGTCCGTATACTATTTCGAATGGGGCACGACCTGTGGCCGAATGTACGGCCCCGTTAAAAGCCATCTCAGCAAACGGAAGAAGGTCCGCCCAATCATCCTGTCTATAATTGGTGTACATCCTTAAGAATTGGCACAGTGTCTGTTGAGTACGTTCGACCCCCCCGTTGGTCGCGGGATGAAAGGCCGAGCTCAGGTTCCTTTCTGCTCCTAACAGCTGTAAGAATTTTCCCCAAAATTTTGCAGTAAATTGGACTCCCCGGTCACTAATTATCTTGTCGGGACACCCATGTAGGCGATATACGTGCTTCACATACAAATCAGCAAGTTTTTCAGCTGAAGGAAGTTTTGGCAGAGCCACAAAGTGTGCCTGTTTTGAGAATAAGTCCAATATTGTCCAAATGTATCTGTGGCCTCTGCTGGGGGGTAGTTCGCCTACAAAATCCATGGCTACGCATTCCCATGGCCTCATGGGCTCTACCACCTTCTGCAATAGCCCCTGGGGCTTCCCCGGTGGTGTTTTTCCCTCTGCGCATAATTCACACTGCGTGACGTACCCCCTGGCGTCTTTCCTCATTCCGGGCCACCAGCATTGTTTGGCCAACAGTTTAATAGTCCTGGTGGGGCCTAGATGACCCGCACCCTTGTTATCATGGTACTTCCTTAACATTTCTCGTCTTAAACATTCAGGAATATACAATTTCTTATTTACAAACACCAAATCCCCACACAATTCTCCCTTTTCTTTGTTTGTTTGTAACCATTTGTCCATTCCATACGCTCGCTTCAACTCTTCCTCCCATATTTCTCCTCCCCCCGTGGAAATGGCAGTGCGTTTGTTTTCCTTGGCCGCTTGTGCTCGAGTTAGTACTGCCAGGCCCCATTGCTTATCAAGAAAAATACTCCCTTCAGATTCCTGAATTCCTCCCCCGTGCTGAGGCATCCGAGAGAGAGCGTCAGCGAGTATATTATGTTTCCCCTGGAAGAATCTGAGTCTGAAATCAAAACGGCTGAAATATTGGGCCCATCTAATTTGCTTCGCTGATAGTTTACGAGGGGATCTTAGATACTGTAAATTTCTATGGTCAGTCCACACCTCAAACGGTGTTCCACTTCCTTCCAGGAAGTGTCTCCAGCACTCTAGTGCTTTTAGAATCGCTAAGGCTTCTCTCTCCCAAATCGGCCAGTTTTTTTCTGTATCACTAAACTTTTTTGACAGATAGCCACATGGCTTCAGGTTCCCCCCCTCGTCTTTCTGTAGCAGAACTGCCCCATATGCCCGGTCTGATGCATCGCAATGTAATACAAAGGCTTTAGACATATCAGGGTGCTGTAGGACAGGCTCCTCCGTAAAACGCTTTTTAAGGGCTTCGAAAGCTTCCTGGCATTCTATTGTCCAGGTCAGTTTGGCCCCTGGGGCCTTCACTTTGGCTGTTTCTCCCCTACCTTTAGTCTTTAACAAATCCGTTAATGGCAAAGTGAGGCGCGCAAAGTCCTTGATAAATGTTCTATAGAAGTTTGCGAACCCTAGGAAGGATTGCAGCTGCTTCCGTGTTTTGGGGGCTTCCCACCCCCTCACGTCTTCTACCTTCGCAGGGTCCATCGCCACTCCCTGGGAGGAAATCCTATACCCCAGAAAGTCTATCTGGTCTTTATTGAACTCGCACTTGGCAAGCTTCGCATACAGTTTTGCTTCTCTCAACTTTTGCAGGACTTCCCTGACTAGTTCTACGTGTTGCTCCTTAGTCCGAGATACTAACAATATGTCATCTAAAAAAACAAAGACTCCCTTGTACAACAATGGATGCAACACTTCGTTGATTAATTGCATGAACGCGGCGCCTCCGCCGCACAAACCGAAAGGGAGCACACGATAATTGAATAATCCGAATGCACAGGAGAAGGCCGTCTTCCACCTGTCCTCTGGTTTAATCTGCAATTTATGGTATGCTTCAATTAAGTCCAATTTAGTGAATATCTGTCCCTCCGATAACTGGGCGATCAAGTCCTTCACTAAAGGTAGGGGGTATTTATTTCCAGAACTGATTGCATTCAGGCCCCTGTAGTCAATGCAGAGCCTCAGCGTTTGGTCCTTTTTGCGCCTGAACAACACAGGCGCCCCTAGAGGGGAATTTGAAGGCTCTATGAAACCCCTCGCTAGGTTTTTATCAATGTATTTTCTCAGTTCCTCCTTTTCCCTAGCCGACATTGGGTATATTTTTGCCTTAGGAAGCTCTGCTCCTGGGACTAGCTCTATCTTCACTTCTACTCTCCGCTTCGGTGGGAAACTGTCTGCTTCCTTCTCATCAAATACGTCCACAAAATCCCGATACTCTGGGGGTAATTTATCTGCCAGTTCTGCTATCCTGATAGAGTCTTCCTCCCCCCTTTTCCCCGGCTCTCTCTCCACTTCCTGGCTCCCTTCTTCCAACTTCATCCTGAAGATCATGCTCTTATCCTCCCAGTTGATTTGCGGGTTGGCCTGCCCCAGCCATGGCATGCCTAGTATAACATTATAGCTGGCTATTTGTGATATCACAAATGACACCTTTCCTTCCCAACTCCCTATCTTACACTTTACATCTTCGGCACTGTACTTAGCTAATGATCCTGATGCTGTGGATCCGTCCAACTGCGAAAAAGCTATTGGGGATTCTAGGTTCGTTCTTTCGCATCCCAATCCCTCGGCTAATTCAGGGGAGATGATGTTCCTGGAACATCCACAATCCACAAATGCTTTGCAGGTTGCTTGTTTACTGCCACTTTCCAGCTGAATGGGGACCACTATCATGGCTTTGTCCTGACTTACCAACCCCCCCGAGTGGTGCCTCATCGGTGGTTCTTCCTCGGCGCGTTTCCCTGCCACGGCTCTTGGTTTGGGCGGGCCTCCGCCTTCCCCTTTTCTCTGCCAGCACTCGGCAGCCCTGTGGCCCAAACGGCCGCACACGAAGCAGCCCCTCCTGCTGGTGCTCACGTTCCCTGGCGGCTCCGTTCTCCTCCCGGCTGGGGTTGATCCCTCCTTCCGGCTCCCCTCTTTCATCTGCGGCCGCTGCTGTAGCCCTCCTCGGTGCCTCCTCGCCTGGGCCAGCGATGTCTCGACGCGCCCCGCCAGCTGAATCCATCCGCGCAGTGTGTCAGGCTCATCACGATGCACCGCCCAGGAGAGGATCTCCCGCCTGAGCCCCTCTTTGAAGAGTTCTATCTTTGTCACTGCAGACCATTCCGGCACCTTTTCAGCGAGGCATTGGAACTCCTCCGCATACTCAGATACCGACCTCTGCCCCTGGGAGACGGTCTTCAACTCCTCCCTCGCCCGGATCTGCTCCAGTGGATCTCGGAAACGGGTCTCCAGGGCCCCCATAAAGCGTCGGAGTGACCCCAGACATGGGTCGCGCCGCGCGTGTAGTTGAACGTACCAGCTGGCCGCTCCCCTCTTCAACACTGCACCAATGGCCCGTACCCGGCTGGATTCCGTTCTGAAAGTGTGGGCATTGTCCTCCATATAGCCCCTCACCGTGGTCAGGAAAAAATCCAGTTCAGAGGACTCTCCCCCAAACTCGATCCTTAGTTCCTCTCGTCTCGGTAGGGGTCCCTGTGGTGGCAATCCCCAATCCTCCGCCCGTCGCAAGCCCCCTTGCGGGCCAGTGGGCCCCGCTGCTGCTTCCCTTTGTCCTGTGCCACGCCCGGCATTCGCCAGGGGCACCAGGGTCTCAGTTGGGAGCGTAGCCGGGATTCTCGGAGGCTTTTCCCCTTCGTCGTCACTCTCCTCCACCCGCGTCAGGCTCGTTTGGATCTTGGGCCGGGCACCGGGCTCCTTTCGCATTTCCCTTCCCTTCGGTGCTGGGAGGTCTGCAAAGCCCTGGCTGCTTCCCATGCTCACGTCCCACATTGAGCTAGCCCGGAGTTCCCATCCTCGCTCCGGCTCCGCCAAAACCGCCAGGCGCTCCATCGCCCTCGACATCACTGCCAGGGTGGTCTCCATCGCCGACATCCTCTCCTCCAGAAACACCATCTTTTGCGGGCCTGGGGAAGGTGAACCTTCCTCTCCTCCGGTGCTATCTCCCCGCACCACTCCGCGCCTCTGGGTTACCCCATTTGGCTGGGCATAAGCGGTGGATGACGCCAGGGCCGCCAGCTGGTGGAACTCAGCGTCCGTCTCGGGAGTGGCCCTTTCCGACCTTCCTCCTCCGGCGCCCAAGAGCTCTTCATCCTCCACTTGCATGTTACACCTCACCGCTACAGCGGGATGGTGTCCGTATTCTTGGCTTAGTGTCAGCTCACCACAGCCGCTCCTGAATGAACACACAAGACTCTCTGTGATATCACCAGAAACTTTTACTGTAGGAAACATGAACATCAGAAAAGCCAAGAATGGGAGGCTCCGGCCAACCCTCCTTTATATACCCTCCCCCTCATTTGAACAGTCTCTTCCCGCTCAGTAAAACCCCGCGCAAATTCCCCGCCAAGTCCATCAGCCGTTTCTCCTCCGAGTCCTGGGACGCAGGTGTCTTATCAATGTCAGTGACCCTGAAACTCAGAGCCACATCCAGGCTCTAGTAGCAGGGTTCTGACACTTTAGTATCCCATGTGAGCATTTTGTTGCTCAACACTTGGATGGGTTTTGATGCTCTGCTGTCTTTCTCTTGTGATTATTTGCACTTTTCCAAATTAGCTCAAGGCCGAAGCACTATTTTAAGCCCTGCCAAACAGACCTTGCAGTTAACTAGCACATGGTAATATCACTGGTTTTAATGGGCCATATCACTTACAACTTCAAGTTATTTGGGTTTCAGGAACTGATATAGAGATGAAAGAAAACGCTTTGCCCCACATTTCCCCCCTTTTCATGCCCAGGTTCATTTCAATATCGTTTGAATGCAGGAATGGCATAAGGTACATAAAATAGAGGATTTAATGGGACAAAGGGAGGGGGAAACAGAAGTGAGAAATGACTTGCAGTGTTCTGCTTTGGTAACTATAGTTTTACCTCTAACACTAAAGACTGCGACCCATTGCTTTTGAAAAGATTATATGATATTATTTCTGGTACCTACTTTTTGCTTGATATCCAAGCAGTGTTTCTTATAAATCAGAGTACGGTCCAGAGTAACTCCCAGATATGTGGGTGTGCTGCAATGCTCTAGCGGGATTACTTCCCAGGTAATTCTCAGATCTCAAGATGCTTGCCTGTTTTTAAGATGAAAAGCACATGTCTGCATTTTAGATGGATTAGGAATCAGCTGGTTTTCTCTATAATAGGCAGTAAGAGCGCATAAAGCTTCAGTTCAACCTTTTCAAAGCTCCCTGTTTGAGCAGTGATGGCACAATCGGCAGCATCGATGAAACGAAAGCTGACTGGCACAACCTGGGGATCACAGCCAGACACAGTGAAGACATCTGTCCTTGTGCTTTGCTACTCTGCTGCTGAATACGCATGGCCAGTGTGGAATACATCGCACCATGTTAAAACAGTGGATGTGGCTCTTAATGAGACATACCGCATTATGTCTATGCCCTCCACCTCTGGAGGAATTATACAGTTTAGCTGGTATTGCACCACCTGACATCCATCAGAAAGTAGCAGCTTGTAATGCAAGGACCAAGGCATTGACTTCTCCTCTGTTCAGATATCAGCCAGCAAGCCAACACCTTAAGTCAAGAAATAGCTTTCTAAGATCTACATAGATATTCGCAGGAACACCTTAGCAAGCAAGAGTCCAAAAGTGGCAGGCTAAAACCCGGAACCTCAATCAGTGGCTGATACCAGATGAGAAACTCCCTCCTGGGCAGAAGCCTGAGTGACTTGTAGGGCACTGAACAGACTGCACTCTGGCACCACGAGATGCAGAGCGAATCTTAAGAAATGGGGCCACAAAG
This sequence comes from Anolis carolinensis, assembly GCF_035594765.1. Lineage (NCBI taxonomy): Eukaryota > Metazoa > Chordata > Lepidosauria > Squamata > Anolidae > Anolis > Anolis carolinensis. The sequence goes on along the minus strand of NW_026943823.1, from coordinate 13,075,733 downwards.
TGGAGTCCACATTATGCGAGTGTGGAGAAGAGCAGATCACTTACTATGATACAACCTACGATACAAGGGAGGACCTTCTCTCAGCAACACCAGAGGCACTCCAAGTGGCCAGCTTCTAGTCAAAGGAAATCTAGTATAATGCCAAGCTTTTAACTTTGTTTGTTTGTTTTTTTAATATATTATAACTGTATCCTGGAAGTGATTTTCCCCTCCAAAACAAAGTACAGTATCCAAGCTAAAGGGGCTGGCAGAAGCTTGGATAAGCGAATATCTTGGATAATAAGGAGAGATTAAGGAAAAGCCTATTAAACGGCAAATTAGGTTATGATTTTACAAATTAAGCACCAAAACATCATGTTTTACAACAAATTTGACAGAAAAAGCAGTTCAATACACAGTAATGTTATGTTGTAATTACTGTATTTACGAATTTAGCACCAAAATATCATGATATATTGAAAACATTGACTACAAAAATGGCTTGGATAATCCAGAAACTTGGATAAGCGAGGCTTGGGTAAGACTCTACTGTATCTGCAAAAAGTAGCAGCAGTGCCACTTTTGCTGGCTATTTTTGGAAGGTTGCTTTCTAACATTGGAACAAGAAGTTACATTTCTAGTATTTATAACAAACAAGGGAAACAAATTACCTTTTGAATGCAACATGCCAAGCTTTGAGAATAAATACATGCAACAAATTAAGAAAAGAATAAACAAATCAGGGTTTTTTAAAAAAAAAATCACCAAAGTAGCTTCTTCCCAATTGCATTTTCGATGTAGATTTCAAACATGAACAACAGCATGAAAGTCAGAGCATAATTTTAAGGGTCCTGCCTGTACTTTTGTTCTAAATCCTATTCTAGGAGAAAAGCAGGATACAATAATGATGATGATGATGATGATGATGATGATGACCCAGGCTTTGAAGCTGCAAGGCTATTCAATGCTAATCAATGTGGCCAATTGCAACATTCACACTAGCCTCAAGCAGACAAGAGTTCTTTCTGCCACCCTGGACATTATTCCATAGATATATAAACTCCACTTGCCTTGTTTCCAACAGACCTCACAACCTCTGAGGATGCCTGCCATATATGGGGGCCAAACATCAGGACAGAATGCTTCTGGAACATGTCCATATTGCCCGGAAAACTCACAGCAACCCAGTGATTCCTGCCATGAAAGCCTTGGACAACACATAATAATACTATGTTTGTTAGTAAAGCAGGTGTAAATCTTTCTTGTTGCCATTGTGCTCCCCTCTCTGCCATCTAAATACCACTTCGGATGGCATCTATTCAGTTTGGGGAATTAATTGCTCCTTTCCCGCCGAGTTCCAAATGCAAATGTGGTGCTACAAAAGAGAAAGGGTTTGTATGGTTATCTTGCCCTCCGCCAAGTTGTGCAAAAGTGGCCCATGTTTTCTAACACGGCTGTCTGCTCTCTCCCTTTCAAGTTGGTGGTGCCATTCTCTCCCTGGGTTTCCAGGCAGATTTGCACAGCTTTCTCTATGAAACACCTTTGAAATCTCAGAAACCATCTTGCCTTTTGAGCGCCGGCTTCTCCAGTGCAATTGGGTTGCATTTGGGTTTGCAAACAGCTGACTCGATAAAACTAGGTGAGGAATGCGAAAGTTTAATCGGGCAGCGGGGTTCAGCTTTGCTTGAAATGTGGCGATTATGTAAGGGCCATTCATTTCGACATCTTCACTCTTCATTAATTCAGGGCATCCATGATAGCACATTTTGTCTAATAACAAGCATTCAATTTGCGGCGTATCTCAGAGATTGGAACTAACTTCTTTGTAATCGATCCTTTTCCCCAGTAATGCAAGTGCTGGCTGAATTTGATATGTAACTGTAACTTTCATTTACTTCTGTAGTTATTTTAAGTTGGCTAATGAAGGGTCTGTGTGCCACGTTTGGTACAGATCCATCAAGTAATGGATTTGGATAGATAGATAGATAGATAGATAGATAGATGGATAAGTACTAGGTAGATATTGGTGTCAGAAGCGACTTGAGAATATGCTGCAAGTCGCTTCTGGTGTGAGAGAATTGGCTGTCTACAGAGATGTTGCCCAGGGGATGCCTGGATGTGTTACCTTCTTGCTGGGAGGCTTCTCTCATGTACCCGCAAGCTAGAGCTGACAGATGGGATTCGAACCATCAACCTTCAGGTCAGCAACCCAACCTTCAAGTCAGCAGTTCAGCTGGCACAAGGGTTTAACCCATTGCTCCACCACAGCTCCATGCACTGTCTTAACTCCAGTTAACAGCCTCCCTTAGACAAGACCTGCAACTTCAATGGGATTTATCACTGGTGCAGTCATCCCCTCTTATCTGTGGGTCTCCTTTACATGGTTTCAGTTACTTATTGGTTAATGGCAGCCAAAAAATATTGCAAAATCCCTCTTATCAGTGGGTTTGCTTTCCACCATCACAGTTCCTTGCTATCAACTTAAAATTACTATTAGTTTCAATGTGATTTTTGTTTCCAGATACCATGGAAAGAAGACACTCAGAAAATAGGGAAATTCCAATCAGGAAACAATCGGGACCATCTCCCAACAAAGAATTCCCCCAGGCAGAAAGCAGCCAGGCTTTAAAGCTACAAGGCCACTCAGTGCTAATCAAGGCAGTCAATTACAACATTCACACTAGTCTCCAACAGACAAGAGTTCTTTCTCCCACCCTGAGCATTATTCCACAGATATATAAACCCTACTTGCCTAGTTTCCAACAGACCTCACAACCCCTGAAGATGCCTGCCATAGATGTGGGCAAAATGTCAGGAGAAAATGCTTCTGGAACATGGCAATACAGCCTGGAAAACTCACAGCAATCCATGGGAGGTCTTGGAATATGCCCAGCATGAATAAGTAGAAACTGTTTGCTACTTATTCGACTGTTGAACTCAAACTGGGGCTAGAAACTGAATATAGGTCTTTATTTTCAAACTGTTTGGACTATGACTCTGGAGGGTTTGAAACCCAAGGGATGACCTTGGGAACCCTTTGAAACTCTTTGGGTGATCTTGGGAACCTGTTGAAACCCATTGGGTGACCTTGGGAACCTGTTGAAACCCATTGGGTGACCTTGGGAACCCTTGAAACCCTTTGGGTGATCTTGGGAACCTGTTGAAACTCATTGTTTGATGTTGGGAACCCCTTGAAACCCATTGGGTGACCTTGGGAACCCCTTGAAACCCATCGGTTGATGTTGGGAGCCCCTTGAAACCCATTGGGTGACCTTGGGCAAGTTGCTCTCTCAGCTTCAAAGGAAAGCAATGGCAAACTGCTTCTGAACAAATCCTGGCAGGGAAAAACCCAAGAGTTACCATAACTCGGAAACCACTTGAAGGCACGCAGCAATTTTCAGAGAGCTCTGCCAACAATTTGCTTTTGAAACCTGCCTGAAATGACAGCTTACGTTGTGGTTTGCACAAGACCCTTTGAAAGTCGCATTTAAAAAAAATTATCGAATACCTTTTTTTGGCACCACCGTGTCTTCCTTTTCTTTATGAATTAGAGCAGGAATGGAATCTCAAAGAAAACAGTCTCCTTAAGAAAGCCCATCTAAACGGTGTTCCCATTAAGATTAGCACTGTGTCTCAGGTGTGGCGGGGAGGGAAATTAGTTTTATAAAAGGCTTTTATGAAAACGAAGAGCAGAAGCATCTTAATTGGCGAGGATATTGTTGCTGCTCCTGAAAACATGCCAAGACAGGAGGCCCATGACACTCACATGCTTTTCTCAGCCTTCCCCAACCTGCCCCAATTTGAGCTCAGGTAGGTTACAGCTCCCATTGTCCATAGCGATGGGGATGATGGGACTATGCTCCATCTTGAACAAAAGTACCCAGGACAGGAAAAGCTGAATAAGTAGAAATTTTCCTCATTACTTTACAATATTTGTAGCATTCCCAAGGTGTGGCAGGATGAGTAATTTAATATAATTTCCTGCATGTAATTAAAAAAAGATAATATTTCACAGTGATAAATAATAATATACTTTATTTATAACCTGCCCTATCTCCCCGAGGGGCCTTATCATTATGACTTACCTCAAAGCAGGGAATCTCCAGACTAAGCTACGGAAGCTGGAAAAGAGTTTTGTATGATCTGTGAATTTGCAAGACTTTGCAGGATATGCTGAACTGTGCATAATAGTGAACCCTATTAAACTTAAGGACCTTTGGGCCAAGAATACCTTAGAGTCATGCTAAAGGAACTACAATATGCCTAGAGTAGTCTTAATTTTGTCAGAAGTGGCCACTTGTTCTGTGGATACTGGGGTCATATTGGGTGCTGGTTGGGCCTGTGAGGGGAAGAGCTTTTCCAATGGATCAAGATTAGATTGTTGATCCAGATTCTTGAAACTCAATGTATGGTGGAGCGCCATTACCTTTCTGCACGTTTTCGAACTGTCTGTAGATAATTTGTAGGTCGTGTTTCTTCATCAGTTTGCCTATGCAGTCAGTGGTTCCCTTGATACATATGGTAAGAACACTTTTCCTCTGGGTGGGTCTTGTTCTTGGCCTTGCACCTCTTCTGATGTCTGTGGTGGAGTCTCCATTGGCCTGCAGAGCCCAGTTTAAAGCATTGGATTTTGTGTATAGAGAATGGATGCTGTTTGATACCCATTCACTGGCATGGCTCAATACTATGAGATCCTGGGACTTGTAGTTTGGGAAGGCACCAACTGTCCAATGACCATATAAATGTACAATTTCAAGGATTATGTAGCATAGAGCCATGGCAGTTAAAGGAGTGTCAAATTGTATTCATTCTCTGTATACCAAATCCAATGCATTATCTCACTCCCCTTTCAAGGCAGGGTTTTCACTCTGAGATTCCTCCATCTTTCCCCGAAAGCTAGAAAATACCCCACGATCACAGAACTCTATTCTAAATTAAAGCACAATCTTGTTGCTTTTTAAGTTCCACACTTATGGAACTTTTGGGGTTGGGAGAAAGCCACCTGCCAAAAATGTCAACCATGAAAATGATCTCTTCCAAAAATTTAAGAAGGGTCAAGACAGAATCTGGCTATTTTTAAGTCAAGTAAACAAGGCAAGAAGGGGGGGGGGGGACCAGACTCCGAGAGAGGTTTCATTAACTCCTTGACATAATCCCATGTTTATTGAAATACTTTGTACCTAATTTAATTCGTCGGGATACCGAGAACAGAGGGGATCGCTTTACTTTGGATGTGACTTCCATCTGCTAAGAGAAAAGGGGCAGATTTGGGGGGAGATAAACTTACCTGTGGGGTAAACAATGAGGAGAGTGAAAGGTCTGGAATGCCTTTGCAAGATTTATTTCAGATTAAACTGAACCAAATAGGTGCCACTTGCCAGAGGGAAGGAAATCTGCAGACTAAATGGCAGGCTGACCACGCTGGAGCCATGGCACCGAGAGAGAACCAAAAAAGGGCAAAAATGCCCAGCTCAGCGGCTCTTTTCTTGACTCACAGCGAGATGGGTTACTATCCAAGAGCCAGAGTGTTTTGGAAAAGGCAAAAAAGTTCTTTAATTTAAAAAAGGAAGCACAGTTGGTTATCAAGAGATGCAGAAAGTGCTTTTTTGGAAGAAACATAATGTAGGGAAAAAATATTCTCTCTGCGGGAGGAGGGCTTTTTCGAAGCTTAATTCCTCCAAACTGCGGAGACTGTAAGCAGAAGAGAGAGGAAAGGCTAACTTTTGGATTTAGTTATGCTCCTATTATTAGAATGCAAATATTTTTTGGATGTAAAATAGATTCTTATGCAGGCCATGCATTTCTGAAACAATTCAGAAACTACCGTATATACTCGAGTATAAGCCTACCCGAATATAAGCCGTGGCACCTAATTTTATCTCAAAAAAACTGGGAAAACATTGACTCCAGTATAAGCCAAGGGTGGTAAATTTCAGAAATAAAAATATATATGACCAGTAACTCACATAGTTTCTACCTCTGAACTGGAGCCTCCGGTGGCATAGTGGATTAAAGCCTCGTGACTTGAAGGTTGGGTTGCTGATCTGAAAGCTTCCAGGTTTGAATCCCACCCGGGGAGAGCGTGGATGAGCTCCCTCTATCAGCTCCAGCTCCATGCGGGGACATGAGAGAATCCTCCCGCAAGGATGGTAAAACATCAAAACATCCGGGCGTCCCCTGGGCAACGTCCTTGCAGACGGCCAATTCTCTCACACCAGAAGTGACTTGCAGTTTCTCAAGTCGCTCCTGACATGAAAAAAAGGGAAATACAGTAGAGTCTCACTTATCCAACACTCGCTTATCCAACATTCTGGATTATCCAACGCATTTTATAGTCAATGTTTTCAATACATCGTGATATTTTGGTGCTAAATTCGTAATTACTACATAGCATTACTGTGTATTGAACTACTTTTTCTGTCAAATTTGTTGTATAACATGATGTTTGGATGCTTAATTTGTAAAATCATAACCTAATTTGATGTTTAATAGGCTTTTCCTCAATCCCTCCTTATTATCCAACATATTCGCTTATCCAACATTCTGCCGGCCCGTTTATATTGGATAAGTGAGACTCTACTGTAGTAATAATAATAATAACAACAACAACTTTATTTTTGTATCCCACTTTCATCTCCCCGAAGGGACTCGGGGCGGCTCACATGGAGCCAAGCCCAACAAGACAAGTTAAAACACAGAACAACCAATTAAAAGCATTATAACTACAGTAGAGTCTCACTTATCCAACATAAACGGGCCGGCAGAACCAAAACATCATGTTATACAACAAATTTGACAAAAAAGTAGTTCAATATACAGTAATGCTACGTAGTAATTACTGTATTTATGAATTTAGCACCAAAATATCACGATGAATTGAAAACATTGACTACAAAAATGCATTGGATAATCCAGAACGTTGGATAAGCGAATGTTGGATAAGTACATAAAAAAATAAAACACATCAACAGAATTAAAAACAGGACAATAATAATGATAACGAAGATATATACTGGAGTGCTTTGGCTCTGTTTGGCCATGGAAACTCACCAAGTGACCTTAGTGAAGTCCCATCCTCTGGGTTCAAGAGGAAACAATGCAAATCTTGATCAATGACATTTGTCTTAGGTTCAACATAAGTCAGGTATGATTTACAGCCAAGGAGAATTGGAGATTGGTAGGTATAATGCCTTCAGCTTCTTGAATCTAAAGAAATGTATCAGTGCCATGTTTCATATGATACATGGTTATCCATTTCTTTACATGAGTTTAGGTCTGAAAAACAGTTTGCATTGCATGGTCTGTGAACATTATTATTAGCCTTTTGGGGGTGGGGGTTGTGTGAAGTTAGTTGCTTCTTTTAGCTGCTTGGAGATGAAGGGAAGGGATTCTGTTTGCAAACAACCTCTTCTACTGACCAGATTTAGTGCCATGTCTCATATGATGCTGGGTCGCATCAGGAGGTGACTGCATTGGTTTGTATTTAGCGGCGCTATAATTAATGCCGACTTCCAGCTGCCTTGGGATGCTTTGGTTGGTCTGGAGCTCGCAATGGAGAACTTTTGCCTTTGTAAAAATACAACCACCAGGAAGGAAGGACTCGACCCGGTTTGCTCATTGCAATCTTAATGTGCCTTTAAGGAAGAGAAAAATAAAGCAAGGGACGGTCCTGCTCTAGATCACATTTGCCAAGCAAAAACGTGTTTTTGAAATATACACCTTTAGGGCTTATTTTTTTTTATTTGGCAGAAACCTGCCTTCGCATGGGGCTGGTTCCACCGTGTCTGCATCTGACGTATATAACTGGACTAATTTAGAAACTTAATCCAAGGCTGGGTTACGGCAGAAATTGAAATAGACAAATGCCCCAGCCGTCTAAGGAATGGATGGAGTTTCCTTCCACCATACAAATTGTGCCCCCTTTTAACGTATCCAATCTATACCCATAATAAAAGTGAAAATCTGTACCGTATATACTCGAGTATAAACTGACCCGAATATAAGCTGAGGCACCTAATATACTGGAGTCAATGTTTTCCCAAAAAACTGGGAAAACATTGACTCCAGTATAAGCCAAGAGTGGTAAATTTCAGAAATAAAAACAGATACAGTAGAGTCTCACTTATCCAAGCTAAACGGGCCAGCAGAAGCTTGGATAAGCAAATATCTTGGATAATAAGGAGGGATTAAGGAAAAGCCTATTAAACATCAAATTAGGTTATGATTTTATAAATTAAGCACCAAAACATCATGTTATACAACAAATTTGACAGAAAAAGTAGTTCAATACGCAATAATGTTATGTTGTAATTACTGTATTTACGAATTTAGCACCAAAATATCATAATATATTGAAAACATTGACTACAAAAATGGCTTGGATAAGCGAGGCTTGGATAAGTGAGACTCTACTGTACCAATAAAATTACATTAATTGAGGCATCAGTAGGTTAAATATTTTTTAATATTTACATAAAGCTCTAATTTAAGATAAGATTGTCCAACTCTGATTAAATCATTATTCTCATCTTCTTCAATGTAAATGTGCTTATGTATCCTTTTAATAATAATAGAGCTAAATATAATACATGTAATAATACATACACACAGGAAAATAACACATGTAATAATAAATAGAGTAAAATAATAAATGTAATAATAAGAAGATCAGAGTAAAATAATAAATGTATTAATAATAAAAAATAGAGTAAAATAAATGTAATAGTAGCAACAATAATAGAGAAAAATAATAAATGTAATAATACCAATAATAATAGAAAAAATAATAAATGTACCATATATTCTCAAGTATAAGCTGACCCAAATATAAGCCAACCAGGACCCTCACCCGAGTATAAGCCGAGGGGGGCTTTTTCAGTCTTAAAGAAAAGGGCTGAAAAGCTAGGCTTATACTCAAGTATATACAGTATGTATGTATGTGGCTGGGGTGCCCATTTACACAAACAAGCTCCCACTTCCACAAATAGCTAGTACTCAGGAGACACCAACGTCTTTCTCGCCAATGATATTGCAGGTTATAGAGAGTGCCGTGAACATGTCCAAGAGCCCTGCCAATGTCTTCCACAAACACTATACTTCCCACTACCCAAATGAAGGCTTTCATACAGGGACAATTTCATCCTAGATTTTCTGTTTTTCCTCCACCATAGACATCCCAGTATTTCTTACTCTCTCCATTGGTGTGGAATTTGCATGACCCCGCCCAATGCCTCTCCCATAACCCTTTCTGTGCTTTGGTGACTTTTTTTGAAAACAGTTATAGCAGTTTTATATCACTTTATCGCTACAGAGTTCTGGGATTTGCAGTTTGGAGAGAGGTATGGGTTGAACATCCCTTATTGAGAAATTTGATCTCCAAAACGCATTCCTCACTGGGTGTGTGCATATGCCTGTAGCAGGAATTCCAGTTGGGTTTTGTCCTCAGAGAAACTCGAGAGATGCCGTCTTTTTCCAGCTGGACGGCCAGCCTTGAGGCTCTGCTTTAACCTCTCCAGCCTGAGTCACATTCCAATTAAGCATAATAAATTAAATATTCTCTAATCCTCTAAGCCTCCTATTACATCACCTCGACCTTAGCATGGCATCTAATAACACCGGCTTTTTTGGAATGGCTGGCTATTTCACACGCTTTGCTTGGAAGGCAGAGAGGCAAAAGGTATGTCCAAGCTGGCATTTTTTGGTTGAAATGCCTGAGTTAGTGGGATTAATTGTTTGATTGGTACTTATTAGGATCGATTGATTCACTGGTTGGTTGGTTGATTGGTACACTGCCATTTATAGATGAGCTATCTGGGTTAGTTGAGTTGATTGATAGGTATTTATTGGGATTTATTTCTTGATTGATTGGTACCCTGCCATTTTTAAATGAGATGGAATTGATTGACTGAAAGGAGCCCCCAGTGGCTCAGTGGGTTAAACCGCTGAGCTGCTGAACCACTGAATGGTCAGTGGTTCGAATCCAGGGAGCGGAGTAAGCTCCCGCTGTCAGCTCTAGCTTCTGCCAGCCTAGCAGTTCGAAAACATGCAAATAATAATAATAATAATAATAATAATAATAATAATAATAATAATAATGCAAACGCTGTGGCACAAGCCAGTCAAGGTTGTCCCAGTGGTGATCGGCATACTGGGTGCAGTGCCTAAAGACCTTGGCCTGCACTTGAACACAATCGGCACTGACAAAATCCCCACCTGCCAGCTGCAGAAGGCCACCTGACTGGGATCTGCACGCATTATTCGCCAATACATCACACAGTCCTAGACACTTGGGAAGTGTCCAACGTGTGATCCAGTACAACAGCCAGCAGAGTGTCTGCTGTGGACTCATCTTGTTGTGTTTCAAATAATAATATAATAAAACTTTATTTGTATTCTGCCCTATCTGCCCGAGGAGACTCAGGGCGGATTCCAACATACAGTGGCAAACATTCAATGCCTCCGTAAACAAACAAATACTCACATAAAATCCCAGAGAAACCCCGCATATAAAAATAACATTACAACCTAACATCAAATTAAAGCCTAACATTAGTAAATTAAACCAAACATCAATAAATTAAACTACCTGTAGTCATGTGAGTAGATCAATAGGTACTGCTCAGGTGGGAAAGTAATGGCGCTCCATGCAGTCATGCCAGTGGCCACATGACCTTGGAGGTGTTTACGGACAACGCCGACTCTTTGGCTTAGAAATGGAGATGAGCACCAACTTCAGAGTCAGACACGACTAGACTTAATGTCAGGGGGAAACCTTTACCTTTACCTGACTGACTGAGTGGTATCTCTTAGTGGGATTGATTGGCTGACTGATCCATTGGCATTTTTGGATCAATCAATATGGAACTTTAATTGGTTAATAAGGTGGTGATAGATGGCTCTGGACAGAAGATGCTTTGTTCTGCTTTTGTCCCCTTTGCAAGAAATACTGCATTGTCCTCTCTGCCTGCTGTTCGTGGAGGCGGATGGCTTGACACCAACAAAGACTTCAGAGGGTTTGCATTATGGACTGCGAGCACAGACATCTAGGGCTTGACCCCTGTTGTCATACACGAAATTGCTCCAGAGAGTATTCTGCTTATAATGGGGCACACAGATCTCGGTGTTGGCAGCAACATTGGCCACTTGCCGTGTCCAACATCAGGGGAATCCCACTGGCAAACTATGAAAACCCCAAGGGGCCTGGTCAAGTTCTGCTTCTTCTGTGTGTTGGAAATACCTTCTACAAGCCTCCTATATTAGTTATTTGTTATGTATATAATTGAGATTGCTTACTATATTGTATGTATATATTAGTATGCAGTTTTTGCTTAATTCTATGTTGTTTGAGGTTGGGGGACTACAGACCATGTGATCCAGATCTGTTCAGACTGAGACTCGATTTCAGAATCCATTTGAATCAGAAGTCAAGTCAGTTGATGTCTCAGATTATTTCAAGAGAATCCATACAGTGATGGGACTATAGCAGCAGGCCAAAAACTATCTACAGCCTTAGCTAATGCTAAGAAAGACCGTTGGATAGAGCTGCTTGAGAACCTGGACATGTCCAAGAGTAGCCGAAAAGCCTGGCAATTGCCGAGACGCCTGGATAGTGACCCTCTGGTCAACCATGGACACGCGAACGTGACACCAGATCAGATAGCTCACCAGCTAATTCAGAATGGGAAAACCAACTGCAGCAGATTAAAGATGAAAATCAACAGGGTGCCAGAACTTGAAACCCACCAGTTGTCTTCTCCTCTAAACCTGAAAGAACTCAGAGAAGCCATCAAGCGATGTAAGACTGGTAAAGCACCTGGCCTAGATGACCTGATGATGGAGCAAATCAAACACTTGGGCCCCAAAGCTGAAAACTGGCTTTTGAAATTCTACAATCAATGCCTGGCACACAAACAGATTCCCAGAGCATGGAGGAAAACTAAGATAATTGCCATCTTAAAACCTGGTAAAGATGCCTCCAATGCCAGGAACTACCGACCAATCTCCCTCTTATGTCATCTATGTAAAGTCTATGAGAGGATGCTATTAAATCTACTAGGACCTGTTATCGAACTCAAGCTTATTCCACAACAAGCAGGTTTCAGACCAGGGAAAAACTGTACAGGTCAAATTCTTCATCTGACTGAGCATATCGAGGAAGGCTATGAGAAAGGCTGCATTACGGGAACAGTCTTTGTGGACCTTACGGCAGCCTATGACACGGTGCAACATAGAAAAATGCTGCATAAAGTCTACCATATCACCCGGGACTTTGACTTTACAAAAACTGTCCAGACCCTCCTAGAAAACCGCAGCTTCTATGTGGAGTTTCAGGGCCAGAAAAGCAGATGGAGGAGGCAAAAGAATGGTTTACCCCAAGGCAGCGTCCTTGCACCGACCTTATTTAATATCTTCACGAATGACCAGCCACAACCACCACTCACAAAGAGCTTCATATATGCTGATGACCTTGGCCTCACAACACAAACGAAAGATTTTGAAACAGTTGAAAAGCAACTCACTAATGCCTTGAAATATTTCTCCAGCTACTACAAAGAGAACCACCTGAAGCCGAACCCTGCCAAGACACAAGTGTGTGCTTTCCACCTACGTAACCGTGAAGCCAACAGGAAACTGAAAGTTACTTGGGAAGGCCAAGAGCTCGAACACTGTTTCCATCCTAAATATCTTGGTGTCACCTCAGATCGAACACTAACATATAGGAAACACTGCATGAACACCAAGCACAAAGTAGCTGCACGCAATAACATCCTGCGGAAACTGACTGGCAGCGCATGGGGTGCAGACCCACAAGTAATAAGAACATCAGCCCTGGCCTTGTCTTACTCAATTGCAGAGTACGCCTGTCCTGTCTGGCATGCGAAGCAAGTGGACATAGCACTAAACGAAACATGCAGAATCATCACGGGAGGCCTTAAACCTACACCTGTTGATAAACTCCACAAGTTAGCTGGCATTGCCCCTCCTGACGTGCGACGGGAAGTCGCTGCTAACTGCGAGAGAAAAAAGGTCGAACATTGTGAAAGCCACCCACTGCATGACTATCAGCCTCCTCCCAGTAGACTCAAATCAAGGAAGGGCTTCATGAGAACCACCACTCCTCTTGATGTTCCCCCAGCAGCAGCAAGGGTGTCCCTCTGGGCAGCTAAACCTGGCAATTCTAACTGGATGGCCCCCCATGAGGGTCTTCCTCCAGGGGCAAAGCAAGAATGGGCAACTTGGAAGTCCCTGAACAGACTGAGAAGCGGACTGGGCAGATCAAAAGACAATCTGGCAAGGTGGCACTACCTGGAGGAACCCTCCACCTTGTGTGACTGTGGAGCAGAACAAACAACTCAGCACATGTATGCTTGCCCACAATGCCCTGCCTCATGTACGGAGGAGGAGTTGTTTAAAGCTACGGACAATGCAGTTGCTGTTGCCCGCTTTTGGTCCAAAACTATTTAGTTGCTTGTGATTTCCTTTTCCCCCCATCATTTTGAAATGTATTTGTCGTACAATGCTTTTGACACGAAATAAAAAAAAAAAAGTTGATGTCAGTTAGAGTATGAGTCAGTTTGCATCAGTCTGTTTTCATCAGTTGATGTTTGCTTCAGAAGTATAGTACAATACTCCCTAAGGAGGAGTGTAGCAAATATGATCAATGTGTTGTTGAAGGCTTCCATGACCGGTATCACTGGGTTGCTGTGAGTTTTCTGGGCTGTATGGCCATGTTCCAGAAACATTCTCTCCTGACATTTCACCCACATCTATGGCAGGCATCCTCAGAGGTTGTGAGGTCTGTCGGAAACTAGGCAAGTGGGGCTTATATATCTATGGAATGTTTGAGAACACAGAAATGTTGGACCAATATTGCTAACAGCCACAGAGAAGCCATTGAAATCCACAAGCATGTAGACAATTTCAACAGAAAGGAGGAAACTATAAAATGAACAAAATCTGGCTAGCAGTATTTTAAAAAACTCTAAAATCGGGACAGTAAATAAAGAGCAACACTCAGAAAATGGGAATAACAGACATGAATCAATCAGGGCCAGTTAACACCTCCTAAAAAATGATCTCCTTTGGCAGGAAGCAGCTAGGCTTTGAAGCTACAAGGCCATTCAATGAACCGTTTTTAGCCTTGTTATGATGTTGTTTTATTATGTTTGCTGTGTTCAATGTTGTTGTATGATGTTTCTGACAATTGACTGTTTTGCACACATGTTGGAACCCACCCTGAGTCCTCTCGAGGAGACAGAGCGGTATATAAATAAAGTTTTGTTATTATTATTATAATCAAGGTGGCCAGTTGCAACTTTCACACTTATCTCAAGCAGACAAGAGTTCTTTCTCCCACCCTGGACATCATTCCACAGATATATACACCCCATTTGCCTAATTTCCAACAGACTTCCCAACCTCTGAGGATGTCTGCTGTAGATGTGGGATAAGCGTCAGGAGGGAATACTTCTGGAACATGGCCATACAGTCGGGAAAACTCACTGCAACCCAAATATGATCAAAGTTACGATGGGGAAAGCTGGGCATGGCAGAGTCCATATGTCTTTGCTTTCTACTACAGCAGACATACCCAGATTGGGGAGGATTTGGCAGACGTCTCCGGGATGGAGGCAAACGTTGCCTGGAGCCAGTGACTCATCAGATAAGTCTGGAATCTTCGGAGGATCGAATGTTAAATTAATCCCATGGCGATCCTCCAAAGGTGACGGGGAACATGGAGAACTCGATGAGCCCAGTCCCAAAGAGACAGAAGGGTGATTGTTCACAAAGCTGGTTTGGACATCATGTTTTCCACCTTCCACCATCTCTCATACTTGAGAGATGTGAGACGAGGCCAGAATTTGGGTCTTATCTATCTCATCTAGCATCCCATTTTTCAAAGTAGTCCATAGCAAGTCAGTAAGAAGAACCAGAAGGAATAGCATTCAGCATTAACCATCTTCTATAGCAAGGTCCCTTGAGTATGTCCATCTTAAGGAGAAGGTAGATAAGATCCCAGTTGCTATCCAATGGTCTTCTCAGGAGTAAGAAAGAAACTGCATTATATAGTCAGTGTAGATTCATATAATTCAGTTCAATGTGGTTAAACAGATTCCTTGGGTCTCCTTTTGAATGTGTCACAATTCTTTGCTGGCAAAGAGTAAACACATTTGGATCCCTTCTGGAAAGACCAAAACAGATTCTGACAAGCTGCATACATCAATATTAAACACGTGGCCCTTTGCTATTCAAGTAATTTGGGAGTGTCTGGTGTCAGCTCCTTCCCGTAAATAAAATACTTGTGTGACATTGAACACCAACTGGCTCCCCTTGGCTTCCTCCCTTCCTCAGGTTTCATTCATTCATGACCTCTTCATGCAGGAAAAAAGGGACGACAACATAGAAGGTGTGGGATGGTTGAACATGATCTTTTGGAGGAAATGGTCTGAGGAGCGATTTGACTCAGATCTTCTTCACGTAGGGTGCATCTACATTGCAGAATTATATGTAGGGTTACTGCGACCATATTCCAGAAGCATTCTTTCCTGATGTTTCACCCACTGGGTGAGTATATATCTGGGGGATGTCCAGGGTGGGAGAAAGAACTAATGAATGTTTGGGGCAACTGTGAATATTGCAGTTGGCCACCTTGATTAGCACTGAATAGCCTTGCAGCTTCAAAGCCTGGCTGTTTCCTGCCTGGGGAGTCTTTTGTTGGGAGGTGTTAGCTGACCCTGACTGGAATTCCCCTGTTTTTTTAATGTTGGTCTTTATTTACTGTCCTGATTCTAGAGGTTTTTTTTAAATATTGGTAGCCAGAATTTGTTCATTTTCATGGTTTCCTCCTTTCTTTTGAAGTTGTCCAAAAAACAGGGGAATCAGTTGACTTTTAAGGGATATATATGTCTCTTCCTTCCAAAAAGTATTCTTGTGATTGATACTAGTATTGTTTAAATAACTTTTTTGTATGCAATAAAAAAATTTTTTGGACACTTTCAAGTCAACAAGCCTGACTTTTATAGCTCTCCATCCCTCAGCATGATCCAGACTTTGTAAAAGGTACATGTTCAGATGTGTCGTCCAAAAAACTGCAAGTGACGCTTTGGGACTCTGTAAATCTTGCAAGCCTGTCAAAACGGCAATAAAAGGAACCGTTTCTGAGCCAAGAAACCCATAACCCAAGATGATGTTAGAAGTCTGTATACTTAATACTTGCTGATTTTTTTCTCCTCCTTTTTCCATTTTTAGGGAGGGAAGAAGTTTTACCAGGGACCTTGTGGGGGTCGAGACTGCAGCGCTGGATGCCGATGCTTCCCAGAGAAAGGGGCTCGGGTAAGTGGGCATCTTTCCCTCTGTGATGAAGAAAAACAGTCCCTGGGTTTCTTATCTGGGCTGCCTTTCCCTCCAGGTTTATGCTTCAGGTTTGGCCTTGTATCTTCAAAAGTCAAGGGACGTGAGGAAGAACAGAGGCCCCAAAATGCCAGACCTGGCCAAAAAGTTGAATGATTCAGAGTCCGTTCAGTTAATTGGAAAGCAGAGTAATGTGGATGGCAGCATGCATCCATCCAAAGAAATGTGGTATTTCTGAATATGTTGTCATAGCTACTGGGTCCTCGCCTTTCTTCTTTGGGTGCACCTGCACTGTAGATTTAATTCAGTTTGTTACCACTTGAACTGCCCTGGCTCAATGCTACGGAGTTGTAGTTTGGTGAGGCGTTAACACTCTTTAGGGCCATAGTGGTGCAGTGAGTTAAAACACTAAGCTGCAGAACTTGCTGATCGGAATGTCAGCGGTTCGAATACACAGACGGGGTGAGCTCCAGTTGATAGCCACAGCTTCTGCCAACCTAGCAGTTCGAAAACAAGCAAATGCAAGTATATCAATAGATACAGCTTCAGTGGCAAGGTATTTATTTCCGATATTTCTACCCCACCCTTCTCCCCAAGGGGACTCAGGGCGGCTAAAGGTAATGGCGCTCCATGCAGTCATGCCGGCCACATGACCTAGGAGGTGTCTATGGACAAAGCTAGCTCTTCGACTTAGGAGATGAGTACCAATACCCAGAGTCGGACACAATTAGACTTAATGTCAAAGGGAAACCTTTACCTTTAGACCTTGTTGGTAGAGAAGGCTAAAGAAGTATAATACAACTCCCTGGATTGTATAACATTGAGTCATGGCAGTTAAAGTGACGTTAAACGGCATTAAATCTACAGTGTGGATGCACTCTTTGGATTTTGTCCATTGCCATTGGTAGAAGCTCTTTCCTCATGAGCTGAAGTGTTCCAAGTTTAGGCTATTGCTACTCCAGCCAGACTGAGTAAGAGGCAACTGAGGTCCTTTGAATTATCCGTAGATTTTGGATGAATCTTGGGTTAATGTGACCATTCCTCCTTATTTTTCGTTTGCAAAGACTTTTGCTTCCAAATGAACCATAGTTTCCGATGGCATCCAAGGCTGAGTAACTCTAGTTAATGACAACCAACCAGAATCACCCTGACGTTTTGTGTGTTGATGCCTTCATATTGACTTATGGTGATCCCATGGATTTCACAGGGTTTTGTTAAGCAAGGAAGGCATTCCAAGATGTGATTCTGCTAGTTCCTTCATCTGGAATAGAGCCTACAATTCACTGGGGATCTTCCATCCAAGTACCAACAGGGCTGACCTTGTTTTGCTCTGAAGATCAGACAGGATCTTGTGGATTTAAACCATCCAATCCTGAAGTTCAAAAAAGACCTTCCATCTTCACAAAAAATTGAGGCACAGGATCCCTACAAAAGTGGAAAAAATATAAATAAAATATCTCTAGGGATCTCTGGGTCTGCCAGGGTGATGCTGTGGCCAACATTTGTTGGAGGTTGACCACAGAATTGCCATAAGTATCTTGAGAAGTGTTCTTTGTAGGAATCTCTAGGTCAGTGGTTCTCAACCTGTGGTTTCCCAGGTGTTCTGGCCTACAACTCCCAGAAATCCCAGCCAACTTACCAGCAGTTAGGATTTCTGGGAGTTGAAGGCCAAAACATCTGGGGAACCACAGGTTGAGAACCACTGCTGTAGATCCTATAATGTCAAGATCTTGTGGCAGTTGACCATGAAGTTGACATAGAGAGAGAACACCTTAATCAAATCCTTGAGGAACCACATCCGTAGAGGTTAAACCTTTAAATATGAAGGACTGGCTTTATACAAAGAGCCTTGCTGGGGGGGAAAGGCCCTATTCACAAACCAATTGTTCACAAATAATTTGGGAAGAAGAGATAAACCCTCCTCTTGAACACCCTCATCTCCAACTTACTGGGCCTTTGTAAGCAAAGCAAGGGGCCTAAACTTCCCCCCAATGATGTCATTGTTGATGTCCACCCTGAGCCGCCTCCGTCCTTCTGTCTCTTTCCATTTCTGGGGTTCGGCTGGATTGTTTGCTCTGCCGGCCACTCTGTTGACCTTGCAGTGCAAACGCAGAGTTTCCCTCTTTGTGAAGATGTCACAAAGGCTTTCATTTGTTTGCGTTGCCAACCTGGGAACTTGGATGAACTTTCTCTTTATGTCTTATGGGGGCCTAAACTCCTCGGTCTAATCCTTGCATAGACAACAACAACAAGCAAAATAAAAGCCAGTAATTTTTCTACAGGGGCCCATGCTTGGCGAGGGACTTCGGGCCTAGAAATTGCAGCTCTCATAACTTTCATGGAACAAATAAAGATGCAGTCTCTGCATGGAACATTCTCATTTGTAATTTCATATCCCCAGTAACTATTACAAATCAGATTCATATCCATATTAATCTATATTGAATGTTTTATTTTTGTATAACTTGTGTCTAGATATGCAGTCAGCCATGCATTTTCACTGGAAGTTGAGCACATAGTCATACTGGAAGACCTAAGGATGTTGGCCATTGAATTGCACTGGAGGACCTAGAAATTCCTAGAAAAGTGCTCTAAGATTTTCTTGGTCCTCCAGCTTTACTGTATGCTCAACTTCCATAGAATTGTACTGAAGGAGCTCGTCCAGATTCTGGACAATCTACAGCCCTCCAGGTGTTTTGGTCTCCAATTCCCAGAGACCATAGCCAGCTTGTCCAATGGCCAGGAATTCTGGGAGTTAGAGGCCAAAACATCTGTAGAGGTAAAGATTCACAAGCCGGATCAAGAGACACCTAGGAAGATGTTCTTTCTGCGAACCTCTAGGACAGTGGTTCTCAACCTGAGGTCCCCAGATGTTTTTGGCCTATAACTCCCAGAAATCTCAGCCGGTTTAGCAGCTGTTAGGATTCCTGGGAGTTGAAGGCCAAAACATCTGAGGACCCCAGGTTGAGAACCACTGCTCTAGGTCCTTCAGCATGATGCTATAGTGAGCTTTTAGTAGATGTTGACCACAGAGTTGCACTAGAGAACCTAAAGATTCCCTAGAAAGCTTCTTTCTTTAGTATTCTCTAGGTTTTCCAGCATGATGCCATGATCAACTTTTACCAGAAGCTGACCGCAGTGTCATGATGGACCTAGAGATTCCTAGAAATGTTTTATTTCTGTGTATCTCTGGGTCCTCCAGCATGACATTGTGGTCAACTTCCAGCAGAAGTTGAACATGAAATTGCAATCCTAGAGATTCCTTGAGGAACTTCAAATCTGTAAATAATTAAATCTGAAAATGTCAAGCTTTTGGTGGAAGTGGAGCATAGAGTCGTGCTGGAGAAGTTGATCATGTATTTCTATTGGAATACCTAGAAATTCTTAGAAAAACGCTTTCTTTAGGAATCTCTAGATTAGTAGTTCTCAACCTTTGGGTCCCCAGATATTTTGGCCTTCAACTCCCAGAAATCCTAACCGTTGGTAGAATGGCTGGGATTTCTGGAAGTTGTAGACCAAAACACCTGGGGACTCACTGGTTGAGAACCACTGCTCTAGACTTTCCTGCATGATGCTATGGTCAGTTGCATAGAATTGCACTGGAGAATTTTAGAGATTCCTAGAAAGATGTCCTGTCTGCGAATTTCTCAATCCTCCAGCATGACATTATGGTCAGTTTGGAAATTGACCAGAGAGCTGCATTGGAGGGCCTCAAATTTAATCAAATGAGTGAATAGCCAAGTTAAACCTGCAAATATGGAGGGCCAACTAGATACAATATACATGTAGTCATTGCCTGCTATGCAGTTGTTAATGAAAAAGAGCCCTATCAAGGATTAAATAAGGGAAGGAGATTCCACCTGAATATTAGGAAAAACTTCCAAACTGTGAGAGCTGTTCAGCAGAGGAACTCTCTGCTCCGGAGTGTGGTGAAGGCTTCTCCTTTGGAGGCTTTTAAGCAGAGGCTGGATGGTCATCTGTCTGGGGTGCTTTGAATAACAACAACAACAACAACAACAACAACAACAACAACTTTATTTATATACCGCCCAATCTCTTCAAGGGACTCAGAGCGGTTTCCAGTACAGCAGGAAACATACAAGTTAAAACCATACAGCAATTAAAACCTATAAAATATCACAGAAACATAAATGCATAAGACATTTAATCATAAAAACACATAACCAAGAATTAAAACCTAAAGACAGGGCTCCATCAATGAACCCAGATACAGTGGCCAGGATTTAACGTTGGGATGGCCAACTATAAAGTGCTAGGCGTGCCAGGTGCTACAATACAGTATTGTTGTATTATATTGAATGCAATTTTCCTGCTTCTTGGCAGAATGGGGTTGGACTGGATGTCCCACGAGGTCTCTTCCAACTCTACGATTCTGTGATTCTAAGTAATAAGTCTCCTTGAAACATGATTGAATGCATGGGAAGCCAAAGTTGGATGTTTGAGAGCTTCATCGTTGTGTGCCTTCAAGCCATTTTTGACCTATGGCAGATATAAAGTGACTCTATCATGGGATGTTCTTGGCTAGACTTATTCAGATCCTCTTCCGATATGTGATATCAAAGCAGCAGGTTTTACAGTTGTGGGAATAGGACTGACTGCAACAGGATACAGAAAGATGCTAGTTGCGGCCAGTAAATCCATGGGAAGAAGGGAGCGAGGGATTTCCCCCTCCTAAACTCTTGTTTCCATCAATTTAGCTGCAGTGGGATTTTCTGCAGGCTCCTTTGAAAAAATAGTAATGTTTTGGGAAATCTCTTGCTCACTCTCTGGACTGTTGTACTTTCAAACTCTTGTGAAATCAGCGAGCACCCTTTCATTCTCCTGTGGTCTTATCTCAGAAGATAGTGAATAGCTTCTCTAAACATCTCTCGGAGTGCAATATAGATTTTCCTTCTCCCCTTTGAGTCCAGGTCATGTGAACTCCTTTTTCGCTTCTTCCCAATAGCATCAGCATTTTGTGAAGAGTTTTTTTTTTAAAGGGCATAAAACCCCACAACAACCCTGGGGTAAGAGAGCCTTTCTTTCTCAGTATTTTTTATTTTATCTAATTTGCTTATGAGAGTTCTTGGCTAACTTTGATATGATCTTTTACTTCTCCCTGCATTTATTTTGGAAACTTTGTGCTTTCCACTAGAAATAGCCTCCAAGACAGCTAATAATAAAACCCTTGCAGCTCATCAGATGTAAACATTGATTATTGAAAAAGATAAAGGAGAAGCAAACTGGACCCACAGTAAAAACCTATTTAAATCTTAGAGTTGGAAAAGAGCCCAAGGGCCATCTGGTCTGACCCACTGCTATAATAGCATAGTGCTGTGGGTGCATCTACATCAGATATGGGCAAACTTTTAATCTCCTGGTATTTTGGACTTCAACTCCCACAGTTCCTAATAGCCTCAGGCCCTTTCCTTTTCCTCCTCAACTGCTTAAGCTGAGTACATAATACATACATACAGTGGGCCTTGGATACCCATTAGAGCAGTGTTTCTCAACCTGGGGGTCGGGACCCCCGAGGCATTGCAAGGAGGGTGTCAGAGGGGTCACCAAAGACCTGTATTTTCTGTTGGTCTTGGGGGACCTGTGTGGGAAGTTTGGCCCAATTCTGTCATTGGTGGGGTTCAAGGGGCTCTTTGATTGTAGGTGAACTATAAATCCCAGCAACTACAACTCCAAAATGTCAAGATCTATTATCTCCAAACTCCACCAGTGTTCACATTTGAGCATATTGAGTATTTGTACCAAGTTTGGTTCAGATCCATCATTGTTTGAGTCCATAGTGCTCTCTGGATGTAGATGAACTACAACTCCAAAACTCAAGGTCAATGCCCACCAAACCCTTCCAGTATTTTCTATTGGTCATGGGAATTTTGTGTGCCAAGTTTGGTTCTCTTCCATCATTGGTGGAGGTCATTATGCTCTTTGATTGTGGGTGAACTATACATCCCAGCAACTACAACTCCCAAATTATAAAATCACCCCCCCCCCCCCCGGCCAACACCACCAGTATTCAAATTTGGGCGTATCCGGTATTTGTGCCAAATTTGGTCCAGTGAATGAAAATGCATCCTGCATATCAGATATTTACATTACAGTTCATAACAATAACAAAAGGACAGTTATGAAGTATCAACGAAAATAATGTTTTGGTTGGGGGTCAGCACAACATGAGGAACTGTACTAAGGGGTCATGGCATTAGGAAGATTGAGTTTGATTCCAGGACCTTCTGTGGATACCAAAATCAGTGGATGCTTAAGTCCCATTATGTAGCAAAATGATATAAAATGACTTTTTAGATTTTGTTTTAATATTTTGAAACTGTGTACAATCGAGTCCATGGATGCAAAATTCCTGGATACAAAGACATTGCTGCACTAATAACAACAACAACAACAACAACAACAACAACAACAACAACTTTGTGTTGTCGAAGGCTTTCATGGCTGGGATCACAGGGTTGTTGTATGTTTTCCAGGCTGTATGTCCATGTTCCAGAAGCATTCTCTCCTGATGTTTCGCCCACATCTATGGCATCTTGTATTGCACCACCATCTCCCCGAAAGGACTCAGGGTGGCTTACATATATCCTCAATTAGAAATCTTTGATGCTTGCTGTATCCCTCTCCCTCGACTTCCCTTTATCTGTTTGGTTTTCTTTTGGATATAGTCAATGTTGCTACATGGGCTTTTCAGTGTAAAGAAACCCACACACATTGTTGACCCACTGAGATTACTTTCTCTGATCATGTGTAGCTTGTAATCCATAGCAAATGTTAGCATTCTCAACATTTGTCAGTGAGGCTTAGCTGGGGCCCATAACGAGACCTCCATTATCTTTTCCTCCCAATGGGGTAAACATGGGAAAGAAGGAGGAGGAGGCCGGGATCATTCCCTTGGCCGAATGGGAGAGCGTTATCTTCAAAGTTCAGAAATCTGGACCATCTGTTAGCTGTTAGTTGACGTGTTCCTGGCAAAGGTTCAGGTGAAAATGAGGTAATAGTAAGTCAAACAAACTCCAGCGATGCCAATGTTGTTTTTATTAACCGCCACCAAAGACCTACTCTTTGTCATTTTTTAAAAACCCTCCCTGGCTGCCAAATGGGGCATTAAGCAATTAGCCTCCATTTCCCTTCTTGCACTGAGTACAAGGAGTGCTTGCCCTCCGTGGGATGCGTTTGCACGCCTTTCGTTGCGAAATGCAAACCCTCTGCAAAATCAAGACCCAACCTGTCATTTGGGGCAACGGAGCAATGAGGTCTGGAGAGGTTTGCCCAGACGTCTCAAGGGAGAGGCCCGGCTGGTCTTATCTTGCTCTCCAACAGCACTGGAGTGTTTGTTTGGTTCGGGACGACTCTTCAAAAACAGGGCTCTTTGTTGGTCTTTCTGGCTCTGCAAGGAGGGCTTGGAAACCACTTTACAGGAAGATGTACTGCTCTCCAATATCCCAACCCAGTTCTCTTCCCATCTTCTAAAAAGGAGCCAAGGGTGATAGGGTGACCTTTGGAGACTTCCAAGCTCTGCAAATGCTGAACAAAACATCTTCCCCTTTTTGGGATCTCAAGTGAATGAGAAGAGGAGTAGACAGCTTCTGCCAACCTAGTAGTTTGAAAACATGCAAATGAAAGTAGATCAACAGGTACTGCTCCGGCAGGAAGGTAACAGTGTTCCATGCAGTCATGCCAGCCACATGAACTTGGAGGTGTCTACGGACAATGCTGGCTCTTCAGCTTAGAGCCCCCAATGGCGTAGTGGACTAAAGCCTCGTGACTTGAAGGTTGGGTTGCTGACCTGAAGGCTGCCAGGTTCGAATCCCACCCGGGAAGAGTGCGGATGAGCTCCCTCTATCAGCTCCAGCTCCATGCGGGGACATGAGAGAAGCCTCCCACAAGGATGGTCAAAACATCAAAACATCCTGGCGTCCCCTGGGCAACGTCCTTGCAGATGGCCAATTCTCTCACTCCGGAAGCGACTTAAGTTGCTCCTAACATGAAAAAAAAGCTTAGAAATGGAGATGATGAGCACCCCAGAGTTGGACACAACTAGACTTAATGTCAGGGGAAAACCTTTACCTTAAGAATCCATTGAGGTGCTAAACCCAGCCCCCAAATAGGTTTGGGATCTTGGACATTTCCTTTAAAATTTAGATCAGTGTTTCTCAAACTGTGCTCCTCCAAATGTTTTGGACTTCAGCTCCCACAATTCCTAACAGCTGGTAAACTGGCTGGTATTCCCGGGAACTGAAGTCTAAAACACCCGAGGAGCATAGTTTGAGAAACGCTGATTTAGACTAAAGCCTACTCAAGTGGGATCCACCAGCCATCACTGATTTTAGGGTTGACTTCGCTTGGCAAACAAAGACCTCTCCCACCTCTACCTTTTTGTTAGTTCTGTAGTTTTTGACCTGCTAGCCCTAATGCATAATTCGACTCATGGTTCTGTTCAGTTCAGCACTAAAAGCTGGATTCCTTTGAGTACGTTGTGGTCATTGTAGCCAGCTGAATATCCATAAAATCCCACCACAAAGACTCCCAGAAATCTCATGTCGGAGAAGTTGGTGAAAATCCATGGCTTTGGGGGCTGAAGAGTGATTGCACTAGCCATCCAGCTGCATGCACCTGGTTTATCTGCATTGGAACACATTTATGAATCCTTTGCCATATAAAAGAAGAAAATCTCCAAGAACTTGTTTTGGAAAAAGTCTGAAGTGATTTTGGGGGAGCTCCAAACAACCCAGCAAAGTTGCTTCTGGAACGCTGGTGAACTATCTGTTGGTTTTCCAAGTACTTTTGCTGCTTGCTAAGGACTCACTTACACCTCTTTTACGTGCCCGGAGAGGAAATTGGAGCAAGGGAAGGCCCATCCGAACATTCGCCTTCAATGTGATTTATGTCCTGAGGTCGGATGGAAAGGATATGGGCTCAGTTTTACTCAGCCCACACACTTGATATTTGGATTTCTTTGCATTTGAGTCCTTCTTGCCTCCTAGCAATGTGCCAAACCTAATGGAGGATTTATAGATCCTTGGTCAGTGGGGTCCAGTTTTCTTTCTGGGGATTAGCATGAGGATTGCGTATTCATTGAATGAGTCAAAGAAAGAAGGAGCACCACCCAACCCACAGTTGTTTCTCTGGCACCACCCAACCCACAGTTGTTGTTCTGTTGTCTTTCAGCAAAGCCAACAAAGCCTCACTCACAACACACAATTATGGCACTATTATTCCGCTTTACTGTATGACCATCCTATGGAATGCTGGGATTTGTAGTTTGCTAAGGCACCAGGACGTTTTGGTTGTGAATTCCTAAAACTCCTACCAGTCCCAAGATTCCATGGGATAACAACAATAATGTTAGTAAGAATAAGGATTTGGTAAATAACAATATTATATTACTATGTGAGGAACCGCGGTGACGCAGTGGGTTAAGCCCTTGTGCCAGCTGGGCTGCTGACCTGAAGGTTGGGTTGCTGACCTGAAAGTTGCCAGTTCAAATATGTAAGATGGGATGAGCTCCCGTCTGTCAGCTCTAGCTTCCAGTTTGCCTATGCCTGCTGTATAGGGAGGGAGGTATCAGTACAGGTGGTAGCCTTTCTCCTAAGTTCTTCAAAGGCAGCATGAGACTCCTGATTTGGAGAGGCATAAGGGCGAAAGTCAAGAAGAATGCCATTATGAAGTATGAAACTGTGCCAAAAAACAGAAAAAGAAAAAGGCAGACCTAATGAGGTTATGAGGAAGTTCACCAGCCACGAAGCCTGAGGCCAAATTAAGTTTCAGAGTCAAATAGTTAATCCAGCAAGGTTACTATGGTGCCAATTGGCTTGGAACAAAGGACCGTATCTTATGGATCTTTTGAGAAGAATGGTGTTTAGTATCCCCAGTGCAAAGCAGAAAGAACTGTTCTTCAAACTGTGGCTTGGGAGGAAGGAGAAAGAGCATTAGTGTTACAGCAAAACCCTCCTATAAAAGTGTCTTTCATAAGACTCAGAAGGCCAGGAAAACTCTTAAGGATGTTTACTTAAACTAACCGTTTTTAACACTAGAGAGAAATACTGTTGTGGCTTGTTGGACTCTATTGCAGAACAGTGTGATATTGTTTGAAGAAAGTCTGGGCAACTTGTGGCTTTCCAGATACTGCGGTGCTCTAGTCTTCACCAGCCAAAGATGTGGGATGATGGGTGTTGTAATCTGGCAACATCAATATATTTTCCTCTGTATTTACAACTGATTAATACATCTGGGCAGACAGCTATGGGAGTCTCCACAGAGATTCCACCTGAACATTAGGAAGAACATCCTGACCTTAAGAAGAGCTGTACAGCAGTGGAACTCTCTGCCTTTTGGTCCAGTGGAAGCTCTTTCTTTGGACTGGATGGCCATCTGTCGGGAGGGCTTTGATGGTACCTTTCCTGCCTGGAAGGGGGTTGACTGGATGACTCTTATGGTCTCTTTCAACTCTATGATTTCAAGACTGTCCAGAGGAGGGCGATTAAACTGATCAAGGGTCTGGAGAACAAGCCCTATGAGGAGCGGCTTAAAGAGCTGGTCATGTTTAGCCTGCAGGGCCATAAGGTAGAATGGAGGAGACATTCAGGCTGGCCTCTCCCATGTGATGGCTTCAGGTTTCATCTGGAACTGCTTTTCGGCCTTCTGGGAACGTGAAAGTAACAAATGATAGCTGATCTACCATTTCTGGAAATATAAAATCCAGCTGTTGTTGAGAACTCTCTCCATCTTCTTTCTCAGTAGAAAACAAGTTGAGAGAACTTTATGTTAACAAAGCTGGAGTTAATTTGTTGGTTTTTTTAAAAAGAGTCATTAGAAGCCATATTGTGTAGATTTGCTTAGTAGCTCAGAGTTCTCAAGGATGTAATATAAAAAAGAAGTATATCCTGCAGTCGTAAGATCTGCCTAAGTGAACAATGCGAATCCTGTAAAGATCAACTAAGACATAAGCCCCGTTGCATTCGCTTGAAGGTGTAGGATCCCAGCCTGGTTTGGATGTCAGTTTTAATGGGGGAAGCCTATCGGATTTGCAAATGACACCAAATTAAAAGGAATATCGAATAGGACAGGACCGGGATTTAAAATGACCGTCACAGATTGGAGAGTTGGGTCAAAAACCGACAACATGGATTCGAACAGGGAAAAATATATGGTGCTACACTTCAGCAATAAAAACAAAATGCTACAATGGATATAGGATGGATGACACCTGGCTTGAAACAATCCAAGGGATCTAGGTGTCTTAGTGGACCACAAGCTGAACATGAGCCAAGAGTGTGACGCTGCAGCAAAAAAGGCCAGTGTGATTCTAGGCTGCATCAATAGGAGTATAGTGTCCAGAGAAATGACCGAAGGTCTGGAAGCTGATTCCTTTGAGGAGCAACTTAGAGAGCTAAGGGTGTTTATCTTGGATCAGAAAAGGTTGAGAGAAGGGAACATGAGAGCCATATTTACACTATGTAACACAATGTCGCTTCCATGTGGAAGGGGCCGGGCTGTGGCGCAGCTGTTGAGCAGCTGCCTTAAATCACTCTGACCATGAGGTCATGAGTTCGAGGCCAGCCCGTGGCGGGGTGAGCACCCGTCAATTAAAAATAAAAAATAGCCCCTGCTCGTTGCTGACCTAGCAACCCGAAAGATAGTTGCATCTATCAAGTAGGAGATAAGGTACCACTTATAAAGTGGGGAGGCAAGATTAACTAATTTACGACCTGGAATGAGGAAGTGCCGTCAGTGTGGATGATGAAGCAGCTGCTCCCCCTGTGGCCAGAATCGAACATCCCCTCAGAAGAAGGTTAACTTGCATCTGTGTGTGTCTCTCAGTCTCTGTTTGATGTGTTTATGGGCATTGAATGTTTGCCCTATGTGTGTTATAATGTGATCCGCCCTGAGTCCCCTTCGGGGTGAGAAGGGCGGAATATAAATACTGTAAATAAATAAATACATACATACATACATAGTGTAAATGCGGGGACAACCCTCCCACCGGATGGTAACACATCAGGGTGTCCCCTGGCCAACGTCTCTGTAGACGGCTGATTCTCTCACACCAGGAGCTACTTGCAGTATTTTCCCTATTCGCTTCTGACATGATTTTAAAAAACAATAAATGTCATTTCCTAATTAGTTCTATCATAAACACATAGAAAAAGTTGATTAAACTGCAAACACTTTGTTTCTGCGGGAAATCCTGCAGCACTATTTTCCCTAGTTTTTCAGTGAATCTCTCATCGAGTCTCAATTCAATATGGTTTGTGGCAGCCACAAAAATGAAGTTTCTAGAGTGTAACAACTACTTTCAAAGCAAGTACTGCACAATTAAACAGGAAATAACACTTTCAAACCAGGAACAGATTTTATTTTCTAATTTTGTTACATAGCTATTTTTTAAAATCAGGTCAGAAGCGACTTGAGAACATATTACAAGTCGCTTCTGATGTGAGAAAATTGGCCATCTACAGAGACGTTGCCCAGGGTATACCCGGATGTGTTACCATCCTTGTGGGAGGCTTGACTCATGTCTCTGCAAGCTAGAGCTGACAGACAGAAGCTCACCCTGTCCCGCGGATTCGAACCGGCAACCTACAGGTCAGCACCCAACCTTGAGGTCAGCAGTTCAGCTGGCCCAAAGGTTTAACCCATTGAAAGCATGTCATATTGAGGAAGAGCAGGCTGGTTTTCTGCAATGCTACAAACTAGGACACTGTGGAGCACTGGATTCAAATTTACACTTTAGGAAGGACTTCCTGACATATTGCCTTGGAGTCCGGTGGGAGTTTCCTTTTCTGGAGGTTTGAAACAGAGGCTGGATGGCCATCTGTTGATAGTGTTTTCATTCCTGGGTAGAAGTGGGTTGAACTGGATGGCCCTGGGGGTCTCTTCCAACTCTGTGTTTCCATGATTCGGTATGAATCTTACTGTTGATTTGGGTGCAGACCGGGTTTCAGGAGGATTGGTCCCACTGGAAAAGTGAGTGGGTTGACATTTGATGGATTCCAGCTGTGCAAACCTGGCTGCCCGAAACAGCATTAACCTTGCTTGACTTTTTGTAACATTGGACTGAGCCTTTTAGGCACAAAGAGAGACAATGAAGTGATGTGTTCTAAAAAGTCTTTGGGAAGAAGTTCAGCATGCTTTGACCTCCACCCCCCTCAAGAAAAGAGAGAGAAAAAGAAAGAAAATAAAAAGTAGTGTCACTGAAATGGTGATGTGCCTTTTAAATCTTGCCATGGCTTATTTTCTTTGTGCCTCCTGCTTTTTCTCCGCCTGGCAAACATGTCAGAACGACTGGCTTTTGTCTGTGTGGTAAATCAGATAATCCTCCTGCAAGGAGAAAGGTGCAACATCTCTGCTCAAGATGCACGTCCCCAGCAGAAAAGAGAACATTGGGTTCTTCCAGCTGTTTCCCAATTGCTTGAGAGAGTGAAAGGGTGATTAATATTTTGGTTCATTTCTTCTCATTTTTGGATGAGCAGCTTTTAGAATTTAATTGTATACTGTTGCAATGCCAAGACATTTCTCACAGTTTATTTGGCTTTCAAAAATACTTCAGTCCCCCTTTCAAAAGTACAAAAGTCTCACTTATCCAAGCCTCGCTTATCCAAGGTTCTGGATTATCCAAGCCATTTTTGTAGTCAGTGTTTTCAATATATCGTGATATTTTGGTGCTAAATTTGTAAATACAGTAATTACAACATAATATTATTGCGTATTGAGCTACTTTTTCTGTCAAATTAGTTGTATAGCATGAGGTTTTGGTGCTTAATTTGTAAAATCATAACCTAATTTGATGTTTAATAGGCTTTTCCTTAATCCCTCCTTATTATCCAAGATGTTCTCTTATCCAAGCTTCTAGTTACTTTTTTGTTGCGTTTCAAAAACCATTAGAGTGCTACTAGCTGTGGTATAATTTGCACTCGGTTCCTATTCACCGCATCCAGAACAAAGTACAATGCAAGCCAATGTCAGGGCCATTTGGTCGCTACCCATTAGAGTTGTGCATTTGGGGTAAACCTTCACCCATTTTGTGTCCGCACTTT
Source organism: Anolis carolinensis (assembly GCF_035594765.1). NCBI lineage: Eukaryota > Metazoa > Chordata > Lepidosauria > Squamata > Anolidae > Anolis > Anolis carolinensis. The sequence continues at coordinate 13,045,347 of NW_026943823.1, read as the reverse complement.
TTTGGGAGCCTCCTGAAATCGGGAGGGCAGTTTTTGATCTGGTGTGCCGAAAGATCAATTTTCTATAGACCCATTATTGGGGGAAGGCTTCCCAAGCTCCCTTTCCTGCATGCTTTAAAGAAGCTTCTTCTTACCTGTTGTTTCTTTCTACTCTAGAGGAGGCATTCAGCTGCAGGCACTGGCAGGCACACATGCTCTCTGGGCCTGCACGCCACATATGCACTCTCCTTGGAAAGAGAGAGTGTATGTGGCATTCTGGCCCAGAAAGCATGGGCACCTGCCAGTGCCGCCAGCAGCTGAGCTCCTCCTCTAGAGTAAGAAATTCTTACTATAGAGGAAGCGCTTGGCTGCAGGCAGCACTGGCAGGCACCCGCGCTTTCTCTCTTGGGCTACACCACGCCATCCAACCATGCACTCTTTCAATTCCGAGGCATTTTAAGTAGGATTCCTACTTCCAGGTAAGGAAGAGCGATGGATTCCTGGAAGAGGAGAGTAGTTTCAGGGAATGAGGGTTTACTTTTTGTTTGTTGGAGGATTAATAAAAAAAGATTAAACTTTGATGCTGAAAAGCAGGCTTGGAGCTGGGATCGGCTGGGGGGTTCCTGTTACGTGGTCCCAAAGTACCAAAAGAAATGAAGGAAACAGGAGAAACAGATTCCGTGCACAACTCTACTACTCAAGGAATTAAAAGTTGCAGCTACATTGCCAAAGGGGAAACGTAACCCTTCATTAGGGCATAACCATGACTCCCAAGGCTGATATAACTTCATTACTGGACAACAACTATTTCCAGTCTCTCAAAAGATCAATGATGTTCTCTTGGTTCAAGAACAAAGAATGCAGTCTTGGAATGAGCTGGATTTTATCAGGAAACAGGGATGCAAAATTAACATATAGATGCAATGCTTTTCTTTGTTGTGAGTTGATTTATTCTTATACATTCCGTGTCATTGCTGAAATGCTCTTCAAAGAAACGCTTTGGACGGCTCAAGGCGAGATGACCACAAACTCTCCTAATAATGTCAAGGAAGGCTGGGATTATTGAGTCAGCTGTTGGAATACTTGCACGTACTTGAAAGCTGTATCTGAGATTTGTTTTGAAATAGTTGTTCACTTACGTTCAGGATGCTAGTAACATCTGCTCTTGGAGGAAGAATGGCCTGGAACTGCTAATTGCCTTTGATGCCTCCTTATCATAGGATCTGACTTGGCTTTCATGGAAGTGCAGCAGATGTAACTATGGACCGAGTCTCGGTTTTCTGAAATCATTCTGTTACAGCCCTTTGCTATTGCAACTGTACTTGGTTCCTCATTCTTCCAGGTATTTGATCATCTAAATGTTCTCCCAGGAGTTCAGTCCTTGATATAGTCACGGTGGGAAAAATTCAGACCAGGACCCCCTTTTGTGATCCTCGTCATCTTGCCAAAAGTGTTGCATTATTGGGTTGCTGTGAGTTTTCCAGGCTGTATGGGCATGTTCCAGAAGCATTATTTCCTGACATTTCACCCACATCTATGGCAGGCATCCTCAGAGGTTGTGAGGTCTAGTGGAAACTAGGCAAGTGTGGTTTATATATCTGCGGAATGTCCAGGGTGGGAGGCAAGTGTGAATGTTACAATTAGCTAGCTTGATTAGCATTGAATGGCGTTGCAGCTTCAAAGCCCGGCTGCTTCCTGTCTGGGGGAATCTTTATTGGGAGGTGTTAGCTGACCCTGGTTGTTGCCTGCTACATTTTTTTTTTTTTGCCTAGAAGCAGGCCTCCTATTGCCTATTGCCACGATTGGGCTTCATGATGTATGTCATTATGACTTCACTGGCTTCCATTTCAAGCTCCATTCAAAATGTTGTTTGTGACTTTTCAGGTCCAAGAAATTCAAAGAAAATGCGTGCCTCTATCTTTGCACTTAGGCATAAGGAATTTCAGTGGAGAACCTCTTCTCATGAACCCAACATGGCTGGCTGTCTCTACTCATGTGTCTAGGAATTTTAGTATGCATAAGTCAGTATGAGTACTGTACCTTAATTCTTATTTTTTAAAAGGGAATTATCCAGTTCTTTAAGTAGAGTAGCGAAAGACAAGAGCGATAGATAGCTAGAGAGCAGCTCAGAGATATTCTAACTAGGAGCAGACCACAAACTAATTTTTTTTATTTGTCTTCTGTAGGACTGTGCACACTGGAGTCCCAACTTCTCCATACTTTCCCTGAGCTTCTCTCACCATTTAAGCACTGGTGTTGTTAGTAGAGAAGAATTATTCTGGGGTAGAGAGGCTTTCCTTTGGGTTGAACAATCCCAAGAAAGAACAAAAGTATCTCCTCCTTTTTTTGCAAACCAAATGCATTGTTTGTGGCATTGCCTGACGGAAGTGTTTCTAGATGGCGATTCCCTGGCACATAACCCACGCGGCTGCCAGGCTCACGGGACACTGTACTATCACTATAGCCATATTGCTTCAACTTTTAGTAGATCATTAGTTAATCCTAGACCACCATCTCCAGAATCTCTAGACCACCATCCAGACCACCATCTCTTTTTTGTGAGATTTTGGGAGTTGTAGTCTCATTAGTTCACATTTGTTATGATGATGGAACTTGAAGGTGGTCGTGCATTTGGATTCTGCTGTAAAAAGTTTGAACCATACTCTTATTTATGATTTCTGACCATTCATGGCGGATCGGTCGATTCCTAATTCCTAACCCCCTCTGTGGTTTGCCTTAACCCTGTTCAAAACTCTTCTCTCTACAAACAATTTACTTTATGCCCTGTTCCCTTCACCATCCGTTATGAGCCATAATTCGCCTAGGGAGTTTGACTTCTCCCTGCTTTGCTCTGCCAAGACATTTCCACAAGTAATCTTTTATTTATTTTATGGTTTTGTTTAAAAAAAATGGTTTGCCCTGGGAACTGGCATAAAGCAAACAGTGGATGTGTGTCAGGGAAGAGTTTTGCATCCCAGCGGGACTTTTAACCACTTCCCATTGCCACTGACTGGAGGAGCAGACCGAGTCCTGCCAGGGAAGGCCTGGTTTCCATCAGGGCTTGATGAGTTAATGAGCGCCGCGGTTGATGTGGCTTTCCTGCATTTAAGCTGAACAGGCTGTGAAAACCCTCGCCTGGTTTGTGGGGGAAAGGCAACTGACAGAATTATTACTTTTTTCCGCTCCAAGCCTCACCACAAGGCCACACAATTCGGTGCTCCTTAGCTAACCTGAAGGGCTGAGAAATCTTGCATAGGAAAATGGGGTGCATGGATCTATGAGCTTTCCTTTAGTTGTTGTTTTTAGCTGCTGTCAGTTTAACTTTGTTGTTGTGAGTTTTCTGGGCTGTATGGCCATGTTCCAGAAGCATTATCTCCTGATGTTTCACCTACATCTGTGGCAGGCATCCTCAGAGGTTATGAGTTCAAGGTTATGAGAGGTTATGTTGGAAACAAAGTGAGGTTTATATATCTGTGGAAGGTCCAGGGTTCCACAGATATATAAACCTCACTTACTTAGTTTCCAACAGACCCCTCCACTTCTGAGGGGCCATCTTGATGAGCATTGAATAGCCTTGCAGCTTCAAAGCCTGGCTGCTTCCTGCCTAGCGGAATCCATAGCTGCCAGGCTTTGAAGCTGCAAGGCTATTCAATGCTCATCAAGCTGGCCAATTCAACATTCACACTTTCCTCAAGCAGACAAGAGTTCTCTCTCCTACCCTGAACATTATTCCACAGATACATAAACCCCACATGCCTAGTTTCCAACAGACTTTACAACCTCTGAGGATGCCTGCCATCAGGAGAGAATGCTTCTGGAACATGGTCATACACAGAGCCGGCCCTAGGTATTTTTCAAGTGTAGGCAAACAGAATTTTGGTTCCCCCCCCCCCCCCCAAACCAATCACTGAAAAATAAAAGCGTTGGATAAGCGAAAATGTTTGATAATAAGGAGGGATTAAGGAAAAGCCTATTAAATATCAAATTACATTAAGATTTTACAAATTAAGCACTAAAACATCATGTTTTACAACAAATCAACAGAAAAAAGCAGTTTAATACCTTGCGGAGGCAGGCCGCAGAAGACAGGAGTTGCCTCGATGGCGCCCCCAACAAGATAGCGCCACAGGCAACTGCCTAGTTGGCCTGATGGTTGAACCACCTCTGGTCATACAGCCCAGAAAACTCACAAGAACCCAGTGATTCTGGCCATCAAAGTCTTCGACAACACAATTTGACTCTGACTTATGGTATATTAATTCCATGAATGAAGGATCTTCAAGTCCCCTATCCTTTACAGCCCCACTCAAGTCTTGCAGACCCATTGCTTGATTGTAATGAGTCTTCCTCTTTTCTTGTTGTCCCTCATCTTACCAAGCCTTTTTTTGCCTTTTCTACTGAGTCCTGTCTTCTGATGTATCCAAAGTATAACAGCCTCAATTGAGGCAATCTTTGCTTCAGACCTGATTTGTTCTAGTACTCATTTGAGGTTTTATTTTTATCAGATCACAGAGTTTATGTAAATATTATAGAAAAGTAAACCTAAGTCTTAGATAAGAAGTACACCTGCAAGAAAGCTTACTGCCATATAGGTTATTGCACTCATTATGGCTGTAAGCAAACATAATCCCACCTTGTTGTAGATTGTCCTCATATTGACTTTGAGTTACAGTAACTCCATGAAAGAGAGACCTTGTTATTGACAGTCCTGCTCAGGGCTTGAGGACTCAGAACCATAGTTTCCTTCACTTAGTCCAATGATGGGCAAGCTTTAGCGCTTGGTGTGTCAAAATTCACCAAAAAACCTAGCATGACTTGGGTGGTGTGTCACTTTGAGAAAAAAAAAACCATAATTTCGCAATCTGTATAGTTTAAATAACAAAAATGTATAATTGTAATATATAATTGTATTTAATAAATCAAAAACTATTTACTACAATTATTTCCATGTACAACAATCTATGGTACCTCTTGCAGTTTCCACGCTGATTTCTCTCTATTGTAGTTTCAATGTAGTCATGAATAATGAATAATATAATAATTTAATAGTAATGATATGATAATATACTACAATAATAATAGAATAATAATAGAATGATATAAATATAAATGTAATGTGCATAATTCCCATGGAGTAAACAACAAAACCACTGGACGAAATCACACCAAATCTGGCCACAAAAGACGGAGTCATCCAATCAATCTGCATGCGGCAGTGTGTCAGCTAAAATGGTTAGGCGTGTCAGTGCTGACACGCGTATCATAGGTTGGCCATCACTGACTTAGTCAATCAGTTCATGATGTTGTCTTCCTCTTTTCCTATTTATCAAAAATTATTTTCTCTTTCAGTGAGTTATCTCTTCTCATGGTATGTCCAAAAGACCAACAGTGTACTTATCTTGGCTTTTAGGGAAAGTTGCAGCTTAACTTGCCCTAGGACCCATTTATTTATCAGTTTAGTAGTCCACAGTATTCACAAAATGGTCCTCAAATGAGTTGTTTTTCTCCCTATCACCTTTACTGACCCTATGCAGCAATGGGTAATACGATGAAGAAACATCACAAGATGTTACAGTGACTTGGAAGGAGCACCTTCCAAGTCACTCCTCTATGGCTGGATCATGAATGGTCAGTTGTCACCATTTCTTGATAGGAAATCTGTGCATGCTCAGTGGCACGCTGTGTGTGTTTCGCTTATTTTTAGGACTTGGCTCTGAAACACTCTGAAACACACTGACAGCTGGCTCTGGGCATTATCTCCATTGTCATATATGATCAACAGCAGTGTTCTCCGTCTAGTTCAGGGGTGGGCAATGTGTGCCCATGGACTATATATGGCTCCTGGGCCCCACTTTTGTGACCCCTAAAGCCCCTTCCCAGTCTTTCAAGGATTCCCATGCCCTCCATTAAAACTAAGTATAATTTTGGACATGTTTCTAAAGAAGACCTCCAGGTTTGTGAAAACGCATGGAAATACTTCCCAACCCTGTACACACAGATACCCCCAATTCTTTGTGTTAAAATGACCAACTACAGTCTTCGAAGACGTTCTCACACTGGGAAGAAGTTTGTCAACATTTCTTCTGGCATCTGTCATAGAGAAGAAAAGTAGCCAAGGTTTACATCCCTAGAAGTCAGCAGATGTGTATTTCTTGTGTGGCCGTTGCCGTCATAAAGGACCACGTTCATGTCTTCTGGCTCAGAGAGGACCTCATAAAGCAAACCTTTCCAAATCAGGTCACTCGAAAAATGAAAATATCGTTTAGACACCAGGACAAGTATTTGAGGCCACCGTGTCTAGTTTCTGTACATTAGGATATCAGGAAAGTACATCGGCAAATATTTATGGATAGTGAGAAGTCATATTAACACTGTGTCAGGCGAGGGGATCTGTCTTAATTTGGGGACGAAAGTGGGTTCTGCTGACAACGCCAGCATTTTCTTAATGTTTATAAGAGAGCAAGTGTGTTTACTCTGAAACTCAACAGCCTACTGAATTCTTGCGATGGGGACCACCTGGACCCTTCTTGGTGGGACTTTATGAAAAGGTTCCCATTTGAATCCAAAGCTTCTAAGGAATGGATCCTCGGGAAGCTTAATCCCCAAACTCCAAATCCCAGGATTCTGCAGAATGGAGCTGTGGCAGTAAAAGTACCAATCCTGAATGCTCTGGTGTTCTGTTTGGCAGGCGCTGGGCATGCTTCCAAACAAAAACATTGCTAGGTCTTACTTTCGGGGGAGGCCTTATATTTAGCAATTCAGCAAAATTTCTACTAGGTCTTATTTTTCGGGGATGTCTTATTTTCGGGAAAACAGGGTAGTTGGGATTTGGCACAACATGCAGATACAATTGCAGGCAAGTTGTTGATTTTGCCTGGTGCTGGATCACCATATCAGAAATGACTTGAAGGTACATACTGTAGCAGTCCCTGTTCCTAAGACAAACTTAGTTGATATCACAGAGACTAGACTCAGTCCTCGGTATCCATAGATTCAACCATTCCATGGCTTGAAATTATGTATTTTGAGTAAGGGACACTGTGCCGTCGCGCCTGGGGCTGTAAACTCTTAGTGAAAGAGGCATGGACGTGACATCTTTCCCCAGGGGATTGCTTCTTGCCCTCCTTTAGGGAAACTGGAACTCCCAAGGACCAAAACACTGTAGTTAACTCAAAAACTGGGTTTATTCTTCACAAAGGGGGTAAAAGAAAATATACATTACAGTCTTTGATTGTTTAAGTCCATGAAGCTTGTCCAGATCCCTTCTTTCTCTGGCTGTGAATGCCGGAGCAAACTCAGCCTCAGTCCAATGACCTATATCTGAAGACAAAAGTCTTCCTCTGTTGCCAAAGGACTGATGTGAAGGCGCTTGAGACTCCTCAACGTTGTTCAGGTTGGCCCTGAACATGAAGTGTGAGTCCCAAGGGTAAGAACCTCAGAATTGGTGCTGAGAGGTAACTTTTGAAGGGCTTTCAGAGCCAAGCCTCTCTTTCACGTCCATCCGATAGAGTGGAATGAAAAGGAGGAAACACAGTCCTACTCCAGGAAGAGGTGGAGCCAAACAGTTTAGCTAAGTGAGCAATATAACAGGTACAAACAACATTGATTGACAGATATAAATAACCAATCCAACTACATTTACAGGGTAAGGGCAAAATCAGGCATGATACAGCAATTCAAATCTTGAAACTTATAGTTTGACATATAGATGGCGCCACTCGCGCCGTCACACTCCCGGCCTAGATTTCCGGACTTTCGGAAATCTAAACAAAATGGAGTTAAATACCTTTAACTCTAATAACTTTAAGACTGTATGTCTTCTGAAAATAACACAACCATGTCGCTGATAGCCCTGTCAAACAAAGAAACCTTTTCGTTAGAGACGACCTTAACCTGGGCCTTATGCACTCTATTGTCAGAGCTAGGATATAATTTTGACACAATACCCTTAGCCCATTGGTGTCTAGGAGCATCCTTTTGTTCAAGTAACATCAAATCCCCAACCTTTACTAGCATTAACAAACCAAAATCCATTGTTTCTTAGGGCAGACTCAGTAAATGACCTTCCTTGGTGTTTGACCTTTGCGTGGAAATGCTGTGTCAACAGCAGAGCTATGTGGCTATGGTGTGGCAAAATAACAGGATTTTTAACACAGGATCTAATCTTTGCTCTCTTTAGTCTACCTCCAACCCTAAGGAGACCCTCATTGTCCAGGAAGGGGTTCAAGTCCTTTAAACAACTATTTTTGGGCAAGGATGCTTTTCTTTCTAGACAAGCTATTTCTTCTAAAAAACACTGTCTTTGAGTGGATCTCAGGATGACTGTTGAGGCTTTCGAAAGATCTTGGGGCTGAATTGCACCACTGTTTTTTGTAGTGATGTAATGTATGAGCCTGGCAATGGCTGCCTGAAGTCTAGTCCATTTTGAAAATCTTTCAAACTTGGCTGGATTTAAACCTTGCCTTGATAAGTCTTGGCCATCGATGGTAGATTCGCAGGACTGAATTTCTGGCAACTCAGTGTCTTTGAGCACAGAAATGCTTTCTGGAAAGGAAGGATTTTGAAGACATTTGGGTCCAGTGATCCAGGATGACTTGGACAACTTTGCGGCTGATGTTCCTCGGGATGTCACATCTGCCGGATTTTCTGAAGTGGATATGTAATGCCACTGCTCTTCTCCCTCCGCACACACGCTGGCTGGTTCAGCGTAGTTGCTTCTGAAGAGGTCTTCCACAAACTGGGTGATCTGGGTCTTTACCTTCGGATCCTTTAGCATCCTTCTTCTTGAGGACAGGAGACGATGAAGGGCAACATCTCTGTTGTTGGGTAGAGATGGTCTTTCCGGCTTGAAAGGTAAAGGTGCTATCCAATTACCTTCAGGGTCTTGAGTGACTTGGTTGTTCATCATCTCAAGAAACTTCTGATCATTTTTAGAGAAGGCTGTTTGCTCATCTCTCTCTGTGACTTCGATGATGGGAGAGTAATCTGGCATTACTCCCTGGCAGCAAACTGAGATGTGGCTGGCACATCCTTGCATTAGTGAAGGCCTTTTAGTGACAGGCTGGAACATCTTGTTCAGGCAGACTGGGCCTAACACCGTCCATCCTAAAGGCAACTGCTGGGCCATGGGTGATCCCTTAGGACCTTCAATCTGGTTGCTAACACGGAACAGTGTGGGACAATCTGCACCGATAAGCATGACGATGTCTGTTTCCAAGTACAAAGCTGGTATTAGATCTTGAATACCTTTGAGATGAGGATGGGCTTGTACCACCTCCTTCGTGGCTATCTGTTCTTTGTTCCTGGGAATCAGGCTGCATTCTATAAGGTCAGGAAGATCGTACCTGACCTTTTGTCCGACAGGCGAGATTTTGAACTTTGTTGCAACTCTGCCATTCATCTTATTCTTTCCGGAACAAGTGGATATGGTGTAATCTATTGTCTCAGTATGAAGGTTGAACATGTCGAAGAACTCTGGGGTTGCAAGAGATGCGTCACTTTGGGCATCCAAGGCGACATAGACCCTTTTCTTATTCCACGGCTGCTTGTCTGGATACACCTCTGCCAGGCAGATTGGGTGGCAAATTCTGGGCTTGTGGCTATTTTGACAAAGCTTGGTGCAGGCAACCGCAGGAGCCTTGAGGGCTACCTGAGGTTCTGTAGGCTTTTGGTCTTCTTTGGTTTCTTCTTTGGTAGGAGAATTTGACTTTGCTTTGAATTGAGGGGAATCGAAATTGTGCATTGCAGAGCAATGCTTGATGCTGTTGCAATGTTGGCATTTAACCTTTTCTTTGCAGTCTTTGGAGAAGTGAATAGTGGCGCCGCAGCATCTAAAGCACACCTTGGCCTTTTGAACTATTTGGAGTCGTTCTTTGTAAGGCTTCTTTGCGAACTCTCTGCATTCAGCTAGGCTGTGTGACCTTTGATGAATGGGACAGGATATGGTGTTGTTGCTGACTGGTTGAGCAGAAGTTGCAGGAGTTGCGTCTGTCATCTTGACACTCAGGTTCCTTCTAAGATCTTTGCCCTGGGCTTTGTCTTCTTTGGAGGTCTTTTCAGGCTTTAGGTCTTGGTACAAAGCGAGAAGACCTGTCTGAGGGTCATTCCTCTCGCGGGCTGCTCTAGTGACGAAATCCACCAAAAAGGTGAAGGGCGGGTATACATTTGCATTCTCCTCTTTGTACTTGAACACCTGTTTCCCCCAAGCTTCTCGAAGAGGAAAAGGAAGTTTGCAGAGAATGGCACTCTGCGACGTGTGCTGGTCCAGACATGCTAAACCTGGCAGCTCTGGATTTCCTTTGGCTGAAGCTAGCTCTAGTAAAAGATCACTAAAGTCCCAAAGCTGTTTGCAATCTTTCCTCTTCAGTGATGGGAACCTGTTGAGTCGATCCATGAGGGATGCTTCTATCTCAGTGCTCGCACCGAAGCGCTGGTCCAAGCGAGACCACGCTGTGGACAAAGCTCTTTGGGGGTCTGCTACATGAGCAGCATAAAGTCTTTTTACTTGCTCGGCTGAGCTGGGTCCAAGCCACGCCATAAGAAGGGACAGTTCTTCATCTGCTTCTAGCTTGAAATCTCGAATGGCCCTCATGAAGGTGATTTTCCACAGAAGGTAGTCATCCGGTCGGTCAGTGAATTTCTGGACGCCTTTGTCTCTGATGTCTCTTCTTGGATTTCGCAAGAGGGAACCCAATTGAGACTCCAGTGTGTAAGGGTACATCTGAGTAGTGTGATGTGGCGTGACAAACTCAATGTTCTTCGGTTGAACACATCTTGTCGCGATGGTAGGCGATGCTGGGTTCAGCAGATTGCTGGCAGGCAGCACCTCTGAAGCCTTCATCTTCAGCGATGGGAGAATTGACTTGGTATGCAGGGATGAATGTGGTGGTTCACTCCCGGCCATGCCTTGCCAATGTGAATGGACATCTGGATGTTGTTGAAAGACGTCATCCTTTTGTTCCCAAGTAGACAAGTGGTATCTCTGAGGCCTAAGTACAGGGATGGACTCTGACAGAGATGATGGCACTCTCCCAGCCGTGCTTTGCTGTACTTCTGAGGAATGGGCTGGCCTTGAAGTTGCGAACACTGGAACAGGTGAGCGATCTTCAAGGTGGTGAAAGGAGATATGACTCTGCACTACAGGTTGCAGATGTGCTGAAACATTTGCTGTAGGCTCTTGTGTTGGCAGGAAACTAAGGTTTTCTTGGGTTAGTTCCTGTGATAGGGCTTTGGCTAGAACGTTAGCTCTGACTATCTTTTGTGCTGTGTCTCTTTTTACTTGAAGCAGATCTAGATCCCGTTGCAGCTCATCTTGCTTGGCTTCAGCCATTGCAAGCTCTATTTCTCTCTGGGCCCTGGCCTGCGCTAGGTCAGCTTCTTGTTGGGCCCTAGCCTGAGCTAGAAGCAGTTTCTGCTTGGCTTTAGCCTGTTGAAGGAGGAGTTCCTCTTCATTGAAGGCAAAGTCTTGCCTAGCCATTTCTGCAGACGCCTCTGCTTCTAAAACCTCTTTTCTAATTTTCAAACGGACAGCCTCTCTGTTATAGTGGGCTGCTTTGGAAGAAGTACTGATGAATGAATGTATGGATTGGGAGGAACTGCTATGCCTAGATGAATGCTTGGATTTATGGCTAGCATCATTAGATGGAATCTTGAGCAGACTAGATCTAAGGCTTACACATGGGGAGCCTTGAACCCTTTCTTCTGCACCTTTGAATAAGGAACTGGGCTCTGGTTCAGATAGAACCGCGCTGTAGCGCCTCCTCTCTTCTTGTAGGCTGAAAGAAATTTCCTTAGCCCTATCTAAAGACTCTGGAGTGTTAATTTTGTTCAGTACATAGATTATTTCTTCTGCAATAGCACTCCCATTATTGAAGGCCTTTACAAATTCTTGCCTGAGAATTTCCTTTTCCTTTGGGCAAAGGGATGCCCTTATTGCATCAGCTATGGTCGGCAGGTTTTGCCAAGCTCTGTTAAACCTCTGCCTAAGCTTGCCTTCCTTCTGCAAAAGGCAGAGCATTGTTTTCTCTGTGGGGTGCCTTTCTCTGACTGGGCGGGGAGATTTGACCCTTGTTTGCAAAATCTCATTGCTATGACTTGACATTCTGTGAAATTCAAAAGGAAACTTATCCCAAGTTTCAAACAGTACAAAATGCAATACTATATAACTATACAATTAAAGGCACACAAAAGGGCAATGCAATATTTTAAACAAGACAATTAAAACAGCTGCTTAACTGAGAAGTTAAGCTTGGGCTTTCATAAACTTGCAGCAGGCTTTGAAGAAATGGCAGGAACTGCAGAAGGTTGGAATTTATTGCTTTGCAAACTGGTTTCTGGGAGAGGCTTGGCTCTGAAAGCCCTTCAAAAGTTACCTCTCAGCACTGTGCCGTCGCGCCTGGGGCTGTAAACTCTTAGTGAAAGAGGCACCCAGGGGATTGCTTCTTGCCCTCCTTTAGGGAAACTGGAACTCCCAAGGACCAAAACACTGTAGTTAACTCAAAAACTGGGTTTATTCTTCACAAAGGGGGTAAAAGAAAATATACATTACAGTCTTTGATTGTTTAAGTCCATGAAGCTTGTCCAGATCCCTTCTTTCTCTGGCTGTGAATGCCGGAGCAAACTCAGCCTCAGTCCAATGACCTATATCTGAAGACAAAAGTCTTCCTCTGTTGCCAAAGGACTGATGTGAAGGCGCTTGAGACTCCTCAACGTTGTTCAGGTTGGCCCTGAACATGAAGTGTGAGTCCCAAGGGTAAGAACCTCAGAATTGGTGCTGAGAGGTAACTTTTGAAGGGCTTTCAGAGCCAAGCCTCTCTTTCACGTCCATCCGATAGAGTGGAATGAAAAGGAGGAAACACAGTCCTACTCCAGGAAGAGGTGGAGCCAAACAGTTTAGCTAAGTGAGCAATATAACAGGTACAAACAACATTGATTGACAGATATAAATAACCAATCCAACTACATTTACAGGGTAAGGGCAAAATCAGGCATGATACAGCAATTCAAATCTTGAAACTTATAGTTTGACATATAGATGGCGCCACTCGCGCCATCACAGACACCATTTTATTCTGCTATTGTATATCATGGGACTTGAGCATCCATGGATTTGGTACAGTAGAGTCTCACTTATCCAAGCCTCACTTATCCAAGCCTCTGGATAATCCAAGCCATTTTTGTAGTCAATGTTTTCAATATATCGTGATATTTTGGTGCTAAATTCGTAAATACAGTAATTACAACATAACATTACTGCGTATTGAACTACTTTCTCTGTCAAATTTGTTGTATAACATGATGTTTTGGTGCTTAATTTGTAAAATCATAACCTAATTTGATGTTTAATAGGCTTTTCCTTAATCCCTCCTTATTATCCAAGATATTCGGTTATCCAAGCTTCTGCCGGCCCGTTTAGCTTGGATAAGTGAGACTCTACTGTATCTACTTGGGGTCCAGAACCAAACCCTAGTGGATACCAGGACCCATTGTATCTCAGCATCACATCAGGCTTGGGTAATATTTTTTGCACATGGATATGCCAACACCTCTCATGGAAGACTATTGCTAAAACTCTACAATACATATATTGTTTGCTGTATGTCTGTGCATTTCTCTTCAAGTTCCCTGTTGATATATGGCAACTCCATGAATTTCAGAGCATTTTCTTAGGCAAGGAATACTTGGATGTGCTTTTACCCATTCATTTTTCTGAAACACATTCTGCAGTTAATGGTATTTGTTGGAGGTCCCCCATACAAGTCCTGACTGGATCTATTTTCCTGAGTTGGCAATAAATGTTATTGCTAACATATATTGAATAATACATGTGATCACTGTATCCATTGGTGACGTGTTTCAAGATTCCCTGTGGATAGTTGAAACAATGGATAACACTAAGAAAATTTGGGGAAAAAATCTGTTCCTGGTTTGAAAGTTTTGTTTCCTGTTTAATTGTATGCTGCTTACTTTGAAAGTAGTTGTAATACTGCAGAAACTTCATTTTTGTGGTTGCCACAAACTACGTTGAATTGGTTGAGATTCTGTCATTGAAAAACTATAGCAAAATGTGCTACAGGATGTCATGCAGAAACAAAGTTTTTGTGGTTTAATAGATAATTTCCATATGTTTATGATAGAACCAATTAGGAAATGACATTAATAACCCAGGAACGAAAATTGTGTTACATAGCCCCGGCGGCAAAGTGTATTAAAGCACTGAGCTGCAGACCGAAAGGTCCCAGGTTCGAGCCCCAGAAGCGGTGTGAGCGGCCGCTGTTAGCTCCAGCTCCTGTCAAAACATGCCAATGTGAGTAGATCAATAGGTACCGCTCTGGTGGGAAGGTAACAGCGCTCCATGCAGTTATGCTGGCCACATGACCATGGAGGTGTCTATGGACAACGCCGGCTCTTCGGCTTAGAAATGGAGATGAGCACCAACCCCCAGAATCAGACATGACTGGACTTAACGTCAGGGGAAAACTTTTACCTTTTAGCATAATAAGGCACCCTATAGTTTGACTAATTTTATGCTGGAAGCATACTGTAGAATTGCACTTTAGAACCTAGAGAGCTCCACAAATGTTTCTAGGGAGGAGGAATATGTTTTGGAGGTGGGCAAGTTAAACGTTGGATATCGAATCTCAACAAGTTTCTATTTGGGCAAGTTGCACTTTCTCAGCCTCAGAGGAAGACAAAAGCAAACCCATGTGGACAAATCCTTACTGAGAAAACCTCATGATAGGTTTGACTTAGGGTCACAGTAAGTCAGAACCAACTTGAAGGCACAGAAAAACAAGGAATTATTGTAACTTTTTTTGTGTGCTAGCAGGTTTTAAACATTTCCTTCCCAGTTCTCCGGTTGGTGAGTTGCCCGATCTAGCTTGGTTTGTCTTACGCTAGGTACATGTCCCAAAGTGCAGGTGGTGGGGAAGCCATCCAGCTTCTCTGTTTGCCTTTGGGTCTTCAAGGAAAGCTCTCACTGGGGATATTTCACATTCTTTCCTCTCAGTTTTGGAGTATTGACACAAGCAAAGAGCCATTTGGTACTCTTCAAAGGTTTCCATGGGCCTGAAGGGCTCTTTGCGCGCCTGAGTCCTTGTGAAGGTATTTGCTGGATTCTCCCTTTCCATGGGAGCCGGAGGGCGCCGGGTGTTGTTTCTGGGTGTGTTTGGGTTTGGGATGACCGTTATCATTGCTATCGAAGTCCCTTGACCTGCGGGACAGGATGCAACCCAAGAACCAGATGGCCGCTAGCCGCCGGCGCTCTTTTGCAGCTGGACCTTCCTTCTGCCTCTCGTCAATGGGCCAATGAGCACCAAGCCCTGACAGGCGAGATCTCCATCCAGACCTCAGATGCCGCGGCACAAAGAGAGCCGCATAAGCCCCGGCCTAGCGATCGATTGAACATTTTGCCTGGTCATGAATTCCAGCCACGCAGGGACAGGAAGCCGGGTGCATTGTGGGTCCCGTCGGCCTTTGTTGTATTGTGTGGCCGGGGATTTGGGGGAACAATCGGCCCTGTCCATCAAAGATTAAGCAGACTGGAAGTGCCCTTTAGACCAACAAATGAACCAGCAGCCCTTTGGAGTGTTAATACAGCCCCGTAGGAAAAGGCCCAAGGACTTAAGCACACAATTTAAGTGATGACAAGCACCATTGGAATGAATCATTGATTTTCTAAACCTTGGCCAGTGGGAATGCCAACGGGGCAGGAAGGGTCCAGGCTTCGCCTCCTTTAGTCCAGCAGCACTTGACAACACAGAGGGGGATTTTCTTTCCTGAAAACATACATTTTCCTTGGGCTCTTTGATATGGAATTTGGCCCAGGAGGTTACAACCCTCTTAACTTGTCATACCAAGAATGACAAGAGTTGGGTGACACTTCAAAGGGGTACTTCATTCTTTTGAGGATGCTAGGAAATAAACTATAGTCAGGGATCTATGTTCCCTGGGGTTAAGGGCTCAGGATTTTTTGAGAAGTGGAAAAAAGGTGACTAGAAATCAATATTTTTTTTTTTACCAGAGAGAACACTTCTTTAGGAAACCCTAGGTCCTCCAGTGCAACTCTATGGTCTACCACAGGCATGGCCGAGCTTCGGCCCTCCAGGTGTTTTGAACTTCAACTCCTACAATTCCTAATAGCTGGTAGGAGTTTGATATCTTCTATGGTTTGGTTCAGGACCCCAAGTGGATATCCAAGTCTGTGCATGCTCAAGTCCCATCGTATACAGTGATGTATACAATCTTACCTGTAATGCTAAATCAATGCTTGCATTAAGTAATTTAAAAAAAAATTTCAAGCCATAGCTGTTGGAACTCATAAATGCAGAATCCATTGATGTGGAGGGCTTACCATACAAGGATTGCAGATGAGAGTGAGAAACCCCTTCCCCCAAGACATTGAGAAGCAATAAACAGGGCTAAAAAGAGTGTGTAAAAAGCAAAAAAAAAAAAAAGCTCTCAAAAGGATTAGTGGAAGAAAGAGCGTGAACAACCTTGCCTTGGCTATTTTTCATATCAGCTGAGTCACACTGCAAGCAGTTTTAATTATACATTTAAATGGCAATGATCAAATGAGTTTAGAGTGACCTTTCACCAGGAACGTGAATTATACCAGGAAAGTGTGGATCTACTGCACAGCGGCTACCATAAAAGGCATTGCTGGGGTCTGGAAGGAGAGCTGGCACCTTGAGCCTGAATGCCAGTGAGAGAGGGGAAGACTTGGCAGTGGAGTTTACTCTTTATAGAGCTGTAGTTGTCAAAAGTGACCCTATGGGGCTTTCTAAGGGCAGAAATATGTGAGATTAGACCCCGGTGGTGCAGTGGGTTAAACTGCTGAGCTGCTGAACTTGCTGACTGAAAGGTCAGCGGTTCGAATCCAAGGAGCAGGGTGAGCTCCCGCTGTTAGCCCCAGCTTCTGCCAACCTAGCAGTTGAAAAACATGCAAATGTGAGTAGATCAATAGGTACTGCTCTGGTGGGAAGGTAATCGGTGCTCCATTCAGTCATGCCTATGGCCACATGACCTTGTCTAAGACAACACTGGCTCTTCAGCTTAGAAATTGAGATGAGCACCACAGAGTCAGACACGACTAGACTTAATGTCAGGGGGAAAAAACCAAGGGCCATTTCATATTCTGTGATTCCCTTTTAATTGCCTTGGCTTTTGTCTAAATGAGTTCTAGGATTTGTCAATAGATGAGAAGTTCTATGTTCTAAATTGTTGTTGTTGACTGATGTCAAGTTGATATCACAAGGATTGATAGATCTTCAAGTCAACAGCTCAGATCCTACAGAGTCAAAGATGTGGCTTAAACTGCAGAATGGTGGAGAGGTTGAACGTTGGACTATGACTCTGGGGACTAGGGTTCAAATCCCTCGTCAACCATGGCTCATCCCTGCAGAGTCTGGAGATAAGAAGGGACAACGGTGTTAAGATTATCATTCTCCTCATTTGTCCTCTTCTTTGATGATGTGGAAATGTCCAAGCTAAGACGAAGACTAGTTTGATTCTAAGACGAGAGTCTGTGGTTTTAGAAGAATGGCATCCATGCCAGGATAGGAAGCTCATCTGCATAATATCCTGTTAAAACAAGCACGGTTTCCAGGGATGCTGGCATGGCCAGATGCCTCCCTATTTACACTGCCTTTATCTCCTCACTCTTCCTTAAGCCCTGTGTGTTTTGAAATCCACTTCGACTGTCCATTCTTCTTAAAACAAAGGGCACATTCCTGACATTTCCTCAGTGCCTTTCATTCCACAGGGCTGTGCCGAACTCACTTTGGCTCCCCATTAAGACGAGGCGAGGCAGCCGTGCCAGCCCCGGCTAATCTGACAATCCGTGAAGGGGATCTCGTGTAATTGCAAGTTATCTGCATTCTTTCAGGCCCAGAGCCATCCCCAGTTGCCTCTGAAGTTGCAGATCCCGCCTGGGTTTGATCCTCCCGGGTGGCACATGGGGAGCCCCATCATCCATGGCGCCCACCCTGCGTATTTCTTGCAGAGAGACAGTACGCGCATGGCACTGGCTGCCTCCCAGTCAGTCCTGCTGCAAGTGTGAATGGCAGTGTTCTCCTTGCAGGCCTTTTCCTGGGAAGGGAGTGTGTTAGTATATCTCCTAAAAGCCAACATGAGGCTGAGGTTTTAGGAGAGCTGGGGAGCTGGCTTTTCACTGTCAGAAAGTAATCAAGGATCATATTGCAAGTGTAAAATTCTGTATGGCATTGGGTGAAATTTCCTGCTGGGATCTGCGCGCATCATCCGAAAATACATCACACAGTCCTAGACACTTGGGAAGTGTTTGACTTGTTATTTTGTTATATGAAATCCAGCATATTTCTCTTGTTTGCTGTGTCATACAATATAATAATAATAATAATAATAATAATAATAATAATAATAATTATTATTATTATTATTTTATTTATACACCACCCTATCTTCTCAAGGTACTCAGGGTGGTTCTCAACGTAGCAAGGAATCCATACAACAACTTAAAACAATACAACAACCAAACATAATACAATAATGAGCAAAAGTACACTAAACATACAAGTACGTCTCATTTTTTTAATTTCTGCTCCAATGCCTGGTGGAGTTTGACTAGCTGACACTCTCCCTCCCTTCTTGTCCTTCCTTCCTTCCATCTCCTGTCTCCCTCATATGCAAGTGTTTTATGGTTTACTGTCCAAAATAAGGGCAGTAAATAAAGCAGAGGCATTCCAGACAAGGATCAATAAGCTAGCACCTCCCAACAAAGGATTCCCCCAGGCAGGAAGCAGCCAAACCTTGAAGCTGCAGGGCTATTCAATGCTAATCAAGGTGGCCAACTGCAACATTCACACTTGCCTCAAACAGACAAGAGTTCTTTCTCCCCCCCTGGACATTATTCCTCAGATATATAAACCCCATTTGCCTAGTTTCCAACAGACCTCACAACCTCTGAGGATGCCTGCCATAGATGTGGGTGAAATGTCAGGAGATAATGCAATCTCAGTTTACACATCTTGACTTCTAGGAGGCATTCAACCTGATTGGCTCTTGGACCCACCAAGTAAGCAAGGATTGGATTCAGTTCATTTTGGTTTAATATGGTTCAGACCAGGGAGACCCACACTTATAGTCCATTGTCTTAGGCACTGTGTTGCTAATCCATCTGGAAATGCTTGAAACATGTGTGGGAAAATGTTCTGCCAACATCGGGGCTGACGATTCTTTATTGCAGCTATCGCTAAGATCATATTTTAATTTATTTCTCTCTTGCGGATATTAAAACTTCCAGTTGGGCTTGGAGCAGCCAAGGAAGTGCTGTAAACAGAAAAAGGCATGGACAGGTTGTTCTGAACAGGCAATTTTGTCATGTAAAGAAGTCAAACATGACAAAGAAAACCCAACATGATAAATAGGGAAGCAAGACTGTTACAGACCTGTTTTAAATTTGGTTGTTGTAATGTATGTTATTTTAAAGTGTGCTTTATGTGTTAAAATATACAGTATAAACAAACAATTGCAACACATAAAAGTAATGGCTGTGAGTAGTAATAGCAAGGACAAACATTAAAATGGTGGTTAGAATACATACTCCTTTATATACGAATTTAATGTATTTCTCAGTGTTTCTTTGATGACATTGGGTTTTCCTATTGTCCCACTTAAATCCTCCCCAAAAGCTTGGCTGCATCTACACATTAGAATTATTGCAGTTTGATACCACTTGAACTGCTCTGGCTCAATGCTATGGGGCTGGGCTTAGCACCACAGGCTACACCACTGTCCTGAAGAAAAATCCTGCCAATCCAAAGGTCGACCTAGGGTTGAGGTGAGCACCCGCCACCAGCCCCAACTCACCTCCCCACCTAGCAGGTCAAAAGCAGAAATGTGAGTATATAAATAGGTACTGCTTTTAGTAGAGAGGTAATAAAGGCACCCTTAAGGACATCAATCAAAGGAATGGAGTGAGAGCACACACACAATTTTTCACCAGTCTCCCAGGGCTTTTGTCCAGAAATGTTTATGTAACGAAAAATAGCTCTCACTGGAAACTTTAATTGTGTTGGATAGCATTTAGGCAAGAAAGCAGAACTTCCTCTTCAAAGACTCTTTTGGGGTCCCTGATAATATAAAGAGACGTCAAGTCCCAAATGCCGCATCCAGAAAAGGGTGTACATCTATTTTCTTGACCGTGGCCTAAAAAGCAGCAATTCCCCTTTATTCTCAGGTGGAAACTATTCTCTGCCAGCCATCCTCATGGGCTTCAAAGGGATTTAAATTAAGTTCATAAGAATTAGATTATCATGGCTTAATCCCATTATGGAGGCGATTAGAAACACTTTTTGGTCCAGGGAGTCCCAGGCTGTATCCCAAAACTTGCAGGGCAGCCGATGGATGACGTCAAGGTTATTTCAGGCCTCCCGCCCTTGACCTGCAAAATTTTGAAACTATATTTTTAGCATACAGTGCGGCCCACGTATCCACCTATTCAATATAGTCAGCCTTCCACATTTGCAGGTTTGACTTGTGATGACTTGATTATTCACAAATGTGATTAAACTTCTAGAAGTTGACGGTACAGCACATGACCCTGGAAGTGTCTACAGATAATGCCGGCTCTTTGGTTTAGAAATTGAGATGAGCACCAACCTCCAGAGTCAGATACGACTGGACTTAATGTCAGGAGAAAACCTTTACCTATATAGTTCATCCATGAGAGGTCTTGGAACATACCTGTAGTGCATAAGGGAGCCTTACTATATTTACATAATATATATAAGAATTGGATATTCTGATTCTTGGATAGAAATATTGGCAGCCCAGAACTCAAGTCCGTAAAAACTGGTAGACTTTGCCTGCTTCTACCACACATTGTTATTCCACTTCAACTCCATCTGATGGGTCCCTGGGATTTGTATTAGGGTACATCTTCCACACAGAAAGTATTTTCCCTCCCAGTGATTCTCTTTGCCGTCTCCTCTGAATTCATTCCCTTTTGTTCTCAGGGTATCTCAAGTCAAGATGGTTATGTGTCCTCTCCCACATCAAAGGCAATCGGATTTGTGTAGCAATTGTTGAGGAATGTGAGAGAGCAGGAGCTGTAACATGGATATCTTGGTGGGCTTTCCATAGACATCTGGTTATCTAGGCTAGATAAACCCTTAGTCTGATCCATTGCAACTCTTCCTTGTGTTCTTCTCATGGTGACCTGTCACACCAACACACTTTAATTATGATTCCACTTTAATTATGGTTCCATCCTATGGTATGGCCGAAGTTTTTAGCCGAAGAGCTGGATTTGTATGTGGACACCTCCTAGGTCGTGGCCAACATGACTGCATGGAGCACTGTTACGTTCCCACCGAAGCAGTACCTGTTGATCTACTCACATTTGCATGTTTTCAAACTGCTAGGTTGGCAGAAGCTGGGGCTATCAATGGGAGTTCATCCTGTCCCGCTGATTTGATCCGCCGACCTACCAGTCAGCAAGTTCTGAAGCTTAGCAGTTTAACCCTCTGCGCCACTCCGCAGTGGCGCAGAGGGTTAAACTGCTAAGCTTCAGAACTTGCTGACTGGTAGGTCGGCGGATCAAATCCGCGGGACAGGATGAACTCCCATTGATAGCCCCAGCTTCTGCCAACCTAGCAGTTTGAAAACATGCAAATGTGAGTAGATCAACAGGTACTGCTTCGGTGGGAACGTAACAGTGCTCCATGCAGTCATGTTGGCCACGACCTAGGAGGTGTCCACATACAAATCCAGCTCTTCGGCTAAAAACTGGAGAACCTCCCCTCAGAGTTGGACAATTTTTTTTTCGTGTCAGGAGCAACTTGATTTGTTTCTGGAGTGAGAGAATTGGCCGTCTGCAAGGATGTTGCCCAGGGGACGCCCAGATGTTTTTTTTGATGTTTTTACCACCCTTGGAGCTGGAGCTGATAGAGGGAGCTCATCCGCACTCTCCCTGGGCAGGATTTGAACTAGACTTAATGTCAAGGGGAAACCTTTACCTCCAAAGCCTAAGATTCCAAAGGATGTAGACATGTGTCAAAATGAAATCATAGCACCATCTTTGTCTTTATCAATTGTTCTTGGTTTCTGTTTGAAGGCAATTTGGAAGGTGGGCAGCCACCTGATCATTGGCAAAGCCTGCACCGATCAATATCTTCCTTGCTTCCTTCCTTCCTTCCTTTTAGGGTCGGCCAGGGCCAATCGGAAACCAAGGACAGCAGGGCGCTCCTGGATTTACCGGAGCAGAAGGCTTGCGAGGGCCGAAGGGCGAGAAGGGATCCATGGGGGCTTCAGGACCGGCTGGACTCAAGGGTGATAAGGTAAGTTGAGCCCAGGTTTTATGGGCTCTGGGCATTACCAAGTGGGCTCAGAGTTGGTCTAAAGCAGGCATGGGCAAAAGTCTGATGCATCTTCCAATGATAATGCCCATGTTCATTTAAGCACATCAATAGTACAGTAGACTCCCCTTTTGCAGGGGTTAAGAGTGCAAAATCCTTAAATTTGATAATCTCTAAGTCCTTCAGACTCCAGAATTGTGCTGGAGGATCTATAGATGCCTCAAGAAGGGTTTGCCCCAGGGACCTCTGGGTCCTCCAGCATCACAGTTGCGGAAGCTGCAACAAGTATATGAATTCACCGAGAATAAAATCTGCAAATACTGAAAGCACATTGCATTTGCATTTTATACATTGCAGGTTGTAGTTGTTCATTGCCGTTGTACAGTGCACAATAGCAACCAGTCACCGGTACTGTTGTGGTAATCTCTGAGCGGTTAGACTCAAGTTAACCCTCTCTGGGGGAGATTCCACCAAAATCAGCAGAGTAGCAAAAGCAAAGCTTTCAAATGCAACGGTTACTTACACGGGGTGAGCAAAAGAAGCCTTTGACCATTTAGGATTCCAATGGACTGCAGAGTCTCAATAAAAGTTCAAAAAGTATTTATTTAGGTAAAAAGAACTCCATTGTAGATAGAAAGGCTTGGGAGCTGTCTAGTCTACTCTAGACTGGTTTCTAAGGAAAAATAAGAAAGGAAAAATAACAAACATCTAAATAGTTACATCTTGCCAGGAGGGATGGTGAGATGCTTCTTGTTAACTAGAAGAACAAAGGGAGAAGAGAGAGCCAAAATGGTTCCAACCTCATGGTCCAGTTTATTGGGGCCATAAAAGACATTCTGACCAATGGGAAGTTAGTGTCCCTAAAGATTCACATTTCTACTAACTTCAAAGTAAGGGATGTGACGTACACAGGATAGAGTGAAACACAGTAAAGCCTATCTAGGCATGCTTTGGAAACAGGGAAAGGATTCCCTCAATCTAACTCTATCATCTATCTAACTACATCTAGACTTGAGTAGTCCAGGATGATTCCCAACAGGTACATGTTATATAACGTTACTATTTTGTGTAGAAGTTATTCGTTTCCAGTGTCATGCATCTCCGCATGCGGACATTTCTTCTGTGCTGAGGGGTAATTGAAATGCATGCTTGTCTTAGTCCAAATCTGAGCTCTGCCACTAAACCTTTGCCTGTGCTCTTTTTACTCTTTTAGGGACCAATGGGAGTTCCTGGATTTCAAGGAATATATGGAGTTCCTGTAAGTTTCTCTGTGTTTTAAGTATTTTCAGTGTTTTAAGGATGGGAATGTTGATAGCTGTTTGGTAGCTAGTTTTGGAAGAATGGTGGAGGATCAATATAGATAATGCTGAACTAGATAATTAAATACTGAATCCAAGGGCCCTTCCACACCACATAGTTGGACACTCTGATTCCACTTTAAATACCATGGTTCCACATATTGGAATCCTGTAGCATTTAGAATTCTCTGGTAGTGGGTTCTAACTCTTACCAAACTATAAATCCCACAATTCCATAGGATGCAAAGTGGAATCATGAACTCATGATTATATAGTGATAAAGCAGTTGTTTATATGCCTATGTGCCCATTCTTACTGTATGAGAAGAGTATTTTCCATGGCTACATCTACACTTTCAAATTAATGCACGTCGACATTGGTTTAACACAATGCTGTGGAATCTTCGAGTTACAATTTGGTGAGACACTGGCACTATTTGATAGAGAAGGCTAAAGAACTGTGAAGCTGGGTTGCTGTGAGTTTTCCGGGCTGTATGGCTATGTTCCAGAAGCATTATCTCCTGACGTTTCACCCATATCTATGGCAGGCATCCTCAGAGGTTGTGGGGTTGTCGGAAACTAGGCAAGTGGTTTGATATATCTGTGGAATGTCCAGTGTGGGAGATATATAAACCCCACTTGCCTAGTTTCCAACCTCACACCCTCTGAGGATGCTTGCCATAGATGTGGGTGAAACGTCAGGAGAGAATTTATTTATTTACAGTATTTATATTCCGCCCTTCTCACCCCAAAAGGGACTCAGGGCAGATCATAATGCACAAATACATGGTAAACATTCAATGCCATTATTAGACATACAAGATACAGACAGAAAATAGAGGCAATTTTAAGTTTTCCAGCTTCCAGCTTCATGAGGGTATGCTCAATTCTGGCCACAGGGGGAGCTGCTGCTTCATCCACTGTGACACTGAGTCCTTGATGGAGTACTTCCTCATTGCTCTTCACACATCAGGAGTTTTATGGTGTCATAAATTAAGTTAAATTAGCCTCCCCGCATTAAGTGGTATCTAGAATTTTCTACTCACAGCCGCAACTGCTTTCGAGCTGCTTAGGTGGGCAGCAAGCTAGGTTATTAATGGTCAGGAGCTTAATCCCAACCCAAGCTTCGAACCAATGACCTTTCGGTCAGTAGTGATTTATTGCTGCTGGTTACTAACCAGCTGCGCCACAGCCAGGCCCTGGAACATGCTTCTGAAACATGGCCATACAGCCTAGAAAACTCACAGCAACCCAGTGATTCCAGCCATGAAAGCCTTTAACAACAAATTGTGAAGCTGCAACTCCCAGGACTATAGCACTGAGCCATGGCAGTTTAAATGTTACCAAACTTCATCAATTCTACAGTGTAGTTAGTTGTTTGTCTCATTCCTCCAATAACGGGCTTAAGGACTCAGAGGAAGCTTTACATTTTGAATGGATATATGTGAAAGATAGCAGAGATCAGGGCCTTCCACGTTTTCCATGCTTTTGGGGGTTAAAACCCATCACTTTTCTTACAATGACTGGGTTTCTTGCAATGCAGTTTTGTTGCAAGTTGCATGGATGAATGGGTTTGGATGCAGGGAAACTCACTAGAGTTCATATTTAAGGACCTGGAAAGGTTTTGCATTGGAGGAAAGGGCCACCGCGGGTCATGTAGGAAATGTTGACCGCCAGGTAAGTTGCCGGCTTCTGGTGTTTTTGCAGCTGGGTTGCTGAAAAGCCCTTGGCAGCCGGCCTCCGCCAGTGTTTATGGACTGTGAAACGCAGATGTACAGGAGGAACGGCCCTTAAAGGCCCCCTCCTCCCCCGCCCCACTGCCTCTGTTTAGCTTTTCCCATGGAACAAGGTTCAGAAGTTTGGAAAAGTGTGCGAGCAGGCGATTTATGCCGCTTCAGCTGAATATACAAGGTGGGCGAAATGGAAACATTGCAGGGAGATAGCCCACGGAATGGCTTCTATCAGCTCTGGTTAGTTTCTGATTTTCCTTCTGCTCTGAGTACTTGACAGAAGGGGCCCCCTTGGCTGAAAAATATACAAAGCGGATTATTAAATTAGGTTTGCATTCATCCTACTTTTGCTCTGTTTCTCCCTTCCGTCTTTGGCGATTCTTGAAAAGTCGTAATTGCACCAACTGCTCAGTCCAACACATGCATTGACTTAGAAAGTAATCCCTTAGCTTCAAAGGAAGTTGCAGTTTTAACACTGCTTATTACCTTAAATGCATATATCGCAAACAAAGGTTAATGTCTTGCATTGGGAAAAGAAAGGGTACATCTCCCTGGAAGTAGAAAATTAACTGAAACATCCTGCTAGTTGGGTTGCTGCGAGTTTTCCGAGCTGTATGGCCATGTTCCAGAAGCATGATCTCCTGACATTTTGCCCACATCTACATTAGGCATCCTCAGAGGTTGTGAGTTATTTTTATATATCTGTGGAAGGTCCAGGGTGGGAGAAAGAACTCTTGTATGTTGGAGGCAAGTGTGAATGTTGCAATTAATCACCTTGATTGGCATTGAAAAGCCTTACAGTTTCAAAGCCTGGGTGATTCCTTCCTGGGGGAAATCTTTGTTGGGAGGAACCAACCTGGACACAGCATATTATTTGTGAACACAGAAATGCTGGACCACTCTAACAATCACCATGTCGGACTACACAGTGAAGCCATTGAAATCCACAAGCATGTGGACAATTTCAACAGAAAGGAGGAAACCATGAAAATGAACAAAATCTGGCTCCCATTATTTGAAAAACAACTCTAAAATCAGAACAGTAGGTAAGGAACAACACTTTGAAAACAGGAATTCCAAACATGAAACAATCAGGGCCAGCTGACACCTCCCAACAAAGGATTCCCCCAGGCAGGCTTTGAAGCTGCAAGGTTTTTCAATGCTAATCAAGGTGATTAACTGCAACATTAACACATGCCTCCAACAGACAAGATTCTTTCTCCCACCCTGGACCTTCCATAGATATATAAACCTCACTTTCAAAAAGTGATTTCAAAAGCTAGCGTTGCCCAGGTTAGCACAAACTCAACTAAAATATAATGCTCTAAAAGTAAAGATAATTCATCTCATAAACTATCCATTCTCTTATCTCTCTAGAAAGGAAAAGCTGCTGTTCTTTCCTGGTGAACATATGTCCTTCTCATTTCCACTCGGTTCCCTTTCCCTCCAGGGAGATAAACTGCAGCCTTTCTGGCTATAAATCTAAATACATAAATAAATGTATGAAGCCCTGCACATGTTTGCTTTGAATAGTCACGGGCCCCATGTTTACATTTTATTACTGGATGGTGTGTTGACATAAGATACTCCACTACCAAACCAAAGATAAGCACATGAGCTCAGAGGTTACAACATTTGGCTCTGCCTCCCTCCGCCCCACTTCCAAAGGATTAGCTTTTAATGGGAGAGGAAGATAGGGAGGGAATATGTATTCCAGGAACTGGAAAAAGAGGCAGTTCTGCCCTAGATTGTCCTTTAAGGGATGATTTTCCAATAAAAGTTTCTCCTCTGTAGCTTGATTTTCCCTTCTCGTATAGATGCTGATTTGTTGCACACCATATTTTACGGGAATGACGGAGATTGTGTACAGTAGGGTTGCAAAAGTGAAAACCAGAAGAGGGTTTCTGTACCTTTAGTCGCATTGCAGAGGGAATTTTTGCAAGTTGGACAAGCACCACCCAATGAAAGGTACAGGAGCCCCCTCCAGTTTTGACCGAAGACGTGATTGCAGAGACGCTCCTCCTATATAAGACCGAAGAAAGTGGCATTGCATGAAGGTTGGCACCTGTTCCCTAGCTATTAGGCTTGAGCAAATTTTTCGTTAGTTCGTTAAATTCGTTAAAAATTCGTTTCGCAAGTACTTTTGAATTGACATTTGAAACATCTGCTCACTGCCTTACAAATATTACGAATTTGAATCAAAAAAGTACCTTTTTTCTTTTGTTTCTGATGTCTTCGGATGTAGCTGTAGCCCTTCTGAGAGGAGAAGCCATGTTGGCATGCCTCTCAGCCAATCAGAGCGGAAGAGAGAGGGAGGGAGAGGCATGGCCATCGATCTGCTAGCATTTTTAAAAAACGTTGCTTTCATAATAGCTTTCAAAATGCAGGAGAACAAAGCCTCTGAATTTTGACCATTCTTTTAAGTGGAAATGAAGCAAGTCGCCATTATGAGCCAAAAACTCCATTTCCCAGAAGCCTTAGCAAGCCAATCAAAGTGGAAGGAAGAAGGACAGGGAGGCGTGGCCATCGATCTGCTAACATTTTTAAAAAACGTTGCTTCAAAAATCCCCAAAAATCAGTGAATGGGTCAAACATTATGAAACTTGATAGGCAAAGAGTACTTAATTTCTGCTTCCATTCTGGCAAATTTGATCATAATAGCTTTCAAAATGCAGGAGAACGAAGCCTCTGAATTTTGACCATTCTTTTAAGTGGAAATGAAGCAAGTCGCCATTATGAGCCAAAAACTCCATTTCCCAGAAGCCTTAGCAAGCCAATTAAAGTGGAAGGAAGAAGGACAGGGAGGCGTGGCCATCGATCTGCTAACATTTTTTAAAAACGTTGCTTCAAAAATCCCCAAAAATCAGTGGATGGGTCAAACATTGTCATAGCATTAACTGTCATAGCATTAATACAAACTCTCAAGCAACCAGATACGACTCTCGGTTAACCGACATTGACCGCTCTCCACGGGTGCCAGTTAAATGAGAGTCGACTGTCATAGCATTAATACAAACTCTCAAACAACCAGAGATGACTCTCAGTTATCCGACATTGACCACTCCCCTCGGGTGCCGGTTAAATGAGAGTCGACTGTCATAGCATTAATACATACTCTCAAGCAACCAGAGACGACTCTCCGTTATCCGACATCGACCACTCCCCTCGGGTGCCGGTTAAATGAGAGTCAACTGTCATAGCATCAACCACTCCCCTCGGGTGCCGGTTAAATGAGAGTCGACTGTCATAGCATTAATACATACTCTCAAGCAACCAGAGGTGACTCTCAGGAAATAGCACTTTCAAACCAGGAACTGATTTCCTTATTCAGAGGCTGATAGCCATCTGTCAGGAATGATTTGATGGTGTACTATGATTTCTGTTCCTGGGTGATAAATGTCATTTCCTAATTGGTTCTGTCATAGAAACATGGCAAAATCTATGACACTGCCTGAACTTTGTGCAAGCGACATGGATGGAACATATTATGGTTTGGTCCACCAATTTAACAAAGTTTCAGCCACAAAAACAAAGTTTCTCAAGTAGAACAATGACTTTCACAGTAAAGACAACCCAATGAAACAGGAAATAAGACTTTCAAACCAGGAACAGATTTCTGCAATTATTAAAAAATGATTTATTATAAAAGCTATGAAAATTCGCCAAAAATCAGAGGATAAGGGGAACGTTCCAAATTTTGGTGAGATATCAGTGTTAAATGTGTTCTACCACTGTACCAAGTTTGAAGAAGATCGCTCAAAAAATGAGGGCGGGAGAGTCCTGTAAAGTCTCCCCTCGTGCTATTTTTTTTGCTAGTGCGCATGCGCATCCGCCATTAACGAATTACTTTTGAAACTAATGAATTTTCGTTAAATTTCGAAAATTTTTGAGGGCAAAATTTGGAAATGACATCAGAAATGAAACGCTAGCGCCCCCTACTTTTGAAACGAGTTTAGAATCAATTTTTTCATGGATCGCTCAAGCCTACTAGCTACTGCTGCTCCACAGAGTGTTTGCTTCACAGCCCTGTAAGAATGGACCATCTATATCTCTCCATAGCCTTCCAGATGTCAGATGCTTTGCTCTGTCCCTGGACACTACAAGAAAGGACTGCTGAAGGCCAGACATTTGAAACTAGTAGCTCTGACCTTCCTGCCACAATGGGGCAGAGGACGGTCAGTGATAACTGGAGGCAGTGAGGAAGTAGGTATTTTCTACTGGGGGATCTCACTCTGGAAAAGACCCTCAGCATAGAACCTATGAAATGGTCTTGTTCGCCCATGGTCCAACTGCCCATCAATGTTGCCTAGTATTGTCTATCCTTCCAACCCATGGCTTCACATAGAGCTTCTTTTAGCCAATGCATGGACAAAATTGAGACTTGCAGAGGTTGTTCTAGCCCAATGATGGGCAACCTTTTGTACTTGGTGTGTAAAAATTCACCAAAAAACCTAGCATGACTTGGGTGGTGTGTCACTTCGAGAAAAAAACCATAATTTCACAATATGTATAGTTTAAATAACAAAAATATATAATTGTAAAATATAACTGTATTCAATAAATCAAAAACTATTTACTACCATTATTTCCACGTACATCAATCTATGGTACCTCTTGCAGTTTCCATGCTGATTTCTCTCTATTCTAGTTTCAATGTAGTCATGAATAATGAATAATATAAAAATAATATAATAGTAATAATATGACAATATACTACAATAATAATAGAATAATAATATAAATATTATTGTGCATAATTCCCGTGGCATAAACAACAAAAAGACTGGACCAAATCACACCAAATTACAGTCATCCAATCAATCTGCATGCAGCAGCATGTCAGCAAAAATGGCTAGGCGTGTCAGTGCTGACACGCGTGTCATAGATTGGCCATCACTGTTCTAGCCCATGGATGGACAAAGAGACTTCATATGGGTGTCAAACTCATTTTCATTGAGGGCCACGTCAGCCTTATGGTTGCCTTCAAAGGGTTGTTTGATCCATGGATGAAGAATCCATGGACACGGAAGGACAACTATATTTTTTTACATAGTGGTCGATCTGGGGACATCTTGGTCCCCAGATGTTGTGGAACAAAACCCCCCATCACTTTTGATTATCCACCATGTGGACTGTGGATAGTGGGAATAGCACCCCAACAGCACTTGTGGTTCTGAGGTTGGGGAAAGGGGAAAGGTTAAAGGGCATTTTAAAGTCAGGCATCCTATCCAGAAGTCTTTTACCTTGATTCATTCTCCTAACTAAACAGAACTGCAACTTTCCAGATGTTACTGTATCACAACTCCTATCAACTCTAATTACGATATTTAATGATGAGGAATATAGGAGTTATAGTCCATCATCTAGAGGGCCACGTAAAATAACATACATGGAGGGTCAGAATGGGTCTACGGGTCTTGAGTTTGACACATGGGATATAGAGGTTATTCTAGACCAGTTGTTCTCAACCTGTGGGTCCTCAGGTGTTTTGGCCTTCAACTTTCAGAAATCCCAGCCACTTTATCAGATGTTAGGATTTCTGGGAGTTGAAGGCCAAGACATCTGGGGACCCACAGGTTGAGGACCACTGTCCTAGACCATGACTGAGCAACATCACTATACATAGGCCCTTCTACATTCAACCCTTACATCTCAGCCTTCCTTTTCCCAAAGAAAAGGAAGGACCTGAAAATTATATTTTGATCCATAGACTGTGAGCTGATATCATTTGCCAAGCACCCTCTCCTCATCCTTCAGCATCTGGGGATTGTCTGTGGTCCAACGCTTGGTTGAGCTGCCTTTTTCAAGGAACCTCCAAGTTGTGCAGAGTTAGTTAGAAGTTTATAAGTTCTTACTGCTGCCATCTGCTGTCTCAGTTTTATTTCAGAGGAGCCGGAAAACTGCTGTAAGGAAAGAGGCAGCAATAAGCTTTTCAGCCTCCTCTTTTCCTGCAGAAATTGTTGGAGCTGCGTATTGCTGTTGTGCTGTGGGAAAAGAATGCATTTCTAATTTTTTGTCATTTCTCTAAAGATATGTCGAACCCTTCTTCCTGGAAGCTCTTAAAACATTGATGATCCTCCATAGATAACACATTGTTGGGCATGAATAATAGGGGCAGACACATAGTTGCCATTGGAGCTTCTTGTTGTTGTTGTTGTTGTTGTTGTTGTTGTTGATGATGTTGTTAGGGATAATGGTTTAATTCCAGGCATCTCTGGTTTCTATGTATGATCTATTTGTTAGGTTATTTTGCCCAAAAATAAGCCATGATGTCCAAAATACAATCAGAGATTATAATGTTTACGCAGATCATATAGAATCACCATTGACAGAGACTCATCAGAACAATAATTGCACTGCATTTTAAACCTTTTTTGATGGTGTATTTTCAATAATTTTAATATTATGAATAGAGTCAGCCCTCCACATTCATTGGGGTCTCAGGCTCAGGACCCCCATGGAAGCAGAAAACCCCAAATACAGACATTCCTATTATATACCTGAAGGAACACCTCTCTCTAGGTCTTCCAGCACAACTCTTTCAAAATGTGGGTGCATCTACACTGTAGAATGAATGCCATTTGACCCCACTTGAATTGCCAGGGCACAATGCTGTGGAATTACGGTAGTTGTATTTTTACAGGTTCTTTAAGTTGCCAAAGAATGCTGATTCCTCCCCAAACCGCAACTCCCGGGATTCCATAGCATTGACCCAGGGCAGTTCAAGTGGGGTTAAACAGCATTCCTTCTACTGTGTAGATATGCCTTATATTGCATTAATTTTAATATCTAAGACCTCAGAGTCCCAGTTGTGGGAAAATTATGGAGTATAATTAAAATGATGACAATAGCAGCAATAATAATGATGCTAAATATGCATCCTGCATATTTTGGAGGTTGCAACTTGCAGCCAAAGAAAGGCAGATATAAATGTGTTCTTCTCACAGCATTTGTTTCCATTGGCATTTTATGCAGCAGATGGGTTTTATTTTTATAAATGTCTGATTATCTTTCCTTTCTTTGAACAGGGGCATCCTGGCCAACCGGGTCCCAGAGGCCTTCCTGGCCTGGATGGTTGCAATGGGACCATTGGGGACCCTGGTCTCCTAGGAGCAGATGGGTTTCCTGGCACACAAGGACTGCCGGTACTCCACGATAAGCCCTTTGGCTAGCCTGAGATAGGAGGGAGGTGGCCTTGTCTTGAGATTTACCACAGACCAGAGGCAAATGTATGCTAGTGATTGAGGTTGGCTTCTTTTTCTGTGTATGCATAGGGTCCTCCTGGCCCAAAGGGTCCCAAAGGCGAGCCTGTTTTTGCCCAAGGAGTTTTGAAAGGAATGAAGGTAAGGGATGTCCATGAACGTTCTTCACAGACCTCGTTTCTGCATCCTTGGCCATTTCCCTCTTAAGTGTGAGAAACTGCATTCATTTGAGCTGTATTTTCTTCTTCTTCTGTCAGTGGCTCCATCTACACTGTCATACCATGCAGTTTGAAGCTGTAGAGTCACATAATGCAGTTTGAGTTCATTGAACCTGCATGATATATATCTACACTACCATATAATGCAGTTTGAGTGCATTGAACTGCATTGTATGAGTCTATACTGCCATATCATGCAGTTTGAAGCTGTAGATTCATATAATGCAGTTTGACCACATTGAACTGAATTATATGAGTTTACATTGCCATATCATTCAGTTTGATTGCATTGAACTGCATTGTATGAGTCTATACTGCCATATCATGCAGTCTGAAGCTGTAGATTCATATAATGCAGTTTGACCACATTGAACTGAATTATATGAGTTTACATTGCCATATCATTCAGTTTGATTGCATTGAACTGCATTGTAAGAGTCTGCACTGCCATATCATGCAGTCTGAAGCTGTAGCTTCATATAATGCAGTTTGACCACATTGAACTGAATTATATGAGTTTACATTGCCATATCGTTCAGTTTGATTGCATTGAACTGCATTGTATGAGTCTACACTGCCATATCATGCAGTTTGAAGCTGTATGTCATATAATGCAGTCTGAATACATTGGACTGCATTATATGAGTCTACACTGACATATCATGCAGTTTGAAGCTATAGATTCATATCATGCAGTTTGACTGCATTGAACTGCATTATATGAGTCCCATACTGCCTTATAATACAGGTTGAAGTTGTAGACTCCTATAATGCATTTTGACTACAGTGAACTGCATTGTATGAGTATACACTGCCATATCATGCAGTTTGATTTCTTTGAATTGCATTGTATGAGTCTACACTGCCATATAATACAGGTTGAAGCTATAGATTCATATAATGCAGTTTGACTACGTTGAACTGCATTGTATGAGTCTACACTGCCATATAATACAGGTTGAAGCTGTACACTCATATAATGCAGTCTGACTACATTGAATTACATTATATGAGTCTACACTGCTATATCATGCAGTGTAATTGCATTAAATTGCATTGTATGAGTTTACATTGCCATATTATGCAGTTTGAAGCTGTAGACTCATATAATGCAGTTTGACTACATTGAACTGCATTATATGAGTCCACACTGCCAAATAATACAGGTTGAAGCTGTACACTCATATAATGCAGTCTGACTACATTGAATTCCATTATGTGAGTCCACATTTTCTTGCAAGGCAGGTTGAAGCTGTAGATTCCTATAATGCAGATTAACTGCATGTATGGCAGTATAGATAGTGGCCATTGTTTGGAGAAAAACAAAATAAAAATAAAGCAAATAAATAAATGAAAATGTTTAGCCATTTTTAATCACAGATTTTGCTACCTGGGTGATGATGATGATATTTTGACTACCTCTCTTCTCCACATACACTTGTATGCTTGTCATGGTTCAACATGACATACAACATAGTTAAAATACATAAGATAGTTAACATACATATATTAAAAGACACAGAACAAAGATTAAAATGCATAAAAGACACTAATACCAATAAAGGTACAGTACATTTAAAATTCATAGTTTACAATTGATTGGGTATAATCCCAATATTCCTGTTTCATCAAAGGGGATTGTTTTGACTTTCAGGGGGAAAGTGGTCTTCCTGGCTTGAATGGACCGATGGTAAGTTCACTCTCTTTTCATTGCACATTCAAGTTAAATAAAGACAGTCAGAGGGCGCATCTACATTGTAGAATGAATCCAGTTTGATACCACTTTAAATGCCATGCCTCAGTGCTATAGAATCCTGGGAGTTGTGATTTGGTGAGGCACCAGGACTCTTTGGCAGAGAAGCCTTGTCAAACTACAGCTCCCAAGATGCCATAAAATTGAGCCATGGCAGTTCAAGTGGAGTCAAACTGCATTAATTCTATAGTGTAGATGCGCCCTCTGTCATTTTGATTCACCTTTAGATCTGAACAATTTTTTCCTTATTTGTGACTCAGTTTAATAATTTTTTCTTTTCTTTAAAAAAACACCAGGGTCCAAGAGGTTTTCCAGGTCTTCCGGGTCCTGCTGGCCCAATGGGACTACCTGGCTTTCCAGTAAGTCGGCCACACGTATTTCCTAATATTTTAAGTACAGTAGAGTCTCACTTATCCAACATAAACAGGCCAGCAGAACGTTGGATAAGCGAATATGTTGGATAATAAGGAGAGATTAAGGAGAAGCCTATTAGACATCAAATTAGGTTATGATTTTACAAATTAAGCACCAAAACATCATGTTATACAACAAATTTGACAGAAAAAGTAATTCAATACACAGTAATGCTACATAGTAATTACTGTATTTACGAATTTAGCCCCAAAATATCACGATGTATTGAAAAGATTGACTACAAAAATGCGTTGGATAATCCAGAATGTTGGATAAGCGAATGTTGGATAAGTGAGACTCTACTGTATGTTGCAAATAGCAGTTTTGTATTGCACTCTTATTATTTTGCTATGAATGCTTTCCTTTTGAGCAACATCCTAGTTACATTTTCTAGTTAGTTACCTTTCTTAGAGGAAACAGATAATATGTTAAATAGTAATTATGTTGATGTTTTATTATGGTTGTGTTTTATGTTTTGTTCTGGTAATTGGAGGTTTTACGTATGTTGGAAACCACCCTAAGTCCCTTTGGAGAGATAGAGCGGTATCCAAATAAAGTGTATGTGTGTGTGAGTGTGTGCGCCCGAGTTATTTGAAAAAGTCATTTTTTTATTTTACAAAATGCATAAGGTTGTGGGTGAACTACAACTCACATCATACCAGGTTAACCCCCTGAGTATGAAAGGGTTAGGGAAGAAGCAGTGGGCGGGATCATGCAAATTCCACCCAATGGAGAGAGTCAGAAACACTGGGATGTCTGTGGTGAAGGAAACACATAAAATCTAGGATGATATTGTCCCCATATGAAAGCCTTGACTTGGGTGGTGAGCAGTCTTGTGTTTGTGGAGTAAAATAATAACTGTAATAATAAATAGAGTAAAATAATACATGTATTACCTGTATTAATAATAAAAATAGAGTAAAATAAATGTAAAAGTAACAACAATAATAGAGTAAATTAATAAATGTAATAATAATAATTAATAGAGTAAAATAATAAACGTGACAATACCAATAATAATAGAGAAAAATAATAAATATACCATATATACTTGAGCATAAGCCGACCTGAATATAAGCCCACCAGGTCCCTCACCCGAGTATAAGCCGAGGAGGTTTTTCTTCAGTCCTAAAAAAGGGCTGAAAAACTAGGCTTATACTTGAGTATATACTGTATATATATATATATTCACTTTTATTATGGATATAGATAGATACAGATGCCTTAGAAAACCCATTTGGAAGTTGGTTTTCCTTTCTCAGCAGATAGGCTAAAGCCGTAGAAATGAGCTCCACCCATCTAGAGCCTTTGCATTGCTTTGAGCTTATTTGAGCTCTCCTTTGGGGATTTTTTCATTCATGCTCTTTTTTGTGTGTGTGTATGTGCCTTGAAATAGATAGATGTTCAATCTCCCAAGTGTCAATTCCAACATTTAACTCACATTATTCTCTCGATATATTTAGGGGCTACCAGGTCCACCCGGCCAACCAGGTGAATTGGTAAGTAGATTGGATTACTCCCTTGGTTCTTGGCTTTTCCATTGGATGCACTGCGTAGTTGTCTTTTGGCCAATTGTCTTTTGGAAAATATGGGTTCAAGTTGTACTTCGAGCTGGGGTCGGGGTGAGCACCCACCGTTAGCCCCAGTTACCTGTCCACCTAGCAGATTGAAAGCAGAAATGCGAGTAGATAAATAGGTACCGCTTTTGGTGGGTAGGTAATAAATGCGCCCTTAAGGACATCAATCAGGAGGATGTCCAAGGATGACAAAGCTCTCGGCATGGAAGATGGAGTGACAGCATCCCCCATGGACGGAGTCGAGCACAGCCTCCAAGATGCCGGAAATAAGATGGGAAATGTATCTTATTTACACCTCTCTCTGTGTATTGTCTGTCCTTGTTAATTGTATAACAACATTGAATGCTTGCTGTATGCGTGTTCTGTAATCCGTCCTGAGTCACCTCGGGGAGATAAAGCAGAATATAAATAAAGTATATTATTATTATTATTATTATTATTATTATTATTATTATTATTATTATTATAATATTTTT
Source organism: Anolis carolinensis (assembly GCF_035594765.1). Taxonomy (NCBI): domain Eukaryota; kingdom Metazoa; phylum Chordata; class Lepidosauria; order Squamata; family Anolidae; genus Anolis; species Anolis carolinensis. The sequence goes on along the minus strand of NW_026943823.1, from coordinate 13,008,367 downwards.
GCTCCTGTTTTTAGTATTTTCTCATTTTTAGCATTTTCGTAGTGTGCCAGTGCTGGTAACAACGCAAGATGGCATCAGTACAGAATCAGGTTTTCAGAGATTGAAAATGCTTGGATATACCTGAAACATTCTTAAATCTCCTTTTGTATCTGAATGTTAATTGGAAAAAATGTTAATTGGAAGGAGTCTCTGGTGGCCTAGGGGATAAAAGCCTCGTGACTTGAAGGTTGGGTTGCTGACCTGAAGGCTGCCAGGTTCGAATCCCACCCAGGGAGAGCGTGGATGAGCTCCCTCTATCAGCTCCAGCTCCATGGGGGACATGAGAGAAGCCTCCCACAAGGATGGTAAAACATCAAAACATCCGGGCGTCCCCTGGGCAACGTCCTTGCAGACGGCCAATTCTCTCACTCCAGAAGCAACTCCGGTTGCTCCTGACACAGAAAAAAAAATGTTAATTGGAGAGTGCGGTTTACATCTCCAAAGGGAATGATAAGCGTGATGCCTGGAATGCCTTGGAAAATGGATTACGGCTTAATCTTTCTCTTTTTAATGATATGTTTTCAACATATTTGGGGGGGAAATGGACTGGAAGCTAGGCATTAACTTGAAACTGTTGATAAATTGGCAATTGCAGTTCCTGGCAAGAAAAGCATGAGACTGTCAGCTCTAGCTTGCGGGGACATGAGAGGAGTCTCCCAGCAGGATGGTAACACATCCGGACATCCCCTGGGCAATGTGTCTGTAGACGGCCAATTCTCTCACACCAGAAGCAACTTGCAGTATGTTCTCAAGTCGCTTCTGATACAATAATAAATAATAAGTTATGATGAGCAAATGGGTTTAGGCCTAGATGATTTGTTCCTGTTGCAATTATTTTATGCTCCTTCTTTTATTGGACAGTGTCTTTGTTGACAAATGCACAAACAGTGATTCAAACCCCCAATGAATGATCATTATTTGGTGTTTTGCAGGGAAACAGTGGCCTGGTTTTCCAGGGAGAAAAGGGTGTGAAAGTAAGTTGTGTCTTTTTCCTCCCCTGAGATATACTGTATGTACTCGAGTATAAGCCTAGTTTTTCAGCCCTTATTTTAAGACTGAAAAAGCCCCCCCTCGGCTTATACTCGGGTGAGGGTCCTGGTTGGCTTATATTTGGGTCAGCTTATACTCAAGAACATATGGTACATTTATTATTTTTCTCTATTATTGTTGCTACTATTACATTTATTTTACTCTATTTTTATTATTAATAATAATACATTTATTATTTCACTCTGATCTTATTATCATTATTATTGCATTTATTATTTTACTCTATTATTGCTTGTATTATTTTCCTGTATTTGTTGTTGTTGTTGTTATTATTATTATTATATGTATTATTTTACTCTATTATTATTAAAAGAATACATAAGCACATTTACATTTACATTGAATGCGGTTGCTGTTGCCCGCTTTTGGTCTAAAACTATTTAGTTGTTTGTGATTTCCTCTATATTTTTCCCATCATTTTTAAAATTTATTTGTTATGCAATGCTTTTGACACGAAATAAATAATTGAAGAAGATGAGAATAATGATTTGATCAGAGTTGGACAGTCTTATCTTAAATTTGAGTTTTATGTAAATACAGAAGAGTCTCACCTATCCAACATAAATGGGCCTGCAGAACGTTGGATAAGCGAATATGTTGGATAATAAGGAGAGATTAAGAAAAAGCCTATTAAACATCAAAACGGGTTATGATTTTACAAATTAAGCACAAAAACATCATGTTATACAAGAAATTTGACAGAAAAAGTAGTTCATTACACATTAATGCTATGTAGTAATTACTGTATTTACGTATTTAGCACCAAAATATCACAATGCATTGAAAACATTGACTACAAAAATGCGTTGGATAATCCAGAACGTTGGATAATTGAGTGTTGGATAAGTGAGACTCTACTGTATTCAAAAACATTTAACCTACTGATGCCTCAATTAATGTAATTTTATTGGTATCTATTTTTATTTCTGAAATTTACCACCCTCGGCTTATATTAGAGTCAATGTTTTCCCAGGGTTTTTTGTAGTAAAATTAGATGCTTATATTCGGGTCGGCTTATACTCAAGTATATACAGTATAGATTTTTGGGGGTTTTCCTGAAATTTCCTTGACTGTCATGCTAGTTGTTTGAGAATGCCAGCTGCTTGGATTCCGCTTAATTGAGAGTCTACAGCAGGCATGGGCAAACTTTGGCTCTCCAGGTGTTTTGGACTTCAACTCCCACAAGTCCTAACAGCCGGTAGGCTGTTAGGACGCCCTGAGTCCCCTTCGGGGTGAGAAGGGTGGAATATAAATGCTGTAAATAAATAAATAAATAAATTGTGGGAGTTGAAGTCCAAAACACCTGGAGGGCCAAAGTTTGCCCATGACTGGTCTACAGTATTACTGGAGGTTGATGTGTTCATCTCCTTCCCATTTCCTACTAAGCCGCATATAAGAGACGTATTGCCTCTTAACCTGGATTGAACATATAGACCTCATTGACTTCCCAAGGCAAGCGTTTGTTCCCGCAGAGCTCTGCAGCTGTCAATGGAGTGCTGACAGCCCAGCGGCAGATTATCCGATTGAGTAGTTCGGTAGCCGCCCCAGTCTGTTTCTCATTAGAGCCCCGGGTGGTGAAGCTTCAGAGTTATGGGTTTTCCAGATGGCTTTGCACTGGGCGGGACTGGGATGACGACAGAGGGTGGTGGCTCCTCCCTTCTGCTTGGAGAAGCTGAGCGAAAGTGTAGAAAGGAAGGAGGGAAAGAAAGAAGAAAGGAAGGAAGGAGGGAAGGAGGAGAGGGCAAGAGGAAAGAGGAGAAGGAAGAAAAGAAGGGGAAGGAAGGAAGGAAGGAAAAGGAAGGGAGGGAGGGAGGGAAGGAGGAGAGGGCAAAAGGAAAGAGGAGAAGGAAGAAAAGAAGGGGAAGGAAGGAAGGAAAAGGAAGGGAGGGAGGGAGGGAAGGAGGAGAGGGCAAAAGGAAAGAGGAGAAGGAAGAAAGGAGGGGGAAGGAAGGAAGGAAGGAAAAGGAAGAGAGGGAGGGCAAGAGGAAAGAAGAGAAGGAAGAAAAGAGGGGGAAGGGAGGGCGGAGGGCAAGAGGAAAGAGGAGAAGGAAGAAAGGAAGGAGAAAGAAGGAAGGAAGGAGAGAGGGAGGGAAGGAGGAGGGGGCAAGAGGAAAGAGGAGAAGGAAGAAAGGGAGAAAAAAGGGAGGGAGGGAGGGAGGAAGGAAGGAAGGGGAAGGAAAGAGGAAGGAAGGGAGGAAGGAAGGAGGGCAAGAGAAAAGAGGAGACGGAAGGAAAGGGAGGAAAGAGGAAAAGGAAGGGCAAAGAAGGAAGGAAGGAAAGAGGAAGAAAATGGAAGAATGGAAGAAGGACAGAGTAAGAAAGGAGGACAGAAGAGCAGGAGGAGAGAAGGAAGGAATCTTGTTATGTCTGATTCATTCTATATGAATTGCAGAACTTGAATTGATGTAAGGAGCATCAACACTGTAAGGACTGCTTCAGCTTGACGCTCCTTTAACTTCCATTGCTTTATTATCTTAAATCAGATTATTACATTGGAACTGATCATCTGTTTTCTGTCAATAGAAATAAACAGGAGAACATCCACCTCCCATTCATCCTCCTTGACACCTTTGCAAAATGTGATTTGCCTTTTTATTCATTGCGACGTGAAAAGTGCATATCCTCTGTAGAATGAATGCACTTTGACTGTTGTGGCTTATGGGAGCTGTAGTTTTACAAGTCCTTTAGCTTTCCCTGCCAAGGTGCGCTTGCACTTCACCAAACTACAGAATTTCATAACATTGAGAAAAGGCAGTTAAAGTGGTGTCAAACTGCATTTATTCTGCAGTGTAGAGGCACCCGTAGACTTCCAATTCCTTTCCTACCCAATTCCACAAAAAGTGATGGAATACAAGATTATTTCTTTCTTTTAATATTAAATTGGGAGTCTCAGTGGTAAAGCAGGATTTCAGGCAGGCAAAGTGTCTGCCTCTAATCACTTTCTTTCTTTCTTTCTTTCTTTCTTTCTTTCTTTCTTTCTTTCTTTCTTTCTTTCCTAGGGAGATGTGGGACTCCCAGGCCCCGCTGGACCTCCGCCTTCCACTGGGATTTTGGAATTCATGGAGTTCCCCAAAGGACAACGAGGAGCAAAAGTACGGTTTTTATCATCCAGTATTAGTTTGGAGACCATGCGATCGTCAGAATGAAATTGATCAATGTTTTAATCTGAAAAGAGCAATCTGGACCTATTTAGCAGATAAGGTACTGCAGCTTGGAAAGCGTCCTTAAAGTTTGGACTAAAAACTGGAGCGGATTCACTACCCTACTGACGTGGAAGCCAATAAATGCCAATGAAAGATCAAAAAAGGATTTGGGTCTGATTCTGAGCTCTTTATTCTATTTTGACTTGGGTTCCTGGTCCAACTAGAATCCTAGAAACTCCCCAAATCCTTCCTTGAGATTTGAAAGATCAACAGGGTCTTTGTTGTTGTTGGCCGGGATTAAGATTTAGCTTCAAAGTTAGGAATATCCTACTGACTTCAGTTCCCATAGGAAAAAACCGAGATAACAGTGTGCCTCCCACCTAAAAGAGCTTTCCGGACCCCAAAAGCGCAGAGGGGTAGAGGCATCCAAGTCTTGTGAATATTAAGTCTTAAGATATTTATCCACCTCTGTGAACCAGCTCTCCTTTCCAGAAGGTTTCGTCAATGATTTTCCAAAGTGTTTTCTTTCTTTACTCCCCAAATACCGTCCATATATGAGACCCCTCTCTCCAAAGGTTCCCTTGTCTCTGAGAGTGTGAGCTTTCCCAGGACAAGAGGAGGCCAAGGGGATGCTTGGGATTTTAATCATTACTTTGGAAATGGCAACAAACAAACACAGTATTTGCTCTAAATCTCTGAATCGTGAAACGGGGTTAAGCCAAGTGGAAAGCGTGATCCGTTACAGAAAGGGAAATAGTGGGAGCTGATTTTTTTTTCTGGACTAGCTTAGTACCCAGTGATACCCGGGTTAGGTCTTTTGTAATGATATTTATCAAAAATAGGCATTGCTTGCTTTTGTTTTGTATGAATTTTCTAATTAGAAAACAGATAAGGATGTGGTTGAACTTCATCTCCCAACATCATGGGTCAATTCGCCCCACCCTAACCCTAACCCTAACCCCCCCAAAAACCCATCAGTTTTCAAAGTTGGTCATGTTCTCCAGATCCACCATCAATTGGGTTCACAGTGCTCTTTGTTTGTGGGTGTACTATAACTCACAACATCCAAGGTCAATTCCCTCCAAATCTCGCCAGTATGTAAAGTTGTCCATATTGGATATGTGTGCCAAATTTCGTCCAGATCCATCATTGATTGGGTTCACAGTGCTGTTTGATTGCAAGTGAACTACAACTCCCAACATCAAAGGGCACTTCTTTCGAAACCTTGCCAGTATGTAAAGTTGGCCATGTTGGGTATCTGTGCCAGGTTTGGTCGAGATTCATTATTGGTTGGGTTCACAGTGTGGGTGAATAATAACTTCCAAGATCCAAAGGCAATGCTGTCCAAACTTTGCCAGCACTTAGTATGAATCAAATTGTAGGGCAAGTACTTGCACATTTAGAGATCTGTGATTGCAGAGATTGGGATGTGCAAGTTCTGAATTTCAGATTAAAGCATTTGCATTTCAAACCTCCTTTCAATCTGATATGAATATTATTTTTTTCAGGGAGTCCCAGGCCCAGAAGGGTTTCCTGGTCCACAAGGATTTCCTGGTCCGCCAGTAAGTTGTTTATGGCACAAAATTCATTCTTTTCCCAGCCTTGTAGTTCTTCTGGTACAATTGGGGGATTATAAAGTGAGTGGGTCTTTGTTTGTGGGGCAACTACATAGTACATCTACTTCAGGAACAGATCTGGATGAAGACTATAGAAAAATAAAATTATTTCTCAGATAATTTCTCTATTTTAGGTTTAGGAAAGTTTGGTTAATCATATAAGTATCCACCAAAGCAGTGATGTTAGTGCTAAAAAGGGCAACTAAATGGTCTACCCCGAGCCAGTTGTATGAAACATCCATTGTTTGACATGTCTTGGACTCAGGTTGGAGTTTTGTTCTCACAGTGCAGGTTGATCCATGCTATCTTTGGTGTTTCCCTCATTTTCCTATTAGGGTGTTGACGGTTTTGGGGAGAAAGGAGAAAAAGGTGTTCCTGGATTGCCTGGACCCAGGGTAAGTAGTTCCCCAAATCCATCTATAGGTTGGGTAAAAGACAGAAGTAAGTTAGCATCATTGGCTTAGTAGTTTAAAATCTTGGCTATATGCAGAGAAGATGGTTTGCTATCGTGGACAGTTTGGCTGAAACATTATGGGAGTTGTAGTTTCAAAACCCTAACTTTCCCAGTTTCAGATGTAGGACAAGTTGGGATTTCAGTAGCTGTTCCATCTTGACATACCGGAATTAATTATTACAGTGAATATTCCCCTCCCATATTCCTCTGTTCCAAAAACAGTGGGCCCCATTAAAGGCATGCAAGGCAGAATATATTTGTGTACACATACATACACAGCAGGAAGGAAGGGATAACAAAATGCTAAACCATACAACAAGAATGCAAAACAAAGCACCCAGATAAAATAATATTAATAATAATAATAATAATAATAATAATAATAATAATAATAAAATCCAGCATATATATCTCATTTGCTGTGTCATATGTCTCTGTGTCAAAAATAATAATTATACACAAACCAATCAAAATAAACTGAATGGGAAATTGGCTAAATAAAGTGGCCTTTATTTAATAATAATAATAATAATAATAATAATAATAATAATAATAATAATAATAATAATAATAATTACAAACTAGAGCTGACAGCTGGCACAACAGAACATTGCATGGAAAGTTCCTTGACAAAATTGAAGGAAAAGCTGATAAGGAGAAGACCTGGCTCTGGCTCACGAATGGGACCCTGAAGAAGGAGACAGAAGGCCTGATCCTTGCAGCCCAGGAGCAAGACATCAGGACAAAGGCAATTCAGGCCAAGATCAAAAAATCAGCTGAGGACCCAAAATGCAGACCATGCAAGGAAACCAACGAAACCATTGATCATATCCTCAGCTGCTGTAAGAAAATTGCACAGACTACAAACAGAGGCACAACTATGTGGCCCAAATGATTCACTGGAACTTATGCCTCAAGTACCACCTCCCAGCAGCAAAGAACTGGTGGGATCACAAACCTGCAAAAGTACTGGAAAATGAGCACGCAAAGATACTGTGGGACTTCCGAGTCCAGACTGACAAAGTTCTGGAACACAACACACCAGACCTCACAATTGTGGAAAAGAAAAAGGTTTGGATCATTGATGTCGCCATCCCAGGTGACAGTCGCATCGATGAAAAACAACAGGAAAAACTCAGCTGCTATCAGGACCTCAAGATCGAACTGCAAAGACTCTGGCAGAAACCAGTGCCGGTGGTGATCGGCACACTGGGTGCCGTGCCAAAAGATCTCAGCCGGCATTTGGAAACAATAGACATTTACAAAATTATGATCTGCCAACTGCACAAGGCCACCCTGCTGGGATCTGCGCGCATCATCCAAAAATACATCACACAGTCCTAGACACTTGGGAAGTGTTCGACTTGTGATTTTTTTATACGAAATCCAGCATGTCTGTCTTGTTTGCTGTGTCATACAATATTGTTGTGTCAATAATAATAATAATAATAATAATAATAATAATAATAATAACTTTATATTCCATCCTTCTCCCCTTGGGGACTTAGAGCGAATTACAGTGTTAACAGTTAAAGGCAAAAAATCAATGCCTTGTTACAATACAATGAGACACACATACACAAACAAAGGCAAAGGCTTCTCCTTCCATTTCCGGCTCTGGAGGCATTGTTCATCTCTGGCTTTGGCGGAAGTACTCTTCTCCACTTCCAAGCCAAGGAGCCTGGTTTTTATGGCTTTTTCTGAATTTTGGATTGTAATGTATGTTATTATTTATTGTATTATTAAATTGTGTTATGATATGTTGTTTTATATTTTGTCATATTGTATGGTTTTGGGCATGGCCCCATGTAAGCCGCCCCGAGTCCCCGTTGGTGGCGGGGTATAAATAAAGTTTTTATTATTATTATTATTATTATTATTATTATTATTATTATTATTATTATTATTATTATATTGTCACCTCCTGGTCATGTGACCGGCATGACTACTTAGAGTGTCTTTAAGCCTTTCCCATCAAAACGATACCTATTTATCTATTCACATTTACATGTTTTCGAACTGCTAGGTTGGCAGGAGCTAGGACGCTCATCTTGTCTCGGAGATTCAAACTGCCAACCTTCAGGTTAGCAATTCAGCAGCACAAGGGTTTAGCCCATTGTGCCACTACAGCCCCTGACTTTGTATCTAATCTTGTTATTCCATAGCTGCTCATCAATCTAAAATGTATAGGTATACACGCATACATATACCGTATATACTCAAGTATAAGCCGACCCAAATATAAGCCGAGGCACCTAATTTTACCACAAAAAAACTGGGAAAACATTTGACTCTAGTATAAGCCAAGATACCAATAAAATTACATTAATTGAGGCATCAGTAGTTTAAAATGTTTTTGAATCTTTACATCAAACTGTAATTTAAGATATGACTGTTCAACTCTGATTAAATCATTATTTTCATCTTCTTCAATGTCAATGTGCTTATATATCCTTTTAATAATAATAGAGTGAAATAATAAATGTAATCATAATAATAATAAATGCAGTAAAATAATAAAAGTAATAATAGAGTAAAATAATAAATGTATTAATAATAATAAAAATAGAGTAAAATAAATGTAAATGTAATAACAATAATAGAGTAAAATAATAAATGTAAGAATAATAATTAATAGAGTAAAATAATAAATGTAACAATACCAATAATAATAGAGAAAAATAATTTAATGTACCATATATTCTCGAGTATAAGCTGACCCAAATATAAGCCAACCAGGACCCTCACCCAAGTATAAGCCGAAGGGGGCTTTTTCAGTCTTAAAAAAAGGGCTGAAAAACTAGGCTTATACTCGAGTATATACAGTATATAGGGAAGAAAGGGATAACTAAACACAAAACTGTGCAATACAATTGCAACATAAATCATACAGGTAAAATTACTGTCTGTCTGTCTTAAAAGAAACTGATCAGTTCATGTACTCAGAATATTCATGGGATGGGTACCTTTGGAGCAGTTCTGAACAAAATCGTCATAGACAAGATCAGAATGACATGATTGCAGAAATTACACTGTTGCAGGGAATGTACCATGTTATCTAACAATGTGACAGAATCCAAGTCATGGATGGTCCCAAAACTCCAGTCAGTAACAATGAGTAGACACTGAAACCAAGAAATGATGAAGATGAGGATGAAAAATAACAATAGCACTAATATCAGTAAGCAGAATGGTGGATCCTACTGGCTTAGCCCTGAGCCATATCTAGGAATGTTCAATGATATCTTTTCTTTCTTTTTTAGGGAGACATGGGACCGAAAGGATTTGATGGGAGCCCAGGTGGAGAGGTACACTTTGACAGTTATCATTGTGTAGTATGAAAGAAGGGCGCACAGAGGACTATAAAAGTAATACTACTTCTACTACTACTACTGCTGCTGCTGCTGCTACTAATAGAGTAATTCATTGTCTTATAGGGCTCACCAGGTGAGCCAGGATTTCCAGGAAGAGATGGATCACCAGGAGGAAAGGTAATTTTTTTGCATGAAAAAAGTCTAGGACTTTAAATATCCAGAAAACAAACCTGCCCCATAGTTGCTATCCTTTGTACTAATAATAATGAATCCAGTCTCCAAGTGCTTTTCTTTTTATGTCTGATGCTTGTGCTCAAATTTCCAGGGCGAGTTTGGTGATATTGGTCCTCCAGGTCCTACGGTTATTATTGATGAAGAAGGCATTGTAATTTCAGGTGTGTTTTTGTTTAACTATGACAAAATATATCACTTTCTCATCTATGGCAGACCTTCTCATTTGGGTTTTCTTAACAGAGTGTTGATCATAGGGTTGCGCTGTAGGACCTAGTGATGCCTAGAAAGGTGTCCTCCATTGCGATTCTATGGTATGCTTGTTTAATGGAGTTGGCTGTCAACTGTGGTTTCTCATATCTACTTGATATCTTTGAAAGTACCTGCTAATAGTAACTTGGAAAAGAGACCAGTTTTAATCAAGGTAATATGAACATGACAATGGTGATATGGTGAGACCAGGGCAATCCTGACCTCCCTCTCTCTCTCTCTTACTGTTTCATCCCAGGTCCTCCTGGAGAACCTGGGACTCCGGGAATCCCTGGTGCTAGAGGCGACGAAGGGTCCGTTGGGATGGTAGGCCTTCCCGGCCCACCAGGTTATTCTGCGCCTTTTCCAGGTAAAGCAGTGGGAGGTTTTCAACTGGAGACATCTTTGCATGAGAATGAAAAAAAAACATCCAAACCCTTGGTATCTGCTTGGGTTTGGTCCCAGGACTCAACATCCGTGGATGTTCAGGTTCCGTTATATACGATGCTGTAGTAAACTGGTGTCACTTATATCAGGGTTTGCATTTTTGATGTTTTTTTAATTTTCTCAAGACACGGATAGTAAAATACGTGGGTGGAAATTTCAAGGATATGTAGGAACACTTGAACTAGATGGACCTTGAACGTTATCTGATGAGTAGTGAAGATGCCAATGTGGCTACTACATTCTGGTTGAACATGTAGCAACATGCTAATTTATAAAATTATCCCTATGTTCTTTTAAATTATATCCCTGTGATGAGGAAGTAACTGAGGATCAAGGTTATTGGAGTCTGTGTGGTTTTTATGTTGGAGTAAAAGATTTGCACTTCCAAGGTTGAAAAGATAAAGCATTCACCATCTGTTGTTCAATCTTCATAAAATCTTGCTGAGTCAACTAAACATGAACATCTCAAGTCTCAAATAATATAGTTTGCAAATATGGTCAACTTATTGATGTATATAACTCCCAAATACAGTCCAATCGAGGAAGCTAAACAAGCTCAGTCCTGATTAGTATTTGGATGGAAAACTGCCAGTGAATAGCAGGTGCTGTAGGCTCTGTTTCAGAAAAAAATGAAGTGGCAAAACCACATTTGAATAATCCTTATTTAAGAAAATCCTATGAAAGTCATGGGATCACCATACAGTTCATAGCAGTATGTTTTTCATTTACATTTATATTCTATTTAAGTATTCTTAAGTATTGGAATTTCAAGATATGTAATATGGGAGGGAGCGCAGCAACTGCATGTATCTTTAAATTACTTGTCAACGTATGGGATGAATACTGCTTTTATGGATTCTATTTCAGAAGAAGGAACTTTAAAGTAGTTTTAATGCACATATGATGGCCTCCTAAGCAGATGTGTTTGTATGTTCTAGGACCTCCAGGTTTGACGGGATTCCCAGGAGTTACAGGAGCTAAAGGGGACCGAGGAGATCCAGGCAGATTGACAATTGGATTGCCTGGCCCACCTGGCAGAGATGGCACTCCAGGCTTGCCAGGGCCTCCAGGACTTCCTGGTCCATCACGTAAGCACCAGAATGACGTTCAGCTCCCATACTTCAGTGGTTTTACCTATGTGTGGTGTAATGGTTTCAACACCAGACTATGACTCTGAAGGCCAGGGTTCAAATCCATACCATGCTCTCTCAGCCTCAGAGGAAGGCAAAGAGAACCCCCTTCTGAACAAATCTTGGCAAGAAAATCCCATGATAGCTTTGCCTTACAGTCACCATAAGTCAGGAATAACTCGAAGGAACACAATAATGTCAACAAAATGCCTTCTCACCCATTCCTTGCTTTGCAAGAACAATGAAGTTTCCACAAGCCTAATACAGTGTTAATACAGTTTTGCAAATCCTTCTCAGCTTTGTATGCCACAAAATACATAGCAATTTCTTTATTTCTTGAATTTATATCCCATTTTTAACCCAGTTTCCAAGGGCAGGCCCATATAAAATACATTACAGCAGTCCAGACAGGATGTAATCAAGGCATGTGTCTCCGTAGGCAGATTTGACTTTTCCAAGAACATGGACTATTTTTTTCTTTTCCTGTATTCAATATTGCAGGTTCTGATTTGAGACCAGATGGTATCTTTAGTGGAGAACCTGGAGAGCCAGGGACACCTGGGCAGAGGGGACCACCGGGGACATTCGGTCCCAAAGGATTCAAAGGTGAGCAGGGTTCCCATAGTCCTTGAGATCTTTCACCATGACTTCACTCACCATGGATTGAATCATGGGATGGGGTTTTCCTGTTAGGCATGCTGGCCGCAACATATACAGCACATTCTTCTACATATGTCTTCAGAAAGTATCTAATAATGGCCCCATTTTCACTTTGGTTGAGATGAAACAGTGGCTGGAAAGCTATACTTGTTGTATTATGGCATAATTTCATATGAAATTTTGTAGGAAATGCACCAACCTGTGCGGGGATTCCCAATCTATGGTTTTCCATATGTTTAAGACTCCTGCTCCAAAAAAACCCTCACTTTTTGCCATGTCGGTTGACTCTTGGAAGTTCAAGTCCAAACATTTGGAGAACCAAAAACAATGAAACATTGGCCCAGTGGACTTTGGTTAGTGGGTGACTTAATAATAAGCAAAATCCTGTAATTGTGGAACCCATATCCACGGTTTCATTTACCTGTGCCCTGGGGAAATGGTTTCTGTAAGAATTTGCTGGGTCCTCCAAGCAGTTCTACGCTGCACATGGACGTTACTATAAGGTTGCATAGCTATGTCTTAGAGGAGATACCTCAAACTCCTGCTTTGCCATTGTGGCTTCAAGTGGGTTTGTAAATTGTGACCATTCTTTGGGTTTGAGTCTGTGGCAAAGATGGAACATGAACAAGCAACTCAGATGTACATGATTTGCTGAGATGTTTGCAAGCTTTGTTTTCTTCATCCTTGAAGGGAAGAGTGACAATTTCCTGCAGAATTCTCCCTGCTGAATGGGAATATTAAAATTTTATAAAGCTTCCTGAATGTTTGTGTTTTAGGAAGTATCCCTCTGCTCCTACATAGAAATACATGTTGCAGAAAACATGTTTTCTGGGCAGAAGTACACGTGGGTTTTCTGCACAGAAATCACTTTCTATGTAGATATACAGTAGAGTCTCATCCAACGTTCTGGATTATCCAACACATTTTTGTAGTCAATGTTTTCAATGCATTGTGATATTTGGTGCTAAATTTGTAAATACAGTAATTACTACATAGCATTAATGTGTAATGAACTACTTTTTCTGTCAAATTTGTTGTATAACATGATGTTTTGGTGCTTAATTTGTAAAATCATAACTTATTTTGATGTTTAATAGGCTTTTTCTTAATCTCTTCTTATTATCCAACATATTTGTTTATCCAGTGTTCTGCCGGCCCGTTTATGTTGGATAGGTGAGACTCTACTGTACATGTGTTTTCTCTGCACTGAACAACTGCAGACATTACTGCGCAGAAAACACATTTCTGTGCAGAAAAAACTACTTGTATTTCTGTGCAAATGCTTACTAACGTACAAAGGATCTCCATAAGAGGAGAAAGCAAATGCTTGGCTTATTTCTAAGTGGTCCATGGAGCTAAAGCATAACAGGAGAACAAACAAGCTCGTATTATTATTATTATTATTATTATTATTATTATTATTATTATTATAATATTCCACCCTTCTCTCCAGGGGGACTCAGAGCGGATTACAACATATACACAGACACAGCAAACATTCAATGCCTAGTTACAATGACATATAGTGAGACACAAATACACAGACAAAGGCAACGGCTTCTCATCTCTGGCTCTGGAGGAGGTGCTCTTCACCATTTCCAAACCAAGGAGACAGCACTGTCCATAGACACCTCCTGGTTGTGTGGCCAGCAAGGCTGCTTTGAGTGTCTTTTTGCCTTTTCCTGCCGAAGCAGTGCCTATTTATCTACTCACGTTTGCATGTTTTTGAACTGCTAGCCTTGTAGGAGCTAGGGCTAACAGCGGGAGCTTACCCCGTCATATGGATTCGAACTGCCAACCTTCAGGTCAGCAGTTCAGTGGCAGAAGGGTTTAACTCATTGCGCCAGTGTGGCCTTCAGTTTGTAGCCAGGAACTGAAGATCTAGAGAACAGAAACCTGAAATATGACTTGACCTTCTAGTGTATTCCCCTCAGCAGGGTTTTGTAGGGTCCTGGTTTACATGGGTAAGCAATGCTTTGACTGTGTGTCTGATATGAGCCACTCTTTTCCCAGGCGAAGGAGGCGACTGTGCCTGCGATGGAGGGGTGACAGGATATGGCCTCAAGGGAGAGCCAGGTTCACCTGGCCAGCCGGGAAGACCAGGGGAATTTGGGCCAAAAGGCCCTTTGGGAGACCCAGGAATTGGGGAACCGGGCCCACGTGGGCCACCGGTAAGTAGAGTTTTCTCCATTTGCTGGTGATGGGAAATGATGCTGCCTTTTGTTGCATTGATAATATGGAGAAGATCCATGCAAGAGGAGCCTTGCATGAAGAATGGATGCCAGGATGAATCAAGAGAGAGAATGATAGATTGACAGACAGACAGATAGATCAATAGATAGGTGGACAGGCAGAAGCTCTGACAAATTCTAAATCTCAATAGAGTGGAAAAGTCTTTTAACCAGGGAAATGGTGATGGCACCAGAGGCAGCAATTGCACCTTCTACTCCTCATCGATTTACCAACAAGTTATATCAAAATCTGCATTGCTGTGAGTTTCCTGGGCTGTATGACCATGTTCCAGAAGCATTCTCTCCTGACGTTTCACCCACATCTATGGCAGACATCCTCAGAGATTGTAAGGTCTGTTGGAAATGATGCAAGTGGGGTTTATAAATCTGGGGAAGATTCAGGGTGGGAGAAAGAATTCTTTTCTGATGGAGGCAAGTGTGAATGTTGCAGCTGGCCAGCTTGATTAGCATTGAATAGCCTTTCAGCTTCAATGTCTGGCTGCTTCCTGCCTGAGGGAGTCCTTGGTTGGGAGGTGCAACATTCACACCTGCCTCAAACAGCCAAGAGTTTTTTCTCCCACCCTGGACATTATTCCACAGATATATACACCCCACTTGCCTAGTGTCCAACAGACTTCACAACCTATGAGGATGCCTGACATAGAAGTGGGTGAAACATCAGGAGGGAATGTTTCTGGAACATGGCTGTAAAGCCTGGAAAACTCACAGCAATTCAGTGATTCTGGCCATGAAAACTTTGGACAACACATATATCAAAATCCCTATTTTTGTCCCTCAAACTTGCCCTCAACTTATACACAAAGTCGGTGTATATAGAGTCCAAAAAATGGTGCAGTCTCTTGGCACAGCTGCAGCAAAACATTGTCCTATCTAAGTACACATGTCTGAAATAAATGTCTCTGCTGTCTTCCATTTCCTTTGCTGCCTCCCTTGTGTTCTCTGTAAACTGCTAAAAAACCCAGAATGTTGCACTTCTTGTTCCTTGGCTAAAGTGCCTTGTCTGTTGATGACACCCTTATAAAGATACTTTTCAGCGACATCCACAAATATAAGCACACACACAAAAATAAATCAAAGATAATATTGAAGGCTTTAAGCCTGTAGCTTGTTATTTTCATCATTTCCTTTTTCTTCTTTTTTTGTAATACTTGGCTCATTACGTCTGAGAATTTGGAAATGGCGTGCCAGATTTCTAAATGAAGCCAATTTCACTTAGACATTGAACCATTTTCTTTTGCTTTGTTCCCATTACAAACACATATGCAGAGCTTGGAAAGGTTCCAGTTTGGAAAGAGGGAGAAAGTTACAAGCAGTTGGTGTTGCTATCATGTCCACTGGTAATCCAAAGGCACTAGAGTCTGAAGTTAAGTTGCTTCCTCCCTGGTTAGTATTTGGATGGGAGAATGCCAGTAAACTAGATTGCTGTCAATTATATTTCAGAATAAGGAACTGGCAAAACTACTACTACTAATAATAATAATAATAATAATAATAATAATAATAATAATAATAATAATAATAATCTTCTTATACCCCGCCCCATCTCCCCGAAGGGACTCGGGGTGGCTTACACAGGGACAAGCCCGAACAACAACATAACATAGCATTACATGTATAAAATTTAACAGCAATTTAAAACATTCCAACAATAAACAAAAATGGCAAACAAGACTATTACTTTAAAAGCCTATTCCTTGTTTAACAAAATCCTACGAAATCCATAGAGTCACCACACAACAAGGTGTATGGAAGTAATTTTTTTCCAATTCCATCAATATTCCTCTTAAATATTACAATTTCAGGATACTTAACATGGGAAAATGAGCAGCCTTTGTGTTCCTGTTGATGTATGGAAGCTATCCAATAAATACCAAACACTGTGTTGTCAAAGGCTTTCATGGCCGGAATCACTGGGTTGTTGTGAGTCTTCTGGGCTATATGGCCATGTTCTAGAAGCATTCTCCCCTGACGTTTTGCCCACAACTATGGCAGGCAGCCTCAGATGTTGACGTTTTGCCCACAACTATGGCAGGTATCCTCAGATGTTGAGGATGCCTGCCATAATTGTGGGCAAAACGTCAGGAGAGAATGCTTCTAGAACATGGTCATACAGCCCAGAAGACTCACAGCAACCCACTGTAGACTATGTTTAGAGGGCTAAGAAAACCCAATGAAATGCTTGATATCTCTATACGTTGGAAAGTAGCTCGAAGACATATATACCCTCACAGTCCAGAAAAGTTTTCCAGTTCTGTGGTTTCTTGGGGAGTGTGCATCCTTTTGTTTGCTGACTCTTTATTTGTTTGTACCTTCAGGGTTCCATTGGTCCACCTGGTTTTCCAGGTCTCAAGGGAGAGAAAGGAGAGCCGCTCTTAGCATCCGGCGAAGGCTTCCGCGGAGATCCAGGGAATCTCGGACCCAGGGGTCCTTCAGGCATCCCAGGAATTCCTGGTCGGGATGGTGTTCCAGGTTTCCCAGGCCCACCTGGCCTTCCAGTAAGTGTATCCTTGCTCTCAGTTCCTCCCTGAGAATACAGGACTGGGGAGGTTCTCAAGAAGAAGATTGTTTTAGAAGGGTTGGAGTAATCAGATCTAAGTAAAATATTTGCATGGACTCTGGATTATCAGTTCCAGATTAAGAAGACTTGGGGCCCTTCCATACTTTTAGAAAAGCATGACCTTTTTGAGATCATAACCTTTTAGAGAAGAGCCAGAAATCCATTTGAGTAGAATCTTCTCAAGTGGTATACAAGCAAATGTAATTATTCAAGGCATTTTGGCTTCACTTGTTAAACTGAATAACCTGTTGTCTCTGATCTGTTAGGAAACAGAGAATATGCCAGTGCATAAAAATAGCAGTTCTTCAGAAGTGTTTTTTCAGTGCCCAAAAATATATCTACAATTTGTTTTATATTATGCACTCAAGAGACAAAATAAAGTAGACGGTAAAAATAACATACTGTATATACTCGAGTATAAGCCTAGTTTTTCAGCCCTTTTTTTAAGACTGAAAAAGCCCCCCTCAGCTTATACTCGGGTGAGGGTCCTGGTTGGCTTATATTTGAGTCATCTTATACTTGAGAATATATGGTACATTTATTATTTTTCTCTATTATTATTGCTACTATTACATTTATTTCACTCTATTTTTATTATTATTATTAATACATGTATTATTTCACTCTGATCTTATTATTATTATTGCATTTATTATTTTACTCTATTATTACTTGTATGATTTTCCTGTATAATAATAATAATATTATTATGACATGTATTATTTTACTCTATTATTATTATTATTATTATTATTATTATTATTATTATTATTATTATTATTATTATATTATTATTATTGTTATTATTATTATTATTATTATTATTATTATTAAAAGGATACATAAGCACATTTGCATTGAAGAAGATGAGAATAATGATATGATCAGAGCTGGACAGTCTTATTTTAAATTTGAGCTTTATGTAAATATTCAACAACATTTAACCTACTGATGCCTCAATTAATGTAATGTTATTGGTATCTATTTTTATTTCTGAAATTTACCACCCTCGGCTTATACTGGAGTCAATGTTTTCCCAGTTTTTTTGTGGTAAAATTAGGTGCCTCGGCTTATATTCGGGTCGGCTTATACTCGAGTATATACAGTATTTGGTTTACTCGCAACCTTAACGTGTTCAGCATACACAGATATACAACTTATCAGTCAGTTACAGATATGTTTGAAATAGTTTCTGTGCCATCCGGTCAAAACATCTCTCTTATAATAAACAGCAGGCAAGTGTTTGCAAGTTTGCGATCTGAGCAGTCCAAAGTCTCAAGAAGTCTGGGCTTTGTGCTGGTCCCAGAGCGGATCATGTGGTCTGCAGCCCTTCCCACAACTTCTCAGGAAAACATAGAGCAAGGAAAGACAGCTGCATACCAAAACATACATACAATAATTAAGCAGCAGGATTACGGGGTTGCTATGAGTTTTCTGGGCAGTACGCCCATGTTCCAGAAGCATTCTCTCCTGATGTTTCACCCACATCTATGAGGTCTGTTGTTTTCCAAGGCTGCAGTGTTTGAGTGGATTATTCCAAAGGCCTTCTCCAATCCAAAGAATACGAGTCTTGGTGAGACCTCTCTTCTTTACCCGCATCTTCTTCTTTTGTGTGTGTTTAGGGCGATGGGGTCTTTGGCTACCCAGGGGAGAAAGGTTTGCCAGGATTGCCTGGAGTCAAGGGCCGGCGGGGTGGAGTTGGTCTTCCGGGCGTTGGATTTCCCGGCTCAACCGGAGCTCGTGGGCTGCCGGGCGAACCAGGGTTAGATGGTTTTCCAGGACAGCCTGGTCTTCCAGGTCCTCCAGGTACGTCATTTGCCACAAAGAGGAAAATGTCTTATTCTCAGTTCATCACAAGATAGTAACATCTTTGGACACCGTAGTTTCCAAAGACTTGGAACTTGGAACCCATTTCTTCACTAACAACAAATCTTAATCCCGGTAATAGAATGAAAGCTTTCCATTATTGTTTCATTCTAATGTCAGCTTTTAAAAAGACTTTCCCTTAACAACAGCCATGTGCTTTACTGCCGCTTCCTTTATTTATTAAATAAATACTTCTTTTTGTCTATTTAACGTTGCATTTAGAGATATGTATTTCAGCTTGTGGTGTTTAAAATGTACCTTATCTGTATTCACAGGCAAAGCATTTGACAATATTCCCACTGCGATGCCCAAAGTGCACACACATTCAGTGCAAAATGAGAACCAATGGGTGACCCAGAGTGAGTCACATATTCTCAGCCCCAGAAAATAACAACAATAACAACAGTAGAGTCTCACTTATCCAACACTCACTTATCCAACGTTCTGGATTATCCAACACATTTTTGTAGTCAATGTTTTCAATACATTGTGATATTTTGGTGCTAAATTCGTAAATACAGTAATTACAACATAACATGACTGCGTATTGAACTACTTTTTCTGTCAAATTTGTTGTATAACATGAGGTTTTGGTGCTTAATTTGTAAAATCATAACCTAATTTGCTGTTTAATAGGCTTTTCCTTAATCCCTCCTTATTATCCAACATATTCGCTTATCCAACGTTCTGCCGGCCAGTTTATGTTGGATAATAATTGTATCATTATCCCGATTTCCTCTCTTAAATGAGACTCAAAGTGACACTAAAGATAATACAGATTACAGTTTGAAACCTACAACATATGAACATTAAAATAGAATTAAACACATCAAACAGTTAAAAACAAATAGTTACCGTGAAAAACTATTAAAATATGTGTTGTCGAAGGCTTTCATGAATGGAATCACTGGATTGCTGTGAGTTTTCCATGCTGTATGGCCCTATTCCAGAAGCATTCTCTCCTGACATTTTGCCCACATCTGTGACAGACATCTTTGGAGGTTGTGAGGTCTGCTGGAAACTAAGCAAAAGTGAGGTTTACACATCTATCGAAAGTCCAGGTTGAGAGAAAGAACGCTTGTCTGTTTGAGACAAGTGTGAATGTTGCAATTGGCAGGAGGCAGCCAGGCTTTGAAGCTGTAAGGCTATTCAATGCTTTTGTTTTTTCGTGTCAGGAGCAACCAGAGTTGCTTCTGGAGTGAGAGAATTGGCCGTCTGCAAGGACGTTGCCCAGGGGACGCCTGGATGTTTTGATGTTTTACCATCCTTGTGGGAGGCTTTTCTCATGTCCCCGCATGGAGCTGGAGCTGAAAGAGGGAGCTCATCCGCACTCTCCCCGGGTGGGATTCGAACCTGGCAGCTTTCAGGTCAGCAACCCAACCTTCAAGTAACGAGGCTTATATCCCCTAGGCCACCGGAGGCTCCATTCAATGCTAATCAAGGTGATCAACTGCGACAATCAGATACCAATAACTGCCTCAAGCAGACAAGAGTTCTTTTTTTCTCCCACCCTGGACATTATTCCCCAGATATATAAACCCCACTTGCCTAGTTTCCAACAGACCTCGCAACCTCTGGGGATGCCTGCTATAGATGTGGGTGAAACGTCAGAAGAGAATGCTTCTGGAACATGGCCATATAGCATGGAAAACTCACAGCAGCCCACTGTTAAACTAATTAACACACTACATAGTATCCCTTATAATGTAATAATAATAATAACTTTATTTCCCCCTCTCCATTATAGTATTTGTATCTACGACCATTTCCTCATTTGTTGCACTTTATTATGCCCCATCTATTTATTGTAGTCACATGGTCCATCCCATCCCAAGTTGCTTCCCTATTGACCGTAGCACCTTTTAACTGTCTTGTTTACAATACTCACTCACTGCACTTTATCCGGTTCGTTTTATCCTTTTTACTTGGGTGCCAAATCCATGTTTTTATGATGTTTATTATTTTTATATTTTAAAATGTTCATTTTAATTTTTGTGTTGTATTATCAGTGTTGTTTTATTTTGCTTTGTTTGTTTTATCTGGGCTTGCCCCCATGTAAGCTGCCCCGAGTCCCCTAGGGGAGATGGAGGCGGGGTATAAAAATAAAGTATTATTATTATTGTATGACACAGCAAACAAGATAGATATGCTGGATTTCGTTTCACAAAATCAGAAGTCGAACACTTCCCAAGTGTCTAGGACTGTGTGATGTATTTTCCACAACTGTGATGTCTGGTTGTTGTGTTCCAGAACTTTGTCAGTCTGGATTCGGAAGTCCCACAGTATCTTTGCATGCTCATTTTCCAATACTTTTGCAGGTTTGTGATCCCACCAGTTGTTTACTCCTGGGAGGTGGTACTTGAGGCATAAGTTCCAATGAATCATTTGGGCCACATAGTTGTGCCTCTGTTTGTAGTCTGTCTGTGCGATTTTCTTACAGCAGCTGAGGATATGATCAATGGTTTCGTCGGTTTCCTTGCACAGTCTGCATTTTGGGTCATCAGCTGATTTTTCAATCTTGGCCTTAATTGCCTTTGTTCTGATGTCTTGCTCCTGGGCTGCAAGGATCAGGCCTTCTGTCTCCTTCTTCAGGGTCCCATTTGTGAGCCATAGCCAGGTCTTCTCTTTATCAGTTTTCCTTCAATTTTGTCAAGGAACTTTCCATGCAGTGTTTTGTTGTGCCAGCTGTCAGCTCTAGTTTGTAGTGTGGTTTTCTTGTACTGGTTTTTTGCCTGCTGTGCTTTGAGGAGTTTCTGATTTTTGACTTCAATCAAAGCAGGTTCTTCACTTTGCTTTACATATTCTGCCAGGGCATCTTCTTCTTCTTTGACTGCTGGTTTTACTGTTAAGAGTCCTCTGCCCCCTGATCTTCTAGGCAGATATAGCCGGTCAACATCACTGCGAGGGTGCATGAGTTTTCTTGTTTTTCTGTCCAAATTGTCCAGTTCCACCTGTGTCCAGTTTATAATGCCATCAGTATATCTTATGACAGGTATGGCCCAGGCGTTTATGGCCTTGATGGTGTTGCCTCCATTGAGCTTTCTTTTGAGAATTTTTCTGACCCTTTGTGTGTATTCTTTGCTGACCACAGTTTTCACATGTTCATGCTTGATGTTGTCCAGCTGTAATATGCCTAGATATTTATAGGCCTCTGGGTGGTGACACTTTATTGTTTGGCCATTAGGCATATTTATGCCCTCGCTTTCAATGATTTTTCCCTTCTTCAATGCCACTGTTGAACATTTGTCCAAACCAAACTCCATGCTGATATTAGTGCTAAAAATTCGGACAGTGTTGGTCAGAGACTGGATTTCAGTTCCCGTTTTCCCATACAGCTTCAGGTCATATTATTATTATTATTATTATTATTATTATTATTATTATTATTATTATTGACACAACGACGTTGTATGACACAGCAAACAAGATAGATATGCTGGTCATACAACGTCGTTGTGTCAATAATAATAATAATTATTATTATTAATAATAATAATTATTATTATTATTATATCCTGCCCCATCTCCCCGGAGGGACTCGGGGTGACTAGGAACAAAGTCATCTCAAAATACAGTATCAATACATTTAAAACAAGAACACATAAAACAAGCATAGAAAACAAGCATAGAAACAGTAAAACATAATAAACAGTGAACAAGCACTGTTGGCTCATTCTGAATAAAAACGTTTTGGTGTTTCTGTCCCTGGGATACATTGCATTAGAATTGCCCACAAGAAAAAACCATACAAAAAATACTGATTCTCAAAATGAGAAGAGCCTAAGTCATAGCTGCCCTAAGACCAATATGAATTTTTGGTTTGCGTCCATGTCTTCTGTGCAGTGCCTGTGAATACGGGAGGTTCTCGCGCGTGGACCTTCTCCTGTTGTTGCCTAACCTGCCTCTGTTTTAACCTGTCCTCCTTTGCTTAACTGATCTAGGTGATTGCTGCTGCAGTGAGGAGGTTGGGAATGGAGTCTTAGACGCTCAGGGAGGTGAGAGCCAGGACTGGCGGTTGTCTCACTGGGGAGAAGGGGAGGGACACACCCAAAACAGCATGTTGTGTGACACTTGCAGGCATTGGGATCCCACCCAGAGGATGCGGACATTTGAGGGAACCAGGCAGCTTGCTTGTGTGTGCTTCCCCCTTTCAAAGCGTGTGCTTCAATGCTTCCATGTGCTTCTGACATCTTTGCTTATTTTTGCATGTGCGCCTCAAAGAGGCAATAGGACAAACAAAAGCAATGGCAAATTTCACAGCAGTCACCAACCCAGCTTCAAGTGTCTTAAGAAGATTCAGATACATGATTTAAATAGAGCAGTGTTTCTCAAACTCTGGTCTTCCTGGTGTTTTGGACTTCAGCTCCCAGTTGAGCCTTTGGGAATCACTAAACTAGATTATGACATCTATGCATTGCAACATATGCCAATTCAGTGGCCTTTTGAACAAAGACTGGTAACTGCATTTATTTTTATTTGCCCAAATTAGCAAAAGAAATAGGAACAGTTTTGTGGGGTGTATGGGTTTCAGCATCTCACCTTTGGCAATGCTAAAAAAAATGGGAAGGGAACAAAATGAGGCTATTTCTCCCTCCATAGTCACATCCCTTTAGACCTTTTAAAATGTTTTTAGAGGTCTGGAAGTCCTGGAATGAGCTTTCTTAACGCATGGTGCCATGCCATCCTTATCCTTGGGTGCATCTGCACTGTTGGATTAATGCAATGTGGTATCTCTTTAACTGCCATGGCTCCATGCTATGGAATCCTAGATTTTGTAGTTTGCAGCCCAGCACTCTTTGTCTTTGATGGCCTGGTAAAGCTACAGTTCCCATTAATCCATACCTTTGGGCCATGGCAGTTAAAGTGGTGTCAAACCCCATTAATGCTACAGTGCAGCTGAACCCCTTGAGTCATGAAGATACACGGGATCCTGTTAGTGATATTCACACATATATGCTATGCACACGGAATGAATGGTTTACCACCTCCAATGGATGGCTTCTGCTGAAAAAAAATTGAAGTGCCACAGAGTGATCTCACATATTAAGGTTGCACATCACAGCAGCACATTGCGCGTTGCAGCTCTGCAATTGCAATAGTCCCCAGTCATTGAGATGTAAAGTGCAACGTGGCTATTCTGCATGGGGATTGTGCAGTGCTGGCACAACAGAACTCTGCAGGAGGAGATATTGGATTGCATCCACTGTTGCAACTGATATTGCAAGCCACTATTGGGAGGAAGATGGGATATCAATCACATTGATACATTCTTCCTGAAATATCCTCAAATTGCAAAGAGCCAAGGAAAGTTTTGCCATATTTTCTTTCTGTAGGTGGAACGTTGCCCTGCGTCATTCCGGGAGCGTTTGGTCCACCCGGATTTCCAGGAGCTTCGGGATTTCCAGGTATGACATCTTATACAGGCACCGTCCTTCTCAAGGAATGCAAGCTGCAGGGTGTCATTCCACCCACAACTTTTGCATTTCTAGGGCCATTGATACAAAGGTCTCCAGTTAGGTGCTTGATGCCATAGTAAGGTAAAGGTAAAGGTTTCTCTTGACATTAAGTCTAGTCATGTCCAACTGGGGGTTGGTGCCCATTTCCATTTCTAAGACGAAGAGCCGGCATTGTCTGTAGACATCTCCAAGGTCATGTGGCTGGCATGACTGCATAGACCACCATTTCCTTCCCACCGGAGGAATTTGCATGTTCCCACCTATTGATTTGCATGTTTTCAAACTGCTAGGTTGGCAGAAGTTGGGACTAACAGCAGGAGCTCACACCGCTCCGTGGATTCGAACTTCCAACCTTTCGGTCAGCAAGTTCAGCAGCTTAGTGGTTTAACCCACTACGCCGCCAAGGGCTTGATGCCATATATTGCAGAAATTGAACCTTCTTGATCATATGTATTACACTCCTACCATCTCAAAAAGCAATCACTCGCTTCAGTCCACCATCACACGGAAAAAGTAGTTTCTGCCCATATTGCTGCATTTTCCTCTTTTTTTTTAAACTACCCAATAGTGGAAGTGCGAAATCTGGCGATTCTGTGGGGAAAAAAAATCTAGCAAGTTTGCATGGCTTTTTTCCCCCAGGATCGTATGGTTCATAATTTCTACTATTGCTTTGGCTTACCATTGTGATAACTTTTAATAATCGTAACGGTTTTATTTGTACTGCTGGTCACCACAAATTTGTCCTTGCGGAGCATCAACTCCTAATACCATGCACTTGAATGCTCACAAGTAAACACCATAAAGCGATACTACAAGGAGGAATCCAGCAGTTTCCAAAACACCTTAAAGTATGCGTCTTTTCCCACTTCTAAGTATATAGAGACACCTGAAGTTGATAGTTATCCAGCTCCAAAAATGTGTATGATAAAGTCCTAACTTCTACTCCCAACGTTGTGCTCTCAATTAGTCTCTGAGGTGTTACGAGATCTCTTTGCAGACTGATATCCCAAATATAACATGCCTAGGTCTGTTTGAAGTAGTGGTTCTCAACCTGAGGGTCCCCAGGTGTGTTGGCCTACAAGTTCTAGAAATCCCTGCCAGTTTACCAGCTGTTAGGATTTCTGGAAGTTGAAGGCCAAAACATCTGGGGACCCACAGATTTAGAACCACTGGTTTAGAGTAACCTTAGCATGAGTTAGCGATGGACTGTCTTCTGTGTTGGCCACAGAAGGACAGCTGGGCCAAATATCAGGCTTTGAGGAGGACCAGGTGCTCTTCAAGACCACTCTTGGTTGAAGAAGGACATCCTAGCTTAGTGCCAGGCAATAAGACTTGGTGCTGGATGTGGAGGGTACAAAGAGTTCTGCAAATTGGTGGTACATGGATATAGAGGTGGCGATGGCATCCCTCCAAGAAGCAGACACTTAATGGATGTTTCCTCCTGTCCAGGACGCAAGGGGAGCAAGGGTCTCCCAGGTATTCCTGGTCAGCCGGGATTCAATGGCATAAAAGGACCGATGGGCACACCAGGATTGATCGGCCTCCTAGGAATGCCAGGTAAGGTCTGGTTAACAGTGACCACATGACTGAAGCAACAGTGAGCATTTATTAGATCCTGCTCCGTATCCAAGGACCCAAAGATGGGATACAGTCAATTAAACCATCTAAAATAGTTTGAGACTATATCAAACCATTCAACCAAGGCAATCTGTTACATGCAGGAGAAGTGACCATCGCTGATGCTATAGCATTCATTCCGCATAGAAGATTTGGTTCCACCTCTTACAACAGTGTGATACAATAAGTTTAGGTAAAGGTAAAGGTTTCCCCTGACGTTAAGTCCAGTCATGTCTGACTCTGGGGGTTGGTGCTCATCTCCTTTTCTAAGCCGAAGAGCCGGCGTTGTCCGTACACACCTCCAAGGTCATGTGGCCACTGGCATGACTGCATGGAGCGCCGTTACCTTCCCGCCGGAGCGGTACCTATTGATCTATTCACATTGGCATGTTTTCGAACTTCTAGGTTGGCAGAAGCTGGAGCTAACAGCGGGCGCTTACTCTGCTCCCGGGATTTGAACCTGCGACCTTTTGGTCGCAAGTTCAGCAGCTCAGTGCTGTAACATACTTTACCACTGTTATAAACCCCATATTTCAGGTTACAAAGCTCAGATTTGTGATGGTTACCTTAGTTTAACAATATAACCACACACTATAGTTGTAGCAGTTCAATAGCACTTTTAATACAAGGCTTCCCTCCTGTGAGGTCTTGGGGTTTGTAGTTTCCTGAGTAGTGCTTAGACTGCTCTTCCTGGGAACTCTATAATGTTTTTGTTCAGTGGGTTTCGTTATTATTAGTATTACCTGGAATTTGGTGTCACTTACAGATGTGTTACTTGAAAAGACAGCATGCATAGCAGTTTGAGCATTGGACTGTGACGCTGGAGACCAGGGTTCGAATCACTGCTCACTGAGTGAGCTTCAGCAAGTCACACTCTCTCAGCCTCAGAGGAAAGCAATGGCAAATCTCTTCTGAACAGATCTTGCCAAGAAAATCCTGTGAGAGGGTTATCAGAAATGACTTGAAGGCACATCCCAAGAACAGCATAGACCCTAGTAATAAATGATCTGCATGTTACAGAATATTAAACAGAGAGAGATGATAATGCAAACATTATTGAAATCTTGATTTTCTTCTTACTGATATGGCTTTAGGTTTTCCGGGTATTCGTGGTGATCCAGGGATATCAGGACCTCCTGGACCGGATGGGACAGATGGCTTTCCGGGGAAACCAGGCCTTCCCGGTTTACCCGGAGCAAAGGGTCCCCCTGGGGAAGTCTTTGGGGCTGAAAGCGGAGCGCGGGGTGAACCCGGGAGAACCGGATCCCCAGGGGAAAAGGGTTTTGCGGGGGATCCAGGCCTCCCAGGACCGAAAGGTTAGTTCTGCTGCTTGTCTTGTCTGACGAAAGAGTGTGTCACCTTGCAGCTAAGGTTAATGTTTCATGGGAGACTGTTGATGTTATTGCAGGCATGCCTCAATTAACCGAACTTCGAACAAAGATGCTCCTTTATACAACTTTCCCTCCTTGCTTTCTGTCTAGTTTTTAGCAGCATCCACATTGGGAGGATGGTGAAGGAGGACTGGTGGAACATACACCTTTGCAGTTGGAGCAGTGTGTCTGTCATTGGCGATGCAACAAAATCTAGTGGAGAGGAAAGGCGAAAGCTGGCTCTCCTGCCCCAAAATGTCTTCCCTGTCCCTGCCAAGCTCTGTTTCTCTGTTTTCAGGTTTAGATGGGAGGCCAGGCCTACCGGGCATCAAAGGAATTTCTGGTGATCCAGGTCCAGCAGGTTTTCCTGGACTGCCAGGGCCTCGGGGCCCCGTTGGGCCACTTGGCATCAAGGGAAAAGCAGGTCCAGCTGGAGTCATTGGCTTCCCAGGATCCCAAGGTACGTAATGCCTCAAAGAGAAAAGGAGTGTGTAGCCTTCTACTTCATCCCTTCATACATGGAGTCTCTCTCCTCTGGTAGCTTCATGGTGGTGTCCCATCTCAGTAGACTAGAAGATACCTTGAGTAGATTGTTGGCTTCTTTTGGGAGGGAATCAAACTGAATAATTACGCTGAAAGACCTACAAAATGCAAGCAATAAAAACTATTTTATCAGGTTGAACTCTACACACCCTTAGTGGGCCATTTTGGAGATCTTTTGGAGACTCAAAAGCCTCCAAAGGACTCCAAAAATGGTCAAAGAATCCACAATGACAACAAAAAAAATCTGCCAGTTTGACTTCCTCGCCCCACAAGACCCATAAAAACACTTTAGGAATCCATAATATCTCAGTGTTTTGTGAAAGGCTTTCATGGCCGGAATCACTGGGTTGCTGTGAGTTTTCCGGGCTGTATGGCCATGTTCCATCACGTTTCGCCCACATCTATGGCAGGCATCCTCAGTGGTTGTGAGGTATATTGGAAACTAGGCTAGTGAGATTTATATCTCTGTTGAAATATAGTCAGCCCTTCACATTTGAAAATTCTGTTTGCAGATTTTATTATTCTCGGATTTGTTTGATATGGTCTCTCTCTAAAAATCTCCAGTGCAATTCTTTGGTCAATGGAAGTTGGCCATGGAGTCACACTTGAGAAACTAGACATCCCTACAGAATTTTTTTTTTGTCCAGTAACAAAAAAAATGGCATTTTAAAAATTCATATTTTTTCTACTTTTGTGGAGGTCCTCAGCAAATTTGGAGAGCTATCTGCAGAATGTATTTCCAAAACCCCAAATGGCATTGAATCACCTCTGCTCGTATTGTAAGCAACCATATGGCCAACAGTGGGGATGATGTGGGATGAGGGAAATGAATTTACCTTCCTGGAGTTTCCCACTTCTGCTATATATGAACAATGGCACAAAGTCCTTCTAGTTGTGGACTCAACCATTTGGAGCAAGTTGTCTACTTGACTTGGCCTCAAAAGGACACCTTATTGTACTTCTGTTTGAAGTGGAGAAGATGCTAAAAGGTTGATCAGATGAAGGACTTTTCTTTTCCAGAATGCTGTTTATCATTTACTAACTTCCATCATCCACATTCATGCTTTCATTGCAGGCATGACTGCAGAATGTAACTTTTCACCCTCCCCGGTCTGTTCTCACTTTTCTTTCTCCAAAGCATGGCTGTGGTTTCTCCATCTTTATCTGCCAGTTGCTCAGAAACAGGGACATCCTCTTTGCGCTTTAGGAGATTGGACAGCTCCTTTGTTCCCTTAGTGAAACAATGCAAAAAAAATAACTGAAGATATTTAGATTCATCTTTTGCTTTGTGTGCTGTGCTGTCTTTTGAAAATGGAGTTTTGGAAAGGATGGGTGGATGTCAAAGGTTTGGTGAATTGCAGCCTTTAGTTTCTCTTGGATTGAAAAATGAATCAAACAAGGAAACTTTGAATATTTTGGACTCTAAATCCTACAATCCCTCCGCATTGGGGATTCTGGGGATTGGAGTCAAGAGGTTCAGAAGTTCCCCACTTCTACCATATAGTTTAAATTACAGTAGACTCAATTAACCAGCACCCATGGGGATTGATAGATACTGGATATGTGTAATTTCTGGAGGCTTGAGAGTTAACAATAAAAGAAACCTATTACTATACCCCATACTTTGCCATCACTTAAACTCTGTATGGACTTGATCTTAATACTGAAATATTCCAATGTATAACATTGAACAGAGTAATTAAAAGCAAATTAAGATAAAGAAAACCTCAACTTAATGCAACACTATTTTGCTGTATTATAAGAACTGATGTTATTTTATTTTTTATTTAAGGTATTATTCCTTTGATTTTTCTTGCTAGCTGCTTGAGAGTTTTTCTGGTTCCTTGAGTTCCAGTTAACTGCCCTATAACTTAATGTTCAACCATTAATAAATGCCCAAACCCAGGAGTTTGGGGCATAATTTTGCCTTTCTTTTGCACATGAGTGGGGCTGCTTGGTGGAAAGTTGAACTTGGAAAGGAATTCCTTCTCTGTGACCAAAGTTTTCATGGAAAGCCTGTAAGAGTATTGAATCCAGATTAAAGCCACTTTCATATGGGGAAAGGAAGGGACCCCTTGGAGGTCTTGAAGCTACGTGTGAAAAGCTTGCATATCAAGCTGCCCACAGCTATTATATTTATTTATATCCCGCTTTTGCCTCTTTGATTGAGATGCAAAGCAGGATATAAATGTGTGCGTGGACAGGTGTGGAGTCCTAACATTGTATTCCATGATCATCCATTATGTTTCACGGCCTTGTGCTTTTCTCCTTGTCCCTCTGTGTGTCCGTCTTTGTTTTTTTGGTTTTTTTTTTTTTTACCTTGCCGTGTTTCTCTTCCATTTACCACCAACATTTCCGATGTCACACTCTTTTGGTTTTGGGGTTCTCCAAATAGGCTGCCAAGGTGAGAGCGAAAACAAACACACAAAAGGCCTTGTAGCATAAAAGCTCCTGGACTAACAGCTGCCTAGCTTTTAATGCTACGAGACGCACATTGACTGTAGGTGACACCCCTTATTATTATTATTATTATTATTATTATTATTATTATTATTAAGTCCTGCCTCTTTCTCAGTCCAAGACTCAAGGCAGTTTACACCAGCCATCCAAGTTAAGGGTGGGAATCTGTGAATTGTAGTCCGAAATAAAATTATCATTATTGTTATTATTATTATTATGCTTATTTATACTTTGCTTGTTCTCTCCACAAAGGATAGCTTCCCAAGCTCTGCCAAAATTATTCCAAGCATAAGGGGTTTCACTCTCGGCACTTGTGTAGTGGTGTAGGCAGTAACCTTCCTAAGCCTTTTAATTGTTAGACGACTAATGCTTTCTATTTTACTTTGGCATTTCTAAACCTTAGAAAAAGGCTGCATGATTTTCCATTTTGAAGGTTTCCCCTCATGTACCAATGCAGTAAAATGGCTTGAACAGCGTACAAGGAGGGAGAACTGAGTGAGGAAGACTCCAACACGAAGAGCCTTTGTTTGTCTCGATTCAGGTCTTCCTGGAGAAAAGGGCAAAAGCGGGGATCCTGGTCCACCCGGTCCTGCCGGCATGAAGGGTTTCACAGGTCTCAATGGTCTTCAAGGGCCTCTCGGGGAGCAAGGATTTCCCGGATCGCCTGGCCCTTCGGGTCCGGATGGGAATCCAGGTTTCCTTGGACCTGAAGGTAACAAACGTCAATATTAAAGGTCGATTAGACCAAATATATGTGTGTGTTGTATTGGGGGAGAGCCAGCATGGTGTAATGGATTTAGCCTTGGAGACATGGGTTCAATTATCTATCTATCTATCTATCTATTTATTTATTTTCATTATTTGTATTAAACGTCACTTATACAAGACAGGGAGCCTCTGCTGGCTCAGTGTGTTAAAGCGCTCAGCTGCTGAACTTGCAGACCAAAAAGTCCCAGGTTCAAATCCCAGGAGCAGAGTGAGCACCCGCTGTTAGCCCCAGCTTCTGCAAATGTGAGTAGCTCAATAGGTACTGCTCCGACGGGAAGATAACAGCACTCCATGCAGTCATGCTGGCCACATGACCTTGGAGGTGTCTACAGACAATGCCAGCTCTTTGGCTTAGAAATGAAGATGAGCACCAACCCCCAGAGTCGATCACGACTGGACTTAACGTCAGGGGAAACCTTTACCTTTTTATACAAGACAGACAACATATAGAGATATTATATAAGCTTTTCTCATCTTTTCGGTATCATTGGAGAGGTTGCTGTCTCTCCATCTCCTTGCCGAAGAGCTTTCTTTTGTTCATAAACATTGCCTAAAATATCTCCCCACTTAAGTGCGGTTCCTCTTTATTTACTCACATTGCTGTTTTCGATCCGCTAGGTGGGCGGAGAGTTGGGCTGAAGGTCAGGAGCTCAACCTGACCAAGCTTCAAACTGTCAACATTTCGGTTGGCAAGATTTACAGCAGCTGCAGCTGGTGATTAACCTGCTGTGCTAAAGCCGGCCCTCTTGGCCATAGAAGCCCACTGAGTGTTGGCCTTGGGTAAACTACACACTCTCAGTCCTAGAAAACCCTGGGATAAGACCACCTTAGGTTCACCATGAATTGGGAATGACTTGAAGGCACAAAACAACAGCAACCACAAGATCTTTCCTTCCTTAGGTCTTGCAAACTCAAAGCAACCGTTGAGTCCATCTGTCTGGAACACGGTCTTCCCCTTTCCCACTGCCTTCCACCTCCCCAAGCATTATTGTCATACCATATCATCATGTGACAGTCTCAGTTCAGTTCAGTGAGAGTAAGACCCTGCATGATGTAGTGGCCTGAATTTTTGAGATCTGGATTCAGTTCCGCTCTCTGCTATGGAAAACCCTCTTAGTGATTATAGACAAGTCAGATCATGACAACTCTTCTCTGAATAAATGCTGCCAAGACGTCACTAGTCATAGTTTACTTGAATATACATAATAACATAATATTTTGGTGGGAATTATGCAGGGTTTTAAATGACAGTTGATTACCTTGGTGCATTTGGTTAAATAGAGCAAAACATTATTTGGGTGAAATCATTGGAATGTTGGACCTATTAGAGACTGGTGTTGTTGTTCTTGTTGTGTTTATATTTATATTTTCCAGTAAATTTTTAGTCATTATCATTTTCATTTATACCTGTACTTTCCCCAAAAATGGGGACTCGGAGAATGCATATCTTGGCAACAATACAGAAGATGCTGAAAATGCTATTGGAAACATGTATTGTCAAGCCTATAATGTATCAACTAATACAATCATGGGCAAGCTTTTGCGCTTGGTGTGTCAAAATTCACCCAAAAACCTAGCATGACTTGGGTGGTGTGTCACTTCGAGAAAAAAACCATAATTTCGCACTATGTATAATTTAAATAACAAAAATGTATAATTGTAATATATAACTGTATTTAATAAATCAAAAACTATTTACTACCATTATTTCCATGTACAACAATCTATGGTACCTCTTGCAGTTTCCACGCTGATTTCTCTCTATTCTAGTTTCAATGTAGTCATGAGTAATGAATAACAATATAATAATATAATAGTAATAATATGACAATATACTACAATAATAATAGAATAATAATAGAATGATATAATGATAATCTCTCTATATATATATATAAACTAGCTGTGCCTGGCCACGCGTTGCTGTAGCAAAGTGGTGGTGGTATTGGTTAAAAATTGTTGTGGAATTTTTATTTGACGTTATTTGTATTTTTAATTAATGTTATTGTAACTTATTTTTTATTTATTATATTTTATTATTTTGTTGTATTATTTTTAGTTATTTTGTTGTAGTATTTTATTGTATAATTTTAGTGTTTTAATTATTTTAGTGTTTATTATTATTTTTATTGTATAATTTCTATTTCTTTTATTTTTTATTCTTTTATTAACACTGGGCTGAGTGGGTTGCTAGGAGACCAAGTGGGTGGAGCTTAGCCTTTTAACTGGCAGCAATTGGATAAAAACAATTATTTCTCTCCCTCTAATTAGGACTTTATTTTTCTTTTCTTTTTGTTGTCGGAACCTAGGGGCAAGGATGGTGGGTTGTGTTGCTAAATTTCTAGGTTCTGGGGCTTGTACTTTTGTTGTTTAGTGCGAGGAACGGACACCATTACTCCTTTATATATATAGATGTAATGTGCATAATTCCCATGGAGTAAACAACAAGACCACTGAACCAAATCACACCGAATTTGGCCACAAAAGACATAGTCATCCAATGAATCTGCATGCGGCAGCGTGTCAGCAAAAATGGCTAGGCGTATCAATGCTGACACGCGTGTCATAGGTTGGTCATCACTGAACTAATATTTGTTGGATACACCCTAATATTTAGCAACTTACTTTATGGTAACTGCTAACAAATTCCTAGAGATAACTTTTTCCCCCTCGGTGTGGGTAAGTGAAACTGTAGATACGGGTTCGGCAGTTACATCGATCTTACTTCATTGTGCTAAACTAGTTTGCCTGGATAAGGATTCTCTTGATTTCCTCCTTGAATATAGGAGAAAAGGGCTCGGCGGGTGTTCTTGGCTTCCCTGGCATGCCAGGTCTTCCTGGAATCGCTGCGGCTGATGGTCCAAAAGGAATCCCTGGAGGACCAGGAAAAGATGGGGGCATCGGATTCCCTGGACTCCTTGGCATGAAAGGTGGGTCCAGAAGCTTGGGATGGGGTGACGTTTTAGAGATGAGCCAAGAGATAAGCACTCTCCTGACTCTGTGTCTAGAAGTGGGCTTACTTGATGAGGACTCGAAGTCTTGCTATGCCACCATGGCAATATGTTTGATGCAGGATCTCAGCCGATATCTCTATGTCTCTTATTTTCCCATCGTTAGGAGAGAGAGGTAATCCCGGACCTCCTGGACCCCCAGTTTTCACACCCCCAGAACTGTCTCTTCTCCTCAAGGGAAACAAAGGGGAGCCCGGCTCTTTTGGACTTCTAGGATTTCCAGGACCTAGAGGTACTCTTTGGCATCTACTTTGCAATATCCAGTTTCTACATTAGTCTTTATCCATGAATTCATTGTCTGGTTAATAGTACTGACCAACAGATATAAAGATTAGAATAGAGATTGTACATTTCTTAGTCAGCCATATGGTTTAAACTGACACTATTACTACTGTATTTTAATCTTTGTACCACGTGTTTAACAAATGCATTTAATAGTAATGTGTTCTAAAAATACGTTTGTTAATGTATGTTTTTATGGTGGTGTGTTTTGACTGCTTTGTGCCCCTCTAGCTATTAAGGAGAATTGGGTTATTATTATTATTATTATTATTATTATTATTATTATTATTATTATTATTATTGTATGACACAGCAAACAGAATAGATATGCTGGATTTCGTATCACAAAATCACAAGTCGAACACTTCCCAAGCGTCTAGGACTGTGTGGTGTATTATTATTATTATTATTATTATTATTATTATTATTATTATTATTATTATTATTATTGTATGACACAGCAAACAGAATAGATATGCTGGATTTCATATCACAAAATCACAAGTTGAACACTTCCCAAGTGTCTAGGACTGTGTGATGTATTTTCGGATGATGCGCGCAGATCCCAGCAGGGTGGCCTTTTGCAGTTGACAGATCGTAATTTTGTCAATGTCTATTGTTTCCAAATGCCGGCTGAGATCTTTTGGCACGGCACCCAGTGTTCCCATCACCACCGGGACCACCTGCACTGGTTTCTGCCAGAGTCTTTGAAGTTCAATCTTGAGGTCCTGATAGCAGCTGAGTTTTTCCAATCATCAATGTGACTGTCACCTGGGATGGCGACATCAATTATCCAAACTTTTTCTTTTCCACAACTGTGATGTCTGGTGTGTTGTGTTCCAGAACTTTGTCAGTCTGGATTCGGAAGTCCCACAGTATCTTTGCGTGCTCATTCTCCAATACTTTTGTAGGTTTGTGATCCCACCAGTTCTTTACTGCAGGGAAGTATTACTATTATTATTGTTATTATTATTATTATTGTATGACACAGCAAACAGAATAGATATGTTGGATTTCGTATCACAAAATCACAAGTCGAACACTTCCCAAGCGTCTAGGACTGTTTGATGTATTATTATTATTATTATTATTATTATTATTATTATTATTATTATTATTATTATTTGAAACACAACAAGATGAGTCACAGCAGACACTCCGCTGGCTGTTGTATTGGATCTCATGTCGGACACTTCCCAAGTGTCTAGGGCTGTGTGATGTATCGACGAATAATCCGTGCAGATCCCGATCAGGTGGCCTTCTGCAGCTGGCAGGTGGGGATTTTGTCAGCGCCGATTGTGTTTAAGTGCAGGCCAAGGTCTTTAGGCACTGCAACCAGTGTGCCGATCACCCCTGGGACCACCTTGACTGGATTGTGCCAATTCAATCTTTAAATCCTCATATCGTGCCAGCTTTTCTAGTTGTTTCTCCTCAATCCTGCTGTCCCCTGGGATTGCAACACCAACAATCTATACTTTGTTTTTTAACACGATCATGAGGTCAGGAGTATTGTGTTCCAATGAGGTCAGGAGTATTGTGTCCAGACCCTGTCTGTCTGAATTCGGAAGTCCCAGAGTAGCTTGACATGTTCATTCTCTGTAACTTTTTCCGGCTTGTGATCCCACCAGTTCTTTGTCACAGGCAGATGGTATTTGTGGCACAAGTTCCAATGAATCCTCTGAGCAACGGTGCTATGCCTCTACTTGTAGTCTGTCTGTGCGATCTTCTTGCAGCAGCTGAGGACGTGATCTATTGTTTCATCTGCTTCCTTGCAGAGTCTACATTTGGGATCTGTCATCAACTTTTAAATTTTGGCTTTGATGGCCTTGGTTGTAATGGCTTGTTCTTGGGCTGCCAGAATCAGGCCCTCCGTCTCCTTTTTCAAAGTTGTTTTGCCTATTATTATTATTATTATTATTATTATTATTATTATTATTATTTGATACACAACAAGATTAGTACAAAGCAAACAAAATCACTATGCTGGCTGTTCATTATTATTATTACAGTAGAGTCTCACTTATCCAACACTCGCTTATCCAATGTTCTGGATTATCCAACTCATTTTTGTAGTCAATGTTTTCAATACATTGTGTTATTTTGGTGCTAAATTTGTAAATACAGTAATTACTACTTAGCATTACTGCATATTGAACTACTTTTTCTGTCAAATTTGTTGTATAACACAATGTTTTGGTGCTTAATTTGTAAAATCATAACCTAATTTGATGTTTAATAGGCTTTTCCTTAATCCCTCCTTATTATCCAACATATTCGCTTATCCAACGTTCTGCTGGCCTGTTTATGTTGGATAAGTGAGACTCTACTGTATTATTATTATTATTATTATTATTATTATTATTATTCAGGATTCTGACATCCAAAATACTCCAAAATTATACACATAGGTGACCGAAATTGTGACACTTCTGCTTTTCTGGTGGTTCTACAGATATTCTGTATATTTTGTATCTGGTTAACTATCTACATAATAGAGGGTTTTTTGCCCCCTTTTACCACTGGGGCTCTTCTTATTTTCTTAAGCAAATCTCCATTTGATGCAACTTTCGGTTAATTCAAATCAGAAATGGCAGACTGACGAAACTGCTCACCTGCCCTTTTTGCAGAATTGTTCGACTCTCCTTGACTGTCCCTTTGGTCGCTTTATTTCTGCAGGGGACAAGGGACTCCCTGGGCCCCGGGGCCAACCTGGCTTTCCAGGAATCGCGGGGTCACCAAGCAGAGCGGAAGGACCACCTGGAGACTCGGGTTTCCCAGGATCATTTGGCCTTCCCGGTTTTCCAGGACAGGAGGGCATTACTGGCATTGTAGGGTTCCCAGGGATGCCTGGAGAAAGCGTAAGTATGTTCACCTCTTTTTCCAGCTAATGTGTCGGGTTCTCTTCTCTCAGTTGTGCTGTGGGTCAGTCTTCCACCAGAAAAAGCACCAAGACACACGCTGGTAGATTCCAACAGGTTTTATTGTACAGAATACCAGAACCTTCTCTTTGGCCCATTTATATAGGGGCTCTCACATACCAGAGGGTAATTGAGGTTTTATGGCTGGCATCTGTCCTTTGTCAGCTGACCAGAGATGTCAAAGATCATGACATAATTCAAGGGAATACATGATGAGAACACCACCTTGAGGAGAGTTCTGTGGGTCCTGAATGGGTCCTGCAATAAGTCAGACTGAACCCTTTCTAGAAGAGGACTGAACTGAGACTGTCAAACTTTGACCACATTAAACATTAGTTGACATCCTAGCTACTAAGTGGGGTTCTCATACCTCCTCATTGCAACAGTTTGCTGGCCCCATAAAGATATACTCATGCAGTAGATCAAGAAAGTCACCCACTATTTGTACGTTGAGCTGCTCATCTTGGCTTGTATGGGAAATCTGTGTCTCCTGCTTTTGTTTGGAGTGACACCCCATCACCACATCCACATGTTTTGCATTTCTCTTGCAGTTCACACACCCCTGTATCCCCATCCATTAGTATGTACTACACACATAAAATGCACACACACATATACATATATAGATATAGGTAAAGGTAAAGGTTTCCCCTGACGTTAAGTCCAGTCATGTCTGACTCTGGGGGTTGGTGCTCATCTCCGTTTCTAAGCCAAAGAGCTGGCATTATCCGTAGACACCTCCAAGGTCATGTGGCCATAGGCATGACTGCATGGAGCGCCGTTACCTTCCCGCCGGAGTGGTACCTATTGATCTACTCACATTGGCATGTTTTCGAACTGCTAGGTTGGCAGGAGGTGGAGCTAACAGCGGCCGCTCACACCGCTCCCGGGGTTTGGACCTGGGACCTTTCGGTCTCCAGCTCAGTGCTTTAACGCACTTCGCCACCGGGGCTCCACATATATAGATATACTCATGTATAAATTTACAATAGCTAAAAATGTACTTTTCTCTCTTTAGGGTGCTGAAGGTATACCAGGGTCACCTGGATTCCCAGGAATGATGGGATTGCGAGGTCCAAAGGGTAAGTAACTGGTGTGTTTTTGTTAATGTACCATTTGCAGATGCAACACGATCACAGTGGTATATGTTTACTATAAAATGTGACCATCTTCATTGGTGGTCTTCCATCCTGGACGGAATGGCCTAAATCTCTACAGCACCAGCAGTATCTTGGCTGATTTTGGAAGCTGTGGGGTCCGCTTTGGTTAGTCTTCAGATGCAAGATAATCAATAAGTAACAGGCTCTGGAGGTTACATTTCAGAGGAAGGAACTGGCAAAAGCACCTCTTTAATATTCCTTGCCCAAGAAAAACCTATGACACATGTGGGGTTGATACTCAAACTGAAAACCAATGTTTGCTCTACGTGTTTTTCCCCAGGTGACCGAGGGGACTCCATAGGAATCCCAGGAGGAGTAGGAGCTAAAGGAGAACAAGGCGATCCTGGACTTCCAGGTAAGCAAAGCATAGCACTGATTATTCCCATGTCAGTGAGGCAATGGATCCATGCCAGAGTTTGCCTAGTTTTAAAGGAGCTATCCAAGGTACTGAATGCATTTAGCAATAGGATTCATCACCTTGGAAGCTTTTATAGAGTCTAGGGGTGCATCTACACTATGGCATTAATGTGGTTTGATGTCACTTATTTATTTATTTATTATTTACATTATTTAATGCTGCACCCTTCTCACCCCAAAGGAGACTCAGGGAAGATCACAGAACATATATATGTGGCAAACATTCAATGCTGTGTATACACTGGTAAAACAGACAATTGTACATAGATAGAGGTATATATAGGCTTTTCCCATCTTTGCCGTGGTTCCGGCCACTGGTAGGTGCTGACGCTCCATCTCCTTTGTTTGTAAACTTCCTCCTTGATCGAATCACCGGCATTTTTCTGGCATTTCTTTATACGTACCTTAAGATACCTTCTCACTTTTAAGCAGTACCTATTTATGTACTCACATTTTGCTTTCAAACCGCTAGGTAGGGAGAAGTTGGGCTAAAGGACTTGGAGCTCACCTTGACCCAGGCTTCAAATTGTCAACGTTTTGATTGACAAGATTTACCGCAGCTGGTGGTTTAAACTGCTGTGCTAAAAGCCTGGCCCACTGACATGGCTCAATGCTATGGAGTCGTGCGAGTTGTAGTTTGGTGAGGCACAAATTTCCTTGGGCAGGATGGCTTTGACATACCTCTGGCAGCAAAATATCAAAGAGCAGTAGATTGTGAAAGACCTCCACCTGCAAATACCTGGTGCCTGTGAAATGGTAGAGCCTTAAAGGGTCCAAGGCCATCACATTACATATTATTATTATATTAGAAAGTTTTTGATGAAAGATTACATCATATATATATATGGGCCCCTGGTGGTGGCGCAGTGTGTTAAAGCACTGAGCTGCTGAACTTGCAGACCTAAAGGTCCCAAGTTCCAATCCGGGGAGCGGGGTGAGCTCCTGCTGTTAGCCCCAGCTTCTGCCAACCTAGCCTTTCAAAAACATGCAAATGTGAATAGATCAATAGGAAGGTAACTAACGGCGCTCCATGCAGTCATGCTGGCCACATGACCTTGGACGTGTCTATGAACAATGCCGGCTCTTCAGCTTAGAAATGGAGATGAGCACCAACCCCCAGAGTCGGTCACGACTACTTAACATCAGGGGAAAACCTTTACCATATATCACATGATTTTTGTGTGCTCTCTATTTAGGTCCAAGAGGTTTTGATGGACCAAAGGGAGACGACGAATTCCCAGGAATCCCTGGAGACAAAGGGCAGAAAGGTGTTCCTGGAAACCGTGGTCAAGAAGGACCACCAGGTATTTAAGCCATTTTGAGATCACCTGTGGATACTAATCCAATTCATTGGATGCACAGATAGTGTTTATAGCCTGGGCTTATGCGGCTGAGGGGGAAAAGGAAGGGGCCTGAGGCTGTTAGGAATAGTGGGAGTTGCAGTCCAAAACACCTGCAGGACCCAAGTTTGCCCATTGCATAGGATACTTTTGGTCCAATACATCAATTGGGTTATTTACATCTGCCATTTCGGCAAAAGGGACTCAGCTTACAGAATAGAAAATAAAAGAGATGTGGGTGTAAAGATATTTATAACGACTGCCACCAATTTGTAAAGGACTATGAACGACTAACACCAATTTGGAAAGATGCAACCACCAAAGACTCAGGGAGAAGATCTTTTACTTTTTTTCTTTCTTCTTCTTCACTTTAAAGGGTAGTGTAACTTGGTTTAGAATATATGCGACAGGCTTAGATGTTGGAAGAACAATAACAAGTTTTCAGGCACAGAGCTTAGAGGTTACAATTTTGTTTCTCACTTAGAGGTATTCTTATTAACAGTTACAATACTAGAATGAGATGAATCAACTCTCCACTTCTTTTACTTAAAGTAGTTAAAACTTCTTCCTCTGCTACTTTTTAACCGTTACTTCAATGTAACTTCAAACCACAGTCACCCCTGTGATATACTATCACAGATTCTCTGTGCCTTACCAGGACACAGACTACATTAAATAAGTCACCAAACTTATTTAAAACTGACTCAAAATGAACAATTGAGTCTCCTTGATCCCATCAACCTAGAATCAATCTTCCCTGTGCCTCATCAGAGCACGGACTGAGATTTGAACTTCCCTGGTTTCCCTAAACCTGGAACCAGTCTATTCCCTGTGACTCTCCCGATCACAGACTGAACTCTCTTCAAAACATTCCCTCCTTTTTCATCCAGCTAGCTCCGCCCCTTTCTTGCTAGCTTCGAAATAGTTACATTGCTACAGAAGCAGCTACGTGTCTATGGCAACCTGCCTCAGAATGCTGAGCTGGCTACCATCCCCAACGCACTGGTAACTCTAATACGTACCCATTCCAAACATATACCTATAATTAAACATAACATCTGTAAACCAAAATTCATACTTCATTACAGTGGGTGCTTCATTTTTAATGGCTCTCTCTTTTTCCGTTCCTAGGTCTCCCCGGGATTGGGATTTCAAGGGGCAGCCCTGGTCTCCCAGGTCTCCCAGGGCAGCGTGGCTCTTCCGGCCGTCCAGGGCTTCCCGGCAGCCCAGGACTGAAAGGCATGGCTTTGCTCGCTCTTCTCCTTTTCCTTCCTCCCTTTTCTGCTCTTTTAATAAGAGCCATGAATTCCTTGTATGGGTTGGAGGTGCATTTATGTTATCATCTTCCATTCACTGTGGAGATTAAGAACCTTCTTTCTACAGGATTCACTGGTCCTCCAGGTCTGATTGGTCTTTATGGCTTACCGGGCACCAAGGGTTCGCTTGGAACACCAGGTAAATTGAGTTTTTCTGGGAAATACTGAATAATCTCTTTCTAGCAGTTGTAAAGCAAGTGTTGGCGCTGAATTCCTACCACAAAGGGAAGTAGTGATGTATTTCCTGTGGTGTTTTGTGAACTTCTTTGTAATTCTCCTTTTATCTTCAAATTAGGCTCGAGTGAAATTGGACTTCCAGGCCCTGCGGGGCCTCCAGGCACCACAGGAGAGCCAGGACTTCCGGGATTTCAGATTGGAGTCCCAGGGTTTCCAGGACAGAAAGGACAGACAGGGGAAATGGGTAAGTAGTTGAGATGTGCAATCCATTAAAAATGCTTCAAAAGCCATTACAAAACTGTTGGGTGCTGGCATTTTGTTTCTAAAGTGTTTTTAAAGTATAGTTAGTGAAAAATGTGTTACTACAATGAAAGCAAAGGCCAAAACATCTGGGGACTCACAGGTTGAGATCAATTTGTTCTGCCTCTTGGCAAACAGAGAACACAGCATTGATGGCTTGTTGTTGTCCTTCTAGGTCGCCCCGGAGCCACAGGCCCTCCAGGTTTGCAAGGTCCTCCTGGCATCTCCTTTTCATCTGTGATTCCTGGAAGACCTGGTGATGCTGGAAAACCTGGAGAGGATGGCAGACCAGGTATACAGTCAGGAGCCATTTACAGTAACAGCCAAATTGGTGTGTGCTTCATGCAATGCTAGCTTAGGTACCCAGCAATGCCCAGGTTAGGTCATTTGTAACAATATTTATTAGAAAAAGTCATTGTTTGTTTTTGGATTTTATGAATGGTCCCATTAGAAAATGCATAAGGATATTGTTAAACTACCACTCCATCATCCCAGGTTCATCTTCTCCCCCAAACCCCACCAGTACTTATAAGTTTGGTTCAGATCCAGACTTGGTGCGGTTCACAGTGGGCTCTGGATGTGGGTGAACTGCAGCTCCAAACATCCTGGGTCAATCCCCCCGACTCCTTTAGTATTTTCTGTTGGTCATGTTGAGTATATATGCTGAGTTGAGATCCATCATTGATTTGGTTCACAGTGTTCTCTGGATGTGGGTGAACTATAATTCCCAACATCCAAGGTCAGTTCCCTCCAAATTCTGCCAGTACTTAAGGTTGGGCATGTTGGGTATGTGTGCCAAGTTCAGTTTTGTTCTATTGTTGGAGAGTGTCACAGAGCTCTCTGGATGTGGAGTGAACTACAACTCCCAGATTCCCAGGGCAATCACCCCCAAATCCCACCAGTATTCACAGTTGGCCATGTTGGGTCTATGTGTCAAGTTTGGTCTAGATCCACTGTTGGCTGGGTTCAGTGCTCTCTGGATGCAGGTGAACTACAACTCCCATATTCCCAGGGCAATTATCCCCAAAATCCAACTGCATTCACAGTTGGCCATATTAGGTTTATTTGCCAAGTTTGGTCCAGATCTGTCATCGACTGGGTTCAGTGTTCTCTGGATAAGAGTGAACTACAACTCCCAGACCCAAGCACTTTGACTTTTATTAGATAGATAGGATTTTCAAGCTGTGGATATTTGAATCTTTGGATACACAATCCACGGATATGGAAGACTGGCTGTATGTCTGGTGATTAATTTTTTTTAATCCGTAGGCTTTCCAGGACCCCCCGGTCCCAAAGGACTCCCGGGCCCGGCTTCTAATCAGGGGGACACAGGGAGCCCCGGTTCCCCTGGTCCTCCTGGTCTTCTGGGCCTCAAAGGTGATACAGGCTTCCCTGGAGTCAGTGGCGTTCCAGGAGCATCGGGATTCAAAGGTAAGATGTGACATTAATCTTCAAGCCTTCCCTGGTGGCATACGATGTCCTGCTTCTTCTCAGAGGAGCCTCAATAAGATCATGCATCCCTTATCCAAGATCCCCAATACTCCAAAATTGTGACTCAGGGAAATAGAACAGAGTGCCAACATTCATTCTTGTATGTTAATAAGACACGTGGCTTCATCCAAAAGTGGGTATTCAGACTTTGACTCTTCAAGGAAGAAAAAAAACCTCATTTTGAAGTAGAAAAGTATATACTATATATACTCGAGTATAAGCCTAGTTTTTCAGCCCTTTTTTTAGGACTGAAAAAGGCCCCCTTGGCTTATACTCGGGTGAGGGTCCTGGTAGGCTTATATTTCGGTCAGCTTATACTCGAGAATATATGGTACATTTATTATTTTTCTCTATTATTATTGGTATTATTACATTTATTATTTTTCTCTATTATTGTTGCTACTATTACATTTAT
Source organism: Anolis carolinensis (assembly GCF_035594765.1). NCBI lineage: Eukaryota > Metazoa > Chordata > Lepidosauria > Squamata > Anolidae > Anolis > Anolis carolinensis. The sequence continues at coordinate 12,964,318 of NW_026943823.1, read as the reverse complement.
TTTACTTTATTATTATTATTAATAATAATAAAGTAAAATAAATGTAATAGTAGCAACAATAATGGAGAAAAATAATAATACATTTATTATTTCAGTCTGATCTTATTACAGTAGAGTCTCGCTTATCCAATGTAAATGGGCCAGCAGAACGTTGGATAAGCGAATATGTTGGATAATAAGGAGGGATTAAGGAAAAGCCTATTAAACATCAAATTAGGTTATGATTTTACAAATTAAGCACCAAAACCTCATGTTATACAACAAATTTGACAGAAAAAGTAGTTCAATACACAGTAATGCTATGTAGTAATTACTGTATTTACGAATTTAGCACCAAAATATCATGATGCATTGAAAACATTGACTACAAAAATGTGTTGGATAATCCGGAACGTTGGATAAGCGAGTGTTGGATAAGTGAGACTCTACTGTATTCAAAAACATTTAACCTACTGATGCCGCATTTAATGTAATTTTATTGGTAACTATTTTTATTTCTGAAATTTACCACCCTCAGCTTATACTGGGGTCAATGTTTTCCCAATTTTGTGGTAAAATTAGGTGCCTCGGCGTATATTCGGGTTGGCTTATACTCGAGTATACTCGGTAAATAAATATTGTCGTCACCATCATCATCCTGATCACCTTCGTCATCATCATTTCTGTCTCTTCTCAGGCCCCAAAGGGGAGCCTGGAAGCATGGGAATGCCAGGCAAAGATGGCCCTCCAGGTGATCCAGGTTTCCCCGGTCCGAAAGGTGAAACCGGACGTCGAGGTAAGTGCCAAAACGGACATGGAGAAGCCAATATATAAGAGAGAAGATCCATTGTCAATAATAATAATATAATTACAACAACAACAACAACAACAACAACAACAACAACAACAACAACAACTTTATTTTTAAATCTCGCTCCCATCTCCCCAGAGGGGACTCGTGGCGGCTCACATGGGGACAAGCCCAGTTTCAACATACAATAAAATACAGCATAATTAAACCAATATAAAACAGGTAAAATAGTATAAACATACAAACCAGCATAAAACATCAACATCAAAACATTAGAACATGTTAGCATCTATTGTATGTCCATTGTACCATCTGCTTCTATGTTCAGGTTTCATTGGCTTGTTTCTGCACACTCCCCTCTGCGACACCTCTTCCAAAAGGCTTGTTGTAGTTTTGCAAACCTTTGAGTAGCCTTCCTGTTAGCCTCCTTTTTGTGCCTTGATCACCTGAGTTGACCTATGTTTTTATCATGTATTGTTTATTTACAGTATTTATATTCCGCCCTTCTCACCCCAAAAGGGCACTCAGGGTGGATCACAATGTACATAATCATGGCAAACATTCAATGCCATTATTAGACATACAATACACATACAGACAGTAGAGGTAATTCAACATTTTCCAACTTCCGGCTTCTGGAGGTTATGCTCGATTCCGGCCACAGGGGGAGCTGTCACTTCATCTACTATGACGCCAAGTCCTTTTTGATTGTAGTATTTCCTCCTTGCTCTTCACTCGCCGGCAGTTTTTATGGTGTGGTAAATTAAATTAAATTAATCTCCCTGCTTTAAGCAGTCCCTAAATTCTCTACTCACAGCTGCAGCTGCTTAGTTGGACAGTAAGCTAGGCTATTGAACGGTTAGGTGCTCAATCTGACGCGGGCTTTCGAACTCATGGCCTTTCGGTCAGCAGTGATCTATTGCGGCAGCTATTAACCAGCTGCACCACAGCCCTATGTATGTTTTAAACCAACAACTTAAGAAGTATAGTATGGAAATACATGTGTACAAATGTACATCCTATCAACGTGTATCCAATTTCAGCATTGCGTTGCAGGATTGTTGTTTTTGGTTTCTTTGTTTTTTGACATATTTTACAAATAAAATCATATAGAGCCGTATTTAAATTATAGACACACCAAATCATAATGCTGGAGGGGCCATCCAGTTCAACCCCGTTCTGTCATGTAGAAATACATGACAAAAGCCTTCCTGACAGATGGCTATCTAGCCCCTGTTTAAAGAAGGAATCTACCAAAATGGAAAATCCCCTTCTAGAATAGGGATGAGAGTTGAGTGGCTCTCGAAATGTTTTTGAACGGCAATTCCCATCATCCCTACCAAAACAACTCTTGCAATTGCAAGGAACCTAATGGTTTTCTGGTTTCTTCCCTGCAATATGGGACTAGCTGTGTAAACCACACCCTTGTCTATTCTGTGCAGGTTTTCCTGGTCTTCAGGGAACTCCAGGTCTGACCCAGAAACCAGAAGACATCAAGGCACCAACCGGGTCAATGGGACTTCCAGGGATCGATGGCATCCCGGGATTAAATGGAGATCCAGGATTCCAAGGGACCATTGGCCAGCAAGGTAACACCAGCACCTTCCGGAAGCTGAGTTGGGTTCAGATATTATGGCTAATCGATAGAAGTTTAATTTTGTTGCTTTTTGTGAACCTAGGGGTTGTTTATTGGGTTCCCTAGGTTTTTAATTGCTTTATATATGCAGTGAAAGGCAGGGCCTCTTGTTGCTTGTGATAGTGAGGTATTCAAATGACTTATCAATATTTCTCCCTATTACAGGTCCCAAAGGGATGCCTGGTAGACCTGGCCAAATGGGTTCCAATGGCTTCCCCGGTTCACCTGGCGTGGTTGGCGACCCAGGTTCTCCAGGCAACCTTGGACCCCCGGGCTTTGAAGGTAAATGCATTTGTGTTGCTATATTTTACAATGTAGTTGCACCCCAAGCTTATTTTAGGACATATGAAGGATTTTTTTTTAATGGGGAGGGGGGAGAGTTGGGTCATATCAGACTCCTTCGTGCTATGCAATTATGGCACTTTGATTCCACTAACAGCCTTGACTTCATTCTATATCAATCAATCACATTTTATTGATTAGCCCATCGGCCGTATAAAAACATTTAGCACATAGACATACATACAACATACAACCCACGGTACAAAAAAAGTTAAAATAAGCAAGCTGTTAACAAGATCCCGTTCAGGATTCTGGCTGGCCTTTTTTTTTTTTTTTTTGGCATAAAGATATAATAAAGTTTATTTGCCAAAAAAAAGAAAAAGAAATCCAGAATTGAAGTAAAATACATGATTGATGAAAGAAAGAGGGGAGGTCTAGCTACACCCGATTTAAAACTATACTTTGAGGCAGCAGCACTATTGTGGGCCAAAGATTGGGCAAAACTTGAAAATAGCAAAATTTTGAATCTGAAGGGAATAGACCTGAGATTAGGGTGGCACTCTTATCTCTGGTATGAAAAAAAAGATAGAAAATAATTTTGTTTTATAAGATCCTCAATTCTTAAGATATGGGAGAAATATAAAAAAAAGTTATACGTAAAAACACCATTATGGATATCAGCATTAGAGGCCTCCCAAAGAAGGATAATAGGGTGGGAAAATTGGCTTAAATATAAAGATCTATTAATAATAAAAAATATGGGAATTGGGCACTAAAAACACAACAGGAAATGAATAAATTAGATAAAAATATTTCCTGGTTTCAATATTATTGCATAAGGAGGGATAGATCATAATCAGGCTCGGGAGGGAGAGTCTTATGGCATCTATAAAGCAAGATTTGGGCCCATCTTAGCATTAAAGTCTCCTCCCAAAATGACAGAAGCATTTGAGTTCTGCATTATGAGATCACCAACATAATCGGATCACTGGCCTCTGATTTGTGGTTTCCCCTTCAGTGGGGGCATATATACATTCACTACCAGCATCCATAACAGCTGACATCTAATGCGTCTCCCCCTTCCTTCCTTCCTTCCCTCCTCCCTCCCTCCCTCCCTCCCTCCCTCCCTCCCTTCCTTCCTTTCTTTCTTTCTGCCAAGGTCATCCTGGGAGGCCAGGGCTGCCAGGGTTGCCAGGGATGCCGGGACGTAGCGTTGGTGTGGGTTACACCTTGGTGAAACACAGCCAGTCGGAGCAGATCCCGCCATGCCCTGTGGGAATGAGCAAGCTGTGGGAAGGCTACAGCTTGCTGTATGTGGAGGGCCAGGAGAAGGCACACAACCAAGACCTGGGTGAGTGGATATGTGGATCAGTGGTGCCGTGCGCCAGTTGCCTGTCAAAGGAACAGAAAGGTTACACTTAGACGGTTGTGCTGCACTAAACAGGGATGGGATGTTAGCTTCCAAATAAGTTGACAAGACAGCCGTCCCAACTGTAATTGGAAAGGATAGGGTGTATTTTATGTGAGTTCACCAGGGATAGAATTCCTTCATCCTTTGCCAGTTACTAGGCTTGCTCAAATAATTCGTTTTCCCCGTTAACCGTTATTAATTCGTTATTTTCGTTTGTTTTGAAGCAATATACGGCATTGGTTGTCCACACGTCTGGATATCGCGGTTTCGAATCGCGAGAGGCCGTTTTTCGTTATGTCGTCGTTTTTTTCGTTAGGAAAAAAAAGCTTTTGCAAATCACCCAAACTCCCACCATTCAGGCCCTTTCCTTTTGCCCCTCAGCAAAAGGGGCGTCACGGGCTCAGCCAATGGGAGGGGGCGAGGGGGAAGGAGGCCGAGGAGGAGGAGGAAGACGGAGGGGGAAAATGGCCGCCGCCGCCTCGCCTCAGCTCAGGCCTGATACTCAGAGGTTTTGACGTCTGTGCGAAGCTAGGCAAGTGGGGTTTATATATCTGTGGAAGGTCCAGGGTGGGAGAAAGAACTCTTGTCTGTGGGAGGCAAGTGTGAATGTTGCAATTGGTTACCTTGATTAGCATTGAATAGCCTTGCAGCTTCAAAGCCTGGCTGCTTCCTACCTGGGGGAATCCTTTGTTGGGAGGTATTAGCTGGCCCTGATTGTTTCCTGTCTGGAATTCCCATTTTCTGGGTGTTGTTCTTTTACTGTCCTGATTTTAGCTTTTCTGTAGCTAAAAATGCATATAAAATTGATTCTATAGGGAAGATAAATGATTGGATTTCAACTCCTACAGCTTAGCTTTCTCTGCCAATAATGGTACCATATCAAACTAAACCTCGCAAGATTCTGTAGCAGTGAGACATCTTGGATATTGTAAGGGATTTATTATTATTATTATTATTATTATTATTATTATTATTATTATTATTATTATTATTATTAGACCTTGCTCCCAGGAAGGTGCCTTCGCTGTGGCTCCCAACTTATCTATCTACCTTTCCACATATTCTCCACATTGTGTGTATGTGTATGTATATTATATATACATGAGCCCCGATGGCGAAGTGTGTTAAAGCACTGAGCTGCTGAACTTGCAGACCGAAAGGTCCCAGGTTCAAATCCCGGGAGCAGAGTGAGTGCCCGCTGTTAGCTCCAGCTTCTGCCAACCTAGCAGCTTGAAAACATGCCAATGTGAGTAGATCAATAGGTACCGCTGTGGCGGGAAGGTAATGGCACTCCATGTAGTCATGCCGGCCACATGACCTTGGAGGTGTCTATGGACAACACTGGCTCTTGGGCTTAGAAATGGAGATGAGCACCAACCCCCAGAGTCAGACATGACTGAACTTAACGTCAAGGGATACCTTTACCTTTACCTATACACACACACACACACACACACACACACACATTATGCAGGGACTATATATATATTATATATACACAGTATATATCACACACAAACCAATTTAACAAAGTTTCAGCCACAAAAACAAAGTTTCTGAAGTAGAACAATGACTTTCACAGTAAAGACAACCCAATTTAACAGGAAATAAGACTTTCAAACCAGGAACAGATTTCTGCAATTATTAAAAAATGGTTTATTATAAAAGCTATGAAAATTCGCCAAAAATCAGAGGATAAGGGAAACGTTCCAAATTTTGGTGAGCTATCAGTGTTAAATGTGTTCTACCACTGTACCAAGTTGGAAGAAGATCACTCAAAAAATGAGGGCGGGAGAGTCCTGTAAAGTCCTCTCCCTCTGTGCTGTTTTTGGGAATTGCGCATGCGCGTCCGCCATTAACGAATTAATTTAGAAAATAACGAATTTTCGTTAATTTCGAATTTTTTGGGGGGCCAAATTTGGAAATACCATCAGAAACGAAAAGCTGCCCCCCTCTAGTTTTGAAACGAGTTTAGAATCAAATTTTTCGTGGATCGATCAAGCCTACCAGTTACCCATAGGTTGAATTTTTGGTTAGATAACATAGGAAGTTATCTAACTCATCCAGCTCATGTTCAACAGGTCTTGTAAATTAGAAAGGCAGATAGGCAAAAAGTGTGCACTCAGAGATTTATTTATTTATAAGTGACATTTATATCCCGTCCTTCTCACCCCGAAGGGGACTCAGGGCGGTTTACAAGTATATCTATATATATAAAAGGGTAATGAAATTTCAGCCTAGGACAAAACAACAAAACTACACACCCTAGAAACACGAAACTTGGCAGCACAACCCCTCATCCATGCCTCTACGTTCATACAATAAAAAGAAAAGAAAAATAAAGTCCCAATTAGAGGGAGATGAATAATTGTTTTTATCCAATTGCTGCCAGTAGAAGGCTAAGCTCTGCCCACTTGGTCTCTTAGCAACCCACTCAGCCCAGGGGACAGGCAGAGTTAGGCCTCTTTCACACTGCCTATAAAATACAGATTATCAGATTTGAACTGGATTATATGGCAGTGTAGACTCAAGGCCCTTCCACACAGCTATATAACCCATTTATAATCTTATATTATCTGCTTTGCACTGGATTATCTGGACTCCACACTGCCATATAATCCACTTCAGTGTGCATTTTATACAGCTGTGTAGAAGGGGCCTCATATAATCCAGTTCTAAGCAGATAATATAAGATTATAAATATAATATGTAATAATTACTGTGATATAACAATACAGAGCAATGTAATCTCTAACATCAGGACAGTAAATAAAGAGCAACACTCTGAAAGCATAAGCCACAGCAACGCGTGGCCGGGCAAAGCTAGTATACATACAATCTATAATAATAATAATAATAATAATAATAATAATAATAATAATAATAATAATAATAATAATAATAAACTTTATTTATACGCCGCCACCATCTCCCCAACGGGGACTCGGGGCAGCTTACATGGGGCCATGCCCAAGACAATACAATAAACAAAATATAAAAACAACATATCAAAATACAATTAAACAATACAAGAATAACACTGCACAGTACAGAACAAAATCAAAGCAAAAGCAGCATAACATAACAAGGGCGGGCCGCATGGACACAAAGTTAAAACTCGGGGTAAGAAGAGATAAGAATAAAACCATGGGGAACAGGGGTCTAAAGGATAGATGTTGGGAGGAGTAACAAAGGAGGTATATACAGTTACTCTCCGAAAGCACACCGGAAGAGCCATGTTTTTAAATCTTTTCTAAAGGCTAAAAGAGTGGGGGCTTGCCTGATCTCAATGGGCAGTGAGTTCCATAAAGGGGGGGCCACAGCAGAAAAGGCCCTCTCCCTTGTTCCCACAAGGCGGGCCTGAGATAAAGGCAGTGGCATCGCTCCACCGGGCAAAACAACAAAACTAAAGGCCCCCCAACCTAGAAAATTGACAACACAACCCCTCATCCACGTCTCTACGTTCTTACAAACAAACTACACATCCCTAACCTCCATGGGGCCAACCCCCCCCCCCAAAACCAGAATACTCCATCTGCGCCTGTGCCAAAGGCCAGTCTGAGCACAGACAGCACAACCCCCACCACTGCACGTTATCCATACATATATCAACCCCTTTCTGGCCCACCTTGATTAACACTGAACAGCCTTGCACCTTCAAAGCCAGACTTTAGAAACGAGGCTACTCCATCTCATTCAACCTGCCCTAGCAAGGATACCCTATGTAGAAAACGGCCAGGCTTTGAAGCAGCGAGGCTATTCACTGCAATTCCAATTCCAGCGTGGCAGGGCACAGCTAGTATATTATATTGTACAACTATATTGCAATATTATTAGTAATTTTGCATGTAATATAAATATACAATTATAATAATGAATTTTAATTATTATTACATTGTAGTACATCATAATATTACTAGTAATATTACATGTATATACAATATATTATAATAAAAAAGTCTTCTTTGCAAAATAACATATCTTGTTTACTCATAAATATCATGTATTAATTCACCACACAGGCACATTTCTTATTGACGTTCAGTTACAGATAGGATGTAGTTTCTGTCTACACAGGGTATCATTCTCAATCAATAGTCCATAGTCTTTAAGTATACTTGTACTCACTGAAGTCCATAAGCATACTTCTATATTGAATTCCACACAGCAACATATATGCATCAACTTTCACTGAGGTCTGATGCGAAAGGTGAATACAAAATGGAGTCCTGAGTCTGAACATGCTCAGTGCAATCACGTGTCTATAGTCCCTCCCACACCAAAGGCATACAGTCAATCTAGCAAACCAGCATACACATAGAATACAGGTTGGCAAATATATATGCTAACAAATAAATAGTGAGAGGCTTGGGAGGTTGCTATTTCCAACACTCTGACCTTGCTGTTTCATTCCCCAAGGCTTTGCTGGCTCCTGCCTGCCCCGCTTCAGCACAATGCCCTTCCTTTACTGCAACATCAACGAGGTCTGCTACTACGCCAGCCGCAACGACAAGTCCTACTGGCTCTCCACCACGGCCTCCATACCCATGATGCCCGTCGGCAGCTTCCAGATTGCCCAGTACATCAGCCGCTGCTCCGTCTGTGAGGCCCCTTCCCAAGCGGTGGCCGTTCACAGCCAAGGCATCAACATCCCTCAGTGTCCTGAAGGTTGGCGCAGCCTCTGGATCGGCTACTCTTTCCTGATGGTAAGGGTCGGGAGGCACTGAGGAGCATGTTCTGGTACCCTGGGGCTATAGTCAATATGTTTTTATATCGTTGCATTCCATTAAAGCAGGGGTGGTCAACTGCATGGGGACTGAGGACAGAGCGCCCTTCCCGCCAGAGCAGTACCTATTGATCTATTCACATTTGCATGTTTTGGAACTGCTAGGTTGGCAGAAACTGTGGCTAACAGTGGGAGCTTACCCAGCTTTCGGTCAGCAAATTCCGCTGCGTCACTGGAGGCTCCGATATCTTGTATTGCTGGAATAAAAAATAGTTTTGGTGTTTGCATTTAGGGAATATAAGCAATGGTTAAGACAGTCATTGACTTAATAAATTGTTTATTTATTTATTTATTTATTTGCTACATTTATACCCTGCCCTCTCTCATAATAATAATAATAATAATAATAATAATAATAATAATAATAATAATAATAATAATAATAATAATACTTTATTTATATACCGCCCTATCTCCTGGATGGGACTCAGGGCGGTTTACAGTCATAAAAGCAAACACAAACATTACATAACAACATAATACACATTATTAAACAAAGTAAAATAATACAATTATAACAATAAATCACACTTACATGACCAGATCAAGGGAACGGGAACCATAAAACCAATATATTAAAATGTATCATTTTAGGCTAGGGAAATCTTGTGCAATATATTCAGGCCCAGAAATCGGCGGTAGTCCAATGTAATTACTCAAAAACCTGCCGACACCACCAGGTCTTCAGTTCCTTATGGAAATTGGATAATGTAGGGGATTGCCTAATCCCCCTTGGCAATGAATTCCAGAGCCGGGGGGCCACTGCTGAGAAGGCTCATTCCCTCGTCCCCACCAGCCGCACTTGAGACGGTGGTGGGAGCACCAAAGGGGACTCAGAGGGGCTTACAAGTTGTTTTCACATACAATATATTATATCATTAGCATAGCACAATAATAGCATTATTGCACTATACCACTATACCGTAATATTATTAGTAATATCACATTTAATATATAATATATAACTAATATTATTATATAATATTATTATTAGTATTATGTTGCATTACATTATAATATTATTATCAATATTATATGTATATACAATATATTATATTATTACCATAAGGTAAAGGTTTCCCCTGACATTATGTCCATGTGTCCAGTCATGTCTGACTCTGGGGGTTGATGCTCATCTCCATTATTACAATAGCACAATATTATTATATTATATAGTACTATGTTATTTCTGGGGGAGGGACCCCCAACTGATGGCAAATCTTGATAGTGTAAATTAATTTAATGGTAAGAACAGCACAATTTGATGGTAACGGCAACACAACCCAAACACAGAAGGCTCTCCTGATTATCCAGAGAGAGAAAGACAGTCCACTTTCGGGGGGGGGGGGGGGGGTTGGAGGGTGGGTTTTGAAGGAAGAAAATAATTTTCCCATAATGGGATATTGCTGGAATCAACAGGAAAAGTGGGATAGCAGGGCTGTGTGCCTTATCGGTCCATTCTGTGCGCCGGCATCAATCCTGACCTTGATGGCTATTTTGACCTGTTGCTTTTCCAGCACACGGCAGCCGGAGCCGAGGGAGGCGGCCAATCGCTGGTCTCCCCAGGGTCCTGTTTGGAGGATTTCCGTGCCACCCCTTTCATCGAGTGCAACGGCGCCCGGGGCACCTGCCACTACTTCTCCAACAAGTACAGCTTCTGGCTGACAACGGTGGAACCGGCTCAGCAATTTGTGGAGGCTCCCGTTTCGGAGACGCTGAAAGCCGGGCAGCTCCGGATGCGGGTGAGCCGCTGCCAGGTCTGCATGAAGAACTTGTAGCCAAGGACCCAAACTTAGCCAAAGCCCACACTTCCCAGGGACTTTGGGCTCTTCTTTCTTCAAAGGCCGGAATCCTTTTGTCTATCATCACAGAACATGGTGCTATATGTTTTTCCCCTCTCTCGTTTTTGTATTCATGGCTACCTCAAAGTCTTTCTCTGCCTTCCGGGGTGCCACCTTTGTCCTCTTTGTAACACACTGAACCACGTTTAATACATCAATCACTTGACTTCGGGAGAACGTTCTTCTCTCAAACCTATCACCCTTTAGGACTGTTTTTTACATTATGGATTGAGACATTTGCAAAAATTCATCAGATGTTCCCGATGCTCAAAAAAAAGTGTGCAATGGGCCCTTCATATATGAGAGAGTTTGGTTCCATGGATGCTGGTATCAAGTCCAAGTCCCATTACTTGCCATATGACACAGCCATAGTAAACCAACGCGAAAAGGGTGGTTAGAATCAACCTGCATTAACGTCATGCAATTTTAGTATTTTTAAAAAAGATGATACATTTGAAGGAGCCCAGAATGAATTTGGGATGAAGACTCCGTTTTTAAAGACCACTTTTTGTGCCTCGATTCGCTTTCATGAGCTCTCTGCATTTCTTGTATTTTTTAAAATTTTCTTATCCTGGGCTTTTTGAGACAATGTTCTCTGAAATTGACTTCGTTACTACTTGTGGGGTAAGTATTTGCCTCATGTGCTTAAAAGGCTGCTTTTTCTTCCTTCTTTTGGGATATTTTCTAAATTATGTAATTCTAATAATTTGCAGCCAGCAAGTGGGTTATACAAAAACCCCTGAATTGTCTCAAAAAATGTGCAAACTGTGGCATAGGTATTGTCTTAGCTATACCAGGTTATTTAATAGCCTGATAACATGTGAGGGTGGCATTTCTCTGGAGTAGAGAACTTATACTAAGTAAATGCAGTAGTTGAACTCCTGAGATAAAGCCACAGCATTTCTTGGGACTTCGCCCACCTTTCTGACTTTCCCAGCTAAAAATACCAAGCAGATTGTTGGTGTTTGAAGTTTCAAAATCCATAACCATTTCTTGAATTAGACACTGGATGAGTATGACTCCCCTCTTCACTTCTTTATGAGCCCTGAATGAAAACTTTTGATTCATATAACACAGTCCCAAAACAGAAGCCCCATTGCTTCTCTAACTCTATGCTGAGGCTCCTGGAAGTTGTACATTTCTAATGGTAGTACAGACCTGGTGTGCACTGTATGTAAAATAAGAAATTTAAAATATTGTTTACCAAGTGGTGCCCAACAAATGAGCAGACGCTCTGCCTGTATTCACATGTTAATATTCTGCCCTTGTCTCACAGAGGTAGCCTTGAGACAGCTGGTGCTTGATAGACTATTGAATAGCTTAGTATTATGTTGTTGTTACATCAAATAGTCATTAGATTTACTGCTGAAACAAAGAGGTGCTTGTTGTTTTTTTTACTTCTAGGCTGAGGAAGAATAATTTTTGTAATGCACTGTCAAAAACATTCTACAGAATATATTTCGTTATTTTCTCCCCCCCAAAAAAGCCATAAAAGATCAGTACACCACTTTTGAGATTTATATTCCATTTGTTCTCACATCCTAAGCTTGGCAGCCTTTTTGTATAAGCTATTTAGAATTTTTCACATCTTCATTAAACAGGAAGCTTGAATTTTGGTAGATCCACCATAAACTTTGTTGAAATGTGACTATGTCAAACTGATAGCAAAAAGAAGAGTGTGAGTCAGGCTGGATCTACATGGCCATATAATCCAGTTTCAGAATGCAGATTAACTGCAATGAACTGGATTATATGGCAGTGTAGGTCCAGCTTCAACTAAGAAGGTGGTTTTCATTTCTGACCAATTACCTTTTTGGATTTTTAGAATGGTTCTGAAAATGCACAAAAACCCATGTCGAAATGTTTTTAAGAAATTTATTAGCTGCACACATAAAGTGCTCTTACACAAGGAGGGAGAAAACTGTAAATGTTTAATTTAAAATAAATAATATACAATTATAACAAAAGTATTTTTCTTTTTTTCTTAACTTGGAAGGGAAGCAAAATAAAAGTGAGTTTTAATAATGATTGGAATTTTTAAGGGCAGGGTGAAAGATGTCACGAGAAAGAGGGAGGCATCCTGCTTCAGGCTTATTGTGTGATGCTCCTTCCTTTCCCAGAAGTGGAAGAAAAGATGGGGAAATTCGGGAGCAGCCCTCCATGTCCCCCATTCATTTGCGTATCTCAAGAAACAGGAGGCAATGGTGCATCATTAAAGAGTTCCTTTCATAGAAACGGCTGGGCTTCTTGGTTGGTTTCGGAAGTGTGGTGGCAGCACAAATGTGAAAACCTTTTACAAAACCATTATTTTTTGCCTGATCTGAGTTTTTAAAACGAGACAAAGACATTTATTCCTAGGGACCAGAGGCCACACGCTTCTTTGCCTTGACAACATGCTTTCAGCATGAGCAGAACTATTGCATTATATACTACATCGAGGAATAACAACCGTCCAAATATTGATGCCTTCAAGGCGATTCTCAGTAGTCTTTACTTCAATATCTTTTTTGCTTTCATCTCCCCCCAAAAGTCTCATTTGTTTCAGAAAAAATATATATATTTCTGGAAAAAATGCACAAGCCGAAGCCAGGATCTTTTCGCTTCCTTCCCTGGGAAGGTCTTCTCGAAGGGTTCTCCCCGCTTCTAGGTGCTGTTCAGCTCTTGTGCTGTGTTGTCACTGTTCGTATGCAGGCACTTGGGGGCTGGAAAGGCTATGTGTGGTCTCAGTCACTGGCAAAATGCTACACACGACACGGGTTGCGTGCCAAAAGGTCAGCGGAGGTGCCCTTCATACGCTCAGGATCTCAAACTCTTCTTCCAACTCAAACAGTTTATCGGTGGACTCAATAAGCTCTGTACAAAAGGGACGAAAAGAGAAGGTTTCATTACAAGGCCCAGTGTATCTTTTTGCAGAAATCCATAAGCTTCATCATATGGACCACTATGTTCAACCTCACCATAATGTTTCCTTGCCCAAGGTCCCCTATGGTCAACCTCTCCAAACAGGTCTTTGTGTCTCTGAGGAAAATGTGTGACAAGGGCTGCAACGTCTTCTATGATATTGCAGATGGAAGCACAGGACCTAGCCTGCAACTCAGTTTGAAGCAAGTCATGATTGGGTCATAAAGGTTCATGCAACGATGCAACCTGTCTGTGCACTTATGCCAAAAGCTGGCAACCGATTACACTGAGAAAGTGTTAAGCTTTCATTGATTCATCTTGTGCATGCGCAAGAAAAAACTGTACCCCTTTTCTGAAATTGGTAATGCTGGTCAGGCTGCCATGCACTAAAGGGGCCATCCAGTGTCATCATGAGAACTAGTGGCCATGAGAGATTGTGGTGTGCCGTAATGGTGATGGAAGGAAGTTTGTTACATCATACCATTGCTCTATGGGATTCATGTATGGTACAGGCCAAGGGATTGGATGAACTTGGAACTCATGGTGGATTGTGTTAAAACTGTAGAACAGAAGATCAGACACGCTACAGAAACAGCTGGCTTTGCTAGTTTGGGAAAGTTTCCAAAGTCACATTGTCAAGGAAGTGAAGAAACTTTTCTATGAGAAGACACAAGAGGCAGTAGTTCTTGGTGGCTTAACCTGTCTTTCAGCCACTGGATGCACCAGTGAACAAGTCTTTTAAAGACCCCTTGTGCCATTTCTATAATGAGTGCTGATCAACAACTGCAATAACTGACACCTGCTGGAAATGTGAAGCGCTCATCTTTAGAACTTGTGCACACATGGGCCATTAAGAGACGGGATCTTAGCACAGAGGACATTGTTGTCAAAAGCATTTTAAAAACTGGCATTTTAAAGCCCTGGATGGATCAGATCATGATGCACTGTGGGAGAGTGATGGACAGGACAAAACATCTGTCATGAGCATAAAAGCAATAACAGTGCACAGAGCCTTCTGGCAAAGAGGATGAAAATGCTAAACTTACCTAGTTCTCTGGACACTACAATTTCTCAAGTTGCTTTCAACATTGGTTTAATTTTTAAAAGTTGTTTCAGTAATTGTTATACCCCCTCTTTTTTCAGGGATAATAAAATACAGTACTTCAGTTGGAAAGGAGAAAATGCCACTTCGTAAGGAGCTGTTCTGTACCTGCACCGGTAGTTGTCACTTCTGGCTTCGTAGGCGGTATGAAAGGAGGCCAGTGTGGTGGGTGCTTCTGAATGAGCTCAAACATTCGTAGACTCTGCTGTTTATGTATCTCCTGAAAAGTAAAATGTTTAGTTTTTAAAAGGGACCTTGGGAAGTGAAACCAGTAAAAACTGTGTGGCCATTTTTAGTAGGCACACACTGTGTGAGCCTCTCTGCAGAGAGATGCCAAGACCTGCAAGGCTTCTATCAGAGCCTTATTACAAATGACGGCCATCACTCTGCCTCGAGTAAACAAAAATGGCAGGCCATATTCTTTGGGTTCCCCATGTTGCTTGTGAACATTGTTTGACTAGAAAGGAAGGGAAAGAAAAAAGGAGGGAGGGCTATTTTTCTCTGTTTTGTGCAAGTAAGGGGTTATGGGTTGACAGCACTGCTTCCAAGAATCGTTTCATTCTGAATCCCTATTAGAGGTAGATTGCATTCCTTGCTCTTCTCCTTTTTTTCCAGGCTACTTTCTCATTCCTTTTCCTCATTTATATCCCTTTCACTGTCTGTATTTATACAGATGTGCACATTTTAAGATCAGTCACTAAACCAGAGGAAAAGCCCTAATGATAATGCAGAAACTGGGAGAAAAGATGTGCTAGAGTCAAAACATAACATGTTCCAGGCAGTATTTTTGTACACTTACACTCTTAAGAGCAAGATCATGCATCACAGCGCAGGCATCACAGTGCTAAGTATTATATCAGTTGGCTACAAATTCAGGCTGCTTTCATCGCAAGACTATAAACAAATTGCTTCCTAAATAGAAAAGAACCACTATGGAGAATACAAATAAAATAATCCCTCTAAGGCTAGTATTCTATACATCCCAGTCTGCAACTGATGTATGCAGTAAGGCACAGCCTGCACATATATATTTAAGAGATTTCCTACCACTTACCTTTTGCACAAGGCTACACCAGGTATCAAAATCTTTTTCTTCTTTGCAAAAGAATCCCTGAGGAAGTAGAGGCAATGTTTAAAGACAATTATTCGAACAAAACACACCATCAGACCAGATTGATCATAAGGAAGAAAATAATAGGACCACTCTATCTTAGTACTTTTCAAATCACCTTGAATAGGGAGGGCACTAGGATTACAGTTCTGACATCTGACACAGTAAGTGTCAGATGTCGAGGGATGGCTTTGCCACCTCAGCAGGAACCAAACCAAATGTACACCAAAATTAAGGCTTAATGAAGCGGGAAGTACTTTTGGCCCATCAAAACCATCAAATGAGCCCCTTTTGCTCCCCCCACACCCCAATTCCTTGCTTCTGGAGGCTCACATGAAATCTGCCCAATTATCCCCTACATTTATAGGGAGGGATAGAATAACAGAATCATAGAGTTGGAAGAGACCTCACGGGCCATCCAGTCCAACCCATTGCCAAGAAGCAGGAAAGTCATATTCAAAGCACCCCTGACAGATGGCCATCCAGCCTCTGCTTATGCGCAGAGGAAGCCCCAAATTCACTGAGTGTGGATGACATGGAGCATTGACATAACTGGTAACCATGTAAAATACCCATTCCCATCAAGAGGAGCAATATCCAGATTCCCTAATTGCCTGGCTATAACAAAAGCTAAACATATATATATTAGAAAACTTTTTACCCAGGCTAGATTCGAGCAGCTCGACATTAAGTCCAAGCTAGGTAGACATCAGAATATCCCCTATACGCAGAGAACCTGTGGGTGTCGTGAGGTAGATGCAGAAGTGGAGGACTCAGAACATTTTTTCTTAAAATGCCCCTACTACACCAGGATTCGATCTCTCTACTTAGACCCTCTGCTGGAGAATCATACTCACTTAGAGAATAAGGAGAAATTGCATATCCTCCTACAGGGTTCAGATAAAAACTCTATTTTAAAACTGGCCCTTTTTACGCAAAAAGCGCTGGCCATTCGTGAGAAGATGGAAGCTGAGAGCTGATACATTGCCATTAACAAAATCCAAACTTAAGATTTACTATGGACAAGACACTTGTTTTATTTACCCCTGTCCTCGTTCAAACCTTACCTTAGGAAATTACTAATTTTAACCTTTTTTCTCTGTATTTGTCTAAGAGCGGGTTATTAGGCTGCAGATCGGGATCTTTTGTATCTTTACATGGTTTTATTGTATGCATGTGCAAGTGTGTACGTATTGTATGTTTTACATGTTTTGATATGGTCAAAAGTGACTAATCAATAAAGAATTGTTGTTGTTGTAAACATATGGTTCAGCCAATTTCCTCAGTCGGATTGAGAAGAGAGCAAATTGGAGGGTTCAGAGCCTCTAACTATGGCTCTAACTGGACCAAATTTTCCCCTTCTCAACCAGTCTTTCCTTTAACACGTACTAATGCTACAGAGGGATCGAGATTCATAATCTTCATCCGATGAGGCGCTTGCTGGCAGTGAAAGCTTCGGTCGTCAACAGTGCTGTTTTCCTCAGAATCTACAAAAAGCTGGGTGGTATGAGGGTCTAGATAGATCAGCTCATTTCCTACATGGATAGAACAAACACATTCTCTTAGAAAACAGAAGTGGAATCCAGTCTTGTATTGAAATAATAACAATGATAATAATACATTTAATTTGTTACTCGCCACTCCTAACAGCTGAAGGCATGGTACCACAAGGTATATCAAAACACACCATTATAATAAAAAATATGCCAACAGGCATCATGTAACTAAAATAGAGAATTAGGGAGCATATTAAAAACCCAAACGACAATGGCTTGAGCACCTAGAAATGTTATTTTGAACCAAATTTGAATACTGGCATATTCTTTTTTTTTTTTTGAACGTTTGCCATCTGCCAGACAATACAGGGTGACAAAGACAAGGACAAACAAACAAGGATAGCTTTTATCCTAGAGCTGTGGCTTTATTGATCTCCGTGGCTTCACACTGATGTGGCATTGGGGGCTGTGTGGTGATGATTGGGGTGTGGAGGGATGGGTGTGTTGTTTTCTGGTGTGTGCGGGGGAGGGATGTAACTTCATTCTGCAATAGCACATTGACAAATAAAGCTATTCTATTCTATGGTGTCAGAACCCTGCTACTAGAGCCTGGATGTGGCTCTGAGTTTCAGGGTCACTGACATTGATAAGACACCTGCGGCTCAGGACTTGGAGAAGAAACGGCTGCTGGACTTGGCGGGGAATTTGCGCGGGGTTTTACTGAGCGGGAAGAGACTGTTCAAATGAGGGGGAGGGTATATAAAGGAGGGTTGGCCGTAGTATCCCATTCTTGGCTTTTCTGATGTTCATGTTTCCTACAGTAAAAGTTTCTGGTGATATCACAGAGAGTCTTGTGTGTTCATTCAGGAGCGGCTGTGGTGAGCTGACACTAAGCCAAGAATACGGACACCATCCCGCTGTAGCGGTGAGGTGTAACATGCAAGTGGAGGATGAAGAGCTCTTGGGCGCAGGAGGAGGAAGGTCGGAAAGGGCCACTCCCGAGCCGGACGCTGAGTTCCACCAGCTGGCGGCCCTGGCGTCATCCACCGCTTATGCCCAGCCAAATGGGGTAACCCAGAGGCGTGGAGTGGTGCGGGGAGACAGCACCGGAGGAGAGGAAGGTTCACCTTCCCCAGGCCCACAAAGGATGGTGTTTCTGGAGGAGAGGATGTCGGCGATGGAGACCACCCTGGCAGTGATGTCGAGGGCGATGGAGCGCCTGGCGGTTTTGGCGGAGCCGGAGAGAGGAAGGGAACTTCGGGCTGGCTCAATGTGGGACGTGAGCGTGGGAAGCAGCCAGGGCTTTGCAGACCTCCCAGCACCGAAGGGAAGGGAAATGCGAAAGGAGCCCGGTGCCCGGCCCAAGATCCAAACAAGCCTGACGCGGGTGGAGGAGAGTGACGACGAAGGGGAAAAGCCTCCGAGAATCCCGGCTACGCTCCCAACTGAGACCCTGGTGCCCCTGGCGAATGCCGGGCGTGGCACAGGGCCAAGAGAAGCAGCAGCGGGGCCCACTGGTCCGCAAGGGGGCTTGCGACGGGCGGAGAATTGGGGATTGCCACCACAGGGACCCCTACCGAGACGAGAGGAACTAAGGATCGAGTTTGGGGGAGAGTCCTCTGAACTGGATTTTTTCCTGACCACGGTGAGGGGCTATATGGAGGACAATGCTCACACTTTTAGAACGGAATCCAGCCGGGTACGGGCCATTGGTGCAGTGTTGAAGAGGGGAGCGGCCAGCTGGTACGTTCAACTGCACGCGCGGCGCGACCCATGTCTGGGGTCACTCCGACGCTTTATGGGGGCCCTGGAGACCCGTTTCCGAGATCCACTGGAGCAGATCCGGGCGAGGGAGAAGTTGAAGACCGTCTCCCAGGGGCAGAGGTCAGTATCTGAGTATGCGGAGGAGTTCCAATGCCTCGCTGAAAAGGTGCCGGAATGGTCTGCAGTAACAAAGATAGAACTCTTCAAAGAGGGTCTCAGGCGGGAGATCCTCTCCTGGGCGGTGCATCGTGATGAGCCTGACACACTGCGCGGATGGATTCAGCTGGCGGGGCGCATCGAGACATCGCTGGCCCAGGCGAGGAGGCACCGAGGAGGGCTACAGCAGCGGCCGCAGATGAAAGAGGGGAGCCGGAAGGAGGGATCAACCCCAGCCGGGAGGAGAACGGAGCCGACAGGGAACGTGAGCACCAGCAGGAGGGGCTGCTTCGTGTGCGGCCGTTTGGGCCACAGGGCTGCCGAGTGCTGGCAGAGAAAAGGGGAAGGCGGAGGCCCGCCCAAACCAAGAGCCGTGGCAGGGAAACGCGCCGAGGAAGAACCACCGATGAGGCACCACTCGGGGGGGTTGGTAAGTCAGGACAAAGCTATGATAGTGGTCCCCATTCAGCTTGAAAGTGGCAGCAAACAAGCAACCTGCAAAGCATTTGTGGATTGTGGATGTTCCAGGAACATCATCTCCCCTGAATTAGCCGAGGGATTGGGATGCGAAAGAACGAACCTAGAATCCCCAATAGCTTTCTCGCAGTTGGACGGATCCACAGCATCGGGATCATTAGCTAAGTACAGTGCCGAAGATGTAAAGTGTAAGATAGGGAGTTGGGAAGGAAAGGTGTCATTTGTGATATCACAAATAGCCAGCTATAATGTTATACTAGGCATGCCATGGCTGGGGCAGGCCAACCCGCAAATCAACTGGGAGGATAAGAGCATGATCTTCAGGATGAAGTTGGAAGAAGGGAGCCAGGAAGTGGAGAGAGAGCCGGGGAAAAGGGGGGAGGAAGACTCTATCAGGATAGCAGAACTGGCAGATAAATTACCCCCAGAGTATCGGGATTTTGTGGACGTATTTGATGAGAAGGAAGCAGACAGTTTCCCACCGAAGCGGAGAGTTGAAGTGAAGATAGAGCTAGTCCCAGGAGCAGAGCTTCCCAAGGCAAAAATATACCCAATGTCGGCTAGGGAAAAGGAGGAACTGAGAAAATACATTGATAAAAACCTAGCGAGGGGTTTCATAGAGCCTTCAAATTCCCCTCTAGGGGCGCCTGTGTTGTTCAGGCGGAAAAAGGACCAAACGCTGAGGCTCTGCATTGACTACAGGGGCCTGAATGCAATCAGTTCTGTAAATAAATACCCCCTACCCTTAGTGAAGGACTTGATCGCCCAGTTATCGGAGGGACAGATATTCACTAAATTGGACTTAATTGAAGCGTACCATAAATTGCAGATCAAACCAGAGGACAGGTGGAAGACGGCCTTCTCCTGTGCATTCGGATTATTCAATTATCGTGTGCTCCCCTTCGGTTTGTGCGGCGGAGGTGCCGCGTTCATGCAATTAATCAACGAAGTGTTGCATCCATTGTTGTACAAGGGGGTCTTTGTTTTTTTAGATGACATATTGATAATATCTCGGACTAAGGAGCAACACATAGAACTAGTCAGGGAAGTCCTGCAAAAGTTGAGAGAAGCAAAACTGTATGCGAAGCTTGCCAAGTGCGAGTTCAATAAAGACCAGATAGACTTTCTGGGGTATAGGATTTCCTCCCAGGGAGTGGCGATGGACCCTGCGAAGGTAGAAGACGTGAGGGGGTGGGAAGCCCCCAAAACACGGAAGCAGCTGCAATCCTTCCTAGGGTTCGCAAACTTCTATAGAACATTTATCAAGGACTTTGCGCGCCTCACTTTGCCATTAACGGATTTGTTAAAGACTAAAGGCAGGGGAGAAACAGCCAAAGTGAAGGCCCCAGGGGCCAAACTGACATGGACAATAGAATGCCAGGAAGCTTTCGAAGCCCTTAAAAAGCGTTTTACTGAGGAGCCTGTCCTACAGCACCCTGATATGTCTAAAGCCTTTGTATTACATTGCGATGCATCAGACCGGGCATATGGGGCAGTTCTGCTACAGAAAGACGAGGGGGGGAACCTGAAGCCATGTGGCTATCTGTCAAAAAAGTTTAGCGATACAGAAAAAAACTGGCCAATTTGGGAGAGAGAAGCCTTAGCTATTCTAAAAGCACTAGAGTGCTGGAGACACTTTCTGGAAGGAAGTGGAACACCGTTTGAGGTGTGGACTGATCATAGAAATTTACAGTATCTAAGATCCCCTCGTAAACTATCAGCGAAGCAAATTAGATGGGCCCAATATTTCAGCCGTTTTGATTTCAGACTCAGATTCTTCCAGGGGAAACATAACATACTCGCTGACGCTCTCTCTCGGATGCCTCAGCACGGGGGAGGAATTCAGGAATCTGAAGGGAGCCTATTCCTAGATAAGCAATGGGGCCTGGCAGTACTAACTCGAGCACAAGCGGCCAAAGAAAACAAACGTACTGCCATTTCCACGGGGGGAGGAGAAATATGGGAGGAAGAGTTGAAGCGAGCGTATGGAATGGACAAATGGTTACAAACTAACAAAGAAAAGGGAGAATTGTGTGGGGATTTGGTGTTTGTAAATAAGAAATTGTATATCCCTGAATGTTTAAGACGAGAAATGTTAAGGAAGTACCATGATAACAAAGGTGCGGGTCATCTAGGCCCCACCAGGACTATTAAACTGTTGGCCAGACAATGCTGGTGGCCCGGAATGAGGAAAGACGCCAGGGGGTACGTCACGCAGTGTGAATTATGTGCAGAGGGAAAAACACCACCGGGGAAGCCCCAGGGGCTATTGCAGAAGGTGGTGGAGCCCATGAGGCCATGGGAATGCGTAGCCATGGATTTTGTAGGCGAACTACCCCCCAGCAGAGGCCACAGATACATTTGGACAATATTGGACCTATTCTCAAAACAGGCACACTTTGTGGCCCTGCCAAAACTCCCTTCAGCTGAAAAACTTGCTGATTTGTATGTGAAGCATGTATATCGCCTACATGGGTGTCCCGACAAAATAATTAGCGACCGGGGAGTCCAATTTACTGCAAAATTTTGGGGAAAATTCTTACAGCTGTTAGGAGCAGAAAGGAACCTGAGCTCGGCCTTTCATCCCGCGACCAACGGGGGGGTCGAACGTACCCAACAGACACTGTGCCAATTTTTAAGGATGTACACCAATTATAGACAGGATGATTGGGCGGACCTTCTACCGTTTGCTGAGATGGCTTTTAACGGGGCCGTACATTCGGCCACAGGTCGTGCCCCATTCGAAATAGTATACGGACAGGAGGTGGCACCTTTCCCCAGGCTACCCGAGTGGAAGGAAGGGGAGGGCCAGACCGACGAGGAATGGCCGGCCAAAATCAAGCAAGGGTGGCAAACCGTGGTAGAGGCATTGCGGGAAACACAAAAGAAGTACAAGCTCTTTGCGGATCGTAGGCGCCGAGAGGGGGACAAATTGGGCGAAGGAGATCTGGTTTGGCTGAGCACAAAAAACCTAAAATTGGGATTCCCATCCAAGAAATTGGCTCCACGCTATATAGGACCATTCAGGGTAGCAAAAAGAATAAACGAAGTGACCTATGAGCTGAGGCTACCCAAGGACCTAGGAAAGATACACCCGGTATTCCATTGCAGCCTGTTAAAAAAGTATAAAGGAACTCTGGACGGCGGAGAACAATAGTTGTGTTTAATCTTTTCCTTCCAGGATGAAGGGGAGGAGGACGCCATGTCAGAACCCTGCTACTAGAGCCTGGATGTGGCTCTGAGTTTCAGGGTCACTGACATTGATAAGACACCTGCGGCTCAGGACTTGGAGAAGAAACGGCTGCTGGACTTGGCGGGGAATTTGCGCGGGGTTTTACTGAGCGGGAAGAGACTGTTCAAATGAGGGGGAGGGTATATAAAGGAGGGTTGGCCGTAGTATCCCATTCTTGGCTTTTCTGATGTTCATGTTTCCTACAGTAAAAGTTTCTGGTGATATCACAGAGAGTCTTGTGTGTTCATTCAGGAGCGGCTGTGGTGAGCTGACACTATGGTAGATGCTAGTTAGGATTTTTCCCCTGGGGATCATTCTTAAGTGGGAAGCTCCATCCAAACAAAACTTGTGACCAGCTTTTTGTCAAGAAAGCTCAAATTCAAAGATGACCAATGTATTGATCCAATCAGTTATCAAGACCTGAACCATATAAGCCTTTAGCCAAAAGCATTCTACACTTTCTTTCCTAAATCCAGTTACTGAGAAATGTCAGCTTTAAGAGGATTATTTTCAACAGAACTCAATTTGACCCATGTGTTTATGTTCTCCTTACCCAGAAATCCTATAAAATAGTAGGCATTGTTTGGTTTTCCTCCTAAAGCTCCCAAAGACTGCGGCATCTTAAAACACTCCTAGGGATCAAAGAAGAAAATTATTGTTATTCCACTTTCCTTTCATGGAGGAACTCAATACATACATACTTAGCATGGCAGGGGTAGGACTGGATGGCTCTTGTGGTCTCTGTAAACTCTATGGTTCTAGCTCTCCTGTTTAAAGGTAAAGGTTTTCCCATGACATTAAGTCCAGTTGTGTCAGACTCTGGGTGTTGGTGCTCATCTCCATTTCTAAGCCAATGAGCCTGTGCTGTCCATAGACACCTCCAAGGTCATGTGGCTGGCATGACTGGAGTGCTGTTACCTTCCCGCCGGAGCGGTACCTATTGATCTACTCACATTTGCATGTTTTTGAACTGCTAGGTTGGCAGAAGCTGGGGCTAACAGCGGGTGCTCACTCTGCTCCCCGGATTCAAACCTGCGACCTTTCAGTCCGCAAGTTGAGCAGCTCAGCGCTTTAACACGCTGCACTACCACAGGCTCCAGCTCTCCTGTTTAAATCCATGGATAATAAGCCTATGAATTCAATTGACCCACTGTATGAGGGTTCTATCCCAAAGTTTTCCCCTCCAATGAATAAGTCATTTAAAGATTGGTTTGCTCTAAATCAGGCATGGGCAAACTTCAGCCCTCCTGGTGTTTTGGATTTCAATTTCCACAATTCCAACAGCTATTGGCTGTTAGGAATTGTGGGAGTTGAAGTTCAAAACACCAGGAGGGCCAAAGTTTGCCCATGCCTGCTCTAAATATTACCCAAAATGCCCATCACCTCGACTTGACCAACTAAACCTCCCGTTAATGAATGGTACCTTAAAAGCATCCACATAGACTGGATTGATGTGGTTTATCCCCAAGCGAAGAGGTATAATCAGCAGCAGAGGCTTCCAACCACAGCAGAACCCACCAGGGCTCCTGTTTCGGCTCAGCAGACTCTGGTGCGAAAGAGGGCTGCAGTGGGCAACCGGCGGGCAGTTCTGGTTGGGGAGCCGGCACATCTTCTCTGGGGAGCAAGAGGCAGCAAAGCCTGGGGGTTAGGTCACTACCAGTGATTTGTCAGCATTTTCTTTTTTTATAAGGTATTTTTTAAAACTACAATAACCTCCAATTCCCATCCACTTTCTGCAACGATCTGTGAAATAATTTTTGGAAATAATTTATTTACATAAAGGTACAAAATAAACAGTTGGAGACTGTAACCAGTCCTCTTTCAGCTGGCAATACCAGCTAAAGTATTATTTATTTATTTTTATTTATTACAATATTTATATCCCGCCCTTCTCACCCAACAGGGGACTCAGGGCGGCTTACAATAAAACAGACATATAAAAACAGTACAATACACTATAAATCAGTTAAAAAATTAACTTACATATAACATTCATAAAATGCATTTATAAAATATAGGTAGGCGTGTACAAGTTTAAAAGACTGGGTCTGTCAATTGAGTTCCAGTATACATAATAGTAATTAATGCTGCTGATTCTTATTCGAAGGCCTGGCCCCATAACCAAGTTTTAACCTTCTTACGGAAGGATAGGAGGGAGGGAGCCTGCCTGACTTCAATGGGGAGGGCGTTCCATAGGCGGGGAGCCACTACTGAAAAGGCCCTGTCTCTCGTCCCCGCCAGCCGCACCTGTGAGGCTGACGGGACCGCGAGCAGGGCCTCATCCGACGATCTTAAGCTTCGAGGTGGGTCATAGCGGGAGACACGTTTGGATAGATAAGCTGGGCCGGAACCGTTTAGAGCTTTATAGGCTAAAGCCAGCACCTTGAATTGTGCTCGGTAGCTAATCGGCAGCCAGTGGAGCTGACGTAACAGAGGAGTAGTACGCTCCCTGAACGCCGCTCCAGTTATTAACCTGGCAGCTTCCCGTTGGACTAATTGAAGCTTCCGAACAGTCTTCAAAGGCAGCCCCACGTAGAGTGCGTTGCAGTAGTCTAAACGGGATGTAACAAGGGCGTGGACCACCGTGGTCAAGTCTGGCTTCCCAAGGTACGGTCGCAGCTGGCGCACAAGTTTTAATTGTGCGAAGGCTCCCCTAGCCACCGCTGTTTCTCTGGAAACAGAATCAGGCAGAAAGAAAACCCCAACTGAATTTAGAAACTACACAGATCAGAAAATGGAGATAGATATCAAACTTACTGATATCTTCAATCACCACAGTGTTGTCCATAGACACATAAACGGCTAGAGAATTCCATTCATCAAAGAGTGCCAATTTCCTGAATGAAAACAAAGCAGGCTTCAATGCAGATGTACTCCTACACAGGCTTAAGTTTAAACATAACGGAAACAGCTTGCCCAGTTTTGTTTGGGAGCGTGCAAGGGCTAAGGTTTATGAAATCCCTTCCCTTTTGCCATTTTCTGTAATGTATTTAGTATTAGCAAAGCCTCTCTATTGCTTCTGGCGTGAACACAATCCCAATGTTTACAACACTTTCCCCTCAACAAAAACACTTCCAAACAATTGCAGGAGAAAAGCTAAGAAGAAAATAAAATAAACATTTTCAGCAAATGCCCAAAACAAATTAGCAACAAGAGCCAATGTGCTGCAGAAGGGGAAAATTATATTCCTTTTATTTCTAATAGATGAAAGTCTGTTTTACAAAGATAGGTTAAACAGTTTCAGAAACTTACTAAACAAAATGAGGGATTTCTTCTCCGCTTTGGGGGGGGAAAGGGGCTTCCAGGTGCAGGTTTCATTATGAAACCACTCTGTCTCTTTCAAATAGCTATAATAAATAATATCATGATAGAGATGTGAAGTGCCAGAAGAGCTCTTTGGTGGTATAGATACAAATAAAATTATTAATAATCTCCAGGGGAAATCATCATAACATGAAGGCTGGCTTGTGCACTACACTCCAAGTGGCCAGACATATATTACATACACAAAGCAATGTATCCATGCTTGCTTACTTGAGCACCTGGGCAACCGTATTTGGTCCAAACCATTCTCCAATAGACTTCCCTTCACCAACACCCATCTGTGCTGTGTGGACAAGAAAAAGAAACAGACACGCCAAATAGCAGAAGCATCTGGAAAGTACTGGCCCAATGGCATCCGCTCAGCATAAGGTGCTTTTCATGTCCAACAGAAAGTTGGCAGCCTTCTTTTTGTTGACGGCCATCTTACATTCTAATTGTTTAATATTTTAATCAATGTGCTTAATAATCCTATATTTGTATACAAGGTGTTTTATGATACTTTTCTTTGCTTAAAACATTACACCCTTTCACCTATGGCAGGCTGACCAAAATATATACCTTGCCATAAACACCTAAAAACATGCACCTTCCATAATTTCAATGGATGCTAACAGAAAATTATATGCCACTTGAATAACTTGAGTGAAATGCAAGGATGGAGCCAGGAAGACAGCTCTTACCCATTTGGTGGATGGAGTAACAGCAATCTTTTCGGTCCAAGAAACAACGCAAGATCCTGTGATATTCTTCAGGCTGCTTTTTGTGTTCTTCCCAATGCCAATCTTAAGAGAGAACAATATTTAAGATTTTAATGATCACATTACATTGGCAAGAAGTACAGGAAAATAAGAACTAGAGATGATTATGCAAAGTCAGTCATTGAAATGGCAATCTTACGTGGTCTGAGCTAAAAGTAATGAGAAACCACTAGAAAAATTTCTTTCAAAAAAGGAAAGGAAAAGTATTATTAGACCTTGGATAAAGTTACTGTTTTGTGCTACAATGCCTATCATTATGGATCATAGCAGCTGTAGTCCAAAAAAGAAGCACTTCTAAGCTCTGCTTGTAATATACTATTGGGGTTTCCAGTGGCGCAATGGGTTAAATCCTTGTGCTGGCAGGACTGCTGACCGAAAGGTTGGTGGTTCAAATCCGGGGAGTGGGGTGAGCTCCCATCTGTTGGCTCTGGCTCCCCATGCAAGGACATGAGAGAAGCCTCTCACAGAATGGTAAAACATCGAACATCCTGGCATCCCCTGGGCAACATCCTTGCAGACGGCCAATTCTCTCACACCAGAAGCGACTTGCAGTTTCTCATGTCGTTCCTGACACACACACACAGACAGACATATAAATACACACATAAATATACATACACACTATTAAAAGCATAGGCAATTGTTGGAAGGGTACCAGGTTGCCTTACTCTGCAGGAAACTTAGAGAGCCATATGCTTACCAGAAAAATTATGTCCCAAGATACCCTCTAGAGAAGATTAACAAACTCAAGTCCTCCAGTATTTTGAGCTTCAATTCCCAGAAGCCTCTGCTGCTTTAGACAATGACCAGGAATTCTGAGAGCTGAAGTCCAAAATGCATTGGAAAGCCAGAATGAGAAACCTTCTCTAAAGGTATGCAGGCAATTTCACCACCTAGGCCTTGGCATCAGGAATTAAATAAAGGGCCACTTTCTATTTTTAAATTAATGGCCACTCCTGAGCCTAAAACGGCCCACCATTTGTTGCAGACAAGCATTCCCAAGGGCACTCCTCCAGGTATTTTAACACACATCATCCTCACTTCTCACAATTATGGGGATTTCTTGGTCAAAAAAAAGTACACTTACCTCTTCCCAGGTGCCGGCAGATCAGAGCCTGAGCTAGCATCATCTGTCCACATCGCAGCATGCAGCCCCAGCCAGCATCTGAAGATGGTCCTGTGCCACCTGGAATCAACAGCCACCGTATTTATGTGCTTATGAAAGAAATACACACAATGCTAAAGGTCGTTGGCTCAAAAGCACATGACTTTGAATAAGTGCTATCTAACCCCGTGCACCATTTGCTACTGAAATACCTTTTAGCAACAGGGGTGGGTTCTCACTTTTATGGACCCCAAACACTCCAGGTCCCACTCTGCCTCCCGTTTTTTTTTTAATATGGCAATATCTGAGGCATACAGATATCAGGGCATGATACAGCACTATCCTTTTACAAATGGTCTTTAGAAAATCGAAGAATGTAAGAGCTGGTTTTTGGAACTGTTGTTCTTTTTCTTGTGTAATGATGTTCTTGAAAACAAGAAAAGAGCAAAAAGATGGGGAGAAAAACACCTACCAATTGGTGAAAACTTTCTTCTGTAGGTAAACCAAAGGCGAGCGCTTATGTCCAAAAGAAGCTTAGATTTTTCTAGAATCAAAGAGTAGCATTAAAAATTAGACACTGACATCATCTATGTTTGTTATTTCACATCTTACATATCCGACAGGCCCAAAGGAACATTCCTAAGTACAGTCCAATAGTTATCTCCAGTCCAATACCATCATTCTCCAAAGGAGAATAATCTCATTGTAACACACTTGTATAAGTCTTGGTCATCTGATTACTAGAAATCATTCAGTGTTATGTGTGAAAAGTGTAATTATTTCATTGATTAGCAGCACAAAAATGATAGGTCCTAAATACATTAATTCCATTATCCGTGAAATCATGTCCTTTACAGTGGTGCAGAATGCAAAAAGTACAACAGTGATTGATAAATAACTACTGAGTAAACATGCTGTGAACTTCTCATTCCAACCTACC
This sequence comes from Anolis carolinensis, assembly GCF_035594765.1. Classification (NCBI taxonomy): domain Eukaryota; kingdom Metazoa; phylum Chordata; class Lepidosauria; order Squamata; family Anolidae; genus Anolis; species Anolis carolinensis. The sequence goes on along the minus strand of NW_026943823.1, from coordinate 12,935,206 downwards.
AGTTTTAAGTTGGTGTTGCCTTCCCAAGATCCAAGCAGGTTCATCTGTTTCAGGAAGCTCTTCTAAATACTCTGCTAAAAATAATGAGTTTTTCAGATGTTAATAAAATCGGGAACTGTTTTCAGAACACTGAAATGCTAATTTGTTTCCCCAGCCATTTTTGCACCTGCTCAGTTCTTGGATTCCAACCTCTGGTCTTGTGATTCACCAAACATACTATCATGCTTCATTTGGCTTTTAGGTCAATGTAATTAATACCTCTTGCTTTTCACCAGACTATGGCCTTTGCCATTTGTGCTTCAATATTATAGAGCCACTGCTGAAACCAGATCCCATGTGGTAGGAGGCATGCATTAGGTGCTGCGGCCTGCAGGTTTATCCTCTCAAAAGCACAGTAGGACTAAACAGATTGGTTTCAGAACCATTTATTCTTCCTTTTCACACCAAATACAAAACATTCAAGACAACGATTCAGACCCAGACCTGTGGAAAACCTATTCTTTCTTGTTATTTTTTACACGAATTGCTTCTTTTAAAGAAATGTCTAGAAACACATCAATTTTCTTAACAGTATAGCAAGATGCACTTTCAAATATCATGAGAAGTAAGTCAATTTGTCAAATGAGATCATTGTAAACTAAGCAAAAGAACTGAAATTATCTGAAGACAAATTAAGATTAACCTTAGCAATTGCTTTATATTATGTCCAATACAATATAAAATTATTTTTTCTTGCTAATGGATGCAATTTCACTGTTAACAAACAGCCACTTTTGCAAATGCTGGAGACAGTCTAATAATATCATTCCTTTCATAAGGACACATGGTTCTGGTTTTGCATTGCTCTTGCCATTCTGTTGCTTTTTAAAATAACCGATTCTGAGCATTGTGTAACACCAATTAAGTCTTGACAAGAGACAGTACAGAAACTCTTGCTACTAGATGGCCAGCTAAAACAGGGCTGCACTAAAACAGAAGAGAACACACAAGGCTAAACACTGCTCTGATCTCAACAAACGGAACAAAATAATAGCCTTAAAGGAGGTCAAAATGGCCAGGAGTTGTCAACAGTTCTCTGGATCATGCTATGCTTTAAAAGGCAAGGCCTCTCACAACATTCCTCCACTAAGCTCAGTGTCATGAGACTCACAGCATCTTCCAGCTAAAGGAGAACCTAATCCTGGGGGATGGGATGTCTAAAAGGACGGATTCAGTTCTCCGCAGGACCCCATGGGGAGATTCTCTCATTTGTTTCTTTCCTATGGGAAGAAGAAAATAGACCTCCTAACAGTCAGTGCTGTGAATGATGTAATAAAAAGTGATCTCTAAACAGGCACTTTTACAGTTACAGTGATCTCATCCAGTTGGAGACCTTAAGTTTTAATAAAAAAAATTTATATCAAGAAAGCATGTGACGTTTAATACACTGAGCTCCTTCCAAGAAAAGCAGGAACCGGGGTGGGGGGGGGAGATAATATGGCAGACTGAACAAATCAAGAAAACAGTTGTTTTCTTGGATTTAAAAGTGGACCTACTGACTTCTGCAGCTCTGACTGATTGTACCCCAAGGCCATGAAGTCATGCGTACATTTATTTAATTAAGACATTTCTATATTGCTTCCTAGCCCACAGGGGTTCCTGAATAAAGAAAGACACAAAACCAAAGGAAACAGTACAAATAGAATACATTTTAAATACACATTAAAACACTCTTTAAAAAACAATCAGACATTTAATTTTAAATGGAATTAGCCTAAGGTGCTGAGGGTGGGGGTTCCACAGTTTGGGACTGCTTCAAAGAAAGCCTTGTTACAGCTACATACAAAACTAATTTTGCAAAGCATTGGGACACACAGATAACCAACTGACACTTCATTTTGATCAGAACAAGGCGCCTCTATTTATTGTGCCTACTGTACATCTACACAATAGAATTAAGGTAGTTTGACACCACTTTATCTGTTCGGGCTTAATGCTTTGGAATTATGAGGTTTGTAGTTTAATGAGATACCAGCAGTCTTTGGCAGAGAAGGCTAAGGACTTTGGAAAACTACAAAAACATAGGGTTCCATAGCTTTAAGCCATGGGAGTTAAATGTAGTCAAACTGTACTGGGTCTGCAGTATAGATGCACGCATAGACAGAAACCAGGATATGTGTAGTCTAGCAAAAATCAAAAGTGCAGTGTTTTTCTTCATGTCAAGAGTGACTTGAGAAACTGCAAGTCGCTTTTGGTGTAAGAATTGGCCGTCTGCAAGGATATTGCCCAGGGAACACCCGGATGTTTTACTATCCTGTGGGAGGCTTCTCTCGTGTCCCTGCATGAGAAGCTGGAGCTGACAGACAGGAGCTCACCTGTTCTTCAGATTTGAACTGCTGATCTTTCGGTCAGCACTCCTGCTGGCACAAGGGTTTAAACCCATTGCATCCCCTGGCTTGTTTATTTTCCCATGCCTATAGGTTTTGCACACGACATATTTAATAGAATGCATACCACATGAAATTTAGAATTATTTCCATTATTCAATTTCCTGAGATTTCCATACTTCAATTTTCATAGAAGAAACTCTTGACAAGATTTGGCTTTTATAATTGTTACAACCCAGGTTATTAAAATCAAGTAAGTTATGATATTATGTCAACAGATACTGAGCCTGTTCAATCTATACAGAATTAATCAATTGGGTTTGTTTTATTTCAATATATTTATTTGCCTGCAGTGTCAAGGACAGATATGCAATCTGCATCTAGCAGTTAGATCTAATAAATGCTCACTTTTTAATATGAGTTCTGCAGAAGTGCATTTTTTAAATTTTTATTTTGCAGGTGTTTGGGAGTTATAACATCCAAATGGGTGAGATGTCTTTAATAGGGATAGCTCTCTAGTAGATCTACAACTATTGACACATTAGCCATTGAAAATGAACAAAATACAAAAATATATGGGATATGGTAGCTCCAGTCAAGAGTCTAGATCTGAGGGGTTGCCTTTGAATGTTCAGAGTCACACATTTTTTCCCCAAGTAGGGAAAAAGTCAGTTCTCACAATTGTTGTGCCTATCCTACATTTATGTTTACATATCAAAATGCATATGCTACATTGATGCTGAGAAAATCCTTGGTTGTTTATTTAAAACATTTCTAGGCCAGCGTCAAACTTTAAACCCTAAACACCAAACGCAGGACTATCAATTTCTATTAAATTGTCACCAGCAATTATACATTTTGACAGATATAGCTAGTTTTAAAAGAATGTTTTGATCAACCTGTCATGGCTGTATTCTGAGCTGTTCATTTTTTTCCTTATACACCTATGCATTACTTGTGGCTTGTCTCCCTTTTATGTTGTCATAAATGATCTTAAATCTATTGGTTTTTTTTTTAAAAAGTAAGCAATTTGTGTACTGATAATACCCAGTTTGTTTTATATTGTTTAGTGTTTCTATAATATGCTATATGACAGATATCTAGTGTTTTAATGGTCTGTTATTGACAATAATATTCATATATATGTGTATATTGTTTAACCTTTATTTTATGTGTGTTGTATACATATATTAATACATATATTACGGTAATCTCCAAGTTATGAATAAGACAATTTCTGTAGGTTTGTTCTTAAGGTGAATTTGTTTCTTAGTATAAACAGCTACATTTTTAAGTGTAACTCCAAGCAAAAATATATACTTTTTCACTTTGGATCACATAGGGAAGGGTCAACATGCCTGTGACATTTCCTTTGCTGTCTGTGCCATTGTTCAGAAAAGTTCACTTTACTTTCTGCCCCTGTGATAACTAGATTTTGAAAAATGTTACTTGCTGTGGAAACACCTTTTCCTCATGATAATAATTCTTCCGGGATAGAATTTCCCTTCCAAGGGGTAGATTTCTTTCACTTCCTGTTGTTAGCTATGAGTCGTTTGTAAGTCAAATATTTGTAACTTGGGGGCTACCTGTACATACCTTTATTATAGTCCCATATATGTGTGTGTGTGTGTGTATAGCTTTCAAGAGTCAGCGCTGAGTCCAGGAGAACCCCCAGACTGCGGACCTGCATCCTCACGGAGAGTCTAACCCCTTCAAGCACAGGTTGCCACCCTATACCCCGATCAACCTCGCAACTGACCAGGAGGACCTCTGTCATGTCTAGATTAAGCTTCAGCTCATCCAGTCCATCACAGCATCCAGGCACTGGTCCAGGATCTGGGGGGGCTTTCTTGAAATTAGGTGGAAAAGAGTAATAGAGTCCTCTGCGTAGAGATGGCACCGAACTCGAAACTCCAGATGATCTCGCCCAGCAGTTTCATGCAGATGTTTAAAAGCATGGGGGATAGAATGGAACTTTGTGGGACCCCATAGGTCAAAGACTAGGGGTTCGAGCAGGTGTCCCTCAGCTTCATCAACTGGGGATGATCCTCCAGGAAGGGGCAGAGCCCCCCCCCAAGACCCATTCTGGAGAGCCATCCCAAAAGGAAACCATGGTTGATGATATCGAAAGCTGCTTTGAACTGGGATATCGGGGTCCATACTGCCATATATTCCAGTTCAAAGCAGATAATGTGGGATTTTATTCAGCTGTGTGGAAGGGGCCACAGAAAGGCAGGATCTGATCCCAGGTTTTGTTTATCCCTTCCACACAGCCATATAATGTAGAATATCAAGGCAGAAAATCCCTCAACATTACTACCGTGTTTCCCCGAAAATAAGACCGTGTCTTATATTATTTTTTGCTCCCAAAGATGCTCTAGGTCTTATTTTCAGGTGATGTCTTATTTTTCCATGAAGAAAAATTCACATTTATTGTTGAACAAAAAAGAAAGAACATTTATTGTATACTGTACAGTAGTTGTCATCACAAACCAGCATAACCAAACAAACTGTGAATCCTATCAAGAATTTCTTGTTACTACCATTATTTCCATGTACAACACTCTATGGTACGTACATTTACCGATCCTGCATGCCCTGGTGTTCTGTTCGGCGGGCATTCTTCCAAACAAAAACTTTGCCAGGTCTTACTTTCGGGGGAGGCCTTATATTGAGCAATTCAGCAAAACCTCTACTAGGTCTTATTTTCTGGGGATGTCTTATTTTAGGGGAAACAGGGTATTATGTTAATTTATAGCTTGCTTTTTCTCTCCACAACAGAGGCCTCTTGTACACAGCCATATAATCCAGAATATCAAGGCAGAATAACCCACAATATCTGCTTTGAACTGGGTTATCTGAGTCCACGCTGACATATAACCCAGTACAAAGCAGATAATGTGGGGATGTATACAGTTGTGTGGAAGGGGCCTCAGACACTGTTCTCTCAGGTCCCATTCGGTGACCATTGGGTGAGAGAAAGAGGCGGGAAAAGATGCTGGGCTTAGTCTCCTGCCGCGGCCTCGCTCGCTCACTCACCGCACTCCATCCTCCCCTGAGGCGACCTCCGCAGCCACCATCCTCTCCTTCTCCACCGTCCCCCGTCGTCTCCTCCTCTTCCTCCTTCTCCCCGCAGAAAACAACACGACGGCAGTCTCCGCTTCCGTGAGGCACGCTGGGAAACGTAGTCCCCTCTCCCGCCTCGGCCGCGTACTTGTCTCCCGCGGGGACTACGACTCCCGTCAGGCACCAGGTGTCACAGCGGATTGGCTGCGGCGGCAGAACAGTCAGGGAAGGGGATTGGCTGCGGCGGAGGAGTAATGGAATCGGATTGGCTGCAGAGGAAAGGGACGCCATTTTGAGGGCGGGGCTACCAGGTTGTCAAAGATGGAGGACGGGGGTGGCTCGGTCTCCGACGTGGAGGTGTGCAACCTGGCCTACTTGGGCCGCCTGGAGGAGTTGAAGGAGCGGCTGGGAAACAACCGGAGCTTGGCCACCAAAGTCGACCAGGTGGGTCTTTGGGACAGTGAGGCCTTTAAACAGAACTGCACTAAGCCTTCTCTAGGAATCTCAAGAGGCCCTTCCAATATCCCAGAATATCAAGGCAGAAAATCCCAGAATATTTACAGTAGAGTCTCACTTATCCAACATAAACAGGCCGGCAGAACGTTGGATAAGCGAATATGTTGGATAATAAGGAGGAATTAAGGAAAAGCACGTTAAACATCAAATTAGATTATGCTTTTACAAATTGAGCATCAAAACATCATGTTTTATAACAAATTTGACAGAAAAAGTAATTCAATACACAATAATGCTATATAGTAATGACTGTATTTACAAATTTGACTACTAAAAGGCAGACTGCGTTGGATAATCCAGAACATTGGATAAACGAATGTTGGATAAGTGAGACTACTGTATTTTGAACTGGGTTATATGGTAGTGTGAACTCAGATAACCCAAATCAAAGCAGATATTCTGGAGTTTCTGCATTGATATTCTGGGGTATATGGCTGTGTGGAAGGGCCCTTGAACTGCTTCTCCTTTTCAGAGTCTTTATTCAGGCTCATATAAATAGGGAGGTGTCTGTATTCTGGATTGCTGTGAGTTTTTCAAGTTGTATGGCCCTGTTCCAGTAGCATTCTCTCCTGATGTTTCTCCTGCATCTCTTGCAGGCATATTCAGAGGTTCTGTTGCCAGTGAGGCAAGTGGAGTGTATATCTATCAGTGGAATGTCCATGGTGGGAGAAAGAATGGTTGCCTGTTTGAAGCAAGTGTGAATGTTGCTATTAGCAAGCTTGGGAGCTTTGAAATGGTTGAGCAGAAATTCTCCAAAGCTTTAGGTGATCCTACTGCCTGTTACAGGGAAAACCATCTGATTCCTGTGATTCCAGCCATGAAAGCCTTCAACAACACATTGTGTGTATTCTGTATGCTGCTGATTGGCTTATGTCATGCTGTCTGATTTCAAATGCCTTGCTAATGTTTCTTTGTGTTCTCCCTGTAGGATAACAGGACGGCCCTGCACTGGGCCTGCTCCGCTGGGCATCCAGACATTGTGGACCTCTTGCTGAGCCTGGGAGCTCCTGTGAATGACAAGGACGATGTAAGGACTGGCCTTTTATATCATGAATTGAACAAAAGCCATTTTAGCAGAGCCCCATTTACATGGTTGACCACAGGTCTCTGTATTTGCTGATGCTGGGGGCATTATTGTTATTAAATTTATTATTACTGTGAATTTTAAAACCAAATTATTCTTTGTGTTGCCAAAGGCTTTCATGGCCGAAATCACTGGGCTGCTTTGAGTTTTTTCAGGCTGCGTGGCCATGATCCAGTAGCATTCTCTCCTGGCGTTTCACCTACATCTGTGGCTAATGGCACCTTCAGAGGTATGCCATAGTCCTTATGTGCAGTGCTGTTCTGAATTGTTTTGTGTCCCTCTGGTCTTTTAGGCCGGATGGAGCCCTCTGCACATCGCTGCTTCAGCCGGCCGGGAGGAGATTGTGAAAGACCTTTTGAAAGAAGGTGCTCAGGTCAATGCTGTCAACCAAAATGGCTGCACTCCACTGCATTACGCCGCTTCCAAAAACAAGCAGGAGGCAAGTGTGGCCTTTCCTTCCCTTTGGTTAAAGCCATGGCTAGCCAAAAATCATTGGCTGCCTCAAGCTGTTGCCTGGCTTTTCTGGATGAAGTCAAGCTGTAATATTTCATCGTGCTCTTAATAGTATTATCTTCAAACATATTCAAGTCTTTCTTGGGATAACCGTAATAATGTAAATAAAAGATTGTATACGTCCCCTTTTTTCACTAAAGAAGCCCCAAACCTGAAAGGACAGTGGGCACTGCTTCACACAAAGCCTTCCCTTCTCTTTATTAGATTGCGCTCATGCTGCTAGAGAACAAGGCCAATCCGGATGCAAAGGACCACATGGGCTCCACTCCATTGCACAGAGCGGCCTCCAAAGGGAACCTGAAGATGATACAGATCCTTTTGAAGCACAAAGCATCTGCCAATCTGCAGGATTCGGAAGGAAACACGGCCCTGTAAGAACTGATACACAGTCTGCCCTCTGCATTTTGGGGTTGAGCTTTACACATTTGGTTTATATAGTCTCTGTAGGCATTTCTAGGCCCTCCAATGTGACTCTGTGGTCAACTTCCAACAGTTGACATCGAGTAGATTCTAGTCAGTGGGTCTGGTCACTTTATGGTGGATCTGCAAGGGTTTCTCACTCCCAGTTGTATATAAGAACAGCAGTATCCAACAAGTAATATATATAGAAAGAGAGAGAAAAGCTGTTGAAAATTGTAAAAAGAAATGAGAAGAGAGGGGAAATAAATGGCTTTTTATGCAAAGGGGCTGCTTTTCTTTGTTTTCAATTTGAAGTTATTAAATCAAATAGTGATTTAGGCTTCCAAGCTCACAACAGCCAAACTATGAATTACTATTTTCTTTTGTCTTATGGACTGCTTAACTTCATAATCATCCTCATATTGCAATAGTATTTGGAACCAGAACAATGGTTATGATTGTGCTAAATTATTTATGGTCTTTGGGTGATGTTTTATTCTGCTGTTTGAATTAAACCTTAAACACCTGAATACATTTTGGAATTTTACTGTCTGCTGGAAAGAGGGAGAAAGGACTTGTGTTCTTCTTTTAAAAATCCAATTTGCAAGGCATCATGGAAGTCGTTGGGAAAACAATCATGATGCCTTTTTAAAAGTTAACAATTCTTGTTTTTGTTTGTAGCCATTTAGCCTGCGATGAAGAGAGAGTGGATGAAGCCAAGCTTTTGGTGTCCCAAGGTGCAAGTATCTACATTGAGAACAAAGAAGAAAAGACCCCCCTTCAAGTTGCCAAAGGCGGCCTGGGATCTATCCTGAGGAGGCTTGCTGAAGGTTAGCCATTGCAGCAAACTGAAGACTGTTCACTGGGTTGTTTTTGGTTTGGGATTGATTTTAACTATCACAACTTGATTTTTTTTGTTCATTATCTAACTGTGATTCCTACACCTTCAGTGGACAACCTTTTTATTTGTACATTTATGAACACTTTTAAACATTTATTTGTACATGTGGCAGCATTGGAGTTAAAGCCCTATTTTTCTACAGAAGATAAACCCTTGGCAACCGTCTTTCCATTTGGAAGCTATTAATCTTGCTCCATGGCAGATCGCTGTCTTACAACTGTGTGATCCTCCAGATATTGTGGGACTCAAACTCTCAGCATTACTACCTTCTCCAAAGATTATGGATTCTCTTGACATAAAACGCATCCTTTGCAACAATCATTTCTGCCCTATGCCTTATATAGGAGATTATCAGGGGTTTAACTCAGCTAAAGCAATGACAGGCCTAGTAAAATGGCTTGAAGTAGAAGCTTTACTTCCAAGTAAATTTCTATGGCAACCTAAAGGTTAAGGTCTGTCATAAAAACCAACTTCAGTGGACCATTTACTTAAAAAGATATTCCTCTCTTTTCTGCTTCTTATTGGTGGGGAGGGCCTAGCTTTGGGATACAATATGGATTTCAGTTGTTAGGATCAACTTGTATTGACTCCTTTCTGCTACCTTCCTAGCTCACTGTCTCAATCGTTTTGAGCAGTGTGCGTTAATGCTTTGTACAGTTGGAGTGATTTTTTTGCATCCTAAGCTGCTTAGAATAAAATACGCTTTGCCCCTTAAACCGGTTTACTGTCTGACAAGCAGCGTCCCCTTCAGCTACAAGAGTGGCCATTTGTTGCCTCAGAAGCTTAGCATTTTGCAGCTACTGATCAGTTGCTCTGGTCTCTGGTCTCCTAATGCATGTGCAAAACTCTGTGCAGTTAAAAAAATGTGCCTTGCTTTTGCTTCAGGTATCTAAACGTAGATTGGAGTAGAACTTGTGTGGATGTGTAGATGTGGGACTGCAACGCCCATCATATCTTACCATTGGTTGTGCAAGCTAATAGAAGGTTGGCAACCAACCACTCTCATCCTTGTTTAGGCCTTTGCAGCTGGGTCCCATCAAGAAAACAAGCCCTAGGAAGCTGACTGCCATGTTGCAGGTTGTGGCTGTTTACATCAGTGGTTTTCACTTTATGACCTCAATTCCCAGAATCCACGTTTCTTGGTCATGTTGGTTGGAGCTTTGGAAAGTTCAGATCCAAAATGTCTGGAACATGGAAGACTGAGCAGATGCCACTATGGTGTTAAAGCCAATCATGTGATGGGATCGGATTAAAGTCTAGGATTGGCTATGGAAGATATGGTTGATATTAGCCAGGCTGCATTCTCAGCCTCAGAGGAAGGGAATATCAAAGTCCCTCTGAACAAATCTTCTTCACTATAAAACCCCATGATAGGTTCGCCTTACAAGACATTGTAAGTCGAAAATGAATTGAAGGTACATAACAGCAAAGCTTGAGAACTGCTGTTATAGATAATACCGCTCTCAATGGACAAACAACTTGATCTGGTGTATAATTAGCTTGTTCTAGTCCTATTTTGGGCTGTGTGTCACCTTTAAAGTCACTCCATTACTTAATATGAAAGAGAAGATCCAAATGCCCCTGATGGGCCTAGTCATGTCCAGATCTGGTTGTTTAATGTATGTGAAGATATTTGAAATCTTGATTTTCGTTATCGTTTATTATACTTTGAAGTAGCAAAACAATCAATGTAATTCCCCTCCTTACATTTCTCTCTGTATAAAACCCAACAGTACTGGAGGAGAGTAGTATGATCCTTTGGTAACAGATATAAAAGCAACTTACAATACAATTTTCTTTCAGTGTATAGAGACTACTGCACAAGTTGCAGGAGAGTGTTGACTACACCATTTCAAAGACAGGTTTGGAAAAATGAACGTGTACATGGCTTAACTCCAATCCATTCTTGCCAGAACAGGGAATGAAAAGGAAAGGGGAAGGATGTAGAGGCAGACAATGTTGACTTTGGCTGGATCTATGCTGACTATATAATGCAGTTCCAAACCGCGTTATATGGCAGTGTAGATCCAACCTTGGTAATCAATGCTAAATGAGAAGGCCTTTTCCTGGGAGATGGAGGTTTTTATCCAACCATAAACATCAAAAGGCAAAAAGTCCTTTTGCACAAGATGGGCCTTTGACTTTCCCGTGGTGGGTGGTACGATGCCTTGCACTACTTCCTGAGCTGCTGACTTGCTGTTAGGCTCCTGCTGGGATGACATTAAGCTACGGGGTGGTGTTCTGTCCCCTGCACCTTGCTCTCCGGCACCGGCACCACTTCGATCTCCTCGGGAGTGACGTATTCGCCCGTTTCATTAGAATCCTTGCTGGGTGGCACGGCGGCAACTGGCTCATGTTCTTGGCTGGGAATGGCCACATACTCCGACGTAAGGGGCTCCTTCTGAGCCATAGTCCTGCAGAAGGTGAAGATTAGATTGATAGGCATCCACCAACTTTTACAATCTTTCAGTCTCAGCTCAAAAAGAACCAACCATGACGTTCAGTGGCAGAATGTACTGAGAGTCTGGAAAATCCAACAGATTGTCATGGACCTGCCCCTTCATGAGATGAGTTTGAAAACTTACTGCATTTCGCTGATGGCAGCTTTTTCTTTCCTCCTCTTTTTCTTCTCCTTCGAGGCTACAATCCAGACAATGACGCAGATCAGGGCGGCTGCCAGAATGGCCGCAATCAGCGCTGCAGCAATAATGCCGCTTTCAGAATCTGGAAAAACATGGTCTCTTTTTGCCATTTTGCAGGACTATAGTTGTATTAGCAGAACTAACACAAAATGCAGTACTTATCTATATATACTGTAAATGTACCTACCTTTCACTTTGATTTCAAGGAATGATCCTTTAAAGCTAAAGTGGAACAAAAACGTTACCATAACCATGAAAAACTCACGTTTGATAGTGAGGTCAATCTGACAGGTGGCGTTGCCGAGGGAGTTGAAGGAAGTGCATTGGTAGTAACCTTCCTCGAACTTAGTTAGGTTGCCGATGGTCAAGACACCGGTCTGGGGATCTGTATCCAAAGGAAAGGAAATCCTGGTTGCAAAATGTATCAGGGTGTGATGCGGTCAATGTCAAGGCCTGCCTTGTTTGGCTGACCATCAGTGGAAACTGCAGAGTCCACTAGATGGAGACATAGGACTCGTCCTTGTGTGCCTTCAAGTCCGTTGCAATTTAAGGTTAGTTCAAATTGAGTTTGCCTTTGCCTCCTTTGAGGCTGAGAGAGTGTGACTTGACCAGTTTAAGCGGCTGAGCGGGAAAAGGAAAGGGCCTGAGGCCAGGAATGGTGGGAGTTGAAGTCCAAAACACCTGGAGAGCCAAAGTTTCCCTATGCCTGGTCTAGATTATACAACAAATGCAGTTCAACACCACTTTAACTGCCATGGCTCCAAGGTATGGACTCCTAGGATGTCACCTCACTGGGCCATATTGCAATGTGGGTTGCTGATGACAGCCAACTCCGATTCTGGTAACGCTAAAGCAACTGGGAAACGTCACTCACTGTAGGTATCTGTCACTGGCATGGCGGCATCTCCCGAGAGCCGATGCCAGTAGTACTTGGGCTGGGGCATCCCGATTTCCGAAAGGCAGGAGAGAGTGACGATGTGGCCCAGTTCGACCTTTTCATGGTTTTGGGTGAAGCTGCAAAGGGGCTTCGAAGGGGGAGCTGGAAAGCAACAATATTTGTGAGATTCAACTGTAGAGTACTAATGACATCTCAGCAAACAAGGAGAGAAAGCTTGAACTGAACATAAGGACATGCTAAGGAGTTCTAATTCCTTAAATACAGGCATGCAAAGGAATAGTGCAACATATATCCAATTTCTCACTGTTAATGGAACACAATAACACGTCAGACAGTGCATCTACACTAGAATGAATGCAGTTTGGCACCCCTTTAGGTGCCATGGCTCAATGCTATGGAATCCTGGGTGCTATAGTTTGGTGAGGCACCAACACCTTTGAGCAGATAAGACCTTGTAAAACTACAAATTCAGGGATTCCATAGCATTGAGTTCAAGTTGTGTCAAACTGCATTCATTCTACAGTGTAGATGCACTTGGCCAGATTATATGTTCTGTATCCCATCTTCCTAAGTAAACGAGAAAGACGAATCTTCTTGTTTCTCCTTGCTTTGGAAACAGCCCATTTAGATACCCTTTCAGTCTTCATTCACAACCTGAAAAATATGTTTTGCCTCTCTTTCTGTGACAAGAAAGTGAGTATTTGATGTATTTGGTCTAATGGCATCTTTGGGCCGTGCATAGGTCGCAAAGTGTAGCCCAGAAACCTCAGGACTTGGGACAATCCTGACTTGGGAACCCTAAAACTGGATGAAACAGGCCCCCATGATTTGCAATGCTATTTTTGGCACCTCAAAAGAGATCCACAAAAATGAACAGAAATACCCTAAAAACACTCAAAGGATAAATGCAGGGTCATTTTTGTCCTAATTTATTCCACCTCTGTTGCATCTATACTGTAGAATTAACAGAGTTTGGTGCCACTTTAAGTGTCATGGCTCAGTGCTATGAAATCCCTGGAGCTGTATTTTGTCTTTGGCCCCCATTTACTCTGGCCATATAATGCACTTCCAAATTTCATTATATGACAGTGTAGATGGGGCCCAAAACAGAGAAGACTAAAGATGTGTTGTCGAAGCCATTCATGGTCAGATTCATAGGGTTGTTGTGTGTTTTCTGGGCTGTATGGCCATGTTCCAGAAACCTTCTCTCCTGACGTTTCGCCCACATCTCTGGAAGTCATCCTCAGAAGTGTGAGGTACCCACCTCTGAGGATGCCTGCCATAGATGTGAGTGAAACGTCAGAAGAGAATGCTTCTGGAACATGGCCATACAGTCCGGAAAACACACAACAACCCTAAGACTAAAAATCCTGTAATCTGGTGCCATTGAGGTTCAAGTGTTGTCAAACAGTATTAATTCTACAGTGTAGCTATACCCCAAGCCTGTTATAAATCTTTTTTGGCCTAAAAGCTGGGGTAGAAACACAAAAAAAATGGATGCTTTGCTCCCAATGTCATGTAATGTGGGAAATGTTTTTAGTTCAAAAAATTAAAAAGGAATACACAAGTGATGGACCACAAGGTAGCCAAAGCATCCCTCCCCAAATCTCTGCCACTAAGATATTTTGTTGAAAACTCCACTTCTTAACCTTCCAAATCCCAGAATGGTGCAGGGGGAGGTAGAAAGATTAGAAAGCAAATAATAGGACTCGGAGCAATTCATTCATATTACAGGAAAGGAGATTCCTCTTGAACATTAGGAAGAACTTTCTGACTGTAAGAAGAGCTGTTATCAGTGGAACTCTCTGCCTCAGAGTCTGGTGGAAGCTCCTTCTTTGGAAGCTTTGAAACAGAGGTTAGATGGCCATCTGTCATGGATGCTTTGATTGTGCTTTTTCTGCATGTCAGGGGGTTAGACTAGATGGCCCACTATTCTATGATTCTACCTACTCAAGACGTAGACAAAGACCGATTTTTCGAAAGTCGCAGGTGGATTCCCGAAGCTCAGCACTTCGCAGGTGTACAGTCCAGTCTCCTTCGGCCGCATCTGCAAGATGGTTAGCGAGGCATTCCCTGTGCTGTTGACCACTTGGATTCGGCCCTGAAATTCGGCAGAAGTGTATGGCTGGCCGTCCCTGGAATAATAAATCTGCAGCACAAAACGTGAGCTTAATCAGAATATATATATATATATATATATATATATATATATATATATATATACACACACACACACACACACACACACACACACACACACACACACATACATACACACACACACACACACCAAACACACACCCGACATGGCCAACTATGCATACAGGCAGGGTTTGGGAGTGATTAACCTTGGCTCCAGGAGTTGTAGTTCACCTTATCCAGAGAGCACTGAACCCAGCCGACATGGGATCTGGACCAAACATGGCTCACAGACCCAACACGGCCAACTGTGTATACAGGTGCACAAGGGTTTGGGATGATTGTCTTGGCTCTGGAAGTTGTAGTTCACCCTTATCCAGAGAGCACTGAACCCAGCTAAAGCACCCAATATGGCCAACTGTGCATACAGGGAGGAGTAGGGGGTGATTGCCCTGGGAATCTGGGAGTTGTAGTTCTCTCTTCTCCAGAGAGCACTAAACTCGGCCGACGATGGATCTGGACCAAACTTGGCACAAAGTCCCAACATGGCCAAGTGCAAACACTGTCAAGGTTTGGAAATGATTGCCTTGAGAATCTGGGAGCTGTAGTTCACCTTTATCTAGAGAGCACTGAACCCAGCCAATGACGGATCTGGCCCAAACTTAGGTGATATTAACTAACATCCCAAAACAAACAATGCCTTTCTCAAATAATCCGGGCACCGCCGGGTCCTCAAGCTAGTGTAGTTGATTGGTTTGTCCCACAAAGGCTCATCTGTGGCTTGATGGATCTGGACCAGACTTGGCACATAGACCCTTCATGATCTAACTTAAAATAATTGAGGGGTTTGAACTAAAAGAACCATCCCTTTCAGCCTCAGAGCAGAGGGAAAGAAAAGGAGCAAAGCTGGGTATATATGCAAGTTCTTTTATAAGTCCTATATTGCTATATCAACTTGCTACAAAAAGAGACACTTTGGCCCCATCTACATCGCCATATAAAATCTAGATTATCTGCTTTGAACTGGATTATAAAGCAGTGTCGATCCAGCCTGAAATGCTTTAGAAATGTACTTTTAGTTTTAAATACATATCAATCCTTCCCTTGAGACAAAAATATAATCGTATTTACTTTACGGAGCAGCTCGGTTGTATACGTGTAATAAAAAAGGAGGGCTCATGAAACTGAACGTTAGGGTTGACTAACGCTTTAATCAATTTTATCTCATGGTTTCTGTTGACCCAAAAGCAGGCTACACCCAAACGCTATCAAAGGACTTTTGGTTAAAAAAAAAATCCTGTGAGAACATACTACAAGTCGCTTCTGGTGTGAGAGAATTGGCTGTCTACAGAGAGGTGGCCCAGGGGATGCCCGGATGTGTTACCATCCTGCTGGGAGTCTTCTCTCATGTCCCTGCAAGCTAGAGCTGACAGATGAGAGTTCACCCCATGTCGTGGATTTTAACTGCCAACCTTCAGGTCAGCAGTTTAGCCGGCACAAGGGTTTAACCCATTCTGCCACTGCGGCTCCCAGGACAATTGGTTAATACATGTAAGCATGCGCACACAACTTAAAATGAAGTTGTACAACTCCACTATATTTCCAGGCAGCCGAGTACTATACTGTCAAGTTGTGACAACGTATCTCCCCGTTTGGAGCAGTTTTAAGTACTTTCCAAAGAGCAAGGACTTTAATAATACTTTAGAAAATACTGTAATACTTAAGAAAATATATATGATCCACTTCCTTATGCGAAGTGTTTGACTTTGGCCTGCAAAACATTTTCAGTCCAGCCTGAAAGTGTTCTGAATTACAGAATGCAAAGTGATCTGTTTTTTAAACTTTAACAGGAATAAATATATAATTTGGGTGCTTCTGCATTGAAGATTTAAGGCAGCTTGATACCGAACCCTAGGATTTGTAGTTTGGTGAGGCTCCAGCACTCTTGGGCAGAGAAGTCTAAAGATTTAGTAAAACTACAATTCCCAAATGGAGCCTCCGGTGGCTCAGTGGGTTAAACCCTTGTGCTGGCAGGACTGCTGGTCGAAAGGTTGCCGGTTCGAATCCAGGGAGAGCGCGGATGAGCTCCCTCTGTCAGCTCTAACTTCCCATGCAGGGACATGAGAGAAGCTTCCCACAAGGATGGTAAAAATATCAAAACATCTGGGCGTCCCCTGGGCAACATCCTTGCAGACGGCCCATTCTCTCACACTAGAAGTGACTTGCAGTTTCTCAAGTCGCTCCTGACACGAAAAAACAAACAAATTCCCAAATTCCATAGCATTGAGTCATGGCAGCTAATTCGGTGTCAAACTACATTAATTCTAGATTTGATTTTGCGAAATGGAGTTCCTGGCAGATACAAAATGACCCCTGGAAATGAAAGCAAAAGAGTTATGGTATCCTTTCTTTTTTGGTAGTTGAGGTGTTCTTACCTTGTTTTTCCAGCTACACCTTCCCCGTGCGTCTGTCATGTACACCATCTTTTGACAATGACCAGCGGATGGGTCAGTCACAGAGGGGCACGGGGACTGCTGCGTTTGACAGAAATGCGCCCGTCTAAGCGGTCAGTGAGACTTTGATACTCAGTTGTACATCACACAGAGCACTCTTGGGGCTGGAGCCATTCTCAAGCCATCCTCAATGGGATATTTAGCTGAGATGCACTTAATGAGGGTTCGATTTCCAGATCGAGTCTCGATACACAAGACTTTGCATGTTTATTTCACAAAAGAGTCTGCAAGTCTCTAAATCTATGGCCCCAGCTACACTGACCAGATAATTAATGCAGTTTACGGGCATTGAAATGCATTCTAGGAGTCTACACTGACCATATAATATAATGCAGTTTAAAAGCATTAAAATGCATTATATGACTCTACACTGATCAGATAATATAATGTAGTTTAAGGGCATTGCAATGCATTATATGAATCTGTACGGATTGTGATGTATTTTCAAACTCCATTGTATGGCAGTGTATTTATTATTTATTTATTAGCAACATTTATATCCCGCCCTTCTCACCCCAAAGGGGACTCAGGGTGGCTTACAAGTTATATGTACATACAATATAGTATATTATTAGCATAGCACAATATTAGCATTATATTACTATATTGTACTATTCCACCACACTGCAATATTATTAGTAATATTACATGTAATGTATAATATATCATTATAATTATGTATTGTGATTATTATATTGTATTACATTATAATATTATTATCAATATTATATGTATATACAATATATTATATTATTAGTATAGCATAATAATATATTATATTGTAGTGTAGATGGGGCCTATGAAATCTTGAGTGTCACAGGAGTGTTGTAGAACGCTATGGGTAGAAGTATGGAATTTTGATGCCACTTGAACTGCCCTGGCACAATGCAATTTTGGAAGAATAACCTTTAGGAAAGAATCCTAAACTAACTGTATCAAACTGTAAGTAATTAGTCAGTTATGAAAAACAAACAAACAGGGCAACAGCAACATAACAAGTCTCCTTACTATTTCGGGATTAGTCATTCCGGACTTGTGGAAGGTCCACTGAATGAATGAATTGGATACGGAGACCTGCGTTGGATAGATGCAGGGGATGGTGATGTTTCCGCCAACGGTTGTGTTCATGGACCTCTGCGATGGTGTGATGACTGCGCAACTCGCAGGACCTATGGAGGATAAGCCAAGCTTTCTGATTTATTTTGCACTTTCCAATTGCTAAAATAAATATCACACAATCGCTGTGAGTTTTCTGGGCTGTATGGCCATGTTCCAGAAGCATTCTCTCCTGATGTTTCGCCCACATCTATGGTAGGCATCCTAAGAGGTTGTAAGATCTTTGGGGTTTCTATATCTATTGAATAATGTCCAGGGTGGAAGAAAGAACTCTTGTCTGTTTGAGGCAAGTGTGAATGTTGCAACTGGCAGGCTTGATTAGTATTGAATGGCCTCACAGCTCCAAAGCCTGGCTGCTCCCTGCCTGGGGGAATCCTTTGTAAAAATTATTTGTAAAAATGCAGGAAATTCTAGGTTTATGGAAATCATCTGATTTGATAGCACACCTCCTCTGTTTTTGTTCTGCCCCCCAAATATACTGTTCTTACTTACTACCTTCCAAAAAATAAAATGGGAAGGGAAAGAAAGAAAGAATCCTTATTTCATTTTGACTCACTTTGCATTTCAATCAAGTGGTAAGAGCAGGAAATAGTTATAAGAAGAAATAGCATAATAATAATCTCTATATAAAAAATGTAATG
This sequence comes from Anolis carolinensis, assembly GCF_035594765.1. Classification (NCBI taxonomy): domain Eukaryota; kingdom Metazoa; phylum Chordata; class Lepidosauria; order Squamata; family Anolidae; genus Anolis; species Anolis carolinensis. The sequence goes on along the minus strand of NW_026943823.1, from coordinate 12,916,412 downwards.
TGCATAATTAGGACTGAGTTAACAAAACCACTGGGCCAAATCACACCAAATTTGGCCACAATACTCCTTTTCAAGAAGCGACCTTGCAGCTTCAAAGCCTGGCTGCTTCATACCTAGAGGATTCCATTGTTACCCAACTTGAATACCATTGAATAACCTTGCAGCTTCAAAGCCTGGCTGCTTCAAAGCCTGCTAGGGGGCTCCACTGTTGGTCAACTTGAATACCATTGAATAGCCTTGCAGCTTCAAAGCTTGGTTGCTTCATACCTAGGGGAATCCTCTCTAGGCCACCTTGAATGCTACGAAGAAAACTCCACTTAGGACTACGCCAGAGCAATGCTGGCCAGGCACAGCTAATAATAATAATAATAATAATAATACCTCAAGTACCACCTCCCAGCGGTAAAGAATTGGTGGGATCACAAACCTGCAAAAGTATTGGAAAATGAACCTGCAAAGATACTGTGGGACTTCCAAATCCAGACTGACAAAGTTCTGGAACACAACACACCAGACATCACAGTTGTGGAAAAGAAAAAGGTTTGGATCATTGATGTTGCCATCCCAGGTGACAGTCTCATTGACGAAAAACAACAGGAAAATCTCGGCTGCTATCAGGACCTCAAGATTGAACTTCAAAGACTCTGGCAGAAACCAGTGCAGGTGGTCCCGGTGGTGATCGGCACATTGGGTGCCGTCGCAAAAGATCTCAGCCGGCATTTAGAAAAATAGACATTGACAAAATCTGCCAACTGCAAATGGTCACCCGACTGGGATCTGCATGCATCATCTGAAAATACATCACACAGTCCTAGACACTTGGGAAGTGTTCAACTTGTGATTTTGTGAAACGAAATCCAGCATATCTATCTTGTTTGCTGTGTCATACAATAATAAAATAATAATAATAATAATAATAATAATAATAATAATAATAATAATAAGAAGTGAGTCTTACCTGTAATGGCTGCCAGAATGGCAAATATGTTCAACACGGTGGCTTCCATTCTCAGAGGACGCAGTTGCATGCAAAGGCAAAACCCAACTGAGGTTTCAAAAAAATATGGCCCTTGTTTGACTTATCAGGAGAGCAAAAGCAAGTCAACAGAGCGTTTTTTTTCCCTCCTCTACTTTTATCAGATTGCTGTTACTGTTCCAGGGAAGCTGGGTGATTTCTTTGGTCGAAATCTCATTGCGGGGTGTGGTCCTGTTGAAATATTTGCTAATAACAAGCCTCATAATTCAGGCCAGATCGTACCACCATTATTCACATTCGTGTAATTTGTATTTCAGTTGAAACACAAGCGTCCGATCAATGACTGTACCCAATATACATCTTATATTTTAACATTGATGTACACCCAGGTCCCATCTACACTACAAGGGGCCGCGGTGGCGCAGTGGGTTAAACCATTGTGCCGGCTCAACTGCTGACCTGAAGACTGATGGTTCAAATCTGTGAGACAAAGTGAGCTCCCATCTGTCAGCCCTAGCTTCCCATGCAGGGACATGAGAGAAGCCTCCCAGCAGGATGGTAACACATCAGGGCGTCCCCTGTGCAACATCTCTGTAGACAGCCAATTCTCTCACACCAGAAGTGACTGACACGATTAAAAAACTACGCCAAATAATGTTTAATTCCACTAAATTGCATTATATGAGTCTACACTGGCCATATAATGCAGTTTCAAAAGCAGTGTAGGAGTTGTGTTGCACCCAAAAGCACCCAGGAGTTGTGTTGGCCAATACAGTTTTGAGTGTAGGACTAATACTTTGGGAAGCTCAGGGTTCGAATCTCCCTCGAGCACGGAAACCCATTGATTGCCCTTGGGGTGCTTCTACACAGGGGAATTAATGCAGTTTGATGTCACTTGAACTGCCTTGGTTCAATGCCTTGGAATTGTGGAAGCTGTAGTTTGGGGAGGCCCTAGCATTCTTTTGTCAGAGGAGACTAAAGAACGTGTCAAGCGGTGCCAAACCGCATTCATTCTACAGTGTAGATGTGCCCTTGATTAGATTCTACCCTCTGTATATTCAGTTACTATTATGTCCAGGTTTTTTATTCTGTTGATGTGTTTTATGTTGTTTTATATTGTTACAATGTTTTAATCTATGGATCTGTGTTTTTAACCTATGTTGTTGTTGGGCTTGTTCTCATGTGAGCCACCCCGAGTCCCTTCGGAGAGATGTGGGATACAAAAATAAAGTTGTTGTTGTTATTATTATTATTATTATTCCACCTCCTGCTCTCTGCTCAGTCATAGTCCTTGGGCAAGCCTCAGAGGAAGGCAATGGCAAACCTCTTGCCAAGAAAACCATTAAATCAGGTCTCTAAAGACTGGAAACAACTTGAAGGCACTGAGGAGGCCAACATCCCATCTTCCCGCTCTTCTCCTTCCTGCTGAGTACAAACTTTCTTTTGCATCTTGAAGCTATTGAAATATGCTGAAGATGAAAGAGGAGGAAAAAAATAATCCAGGACATTTTGAAAGCAGCTGAAGAAGTGGGATGACAGAGGACTAACTTCCAAATAGGGGCTTTAGGATCCTGTGAACCAAAGAGAGGGCAACTGTCCTTAAAAAATAGTTCCATATAGAGTTATTTTCCAAAAGGGAGACCTCTCCCTTTCCAGCTTTTTGTCTTAGTTCTAGTTTTCCATCGGGAACACAGAGAACTTGCAGTGGGTGGCATGGAAACCCTTATCTTGAGATAGGATGGAGAATGGAAAGGCCCAGTGCCAGGCACTGCTTTGTGAGCAGACGGCGTGAGTCAACAACAAGCAAACGGAAAAGCCTGGCGAGAAGAGCACCGAGAGACCGAATGCAAATACTGGAAGAATTACTCCGTCTGAGTTTTCTCTTATGGGAAAACAGTGGGACGTACAGGAGTCTTAAGGAGGTTTATAGTCATCCTTTTGTTGCACATATAGCTCTATATTTTCCCAGAGTACATCCACACTGCGTAAGGCAGGCATGGGCAAACTTTGGCCCTCCAGGTGTTTTGGACTTCAACTCCCACAATTTCTGCAAGGCGAAGGAAAGGAGAAGACATCCTAATACTTGGCCTTGGGCAACAACCGATCCTGGAATGCATCTGCATTGTAGAATTAATGCCATGTGACACCACTTTAACTTCCATGCCTCAATACTATGGAATCCCGGGAGTTCTAGTTTAGTGAGACACCAAGAAGATGTCTGTAAAGCTGCAACTCACAGGATTTCATAGCATGGAGTTAAAGTGGTGTCAAACTACATTCATGCTACAGTGTGAACACACCCTAAGTGTAATTACATGAATCGATGGAGTTTACCGCCCACCATGTGACGGAGATTTAAAATGCCAGGAGGAAGAGGTCATGGCAGAGGGGCGAAGGGGCAGCCCAGACAGAAATAGTTGTGTCCCTGAGTAGGAGTTGTCCATGAATGGCCCTTTCAGCCTGGCTGGGGCTGGGGCTGGGGCTGACTCAGAGTCGGCTCACAGGGCGTTTCTCTCGTCTTGACGGCCTTTCCCCATTTTCCTTCCTATCTTTAGATAAGGGCCAGCAAGTATGTAAAGGGCCATTGTTGGCACGACCCGAGAAAACGCACTCAGGACAAGGAATATAGCAGCAGAGGCATAAATCATGGTAGGAAGGAGAACAAATCCTGAATTTGAGAGGGTTCCCCCATTCATTTTCCTCTCTTTTTCTTGGATACGTTCCTCAAAATCTCTCAGTCAGGCCCAATGACATAAAATATATAAGTCACCCTTTTGGAGAAGCCATGGACACCACATTTGAAAAATGGGTTTCTCAAGGACAGATGAATCCTAGGGTGCATCTACACCAGTGATGGCCAACCTATGACATGCATGTCAGCACTGACACGCCTAGCCATTTTTGCTGACACACTGCTGCATGCAGATTGATTGGATGACTATGTCTTTTGTGGCCAAATTTGGTGTGATTTGGTCCAGTGGTTTTGTTGTTTACTCCATGGGAATTATGCACATTGCATATATATATATATATATATATAGAATATATATATAGAATATATATATATATATATATATATATATATATATATATTCTATATATATATATATATATATATATATATATATATATATATATAGAATATATATATATATATATATATATTCTATTATTATTGTAGTATATTATCATATTATTACTATTATGTTATTTTTATATTATTCATTATTCATGGCTAAATTGAAACTAGAATAGAGAGAAATCAGCATGGAAACTGCAAGAGGTACCATAGATTGTTGTACATGGAAATAATGGTAGTAAATAGTTTTTGATTTATTGAATACAGTTATATATTACAATTATATATTTTTGTTATTTAAACTATACATATTACGAAATTATGGTTTTTTTCTTGAAGTGACACACCACCCAAGTCATGCTAGGTTTTTTGGTGAATTTTGACACACCAAGTACAAAAGGTTGCCCATCATTGATCTACACTGTAGAATTAATGCAATTTGATACCAGTTGAACTGTCATGGCTCAATGCTAGGGAATCCTGAGAGTTGCAATTGTACAAGGTATTTATCTTTATCCTTCTCTGACTAATAGTGAAAACTACAACTCTCAGGATTCCATTGGGATCAAATGGCAGTGAGAATGCAAAAGAACCTGACTGTTATTCCGGATCAACAAACTTCACAGACAACCGGTATCATTTTGGAGAAACAATTGACATATTGGAATCTATTGGAATTTGGAAAAAACTAGCCTTTGGACAACGCCTCCCAGTATCTCCCAGTCTACATAATCATTGGCCATGATGGTGAGCGGATTCTGGGAGGTATAGTCCCCCAAAGAACACTTTTATGAAAGTTGTGACTCAATCCATCAGTGGAGATGTCCCAAGTCATTTCTATATACTACCGCTAGATGGAAGCATAATTATTGATGTTTGTATAGGATGCTGATCATTGATTATATTCAGGTACATTGCCTTTCTCTACTTTATTTCAGCACTAGCTTGGATCCCCGGCATTGCCCAGGTTTTTTGAAATAGTTAATGTTTTAATTGGAACAAATGCATACAACTGACACCATGCCAGGTTAACCCCAAGAAACTCCATCGGTATTTTAAGTTTGTTATGTTGGGTGTCCACCTAGCACCCATATAATTGTGTCTATTAGCCATAAACATAAATCACATGCAAACTCAAAATATAGGTAGAAATATTTCTACCTATATTTTGAAAAAGAGGCCATCTGCTCTCAAAAACTACTGGTATTATTACCTTTACTTTTCTCTCCCATAGGCATGGCAAAGAAAAGCAATTGTTATGCTTCAACCGCTATAAGTCTCCTTTGAGAGAGAAAATGCTATTGTTATTATTATTGTAATTATTATAATTATTTATTATTTACGTGTCTTGCTTGCCTTACAAGGAATCTCTGCCTTCAGAATAGAGCCAAAATCAGAAAAAAACAACAGTGACAAATTTGCCCTTTCCTTTCCTTGCAGTCCTTCCATCTGTGGGCATAATGCGAAATCTGTCTCGCACCGTAACTAATTACATCTGTACATCTCCCCCTCCAATCTGTTGAAAAACTGTTGCAAACGGTCTTTGCAATTTTCAGGACATATGCACATTGGCAAGTTTCCTCCCTTTTGCTCAGCTTTCAGACCAGGTTTTGGAGAATCCAAAATGACTTTGGAGAATGAATGCAATTTGATATCACTTGAACTTCTACAGGGTCCTGGGAGTTGTAGTTTGGGGAAGCACTATCACTTTTGGGCAGAGAGAACAATAAAGACCATTTAAAACAACCTTTCTTGAGAATCCATAGCAATGAGCCACAACAGTTAAAGTGGTGTCAGACTGCATTAATTCTACTGTCTAGAATGAACTCCATCTCTTTCCCACCTGTTTACCATTCTTCCTGTGTGCTTTTTCTGTCCTGACAAGCCTTGATTCCCCCTTGTTTTATTTTGACACATCCTTTTGTGTTTTCCTTTTATTGCAACTCAGAGCTGAAGCAGAATACGAAGGGAAATCTTTATGGTTAGCCTATTTTCCTCCTCAGCAGTGGGATTGCCCTAGAAATATGTGCAAAGCAGTCAGGACTTGCAAATCGAGCCAATGTTTACTTTGCAATGCATGGTTCAAAAGCAAAACACGTTAAATGCAAGATCTGTAGGAGGGGGAAATCATGTGGTATGACAAACCACTTGTGGATCACAGAACATATGATAAATTTTACAATCCAGTGTGAACTTTAGGGTGTTTTTTCGCCCTCCTCTGTTACCGTATGCCCTTGTTCTCCTTTAAATTCATATGATGGGCTTAAATTCATAATATGCCCACCTGCTTTAAGGACACAAGACTACCATAAAAGTAGGGAAACCATAAATGTAGCATATGCAAGAGAACACCTAGGTCTAGGTCCTCAGGAGAAACTCTGGACACATCTATGCTGCCATATAATGCAGTTTGAAACAGCAGAATGTAGTCAGTGCTGTAGAATTTTTTTTCCATGTCAGGAGCGACTTGAGAAACTGCAAGTCGCTTCTGGTGCAAGAGAATTGGCTGTCTGCAAGGACATTGTCCAAGGGATGCCCAGATGTGTTACCATGTCCCTGAATGGGAAGCTGGAGCTGACTGACGGGAGCTCACCCCGCTCCCCAGATTCAAACTTCTGATCTTTCTGTCAGCAGACCTGCTATATTATCTGCTTTGAACTGGATTACATGAGTCTACACTGGCAAAAAATCCAGTTCAAAGCAGATAATCTGGATTTTATATGGCAGTGTAGAAGGGGCCTGGGGTTTTACTCTTCCAAATTGACCTGCGGCCCTACCTAGTGGTTATCTCCTGATGCCTACAAGTCATCATTGCCAAAAGGTGAAGGGCCTTGTCAAACTACAAGTCCTGGGATTCCACAGCATTGAGCCCGGGGCAGTTAAAAGTGGTGTGCTAATGCTTTCATTCTGCAGTGTAGATTCACGCCTGAAATGCTGCAAATGGGTGCAAAGGAGGAGGGATTCTTCTCTGACAAAACCGGCACCATTCTCTTTTCCATTCCACAAAGTACACAGAGCCAGCGCAGGGACAAAAGGACCATCCCAAACTTCTCCCTTTCTTTCTCTTTCCATTTCCTTAGGAATAAGAATATTCCATCCGCAGGAGCCGTGGGTGTCAGAGACAGCTGGAACATGTATCGCATAGGAGAAGAGTGTCTCTCTGTGTGCCGTTCCTGTCGCTCCTTCATCCCCCTTTCCCTTCCAAATATAGCCCAGCCTTGTCCTTCCGGCTGCAAGAACATGGCAGCGGCACATAAACACAAAGACATGGGGCACATGGCGGAGGGCCTGAGCACTTTGGATGCATCTACACTGCAGAATTAATGCAGTTTGGTACCGCTTGAACTGCCATGGCTATGGTGGCAGGTTTGAAGGACAAGCTGTGAGCATTGCCACTTCATGCATCTGGTTTAAGGGCATCACACGTCTCCCGGATTGGCCTCTACACTGCAGAATGAATGCAGTTTGGCATCACTTGTAATATTGCCCTGGCTCAATGCTATAGTATTCTGGAAGTTGTAGTTTGGTGCAGTACCAGAGGCTAAAAACCTTGTAAAACTACAGTTCCGTGATTCCAAAGCATTAAGCCATCTTAGTCCAAACTGCTTTCATCCTACAGTATAGACACACACTGAGGTTGGGAAAATGTATCATATTTTCTGCTCCAGTTGAATTTGCATCTGTGCATAGTCTATGGAAATCTTATGCAAATCTTATGTTTTCTGTCTTTCTTTCTCTTATTTCCTCTTGTTTGTCCCCCTTTTTGCATTTAATTTCTCTTTGAGCTTCCTGTTTTCAATCTCCAAACCTGCTACTCCCCATCTGACAGATGGTGCGTCTGCACTAGGGAATGAATGCAGTTTGACTGCCATGGCTCAGTGCTTTGGGATCCAGAGAGTTGTAGTTTTCAAAGGTCTTTCTCTTTCTCTGTCCAAGAGCGCAAACTACAGACTCCAAGATTCCATCGTATCGAGCCACAGCAGTTAAAGTAGTGTCAAACTGCAGTGTAGATGCACACATAACAATGCCTATATGCACTTCTGGTATGTTAGGTCAGATGGGAATTGTAGTTTGCTCATGCCTGAAAGGCTGACCATAGGTATGATGATATCAAGGCACAGATTCCCTCACTACTGGTGGCATGGCTTGGGGCTGGTGGGAACTGCAGTTCACCAAGACCCATAGCACTCACTGTGAATCCCACAGGCATCCCATTGAATCAGTGGGATTTTATCGATATGCACAGGTAAATCAGTGAATGGGCTCCCAAATGAGTCCACCTTCCAGCTGTGGTTGGACTACAACTCCCATCACTCCTGGGAGCTGCAGTCCAGACATCTCTTAGGAGGAAAGGGATATCCCATATGGCTCCCGTGTCGACCCAAAATGTGGGGGATGCTGGCAGTTGCAGTCCAGGCACCTTTTAGGAAGGGAAAAGGGGAAATAATGATAATAATAATATTGCACAGGATTCCCACAGGGGATGCTGGGAGTTGCAGTCCAGGCAGGAAAGGGGGTATAATGATGGTGGTGGTGGTGGTAGTGATGATGATGATACTGCACAGGACTCCTGCTTCCATCAGTTTCAGTGCGGGGTGCTGGGAGTTGCAGTCCAGACACCTCTTGGGGCAGGAAAGAGGGTATGATGACGATGACGATGATGATGATAGTGCACAGGACTCCCACTCCCATCCATTTCAGTGTGTGTGGGGATGCTGGGAGTTGCAGTCCAGGCACCTTTTAAAGGCAGGAAAGGGGGTATAATGATTATGATGATGATGATGATGATGATGATAGTGCACAGGACTCCCACTCCCATCTCTTTCAGTGTGTGTGGGGATGCTGGGAGTTGCAGTCCAGGGGTGGATAGGGCTGCTCCACGGGGCTTTTACAATTCCCATCTCTTTCCGCAAATGGCAATTACTGCAAATCCCATCCTCCGCAATTGCAGCAGCAGCAAAAGAAGAAGGAAGGAGAAGGGGGGGCGGGGGGGCGGGGACGGCGCGGAGTGGGAGGGGAGGCGGGCCCCGCCCGCGTGGGCTGTGCGCGCTGCGTGTCGGCGGGCGCGCGAGTGTGCGAGCGGGCGAGCGTGTGGATGGGAGCGCGGAGAGGGTCCGCCCGCCTCTCCCTCCGGAGGAGAAGGCTGGCCTCGTGAGCGGAGCCCACCCTCGGAGCGGAGCCCACGGCAGGAGAGGGGCTCTCGGGTGGGGCGCCCAAGATGAGCGGCGGGCACGTCGTCTGCACCGGGTGGCTCATCAAGTCCCCCCCGGAGAAGAAGCTCAAGAGATACGTGAGTGCGCGCCGACACGCGTCTGGGACCCCCGCCCCGAACGGAAAGACCCTCTCTCTTGTCTATTCGACGCATCCCATGGATAGAGAGATACATCTAATAGATACAAGATGTATCTATCTATCGACTTCTTTCCTTTCCTCCCGTATTGTCGGAGCCTTTTGCGCTATGGATTCGCTTCTCTTTACAGTTCTGGACACGCGTGGCATTTATGCAAGCCTTATTAGCGTTATTAGGGGGAATAACAATGCTAATAAGGCTTTTAGGGGTGCCATTATTCAAGCCTTGCTAGCATTATTATTCTTAGCATCTACAGTTTCCTTACAGTATTATCATCATCAGTGCATTGATTAATACAGTCGAATCTCACTTATCCAAACCTCGCTTATCCAAGCCTCTGGATAATCCAAGCCATTTTTGTAGTCAATGTTTTCAATATATCGTGATATTTTGGTGCTAAATTCATAAATACAGTAATTACAACATAACATTACTGTCCATTGAACTACTTTTTCTGTCAAATTTGTTGTATAACATGAAGTTTTGGTGCTTAATTTGTAAAATCATAACCTAATTTGATGTTTAATAGGCTTTTCCTTAATCCCTCCTTATTATCCAAGATATTCACTTATACAAGCTTCTGCAGGCCCATTTAGCTTGGAGAACTGAGACTCTACTGTAATAATAATAATAATGATAATAAAGGTAAAGGTTTTCCCCTAACATTAAGTCCAGTTGTGACCAACTCTGGGGGTTGGTGCTCATCTCCATTTCTAAGCCCAAGAGCCGGTGTTGTCCGAAGACACCTCCAAGGTCATGTGGTCGGCATGATTGCATGGAGCGCCGTTACCTTCCCACCAGAGCAGTACCTATTGATCTACTCACACTGGCATGTTTTCAAACTGCTAGGTTGGCAGGAGCTGGGGCTAACAGCAGGCACTCACTCCGCTCCCGGGATTTGAACCTGGGACCTTTCGGTCTGCAAGTTCAGCAGCTCAGCACTTTAACACACTTCGCCACCATAATAATAAGTTTATTTATATCCCGCCTCCATCTCCCCGAAGGGGACTCGGGGCGGCTTACAGCAAAATCAAATTCAAAGCAATGATAAAATATGAAACATCAAAGAACAATAATAAAACCAATAACAAAATATCCACATTATGAACATCACAGCATTTATTTCTAGTAGCATCACAATATTAGTATTATTAATCCCGTATTAGCATTGACAGCATTACCATCCTCTGCAGCAGCAGCAGCATGGTATTTATTATTGGCATCGCCACATAATTATTATTATTAGCATTAGTATTATTATTATTAGCAGTATTGTTATTAATGCTCACATTAATTGATATTATTGATAACATTGACACTATGCAGAATCAGCATCATAGTATTTATTAGCATCAGAACATTGTTATTATTATTAGCATCAGAGAATTAGTATTATTATTAACAGTAGTATTATCAACAGTATTAATATTACTAACATTGACAGTATCACCATCAGCTGCAGCATCAGCATCATAGTATTGATTATTAGCATCACAGTATTATTATTGTTACTATTAGCATCAGGGAATTAGTATTATTATTAGAAGTAGCATTATCAACAGTAGTAATATTAATAACATTGACAGTATCACCAGCTGCAGTGTCAGCATCATAGTATTGATTATTAGCATCACAGTATTATTGTTATTATTATTAGCATCAGGGAATTAGTATTATTATTAGCAGTATTGTTATCAATACTCACAGTAATTGATATTATTAATGATATTGACACTGCAGCATCAGCATCATAGTATTTATTATTAGCATCAGAACATTGTTATTATTATCATCAGCGAATTAGTATTATTATTAGCAGTATTATTATTAGTGACATTGACAGTCTCACTGTCAGCTGAAGCATCAGCATCAGAGCTTTATTATTATTAGCATCAACAAATTAGTATTATTATTAGCAATATTAGTAACAGTACAGTAGAGTCTCACTTATCCAACACTCGCTTATCCAATGTTCTGGATTATCCAAGGCATTTTTGTAGTCAATGTTTTCAATACATCGTGATATTTTGGTGCTAAATTAATAAATACAGTAATTACTAAACAGCATTACTGTGTATTGAACCACCTTTTCTGTAAAATTTGTTGTATAACATGATGTTTTGGTGCTTAATTTGTAAAATCATAACCTAATTTGATGTTTAATAGGCTTTTCCTTAATCTCTCCTTATTATCCAACATATTCGCTTATCCAACATTCTGCCGGCCCGTTTACGTTGGATAAGCGAGACTCTACTGTATTAATATTAGTAACATTGACAGTGTCACTATCAGCATCTTAGTATTTATTATTAACATCATCACATTATTATTATTATTATTAGCATCAGCAGATTAGTATTATTATTAGTATTATTATCAACAGTATTAATATTATTAATAACATTGACAGTATCACCGTCAACTGTAGCGTCAACATGATAGTATTGATTATTAGCATCAGAACATTGTTATTATTATTAGCATCAGCAAATTAGCATTGGTATTAGCAGTGTTAATATTAACAATATTAATATTATTAGTGACATTGACAGTATCACCATAAACTGCAGCGTCAGCATCATAGTATTGATTATTAGCATCTGAGCATTATTATTATTAGCATCAGGGAATTGGTATTATTATTAGCAGTATTATTATCAACCATATTAATATTATTGGTAACATTGACAGTATCACCATTAGCTGCAGCATCCACTTCATAGTATTTATTATTAGCAACACAGCATTATTATTATTATCATGGTACAATTATTATCATATTCACAGTTATTTTGTCAACAGTAGCGCTATACTATTATCACAATATTATTATTGTTGTTGTTCACAGTATTATGTTTACTATCACCTCAGTGTTGTTATATTTTGTTACATCCCTCTTTCTCCCCAAAATTGGGAGTTTAAAGTAGCTCACAAAGCAAGGTAAATATTAAATTGGAATTGAATTGTTTACCTATAGAAACAATAATATATCTGAGCGAAAGGCTAAAGTACAATTTAAAAGGAGGTTCTTAAAAGTAGCGCAGCCATTCTCCAAATGGTCTGGGCTTCCAATCCACTATTATTATTGTTGTTGTTGTTGTTGTTGTTGTTATTTTGTTATTTTTCTGTGCCTTTAAGAGCCACATTGCAAACACTGGATGACTTTGCAAAGAAAGAACTTCTCCTGGGGGAGGAGGAGGAGGAGGAGGGGAAGCGGAGAGAGAAAAGCCACAACAACAAAGAAACTGAAAAACAAAAACCACAACCTTGAAAATATTGCATGTGTGTGAGGAAGGAGGGCAGGTCTGTGCACCCTAGGCAATGATACCGACCTGGCTGGAGACCTGGGACTTGTAGTTTCATAACACATTTCAACATATAGCGACCTTGGGCATTGCACCATGAGTTGAGTTCAGGGTTCGAACCCCATGGAGGCCCCTTGGGTGACCTTGGGCAGGTCACACTCTCTCAGCCTCAGAGGAAGGCAAAGCTCTTCTAAAGAAATCCTGCCAAGAAAAACCCTATTATAGGTTCGCCCTAAGTTGGAAACTACTTGAAGGCAACCAATTGCAAAATGTGCAGGATGCTGGGAGTTTTACTCTTCAATTCTGGGATTTGTCATCTTCGAACATACTTCAGATTCCAGAGTATGTTGTTTTGCAACACTTGGATTTGTTGTTTCCAAACATCCCCAAAATCCTGGGGTTTGTCCATTTGTAATTCTGGTAAGTGTTCTTTTATAACATAATCTCCAAGGATTTGTAGTTGTAGCCTTGGGATTTGTCACGATCCTGGGAGCTGTCATTTTGCGATCCTGGGATTTGTTGTTGAATGCCATACTAGGTCCTAGGATTTGTAGGTATTCAACCCAGGGACTTATCATTTTATAGCATACTCAGGAGGTGCTTGTTTTGCAGCTCTGGGACTTGCTGTCCAATACTTTTGATCCTGGGATTTGTAGTTTTGTAAACCTGGAATTTATCATTTCACTGCGTACCTGGGATCCTAGAATGTGTTGCTTTGGGACCTTGTTCATAGAATCATAGAATAGTAGAGTTGGAAGAGACCTCATGGGCCATCCAGTCCAACCCCCTGCCAAGAAGCAGGAAATCGCATTCAAAGCACCCCCGACAGATGGCCATCCAGCCTCTGCTTAAAAGCCTCCAAAGAAGGAGCCTCCACCACAGCCCGGGGCAGAGAGTTCCACTGCCGAACAGCCCTTCTCACAGTGAGGAAATTCTTCCTGATGTTCAGGTGGAATCTCCTTTCCTGTAGTTTGAAGCCATTGTTCCGCGTCCTAGTCTGCAGGGCAGCAGAAAACAAGCTTACTCCCTCCTCCCTATGACTTCCCTTCACGTATTTGTACATGGCTATCATGTCTCCTCTCAGCCTTCTCTTCTGCAGGCTAAACATGCCCAGCTCTTTAAGCCGCTCCTCATAGGGCTTGTTCTCCAGACCTTTGATCATTTTAGTTGCCCTCCTCTGGACGCTTTCCAGCTTGTCAACATCTCCCTTCAATTGCGGTGCCCAAAATTGGACACAGTATTCCAGGTGTGGTCTGACCAAGGCAGAATAGAGGGGGAGCAGGACTTCCCTGGATCTAGACACTATACTCCTATTTATGCAGGCCAAAATCCCGTTGGCTTTCTTAGCAGCTGCATCACATTGCTGGCACATGTTTAACTTGTTGTCCACAAGGACTCCAAGATCTTTTTCACATGTACTGCTGTCTAGCCAGGCATCGTCCCCCATTCTGTATCTTTGCATTCCATTTTTTCTGCCGAAGTGAAGTAGCTTGCATTTGTCCCTGCTGAACTTCATTTTGTTAGTTTCGGCCCATCTCTCTAGTCTGAGAGAGTCTGTTGTTTCTGGACATTCTCTTTCAGAGAGCTCTTTCAAGTGCGATAATCCAAGGGATGAAGAATCCAAACCTTCTCCTTGGTAAACTACAAATCCCAGGACTCTGGAGGTTGGCCCCATAGCCATAGGAGGCTCCCTGAATCCCATTTACCCAGAGTGACCAGTGGGGTCCCTAGCCTTAGGAGGGTGAAGCCACCGCCTCGCCCGGCAAGCTCAGGCAGGAGGACAGGCCTCCAGAGGTCAAAACCCTGCTAGCACTCAGGCCCAGCTGTTGTGTCTGGTGTTTTTCCAATGGCTTGTTTTGCTACACACACACACACACACACACACACACAGAGAGAGAGAACTGCATCTTTTGTGTGTCTGTTTGTGCCGGCATGAAAGCCAAACAAACACACTCCCTTTTAGGAGTGTTGCAGCAGAGCCCTGCTGTCCTTGGGGTTCGGATTTAGGGTGTATCACTGCAGAACGATTGCAGCGTGACACCACTTTTGCAACCCTGGAAGATGTCATTTGGTGAGGACCAGCACTCTTGGGCAGAGAAGGCTGAAGACCTTGTAAAACTCTAACTCCCGTGACTCCATAGCATTCCCCCACAGGAGTGAAAATGTGATCGAATGGTATCAATTCTACAGTGTAGAATTGCACCCAAAGACATAAAAGAGGGATTCTAGGAGAAGCATTTACACTGTAGGATGAATGCAGTTTAACATCACTTTTCCTGCCATGGCTCAACGCTAGAAAGTGTTGGGAATTTTATACGGTCTTCTCTGCTAAAGTGCTGATACCTCACCAAATTGCAATTCCTAGCATTACATTGTATTGACCCATAATAGTAAACATGGAGTCAAGTTGCATTCATTCTACAGTGTAGAGTCAGGCATCGGCAGACTTCGGCCCTCCAGGTGTTTTGGACTTCAACTCCCACAATTCCTAACAGACAGTAGACTGTTAGGAATTGGGAGAGTTGAAGCCCAAAACACTTGGAGGGCCAAAGTTTGCCCATGCCTGGTGTAGCTGCACCCTTAGGTATAGGTAAAGGTTTCCCCCTGACGTTAAATCTAGTTGTGTCTGACTCTGGGTTGGTGCCCATCTCCATTTCTAAGCTGAAGAGCTGGCATTGTCCGAAGACTCCTCCAAGGTCATGTGGCTGACATGACTGCATGGAGTGCCGTTGCCTTCCTGCCGGAGCAGTACCTATTGATCTACTCACCTTTACATGTTTTCAAACTGCTAGGTTGGCAGAAGTTGGAGCTGGCACTCCGTTCCCTGGATTCGAACCACCAACCTTTTGGTCAGCAAATTCAGCAGCTCATCAGTTTAACCCACTGTGCCACCAGGGGCTCAAGATGCACCCTTAGTACAACTACAACTCCCAGGATTCCATTAGCATTGAGCCATGTCAGTTAAGATCTCTGAATGTAACAGGGTTGCATGTTGTTGTTGTTGTTGTTGTTGTTGTTGTTGTTATGGTTTTGTTTCTTGACCGGGGATGCAAAACAACTTTAGTCACATTACATCATTCCAGTATCACCATCCCACTGAAATTATTTGGTGGTACACTAGAACTCCCTAACTTCAAAGTACCCCTCCTAGAATTCCATTGGAATGGCTTCATTGAGCTGGAATGGAGTAGTATGGGGTGAAAAAGAGCCCAAATGTCACAGAGATCCTTCGGAGCCCACTCCCACTGCCTGGCCAGTCCCTCCGGCATTGAAAACAATCCAAGGGCGCAGTGGTGCTATTCCGTGGGTGGCAGTGAGGCCGGCGGAGAGAGATGACCTTTCCTTTTGGCCTGGTGGAAACTTGTGCAATCCCTCCCACTCTGGTTCCCTTGGGTCTTGGCTCTCCTTGACAGCCCTTCCGCTGGCTTTGTCTTTTCTCGGAGCTGTTTTGCTGTTCTTTTCTTCCTCGTTGGTCCAGTCGAGCTTCCTCCAGAGGTGCTTCAGTCTACACTGAAGTATTAAGGCAGTTTAACACCCAACAACATCACTGCCATGGCTCAATGCTATGATAAAAAAGGTAAAGGTTTCCCCTGACGTTAAGTCCAGTCGTGACCGACTCTGGGGGTCTCTATTTCTAAGCCGAAGAGTCGCCGTTGTCCATAGACACCTCCAAGGTAATGTGGCCAGCATGACTGCATGGAGCGCCGTTACCTTCCCACCAGAGTGGTACCTATTGATCTACTCACATTGGCATGTTTTCGAACTGCTAGGTTGGCAGGAGCTGGGGTTAACAGCGGGCGCTCATTCTGCTCCCGGGATTTGAACCTGGGACCTTTTGGTCCGCAAGTTCAGCAGCTCACTGCGTTAATACACTGTGCCACCAGTGCTATGAACAAGGTCTTCATTCTACAAAGTAGATGCACCCAAGGCCGTGAGATTTGCAAGATGGACGTAATCATGGGTTGTTCAGGACAACGTTTGCGTGTGTTAAGAGCACAACTTTCGCCATCCTGTCCTAGCATTACTGCTGTATTGTTGACTCGTTGCATAAATCAGGGACACATCGCTGTTGTTACACGCTTTCAAGGTGTTTCTGGCCAATGACAGCCACGTCACACATTTGTTCAGAAGAGCTTTTACTCTCTCAGCCTTAGAGGAAGGCAAAGGTAAACCTCTCTGGATTTAATTGTGCCAAGAAAACCTGTCAATAGATATCATGGCATACTTGAAGTAATTATAATAATTGTGTTGTCAAAGGCTTTCATGGCCAGAATCACTGGGTTGCTGAGTTTTCCGGGCTATATGGCCATCTTCCAGAAGCATTCTCTCCTGATGTTTTGCCCACATCTATGGCAGGCATCCTCAGAGGTTGTGAGGTTTGTTGGAAACTAGGCAAGTGAGGTTTATATATCTGTGGAATGTCCTGGGTGGGAGAAAGAACTCTTGTCTGCCTGAGGCAAGTTTGAATGTTGCAATTGGCCACTTTGATTCGCATTGAATAGCCTTGCAGCTTCAAGGTCTGGCTGCTTCTTGCCTGGGGGAATCCTTTGTTGGGAGTTGTTCTCCCACCCTGGACATTATTCCCAGACATATAAATCCCATTTGCCTAGTTTCCAACAGACCTCACAACCTCTGAGGATGCCTGCCATAGATGTGGGCGAAACGTTAGGAGAGAATGCTTCTAGAACATGGCCATACAGCCCACAGCATCATATTATAATAATTGTATCTCATGAAAAAGATCCCAGGGAGAACTTTGAAACTCTAGGTCCCACACTTCCTGGCCAACCAGGCTGGTGGGGGACTAAAGGAATTGTAGTCCAACTGTAGCGGAACCTTTGTGCTACGGTCCTTGCGAGCGCAGTGGGAGGGATTGGAGACGGACAACTGGAGTATTTCCAAGAAAACAGTTTTATTGGCAAGTGGCCACTAGGGTTCCCCCTCGCACAAAATAGGTGCTTTCCCAGGGAGAACCCCCAGCGGCGGGCTGAGTAAATATTTATACACACTACAGGGTTCGGGTTATGCCCGCCCACAAGCAAATTCATTGGCTTAGAGTTGTGACGCTGCTTGACTTGCATCCAACCAGCGCTGACCAGCGGCCCGGGCGCACTCTTTCTGTGCCGTGTTCACAATCATTCAGAGCGCTTGCGTGCGCACGCGCAGTTTGTTTATCTTTAGCTTTCATTTCTTCAGAAACACATGATTTCCCAGAAACCACATGTTTCTGTGAGCTTATGCACCCGGGTCGCTAGCCGTCGCCATCTCTGCCCATATATGGCATTTCCTGGGGTTCTTTAACCTCCCGCCTCACTCCCCCATTTTCTTTTTGCGAAGCGCGTGTACAAAAGCTGAAGCAAAGCATTATGGTTCCATCCAATCCCGCTTGGCTTGGAGTATGGCTATCTTTTCTCCAGGTAAAGATTGTGTGACACACCTAGTACACATTTGCATCATTATTGGAGTGCAGCGCATAACTATGAGAACAATGAACAATCCTAAAATCCCTACCAACAATATGTCCTTCAACCATTCTACTGAGGGTAACCAGCTAGTCACCCAGGAGAAGGGAGACCAACCTTCTACCTCCTGGACATTATTGTAAATTAACTTTTGCAATGACTCGATGTCATCTTCAATAGTACTATTCAAGTTATGAAATTTCACTACACAACGCCCTCTAACCATGGCGCATAAACCCCCCCTGGCCGCCAGTAGGTAGTCAAGGGCCAGCTTATGCTGTAGGGCCATCTGGCTGATTTCTTCTACTTCAGACTGGATTTCCCGGAAAATTTTACCAGTGGCATTTATGGACTTTTCAAGACGGCAAGTCAGGCCCAGAACACTTCTACGATTTGCTTGAGCTACAATCCCTGGGTAAGCACCCAGGGTCAACAAGCCTGTGATCAGGCCTCCTCCTACACGGGAGGCTTCTGAACCTGACAGGGCCTTGTTAATAATGACCTCATCCGAACATTCTGGTCCTAGAGGGCCTGTTTGCACAATGTCCCGTTTCAGGCGCTGATGCCTTTTGTGTAAGACCCGGACTGGGAATGTCAAATAACCCACACCGACACACTGGTAGTTGCTGGGGTGATAATTTGTGGCCCATTTATCAAAGGAAAACCATAGATTTGGATCCCTAATTTGCCATAACGGACAGAGGCTTTGACCTAGGCTCAGTTGGGTTAATTGTTGCAGTATGTTCATATAAGATTTTAGGCCCTCAATAGAATCATTCACACTAAATGTGGGATAATCTGGATACATGCTAGCCCACTCGGTTGCGGTTAGATTTAATCGTGAGACATAAGATGTATTAAATCGTCCATGTAGATAGAACCGGTCTCGACAATGGGAGTAATTGCCTAATCGGGAAAAGAATGCCTGCCTAGTTCCCCAGTGTCTCCACTTAGAATTCCATATTCCCGATCCTCCACAACAGAAGCACAAACCCCTGGTGGAGGTATGGTATCTAAGCCGTCGAAACCGAGTTTGATTTATTTCTTGCGGTATGCTAGAAAACACGGTAGGTGGACCCTCCTGAGCCTTGGACAATCCCTCCAACATAATCTGTGGTTCATCAATTAAATCGGGAAGAAATGAAAAATCTCCTATGGTGAGGGGGTGTTCATATATTAATGCTACCTCTTTCCCGTGCTGCTCAAACATATAATTGGCATGTCTTTTTATCCAATTGGCACGTACCCCGTTCAAAAAGGAAACAAAACTTAACACAAACAATATACCAAACACAGTATGCTTTCCTCCCCTCCTCATAACTTGTCTCCCACTTTTTCCTCTCAAAATGTCTAGCCACCATCTCCCGGAGAGCGCCTTTGTTGGGCCATGCTGCGACATACTTGACCACCGACGCTCCGTTGCACCCGAAGGGATCAGCTTCATGGCCTTGTTGACCCCTCAGGGAGTTGCCGGATGATCCTGAGTCTCAGGTCCTCACCAGGAACTCGCTCTGTCCGCCACTCCTCAGGTGCTAGTTTTACACGGGTGTGATGTATCCACGGCTTAATCTCCTTCACCTTCACTGCAGTGGGGGTAGACAGGAGCACAACATAGGGTCCTCGCCACTTGGGTCCCAATGGCTCAATCTTCCAATCCTTGACCAAAACCTCGTCACCTGGTGAAAAACAATGTAGAGGTGTGGTAGGGAATGGTGGGTTCAATTCAGAAATGTATTTTTCTAACTGCTGCACTTGTCTGCCCAAAGCCTGAACCTGGGCCAATGTCTGTTTTTCTCCTATGAGGTGTT
The DNA here is from genome assembly GCF_035594765.1 of Anolis carolinensis. Lineage (NCBI taxonomy): Eukaryota > Metazoa > Chordata > Lepidosauria > Squamata > Anolidae > Anolis > Anolis carolinensis. Next base: position 12,896,432 of record NW_026943823.1, on the reverse strand, counting down.
GCTCAGCTCCTATCTCTAAGGCTCCCTTCAAGTTCAAAGGGGGTCGTCCATAGAGTCTTTCAAAAGGGGAGAGTCCTGTCCGTTTGTGTGGTGTACATCTGATTCCTAATAATGCCATGGGCAAAACCACTGTCCACGGCAATCCTGTCTCCTGGCAAAGTTTCCCAAGCTGAGCCTTTAATGTCCTATTCATTCTTTCCACTTTTCCAGAAGATTGGGGTCTATATGCACAATGTAACTTCCATTTTATGCCCAAAATTCTACATAAGCCTTGCACGGCCTGTTGAATATATGCGGGGCCATTATCTGATCCAATTTCTAAGGGTATGCCAAATCTGGGAATAACATATTTCATTAGAGCTCTTGAAACCTCCACAGCCTTCTCAGTCTTTGTAGGGTAAGCCTCCACCCATCCTGTGTATGTGTCCACGAACACCAGTAAATATTTGTATCCTTTGTATGGGGGCATTTCTGTAAAGTCAGTGACTAAAGCTTCAAAGGGTACCCCACCCACATGTTGGACTCCTGGTGGCTTGAGGGGTCCTTCTCTGGGGTTATTTTTGATACATGTCCAGCATCTTCGGGCTGCTGCTGCCGTTAGGCTATGTAATCCATCGATATACAACTGTCGTCCTAGCAGATTTGCCAATGCCATTTTTCCTAAATGTGTGTTTTGGTGTATGTGTTGGACTAAATGCCATGCCAAGTCCTTAGGGACGTAGACACGGGCATCTGGCATCACTATGAGTTCTCCTGACCACTGACCCTTCTCCTTTAAGGCCCATTCTTCTTCCTCTGGTGTATATGTAACGTTATGTTCAGTTAATTCTACCTGTAGGGCCATTACCTGATGTTCAATATGGGACAGCCTAGCTGCCTCTTTGGCTGCCAGATCAGCCTGCCTATTTCCTTGCACTACGGGATCGTCTCCACGTTGGTGCCCTTTACAATGCATCACAGCCACCTGCCTTGGCTTCCAAACCGCCTCCAGGAGATCCACAATCTCTCCGGCATGTTTCACGCACTTTCCTCCAGACGTGCGGAGCCTGCGCTCCTTGTACAGTGCTCCGTGTGCGTGGAGGGTAGTGAAGGCATATTTTGAGTCTGTGTAAATATTAGCCCACTTTCCGCTTGACAATTCCAACGCTCGGGTCAGGGCAATCAATTCGGCCTTCTGGGCAGAAGTCCCCGGGGGCAGTGACCCTGCTTCCAGCGTCTCTCCCCCCCACCGGACACCCGCATAACCTGAGTGTCTTTGATTATTTTCCATAAAGGAGCTTCCATCTGTAAACAGAGTGTCGTCCACCTTCGTCAGTGGCACATCCTTCAAGTCCGGTCGACTGGAGAATACCTCGTCCATCACCTGGGCACACTGATGGATCGTGGTGTCTCCTGGAGTCGGGAGCAGGGTGGCCGGATTCAGAGTGGAGCAAGTTTCCAGGGTCACCAGTGGGTTGTCACACAACAATCCCTCGTATTTCATTAACCTCTCACTTGTGAGCCAGCGCGGTCCCTTAGTGTCTAACAGTGCCTTAACGCTATGGGGCACCTTAACTGTCAGTGGCTGTCCTAGGGTCAATTTATTCACTTCTTTAATTAAATCTACTGATGCTGCCACAGCCCTCAGGCAAGGTGGCAATCCTCGAGCCACTGTGTCCAATTGCTTTGACAAGTAGGCAATCGGCCTTTGCCATGAACCTAGTGGTTGGGTCAATACTCCAACCGCTGTTCCTTCCCGCTCTGCAGCGAACAGAGTGAATGGTTTTTCCAAATCGGGCAGTCCTAATGCTGGAGATGACATCAATGCTTCTTTTAATGCCTTAAACGCCTGTTGACATTCTTCTGTCCACTCAAACGGATCTTCTCTTCCACCTCTCGTAGCCTGGTACAGCGGCTTAGCCAACACGGCGTAGTTGGGGATCCACTGTCTGCAATATCCTGCTGATCCCAAAAATTCCCGCACCTGTCGCCGGGTACTGGGAGTGGGGATGGCGCAAACAACTTCCTTTCTTTCAGCTCCTAACATCTTCTTTCCTTCGGTCAGATGGAACCCCAAATATTTCACCTTGGGACAGCACAACTGGGCCTTTTTCCTTGACACTTTGTAACCCTTCTCTTCCAATTCCTTGAGTAACCTCAAAGTTTGCTCTCTACTGCCCCCTAGTGTCCGACAAGCGATAAGCAGATCATCTACGTACTGAAGCCAAATTCCCTCTTCTTATACCTATTTATACCTATTATAAAATTTTGCAAGTCTTTGGCCAGGGCTTGACCAAAAATGGTCGGGCTGTTCCGGAACCCCTGAGGAAGGCGTGTCCAAACATACTGGGTCCTTTGCCCTGACTGCTGAGATTCCCATTGGAAAGCAAAGATCGGTTGGGATACAGGGGCCAATCGAATGCAAAAGAATGCATCCTTTAAATCCAATACAGTAAACCATTTGGCAAATGCTGGTACTAGACTCATCATGATGTATGGATTAGGCACTACTGGGGTTAGGGGAACGGTGGCTTGATTCACAGCCCGCAAATTTGAACTGGGCGATATTCTCCTTGTCCTCCAGGTTTCTTGACTGGGAGCAAGGGCGTATTCCACGGGAAACTGCATGGTACCAATATCCCATGCTGCAGAAGTCGCTCTAGATGCTTTCTGATCCCCTGCACCGCCTCTCGACTGACGGGATACTGTGGCTTACATATGGGTCCCATTCCTCTTTTCACTTCCACCACCACCGGTGGAACATATTTAGCTAATCCTGGAGGATTATCTTCTGCCCACACTAAAGGAGTCTCATGCCATGGCCATTGTATTTCTTCAGTAAAAATCCTAACTTGAAACAGTCTCCATTCCTCTTCCATGGGAAATGATATTTCCATTTGTCCATTCTTCATGAACTGGAGTTGTGCTTGTAATTTTGATAAAATGTCCCTTCCCAACAAAGGGACTGGGCAGTCTGGAAGATATAACATCTTATGCTTGACCTGATGTCCGGCCAGATTGCAGGTGCGTTCCTTGAGGAAGGGGCACTTCTGGGTCTTCCCAGACACCCCTATTACTTTCGTAGTTTCCCGAGTTGGTGGACTAATTTTTGTATTTACTACTGATTTTTCGGCACCTGTGTCCACTAAAAAGTCCAATTGTTGGTCCCCGATTTCAAGTGTGACCATCGGCTCCCCGGGGTCCAACAAAACAAGAGCCTGGCTTCCTCATTCCTCTCCTCCATCCATATCTTCCCATTCTTCTTCCATCACAGCTGCTGCAGCTATCACCTCTCTCGCAGGAAAGGGTACGTAGTTTCCATGTCCTCTTCCCCTTCCTGGGTTTCTTCCTCTCTCAGGCCTTCCTCTTCCTCTCGGTCCTTCCTGACTTCCTTCTTTTCCTTCTGGGCATTCACCTTTCCAGTGTCCAAACTTCTTACATTTAGCACATTGGTCTCGACCTAACCTCCGAGGGGGCCCTCTTCTTCCTCCTTGTCCCCCTCTGGCATATCCTCCTCTTCCTCTCTGTCCACTTGCACTCTGTTCCATCATGGTAACTAATGCTTGGTATTCCTGCTTCTTCTTCCTATCCTTCTTCTCCTCTTCTACCTGGTCCCTTGCCATATAAACCTGATCTGCGAGTGCCAACAATTCATTCCTAGTCTTTCCTAGAAATCCTGGTTGCTTTTGAATCTTTCTCCGGATGTCAGGAGCCGCTTGACTGATAAAATACTGTTGAATCGCCCTCCTACCGTTTTCATCCTCCAAATTATACGAGCTATACTTTCTATATGCTGCCTCCAGCCTTTCCAAAAAGGCTGTTGGTGACTCAGATTTTTCCTGTACCACTCCCTGAATTTTTATAATGTTGACGGGTCGCGGCGGGCCCCTCTTTACCGCTTCTGCCAATATACGCTGGAATCCTTTCAGTCTCTGCAAATGTCCTTCTTCTACGGTGTCCCATTGGGGATCTATTTCCACAGGAAACCTCTGTGCTCCCCACTCGGCTGCATTACCATCTTGTGGGGCCCCAACCTGGGCTATGGCTACCCCATTATTCAACACTGCTCTTCTCTCTTCTGATGTGAACAACATATTCAACAATTGTCTGCAATCTTGCCAGGTGGGATTATGGGTTGCCATAATCCCTTCCAATAGCCTAGCCATAGCTTGGGGTTCTTCACTATAAGGTGGAGTATTATTCTTCCAATTCAGAATATCACTACTACTGAAAGGCACTACCTGGTATGCTTGAACTATCTCATTCCTGTTGTTTATCACAGGCACCGTTCTCAGAGGCATCTGGAGGGCCGGTCCGGTCGGTGAATCACTAGGCCATACCGGAGCTCCATGTCTCCGAGTTTGTGCCGGAGAAGCATCACTGGGCATCCGTTGTGACTTCTTCTTTTCTTTTGTTTCCTCCTGATATTTTTCTAGGCTAGGATAGTGTTTCTTGGCTGCTTCGGTTGACTCTGGAGAGTAGGGTGGGGGTCCCGTTCCTAGTGTAGGTGCACCGGGGACTATTCCCTGGGGTGGGGGCGGTGGCGGCAGTATTTCCTGTTGTCTAGCCTGTACACTCAACTGTAAATCTGGGTAGTCCTCCTCGTTGGATTGGAAAACTTCCTTCTTTTTCCCTTCCTTCTTCACCACCATACATTTGCCATTCTTGCACTGTCGAACCCAACCTGGATCTTCTCTAACTACCCGTTCCCAGGTAGCAATATAGACCCACTGGTTCGGATGATTCACAGCACAATATTCTTCCACTGTTCGGATCAGTTTCAGATCCCACGTCCCTTCTACTTGCCAACCTAACCCAAACTCTGGCCATTCTCCCTGACACAAATTCCTCAGTCTATAATCTCTCAGGTCCCTTGGATTGCCTGCTACGGCTCAGGTAGCAAAAGAGCCAAAATTATCTAAGATGCATTGTAAGGGAGTGGAGCTCTTTGAATTTTTCCCTCCCATCCTGCCTAATAGAGGGGACTGCCTTGGCCTGGGCACCCGGACACTCAACGGCATGCGTCAGGAAACACAAGACAGAGCCCCTTTTTACCTCCCTGGGAACCTTTGTGTGTCCCTCCCGGCGCCGGTGTTCCCTTTAGTGTCTCATTTAACCACTATACTTGCCAGATTTCTGTAGACGTCGGACCAACCTTCGCCCCTGGGCTTTTCCCTGGATCCTTTTTCCTCCTGGCTGGTTTCTATGGAACCTCGCTGGTGTTGCAGCTCCCACCGTCAGTCGGCGTTGGCATCAGAGGCAAGCACCGCAGCCGGTCTTGCAATATTCAGGGGCCCCTTCTCGTCTCACGGTAGTTGCCTCCGGCCCCCACCGCTGAGTTGGGACCGTCCCGCCAACGGGATCCGTCTCCGACCTCCTGGCCCGTCTTATAGGAAATCACGTCGGGGTCACCAGAAAATGTAGCGGAACCTTTGTGCTACGGTCCTTGCGAGCGCAGTGGGAGGGATTGGAGACGGACAACTGGAGTATTTCCAAGAAAACAGTTTTATTGGCAAGTGGCCACTAGGGTTCCCCCTCGCACAAAATAGGTGCTTTCCCAGGGAGAACCCCCAGCGGTGGGCTGAGTAAATATTTATACACACTACAGGGTTCGGGTTATGCCCGCCCACAAGCAAATTCATTGGCTTAGAGTTGTGACGCTGCTTGACTTGCATCCAACCAGCGCTGACCAGCGGCCCGGGCGCACTCTTTCTGTGCCGTGTTCACAATCATTCAGAGCGCTTGCGTGCGCACGCGCAGTTTGTTTATCTTTAGCTTTCATTTCTTCAGAAACACATGATTTCCCAGAAACCACATGTTTCTGTGAGCTTATGCACCTGGGTCGCTAGCCGTCGCCATCTCTGCCCATATATGGCATTTCCTGGGGTTCTTTAACCTCCCGCCTCACAACAGGCCACTTTTTCAGGCCATGCTTCTAAGCAAACTACTTCTCCAGTAGATTTATTCCGTTTCTCTTTTTAAATGGAATTTCCATGATTGGTAGGTGGGGCGGAAAGACAGAAGTGCAATGGGAAAACATTATTGAGGTGGGTGGAGGGGAGAGAAGTCACAAATGGATGACAGTGTCATCTGGATCTAGACACCCACCCATGAATTTAGACAATTCAATTTGTAATGAAACGATCACCGAGAAATAGGTCTGTGCCTCCTGCAATGGGCGCCATGCCTTGTGTCTCCAGCCTGACATCACTTCCCTTTTTATCCCCTTCCATTTCCCATTTTTCCCCCTCTTAAGTGCCCTTCCTTCCCTTTCAAAGATTGAGATGAAGTCCCCATTTCTCCCTCTCAAACCTGGAAAATGAAAGCAAAAGCATCATGGGTTAATATCCGAGACTGACCTTTGCAGTTCAGTGTTTGTTAGTTCCTTGCAGCAAACGTCTTGCAACACCATGAAGTCTAAATACGTCTTGTTTCCATGAGAAGTCTAGATGAGTCCATCAAGAACTCTTACCTGCTGTGGCTCTGATAAGAATGAAGGTGTTTTCTCATTTACTACATGCATTAATCCGTTCATCTTTGCAAGGACACATACGATACCACTACGAAACTACTGTGTCAGTGTCGCAGTGGGGTAAACCGCTGAGCTGCTGTACTTGTTGATCGAAAGGTTGGCGGTTTAAATTTGGGGAGTGGAGAGAGCTCCCACTGTTAGCCCGAGCTTCTGCCAACCTTGCAGTTCGAAAATGTAAATGTGAGTAGATGAATAGGTACTACTCTGGTGGGAAGGTAACAGCACTCCCTGTAGTTGTGCTGGCCACATGACCTTGGAAGTGTCTATGGACAACGCCGGCTCTTTGGCTCAGAAATGGAGATGAGCACCAACCTCCAGAGTCGGACATGACTAGACTTCATGTCAGGGGAAAACCTTTACCTACTCTGTGTCAATGACCAGCCTTGTGGGTTGTGATCACTGTCTGCACTTTTTGCACTTGAATTTAAGTTGATTTGATGGATTAACCAACAAACAAACCCCCTGTTCTGCCAAATATGACAATCTGAAGTGGGCACCGTTCTCCCAAATCTTCTGGCTCGCCTTTAAGGTGCAGAGGGACTTTTCATGGCTCTTTCCGTCTCCGAATCCGCCTTTTGTCTCGATTAGCTTTGCAATTCTGTTTCTTTTCTGGCTTTTTAAAAATGAACATGTTCTTCACCTCCCCCTTGAAAACTTTAAATAACCATTGCAGCCTGTCTCTGGAGAGTGGCTTATAAATAGCAGTCTGTAGAGACTTTGGATTTGATTTCATCCGTGGGCCTATTCTGGGGTGCAGAAGGCACAAACAGGCATTACATCATTGGGGACAGACATAGATAGATGCATATATATATAAGTGTGTGTGTGTGTGTGTGTATATACTGACTGTGTGTGTGTGTGTGTGTATCAGTCAACAGCAGAGGAAAACAGTTCTTACAAAGCATAACATGTTGGGAAGCCCCCAAACCTCTCCAGTAATCAAATTTTGACATATCAGGTCTGTGTGCCAAGTTTGGTCCAGATCCATCTGTATTTGGGTTCACAGTGCTCTCTGGATGTAGGTGAACTACAACTCCCCCAAATCAAGGTAAATTTTCCCCAAAGACCTCCAGTATTTTTTGCTAGTCATGGGGTTTCTGTGTGCCAAGTTTAGTCCAATTCTTTCATTAGTGGAGTTCAGAGTTCTCATTGATTGCAGGTGAACTATAAATCCCAGTGCCTACAATTCCAAAATGACCAGGCCAATACCCCTCAAAAACCCACCAGTATTCAAATTTGGGCATATCGAGTTTGCCAAGTTTGATCCAGATCCATCATTGTTTGGGTTCATGGTGTGCTCTGGATGTAGGTGAACTACAACTCCTCTAAATCTCTCCAAAGACCTCCAGTATTTTTTCTTGGTCATTGGGGTTCTGTGTGCCAAGTGAGTTCCCAGTCCATCATTGGTGGAGTTCAGAGTGCTCTTAGATTACAGGTGAACTATACATCCCAGTACCTACAGCTCCTATAAATCATGGTGAATTCTCCCCAAAACTCTTTAGTATGTATGTTCAGTTGCTGATCAATTCCTCTGTTTGCTGTGTGGCATAGAAAAGAATAGGAATGGATTATGGGAAAGGCAGTAGGTGACGTCATGCAAATTCCACACCAATGGAGATGGCAAAAGATATTAATGAAGGCCAGAAATGCTAGGAGAGACTGTAGCAAGTTGCTTTTGCTTAGGTGTATTGGGAAGAGCAAACACTTCAGTACTTTCAGCTTGGTTTGCTGCAACTGAAGTCAGGTGAGGACAAAGGTGGAGAAAGGGAGTTAAACAAGGACATTTTAAAAACAGCTGGAAAATGGGATGACAGGGGGATGAACCTGTCCCTGACTGATCATTGGAAAGTGTCCCTCCTTTTCTTATGCTGACCAAAGAGACTTTGCCGCCCGAAGCAGAGCAGGAAACGTAGCCATCCCCTCCCAAAAGTCAAGCTGTGCAATAAGGCAGCCAAGAAATGTTGGCACTGAGGCCGGCTGTCTCAGGAGCGTTTCTCCTCCTTCCTGGGCCTGGCTGTAAAAACACAATAGTTACAAGCTAAATAACATAACAGAGGAGTTGCTGCTGTGTCATGAACATGTCCCCAAATGGGCTGCTGTTCATTTTGCCAAATGGTGGAACCGGACCCAATTCTACCGACTTCCAGGGAAATTCTTTCTCATCACTGATGAGCAAGCGAGACCTTTGATATTGTTCTCCAAAGAGGAAGCAGTCACGTCCCAGTGCTCTTCCATTAGGTTTCTTTAACTGGATGTTTCAGCTCTTTTTGTGGCTTGGAATACATTGCTCAGAAATCCTGCAAGCTTGTGTAGTTAGGTATTTTGATATATCTATATCTATATCTATCTAACATGAGAAGCAGCCTTATCCGGTTGTCTAGGAGTGCATCTATGTTATGGATTGATGACGATAAATTGAAGCTCTTACATGTGCCCTCGATCCAGAGTCACCCGCAGAACAATATGTCACTGCAGAACAAACAATACAGAAACTTTACTAATTCCAAGAGATCATGGTCCCTCTGATCACTTACAAAAGTCCACAGTCATAAACAGTCCTTTTTCAGTCCACAAATTTGCTTCAGAGAAGAATACAGTCCTGGTTCTTCACCTTCTTTTCTCAGCAGCAAACAGGCCTCGAAATAGCAGGGCCTCTCTGAATATACCCTGCTCTTTAGCAGTACTCAGCCAGCACTGAAAAACATGTCCAAAATGGTTCTGCAGCAGCAGAACAGAAACAGTATCAAAATCAATCCCCAGGTCTTTTGCAGACTTGGCTTCATGCACTTCATTTTCCAGTTAACACACACAGCACAGTGTCTATGCAAACCACGACAATCTACACTGTAGAATGAATGGCATTTGACCCCATGCTATCGAATCCTGGGAAGGTTTTTAGTATTGTCTGCCAAAGAGCACTGGTGCTTCACCAAACTACACCTCCCAGGATTCCATAGCATAGAGCCGAGGTCATTAAAGTGGTGTCAAAATGCATTTATTTATACCCTGCCACCATCTCCCCGTGGGGACTCGGGGCGCTTCACAATGTTACACAATGTTACATTAAATCTACAATGTAGATGCACTCTCAAGACAAGAGATTACATCCGCACTCGGCCATTGAAACCCATTGGATGACCGTTGGCAGGGCACACTCTCTCAGCCTCAGAGGAAGGCTTCCTTCTGGACTAATCTTGCCAAAACAACTCCATTAGCTGTGCTCCTGGGGTATGTCTGTATTGTAGAGTTAATGTGGTTTGACACCACTTCAATACTACTGAATCAGAGGAGATGTAGTTTGGGGAGGCACGAGCTCTCTTTGGGAGAGAAGACTAAAAACTTTGTAAAACTGTGTCCCATTATTCCATAGCATTGAACGATGGCAGCTAAAGTGATGTCAAACTGCATTAATTTGACAGTTTAGATGCATCTCTGCCCCAGAGTTTACACTGGCATAGAGTTTGCAGATGTTTTTGGACTCCAGTACTAGCAACATTTCCTCCGGTTCCCTTGATAATATAACGTGAGGCGTTTTGTTCGTGCTTTCCTGCTCTGCTCTGTGTGCAAGTGTGGTTAACTTCTAATACCAAGCAGGCATCGAAGGACATTTGCAGAGGCTTCTGTGAAAGTAGAAACCTGTTCTGAGATAAGGTCAACGGTTACAAAACTGTTTACTGGCAACCCTAGGGAGCTCCTTGCTGGAGAATTGTGCCGGAGCCCAGAATGAAGGAGGGAGAAAGGTGGCTCTCCATTCATATTGGGATTTAGAGCCCTCTTGAAGTCAAATTGCTTATTTTTCAAGCCTGAATATCCAACATGCTGTGGATTTTCTGAGAATCTTATCATCTCCGAACAAAGAGAAGAAAACAAAGGCTGCATATGCAAGATTACTCATGTCAGAGTCTGCAGAAAACAGATCTGAGTTGTGAAAGCTGATATGGTTGGTGTTTGGGGATATTTCCTCCTCCAGTAGTTGTAGGTTATTTCCAGGTGAGATATGGATGCAAATTCTCCAATTTTAGGGAAATCAGCTCTGGGTAATAGGAAAAGAAAATAGCATGTTATTAAATGCTGCTGCTAAGTATCCCAAGGCCTCTGGTAATGCAACGGATTAAACCACTGAGCTGCTGAAATTGCTGATCGAAAGGTTGGTGGTTCAAATCCAGGGGGCAGGGTGAGCTTCCACTGTTAACCCCAGCTTCACCAACCTAGCAGTTGGAAAACATGCAAGTGAGAGTAGATCAATAGGTACTGCTCTGGCAGAAAGGTAATGGCGTTCCATGCAGTCATGCCGGCCGCATGACCTTGGAGGTGTCTATGAACAATACTGGCTCTTCGGCTTAGAAATGGAGATGAGCACCAACCCCCAGAGTTGGACATGACTAGACTTAATACCTTTACCTAAGATGGACCTATATCTTCTTCTTCCAAGACATTTTCCAAGGAGGCTGAGAGAGTGTGACTTGCTCAAAGTCATCCAATACGGTTCCATGGCCAAGTGGAGATTTCAACCTTGCTTTCCCTTTGTTCTAGGGTGCATCTACACTGTAGAATTAATGCAGTTTGGCACCACTTTAACAGTCATGCTCAATGCTATGGAGTGGTGGGGGTTATAGTTTGTTGAGGTTATCACCTACAAAGCCCTAAATGGTTTGGGACCCACCTACCTTCGAGACCGCATTTCCCCCTATGAACCCACACGACCTCTTCGCTCGTCGGGGGAGGCCCTCCTCTCGCTCCCACCAACTTCGCAGTTGCGGTTGGTGGGGATGAGGGAGAGGGCCTTCTCCGCCGTGGCCCCCCGGCTATGGAACTCGCTCCCCAGGGAGATTAGGCAGGCCCCTACCCTACTTTCTTTCAGGAAGAGCCTGAAAACTTGGCTATTCCAGAAGGCCTTCGTTGACTGATCCTTGTGGGATCATGTTATTTACCTATTAAGCAGTAGATTCATTCAGCACTTTAAGTATTACACCTGCTGTATAATTATCCCCCCTGATAACTTGATATTGCTCTGCACCTTGGCCTGGATCTTTTGACCCAAATCGGGATTTTAATATTATTGTGTATATTGACTTTTATGACTGTTTTTAATCATGTTGAAGTTTTACTGCTCGGTTTAATGTTTTATCTGATTTGTGCTGTCGTGTCTGGGCATGGCCCCATGTAAGCTGCCCCAAGTCCCTCCGGGGAGATGGGGCGGGATATAAGAATAAAATATATTATTATTATTATTATTATTATTATTATTATTATTATTATTATTATTATTATTATTATTATTCCTAACAGCCTACCGGCTGTTAGGAATTGTGGGAGTTGAAGTCCAAAACACCTGGAGGGCCGAAGTTTGCCCATGCCTGGTGTATTTGCACTCTTGTTTGGCTGTTGTGGAAGCACTGGGTTCGAATATCTGCTCATGGACTTTACGTCTCCATCTAGATGGAAATGACTGACCACCTAAGATTGTTAGCGAAGGAGAAAAAGAAAATGTATTTGTGGGAGAGGGAGAGAAAAAACAACTTGGGAAAAACTGTCCACCGCTTTGCTTATTGAAAGTGCTTTGGGAACCACTGCGGTAAGGAAATTGTGTTCCGTGCCTTATGCTTCGTAAAGTAAACTTTATATGTGGCAAACAATATAAATGGTGCGAATGACCCAGATTTCATGGCTATAAACTCCGCCGGATTAACCGAGGTTATAAACAAACCCGGTCTAGCATCGCAAGTCATGTAAACTGTGGAGTCTGCGCAGCTGTTTGGGCGTCCAAAACGTATTGCAAATGTTTGAGTTGACAGATGGAGGAGTTTACAGCTGGGGTGACCGATGGCAAATGCAATGATAACAATGCTAAGCAACAAGGGATGGATGGACAGTGCGGACGGTCACAACCTCCCCTTTCCCCCCAAAATCCAGAATTGGCTGGGATGCCAATGACAGAGTTTGTATACAATTCTAATTTGGGGAGCCTTTTGCCTTCCAGATGCTTCAGGATTGCAACTCCCATTGGCCTTTGCAGTAAATCCAGTGGTGAAATTCACAGGCATTGCAGATGTTCAAACTATTGAGAGAGCTGCATCCAAAGCTGATTTTTTGCAAGTGTAAACCACACTATAGTGGTTTGATGCTGGACTGGGACAATCTGGGTTCTAGTTCTCATTGAGCCATGAAAATTATTGGTGGACGTTTGGTCAGTGACTTGCTCTCTCTACCTGACCAACCTTGAAAGGCTGTTGTTTTTCCAAAGGCAAAAGTTCTTATTCTTTTTGGATTCATGGACAATAAGGTTATAAGGTTTTTTATCAAGAACTAGCTTGGGGACATGATGCTGTTCGAGTTATTTGAAAAAGTCAATTTTTTTATTTTACAAAATTCATAAGGTTGTGGGTGAACTACAACTCACATCTTGCCAGGTTAACCCCCTGAAACTTCATCAGTACTTTGTTTGTCATATGTTGTCAAAGGCTTTCATGTCTGGAATCACATGATTGTTGTGTGTTTTCTGGGCTGTATGGCCATGTTCAAGAAGAACATGGCCATACAGCCCGAAAACACACAATGATCCTTAGTTGGTCATGTTGGACAATTTTGCTCTAGATGCATCATCAGTAGAGTTCAGTGTGCTCCCTGGTTGCAGGTTAAACTACAACTCCCACCATGGTGAGTCAGTCCTCTTAAACCCCTACTGTAGGTTCAATTGTTCCTGAGGTTCTCTGTGCCAAGTTTGGTCCTGGTCTAATGTCGGTGGGGGTCACAGTGTCTCTGGATGTAGGTGAACTACAACTCCCAAATATCAACGTCAATTCCCCCCAAACCCCTCTAGTATTCAGATTTGGGAGTATCTGTGCCAAGTTTGGTCCAGATCCATCATTGATTGAGTTCACAGTGCTCCCTGGATGTAGGTGAACTACAACTCCTATAAATCGAGATCAATTGCCCCCAAACCTGGTGGTTCTGTATGCCAAATTTGGTCCTAGTCCATTGTCAGTGGGGATCACAGTGCTGTGTCTTGATGCAGGGTGAACTACAACTTCCATCATGTTGAGTCCGTCCCCCAAACCTCTCCAGTATGTTCAGTTGCTGATCAATTCCTCTGTTTGCTGTGTGGCATAGAAAAGAGTAGGAAAGAGTTATCCACACCAAAGAAGAGAGAAAGAAACACTGGGATGCCTGTTGTTGTTGCTGATGGAGAAAAAACAGAAAATCTAGGATGAAATTGTCTCTGTATGAAAGCCTTCACTTGGGTGGTGGGCATTATGGTGTTTATGGAGGACACTGGTAGAGCTCTTGGGCATGTTCCTGACGCTCGCTGTAACCTGCAATGTCACTGGGGGGAGGGCCATGGGTGTCCCTGAGTAGCTGGAGCTACTCCTGAGCTACACCCCACCACACACACATAGATATTTTCATTTTTATTATTATGTGTATAGATAAGGCAAGGAGCCCCGGTGGCGAAGTGTGTTAAAGCACTGAGCTTTAACAGACCGAAAGGTCACAGGTTCAAATTCCGGGAGCGGAGTGAGCACCCACTGTTAGCTCCAGCTTCTGCCAACCTAGCAGTTCGAAAACATGCCAATATGAGTAGATCAATAGGTACCGCTCCGGTGGGAAGGTAACAGCGCTCCATGCAGTCATGCCGGCCACATGACCTTGGAAATGTCTATGGACAACGCCGGCTTTTCAGCTTAGAAATGGAGATGAGCACCAATCCCCAGAGTCAGACATGACTGGACTTAACATCAGGGGAAACCTTTGCATTTTAGATAAGGCAAAAGCAACAAAGAAAGGAATACAAATCTAGCAAACCTCCTTTCCACTATGAGCTGTCAGCTATCCATTGCACCTTGCAGAATAGTTGAGCTTCAGGCCAAATTGCTGGGGTTTTTAATAACCATCTCAATTGATTAAACACTATGGTTGCCTTATCACCCAGGTGAGTAACTAATAATAATGTCGGCATCAGCTAATTGACGAAGTTAAAAGAATAATATTTTTGGCATCATCCAAGTGATGAAGTTAAAATGTGATAAATGAGCCAAGAGTGTGGCCAGGAGCCCAATACCAAATGGATGTAAGCTAAACTCATTAATTTGGGGGTAATTAATACCTTTCTGATTCATTATAACTTTGAAACATATCCAGCAAAATAGTCCTTAAGATCTTGCAACGATGCATCAAATTGATCTTGATATATAAAGGTCTTCTGTACTGTTTCCCCTACATTTGTCTCCAAGATTGAATGGGGAAACCTTTATAGTTTGAGACTTGAGACTATGGAAGAAGAGTAAATGGCAAGTCAAACTAATATAATAAACATATAATAAACATATAATAAAATGAGCAATATATTTGAGGTATACCTCACAACCTCTGAGGATGCCTGCCATAGATGTGGGCGAAACGTCAGGAGAGAATACTTCTGGAACATGGCCACACAGCCCAAAAGACATTCAACAACCCTGTGATCCCGGCCATGAAAGCCTTCGACAACATATCTGCATATTGTTGTTGTTGTTGTTGTTGTTGTTATTTCTATCCTACTTTATCTCTCTAAAAAGAGACCCAAATGGTTGCAACAAGACATGATTTTGGTGTGCAAAGTGGACAATCCCCCAAGTCCTTTCCCCTAATATATGAGGGTTGAATGAAAAGTAATGCCTCCACCTTTGTAACTCCTCACAGATGGCAGTATGGGTATGTGGCAGATACTGGCTTGTTCAGTAGACTCTCCTCTACTGTTCCATTTGGCAGGAAGCCTTAGCATTCAACGGTTATGTTGTTAAAGAAGTATGGAACCCTGCACAGATGGTTGGTCAATGCGACTTAAGCAACGTACAGTCATTGAATTCTTGACAGCAGAAGGTGTCACCCCAAAGAAGAAAGGCTTCACCTTCATTCTCGTAATGCAAGAGGAGTTCCTGGAAAATTTCAAGTCTGTGTGCTTTCATTTCAGACATCAGCATCCTGGGTACCCATCGTGCGCAGATCTTCCAATAGCCAAGCAAAGCAATAATGTGACCCACACGTTCTTGTGAAATGCCGATTATGCTTGAAATTTCTCTCTGAGCGATACAACGATCGTCCTGAATCAATCTGTCAACCTTTTGCTTGTGAAACTCGGTGGTTGCTGTCACAGGACGTCCCACTCTTTGTCACACAAGTCAGATGTTCCCACCTCAACATCTTTAAACGTACTCGCCCAATGACGCACAGTACTCACATTAACATAACACCATAAACAGCTTGCATTCTCGGATGAATCTCCTTTGGGCTGACACCTTCCACTGTCAAGAATTCAATGATTGCACGTTGCTTAAGTCACATTGACCGACCTTCTGTGCAGGGTTCCATACTTCGCACTTTAACAACACAACCGTTCAATGCTAAGGCTTCCCACCAAACGGAACAGTAGAGGAGAGTCTACCGAACAAGCCAGTATACCTGCCACATACCAGTACTGCCATCTGGTGAGTTACAAAGGTGGAGGCATTACTTTTCATTCAACCCTCGTAATAAAGTAAACAGCTTGCTTGGAACCAAATAGATGTCTCAACCGTTCATGACACATAAAACGGTCTGCTTGAAGCAAGTTCCCTTTTCTGCCTTTGCATAGGACTAGTTCATTTAACCTTCCTGGTTTGTGCTCGATTTGGACGAGGAAGTAAACTAGGGGCATATCTATAGAATTAATACAGTTTGAATTGCATTGAATTGCCATGTCTCAGTGCTGTGGAATCACCGGAGCTGTCCCTTTGCAAGGTCTTTAGCCTTCTCTGCCAAAGAGTCCTGGTGACTCAACAAACCACCAATCCCTGGATTTTATTGTCACAGGCCATTGATGTGAAAGTGGTGTCAAACTGCATGAATTCTACAGTGTAGAGAAGACATGTAGGAGTGAGCAAAGTTTTTCAGGCTGTATGGCCATGTTCCAGAAGCACTCTCTCCTGACGTTTCGCCCACATCTATGACAGGCATCCTCAGAGGTTGTGAGGTACCTTGGGGTGGCTCACATGGGGACCAAGCCCAGCAATCTATATATATAAAAAGCTTATGGCATTTTTACCTAAAAGTAGACAATGAAACTAAACAATCCAGGACCACGAAACTTGGCAACACAACCCACTGTCCTTGCAGCTAGGTTGTGACAACAAAACCAAAAATCAAAGTCAGAACCATGGCCCAAAAAAGCCAAAAAACCATCTGCGCCTGCGCGGAGCAGGACGCAGTGCGTGAGCCTCACACGCCCCAACCCCCTCCAACACGCTTGCTCACGCGCTCACCTGTTGCCGCAGGCGCCGCCATCATCGCCACGATCCTCCATCCTCCAGAAAGCACCGCACGCCTTGGAAGGGGGAGGGAAGGACAGACCGCCCGAGGAGAGAGCGAGGGCACCGAAAGCGGCAGTTTGCTCTCCAGGGAGAGGCCAGGAGACTGGGGTGAGCAGAAAATACTACTACTACTACTACTACTACTAATAATAATAATAATAATAATAATATGGGGCCAATGTAGAGGGGAATGGGGGAGTCTTTGGGATCAGGAGAAAATAATAACAATAATAATAATAATAATAATAATAATAATAATAATAATAATAACAACAACAACAACAACAACAGACACAGTAACCATAAAGCCAGACAAACTGCAACAACGAAGTTCTGGAAAGAGCTTTGGGAAAATAATAAGAACTACAACAAAAATGCTGGGTGGATAAAGGAGTTTGAAGGAAAATTCTCACAGAACAAAATGGAACAGATGGAAATAACAACTGAAATGATCAGCAAACGAGTGCAAAAAGTCAAGAACTGGACATCGCCTGATAGTGATCAACTTCATGGATTTTGGCTCAAACATCTGATTAGTTTACATGGAAAAATGGCCCAACAATTCAATGAGATGATGCAGAAAGGAAGTATCAGTGAATGGCTAACAACTGGAAGAACATACCTGATACAAAAGGATCCAGCAAAAGGAGCAGCACCAGAAAACTACAGGCCAATAACGTGTCTGCCCACTATGTTTAAACTACTGACTGGCATCATAGCTGACAGAATTCAAGACTATCTTGAAGAAAAAAAAAATCTTGCCAGATGAACAGAAAGGCAACAAACAGAAAAGCAGGGGCACAAAAGACCAGTTATTGATTGACAAAATGATTCTGGAGAACTGTAAAAGCCGAAAAGCTAATCTTCACATGACGTGGATTGACTACAAAAAGGCCTTTGACTCACTCCCACACAGCTGGATCATCAAGTGCCTGGACGCCATCGGGATTAGTAAAAACGTTGGCACCTTCATTGAAAACATGATGGAGCACTGGAAAACTGAACTGTTTGTTGGAAATGAAAGCTATGGACTTGTCAACATCAGGAGAGGAATTTTCCAGGGAGACTCATTGTCCCCTCTGCTTTTCATTATTGCCATGATCCCTCTGTCAACAATCTTACAAAAAACAAATCTCGGCTATCAAACATCTAAGAATTCTCACAAAATTTCACATCTGATGTACATGGATGACCTGAAGCTGTATGGAAAAATGGAAATTGAAATCCAGTCTCTGACTAACACTGTCCGAATCTTTAGCACTGATATCAGCATGGAGTTTGGCTTGGACAAATGTTCGACAGTGGCATTGAAGAAGGGAAAAATCATTGAAAGTGAGGGCATAAATATACCTAATGCCCAAACAATAAAGTGTCACCAGCCAGAGGCCTATAAATATCTGGGCATACGACAGCTGGACAACATCAAGCATGAACATGTGAAAACTGTGGTCAGCAAGGAATACACACAAAGGGTCAGAAAATTTTTCAAAAGCAAGCTCAATGTAGGCAACACCATCAAGGCCATAAACACCTGGGCCATACCTGTCATAAGATATACTGCTGGCATCATAAACTGGACACAGATGGAACTGGACAATTTGGACAGAAAAACAAGAAAACTCATGACCATTCATCATTCACTGCACCCTCGCAGTGATGTTGACCGGCTGTATCTGCCTAGAAGATCAGGGGGCAGAGGACTCTTACAAGTCAAACAAGCAGTCAAAGAAGAAGAACATGCCCTGGCAGAATATGTAAAGCAAAGTGAAGAACCTGCTTTGATTGAAGTCAAAAATCGGAAACTCCTCAAAGCACAGCAGACAAAAAACCAGTACAAGAAAGCCACACTACAAACTAGAGCTGACAGCTGGCACAACAAAACATTGCATGGAAAGTTCCTTGACAAAATTGAAGGAAAAGCTGATAAGGAGAAGACCTGGCTATGGCTCACGAATGGGACCCTGAAGAAGGAGACAGAAGGCTGATCCTTGCAGCCCAGGAGCAAGCCATCAGGACAAAGGCAATTAAGACCAAGATCGAAAAATCAGCTGATGACCCAAAATGCAGACTGTGCAAGGAAACCGACGAAACTATTGATCATATCCTCAACTGCTGTAAGAAAATTGCACAGACAGACTACAAACAGGCACAACTATGTGGCCCAAATGATTCATTGGAACTTATGCCTCAAGTACCACCTGCCAGCAGCAAAGAACTGGTGGGATCACAAACCTGCAAAAGTATTGGAAAATGAGCATGCAAAGATACTGTGGGACTTCCGAATCCAGACTGACAAAGTTCTGGAACACAACACACCAGACATCACAGTTATGGAAAAGAAAAAGATTTGGATCATTGATGTCGACATCTCAGGTGACAGTCGCATTGACGAAAAACAACAGGAAAAACTCAGCCGCTCTCAGGACCTCAAGATTGAACTTCAAAGACTCTGGCAGAAACCAGTGCAGGTGGTCCCAGTGGTGATGGGCACATTGGGTGCCGTGCCAAAAGATCTCAGCCAGCATTTGGAAACAATAGACATTGACAAAATTACGATCTGCCAGCTGCAAAAGGCCACCCTGCTGTGATCTTCACGCATCATCCGAAAATACATCACACAGTCCTAGACACTTGGGAAGTGTTCGACTTGTGATTTTGTGATATGAAATCCAGCATATCTATCTTGTTTGCTGTGTCATAATAAAATAATAATAATAATAATAATAATAATAATAATAATAATAATAATAATAATAATAATAATAATTGGGGCCAATGTAGAGGGGAATGGGGGAGTCTTTGGGGTCAGGAGAAAATAATAATAATAACAATAATAATAATAATACTTTTGCAGGTTTTTTAAAAAAAGTTTATTATTATTATTATTATTTCTTCATACAGATAACAAAACAATACACTGCAAACCTTTGCCATCTAAATGATAACACAAAAACTGATTACAAACTTTATGGCTGGGATGCAGGTTCCAATTGTGATTCCCTTTACCATATATCTTAATTAATTACCCCTTTAAACCCCCCATCCCACCCACCCTTACCACCCTCTTCCAACCCCCCTCCCACTCCCATCTGGGTTGCTTGAATCAATACATTGATTTAATTGTCTGGAAGGCCTGATTTAAAGTTTTGTACCTATCTTTTCCTTCCGTTTTGTCGATTAAACAAGACAATTTCCTATGCCAATCTTGTCTTGACTGAGTATTCAAATATTTATTTTTCTTTTCATGGATGAAATCATTAATTAAATATTCAGAGAGATACGACCACCAGGTTTTCAGGTCCCACTTTGTTTTATCTTTCCACCCTCTGGCAATTGTGGCATGAATAGCGGCTATCATAAATTTTAATATATCTGACCATTGGTTGTTCCCCTCCTTTACCTCTATGTTAAGGGACAAAAATCGAGCTTTATCCCAATATAACCTTTGCTCTATTATTTCCTCTATTACGGCTCTAACAGTATTATAGTATTTTTGGATTTCAGAGCAGTCCCACCACATGTGGGAAAAGGTACCAATTTCCCCGCATTTATTAGAAATGTTTTTCATAATGTGAGCCAATTGATAAGGGGTCCTGTACCATTTTGAGATTATTTTCTTTTGTGTTTCTTTTATTTTTATATGTTTAATTTTTTGGGTTTTATCGATCCAGGAGTTTATTAAGTGTTCATTGAAGTTTATATCCTGTTTCCAGGCCTCTACTAAAGTATGTTTTGTATTATAGGATAAGGCTATTCCTTATATATTTCCCCTATAATGCCTTTCTCTTTTTCTATTTTCCAGCCAATTATTCTATCCATTGGGGCATCTAGTGTTTTTTTATTTTTTTATTTCATGTGCTCTTTGTGACAGGCCTACCCAAGCTAACCAATACTTTAAACTGCATTTGTCCTTTATCTTATCCCATTTTTTAATATCTCCATTAGGTTCCAAGAGGTCTCCTACCTTATTTACTCCATTCTCTTTCAGGGACCTGATTAAGTTCTTAAATGTTTTATCTTTGTTTTCCAGGGTTTCTAGCGGAAAGGGATCTATTTTATTTATTTGTAATTTATTTTGCCATCTTTTCCAAACCTGCAGTGTTGAGAGAAGAGGGCAATCTCTTAACTTTTTAAGCTCTTTTTTATCAATTTTTCTCCCATAAAAGAGCCCTTTTTCCAATCATTTAATTCTTTCTCTAGTTTCACCCATTTTTTTCCCCTTTCCAGTTCCAGTTCTATTAATTTAGCAATATGACATGCCTCATAATACAACTCCAGGGATGGGGCTCCCCATCCCCCCTTTTCTTGGGTGCCATAGAATATAAAATTAGAAATTCTATTTTTATTCCCTCCCGCTACCCATTTTTTTATGGAACTGTCCCACTTCTTAAAAAGTTTTGCAGAAATGTTTACTGGCAAATTTTGAAATAAATATAGGAATTTGGGTAGAATCTTCATTTTATAAATTTTAAGTCTAGAGGTGATGTCCTGAAAATTCTTCCCCCAGATTTTAATTTAACTAATTTATTTGTCATTTTCCATAAATGGTTAAAGTTTGATTGGCTGATGTTATTTAATTTTTTTTGGAATTTCTATGCCCAAGTATTTTAGTGACTTCTTTCCCAGTTTCACTCCTATAATATTTTGAGCAATTCCTAGTTCTTTCAATGATAGGTTCTTATGGAGAAATTCTGTTTTACCTAAGTTAATTTCAAGCCCTGAGATTTCCCAAAATTCCTTTATTAATTTGACCAAGGAACTTAATGACTCTTTCACCTCACTTAAAATTATCATGGTGTCGTCCACATAAAGATTTATTTTTATTTCTTCCTTGCCCACCTTGTATCCTTTGATGGTTTGGTCCTGTCCAATTAAATTCGCCAAAGGTTCAATGGCCAATGCAAATAATGATGGGGAGAGTGGGCATCCTTGTTTAGTTCCTCTCTTAATATTAATTTGTCTCGAATTAATCCCATTTACATTTATAACTGCCTTATTTCCACTGTATATCTCTTTTAATACATTACATATTTTTTCACCCATTCCACTAGCCTCACATATTTTGCTCAAATATTTATGGTTTATTGAGTCAAATGCTTTATGAAAGTCAAGTTTAAGTATAAGCAGTTTAGAGCTATTAGCTGTGGTGTGATTTAGAGTATTTAAGATGTTCCTGATAGGGTCTGCTATTTTCCTATTTTTAATAAATCCATATTGATCTTCATAGATTATTTTAGGGATTTTTTCCTTTATTCTATTTGATAAGATTTTTGTAAAGATCTTATAATCCACATTGCTGAGGGAGATAGGTCTATAATTATTAGGATCTGTGTCATCTTTATTCGGTTTTGGAATTGTAATTATCTCAGAATATTTCCAAGAGTCTGGAACTTTACCTCCTTCCATGATTACGTTGAAAAGTGTGACCAAATTCGGAGTAATTTCCCCTTTAAAATTTTTGTAGAAATTTGTAGTTAGGCTGTCTGGTCCGGGGGCTGAATTCACTTTTAGACTGTCTATTACCTTTTCAACTTCTAAATTTGATATTTTGTTGTTTAACTCTATTTGTGATTGATCATCTATGTTTTTCTGTAAATAAACTTTTTGTTCTAGTGTGTCTTTACCCTCATAGAGTTTCTCATAAAAACTTGCCATAATTTCTCTAATTTCATTATCTGTTGTTTTTAATTGACCCCTGTAATCTTTTAATTTTAGAATTTTGTTTCTGGCCTGTTTTTTTTAAGGAATCTGGCCAAACTTTTTAAGTTATTGATGGAGTTGATTTGGTAATCATTTTTGATCCACAGGTGTTTTTTTGTGGCTTCAATTTTTTCTAAGTTCTCCAGACTTCGGTTTTTTTTTCAATCCATTTTTTCTTATTTTCTGCTGTTGGGTAATTTTGGAATTGTTGGAGGAAGTTCTCCACCTCTCCTCTAGTTTTTTCAAGAGTAGATTTTTCTTTCTTGTTAATCCCAATTTCTTTAGTGATGCAAATACCCCTAACAGTTGCTTTAAAAGCATCCCATAATAACTCTTCTTTTATTTCTGGTTGTTTGTTTATTATAAAAAAATTCTTTTATCTGTTTTTTAATGTCTTGTTTGTCATTGTCCTTGAAAGTTACCTTTGGGTTAAATCTCCATTTCTTTGTAAATCTCTTCACAGATTCACCCAATTTAAGCAAAATCGGAGCATGATCTCCTGGCCATTGTTTCCCAACTTTTACCTCATTAATTTCTCTAGAATTATTAATTCCAACTATGAAGTAATCTATAGTTGTGAATTTTGAGTGCCTGTGTGAGTAGAAAGTTGGTGCCATGTCCTCTTCACCTATTCTGTTATGGGCCTCGATTAGATTCCATTTTTTAAAATTTACTTTACTTTCTAACCTTGTGGGACTCTCCCCTGGTCTTATTCTATTCATGTATATCTCCGTGTTTAAATCTCCCCCGATGACTACATCGCCCTTTGCATGTTTTTCAATCTTGGCAAATGTTTTATTTATGAAACTTATTTGCTTTTTGTTTGGAGCATATACACTTGCAATGGAGATATCACTATTGTTTAGTTTTCCTCTTATCATTATAAATCTACCTTCCTTATCTGAAATCGTTTTTTCTAGTTCAAAGTTGTTAGTATTCTTTATTATAATTGCTACACCTCTGGATTTGTTTGAACCTATTGATTCATATTGTAAGTCCCAATTCTTTAAATTTAACAATTTTTCCTTATCTTTTTTCTTGTGGGTCTCTGTCACGCCCAAGGCAACGGAGCACTAAGAACCGACACACGGAGGCCAAAAACTATCTAATATCTTTATTAAGGAGAAATGTAAGAATAATAAAAAACAAGTAGAAAATGTAGCCCAATAAAAGACCTTTCAGGGAAGGTCAAATATAGTCCAAAAATATTTTGTCCAATATTTTATATTAGAGTTCAAAGTTGTAATTCCAAACCGAAACACACTCTATTTATAAACAATAGAGTGGGGAAACGTCCAAAGATCTTTCCAAAGTTCAAGTAAGTCCATGGCAAGAACTGGGAATAAGGCTTGATACTAGAAACAAGGTCCAAGGCTGGAAGCACGGCAAGATAGTTCTTGAATACTTGGCTAGGCAAGGCAAGGCAAGGAAACTGGAGTTGCAGACTTTACGAAGTCTACACTTGGCTGGAAACACGAAATCACTCCTGAAGCTGATCTGTTGACTCCGCACGGAATCCTCCGTGTCGGGCACTTTTAACTAAGTCCCATCTTCCTGCAAAGCAGGTGTCCAGAGCTTCCTTTCCCAAGGGAAAGAGAAGCGAAACACATCTCCCTCCAGATGCATTCCTCCCTAGAATTTCCCAGGGGAACATAGCTAATTAACGTCTTGTTTAGCTGCTAATCTCAAGCTTCTCCGAAACTGTTCTTTTTCACCCCGACTCGTAGCATAGGACTGTTTCCTAGCAAAAGGGGAAGAGGCAGTGGGAAAGGCCTGCTCAAGGTCTTTTTTAATAGGCTCTTGGGTAGAATCATCAACAACAGGCATCTGGAAAAATTCCGTCTCTTGCTGAGCCAGCAAAAAACCCATGTTTTCGTCATCATCAACCACAATGGTGCTGGGATCAGAACTCCATCGCCCATGGGACATCACAGTCTCCTGGATTAAGCATATATCAACATGCTGTTCATATAACAATGTAGGCAGTTTGTATTTTTTAACTGGAGAAGATAGGCCATTTATGTTAAGTGACATTAATTTAATTTCATCCATCATAGATCCGTTGTTTACCTTCCCAACTTTCTTTTACAGGCTCTCCCATTATATTAACCATTATATTAACCCATATCCCTGCAAGACCCAGATTCCTACCCCAAAACAACCCCTCCTCTGGAACCCATGACCCCCTCCTCCTCGAGGGAGTTGTTAGGAAAAGAATCCTAGCACCCATCCAGAGAATAACCAAGGACAGAGGCCCCTGCATCTGCCCCTCCTTTCCGTTGGATAAAGTTTTCGCATGAATCACCCTTTTTTTTCCTTTCCCTCTTTTTTTCTTTTCCCCCTTTCTTTTTTTCCCTTTCTCTCTTTTTTCTTTCTTTCTCATTCTTCCCCCTCCCTTTTTAATCCCTGTCACTAATCCCTGTTCCTTAATCCCATCTACATCCCTTTTGTTAATTCCAGAGCACCTCATCTTCTTCTTTTTCATATATAATTAACAACCATTTTCCAACTTTTTTAAAGTTTAGAATATAATAGCAATTAGTAAAAAACAAAACAAAAACTGTCTTGTGATTGCTCTAGTCCTCTAATTCCTCACAGAATGTACTTGCAAGTCTCAATAAACATTTCTTTAAACCCTGCTATAAAAACAGTTATTTGAAATTTCTTCTGTTAGGAATTCTATAGGAGAACCTTGATTGAGGTTTCCCAGTTCTTTTCCTTGTGGTTACTTTTTTAGTTATATGTTCTTCTCTTGGTTGTTCTTCCTCTGATTCAGACTCCTTTTCTTTATCTGTTGGGACACCTGTTTCTCTTGGAGATTTTCTTTGTGAGGGTTGGGTCAGTTTTAGTTCTCTCAGGAGCCTTTTCCCTTCTTCTATAGTCTTTGCAGTAAGTTTTTTTTCTTCTTTGAAAATTATTAGTGTGGCTGGAAAGGCCCATGTGTATTTGATGTTTGCTGATCTGAGACTATCCGTTATTGCCTTGAGGGAGGCTCTCTCCTCCCTTGTAGCTCTTGCTAAGTCCTGGAAAACTGTAATTTTTTTACTGTTGTACTGCAGGTCATTCACACTCCTCAAGGCTTTAAAGACTTTTAGGCATGTTGATAGTTTCACAAATGTCACTACTATCACTCTTGGTGTGGGACCTCTGTAATTCTCCCCCCCCCCTCTTTTGAGGATAAGGTCTATATGCTTTATCTATATCTTCCTCTCCAACTGGTATGTCCCATTGGTTCCACCACACACACAGAGAGTTAATCAAGTCTTCATTCCCACCAGTAACGAACTGCTGGCATCACAAACCTGCAAAAGTATTGGAGAATGAGCATGTAAAGATACTGTGGGACTTCCGAATCCAAACTTACAAAGTTCTGGAATACAACACACCAGACGTCACAGTTGTGGAAAAGAAAAAGGTTTGGATCATTGATGTTGCCATCCCAGGTGACAGTCGCATTGACGAAAAACAACAGGAAAAACTCAGCCGCTATCAGGACCTCAAGATTGAACTTCAAAGACTCTGGCAGAAACCAGTGCAGGTGGTCCCGGTGGTGATGGGCACACTGGGTGCCGTGCCAAAAGATCTCAGCTGGCATTTGGAAACAATAGACATTGACAAAATCATGATCTGCCAACTGCAAAAGGCCACCCTACTGGGATCTGCACACATCATCCGAAAATACATCACAGAGTCCTAGACACTTGGGAAGTGTTCGACTTGTGATTTTGTGATATGAAATCCAGCATGTCTATCTTGTTTGCTGTGTCATACAATAAAATAATAATAATAATAATAATAATAATAATAATAATAATAATAATAATAATATAATGGGGGTCCTCACAGTAAAGGGTAATGGGGTGCTCTCAAACTAAGGAAATAATATATTGGGGGGGGGGAATGCCTAAAGTCCCTTCCACAGTTCAATAAAATCCCCATTGAACTGGATTATACGGCAGTCTGGACTCAGATAACCCAGCTCAAAGCAGATAGCGTGATTTCCCTGCCTCGAAATTCTGGGGTCCCTTCCACACAGCTAATTGCCATCGCCCAATTTCTGCTCTGAACTGGGTTCACTCTGAACAACACTCAGACAACACGGGAATTCCAGACATGAAACAATCATGGCCAGTTAACACCTTCCCAACAAAAGATTCCCCCAGGGAAGAAGCAGCCAGGCTTTGAAGCTGAAAGTGTACATCACGCATTTGCCTCCAACAGACAAAACAAGTAACAACCAGAAATATTATATATTCACATGCTTTAGGAAATAACATATACTAAACTACTGCCAATTCCTCAATACTTTATTTCCAATACCACCACAATTTGCCACAGCAACGCGTGGCCGGGCACAGCTAGTACACAATAAAGTACAATCACGTAATTACATTTAAAACATATAAACATAAAATCATAAAACATATAGTACATTAAAACATACTCAAGCAATAGTTAATGGTCAGTGAACATATTCACAACCTCTAAGGATGCCTGCGGTAGATGTGGGCAAAACATCAGGAGAGAATGCTTCTGGAACATGGCCATACAGCCTAAAAAACTTAAAGCAACCCAGGGATTCCGGCCATGAAAGCCTTTGACAATATCTGTAGTTCGTTTCCTTCCGTCCATCCATTTTCCTTCCTTCCTTCCTTCCTTCCTTCCTTCCTTCCTTCCTTCCTTCCTTCCTTCCTTCTTTCCTTTCTTCCTTTCTTCCTTTCTTTCTTCCTTCCTTCCTTCTTTCCTTTCTTCCTTTCTTTCTTCCTTCCTTCCTTCCTTCCTTCCTTCCTTCCTTCCTTCCTTCCTTCCTTCCTTCCTTCCTTCCAGTAAATTCAGGGATGGAAAAGGCTAGGCTTTGTCTTCAGTTTTATGATACTAACTCTTTGGTCTTACACTTGTCCCCATTTTTAATTGAAGGAAAAACTAAGGCTCTTTTTGCTTGCTTTTACTCTTGACGCAAGGGACTGTCAGAGAACAGCTGTTGTTCCTCTTCCTTGGAGAAAAAGTCGGTTAACAGACCGCACATCTCCTACCAGATTTCCCTTTATTGCAAGTCCCACCTCCAACTTCTCAGAAGTTCTTTACTCCGAAGTCTCAGCAGCGAGGAAACCAAAATGAACCATTCTTGCAGGCTTCCTCTTGCAAGCCTCTGCCTTCTAAACCAGACATCTCCAGTATGTTCAATTGCTGATCAGTTCTCCGTTTGCTGTGCGGCATAGAAAAGAATAGGGAAAGGGTTATGGGAGAGGCAGTGGGCAGGGTCATGCAAATTCTACACCAGTGGAGAGAGTCAGAAACATTGGGATGTCTGTGGTGGAGGGAAAACAGAAAATCTAGGATGAAATTGACCCCGCATGGAAGCTTTCACTTGGGTGGTGGGCAGTATAGACTTTATGGAGGATATTGGCAGGGCTCTTGGACATGTTCACAGCGCTCTCTATAACCTGCAATGTCATTGGAGGAAGGGCCATTGGTATCTCCTGAGTAGTGGGTGCTAAAGCTATTTGTGGAAATGAGAGCTTGTCTGTGTAAGTGGACACCCCAGCCACACACACACACACACACACATTTTCACTTTTATTATTATTATTTATTATATTTTCATTTTTATTTATTATAAAATAAGATTGTATATACAATATATATAAAGCATACTGCTGCCTCATCAAACTAGAAGTCCCAGGACTCCATAGCATTGGGTCATGGCAGTTAAAGCATGGTCAAACTGCATTAATTCTACAGTGTAGATGGACCTCTGTTCCTATGTGGACCTCTGAACAAGTGAGTCTTGCTTCAAAGCATTACAGCATCAATATATTGTCAAAGGCTTTCATGGCTGAAATCACTGGGTTGCTGTGAGTCTTTCGGGCTGTATGGCCATGTTCCAGAAGCTTTCTCTCCTGACATTTCGTCCACATCTGTGGCAGGCATCCTCAGAGGTGATGATGCCTGCCACAGATGTGGGCAAAACATCAGGAGAGAAAGCTTCTGGAACATGGCCATACAGCCCGAAAGACTCACAGCAACTCCTTGCAGCATCAGCTGCTCCTTTTCTCAGTTCGACTTGAGCCGTGATGACTTCTTCCGGAATACTCCATTCTGGTTACCTTCTGCTGGGGGAAATAAAAGGGAAATGTTGTTCTTATTGTTCTTATTCCAAGAAAGCACTGAGAGGGAGAGGCATTTGGAATGAAATATCCTGAGGTCCAGACACTCCGAAGGCGGCCAAGCAAAGAGTAATCGCTGAGCTATCTTGCATTTCTTTCCCTTTTCTAGCAAATTGGATGGAGAGGATGGAAATCGTTCCAAGTATTTGGTGTTGTCTTTCTGTCTGTTAGGCGAGTGAGATGGGAAATTAATGGTTGAGTCCTTCCCAGGTGAAAGATACGACCCTGTTTTTGGAATTCAGGACTCGCAAGTGGCACCTGATTGGATAGATAAATAAATATTAGCTTCCGTCTCTTGATATATTCAAAGCCGGAGGAACAAAACCAGGCACATGGTTTCCATTTCAATTGTTCTGTTGTGATTAAGATCTCTTGTTTTTATTTCTAACCTGCTTTTCAAACTAGTTTTGCATCTGACAGTTTATTTTAAATGAATAGGCTACATGACAAACACATAAGCAAACACCCAAACAAGAGTCGCAAAATGAAAACATTGCTCCTCTCCAGAAAATAGGAGTTTTTAGTAATGCAATGTAGGTATACAAAGGAAAAAGGGAGGCAAAGTACTAGGATCATTCAAACACATAGAAACGATAAAATGCTTGGTGTGGAAGGTTTTCCATGTTTCATGCTCTGCGTTGCTGGAAAATTGGGTCTGCATTGGCCTCATTCTTCTTTATATTATTTATGGTATTTGTTTACTAAAAATCTCATAACATTCTGCTTCCATTTGGCAGGGGAGCCTCTGCCCTGTCTGAGTTGCAGCGTCATACTTTTCGCTGAAGATACAGAGGGGGAAAAGGGATGCAACAGAAATATTATCACAGCAAACTTGGATGAGACAGCAGTTCTGATGCATTTGGACATTAGGGCTTTTTCTAAGGGAGGCCTTTGACAAAGCAACCTTTTTCTAGGAAAAAGAAAATGCACAACCCCTCTCTGCCTCGTTTTATCAATTGTGGCAGGGAGAACATTTCCATGGAAGCTGAGTTTAACATTTCCAAGAAGCCCTTGTTGTTTTGGGTTTGACGAAACCTTCTGAGAGGCCCAAGCTAATCGGCTGGAATCGCTCTGAGATGAGTTCTAATCTCGGGAAAGCCAAACACGATGGAGAAGCAGACACGTTTCCCTCGGTGCCTTCTGTCAGATAACAGTGAAAGAAAAATAAAAAGGAAAGAAAGGAAGGAAGAAAGGAAGAGCGGGCCAACCAGTGTAGGATAGGACTTTATGAGACCAGGGTCTGAATCCCTGCTCAGCAGCTGAGTGAACTTGGGCAAGTCACACTCTCTCAGTTTCAGATGGAAGGCGATGGTAAATAATAGTAATAATAATAATAATGTTATTCTTATAACCCGCCCCATCTCCCCGAAGGGACTCGGCATGGCTCACATCTAATCTAAATCTAATCTATCTAAATCCATAATAAAAGTGAAAACCCGTATGTGTGTATGTGGCACAGGTGTCCACTCACACAGACAGCCTACAGCCTCCACAAACAGGCTACAATTCCCACTTTGGAGAAACCAGCAAGTCACTCCTTTGCACCAACATTACGGTTACAGCGAGCAGCATGAACATGTAGGCCAAACCCTGCCAATGTCCTTCCCAAACACTATGGCCCACCACCCAAGGAATGCTTTATTTGGGGACCATTTCATCCTACATTTTGCTTTTTCTTCCACCACAGGCAGGCACCCCAGGGTTCTCAATTTCTGTGGAATTTGCATGGCCCTGCCTACTGCCCTTTTCTTTCAAATCTGTCTGCATAACAAACAGAGCAGAACTGAGCTGCAACTACATTTACTGGAGGAGTTTGGGGGATTGACGCCACATGGCAGAAGTTGTAGTTCACCCCGCACTGAAATTTAGAGGAGTTATAGTTCACCTACACCCAGAACACTATGAACCCAAACAATGATGGGTCTGGACCAACCTTGCCATGCATACCTGATATGCCCAGATTTCAATACTGGGGGGTTTGGAGGACAATTACCCTGCACATTTTGAAGTCGTAGCTACTGGGATTTATAGTTCACCTGCAATGAATGAGCATTCCGAACCCCACCGATGATATACCAGGAACAAACTTGGCACACAGAGCCCCCATAACCAATAGAACATATTGGACAAGTTTGGGGAAAAGGGAGTTATAGTTCACCTACATCCAGAGAAACAGTGACCCGCACCGACAATGGACCAGGACCACACTTCGCACAGAGAATCCTCATGACCAACTGAACATACTGCAGGTGTTTTTGGGAATGGGCCTTTATTTTGGAAGTTGTAGTTTACCTGCACCCAAAGACCACTGAACCCAGCCAATGACGGATCTGGACCAAACTTGGCACACAGACTGAACATTGCCTGCTGTGGATACTGACAGATGTTTTGGGGCAATTATCCCGGGACTCTGGGAGTTGTAGTCATTCACCCCCATCCAGAGAGTACTGCACCCAGGCAATGACCAGCCAACCACAGATCTGGACCACACTTGGTACACAGGCCCCAAAATTGCCAACTTTTCATACAGGCTGGGTTTGGGGAGGATTGACCCATGATTCTGGGAATTGTAGTTCACCCACTCCAAACAGAATACATAACACTGAAAGACACATAATACCATTCTCAAATGACCTGGGAACCGCCGGGTCCCCAAGCTAGTACACAATAAAATACAATCACATAAATACATTTAAAACACATAAACATAAAATCATAAAACATATAATACATTAAACCATACTCAAGCAATAGCTACACCTCTCCTAAACCTCTGAATAAACCTTGCCAAGAAAACCGGACCATTGTGGTGTAATTGTTTCAGTGTTGGACTATGACTCTGGAGAGCAGGGTTCAGCCACTGAATCGTGCTGGAGGTCGATTCAAGCCCTCTCAGCCTCAGAGGAAGGCCATGGTACACTCTCCGTGTTGCACTCTAGCACTGAAAACACCTTTTCACCCAGCACCACACCAGAACCAAGTAGTTCTATCTAAAAATGGTTACTGAATAAAGCAGGTAAAAAGGGAAAAGAGGTGTTTCCAAAAGAGTCAGAAGAATAGAAAATGCAAAACAGCAATAATTCAAAAATGACAATATAAAGTCAAGAGAGCCAAAATCCACAGTGGTACTTCAAACAAATCAATGAACAAGAAAACAGGAACTTTTCCAAGGTAAATGCTGCAAGAAAAGAAAGGCATGGACCAGAATAGGAAACTTGAGGATACTTGAATCATGAACTTGAGAGCAGAGACAGACAGGAGAGCCATCCCATATGGCAACATTGTCTCCTCTGAGAGGTGTGAAACCAATCCCACTTAATTTAAGCCTGTCCAAGTAGCCATGAGATCACCTCGTCTTATCATGGATTCTCTCAGAATGTCTAATTAGTCTATTTTTCACTCCCTTCATTTTCAAGCCTAATCTGGCTTCTCAGGAAAACTCCCCATTTGCTGTTTCTCAAGAGAAATTGACCCTTCACTTCTTTCATTTTCCCCAGTTGCTTGGGAACAATCACAGGAATCCAAAACATCAGTCTCATCTGCCTGCAGTTCTCTCCTGACACTGATAGACCCATCACTTTGAACCCCATCAAATCCCTCATCCTCTAAAATGGCAGAAAAAATCTTCTTCCACTTGCTGAGCTATAACACCCTGGCAAATTCATGGTTTAGGTGGTATAGTGAAGGCAGGGACCATCATCAAAGAAAGGATGGTTTTCTAAAATGAGTTGGTTCTCTCTGAGCTGAACCACAGTTCTTCTCGCTGTTACTGGAAATGCAAGGGAATCTTCCCAGCATCCCTACATCACTGTCAACCTCGGCTATTTGTATTACTAGGCAAACCATATTGGTCTATCTAGGTCAGAGTTTTCCTAACTATGTATTGGCTGAAATGTGTACGTGTGTCCTGCAAGCATAACAAGAGATGCCTGAATTTTTGTGAAATAAGCAAATAACTAGAAGAAATGTTGTGTCCCCATACATGTCATTATTAGAATTTATGTATGTGTCCGTAGTTCTTATAAGGGGATGGTTTAACCTCCGGTTTGCTAGTAGAACTGTGTGATTGTGTTGCAAAATGATGCACATCTAAGAAGTGTGTCACCAACATGAAATGTTTGCAAAGCTCTGATCTAGGTGCTTGAGCATGCAATGAAGGTCCATTCGCTTTACAAAAGGACTTCTCCCTGGCGGAGACGAGACATATTCAAACTTGTTTCTTGGCACAGAACCACCCATGCACTTTCTTTTTTGGCTTTCCCTAAAAGTATGATTTGTGCAGATTATTGTGATACACAAAATACCCGATTCCCTGCTCTTGATTTAGTCAGGGATGAGATGAACCAAAGAAAAGGCATTCCCATTTGCGAATTTTTGACCAAAGATGATTTTTTGTGTGTGTCAGGAGCGACTTGAGAAACTGTAAGTTGCTTCTGGTGTGAGAAAATTGACTGTCTGCAAGGACGTTGCCCAGGGGATGCCTGGATGTTCTGATGTTTTATCATCCTTGTAGGAGGCTTCTCTCATGTCCCATGAAGACGATAATCATAGCATATTTTGGGTGGCAGAAGTGCCTTTCTTATACTAGGAATTATGATGAGATTTCTCTTCCCTGGTGTCCTCCATGCCGCTGCTGAAAGAGGAATTTATATTTTCAAGCTGTTTTTCAAAAACTGGCTGTTCCAAGCTTGTTCTTCCCTTGACCTCCAGATCAGCCTGCCGTTGTTTGTTGATGTCATTCCTATAGTTACTCTGGCAGCAAGAGGATGGCCTTCATGTTGGGGGGCCCTCCATTCCAGAAATAGCGAGATAGAGCAACGGTTTGATAGTTGGTGGCCGTAGACGTGAGTCATCGTCCCGACCACAGCGGCTCTGATAGCAGTAAATAGATGCCATTGATGGGAACGCATCATCACATCTCTTTCAACCCATAAACAACCACCACCAGAGCTGGATGTTTAAATACAAGAACACATCTTTTGGCCTGAACGAAGTGGGGACATGTAGAGGGGAAGTACATGATGACTCCCATATCCACAAGGGATACATTCCCAAGAAGGAAACTGTGGATTATTGCATATACGCATGTGTAAGTAGTCAAGAGATCAAGCCCCAAAACCTGGATCAACTTTTTCATCGGTCAGTGTGAGTAATGTGCTTTAACTCTTATCAAAAAGGGAACTATCACCTTCTCTGAGTAGCATGACAAAAGGCAAGAGCTTAATCCATATCAGGAGAACCTAAAAGAAGCAGTAACCCCATACACTATCTCCATTGTGGCATCATTTCTGGCCTTTTTGAAAGCCTGTGCAATGAAATGGCAGTAACTGCCAGAGGAGGCATTGGTGCTTTCCCCTCTTCTTGAAACAATCCTCAGTTTATCCATGGGTCATATCAGAATCCATAGCTTTGGCACCAAAACCTACCCTTGACATGTACATGAGGTTAACTTATACAGGACCATATATGGTATGTGCAGTGGGACAAATGATGGAGGGTGTACATTGTACAGGAGGTCCCAAGAGAATAAATGAAGCCATAACTAAGTGAAATTGTGTCTGTTGGTTCCATAGAAATGGGGGATCATACTGTATAAGGACCAGGCTGTGGTGCAGCTGGTTAGTAGCTAGCTGCAATAAATCACTACCGGCCGAGAGGTCATGAGTTGAAAGCCAGCCCGGGTCAGAGCAAGCTCCCAACCATTTAATAGTCTAGCTTGCTGTTGACCTATGCAGCTGAAAGACAGTTGCATCTGTCAAGTAGGAATTTAGGTACCGCTTATGCGGGGAGGCTAATTTAATTAAATTACGACGCCATACAATCTCCAGTGCGGAAAGAATGAGGAAGTATTCCATCAAGGACTCAGTGTCACAAGTGGACAGTAAGCAGTAGCTCCCCCTGTGGCCAGGGATACCTCATGAAGCTAGAAGCTGGAACGTTAAATTGCCTCTGTGTCTGTCTATATGTGGTTGTTTATATATATAATATGTCTAATGGCATTGAATGTTTGCCATGTATATGTGCATTGTGATCTGCCCTGAGTCCCCTTTGGGGTGAGAAGGGTGGAATATAAATACTGTAAGTAAATAAATATTTGAAGAATTTGAAGTGGCACCGGCACTTTCCTGCCTTTTGACTTATCCATGGGCCATAACAAAATCCATTTTTTCTCCCTAAACCTGCCCTTGATTTATATATGAGGTCAACTCATTATGGTAAATGGGATTTGAGTATCCATGGGTTTTGTAGTCCTGGAAATACACCCCACTGGATACCGAGGGACCATTGTCCTGAACTATGCAGAACACATAATCTGACTTGGGATATTTTGCGCATTAATATATCTGAATCATACTGTGAGCGTGAAGTGTGTTTCAAATAGACGAGAAGCCTGCCCAATTTCTCCTGTTAAATAGTTGTTCGGAGTTACTTCAATTCAGATGTGTAGGCGGGAGATTAGTGACAATAATTTGCAATTGTCTTTTGAAACGACTGAGCTGGCAAAGTGTAAGTAGCCACTAATGATCCAAAGACAGTAGAGCTGGAAAGCTCAAAATACCTCTTTCTTTTCTTTCATTTTGCCACCCCCATTAATTTTGGTATAGAAAAGCAACCCTGGATTTCCTACAGCTTGCATCGGCTTTGTTTTAGGTTGTTGGGTCCTACAACAACTAAGTTGCAAAGTGTTGTGTTTTTCAGAGAGCCGACCGTGCTAAAAAGAGACCTCCAGATTACTATGACGTTGGTTTGGTGAAATTGCTGCAAATTAACTCTTTGGGTGTGATGACTCATTTCTCTATGGCTTTTTGACATTTGTCAAGCTCAGTTGAAAAGAAACCACTGCCTAGAAGTGGTTTCGAATTGTGGATTGTACAAGTTGTGAGTCACAAGGACATTAAGCAGGAGGGTGCCATCTTTGTCCCTTGGCAACCCTTTAGGTTAGGCCTCCAAAATTGCCAATCCACTCTCCCAATCTGTTTTAGAAAAATGAGCATTTTCAAATGTCAAAATACAGGTGCACGTCAATTCATGAAGCAGATGTGAGTATTGCTTCTTCAAGATAAAATTGGGAATCTGAAGCAGGAATAACATGGAATCATTGGGACACCATAAAAAAGAGAGCGGTTCAATGAGTTTTTCTAACAACAAACCTTTTGTTCCTATCTCACAAACATATACACATGAAATGAAACAACTGAGTCAGCTAAGCCATGCAGAAGTAAGCAAAAAACAAATTGAGACCATTGGAAGATGTCTTCCAAGGGGTTACTTTTTCTTTCATTAGCCACCACTATTCTTTTTGGTGGCCAAACATGCAAGTTTGAGCTTTTTTGCTTGAAGGGATCTCTGGTGCCTTTAGCAAACCCTTCCACATGGCCCTTTGGTTTTCTTCATTGCCTTCTACCTTGTTGTTATAATTTACTCTTTAGAAAGAACCTGCCCAGCAAGGTTGGATATGCAAAATACATCTGTGGCTAAAAATAAATAAGTGGAAGCGATGGAACACAAAGCAAGCATCCCAGCACTGGCCGACCTGGTGTTTGTTCCCCTTTTGTGCCGTTGTGTGTGGTTGGCTTTCATTTGTTCCTCTATGAAATTTGCATTTGGAACAGGAAGGTTGACTCCTGTTGACCGTGAATGGGTCAATGCAACTGTCTTTGTCAAGGTTTCCTTAACATTTATTTGAGGTATGGTTAAAGATAACGGATTTTACAATGACTGGGTCTAGGTGATCTTTATCTTGAAGTCCAGAAAAGTGTTTCACAGGTTCATCTTAAGAAAGTCACTTTTTCTCAGCCTCACAAAAAAAAAAACCAAAAAAAACAAGGGCTGAATAAATCTTGGCAAGAAAGCTAAGCCATCCTACTTTAGTGAAAAGTAAAAATATGGATTTTACAATGGCAGTCCATGGTGGAGTCGTCTTATTTGAAGGACAGAGCCACAGTGGTGCAGTGGGTTAAACCCTTGTGCCGGCAGGACTGCTGAACTGAAGGTTGGGTTGCTGACCTGAAGTTTTGCCGGTTCGAATCTGCGAGACAGGGTGAGCTCCCGTCTGTCAGCTCTAGCTTGCGGGGACATGAGAGAAGCCTCCCAACAGGATGACAACACATTGCCTGGTCAACGTCTCTGTAGACGGTCAATTCTCTCACACCAGAAGCGACTTGTAGTATGTTCTCAAGTCGCTTCTGACACCATAAAAACGCAGAGGCTGGATGGCCATCTGTCACGAGAGTTTGGTTGGTGTCTTCATGCCTTGCAGGCTGGGGTTGGACTAGATGGCCTTTGAGGTCACTTCCAACTCTATGATTCTGTTATTCTATGCTATGTATGGAATAGAATTGGCATAAACCAGAGCCAACTGGAAGGCACATAAGACCTTAAAAGCTGGGTTTGGATGTTGGGGCGTGACGGAAGTGGAGGACCATAAGGAGGACAGCCACCCCGCCCTTGTGTCACATTTATTGGTGGGCTATTCTTTGATAAGTTTATTGCCTAATGAGTCTTTACAATTAGTCACACGCAGCGAGCAGCCCGTCCTTTCTGCTCTCCAAAGCCAGCCAGATAGTGTCGGCTATCTATCGAGCTGGACCAGCCCTCGCTCACACAATGGCAGGAAGTTATTCCAAGCCTCAGACAATTCCCATTTCTATCTCTAGGAGAGCAAAAGGTCAAAAAACAGCCGGCTGGGCCTTTGCCAGCAATAGCAACACCGTTCGGCAGTTACTGAGGGCTGGACCAAGGGAAGATGGAGTAAGCAACTTTGCGCCTCTCCCAACTCCCCCCCTCTACCCTTGGGCTTGCCGGTACGGATAGAGCCTATGGTGCATCTGCACTGTAGAATGGATGCAGTTTAGTACCACTTTAATTGCAGTGGCTCAAGGCTATGGCATAGTGAGAGTTTTATAGTGTAGATCAGGCCTGGGCAAACTTGGGCCCTCCAGGTGTTTTGGACTTCAACTCCCATCATTCCTAACAGCCTCAGACCCTTTCCTTTCCCCCCTCAGCCGCTTAAGCGGGGAAAGGAAGGGGCCTGAGACTGTTAGGAATGATGGGAGTTGAAGTCCAAAACACCTGGAGGGCCCAAGTTTGCCCAGGCCAAATCTATACTGTCTAATTCTTGCAGTTTGATCCCATGGCTCACTGTGATGGAATAATCAGAGTTGCATATTTGCTCATATTCATAAAAATATGATACATTACCCTGTTTTGGACTCTGCAAACCGCTCAGGTTATTGCGATAACCCCTCTGGTCATTCGACTTCAAAAAGAAAAACGTCTGGGACCGACTCAGCTCTGAAGTTTTGACCTCTGTGTGTTATCTTTCCCACTTTTTGGCCCATGTTTTGTCTGCGACGGAGGGAAGGACCTAGAATTGGAGCAACTCCCAGATTCGGCATAAAAATGGAGCCGGATCCCGACCCGCTGCAAGAAGCAGCAAACTATTTGCATAGCTTCATGCAGATGGGCAAGGGTCTTATTTGATGCCGCTTAACAAAACGATGTGATGGATGAAGTTGGGTGCATCTACATTGTAGAATCAGTGCATCTTGGCACTACTTTATCTGCCATGACTCAATGTTTCTGTTTTTGCACCATCTGCAAGGGCTTTGTTTATGCGTCTTTTTGACCTGGGTAATGGCTGTGGTTTTATGTAGGTAGTGTGTGTAGGTTTTCAATAAACTGTGTGGTTCAATTGTTGATTTAGTTTACGGATGACTAGGACATCTATGGGAGCCCTCGATGGTGCCGTGTGTTAAAGTGCTGAGCTGCTGAACTTGCTGACCGAAATGTCTGCGGTTCGAATCTAGGGAATGGAGTGAGCTCCCGCTGTTAGTCCCAGCTTCTGGCAATCTAGCAGTTCGAAAACATCCCAATGTGAGTAGATCAATAGGTCCGGCAGGAAGGTAACTGCGCTCCATGCAGTCATGCCAGCTGCATGACCTTGGAGGTGTCCATGGACAATGCTGGCTCTTCAGCTTAGAAATGGAGCCCCAACCCCCAGAGTCGGACATGACTGAACTTGATGTCGGCAAAACATTAAGTCCAGTACCTTTACCTAGGACATATAGAAATGGCAATTTTCCTTCATTTTATTTTTCCTTGGTGAATTGGATGTTTGGGTAGATGCTGTTGAGGTGGTCCAGAAACTGGTTTAGTTCTTCTCCATGGCTCCAAATGGTGAAGGTGTCATCCACATATCTGAACCATATAGTGGGCTTTTTGGTGCTGTTTCCAGGGCTTGCGAACTCCACCCCCTCCAAGGGGAACTGAACCACCTAAACTGGACTCCTCAAGCCAATGGATACTCCACCTCAGACATCAGAAGAGCTGCAAGACCAAGAACAACCCACGAGAGGAAAGACAAAGATCCACCCAGAGGAAAAGTGTTCTTAATGCTTACCATATATCAATGATTTCATTGATCAGTAAAATAAAAGCAGGTTGATGCCATCTAACTTTCGCTTGTTGTATGGACTCAGGTGGATTTGTTAGATGGAAGGACATTGAACCATTGCTTGGAAGTGGCTTCTAATGAGGATGCTTTTGTAGTCATCAAGGTGCCATTACATTACATTATGACTGCAATGTAACATCATTGTGTGTGGTTAACCTAATATTTACTTACTCTTACAGTGGCGAAGTGTGTTAAAGCACTGAGCTGCTGAACTTGCAGACTGAAAGGTCACAGGTTCAAATCCCAGGAGTGGAGTGAGCGCCTGCTATTAGCTCCAGCTTCTGCCAACCTAGCAGTTCGAAAACATGCCAATGTGAGTAGATCAATAGGTACCGCTCCGGCGGGAAGGTAACGGTGCTCCATGCAGTCATGCTGGCCACATGACCTTGGAGGTGTCAACGGACAACGCCGGCTCTTTGGCTTAGAAATGGAGATGAGCACCAACCCCCAGAGTCAGACATGACTGGACTTAACGCCAGTCATACCTTTACCTTTACTTTACAGTTACAGAATATCTGTGGCCTCATTACTTGTGTGTGCTTTATATAACAGGCCATTGGTTTATTTTCAGGTCTTATTTTCAGGGGATGTCTTATTTTTCCATGAAGAAGAATTCATAATCATTATTGAACAAAAAAAATGAACATTGATTCTATACTGTACTGTAGTTGTCATCACAAACCAACATAACTAAACCAGACAAACTGTGACTCCTGTCAAGAATTTCTTGTTACTACCGTTATTTCCATATACAACTGGTATGTAAGAGTCCCTCTAAGGAGATGGAGGCGGGGTATAAAAATAAAATTATTGTTGTTGTTATTATTATTATTATTATTATTATTATTATTATTATTATTATTATTATATACATTTACCAATCCTGCATGCTATGGTGTTTTGTTTGGCGGGCGCCGGGCATGCTTCCAAACAAAAACTTTGCTAGGTCTTACTTTCAGGGGAGGCCTTATATTTAGCAATTCAGCAAAACCTCTGCTAGGTCTTATTTTTTGGGGATGTCTTATTTTCAGGGAAACAGGGTAGAGATGAGCTACCCAGTGCCAGTTGAGTGTGAATGTCTTAAGATACAGAGGGTGGCCTATATGGAGCCATCGGAAGGAGATCAAGATAAGCAGTTGCCTTGCTGGTTGGAAGACGATGGATTTGGTTGAGATAAAAATGACCCAGCTGCTGTTTTTTGGTTTTTTAAGAACGGGGCGGGGGCCAGAGGGATCCCTTTGCCCAATTTCCTGTTTATGTTCCTTTTGTTCCGTGCTTCAGAGTCATGTGAGAGGAGGCAGTTAAAAGATGGGCTCCACGGCTGTAAACAGCTTTCCTCATCGGCCAGTTTAGCCGAGAAGGTGAAACAGCAGAATAATAAGGGCAAGGGAGTCCTTTACTTTGGGAAGGGATCAATAAGGCAAAGTGGTTTCAGGACTCCCAAGAGTGCATCTACACTGTGGAATGAGTGCAGTTTGACAACACTTGAACTGCTGTAGCTCAATGCTATTGAATCCTGGGAGTTGTAGTTTGGTGAGGCACCAGCCCTCTTGGGCACAGAAGGCCAAAAGCCTTGTGAAACTACATCTCTCAGGATTCCATTGCACTGAGCTGTGGCATTTTAAGTGGTGCCAACCTGCATTTATTCTACAGTGTATATTTGTCTTTATAGAGAACGTTTTGATTGAATCTGCATAAAGTTGACTAGTGGGAGTTGACCATAGAATCGTGCGGGACAACTTAGGTCCCTGTCTTGCTGTGAGTTTTCCAGGCTGTATGGCCATGTTCCAGAAGCATTCTCTCCTGACGTTTCACCCACATCTATGGCAGGCATCCTCAGAGGTTATGAGGGAGGTCTGTTGGAAACTAGGCAAGTGGAGTGTATATATTTCTGGGTGGGAGAAAGAACTCTTGTCTGTTGGAGTCAAGTGTGACTGTTGCAGTTGGCCAGCTTGATTAGCATTGAATAGCTTTGCAGCTTCAAAGCCTGGCTGCTTGTTGCCTGGGGGAATCCAAGGTCCCATCTACATTGCCATATGATGCAATTCAGTGCTGTACAACTACACTATGATACTTCGTTATATGGTAGCAGTTAAGCCCCATCTCTCAGACTTAAGGGAAAGCAATGGCAAACCTCCTTTGAAGGAATCTTGTCAAGGAAAGCCCAGAGAAGGGTCATTGTAGGTTGTGGCTGGAATAAAGGCACATGACAGCAGAACCGCCTTCTCTTTAAATGGCATGTAACAAGCAAATGTGAGCATGGAGTGAAACCCAGTGCAGAGCTTTCAAACTGTTTTGTTACATGCCTTCAAGCCATTTCCGACTTCTAGCGACCCTAAGATGATCTAATCATGGGGTTTTCTTGGCAAGATTTCTTCAGAAGGGGTTGGACATGGCCTTCCTTTGCGACTGAGAGAATGTGACTTGCTCATGGACACTCACTGGCTTTCCATGGTTGACTGAGGAATCAAACCCTGGTCTTCAGAATCATGTTCCAATGCTCAAACAGT
Source organism: Anolis carolinensis (assembly GCF_035594765.1). Taxonomy (NCBI): domain Eukaryota; kingdom Metazoa; phylum Chordata; class Lepidosauria; order Squamata; family Anolidae; genus Anolis; species Anolis carolinensis. Next base: position 12,854,763 of record NW_026943823.1, on the reverse strand, counting down.
TATACTATACCATGGGTTGCTGTGAGTTTTCTGGGTTGTCTGGCCATGTTCCAGAAGCATTCTCTCCTGATGTTTGACCCACATCTATGGCAGGCATCCTCAGAGGTTGTGAGGCCATTAAAATGCTAATCAAGGTGGCAAACTGAACATTCACATGTACTTCAAGCAGATACGAGTTCTTTCTCCCACCATGGACATTCTACAGATATATAACCCTCACTTACTTAGTTTCTACCTCTGAGGATGCCTGCCATAGTTTGTGAGCGAAATGTCAGGAGATAATGCTTCTGGAACATGGCCAGACAGCCCGAAAAACTCAAAACAACCCACTTGTGAGGTCTGTTGGAGACTAGGCAAGTGGGGTTTATATATCTGTGGAATGTCTTCACAACCTTTGAGGATGCCTGCCATAGATTGTGGGTGAAACGTCAGGAGATAATGCTTCTGGAACATGGCCAGTTAGCTCAGAAAACTCACAACCACCCAGTGATTCCGGCCATGAAAGCCTTCGACAAGTTATACTATGCAAAATTAACACAATTTGACACCAGCTTAAGTGCCATGGCCTAATGCTATAGAATCACGGAAACTTTAGTTTCTCCTTCTCTGCCCAAGAGTCCTGTGCCTCACCAAACTACAATTCCTTTCCTACTATAGCATTGAGCTAAGGCAGTTCAAGTGGTGTCAACGTGCATTCATTCTACAGTGTAGATGCACCCCAATGCTAGCTGTGGAGTGATGTGATGTAGCCTAACCACCTGCAGTGCTTTCCAGACTCTTTGTATAAATGCAGCCGACATCTGTGTTTATAGTCACACATAAACTGCAAGAAAGGGGATTAGAGATTGTGGGCTGTTTTGTTTTTGCACAAAAGTGGTGGGGGAGTGGAAGGACTTTGGAGTATTTCCATGAAAGCTGTTAGCGTAATAAACCAATGACTTTTAAAAGTCGTTGGAAACCGGAGTTGTAGACTCATATGATTACAGTTGAAACTGTGCTATATGGCAACGTAGGTAAAGGTAAAGATAAAGGTAAAGGTTTTCGCCTGACATTAAGTCCAGTCGTGACCGACTCTGGAGGTTGGTGCTCATCTCCATTTCTAAGCCTAAGAGCCGGCATTGTCTGTAGACACCTCCAAGGTCATGTGGCCGGCATGACTGCATGGAGCACCGTTACCTTCCCGCCGGAGCGGTGCCTATTGATCTACTCACATTTGCATGTTTTTGAACTGCTAGGTTGGCAGAAGCTGGGGCTAACAGTGGGCGCTCACTCCGCTCCCGGATTCAAACTGTCGACCTTTCGGTCAGCAAGTTCAGCAGCTCAGCAGTTTAATCCGCTGCGCCATCGGGGGTTCCATATGGCAATATAGATCCAGCCAAAGTCGTAGTAAAATGACACCTCTGATATACAATGGCATAATCACAGTTTTCTTTTGGAAACCTATTTCCAAGCCATGGATACAGGATCTGTGGATACGGAGGGCCAAAGCCGGCTGCAGTCAGTTGAGCCCAACCCATTAGATACCATGTGTGTTTATATCCCTGCGCATACTTTTGCAAGGTCCGCTGCGTATACGTTTGCAAGGCTGCTTTCTCTGCCTTCTCCTCCCACAAAAGCCCTGCCGCTTTCAAATCCATTTGACTCCGACAGGCCCCAAGCAATCCATTAGCCTGACAGCAAATTTGCAAGTTTATTAAATTGCAGCAATGACTCACTGCCTTGCAGCTGTTCCTGGAGACATAAATATGCATCGATGCTATAGATCGGGGCATGCGCTCAGGGCTCGGCGATGGATGGGAATGTAGCTTTTTGGGAAACAAGGATGACGTTTGCCTCCAACTTTATTCTCTCTGCCTTTTATTCCATGGATGTGGCTATTTGTTCTTCCAGTGCTTAAGTGAAATGTAGCCTTTGTATGCTTTCCTATAATTCATTACACAACCATCTTAAATTAGATTCAGTTCAGGGCTTTTAGCAAACAATGGATGTCCCCCTCCCCCAATGATATTTTAATGCTGGAGTAATTGGATAGTTTCTGTATCATAAAAATAAATTCCCAGTTCTTGGAACATGCTGGAGGTCCAGATTCAATACTAAAAAGGGTTAAAGAGAGATGGTTATACACATTTCAGAGAGTTCGGTTTATTGTACTGTTATGGTTGTGCCTCCAGTGGCGTAGCGTGTTAAAGTGCTGAGCTGCTGAACTTGCAGATCGAAAGGTCGCAGGTTCGAATCCGGGAGCGGAATGAGCACATACAGTTAGCCTCAGCTTCTGCCAACCTAGCAGTTCGAAATCATGCAAATGTGAGTAGATCAATAGGTGGGAAGGTAACGGTGCTCCATGCAGTCATGCCAGTGGCCACATGACCTTGGAGATGTCTATGGACAACACCGGCTCTTCGGCTTAGAAATGGGCATGAGCACAAACCCCCAGAGTCGGACACTGACTGGACTTAATGTCAGGGGAATACCTTTACCTTTTACCTGTGTGTTCATTCTGATTCTCCAAAAAACTGGAGAGTTTCCAGCTTCATCTTGTAACTGAAGGCTATCTACAAAACTTAGGCTGGATCTACACTGCCATATAATGCAGTTTCAGAATGGAGACTGACTGCATTGAACTGGATTATTTTTATCGTGTCCGAAGCGACTTGAGAACATATTGCAAACCGCTTCTGGTGTGAGAGAATTGGCCATCTACAGAGACGTTACCCAGTGGATGCCCAGGTGTGTTACCATCCTGCTGGGAGGCCTTTCCATGTCCCCACATGGGAAGCTGGGGCTGACAGACAGGAGCTCACCCCGTCTCGCAGATTCAAACCTCCAACCTGCAGGTCAGCAGTTCAGCCAGCACAAGGTTTAACCCATTACACCACTGCGGATCCATTGAACTGGATTGTGTGAGCCTACACCAACATATAATCCAGTTCAAAGCAGTTAATCTGAGAAAGTGGGACTTGGCCAAAGGCACCCAATAGGTTTCCATAACTGAGTAGGGATTTGAACTCTGGTCTCCAAAATCATAGTCCAATGCTCAAACCATTTTGAGTGCATCTAAACTGTAGAATTAATGCCATTTGGCATCACTTCAACTGCCATGGAATCCTGGGAGTTATAGTTGTCCCTGCCAATGAGTCCTGCAACTCCCAGGATTCCATAGCATTGAGCCATGGCAGTTCAAGTGGTGCAGATGCACCCTTAATTATGAGCCAAAAATGCAAATTGTTGTCCTTATTCCAAGCAACAAAACAACTCCTTGTGTTATCGTTTGCCTGGAATGTTGTGATAGTATTTGCTTGGAATGTTGCGTTGTTCGTTGTTTTGTTTTGTTACTCTTTCAGCAATATGTTCTACCTTTAAATTGACAGCAAGGGTCTGGACAATTCAAGAGCCAGGAATAATTTGGGTACATCTACAGTGTGGAATGAATGCAGTTTGACACCAGTTGAGTTGTCATGGCTCAGTGCCATGGAATCATAGTATTGGTAGCTTTGTGAGACACTGGCACTTTTGGCCAGAGAAGACTAAAGGCATTGCAAAACTACTACTCCCAGGATCCCATAGCATTGAGACACAGCCATTAGAGCAGTGTCAGACTGTATTAATTCTACAGTGTGGACACCCACTCTGTTGTTCTAACCTCGGCTTCCCTTTTGGCCTTTCAGGAAGCGGGGAGGCAGCCGTGGCATTTCCTGCAGTACCTAGAGTGCCCCATTGCAGGAAAGGCGGGCAGCTGTTTCCTCCATTTCCTGCTCCAAAGTCATGAAAGTTCTTGGTGGAACAACAGAGTGGGTCTTATTTTCCTGATTTTCTTTTTTTAAAATAGAAAACGAAACCTTATACGAATTGAGCATCTCTTATCCAAATGCTTGGGACCATTTGGGGGGGGGGGGGGGTCCAAATCTGGTCCCAGGGATATCCTTGTCCGTAATTGCAATGAAGTATGAATTTTGGCTTACAGATGTTATGTTTAATTGTGTGTTTATGTTTTAAAAGGGTAAGTATTACAGTTATTGCATCTAGCACTCAGAGGCTGGTTGCCATGGAGAAGTAGGCGGAGCCAACTGCCGTTTAGTTGAAGAAGTGCAGAGTTTAAAAAAGAGAGTCAGTCTGTGCTCTGATGATGCATAGGGAAGATTGATTTCAGGTTGATGGGATCAAGTAGACTCGATTGTTCATTTTGAGTCGGTTTTAAATAAGTTTGGTGACTTATTTAATGTAGTCTGTGTCCTAGTAAGGAACAGAGAATCTGTGATAGTATATCACAGGGGTGACTGTGGTTTGAAGTCACTGGATAGTCCAAGTTTCAGACTGTGGGAACTAATCCAGCTGGACTCACGGAGATCCATTGAAGTAACAGTTTAAAAGTGGCAGAGGAAGAAGTTTTAACTACTTTAAGTAAAAGGAGTGATACTTTAGGGAATTGATTCATCTCATTCTAGTATTGTAACTGTTAATAAGAATACCTCTAAGTGAGACACACAACATTGTAACCACTAAGCTCTGTGCCTGAATAAACTTGTTATTGTTCTTCTAACATCTAAGCCTCTGTTGCATATATTCTAAACCAAGTTACGCAACCCTTTAAAGTAAAAGGTCTCCTCCCTGAGTCTTTGGTAGTTGCATCTTTCCAAATTGGTGTTAGTCGTTCATAGTCCTTTACAAATTGGTGTCAGTCGTAATTAGATCGTTACAAATTGGTGGCAGTGGTGGGATAAAAAGATTTCTCCCTGCCTGAAAGAACCTTAGTCATAACAAGATCTTTACAGTAATATTTCTATGTATGGTTTTGAAAGCTGGATGGTGAAGAAACCCTACGAGAAGAAAATGTAGAATGTGCTGGAGAAAGTACTATGGATGCCATGGAAAGAGAACAAGGAAAATGAATGGGTCTTAGACCAAATTGAGCTTCGAACTCTCACTAGTAGCCAAGATGACTAAACCAAGGCTGTTGTCCCTTGGACATGAGATGCTCACTATAAAACACGATAGTGCTTGACCAAGGGAGATGGAAGTAGGAAAAGTCTGAACCAGTTTGTTGGTCAACAACAAGGGATCATTCATTCATTCATTCCAGATGGATAGATTTTTTTTTCATGTCAGGAGCGACTTGAGAAACTGCAAGTCGCTTCTGGTGTGAGAGAATTGCAAGGATGTTTCCCAGGGGACACACGGATGTTTTAATGTTTTTACCATCCTTGTGGGAGGCTTCTCTCATGTCCTCGCATGGAGCTGGAGCTAATAGAGGGAGTTCAACCATGCTCTCGGGTTGGATTCAAACTGGGATCCTTCAGGTCAGCAACCCAAACTTCAAGTCAGCAGTCCTGCCGGCACAAGGCTTTAGCCCACTGCACCACCAATGGATAGATTCAATCAAGGAAGCTTTGAGTTTGCAAAACCTGAACAGGACACTTGGAAGTCTTTCCTTTATGGGATCCCCTTAGGTCAAAGTGGTTGTTGTTGCTGCTGCTGCTGTTGTTGTTGTTGTTGTTGTTTTCCCCTGACATTAAGTGTAGTCATGTCCGACACTGGGGGTTGGTGCTCATCTCCTTTTCTAAGCTGAAGAGCCAGCATGGTTCATAGACACCTCCAAAGTCATGTGGCTAACATGACTGCATGGAGTGCCATTACCTTCCTGTCAGAGCAGTACCTATTGCTCTACTCACATTTGTGGACCCAATGGAAAAGGCTATCAATGTTCCATAAGCCAGCAGCGAGTGGTCAGATTGCACTCCAAGCATTTGACCAGGACCATCTGTTCAAATGCAGAGACCCGATCACAAGATCATCCAGCCAAAACAGAGATACAGATCATAGAATCATGATTTTATGATTGGTGTTTCTGTTTTGCTTTGTGCTTTATTTTGTGGAGGATGGATACCAATTAATGCAGATCAATTCTTGCTCTTCAGTGGTGCCTCAAAAGGCTGCTCTGAGGCCACTAAAAGCAAATGGCTCGGCAAATGTGCATCAGAGCGCCAGAGCAATTACAGAATCATTTCCAGGAATTCAAAACTAAATGTGGGGAAGCTCTTCACAGCTGGCTAAAGAAAGCACCTATCTGAGCTGCTTTGAGGAGACTGGAACACAGTTAGTCCTAATCCTTGTTTATACTGGTTTTATATCATTTCATTGGATGTGTTGCAATAGCGGATTCCCAAATTAGTTTACTGTTTACACCTTATTATATTTTTTGGTTATTTAATATTTAATGTTCATTTTATTTAAGTGATATTTATCTTGACTGTTCTAATGTAGCACAAATCCTATGTGAAATCATGCTATGTATTTTTGACATTAACACTGAAGTCTGAAATATATACAGAAAGTCTGTACATAGGTCATCCACTTTTATAGGGGTTGGTGTACAGGGCTGCCATGAAAACCATTAATTAAAATGTTCTCCTTTAGACTGAAAGAGTCTTTAGGTCCTATGGTGTGGTTCCATGGATATCTTCTGCTGAAAGTTGACCATTGGTATCCTGGACCCATAACCATATACTTATTGTCTCCTGGGCCCATAACCTTTCCATGGATGTGGTGGAAAGTAACCCCAAATTTGACACCAGATGTCCTGCATCTGGTATAAGTTCCCTTCCTTTTGTTCCCCATCAGTGATGCCTTCTCCGTTGCTCTTCTTTCCACAGGCTTGGCGGAAGCGTTGGTTCGTGTTGCGCCAAGGCCGCATGAGCGGCAACCCCGATGTGCTGGAGTACTACCGGAACAGCCATTCCAAGAAGCCCATCCGGGTGATCGACCTGAACGAGTGCGAGGTGGTGAAGCACTCGGGACTGAATTTCATCAAGAAGGAGTTCCAGAACAATTTCGTCTTTGTTGTGAAGACGGCGTACCGCACCTTCTATCTGGTGGCCAAGTCTGAGGAGGAGATGCAAGCATGGGTCCACCACATCACCCAAATCTGCAACTTCGGACATTTGGAAGATGGTACAGGTAGGAAGGAAGGAAGAGAAGGAGCAGACTATGTTGGCCTTCCATATTTGTGGATATGGTCGTTCACCTATTTGATTAAAATGTTATTTCTACGACTCTTTAGGTCTTCCAGTACAATGCAACAGTCAACTTCTGCTGAAGGTTAATCAGAGCCATGATGGAGGACCTAGAGATTCCTAGAGAAATGTTCTCTGAGTCCTTTAATGTGGTGGAAGGCAACTATAGAGTTGTGTGAAGTTGTTAATCTCTTACTGTGCCTAATTTGTGGTTTCAACTTTATCATAAGTATGCATTGGGGAAGAAAATTGTACAGTTGTCCCTCCACATTTGCAAGCTAACCAGGGTTGTAGTGGAGGACCTAAAGATTCATAGAGAGTACGAATCTTTATTTCGTTTTTGCAGATCTGAAGATCTGCAAAAATTGACCTGCATAAGCTGACCATAGAGATATTACTAAAGAGTGTTCTCTCAGAAAAAAATACAGTAGAGTCTCGCTTATCCAACGTAAACGGGCCAGCAGAACATTGGATAAGCGAATACATTGGATAATAAGGAGAGATTGGGGAAAAGCCTATTAAACATTAAATTAAGTTATGGTTTTACAAATTAAGGACCAAAACATCATGTTATACAACAAATTTGACAGAAAAAGTAGTTCAATACACAGTAATGCTAAGTAGTAATTACTGTATTTATGAATTTAGCACCAAAATATCATGATATATTGAAAACATTGACTACAAAAATGCGTTGGATAATCCATAACGTTGGATAAGCGAGTGTTGGATAAGTGAGACTCTACTGTATATACTATATATTTCACTTTCTCAGGGTCTGTGCCCAGCAAATGTGGAAAGATTACTCTATTCTGAATTTGTTTCTGGTTAATATGTCGCTTGGTCAGCTTCAACTGGAAAATGTCTGTTCGTTCAGAAATATGTGGATACCAAGAAGGGCCACACAGCTACTATTATTTTGTGTTGTCGAAGGCTTTCTTGGCTGGAATCACCTATTTTTCCAGGCTGTATGGCTATGTTCCAGAAGCATTCTCCCGTGACGTTTCACGCACATCTATGGCAGGCATCCTTAGAGGTTGTGCGGTCTGTTGGAAACCAGGCAAGAATGCTTCAGGAGAGAATGCTTCTGGAACGTGGCCATACAGCCCGGAAAACTCACAGCAACTCCCTTATTATTTTGTTTTAAGAAAAAAAGAAAGCTGGCTCACTTAAAGGATGGGAAATAATAACACAAACAGTATTTGTGTATTTTTGTGATTACTGTTCTTAAGATTAGTATGGCTACTTCAGTGTCACATTTATATCCATGAAGGCTACATTCCTAAACTTATAGAGAAAACAAAAAAAGGATAACAGACTCCATTGAAATGAATGAGCTCCACTGGAAGTTACTATAGAGCCACACCTAAATGACTTCAAAAGTTCTTAGAGAAGTGTCAGTGACCAATGAAATGAAATATATCCCAGAAATGTCTCTGTCCAACTGGGCATTCCCAAACAGTTCACTTTGGACTCCTAAAAGTATCTGAAGAAGGACTAATAGCATTTATCTTTGGGCGGAAGGGCTATCATCTTTTCCTCTTTGTTCTATTAAACAACTTGAAATTTCAGGAAAAAATGAATTAAATATTTCTATCTCCATGTTTTTGCAACAAACATGTTTCAGGGTTTCCTAATATTTTGGAGAGGCAACTAAACTTCGAAGGGAAATATGGTTTTAAAGCAGGGGAAATACGAGCTTAATGTGCTGTCTGCTTTTGCAGTGCATTTAAAGAATGTCTGGGAATGAATCATCCAGCAAACCCTTCAACTGGTTACGAGAAAGGGTTCTGTGTCCTTCAGAAAGAAAATGAATCTAATGCCTGTGTTCCAACATTATAATTGAATCGTACTGGTCCTACTCTAATTTGCTTCTCGACTCCAAAGACATGTCCAAATGTCAGATTCATTTACCTCCATGTTTCCCTTGATTGAGCAGATGATTTGCTGGAATGGCTAATATGGCCATAGCTGAGTCATAATATATATCCAGGGGGAAATACCTCCATAAGTAGCAATCCAGGCATACAGTGGTGGATGAGAGCATACATTATGATGTAGCATATCTTACAACATTCCCAATTTTGCAAATACAGTCCCAGTTTATCCTCTGCCCTTCCCAGTTGGATCAGGCAAAAGCATACTGTGCTACCCTCTCTTCTCTATCCTCATTCATAACTTTTTACCGTCTTAGAAAGTCAGTTTGGTGGGTCCAGTCATTACTTGGATACTCACCATTTGTCATAATCATCAATGAATATATGAATGATAACATTGGCGATCATTACAAATTGTATATTTTCGAATTATGGTAAATTATATAGATTTGTTACATTTATACCCAGTCACTTTGCCAGAAGGGAACTCAAATTAACCAAGAGCATTAACATACTGAATTAAATACAGTATCTGGACTAAAACATAATTGGAAACATAACTAAGGTACTGCCAGCAACTGAATAGTTTAATCCCGATCAACAACAAACTCTGGGTTGCTGTGAGTTTTCCAGGCTGTATGGCTATGTTCCGGAAGCATTCTCTCCTGACGTTTTGCCCACATCTATGACAGGCATCCTCAGAGGTTGTGAGATCTGTTGGAAACTAGCAGGGCCGGTCCAACAATGAGGCGAATTAAGCGGTTGCTTCGGGCGCAAAACATACGCGGGCGCAGTCGAGACTGCTTTTTCTGTTGATTTCTTGTAAAACATGATGTTTTGATGCTTAATTTGTAAAATCTTAATGTAATTTGATGTTTAATAGGCTTTTCCTTAATCCCTCTTTATTATCCAACATTTTTGCTTATCCAACGCTTTTATTTTTCAGTGATTGGTTTTGGGGGGGGGGGGGGGCAAAATTCTGTTCGCCTACACTTGAAAAATACCTAGGGCCGGCTCTGGAAACTAGGCAAGTGATGTTTATATATCTAATCTATGGAAGGTCCAGGGTGGGAGAAAGAACTCTTGTCTGTTAGAGGCAAGACTAGCATTGATTAGCATTGAATAACCTTGCAGCTTCAAAGCCTAGCTGCTTATTGCCGGGTGGAATCATTTGTTGGGAGGTGTTAGCTGGCTCTGATTGGACACAGTGTGATTCCAGGTGTGGTCTGACCAAGGCAGAATAGAGGGGTAGCATGACTTCCCTGGATTTAGACACTAGACTCCTATTTATGCTAGCCAAAATCCTATTGGCTTTTTTTGCTGCCGCATCACATTGCTGGCTCATGTTTAACTTGTAGATTGAGATTATTCTGCACTGAGCTGTTATAGCAGTTGAATATCACTTTAACTGGCGTTGTCCAAAGGCAGCCAGTGGCTCTAATGCAGGCATGGGCAAAGTTCGGCCGGCCAGATGTTTTGGACTTCAACTTCCACAATTCCTAACAGCCTCAGGCCCTTTCCTTTTCCCGCGGCCGAGGAGGAAAAGGAAGGGGCCTGAGGCTGTTAGGAATTGTGGGAGTTCAAGTCCAAAACACCTTACCGGCCGTACTTTGCCCATGCCTGCTCTAATGTCAACAAAGTAATGGATCCACTTTGGGTTTTCATGGGGCTGTCCAAAGTGCTGAAGCTGTGTTTTGCAGTCCATGCTTTAGCACATTGAACAGCATGGAGGGCTCCAAAGTAATATATAGAGTGGATTTCCCACCTAATTGTTATTGGAACCTCAAGGAATTTATTATTAGTTATATTTTGCATTACAAATATAATATACACATATTTTAAAAATCCAGTTTTAATCCTTGGGATGAAATGTGTAGTTTTGGCCCTGAAGTCGTAATTGAAAGCATGCTGAAAAGATGCTGCTTGGACTGGCATGGTCTTCTGCAGACAAGGGGCATTTCATTTCATTTCGTTATGCATCTATGCACTTAGGAACTTTCTGTTTTTGTTGATCAGGGCATATCCTTGATGGGGGAGGGAGAGAATTGTGTTGCCCTTGTTCTCTCCCATCGAAAATAGACTTGCATTATTTATGATCTGCAGCTATTATGGCCGAGCCTTTAATGGGCACTAATTCTATTACCAGGCTTTCAAGGAATTGTGCAGAAGTGCACATGACTTCACCAAGCAAAGCTTTAAATGTGGTGTTTATGGTTTGTATTGAGGCTTTTCGTAGGCAAGACATACTCAGAGGTGTCCTTCCTCTGAAATAGTGTCTACCACGCCTGGGATTCCTTGGCGGTCTCCCCTCCAAGTACTAAACAGAGTTGACCCTGCTTGGCTTCCAAAATCAGACTGGATTGTGTGCCTTTAAGATATGTAGACTGCCATTTACACATCCTAAAGGAATGTATCTCTAGGTAAAGGTAAAGGTTTTCCCCTAATGTTAAATCTAGTTGTGTCTGACTCTGGGAGTTGGTGCTCATCTCTATTTCTAAGCTGAAGAACCGGTGTTGTCCGTAGACACCTCCAAGGTCATGTGGCCGGCATGACTGTATGGAGTGCCATTAGTTATCTTCCTGCTGGAGCAGTATCTATTGATCTATTCACATTTGCATGTTTTTGAACGGCTAGGTTGGCAGAAGCTGGGGCTAACAGCAGGAGCTCACCCCACTCCCCGGATTGGAACCGCCAACCTTGCCTGCAACAGAAAAGAGTTCTTTCTCCCACCCTGGACACCATTCCACAGATATATAAACCCCACTTGCCTAGTTTCCAACAGACCTCACAACCTCTGAGGATGCCTGCCATAGTTGTGGGTGAAACGCCAGGAGAGAATGCCTCTGAAACATGACCATACAGCCTGGAAAACTCACAGCAAGCCAGTTATTCCAGCCATGAACGCCTTCGACAACACATCACTTTAACTGCCATGTCTCAATACCATGGGATATTCAGAACTGTAGTTTGTCAAAGCAACAGCATCCCTTGGCAGAGAAGGCTGAAGGTTAAGTGGTGTGAAGCTACATTCATTCTGCAGTGTAGATGCACCTAATGCACCTAATGCAGATGGCTGATTGTGATGTTCTGTTCGCAACTGCATCCATAAACAGCAGAGGTCATTTCAGTGCATCGGCTGGAGTCCGAAAGAGTCCTTTGCATTCCAAATTACTTCATCATGGCTCATTTGCTGGCTGGATTGTATAAAACATGTAGGCTGAAAGTACTGCAGTCATGTTAAATGTCAATGAGATCCCGTGTTGCAATCGGTAAGTGTTTACATATATACACATGTGCAGATACCAACTATGGATCCTTTTATACAATACACATTTGGGCACGAAAAACAGGAGAACACACAAATTAGATATTTGGTGGAGTTCAGAGTGCTCTTAGATTACATCCCAGTACCTACAACTCCTATAAATAATAATATTTTTTTTTCGTGTCAGGAGCAACCTGAGTTGCTTCTGGTGTGAGAGAATTGGCCGTCTGCGAGGACGTTCCCCAGGGGACGCCTGGATGTTTTGATGTTTTTTACCATCCTTGTGGGAGGATTCTCTCATGTCCCCGCATGGAGCTGGAGCAGCCTTCAGGTCAGCAACCCAACCTTCAAGTTACAAGGCTTTAATCCACTAGGCCATCGGGGGCTCAACAACAACAACAATAATAATAATAACAATAATAACAACAACAACAATAACAATAACAACTGTGCAAGGAAGCTGATGAAACCATTGATCATATCCTCAGTGGCTGTAAGAAAATTGCACAGACAGACTACAAACAGAGGCACAACTATGTGGCCCAAATGATTCATTGGAACTTATGACTCAAGTACCACCTCCCAGAAGAAAAGAACTGGTGGGATCACAGACCTGCAAAAGTATTGGAAAATGAGCACGCAAAGATACTGTGGGACTTTCGAATCCAGACTGACAATGTTCTGGAACACAACACACCAGACATCACAGTTGTGGAAAAGAAAAAGGTTTGGATCATTGATGTCGCCATCCCAGGTGACAGTCGCATTGACGAAAAACAACAGGAAAAACTCAGCCGCTATCAGGACCTCAAGATTGAACTTCAAAGACTCTGGCAGAAACCAGTGCAGGTGGTCTCGGTGGTGACGGGCACATTGGGTGCCGTGCCAAAAGATCTCAGCCGGCATTTGGAAGCAATAGACATTGACAAAATCACGATCTGCCAACTGCAAAAGGCCACCCTACTGGGATCTGCACGCATCATCCAAAAATACATCACACAGTCCTAGACACTTGGGAAGTGTTCGACTTGTGATTTTGTGATATGAAATCCAGCATATCTATCTTGTTTGCTGTGTCATAATAAAATAATAATAATATTTTTGTATGCCGCCTCCATCTCCCCAGCTGGGGACTCGGGCAGGCTCACACGGCGAACAAGCCCAATATAATCACATAAAATCATAAAATAACAATTTAGACATCAGACAACACAATTTAAAAACAATTTAAACAAGTTATAGTTAAAATCAACATAGTTAAAATGTTAAACAATCATCCAGGCATTAAAGGTCCAATATAGGATAACATCTGGACGATAATCAAAACTGATTTAGGGAGTGTCTATTACAAATAGGACATACATCAAATAGATAAAACAGGTAGGGAAGATAAATCTGAACGGGAATCAAACTAAAAAGTAAGCAGGGCAGGTTTCAGTGTAGATATGGACCAGGTTATAACGGACTTGTCTACTCAAAAGCACAACAGAATAGCCGTGTTTTTAACTGCTTCCAGAAGCAGTTAAATCATGGTGAATTCTCCCCAAATATGTTCAGTTGCTGATCAATTCCTCTGTTTGTTGTGTGCCATATCAAAGAACAGGAAAGGGTTATGGGAGAGGCAGTGGGCGGGGTCATGCAAATTCCACACCGATGGAGAGAGTCAGAAACAGTGGGATGCCTGTGGTGGAGGAAAAACAGAAAATCTAGGATCAATTTGTCCCCGTATAAAAGCCTTCACTTGGGTGGTGGGCAGTATGGTGTTTATGGAGGACATTGGCAGGACTCTTGGACATGTTCACGGCGCTTACTATAATCTGCAATGTCATTGGAGGGAGGGCCATTGGTGTCTCCTGAGTAGTGGGAGCTATATCTATTTGTGGAAGTGGGAGCTTGTCTGTGTGTAAGCCACACATATGCATACATATTTTCACATTTATTATGTGTATATTAGGCTTGAGCGATCCATGAAAAAATTGATTCTAAACTCGTTTCAAAAGTAGGGGGCGCCAGCGTTTCGTTTCTGATGTCATTTCCGAATTTTGCCCCCAAAAAATTCGAAATTAACGAAAATTCGTTAGTTTCAAAAGTAATTCGTTAATGGCGGACGCGCATGCGCAGTGGCCAAAAAAAACAGCACGAGGGGAGATTTTACAGGACTCTCCCGCCCTCATTTTTTGAGTGATCTTCTTCAAACTTGGTACAGTGGTAGAACACATTTAACACTGACAGCTCACCAAAATTTGGAACGTTTCCCTTATCCTCTGATTTTTGGCGAATTTTCATAGCTTTTATAATAAACCATTTTTTAATAATTGCAGAAATCTGTTCCTGGTTTGAAAGTCTTATTTCCTGTTAAATTGGGAAATGACTGTGAAAGTCATTGTTCTACTTCAGAAACTTTGTTTTTGTGGCTAAAACTTTGTTAAATTGGTGTGTGTGTGATATATACTGTATATGTGTGTGTGTGTGTGTGTGTGTGTATATATATATATATATATATATATATATATATATATATATATAGTCCCTGCATATATGTGTGTGTGTGTGTGTGTGTGTGTGTGTGTGTGTGTGTATATATAGGTAAAGGTAAAGGTATCCCTTGACGTTAAGTTCAGTCATGTCTGACTCTGGGGGTTGGTGCTCATCTCCATTTCTAAGCCCAAGAGCCAGTGTTGTCCATAGACACCTCCAAGGTCATGTGGCCGGCATGACTACATGGAGTGCCATTACCTTCCCGCCAGAGCGGTACCTATTGATCTACTCACATTGGCATGTTTTCAAGCTGCTAGGTTGGCAGAAGCTGGAGCTAACAGCGGGCACTCACTCTGCTCCCGGGATTTGAACCTGGGACCTTTCGGTCTGCAAGTTCAGCAGCTCAGTGCTTTAACACACTTCGCCATCGGGGCTCATGTATATATAATATACATACACATACACACAATGTGGAGAATATGTGGAAAGGTAGATAGATAAGTTGGGAGCCACAGCGAAGGCATCTTCCTGGGAGCAAGGTCTAATAATAATAATAATAACAATAATAATAATAATAATAAATCCCTTACAATATCCAAGGTGGCTCACTGCTACAGAATCTTGGGAGCTTTAGTTTGGTATGGTACCATTATTGGCAGAGAAAGCCAAGCTGTAGGAGTTGAAATCCAATCATTTATCCTCCCTATAGAATCAATTTTATATGCATTTTTAGCTACAGAAAAGCTAAAATCAGGACAGTAAAAGAACAACACCCAGAAAATGGGAATTCCAGACAGGAAACAATCAGGGCCAGCTAATACCTCCCAACAAAGGATTCCCCCAGGTAGGAAGCAGCCAGGCTTTCAAGCTGCAAGGCTATTCAATGCTAATCAAGGTGACCAATTGCAACATTCACACTTGCCTCCCACAGACAAGAGTTCTTTCTCCCACCCTGGACCTTCCACAGATATAAACCCCACTTGCCTAGCTTCGCACAGACGTCAAAACCTCTGAGTATGTCTGCCACAGATGTGGGTGAAACGTCAGGAGAGAATGCTTCTGGCACATGGCCATAGAGCCCGGAAAACTCATAGCAACCCAGCCAGTAGGCTGTTGCTGAACAACCTATGAACTTTTAGCATTAAAGGAAAAAATGCCCAAGATTTTATCACTTAATACTGTTGGCATGTCTGGAGAAGAATAGAATGCTTCTATACCAGGCAAGGGCAAACTTTGCCCATGTCTGGAGTTAGGAATTCTAGGAGTTGAAATCCAAAACAATTTGACAGAAAACTGGGAGTTGTAATTTGGCATGGTACTGGCTCTCTTCTGCAGGGAAGGCTAGGGACTTTGTAAAACTACAGCTCACATGACATGGCACTGAATCTGTTGCAATTGAGCTGGTGCCAGAATCCTTTCCGGGAGATCTCCTCAGTGGAGATATCTCTTAAAGGGATATCCTCTGGCTCTAAGGATTCCGTTTAGGAAGGCAAGCCTTGTTTTGGTATTCCCCTTTAAGCCTGGCTGAGTGAAGGGAGATGTTGACAAGCTGGAAAGCGTCCAGAGGAGGGCGACTAAAATGATTAAGGGTCTGGAGAACAAGCCCTATGAGGAGCGGCTTAAAGAGCTGGGCATGTTTAGCCTGCAGAAGAGAAGGCTGAGAGGAGACATGATAGCCATGTACAAATATGTGAAGGGAAGTCATAGGGAGGAGGGAGCAAGCTTGTTTTCTGCTGCCCTGCAGACTAGGACACGGAACAATGGCTTCAAACTACAGGAAAGGAGATTCCACCTGAACATCAGGAAGAACTTCCTCACTGTGAGAGCTGTTCGACAGTGGAACTCTCTCCCCGGGGCCGTGGTAGAGGCTCCTTCTTTGGAGGCTTTTAAGCAGAGGCTGGATGGCCATCTGTCGGGGGTGCTTTGAATGCGATTTCCTGCTTCTTAGCAGGGGGTTGGACTGGATGGCCCATGTGGTCTCTTCCAACTCTACTATTCTATGATTCTATGATTCTATGATTCTAAGAAGCAAAACCAAACGGCGGCTCCAGGGCGAGGCAGGGCGAGGAGAAGGCCAAGCGCAGGCAGGCATGGCTCTTCTCTCTTCTCTTCGCTCCCTCCCTGTTTCTACTGAGCCGGTGTGGTCCTGGGGGGGGGGGGGCGATCCGAAGACATCAGAAACAAACGAAAAAAAGGTACTTTTATTATTCAAATTCGTAATATTTGTAAGGCAGTGAGCAGATGGTTCAATATCAATTCAAAAGTAATTATGAAACAATTTTAAACGAATTTAACGAACTAACAAAAAATTTGCTCAAGTGTATATGGATAGATTGGCTATGACTCTAGAAGGTTGCCATCTGCTGGCCAGATCAGAACAGCAGGATATGATTTTGCTCGCAATTGTTTATGATTCTCCATGAAAACATAAACCCCAAAACAAAACCCACTCCCAAATGCAGATAGGATTTTATTTGACTGCTCTCCCAACATGTTTCCCTTCTGCTGTAAGTTCCATATAGCTTTTCTCTCATAGGACCCCAGTTTCTCCTTCTCACAAAGCAGGCATGGGCAAATTTCGGCCCTCCAGGTGTTTTGGACTTCAACTCCAACAATTCCTAACAGCCGGAGTTGAAGTCCAAAACACCCGAGGGCCAGAGTTTCCCCATGCCTGTCATATAAAGCGTCGAAGAGGCTATGTTGTCTCAGAGTTTTCCTTCCCAAACACCTGCAGGGAACATGTTTGGCTGTGCATTTCTCTTCGCAGTGGCTTCTCCCACTATAAACACTTCGCTTCTTGGAAACGTCGCTGCAGAAGTTTAGATAATAACTTGGCCGCTTCCCCCAGATATTGTTTATAGGTTACGGAAGCAAGAGTTTCTGCTCAGTATAAACACCTCTGCTGTGTCCGTAATGAAACGAAACCTCGCCAGCTTGAAATGCATTTGTTTTGAAATGAATCCTGGCGTATCACCGTCGAAAGCCAAAGGGCTTTCTAAAATGATATATTGCTTTATTACTAGAACTGGAGTTGGGAAACCAAGTATAGGTTAAAGGTAAAGGTTTTTCCCTGACATTAAGTCTAGTCGTGTCCAACACTTTGGTGTAAATCCATACAATGCAGTTCAATGCAGTATTAATTTTATAGCATATGCATAGATCCAATTTGATGGGGAAATGGGATATTATTATTATTATTATTATTATTATTATTATTATTATTATTATTATTACAGTAGTAGTATTAGCTGTGCCCAGCCACGCGTTACTGTGGCTTATGGGAATCATTTTTTCACCAAGTAGAATAGCAGTGAATAGCTTTGCAGCCTCAAAAACCTGGCCGTTTTCTTCTTATGGGAATCCTTGTTTGGTGAGCTGGAATACAATGGAATAGGCTTGCTGCTTGGAAGGCTGGGTACTTGCGTTCTGTCAGGGGTTTTAATTGGCACTCAAAACACCCTGATTTATTGGTGAGACAGGTCCTCTCACCTTGTCCTCTCCAGTCAGACCGCTTAAGCATCCAGCAAAAGCAACACTGACAAACAACACCTCAGTTGTTATTCTGCTGATCCCAGCAGTTCTAAGGCTTTATTTATTTACAGGTATTTACAGCTACAATAACAAACACCATCGCTCTCCGGACTCATGCTTCCCCGCAAGGGTAAAGCATGTCCTCTCTCTTCGTCATCAGCTATCAGCACACACTGCCAACACCCAACATTTCACTGTCCATGACGAATGATCTGTCCAGGCTGTTGAAACCAGAAGGCTTGACCTATTGGCCCTGCAGGCAGTCAATCAGGGCTGGCTTGTAATTAACTTGTGTGCTGCTGGAAAGCTTGCTGGAACACAGATGCACAATCCAAACAGCAAACAATTAATCTAACATTTCCCTCTAACAACAAAATACACTAACACGTTCTAGGGGAATCGTTTTTTGGGTTGCTAGAATTGCAACAAATAGCCTCACTGCTTCAAAGCCTGGCTGCTTGCTACCTAGTGGAATCTTTGGTTGGTCAGCTTCAATAGTACAGAGTAGTATCGCTGCTTCAAAGCCTGGCCGCCTTCTACCATTGTGTTGTTGAAGGCTTTCATGGCCGGAACCACTGGATTGCTGTGAGTTTTCTGGGCTGGCCAGTGGCCATATTCCAGAAGCATACTCTCCTGATGTTTTGCCCACATCTATGGCAGACATCCTTAGAGATTCTGAATATGTTTACTGTGCCTGACTATTAGCTATTGCTTGAGTATGTTTTAATGTATTATATGTTTTATGATGTTATGTTTATATGTTTTAAATGTATTTACGTGATTGTATTTTGTTGTGTATTGCTGGGCTTGGTCCCCATGTGAGCCACCCTGAGTCCCTTTGGGAAAATGTGGCAGAATATAAGAATAATTTATTATTATTATTATTATTATTATTATTATTATTATTATTATTATTATTTATTAAACACGGCCATACAGCCTGGAAAACTCATAGCAGCCCATCCATTACATTCATTATCACCTTGGTTTTTGCAAAAGTAGACATATCATGGAAGACTTTGGGATGATTATTGGCTGCACCTCCAATGTAGAATCAATGCAGTTTGACATCACTACAACCGCCATGGCTTAGTGCTATGGGATCCTGGGATTTGCAGTCTGGTGAGGAGCCAGCTTCTTTGGGGAATCGTTAAACTACAATCCCCCAAATCCCGTAGTTAGGATTACTATGCTGTTTCAACAGTGATGTTGCTCTAAAATTGTTCCCTGTAGAAACAGAAAGTGTTTGAAACAAATGCCGTCGTTACTTTTGCATCCTCACTATGCACACTTTTTGTGGCCTTTGGTCAGTTTATCCTTGGCTTGGGGTCTGTTGGTTCCTTCAGATAAGCCAAGAGAATGATTTGGGAATTTGAAGTTAATTAATGCACGTCATCCCATTAATCAGCAGTAATATCAAATACCAAAAGCACTGGACGCTTCCCAAAACTATGCGGAAAATGTGCAAAGCTTGCCAGAGGTCTCTCGCAAACATCCGCAAGTCGATATGGAAATGCAGTTCACTTGGTTGGCGTCTTGCCCCATCCAGAAAGTAATTCAAGTTGGCTGACCTGTTTTGAAATGCTGCTCATAAAGAGAAAACAATATGGTGAACATAAGTGCACACAGACTTACTCTTTTCAACCCAGTTTGGCCAGGAAAGCTACGTTTCCTTCCAAAGCTGACCTCATCTTTCATCCTTGTCCATCTACATGCATACATCTACACTAGGATTAATGCAACTTGACACCACTTTTACTGCCATGGCTCAATGCACTGGAATTATGGGAGTTCTAGTTTTTCAAGGTCTTTAGACTTCTTTGCCAAAGAGGGCTGTTGCCTCACCAAACTACAAATCCCAAAATTCCATAGCATTGAGTCATGGCAGTAGAGCTGTGGTGGCACAGTAAGTTAAACCCTTGTGCCAGCTGAACTGCCAACCTGAAGGTTGGGTTGCTGACCTGAAGGTTGCCAGCTTGAATCGGCGAGATGGGGTGAGCTCCCATCTGTCAGCCCTAGCTTGCAGGGACATGAGAGAAGCCTCCTAGCAGGATGCTAACACATACGGGCGTCTCCTGGGCAACGTCTCTGTAGACTGCCAATTCTCTCACACCAGAAGCGACTTGCAGTAGGTTCTCAAGTTGCTTCTGACATGATAAAAAAGTAATGACAGTTAAAGATGTGTCAAATGGCATTAATTTTAAAATGTAGGTGCACCTAACAACTCAAAAGAGAGCAATGCTCTAAAGAGAAGTGTGGTCATATAGTACCATCTAAAGAAAGTAGAATAATAATGGATAGACATCAGCCACGAATGCGAGGTTTGTAGAATAGTTTTCTGTAGTTTGTAGTATGTAGGCGTGTGTTCGGTGGGAGACTGCTTGATTTCATTTTGTAGTATGTTGTAGTGCAGAGCTTTCCAAATGTTTCATGTTGGTGACAGTCTTTTTAGAAATCCATCATTTCATGACGCAGTCATTCAGTTTTCCTAGTAAACCAGAGATTAAAATGTACAGGTAAAGATAAAGGCTTTCCGCTGACATTTAAGTCTAGTCGTGTCTGACTCTGTTGTGCCTCTGTTTGTAGTCTGTCTGTGCGATTTTCTTACAGCAGCTGAGGATATGATCAATGGTTTCATTGGTTTCCTTGCACAGTCTGCATTTTGGGTCATCAGCTGATTTTTCGATCTTGGCCTTAATTGCCTTTGTTCTGATGGCTTGCTCCTGGGCTGCAAGGATCAGGCCTTCTGTCTCTTTCTTCAGTGTCCCATTCGTGAGCCATAGCCAGGTCTTCTTTATTATTTATTATTATCATTATCATTATTATTATTATTTCTGCTTTTTTACTATGTTTTATGTCTGAATCAAAATTGCTGGGCTTTGCAGGATCGGGGCCAAAACGGCCCCCATTTTGCACCCTTAAGTAAGGTTTGGCCTTTGCTTTGCTACAGATTCGGGGGACAGCTTGTCACACACCACTTCCTCACCGCAGCCCTCGCCGGCCACTTCGGCCCACGCCTTGAGGACCGCGGAGACCTCTTCTTCGGTCGACCAGCCCACCAGCGATGCCTCTGCTGCTGAGGAGACGGCCAGCGAGTCGGAGTCCGTCTTCCTCCCAGACTATCTCTTCCTATCCAACTGTGAGACAGGGAAACTCAGCCATGTCAGGTATCTTCAGTCCCATGAAAACCAGACTTGGGAGGTTAAGTGGCACTTGGCTTGCAAGGGAAAGAGAGGCACCCTAAGATTAGAAACTTGTATATTTAGGGGGTAAACACCCCAACCATCTGAGCCCTTCAGCATTGGAAGCTGATGATACTTGCACAAGATAACCTCAAGATAAATATCTTTGGACATTTGGAAGACAGAACAAGTTAGAATGAAGAGAAGGAGCTGGCTACAGGCAACCTTCCATATTTGCCAGATGGACTTTTTCAGGTTTGATTATTCATCGATTTGATTAAAATGTTCTTTCTAGGAACCTTGAGGTCCTCTTGTGCAGGTATTACCAGCTTCCAATGGGAGCTGACCACAGAGTCATCTGAAGGACCTAGACCTGGAATGGGCAAATTTTGGTCCTTTTGGACTTCAACTCCCACCATTCCTAACAGCCTCAGGCCCTTTCCCCCTCGGCCGCTTAAGCTTCAACAACAACAACATATGAACTTTAAAAAAATGAAATAGCTTGGAATTGTTTGCTCTTATTAAATGACTGAGCCTTCCTTGTTTAGAACAATCAGAGCTTGGAAATGTTACTTTTTTGGACTGCCGCTGCCTAGACATATTCCCCAGCGAACGTTCCCAGAGTTGTATCCAAATAACCAACTTTTCCCAAGCTCCCCACCTCCTAACAAACAGCTCTGGTCCTCTTTGTCTTCCTTCCAGATGCCACAGCTGGTCCAATTCCGACCGGTCCCTTGAGCAGACCTCATCCGACGATGTCTTTGTTGACTTTGTGGCTTCCCAGCCCTCCCTCTTCCTACAGTCCTCGGGTGGCCCATTGCAGGAGATCCTCTCGCCAACATGCCAAGGGCTCCTTCCTAGGAACCCAGACTCAAGTGGGCCTCCTTCTAGCGATTTCTCCTCATCCTCTCCATTATCAGGACCTCCCTTGACACCAACCTTCCTGGTTGATAAAAGCCAGAACACTCTTTCTTTGGGTGTCGTTGAACTGGACGTTTTGGCCAATACGCCGCCGCCACGGCCTCCGAAGCCAACGCACCTCTCTGACAGAAGGGCCGAGGAGCAACCTTTTGGGGGCCTTCAAAATGGACATTCTGGGATCTCTAGCAGTCAAAGGGTTGTGGTGCCAAGACGGATCTCCATGTCTGGCTTAGATTCCATGAGGAATTGGAGAGGTAAGATTATTAATAGTAAACACATCCAGCCCTTTTGCTAAATTTGATTTTAAAAGATCTCAAGATCTTCCTAGAGTCAAAACCTTATAGTTTGAAGGGACCCAAAAGGCTATCTAGTTTAACCCCCTGCTGTGTTGGAATACACAACTACGTCACTCCTTAAAAATGCCCATCCGGCTTTTCTTTAAGGACCTCTAAAGAAGAACAGTCCACATCCTTCTGAGCCATTGATTCAACTATTGAGCATATCTTACAGTGAAGAAGTTCTTCCTAATGTTTAAGGGAAATCTCTAGAGTAGTGGTTCTCAACCTGTGGGTCCCCAGGTGTTTTGGCCTACAACTCCCAGAAATCCCAGCCAGAAATCCCAGCCAGTTTACCAGCTGTTAGAATTTCTGGGAGTTGAAGGCCAAAACTTTTGGGGACCCACAGGTTGAGAAACACTACTCTAGGGGTTTTTCTTAGTCCATTGCTTTAAGTTCTACTCCCTGGAGTAGAATGAAACATGTTTGCCCCATCTTATACATAATATTCTTCATATATTTAAAGACAGCTCTCATGTCATGTCTCAGATTTCTCTTCTCCAAACCAAACATACCCAACTCCCTAAGCTGTTCTTTGTAAGACTTAGGTCCCTTCCACATTGCCCCTATATCCCAAGATCTGATCCCAGATTATCTGATTTGAACTGGATTATATGAGCCTCCACTGCTATATAATCTGAGATAAACAGATAACCTGGGATCAAATCTTGGGATATAGGGGCAGTGTAGAAGGGGCCTTTGTTTCTGACTGTTTATCATCTTTGTCATCCATCTCTGGACACATTCCAGCTTCTCAACGATTATGTGTTGGTTGATGTTTTAGTAATGCTGTAACCCACCTCAAGCCGTGAGGAGAGGCGGGCAAGAAATAAAATTATTATTATTATTATTATTATTATTATTATTATTATTAATATTATTAATATTATTATTATTGAGGTTTGGCCAAAGTAGAATGGTTTTGCCCTGCTACTTCTCTTGATCTGGCCAAAATTCTCCTATGGATTCTTTCAAGATACTTGGAAAACTCTGGGCCAGAAATATTATCCCTGCCATTTCGTTGACTAGTTTCTTGAACTGTTATGCATTAACTTGATACTCCATGCTCTCATTTTTGCAGTTGACATGGATGAAAGTTCCTTAAGAAGCAGGGATAAGAGGCTTAGCTTGAATTTGGTAAGTGCCCTTTTTGTCCTGTTCCCTCCTACATACTCTTTTACTCATGCAAACACTGTATTTTGTAAAGCTTTCGCGGGGGGACAATAAAATAAATTAATAAGCACCCATCAGCAGGCTAATAGAAAATATGAAATGAGCTGTTTCCCAGCAACAGCAATAACAGTTATTATGTTTTCAATCTATTTTTTGCCAAAGCATGGAAACAAGTGGGGCTGGAGTTGGTTGATAGTCATGAGTAGGTGGTTTTAACCATCCCTAACAAGCTGAAATAAATGAAAAAGAATGAATGTTGCCCAATAGGTGCAAACCCATTATGCTTTTACTTCGGACAACACTTCAGCCAATAGGGGCAGGCTTTCCTAACCACTGCATAGGTTTTGTAATCAATGCAGTTTGGAGCTATGGCTGAGTAGTACACAGTTATGGGACTGCTCACAGGGCAAAATCTACCACGAGAAAACAAAGAGAATTACCAATTTGAGAGTAAAAGATATGCATGTTCAAAATGTTAGTTTTCATGCTGGAGGATATCTGCTTCAACCTCATGAGAGAATTTACCTGTTTGCTTTTATAATGAGAATAACAACGATTATTATTATTATTATTATTATTATTATTATTATTATTATTACTACCACTACTACCACTACTACTACTACTACCATCACTATGTCCACCTAAAAGTCTGAACCAAGTTCACATCAATCACACAAAATTATTGCTATTGTTATTGTTATTATCATTATTTGTTACACAACAAGATTAGTACACAGCAGACCAGATCACTATGCTGGCTTTTGTATTGGATCACACGTCAGACACTTCCCAAGTTTCTAGGACTATGTAATGTATCTGTGAATAATGCAAATTATTATTATTACTGTATTATTATTATTATTATTATTATTATTTTATGTGATTAATGTTAATGATGGTGGTACTAAATTATGGTGTGTCTTACAATTTATTTATTTATTTATTTATTATTTAAACTTATATGCCGCCACTCTCCTAGGGCTCGGGGCAGCTTACAAGAAAGGCTAAAATCTAACAATTTAAAAACATCTTTAAAATATCTTTAAAAATAATAATAATTAAAAAAAATCTTAAAAACACTCCCCCACTTCTATTGTAAGATGCCACAATCAGTGGCATCTTACAATAGAAGAAATACAGATATGACCTTTTTTGGATTTTGGAATATGTTTATTTACTTAATGAGATATCTTGGAGAAGGGATTCAAGTCCTAACATGAAATTAATTTATGTTTAATTTATGTTTCATATATACACATTATAGCCCGAAGGCAATTTTATATATTGTATTTGCAATAATGTTGTGCACAACACAAAGTGTGTGTACCTTGAACCATCCAAAAGCAAGGGGTTCACTATCCCAGCTACCCATGGGTTTGGATTTTGGAGCATTTGGGAAGTCCATAGGACTTCAAGCCATTTGGAAGATGGGTCTTTTGAGATTCTAGGATAAAGCAAGGACAGGTGGGAGGGATTTGATGCTTACTTACTTACTTTACTTAACTTTGCTTAACTACCGGTTGTTAGGAATTGTGGGAGTTGAAGTCCAAAACACTTGGAGGATCAAAGTTTGCCCATGCCTGATGTAGATCCTTCAGCTGACTGCTTTCCCTTTCCTTTGCCAGCCATGTCGGTTTAGCCCGCTCTATTCCAGCACTTCAAACAGTTCCGAGGACAGTTACGTGCCCATGCACCCCAGTGCCTCCCCTCCCCTCCCCGGTTCTGACTGCACACCGGACGGCTACATTCCCATGAGTCCAGGATCAACGGCGTTTGCTGTCTCCACCGTAAACACCGAAAAGCTCCCCAGCCCTCTGCCTGAACTTCCCACTGATCTGGAACCACCTCCGGTGAACCGGGACCTCAAACCTCGCCGTAAATGTAAGTATGTATTCTACAAGTTATTGTTGAGTAGAGACCTGGAGATGTGGCGCCTGTTTCCTTATACCGTTTGCCCTTCATATACACAGATTCTGCATCCACAGATTCCACCCTCCACGGCTTGAAAATAATCAAAAGAAATTCCCATGCATGCAAATCTTGATTTTACTATTTTATGTAAGGGATATACTTGACTACTCTGTTGTATTTAACGGGAATTGAATTTTGGTATCCATGGGCATCCTGGAAGCAAAGCTCAGCTAATACCTGCCATTGAGGAACGACTGGGATAGAGTTCCAGACCAGACCCTTTGAAAAGGCATGACCTTCTTAGAGATCATAACCTTTTAGAAAACCCAGAATCACCATAGCCTTTTGGAAGCATAACCCTTTTGGAGATTCATTGGCATTCACGCTATTTGGAACAATCACAACCTTTTGTAAAGTATGTTCTTCCTGAGAAGAGATAAATACTCGTTTGAGTAAATCTTCTTTGTAGTGATAAATATCCACTAGTATTCATGCAAGACCATTTAGGTTTCTCAGTTGTTAGACTGATATACCTTGTTATCTCTTTGAACTGTTAGGAACAAAGACATGCCAATGCACATAATATATAGCAGATATTCAGAAGTGTCATTTCAGTTGCCCCCCAAAAAATCTACTCTCCCATAAAATATATTGAAGGTTGCTATTTCCAACAAGGCCAAGATATTGGGCCAAAGGCAGGAGGATTGAGCTGGTGCTCTTATACCAACAAGAGAGTAAAAAAAAAACTTATAAATTTGTATCAGTCAAGTATTTGACCTCTCTTTGTGCCATTTTGCAGTCCGACCGCCTCCACTGGACCTGCGAAATCTGTCCACCATCCGAGAACATGCTGCCTTAACCAGGACATGGACCGTGCCTTAGTAAGTAGATGGGAGACCCCTTCCAGCATGTTTTATGAAGACCTTTGGCAAAGCTATCACCATTTGAGTCACCCAGAAAAGAACCTGCTTTAAATCGCAAGTGGAGACCCATCTCCTAATTCCCCAACTTCCTCCAAAATAATGTTTTTCCCATTTTGATAGACGGCCACGTTCCCATCGGCATCATCTCCCGGATGAGATTGTATGTATAACCTTATTGTGCAGCAAACGTCACCCTTGTGATATTGCCGGGTGTCGATGCGCTCCCCCTTGGAGGCTTGTGTCAGGATTTGGCTTGCTTTCAGAGCATCTGGGAAGGCTCTTTTCTGACAGCTCTTTTTCTTCTTTTCTCCCTGCTGTGTGCATTTGTGTGTTTCCCTTCCTCCTAGCAATCGGACGAGCTTTATCTCTCCAGAAAGAGACTGCATTTATTCGGCCAAAGTATTTGCCAGTTCCATTTCCGGAGAAGAGGAAGAGAGTTACATTCAAATGGTAATTGTTTTTGATACAGCTCTTCCCCGCTCGCCTTTGACAACTCACGCGGAAGGGCACTTTTTAAGAGAAAGGCATGGATTGCGAAATGGAAAAACACAAGGCGCGATTGAGACACAGATAAGGAGAGGGTCCTTCTCTCAGTTGTACAGATCTCCTTGTGTGCACAAGCCTTGGTGGCACTTCTCCAAGGGACGGCTGATAGCCATGCCAGCTCAATGGCTGCAAAGAGAGGCTTCATCAATGCCTCCCTTCCATTTTGTCAAGGCTGCCCCTTAGGAATGAGAAAAGCCCAAATGGAAAGTGCACAAGGGCTAGTTGCACAGGACTAGATAGAGCAGGTACTTTCTCTATTTCATCCCAAGCAGCTGGGAAAAGGTTGTCCTGTCTATAAATGTCCTGACTGTAAATCCATATAGACCATGGTGGGTAAAACACCCCCTTCAAGGCTGTATGTATGCCTTGAGGTTAAAAAATCAATTTTCTCTTTTTAAAGCTTGAAATGGGACGTGGAAGTGATTTCTACCATGGTTGTTGTATGTCTTTCGGGCTGTGTGGCCATGTTCCAGAAGTATTCTCTCCTGACGTTTCGCCCACATCTATGGCAGGCATCCTCAAAGGTTGTGAGGTATGGATAAACTAAGTAAGGAAAGGAAAGAATATATATCTGTGTAGAGTCTAGGGTGTGGCAAGAGTCCTTTGTCACTGGGAAGCCAGCATTAATGTTTCAGTTAATCACCCTAATTAGCATTGGAAAGGTTTTTTGTCTCTTGCCTGGGGGCATCCTTTGTTCAGTCATTAGCTCTCTTCTGCCCTCAGAGTGTTGGTTCCCATCTACTGTTTTGATTTTAGAGTTTTGTAATGCTGGTAGCCAGATTTTGTTCATTTTCATGGTTTCTTCCTTTCTGTTGAAATTGTCCACATGCTTGTGGATTTCAATGGCTTCTCTGTGTAGTCTGACATGATATTTGTTGGAATGGTCCAGCATTTCTGTGTTCTCAAATAATATACTGTGTCCAGGCTGGTTCATCAAGATGCCTGCCATAGATGTGGGCGAAACGTCAGGAGAGAATACTTCTGGAACATGGCCACACAGCCCGAAAGACATACAACAACCCTGTGATCCTGGCCATGAAAGCCTTCGACAACAGATTTCTACCATCTTTGGGAGCCCCCTAGGGGTCAAAAAGTATTTTTTTTGCAAAGCATTTCAAATATCCTACCGGCGCTCTATGCAGTCATGCCGGCCACATGACCTTGGAGGTGTCTTCGGACAACGCCGGCTCTTTGGCTTAGAAATTGAGATGAGCACCAACCCCCAGAGTCAGACATGACTGGACTTAATGTCAGGGGAAAACCTTTACCTTTACTATATTTAGTTAACTTGAATTTAATGCTCGCCTTTTTTGGTCAAATGACCTCGCCAAAATTAGGGCACACAGTGTTCCCTCACTACTTTGCGGTTCACTTTTCGTGGATTTGCTGTTTCGCAGTTTTTCAATAAATTCTAAAAGATTATTATAAATCATAAAAATTACAATTTACAGGCTAAGGAAGGGAGGAAGGAGAAGCCAAAGGGAGAGAAAAGGAGCCCAAGAGGCAACGGGAGGAGAAGCAGGCGATTTATCAACACACGATTGGTTGATAAAGACTTAAAATAGTGCATAACTAGTAAAATAATGTATAAATATTAAAATAAATATAGCGTCCCTACTTTGCATATTTTCACTTATTGCGGGTGGTCCTGGAACCTAACCCCAGCAATAAGTGAGGAAACACTGTACATTAGATTCACGTCATACAGGAATCTTGGTGCTGAGCCAAAAAGGAAGCTGCTTCAGAAGCTAGAGCTCCTATTTAAGGGATGTCACCTCTAATTTAATGGTCAGGGCTCAATGCTATGCCATCCTAGGATTTGTAGTTTGGTGAGGCATCAACATTCTTTCGCAGAGAAGGCTCGAGACCTTGAAAAACTACATCCCCAATGACCCCATAGCATTGAATCAATATAGTTAAAGTCAACTCATTCTACAGCATAGATCAGTGGTTTTTTGCTTATGTTCTTTGGAACATATTCTTATCATAGTGGGTTAATTCATGTCTAATACATCTGGTACCTGCCCGATGGTTTATTTCTTATTGCTACCTCCATCAACAGGAGCACCAGCAAGCAACTTCGCCATATAACGGAGCGTTGTTCCAATGGCCAAAGAAGTTTAACGTTGACTACTTAGCGCTGGATTTTAATTCTGCTTCTCCGTCACCTGTACAAAAGGTAGGTCTTGGCAAGGGATGGGCAACTGGAAACTTAAGATGCACATGAAGATATTCTTTAAATAAAAGGGGGAAGAGAAGAAAGAGAGAAAGGAAAGGCATTCTCTCCAGACATTTCGCCCACATCTGCGGCAGGCATCCTCAAAGGTTGTGAGATCTGTTGGAAACGAGACAAGTGGGGTTTATATATCTGTAGAATGTCCAGGGTGGGAGAAAGGACTCTTGTCTGTTCAAGGCAAGTGTAAATGTAGCAACTGATCACCTTGATTAGCACTGAATAGCCTTGCGGCTTCAAAAACCTGGCTGCTTCCTGCCTGGGGGAACCCTTTGTTGGGAGGTGTCAGCTGGCCCTGATTGTTTCCTGTCTGGAATTCCTGTCTGGATCTGATTACAGTTGGGAAGGAGATGCAGAACTGATGCAAAACCAGCTTTTTCTTCTTAAACTTATATGTACATAGAAAAGGAAAAGGGTTTTAGAGTTTTTTTTTAATACCGGTAGCCAGATTTTGTTCATTTTCATGGTTTCCTCCTTGCTGTTGAAATTGTCCACATGCTTGTGGATTTCAATGGTTTCATTGTGTAGTCTGACTACCATGTTTCCAGACAAGAAACAATCAGGGCCAGCTAATCACCTCCCAACAAAGGACTCCCCCAGGTAGGAAGCAGCCAAGCTTTGAGGTTGCAAGGCTATACAATGCTCATCAAGGTGCTCAGATGCAACATTCACACTTACCTCAAACAGACAAAAGCTTTTTCTCCCACCTTGGACTTTCCATAGACTTATAAACCTCCCTTGATTAGTTTCTAATATACTAAGTAAATGGGTTCCTGACTATGACCAAAACAGTATTTGCCTACAAACACAAATATATATACTAACAATGGTAAATAAACCGTTACATACAGTGTAGACTTATAATGAGTGAAATACACATAGTACAAAATACATAATTACAATGGGTAATACTCTGTGTAACAAAGTAGTTCCTAATTTAAACAATGCATGTTCTAAACATAAACTTTCAGCTGAAAGTTTGCTGTGTCTCAGTCAAACTCAATATAAGTCTACACTGTATATAACAGTTTATTTACCATTGTTAGTATATATCTTTGTGCTTGTGGGCAAATATTTACTTTCTAATATACTTTACAACCTCTGAGGATGCTTGCCATAGTTGTGGGCGAAACGTCAGGAGAGAATGCTTCTGGAACATGGACATTCAGCCCAGAAAACTCACAGCAACCCAGTGATTTCGGCCATGAAAGCCTTCGACAACACAGTGAATGTTGCACTTTGCCAGCTTGATTAGCATTGAATAGCCTTGCAGCTTCAAAGCTTGGCTGCTTCCTGCCTGGGGGAATCCTTTGCTGGAAGGTATCAGCTGGCCCAGATTGTTTCATGTCTGGAATTCCCCTGTTTTCTGAGTGTTGTTCTTTATTTATTGTCCTGATTACAGTTGGGAAGGAGATGCAGAAGTGATGCAAGCTTAGCTTTTCCTTCTTAAATTATGTACATAGGAAAAGAAAAGGGCTGGGGAGAGGAAGGAAAAGAGAGAAAGAAAAACAGAGGAAGGAAGGAAACTAGCTACAGATGGATAGAAGAGGAACGGATTCAAGCTCAGCTTTTCCTTCTTAAGCTTGTGTTTATTTATTTATTTATTTATTGTCCTTGTTCTTGCACTGCTCTCTCTTTGGCAGAAACCTTTCCTCTCGGAAGAACAGCGGGTGGATTATGTCCAGGTGGACGAACAACGAACTCAGGCTCTCCAGAGCACGAAGCAGGAATGGACGGACGAGCGGCAGTCCAAGGTCTGAAGGGGACATGCACACCTTGCTTGGTGAAGCATAATTTTGCACATGGAAATCCAGGTCATTGGGACAGTCCAGTGGCAATGGCAAGAAAGCTGAAGTGTTGCCTTCTTTCGGGCACCGAAAAAGGACCAGCTCATCACTTTGCCACATTAACACCTTTCCAAGACGGACCCGTGGTACCTTTAAGACTTGAATCTGGGTGCCTTGGAACACTTAATGGGAACCAAATACTTGTTGTGTCACACTGTAATGAAAGAATGAAATATATCCTTGCTATTTAACAGATGCTGCCTTGACCGTAGCATCTGGTACTGACAGGAAGTGGAAGAATAAGGGCTAAACCTTTGGGGTAATGTGAAATCAAGTTTTGTCAAAGGGTGGGATATCCCTTGATATGAAGCGTGTCGGCTTCAATGCCATATTGGACCATGTAAATAGGACTTCGCACTGTGGCCGTTTCAAAATCCCTCATTTTCGTCCTTGGCTTCTTCATAGCAACTGTCACAATGAGTGGGAGCCATCTTCACTGTCCCATTTGTATTTCAACGTACGCCCAAGTTTTTGCCTTCGAAAGGAAACAAAGGAAGGTGGGAAATAACCAGTGAGTCTTAGCAAGGCTGGCATTGCCTGCTCAGCAGGGCAGGAAGCACCGCAGCCATTCATAAGGACGGTCTCCCAGTTTCTGGATCTCGGTAAACAAGCTTCCAATGGATCCCAGTCCTTGGAAATCCCACTGCCAAGCCCTGTGTGGCTGAAGCTATGAAATGACTGGAATAAAGTTGACCCAACCCTCTTAGCACAAAGATCTTTTACTTCATATTTAGCCTCCTTTCAATAAAAGAAGTGAAGATGTAATCTCTCCCAGTTTCTGTTGGGGGTCAGGGATTTTATTAAATGTATCACAGTTTATTAGGTTTGGGGTAAAGAACCCCTGCTCATCCCAGGTTTCCAGCTGTATGTTTATTTTAGTATCCTCTCTTGTCAGTCACACTAGGGACGCATCTATACTATGGAATTAATGCACTTTGACATCACTTTAACTGTCATGGCTCCATTCCATTCTCATGTGCATTTTAATAGTGTTTAGTCTCTCTGTTTTAATCCTGTGGTATCTCACCTCATGCTGCAAGGGGAGGCAGTAATAAATAATAATAATAACAACAACAACAAGAACAACAACAACAACAACTACTACTACTACCACTACTACTGGAGCCCCTGGTGGCACAGCAGATTAAACCACTGAGTTGCTGAACTTGCTGACCGAAAGGTTGGGAGTTTGAATCCGGGGAGTGGGGTGAGCTCCCGCTATTAGCCACAGCTTCTGCCAACCTAGAAGTTCAAAAACATGCAAATGTGAGTAGATCAATAGGTACTGTTCCAGCGGGGAGGTAATGGCACTCCATGCAGTCATGCTGGCCACATGACCTTGGAGGTGTCTACGGACAACGCTGGTTCTTTGTCTTAGAAATGGAGACGGGCACCAACCCCCAGAGTCGGGTTAATATCCGGGGAAAACATTTACCTACTACTGCTATTACTGGTCTTCTCTGCCAAAAAGTGCTACAAATCTTAGGATTCAATACCAGTGAGCCAGAGCAATTAAAGTACTGCCTTAATACTAGCGTATGTGCACCCGTTGTCTTTTGGGTTCTTTATACTAAACTTGTTGACAAGCTGAAATAGAACCAATGAGGCTTTCCTTCATTGTTTTATAGCCACCATATCTTGTCTTCCTGTCCTACAGTTGGGCAGATGTTCTACCAGAACAAAAAGATAAAGGGGTGTGTCTCCATTGCACAATTATATCTGTTTCATGCTAGTTTAAATTTGCCATGGTTTTTCCCTACATTTTGCAGTTGGGTCAATCCTCCCTGACAGAGTTGCCACCCATTCTAACAAAGTACAGTTCATCAAACTACAAATCCCAAGGCTAGGGTGAAAAAATGAAAATCGCACCAAACCACTGTAAAGGAATAACATAAACCTTGAAGGAAAGAACCAGGACAAATTGGGAAGCATGTATACAAACATTATACAGTTGTTAAGGGGGGAATATTAAAAGTGGAGGGCACACAAGCAAAGAAGATTCAGCCCTTAAGCCCTTAAGTTTGTTGAATCCCAGAAAGGAAATGCAAGAAGTTCTTGGCCAACTGGTGCAAAAGGAAGCCTTAAATGAATGGCACAAAATGTACCTATTGCTTTGCCAAACTTTGGTTGAAAGGAAACCCCCATTGCCCTCACTTGATGTCCTTTTACCGGCTGCTAAGTACTTTCACCTCTTATCTCTCTCTAGAGCGAAAGTCCAGTGACCTCCCTCATGCAAAACACAACTTCGGGAATGCTGGCATTCGACTTTGCCCTGTTGACTGGATGTCCAGCTCTGTTTGCCTGGGGTTTTGTTAGCTTCTCCTAGTCTTGGCAAACAACCGTAAGGGGGCCTTAGGTCACACTGTGTTGTTTTGTTGGAGTTTCTTGTTTCTTATTTTCTCCCTCGAAACCTCTGTGAACATCAGTACCTCCAATTATGTGATTGTGTCTATTTATCCTTACACCCTACAGTAATTCAGATGGTCTCTTTCTCTGAAGGTTCTTAAACAGGCTTAAGCCAAAGAGCCAGCATTGTCCCTAGACACCTCCTAGGCTGGAATGACTGCATGGAGTGCCATTACTTTCCTGCCGGAATGGTACCTATTGAACTACTCACACTTGCATGTTTTTGAACTGCTAGGTTGGCAGAAGCTGGAACTAAGAGCAGGAGCTCACCCCGCTCCCTGAATTCAAACTGCCGACCTTTCGGTCAGCAAGTTCAGCAGCTCAGTGGTCTAACCCACTGAGCCACCAGGGGCTCCTGTTGCCAGGTGTGTCTTTTCCAAATAGAAACTGATCATCTGTGTACTTTTGACCCAAAAATCCATTTCAATAGCATCAATGATCGGGGTGCATCTACCTTGTAGAATAAGTGGTTTGACTCCGCTTTGCTATGTGAGTTGGAGTTTCCCAAGGTCTTTAATCTTCTCTGCCAAAGAATCCTGACATCTCACTCAACTTGAACTGCCATGATTCCATAGCATTCAGTCAATGGCAGTAAAAGTAGTATCTAAATGCATTAATTCTACAATGTAGATGCATCTAAGGACTGTGTCCCTTAAAATCATGCCACTTGTTGCAGGAAATAGATATTTGCCGCAAAAATGTCACAGTTTGTCCATGCATTGTGTTCAGGGAATTTAAAAAATCATGCAAAGCTGTCCTGCAGGCCAAGATGAATTCAGCAGCCAAACCAAGATGTTTTCAGTTAACTTTTGCTCCAGTTACATGTTTAGCAATATAGTTGCCTCACCACTTCCTAGTGCAAGATTCGCTTCCTTTTTCTTAGTACACGGGAAGGGAAGGGGAAAAAGAATAAGGCCACAAATATCTGGCAGGTTTGTCTGCATGAAACTCAAAACAGTGGAGCCAAGGATCTCTGGAATCCGTGAAATGGTGATGTGGGCTTTTGGGAAAACGTAATAGCTGGAAACTGTTTTAGAAAATTCTCCAGTGCTATAAATAACATTTGGTTGCAATTTATAAGCAAACAGATCCAAAGCTTGGACATTGTGCAGGAAGAGAAAGAGAATGGCATAGATGGCTAACTGAAGGACCATAGTGTCATGTATAAGTTTTCCTTCTGGTGCATCTACTCTGTAGAATTAATAGTCTTGAGCTTTCTCTACCTAGGAGTGCTGGTGTCCCATCAAGCTACAATTCCGTTCGGCATAAACAGTCATGATTTCTCTTTGGTCATCCCACTTTTTATCTACTTTAAAAATGTCTCAGTTTCTCCTTTACTTTCCACCTGTTGTCCTTATCTTACTTTTATGGCTGCAAACTGAGTTCAATGTAAAAAAAGTAGTTTGTCTTCAATGGGGAGAGGAAAAGAAAGGGCTCACTTTTGTCCTTCCCAGTAGAGTCAAGCAAAAGCAAACCATTGCACCCTTCCCTGGCTTCTCTGTCTTCCTTCATAAATAAGCTTCTCCATCTTGACCACATTCTGAGTTTGCTTGGCTCAAAGGACCTTGGTTTTCATCGGTGAAATATTGGAGGCCATGCCTTTGCGTCTTTTCATGAATAGTTTGGCCTCAAAAGATATGACCAGGCAGCTGCATTATCGCCTCCCAGGCAGCTGCATTGCTGTCCACAGATAGCTGAGACTATCAGTAGAGGAAAACATGCTCCGGGGAGAGGTCTAGGTGAGTTGCAATTTCCCATCAAACACTAGTTGGGCTGTGTTTGTATTAAGAGATACTGGGTTTAACAAGGACAGAATCATTGAAACGTAGTGTTGGAAGACACCCCATGGGTCATCCGGTCCCCTTCTGACAGGCGGCCATCCAGCCTCTGCTTAAAAACCTCCAAGCCAGTACATTCCATTGTCAAGAAGCTCTTCCTAATGTTTAAGTGGAATCTCCTGCAATCTGAATCCATTGCTGTGTTATAGCCCAGACTCCAGAGCAGCAGAAAACAAGCTTGACCCCTCCATAATGTGATATCTTT
Source organism: Anolis carolinensis (assembly GCF_035594765.1). Lineage (NCBI taxonomy): Eukaryota > Metazoa > Chordata > Lepidosauria > Squamata > Anolidae > Anolis > Anolis carolinensis. Next base: position 12,819,082 of record NW_026943823.1, on the reverse strand, counting down.
TTATATATTTAAATGTGTTTTCTATCAAGTCCTTCTCTGCCTTCTTTTCTCCATGTTAAACATCCCAATCTTCTTAAGCCGCTGCTCATAGGGCTTGGCTTTCTTTGAACTTCCCATCATACACTCACATTGCATGATGTCAAATGCAATGATTTCCAGCCGAGTTCACACATTTTTCTGCCTGCCAGCCAGCAAGTTGCACAAAAACAGAATCCACCACCTGTATGGAAGCAATTGCTGAATGTGTTCACATCTTGACCTTCTATCCTTACATATAGCTTTGGATAGCATAAGGAAGAGTGGACACTCCTGTGGTGTTTGTTTTGCTATCTGTGACCCTGTTCAGAATATTTCACCTCACTTTCTGTCCCTGTGATAATTGGATTTTGAAAAACGTGGCTTGTTGTGGAAACAAGGATTGGCAATAAAGCTTCAGTGGAGACCCCTTTGCCCCATGATAATAACTTTTCCAGGAGTGGATTTCCCTTCCAATGGGTAGATTTCTCTCCTTTTTGTCTCATCCCCATTCATAATTATGATTTGTTTGTAAGCTGGATATTTGTAACTTGGGGAGAGTCAACCCTCCATATTCCATCTCCACCTTCCTTCTCCTATGTCACAGTTTTCAGCATTCATTCTTTCACTGACAGCTTTTTTTAAATAGGAGGCCAAAGTGTGACATTTGTGTGGCTACCATGTTATAATTTCCATCACAAAATATCATTTCAATGTAAATACAAAGTGGCACAAAGGACAACTTGGGGAAAGCGACTGGCTGCTCAGGTGTGGGTGAGGTTTTTGTTTATTTCCATAGCTTTCCGCTATAATTTCGGGTGTGCAACTAAGCCCAATAAAACACAGGAGAGTGGAGGCTAATTTTTCTCAGAATGGTGCTTACCAACAAGATATTTCTTTTGAATTAAAATGCATCCAGGGTCCGTCCTTCCTGTGAAGATTAATGTGGCATCCATTCATTACAAACTGACCACCGAGCATAAAACCCACGAGGAAAGCTGGTGTTTGTGTAAATCTATCAACGGTGTTTAAAGCTTGCAACACCAAGAATGGCATTTCCTTAACACAGAGCCTTGAAAGGATGGACACCTGTCGGTGCGGTTTTTGTTTGCATAGGTTCTTCAATGCGTTTCTTCTTCGTGCTGCAGGGGCTCTGATGAGCAATGGGCATCAGCAAGAGACAAGGCCGCTTTCTCTCGAATGATGCTGCTCCAGATGCAATCCGACTTTGGGAACCTTGTCAAAGCCTTTATTGTCTTCTCAATACAAGTGCCGCTCTTTCTTTTTTCTGCTGTCACCAACCAGCCATCTTTGGGGGCAGGCAAAGCAACTGGATTTACTGCAGTGTGTGCCAACATAAACGCACATCTATGGCCCGTAGTAACCTTCCCTAAGATCCTGAAACCCTCTGGATGTGTTGGACGATTCCGTCCATCGTCCTGGGATAGCTCCCAACCCACTCAATTGAAAATTTATTATTATTATTATTATTATTATTATTATTATTGACACAACGATATAGTATGACACAGCAAACGAGATCTATATGCTGGATTTCATATCACAAAATCACAAGTTGAACACTTCCCAAGCGTTTAGGACTGTGTGATATATTTTCGGATGATGCGTGCAGATCCCAGTAAGGTGGCCTTTTGCAGTTGACAGATCGTAATTTTGTCAATGTTTATTGTTTCCAAATGCTGGCTGAGATGTTTTGGCACGTCACGCAGAGTGCCGATTACTACAGGGACCATGTGCTTTGGTTTATGCCAGAGCCTTTGCAGTTATTATTATTATAATTATTATTATTGGCACAAAGACATAGTATGACACAGCAAACAACAACAGCAACAACAACAACAACAACAATTCCTATATGATTTGTTGTTGATCCACTGGGCTTCATGCAAATCTACCATTTGTCAAAATATATGATCCCCTGTGCTTTCCCCCCCCCCCCCCATTTCCGGCTTGGTGCAGAGTGTTATTGATCTCAACCGAGCCAAAGGCCTTTTCAATACAATACAATATAATACAATTAAAACACATTTTAAAACACATACTTTAGATGAGGGGAAAGTGAAAAACCCCAAATAAAGAAATGGCTATTTTATTTATCAGAGAGAACACCTCACTAAAAAAAAGTATAGTACAACCCTATAGTCACCTTCACTGAATGGCACTGGGGGGCACAGAGTCACAGTGGAGGACCTGGGGCTTCCTAGGGAGAGCATCTTTAAGCAGATCCATCAATAATCAAATCTGCCAAAGTCAAAACTGCAAGTGTCGAGGGATGACTGTATTGTACTGTACAGCATGGAGCCATGGCTGTTAATAACAAACAGTTCTCAATGGAAGTCAGTAAAAAAAAGAACTGCAGCAAAAGAAAAGGAGGCTGTGAAATCTATCGTGATCAGAAACGGGGTTAAATGGGTGTTGAGGCTGTCTTCAAGGTTCTGTGGATTCAAACTGGTGGCGCTCCAGGTGTTTCGGACTTCAGCCCCCAGAATTCATGGCCATTGGACAAGCTGGGGCTTCTGGGAGTTGAAGTCCAAAACGTATGGAGGACGAAAGTTTGGGAACCATTGGCTCTGCTCAGTATCTGGTTGACTGGTGTTCTTGTCCACTAGAAATCTCAATAAGGCTCTAGAATGTTATAGTGCTATAAAACTACCTACCTATCTACCTACCAATCTACCGGTCTACCTATCCTAACCTAACTAACCTACTTATCCTATCAAGCTACTTACCTACCCTATCTATTTTATCCCACCTATCCTATCTAGCTGTCCTATTTATCCTACTTACCTACCTACCTATCCTATCAACCTACCTTTCAGTCTACCTACTTATCCTACGTATCCTACTTACCTATCTACCCAGCTTATCTACCTACCTATCCTATCAATCTACCTGTCTACCTGTCCTATACTACCTACCTACGTATCCTACTTATCTATCCATCTATCCATCTACTTACCTATCTATCTACCCAGCCTATCTACCTACTGTGTTTCCCTGAAAATAAGACAGTGTCTTATATTAATTTTTTCTCCCAAATATGCTCTAGGTCTTATTTTCAGGAGATGTCTTATTTTTCCATGAAGAAGAATTCACATTTATTGTTGAACAAAAAAATGAACATTTATTATATACTGTACAGTAGTTGTCATCACAAACCAGCATAACCAGACAAACTGGGTCCCCTGGGGGAGAAGAGCGGTATATAAATTAAATAAATAAATAAATAAATAAACTGTGAATCCTATCAAGAATTTCTTGTTACTACCATTATTTCCATGTACAACAATCTATGGTACGTACACTTACCAAACCTGCATGCTCTGGTGTTCTGTTCGGCGGGCATGCTTCCAAACACAAACTTTGCTAGGTCTTACTTTCGGGGGAGGCCTTATATTTAGCAATTCATCAAAACCTCTACTAGGTCTTATTTTCTGGGGATGTCTTATTTTAGGGGAAACAGGGTACCAAACAGGGTATCAATCTACGTTTAGCTATCCTATCCTATCCTATCCCATCTATCTACCTTTTCTATCTATTTTATCCTACCTATCCTATCCTATCTACCTACCTACCGTCCTATCTGTCTATCCTATCTAATCTCTCTACCTATCTAATTCACCTATCCTATCTAGCTATCCTATTTATCCTACTTACCTAACTACCCATCCTATCAACCTACCTATCTACCTACCCTACCTATCCTATCTACCTACCTATCCTACATATCCTACTTACCTATCTACCCAGCCTATCTACCTACCTATCCTATCAATCTACCTGTCTACCTGTCCTATACTACCTACCTACGTATCCTACTTATCTATCCACCTATCTATCTACTTACCTACCTATCTACCCAGCCTATCTACCTACCTATCAATCTACGTTTAGCTATCTTATCCTATCTACCTACCCAACCTACCTATCCCATCTATCTACCTTTCCTATCTATTGTATCCTACCTATCCTATCTACCTACCAACCATCCTATCTGTCTATCCTATCTAATCTCTCCACCTATCTATCTAATCCACCTATCCTAAATCTACCTATCTATTTACTTATCTCTATCTTCCTATCCACCTATCCTGTCCTTTCTAACTATCCTGCCTACTTGCCATGGCAACCTTAAGCGGAAGGGCTGAGCTGCCAATCCTAGGATTCCACTCTGCGTTGCCATGGCAGCGAGAGGGGCCTAACAGTGCTGATCGTCTTTTTTTTTAAGGACTTCAACTCCCAGAAGCCTCCGCCGCGTTGGCAAATGATGAGGCATCCTGGGAGTTGGAGTCCAAAAAAAAGAAATACCTGAGATAGAGAGGGAGAGAGAGACAGGCGTCGGGGAGGGAGCACTGTGACAGGGAAGGAGGGCGGGCGGCCATTTTGTCTCGGAGTGGGAGCCGTGAGGCGGCGGCGGGAGGGAGGGAGGACAAAGCCGGGGAGGGGAGGGGGTGGGGGAGAAGTCCGGAAGTGGCGGTGAAAGAGACGAGGCTCTCCTGAGGCGAGCGGGGTAGGCCTTCCGGTCGGGGAAGGAGCAGAAGCCGCCTTTCCGCCGCCGGGGCTGGGCTGGGCTTCGCCTCGGCGGGGCGGTGACTGAGGCTGCTCCTCCTCCTGCTGCTGCTGCTGCTCCTCCGGCGCCCTCTGAGGGGATTCCTCTCCTTTCCTCCCTCTTCGCGGCCGACATGTCGGGGCAGTCCATCACCGACCGGATCACGGCGGCGCAGCACAGCGTCACCGGCTCGGCCCTGGCCAAGGCCGTCTGCAAGGCCACCACCCACGAAGTCATGGGGCCCAAGAAGAAGCACCTCGACTGTGAGTCTCATTGTCCTCATTGTGATCATGATGATTATTTTGGGGTTAGGAGGTTGGGGCCTACAGCATCCTATTAAGGTTCATGCAGGCATGGGCAAATTTGGGTCCTCCAAGTGTTTTGGACTTCAACTCCCACAATTCCTAACAGCCTCAGGCCCCAAAGCAGCTGAGGGGGGAAAGGAAAGGGCCTTTTAAGGTTGTTAGGAATTGTGGGAGTTGTAGTTCAAAACACCTGGAGGGCCCAAGTTTGCCCATGCCTGGGTTAATAGGACAGTACCCATTATTAGTATTATAATTGGGTTTCTGTGACTTTCCCAGGCTCTTCATAGGTTGTGAGATCTGTTGGAAACTAGGCAAGTGGGTTTTATATATCTGTGGAATGATGTCCGGGGTGGAAGAGAGAACTCTTGTCTGTTTGACGCAAGTGTGAACGTTGCAATTGATCACCTTAGCATTAGATGGCCTTGCACTTTCAAAGCCTGGCTGATTCCTGCCTGGGGGAATCCTTTTGTTAGGAGGTGTGAGCTGGCCCCGATCAGAAGGTTGGCCACTTGGAGTGCCTCTGGTGTTGCAGTCAGAAGGTTCTCCAGCTTCTGGTCAAAGGAAATTTAGTATGCAGCAGAGTCTTGCTCATCCAATGTTTTGCATTATCCAACACACTCTGCCTCCTGTCAGGATCCATAGCTGTCTCTCTAGGCAGCAACGCGGAGCAGGCCAACATGCCCAACAACACAAGTGCAGCCAGCAACCAAACAAGTGGCAGACTTCTTATAAAACATGATGTTTTGGTGCTTAACTTGTAAGATTATACGTAATTTGATGTTTAATAGTCTTTTCCTTAATCCCTCCTTATTATCCAACATTTTCACTTATCCAATGTTCTGCCAGCCCGTTTATGTTGGATAAATGAGACTCTACTGTAATGCCAAGTTTTTAACTTTGTTTGTGATTTTTCTGTACATTATAACTGTATTTTCTGTACATTATAACTATATAACATAACGGCGCTACATGCAGTCATGCCAGCTACATGACCTTGGAGGTGTCTACAGACAACGCCAGCTCTTTGGCTTAGACACGACTGGACTTAACATCAGGGGAAACCTTTACCTTTATCTTTACTGTAACTGTATTCTCATCATCAGTGCCTAAAACATAATAATAATAATAATAATAATAATAATAATAATAATGTAATAATTAGTATTATTAGAAGGCTGGGAGTCTGGGGATCTGTTCCTAAACCCTCATCATCACTGTCATGATTATTGTTTTCTTCAGGGCCTAGTGATTTTGATATTTGTTTTATGACTTTCTTTATTGTTGATTGATTTGTTTTATTGTTGTGTTTTATATTGTCTGTTTTGCCTGGGCTTGGCCCCGTGTAAGCCACCCCGAGTCCCCTTGAGGAGATGGGGCGGGGTATAAAAATAAAATTATTATTATTATTTTTCCCCTGGCAGTTGGGGTCTAAAATATCTTATTATTGTTATTGTATATTCATTTTGAGGCTGGGAGGTCTCATCATAGATGCCTAAAACATCGTCATCATAATCAGTAACATTATATTATTACTATTGTTATTGTTATTCACAGGTTGGTGCCTAAAACCTCATCAACATCATCATAATATTGTATTCATTATGGGGCTAATTATCAATGCTATTGCTGTTATGAGGCTGAGTGGTCTTTTGGTTGGTGCCTAAAACATTATAATTATAACAAAATTATATTACTGTTTTTATATTTGGGGGCTGGTTTATTTCATGGTTGGTGCCTAAAACATCATCATCATTGTTATTATAATGCATTCATTTTGGGACTGGGTAGTTTTCCTGTTGGTGCCTAAAACAATATCATTATTATTGTTATTAATATTACAACTATTATTGTTAGGCTGGATGGTCTCATGGTTGGTGCCTATAACATCATTATTATTTTGGGGGCTGGGTTATCTTGTGTTTGGTGTCTAAATATCGTCATCATTATTACTAGTTGCAGGCTGAGTGGTCTCATGGTTGGTGCCTACAACATTATTATATTATAGAACCATGCCTGTATTCTCTTTTAGGAGACTTTTATTGGTCAGTTGTATTGAATTGAAGCAAGCAGAGGGTCAGGATTTAAGCACCAGCAATCTGAACTCTATATTGAAGCCCACTCAGTTTAATGTATCCTCCTTGTTTCATGAGTTGCATTTCGACACTGCTTTTGCTTGTTGCCCTGAGATTAACCCATTCTGAGTGGACTTTGATAGGCAGTAACAAATAACAGCCTTATCATAACTGTGCAAAACAGCTTCCTCCTGGCTTAACCAATTCTGAAATTATGCTCAAAAAGACTTCCTTACAGGTGAACAAATATGAGTGGATAACTGTAGACCACAAAAAGGATATCTCTCATACTTGGTGTGTTAGTTGTGGTGTTTAATACCCCACTGCTCACAAATATATCAATATTTATTCCTTATTTGATGAAGTGGGACCAGGTGTTTCAGAATTCAGAATATTTATATATATATATATATACACACACACACACACACACACACACACACACATACATGGTGAAGTATTTCGGAGACGAGACCAGACATGACATTTAAGTTTCACAGATAGGTTATATACATTTTATGAACAATATTTTTGTTTATGTGCATGAAGCAAACTTTGTTTACATTGAAACATTGGAAAGCAAATGTACTTCGGCCACACAAATGGACCATTTGAGCATTTCGGAGCGACCTTCCCATTCTTGCTCACCTAGAGGATGTCCTTCTGAACTTAATGTCAGAGCTGGTTACATGATTGTATTGTACACAAGGGTTGGGATAAATCTGTAATTTGTTACTGATTGTCAGCGTCCACTCTTGAGTGGGTTAAGCTCAAGGCAGCAAGCAAAAGCGGGAGAGAAAGATTTACGGTTGAAATGCAACTAATGAGACCGGGAGGATAAATTCAGTTGGGTGGCTTAAATCACAGAATATTACAGCTGAAACATAAGCTTGAAAATGAGTCGGGTAGGATAACATGAGTGTTGGTGGGTAAAACAACTGACAAGAAAAAGATTCTCTTTTTTCCCCCTGTCTCATCCCTACAGGAAATTCTTTCTCTTCCTCTTCCAGTTAGCGTTATAGAATCATAGGCTATTAAAGTTGTAAGAAACCACAAGGTCTGTTTATTCCAACTCACTGTCATGGAGGCATATTAGAAAATAAAACTGAACTTCTGTTTAAAGATTCCTTTAGAGGAGTCCATCCTTATGTCTGAGATGTTTTAGTTCACAGTTTTTACAGTTCTTCCTAACTTTTTGAATAATTCTCTTGTAATTTGGAACCTTTGGTTTGTATTCTGGTCTCTAAAGCTTGCATAAAAGCAACCCACTCTGTTGCAGGACTTGGTGACACTGATTTCTGTTGCCACATCAGCTCTTTGATTCTTGACCTGGTGTTTTTAGGGAAGATGTAGGTTTCTTAGCTCTGAGATACCGGTAGTACGTTGTTGTGGCTTTGTTGGTGGGTCTTATTAGAAACCTTATTAGGAGCCCTTTGCAACAGTTGTTCAAAAGGGGTTGCAAAGAGGTGGAGTCTAGGAGTGAGATTTCAACAGCTCCAGAAATCTGAAAGCAGAATCATGTCATTGGAAGGGACTGCATGGGGCATCTAGTCCAACCCTTTTTCTTGTGGAAATCTATATCTATATCTTCTATATATCCATAATAAAAGTGAAAACCCATATGTGTGTATGTGGCACAGGTGTCCGCTCACACAGACAGCCGACAGCCTCCACAAACAGGCTATAGTTCCCAATGCTGAGAAGCCAGCAAGTCACTCCCATCCACTGATGTTGCGATTACAGCGAGCTCCATGAACATGTAGCCCAACCCCTGCCAATGTCCTCCCCAAATACAACGGCACACCATCCAAGGAATGCTTTCATTTGGGGACCATTTCATCCTAGATTTTGCTTTTTCCACCACAGGCAGGCATCCCAGGGTTCTCCATTGCTGGGGAATTTGCATGACCCCGCCTCCTGCCCTTGCACCATAGGTAGGCATCCCAGGGTTCTCCATTGGTGTGAAATTTGCATGATCCCACCTACTGCCCTTCCATTTCAAATTTGTCTGCATAACAAACAGAGCAGAACTGAGCTACAACTAAACTTACTGGAAGAGTTTGAGGGATTGAAGTTGTAGTTTACCCTGCATCAAGTTAGAGCATTGTGACTCCTACTGGGGAATTTATAGGAGTTGTAGTTCATCTACGCTATGAACCCAAACAATGATGGGTCTGGACCAAACTTGCCATGGAGACCCGATATGCCCAGATTTGAATACTGGTGGGTTTGGAGGGGAATTGGCCTGGTCATTTGGGAGTAGTAGGTACTGGGATTTATAGTTCACCTGCAGTCGAACTTCACCGATGATGGACCAGGATCAAACTTGGCACAAAGAACCCCCATAACCAATACAACATATTGGACAAGTTTGGGGGAAAGGGAGTTATAGTTCACCTGCATCCAGAGAAACACTGACCCCCACCGACAATTGACTGGGACCAAAATTTGCACAGAGAAGCCTTATGGCCAACTGAACATACTGCAGGGGTTTGTGGGAATGGGCCTTGCTTTTGGGAGTTGTAGTTCACCTGCATCCAAAGACCACTGAACCCAGCCAATGACGAATCTGGACCAAACTGGGCACACAGACTGAACATTGCCTGCTCTGGATACTGACAGATGTTTTGGGACAATTGCGCCGGGAATCTGGGAGTTGTAGTAGTTCACTCCCATCCAGAGAGCATTGCAGCCAGGCGATGACCAGCCAACGACAGATCTGGACCATGCTTACAACACAGACCCAAAATGGCCAACTTTGAATACTGGCAGGGATTGGGGAGGATTGAACCACGATTCTGGGAATTGTAGTTCACCCACTCTAAACTGAGAATACCTAACATTCAAATACAAATACAGTAGAGTCTCACTTATCCAAGCCTAGCTTATCCAAGCCATTTTTGTAGTCAATGTTTTCAATACATCGTGATATTTTGGTGCTAAATTCGTAAATACAGTAATTCTAACATAACATTACTACGTATTGAAGTACTTTTCTGTCAAATTTGTTGTATACCATGATGTTTTGGTGCTTAATTTGTAAAATCATAACCTAACTTGATGTTTAATAGGCTTTTCCTTAATCCCTCCTTATTATCCAAGATATTCGCTTATCCAAGCTTCTGTCGGCCCATTTAGCTTGGATAAGTGAGACTGAACTGTAATGCCTTTTTCAAATAACCCGGGCACTGCCGGGTCCCCAAGCTAGTATACAAATAAAGCACTCATGTTCTTTTGTAACAGTATTCAGTATTGAACACACTCACACGGATCCCCTTTAAATGCCAGCCTACAAAGTGTATAATATATTTTGGAGTAAACTGTAGCTCTGTGGTAGGGTACAAGCAGTCCCTGTGTTACAGACATCAGACTTACATCTGGCTTATAGTTAAAAATGGAGTGAGACAACAGGAAGTGAGAGAAATCTACCCCTTGGAAAGGAAATTCACTCCTGGAAGAATTATTATCATGGGGGAAAGGGGTCTCCACTGAAGCTTTCTCACAAATCCTTATTTCCATAACAAGCCAATTTTTTCAAAATCCAGTGATCACAGGGAATGAAAGTGAGGTGAAATCTTCTGAATAGGGGCACAGACAGCAAAAGAAGCACTACAGGGTGGTTAACTCTTCCCTATGCTATCAAAGTACAGTAGAGTCTCACTTATCCAACATTCTGGATTATCCAACGCATTTTTGTAGTCAATGATTTCAAAACATCGTGATATTTTGGTGCTAAATTCGTAAATACAGTAATTACAACATAACATTACTGCGTATTGAACTACTTTTTCTGTCAAATTTGTTGTATAACATGATGTTTTGGTGCTTTATTTGTAAAATCATAACCTAATTTGATGTTTAATAGATTTTTCCTCAATCCCTCCTTATTATCCAACATATTCACTTATCCAACGTTCTGCCGGCCCGTTTATGTTGGATAAGTGAGACTCTACTGTAATATATATACATACACACACACACATACATATACATACATATAATTGGCTGGTGTTACATTTCAAAAAAATACCTGTTCTGACTGACTAGGCTAAATGGATGGATAGTCTAGCTTCCAAATGACAAGATAGATTCCTGTATCTATTTTCCTTTGTTTTCTAGGATGACGAGGTGCAAAAGAGATCAACCCTGAAGGGGGGGGGGGATCTTATCTCTTGTGTACAAGGGATAGTTTCAGCAAGGTACAACATCTCACAGAGTGGTGATGAAAGCTGGACTTGCTGAAATGATATCTGCAAAGACATCTTCCCTTTATGATGATTCTCTTTATTGCCTTGTGATCAAATTAAAGTCAGGCTGTTATTTACTGGCAGCTTCTACCTCGCAAATATACTGTAGGAAATTAGTAGAAAAATGTGAATGAGATGAAGTGCTTTGGCCAGTGATTGTTTGCTTTTGGAATCCACTATGTTAACCTGTGGTTATTGTTGCTATGTAATAAAAACAGTAAGAGAACATATAAAGCGGAGTAACACTTCTGCTGTTTCTTTTGCTAGATTATTTATTCCCATCTTTTGCTGTAGAAAATTTACACTGTCACTTTCAAATAGCCATTTTTTAAAACAATGTCTTCTCTAAGAGGTCAGTGAGTGTGGTCATGTGACTCTTCCTGATGGAATCTGTCTCCAAATAAAGAACATTCTTGACCTGATGCCACAAAGGTCTGAAGCCTTCTGTTAATGCTTTCACCAGATAAGATATTGTGGTTCTGGTTTCTTGGGAGCTTAGCTGCTAAAATAACTTTGGTATTGTTAAACGTCAATTTTTACCCATGGTTAAAAAATTGTGCTAGGAAAGAAGAATATTTGTGTTCTAAGCTCTCTGGGTAAATATACTTTCTTTTTGTCACACTTTGGACTGTGCTTCTGCAACTATGTAGACTTTCTAGTTTATTAAGAACTTTTTGGTGCTTCATGAATTTTCAGGTTTTTTTTTTTTTAAAAAAAAAACCCTATAATTTTATCTCTGGAGTTATACAGGAAACAATCAGGCAGTGTTCTGGCAAATTAGGTGTTAAGAAATATTGACAATTTCCCGTGATCTGACTCATAAACACAAAGTTACTTTGGTGATTATGGTATTGAGAGCTTAACAGTGTGTTTACTAAACATATTTTATTTTTATGTTTTATGTTGTCTTGTGATGGTCTTCGTTGCATGAATTCCAAGGCATTTTGGGTGACAGTCCTATTTTGTTTTTATCCCAGCTAGTGAATGAGGCTTCTCATGGTGAGAAGTTTTAAAATCTGGAAAAGCAACATTATGTTTAAGAATTATGCAGCCTCTGATGCCATCATTGATATGAATCTTTGCAGTATATTTGACATGCTTTTATTTGTCGTATCCACCCTTCTTGTGCATGCATGCCATTGCCATCTGTTTGTTGACTTAGTTTGCATACACACTTCTCCAGAATGATGAACAGGATCATTTCAACTTCCATTTGTTCTGAAAACTAACTGGAACATCAGAAAAGCTTGGAACCAAAAGAATAGCAATATTTATTACTTGCAGAAAGGAACAGAGAGTCTTGTGACACTTTCATTTAACAAATGACTTGTTGCTTGAGTGCATGACAATTGCTAGGGCATTTCATCTTCAGTAAGTACAGCCTGGAGATGCTTTCTGTCTAGTACAGATGCCTCTCTTTTCTCTTCTGGCTTCTGCTTCCTGTGATGGATTGAAGCTTGAATGCAAACTTAAAATCAGTAAACTAGACAGTGCCAGGAAATTAGGAAGTGGTGGAACCATAAAGTTACTCAACAGCTTTGAATGTATTGGTTGATAGTTGAAAAAAGCACCTTCTCCTAGTAAAAATAGAAGATATGTTCAGAAGTCTAGAAAAAAAACCATTCAAATCCTTCCACAAACTTCAAAGTGCTTTGGCTCAGGCCTTATAAAGAGATATCATGAATTTATATACCCTGTGGTTTAACTGGTACAACATCATTTTGAAATATTTGATTGGCATGTGCAAATAAAATAGGCCAACTCCTGCTCCCTCAGTTATTTGCTGAATGGGTTGATAGATTTAACAAAAAAGTCAGTTCACGCCCTGTGTAGGTGAATTCTTTTGCTTTTGCTTTGGATCCTTTGTGAATAAGAAAAAATAATCATTTTCTCTTTATCTTTCCCTTGCCCTCTCTATCAGACAATGGTTTTGGTGAGAATCAGCTTCTTACTGCAAGTTAGTTCCCCCTGCCAGGATGCATTTTATTGATGAACACACTTAGGAGAATAATTCATGCTGATACTTAGATATTTTGCCAGGCTAAGAATGTTGACAGCAGTGGTACTTTTCAGATGTATATGAGAGAAAGAAAGGGCTTTGGTATCTACTCGGGTTTGGTTCCAGGACCCTCCGTGAAGACCAAAATTTGTGGACGCTCCAGTCTTGTTATATTCAGTGATATGGTAAAATGGTGTTGCCTTTTTTAATGGTTGGATTCAGAAATATGTCCTAACCATTTGTAATTAGATGGAGCACTACATTGTAGTAAGCCGTCTTTTCCCAACTTCCAGTCCTCTACATTGCAGTTGGAGGCAATAAGCATTGGCGTTAGCGGTACAGTAATAGGTCATTTCGACTCAAAATAATTATGATTTATTGTTAAAGCATAGGGTTTTGCCAATGTTTAGGAATAGCTTTGTTAAAACATTGGGCTTCTCTATTCCATTTCTTTGCACAGTTCTTTCTTCTATCCTGCACAAGACCAAAAATAATGTTCACTGTGAACACAGAAGTTCCTGTCCAGATAAAGAGATTATTTACTCTAATATTTTTTTAAGTGTGCTCTGAGAATCCCATGCGTTCTAGAATCCCACAGTTCTGTCTTTTTATGGATATTTATTAATTTTAATGCATAAAGCTTGTGTTTCTGCAAATTTAGGGGACTTCTCTGTATTTAGAACCTTTTGCTTTGGCAGGGCCTGTTTTGTTTTGTATGGATAAGAATTGAGTAACTGGAATTTGAAGAAAGTGCAAAAGCTTTGTCACAGCTGAACATTAAAAAAAATAAAAATAGTGATCTCATGTTGTTGGTAATAGAGGTATACTTGAATACTCAGTTTGTCTAGAAAGTTGAATTTGCCATCTTGGACTTATGTCTTGCTTGCTTCTTATGCTGTTTCTGTTACAACTTTTACAATCAGCACAGGGGCCTTTGAAGTTTCTTCTCTTCTTTTTTTTGTCGGTTAGGAGTGGCATTTGAGACACCTTGCAACTAAATCAATAGGTTCTGGAAGAAATTGTTATGGAATCTTCACAGATTACCCAGACTGGCTGGGGAACTTTTCTGATATATGTTGGATTTTATGTTTTCCTTGTGGATTCCCCATGGAAACAGGGCACTGAGTTACACAGTGGCATTTTGGGTTGGTTGTTCGTGTAGTTCCGGACGGATACCAGAAACACCTTCATCAAGCCCTTGTAAGCTAATATAAATGAACAAAAAACATGCAAGTCTGTTTCATGAAGTTACTTTGCCACTGGGCTTCATTTTTTGCAACCTTTTGAGAATGTGGTTATCTTCCTCAGGAAAGGATGCTTTTTTGGGAAAAGGTGGAAGGACAACAGTCTGCATGTTGTGCTGTGATATTATGGGAAGAAAGGCATGTGCGACTATAGAATTAGGTTCATTAGATTATGAGTATAATCCAAGCCAGCTGATATGCAACAAGAGTCTGCACTGCTCTCGCTGTTAACATATAGTTGTAATACAGTATTTCACAGTTGTATGGTTCAAACACAGGGGACTTTTTGTTTTCTTGTTGGGGGCTTCTGTGGTTTATTTGGCTTGATCACAAAAACACAGTTGAGCGTTACATAGCAGATAAACAGTTGGGTCTCTTGACTTGTGGTATGTCTGGTGTTCATCAGGATCGAGGAAACTAGCCATTTACAGTAGAGGTGTTGCCGAATCTCTCTTGTGGTCATGGAGGAAATGGAAACTTGGTAAAATCACAGACTACTCAGAGGCATGTTAGGGCAATGAAATCAGTGAAGAGCTCTTTGGAAATGCAGAAACCATTCAGAGGTTGTGACTATCCCCAGCAACAGATTTCAGTTAATTGGTCCTTTGTTAGAGGATGTAGGTTAAAAGACATTTTGTGTATATGTCTATTTTCAAAAGGGGAGATGAATTGTAAAGCACGCTGGGTTCAGGACAATAGCAGCTGAAATAGAATCTAAAGTCTGGGCTCTAAAAACAGTGGCTTTTTCCTTCTTTACCCCATGAAAACTGGCTGGTGAGCTGTGTAGCGTCACTGTTCCATCATCGCAATGTGATTTGGACAGAAGAAGGCTCAGACAGAACTGCTGCTTTGTTTGGAAGGAGATCAGAGTCACACAGCTCTATTCTTCTAATGTCAGTGTTGGAATGATTTCCTCTGTCCGCCTGTATTAGCAGTAGCAGGATGTACATACACAACAGCATGAGAAAAAGTCACTAAAGACTCTCAGTTTATATGTTTTCAATTGCATTCTCCAAAGGGGGAAATAAGTTTTTAGGAGCATGGCACATTCTTACAGTTTGATTGTTTTTTCTCTTTTCTTTTCTTTTTTTGGTAAGAGCTCACATGAATTAATTTGTGCTATTTGGAATGTACATATGAGGAGGAAAAGGGAAGGAAGGGCCAATGCTGTGCTGAGTAACAACTCTAGATTGTCATTTTCTCTTCTAAGGCCACGGTAGACTTCTAAATATTGCTAATAATTCAGTACTTTGAGCAGAGTAAAACATTGTTCAGGCCTTCATTTGAGCTTTTTTTATAGGGTATCCTGAAGTAATACAAAAAATGTGGCGTTGACTGCTCTCTGTTGCTTTGTTCATTCTTCACCCGGACATGGATTTTAGACATGTACACAAATAACACAAAATATTAAGATCATTTACAGAGATACGGCATTCAGATGGTGGATTATGCTCCATGCTTGCTTGCAATGAGAAATCTAGCTCCAGAACATGGACAAAGATTAAGTTGGAAAGCATTTCTGTTTCATTCTACTCATATTACATTTAGTTAGGTGACTCAGGTAGTTGTTCTTGTATGATTCTCAGTAACTCTGATGCTAGAAGCAGGAATGGAGTTTGGGGGAAGCCGTAGGAGGCTGCAAGGTAGTCTTTGGAGGCTGAAACACAATTTTTTATTGAAACAGACTTGGCCTCAGGAGCTCAGAAAGTATGTATTAGAAAGTTAGCAGGAAAAAGGGGAAAAAAGTTATTGTGTGTGTTTCAAAGGATGGGGAAATATTGAACACCTCTTTCTGGATGATCATAAACATTTGACAATTTAAGGAGAGCATTGGTGACTCTAGGCAGCTGATTGCTGAGGAAATCCCCCCAGTATAAAAGATTGCAGTGCTGACATTTTCTCTTATGTGGTAGACATGGGAAAAGCAAAGAATGGGTTCAAATCCAGTACATACATACTTTAAATACTAGAGGTGTTGAAGATAAGCATTCCATTTAAGCTTGAGCTGTTTCTATTGGGACTGATGGATGAGTAACCGGAAAGGAAATATGAAAGGTTACTATGATATATAACCATGACAACAAGACTACTATAGGCACAAAAATGAAAGTGTGAAGTAATGCCATGTAAAAGCTGGCAGACCTGGCTAGTTTCTCGATGGGGCACCACCAGGGAATGCCAGGGCTAGGAAAGAGTCCTGCTGAAATCTTGGTCTGCCAGGGCTAGTCCAAAGTCTGTAGTACTGGGATCAATGGACCAATGATTTGACTCAGTTTAGATCTGCTTCTTGTGCAGGAATCACAGTGACACAAATGAGAGAGGAAAAGGCAGGACCTGAAAGATGTGGTTATATTTGATGAAGAGTGGATAGTTGTTAGGAGCAGATTCCAGACAATCGACAGCATGCCAGGCAAATCCTAGGTGTCTCAGAATAGCACTACAGACTATCTCTGTGATTTAGGTTTTGTGAAGAACTCTTGCCAGATAGATAGTTACAGATCATGAACTCAAGTGAATGCATTTTTGGGAAAAGGCAACAGTACGTTTGGGTGGACATGAACTAGACCTTTAACAAATGAAATAATAGCCTGTGTCTTGGAACTAGCAGAAGTCTTCCTTTACACCTATGGTTCTTGCACTAATGAAATTTGAAGAATGGCAGGCTTGGGGGGAGGGGGAGAGAGCTAAGAGACACACTTGTAAGTCATGTTCCTTAAATAGATTTACTATTTACTGGCACATTCCTATAAATGCATCTTAACTGGATTGTTTCTTATGTTTTAGATCTAATCCAGTGCACAAATGAGATGAATGTGAATATTCCACAGCTGGCAGATACGCTTTTTGAGCGAACGGCAAACAGTAGCTGGGTAGTAGTGTTCAAAGCTCTAATTACAACACACGACCTCATGATGTACGGAAATGAGGTAAGACAGTCATTTGTGATATAGTACTACGCTTAATAACAGAAAGAGCATTCAGGCGCTTGTGATTTCTGAATTTGAGCATGATGAAACAAGTCAGTATGCCAATATGAATTGTATATATGATTCTTATCTTGCTAGAAAGCAAATAGTTGCATATAAAGCTTACATGTACAATAAAATGTAATTGCATTAGGAATATTCTGCCCAGAGTCTTAAGCAGAATAATTTTTACACCAGCCATTATAATTACATAATGTTTAGGATTTAGACCACTTTTCTCCAGATGTTCTGCAGAATCGCAGAGAAGCATTTCTGAATGCTATCCTTTCTCATTCTTCCTTTTGTCTGCTAATTACATTCATGGACAGATCATGAATGGTCTCTGTAAGGTGTGCTCTTGTCCAGTGCTGGTAGTCTTATTTGGAAATTATGAGTAATTTTTGAGAGCCAAGTGATAAAAAGTGTGGGTGGAGGTTGGTTAGAGGTTAGAGGCCATTCCTTCTCTTATTACTGAAAAACTAGTGAGATAATACTTCCTTAGACATGTTGCCTTATTACAAATATGAGCACTGGTGTTTTTTGTGTGTGGTGCATATCACGGTGAATAATCTCAGTGGTGTTTGTATGTCATTATAAACATGGTCTGAGTATTTCCTTGCAAAAGTGAGTTGTATGCAAATATATGATAGTTAATGAATATTGCTGCCCTTTGTGCGAGAATTGTGGATTTAGTTGCACTCGCACTTGGTTGCACACATTGTTCTTGGTTACTTGACTCAGTTAATCCAGGTTTGTTTCTCTAGATAGTGACTGCAAACTCAGGTCTGTTAGTATATTAATTTTTTCTGCCTTATGTTAAATATTTCCAAATCAATGTACTTCTCCCAATTTGGAATCTGATTCTTCTGCCAATAGCGCTTCATCCAGTACCTGGCATCTCGAAATACATTGTTTAATCTCAACAACTATCTGGATAAAAGTGCAATGCAGGGTAAGGATGTTTGTATTATTCTAAAAAGAAAGTTGCAAGCTGCATAATATTTTAATAGTAGAGGGAATGTTAGGTATTCCAGTGGATTTAGTTATTGTACTCATCTTCCCCATATACTATGGAAGTAGCAGAAATTGGGTCCATCCATTGTATACATGTGAATCCTACTGGATTAAGTAAAACGTGTTCCAAATTAAATATCTGTAGGAGGTTTACCCTAAAGTGTTATTGGGATATGATTTTCTCATTAATTAATTAATAATTATGTTTTAAAATATGGGTTTTAAAACATGGTTTTAAGTAAAGTTTGTAATTCTGAAATGCATGTTTCCTGAACAAGCAGGTATATTAATGTGTTCCTATAACTTTTACGCCTTTTGGAATATAGTGGAAAACGTGGGAAGGCAGTGCCTGGGAAACTAGAATTAATGTGGAACATGCTTCATACTGAATAGAAAAGATTAGAGATGTAGAAGTATGAAAATTTCTAACTTAAAAATGTTTCATTTCCAGGCTACGATATGTCTACCTTCATCAGACGATATAGCAGATACTTGAATGAAAAAGCACTTTCTTATAGGCTTGTAGCAGTTGATTTCACCAAAATGAAAAGAGGGCAAGTATTTAATATGTTTCCATACTGTTTTATTCTCACACCATCAGCATGGATGATGGGACCAAATGTTCACAGCAGGGCTCAATGTGGAAGGAGGTTAGGCATCTGAACAAAACAGACAATCTAAAGTGAAGTTTTAAATAATACCTGCATTTTGTTCTCATAAAATACTAAAAAGACGCAGTGTCTTTTAATAGAAGAAGACATTATGGGAAGGAACTGCATATGATACGTATTCATTGAGTTTTTGTAGTCTTTAGTCTTAGACCTAAATTCAGTGTTAATCCTAACTAGAGTAACTTCATGGTAATCAGTGGAAATTTGGTGAGCAGCAACTGAGAAATATCATTCATTTCGAGCGAGTCCTTACTAGTTAAGATTAAAAGGGGATGCAGTCTTGTGTTTAGGAACTTGTAGCCTATTCCCATCAAACCTCGCTTCTGTTTGTACTAGCAAGGGCTGATGGGAACTGGAGTCTAATAACACTAGAAGTATGGCAAGTTTTTCATTTCTGCTCTAGTCTGTAGGGCCATCATTGCATGGCATTGTTTTGTGTATGGCCTGCATAATTCTGGTTTATTTTGCCTTCTGTCTCTGAAGGATTGATGGTGTGATGAGAACAATGAATACCGAAAAGCTTCTGAAGACCCTTCCAATTATTCAGAATCAGCTCGATGCACTGCTTGATTTTGACGTAAGCATTAGACTTAGCCTCTCTGACTAGAACCCACACTTTGGTTTATGCAGGGACTAAATATGTTCTAATTTCACTTTCTGGTGATTTAAGTTCTGAAAACTCTTTCTGCTTTTCTACACAGGCCAACCCTAATGAACTAACGAATGGTGTGATCAATGCTGCCTTCATGCTGCTTTTCAAAGATTCAATTCGGCTTTTTGCTGCCTATAATGAGGGGATTATTAACCTGTTGGGTACGTGAAACAATACATTCAAGTTGTTCAAACGTTTATCAGTAGAAAAATGTGTGGATATGTGAATATACTTATCTTCTGGACTCTGTCTCTCCCTTGACCAACGCTTTGATAATCCCACCAAGTTCGCATACTTTTTTACTATCATCCTGCTCTGACCTCAAGTGTCTTTTCTTGTTTGTTTCTCACACTATTGGCCAGCTAGAATAATACCATGATGGCTATGCCATCATCATCATCATCATCATCTTTATACCCTGCCTTTCTCCCTCTAGGGAATTAAGGTGGCTAACAACCACACAATCTAGTGACAATGTAAAACAAAACAAATACAACAACCCCAATTGCTGTAAATATTTGTGTATGGATATAAATTAAAATCACATTTAAAAGTGATCATCCTCCCAGAATCCCACTTACAACCCACTTTAAACTTTGTATATTGTATTTTATGACTATTTTATGACTGTTTTAACTGTTTTAATCGTTTTAGTTTATTGTATAATGGCATCAATTGCCACTTGTAAACCGCCCTGAGTCCCCTTGGGTGAGAAGGGCGGGGTATAAATAATTGAAATAATAAATAAATAAATAAATAAATAACCTCCCCAGTATCAAGTATCAATAAATGTTAAGTCAGTAGCACAGAGATTTCAAAAGATCCAAGAAAAGCGGTCTTTTCTTCTGCTAGATTTCTTTGATTTTGTGTGTATGTGTGCTTGCTAGGGGAGCCATTGGCCCTCATTTTTTCTTGGTCTTCAGTTCTAAACACATTGTGTTGAAATCTCAGGGATTTAAATAGAACTGTGCCTAAGGGATCACTGCAGGGACTTGGCCTCAGTTGCCCTTATAAGATATTGGCTCTGATTCAGAGAATCCACTGTGGCATGTGATTATTTTGTGGGGATGTGCCTCCAGAAGCAGAGAGGCATTATCTGTAGGCAGCTTTGAGAAATAGCATGGCTACCTCTCTATATGCACTTGCTCTTATCCTCCTTAAACAGCAGCACCCAGTGCTCATTTCATCTCTCAACAAGTTTTTGTTTTCCTCCCAGTGTGCAGAAGTAGTCTGCAGGTATAGAAGCAGGGAATTGCTCTTAATGAAACTTCAGATTTGTATTCAAACTTTGTTTCCATGTGTATTTGGAATAATTGTACATATTAAAAATTGAGTCACTGGATGAAAGAAGGAGAACTTGTATTGATTGTGTATAAAACCCCACAACTTTTTTTCTTTTTAAAATACTGCCCCATGATTATCTTTGCATATGGCTAAATGTTGAAAGGTAATGAACAAATTATGCGTTTATGGTTTATCTATAAATATAAACGCTAAAACATACATTCTAAGGACACTGATTTAATCATTTAAGAATCAAAGATGAGTCTGCCTTGTAATTTACTTTCCAGTATTTACACTTTTCTTATTGATGGCTATTTTTACTCTGAATTTGATTTTCCAGAAAAATATTTTGATATGAAGAAGAATCAGTGTAAAGACGGTCTGGATATTTACAAAAAATTCCTTGCCAGAATGACCAAATTGTCAGAATTCCTCAAAGTGGCCGAGGTAAATCAAGCCGACAGCACTAACAACATATCATCTCGCTCTCTGGACTGGTACAGTAATAAATGCACAGGGCAAACCTTTTTAATTTCCTGCAAAACAAGATTTAAATAATTATCTTGGGAAGTTATGGTCAACTAGAATATGTGCATTTAATGGGTTTGAAATCTAGTTGCTTTTAACTTTATTAAGAAATATCTGTAATTATTTTGAAAGCATTCATTTTGATTGTCTTGTCTAAATAGTATCAAAAGTTCTAACAGGGGGTTTCATATTTTTGAAACAAATCTACTTAATATTTCTCAGGGCCTTTGCATGAAACTGAGTTTTTAGAATGGCATTTAGGGTTGTACCAGTTCAAACAGCTCTTCATGTCTTCCCTGATTTCCTTAACCTTTATGTAAACATTCAGATCCACAGTTCTTTCTCTTCATTGCCACTGCATGTAGTAATGTGCATTTCTTTTCCCTTTTTTGTGAACCTAGCAAGTTGGAATTGATCAGGGTGACATTCCAGATCTTACGCAGGTCAGTGTACATTTCATATTGATTTAACCCCCCCTTTGTGATTTCAACTGTTAGTATTCCATTCTGTACATTCTGAGACGCCATTCTCTTCCATATATATGTGTGTGTGTGATATATGGAAACACATGTCATTTCCCCCTTCTGAACTATTCTGTTTGTGTAAAAGCAGTATACCTTATTTGCTTAAGACAAGTGTGCTGTCTAATTTAATGCACACCTCAATTTTCAAAATCTTGAAACCAAAAAAAGAGGGTTTGCTAGCTAATGTAATGCATGGTAGCAAAAAGTGTACTCTGTAATTAGGCCAAAAAAGGTGTGCATTACAGTGACTTCCTTCTTAGGATTCCTTCTTTAAAAACAAAAATGTTAGAACACTAAAGCTTCCAGTAATGGAAAAGAAAACATTTGGTGCATCTATGCTGTAGAATGAATCCACTTTAATAGTCTTGGCCATAGGAGATGGTCGTTTGACAAAACTTTGAGTCTTCTCTGCCAAAGAATGTGGATATGTCACAAACTACAAATCCCAGGATCCCATCGCATTGAGCTGTGGCCATTAAATTAGAGATGATATACCTCAAATAGGAGGTCCAGGTGCATATTTATGGCATGCAAAAGTCAGAGCTTCAATTACTGACATCTTGCTGGTGATGGGAGAGTTCATTGCCGGAGACTCTGGCAAGGTGTCATCAATATGAATGGGGGAAAATGCTGGTTTAGATAGATATAAAGTAGGTTGTGATGTTCCTATACCATGAACACATTTTGGAACATTTCCTGGGTAGAGGAAGGGCAGCTTTTCAAAAGAGAAGTCATCAAAATATGCAACTGAAGTTATTTTGTGGAGCCGGAATCCTTGTTTATGGAAACTAAATACTCTTCTCTGCTTGTGCTGACACATCAGGAACAGCAAGCAGAAGCAGCCACGACAGCTGGAGAAAAACCAGCAGCTCAGTGGCAGGGATTCTGTTTTTCAGGAAAGCACACTTAGAATTTGCAATTCTAGGAATTTCTTAATAGGGTGAGGGAAGAACTTGGACTGCTGTCTTAGTCATTGTACATTCAGATTTGTAATCAGAGGTCCTGCTGAATGATTCTGTCAGTTGTGGTGTGAAATAACATGTACGTAGTCAAGTGACATGAGTATAAAGTGGCATTATGTGAAGGGATAAACACAACTGATGCTTTTAGAGCCATTCCACAAAGATAGTAAGGCAGAACTCATACAGAACTCTAATAGATTTAAATGTTGCAGAAGTTATATCATTCTAGCATTAAGCCAGTTAAAAAGGGTTAAGACTAGGTCATGTGTTGAACCTTCTAAGTTGAAATAATTATATTGTAGGATTGGCATAAAGAACAATATAATTAGGTTGTAAGAAGAAATGTAGATAGGTTTTAAAAAGAATAAAAATACCTAAATGTTGTTTTGGACAGTCTTTACTCAGTTCTATAAGATTGTTGCGCTTAATTCCTCTTGAAATCATTGGTTCCTGCAGCTTCTGTTGAGAAAGAATCCAAAGGATACTGTCTCTTTTTAAAGTCTTAATATATGAATATATTATCATTGTCTGTATGTCAGGAACTTTTATTAATTAAATGACCTCTAATGCCTTTGGAAAACAGGTTTTGCAAGGCAGATCTGTGTGAAATCTAAACCCTGGAAATCAGAGTATGTCTTCAATTTGAAGCACATCCTTTAGATTCAATAATTTAGCATATAAATGTATTTCTTCTTTTATCTTGATGACCCCTCCCCCATCCCATATGTAAATAGAGAGACAGACAGACAGACTATTATGTTGTCTGTTGTGATGTCTTTAGGAGTACTTTCTGGCATTTGGAGCAAAAAAAACCTAGCTTAGCATTGCTCATCCAACATCCATTTGATGAGAATTTTAACTTTAGGCTCCCAGCAGTCTGCTTGAAGCACTGGAGCAGCACCTAGCTTCTCTGGAAGGGAAGAAGACAAAGGAGCTTTCGGCTGCCAGCAGGTAATGAGCTGGTCATTCATCCCTATTTGAGTTTTATAAACTTCCGGGGTAACATGGACATGCATTTTTAAGACCTTGCATTTTCTTACTTTTACATGATGTAGTAGATTTGACTCTTTGAAATAGTAAGGACTACAGTGAGATATTAAACCACCATAATAATAATTAATAATGAAACCATCTTTCTGTCCATCTCAATGGGGGAACTGAAATGGTTTCACTCAAGAGATGGTGGTGGTATTCGAAGGGAGGTTTCCGCTCTATCGAAGATTTATTGAATGCACATTTAACCGTAGTCCCAAAGCATCTCTTGCTATAATCTCTTGCAATAGGTGAGTGGGAAAGGATTAGAGGCTAAAATATTGAAAGGAATGCATTTCCTTCCTTTCCAGGGGCAGCAAAGTTCCCATTAATAATATTTGCTTTTTATGTTCTATGGCATGTGCATGCATCTTCTGTCTAGGTAACACCCCCTGCTTTGAGTGCAATAGCATGCAAGTGTTTGGAGGCACCCTAGAAACCTTTATTTGGATTTACTTTGACCAGATAAAGTTGGATCTTGTAGAGTTTCCAGTGAAACCCAGTCACTAACATTTCCTTCACTGTGAAATCTTTTGAAGTGACCACAGATGTTAATCTCTTCCCTCCCGCCCCTCCACTTTTCAACAATAATCTTTTATTTTTGTTTATGAATATGCATGTATGCAGAACCTTATGGGGTTTATAAAAGTGTGCATGCTGAAAATGTATACTTGGAAATATCATGCTTCCCACTCTTATTCACAAGACCCTGTGCTTGTTTACTTGGGTTTAAGCCTAGCTTCATTCAATGGGACTTCTTTCCAGGTAAATGTTAATAGGGCTGCAGTCTGAAAACTCTTTCTCGCATTTAGACAAATGCAAAGCTGCGTGGTTTCAGTTCAGTTCCCTACCACTATTCCTCAAAATAATTGTTTGAGCCATCCTCAAGGCGCAGAGCTGTTAAATGTGTATCTATGCATGTTCTACCCATTTCAGAGCCAGTACTCTGTCCAGTGCCGTCTCCACACTTGCCAACACAGGAATGTCCTTCAGTAAAATGGATGAAAGAGAGAAGCAACAGGCGCTGGAGGAGGAGCAGGCGAGGCTGCAAGCGCTGAAGGTACATCTGGGTTTCTAGGCTGTGGGCAAGTATAAAATAACACAATAATGTGTCAGAGGAAAAAAATATCTCCTTTGTGAGTAACTCACCTTGGTAGCAATGAAAATTCAGGCTAAATTTATTACCGACATTGAAATTGGTTGTTATGTGGATGCTCTAAGCAAAAGAATTTTATATTTGAAGTTATAATTTATCTTGATGGCATTGAATCTTAATAGGCAAGACCTGTATGCCCATCGTTTGATGTAGTATGTTTATAATGTTTTATATTGTTGTCCTTTTATATTGTATTTATTTGTGTGAATGCGAATGACCTATGGTCTAGGTATCAATAAGTGATTTAAAAAGTATATCAGCTGATTTGACAGCATCCTTTCAACTTTACTATTATCGTTACGCTGAATTGTGTTTTCTGCCTTAAAAAGTTATTTTATGTGGATACTGTCTTGATTAGTTGAGTAATGGTGTGTTGCAAATTACTGGCATCAACCACTACTGTATGTCATGGAGTCTTGGGCCTCTGCTATACTGCCATATAATCCAGATTATCAAATCAGATAATCTGGATTTTATATAGCAGTGTAGGTGGGACCTGAGTCTACCCTGCCATATAATCTAGTTCAAAGCAGATAATCTGGATTGTATATGGCAGTGGAGATATTTATTTACTACATTTATATCCCATCCTTCTCACCCTGAAGGTGATTCAGAGCGGAGATGGGGTCTAAGTCTTCATTTCTACCATTGAATGCTTACGATCTGTCCGTGTGGTTTTGTTAAAGCCTTGGGTTTACAGATGCAGTTGAAGTTGAGCGCTTTGAATTATTTGTGGGTGGGCAAAGAGCCCATTCTCTTCCATCAAAATCAGTGAGACAGGAAACTGCTTGGCTTTTGTGAAATCATGACCAAGCAAGGCAGTCCCCTCGATTTTTCTGGAAGAGAGTTGAGCAATGGGGATTTGGGTGGGTCTTAATGTGCCATATTCTGAAATGGGGATGTGGGCGACTTTCTGCAAGATAGTGAGGTTTCAGTTCCACTGTCCTCTGAGGGCAGCAGGAAAGGCCAGCAGAGTGTACATTGCAATTTCCTAAGTCAACATTATCTTGCATAATTTGATTTTTTTTTTAAAGGAACAGCGGCTGAGGGAGATTTCTGTGGTGTCCAATTCCACATCTACGTCTGCCTCTCCAAGCACTTTATCAGGGAAGAGTGTGAATACCAATTCGGCGGTGGACCTTTTTGCAACGCCCGCACCGACCACCAATAGGTGAGGGGCGTTTCAGTGCTGGAGCAAGTAAAGAGAACCTGATACTCAGAGCTACATTACTCATGTTAAAACTTCTCTTGTTTTCTATTCTTCCTTCTTCCATTCTGTATCTTAGAAGATTTCATGGCAGTTATTAAGGAGGGTAGGCATTGCTGAAAACTCATGTGTTCTTTGCCACATGTAATCATAGTCATAACAAACAAGAGGGATTTTCTCCTCTACCCATTTTGTAATCAGAAGATTAAATAAATTGAATTGAGTCACTCTTTTCAGTAAAAAAAAACACCATCCAATTATGCTTTGCATTACATTTTTAACAAATGATCATTGGCCAAGAAAATGTTTTGTGTAATCTGTCTAATGTTTTCACAATTATTTTTAATCAGTTCAACATGGAATAAAAGATTTAGCTGATTATCTGACTGTGTGTTTTGTGGTAGGGGTTTTCCAATGTGTCTCTGCCTTATGTTTGAAACAAGGTAATAGGCCTCACCTTGCTGATACTTGGCTTTCCCATTGAAACTTTCAGCATGCCCAACCTTTCTACCGATCTCTTTGACCTTCAGCCTGCGTTTGTCCCAACGGTACAGAGCACTCCCGCCATAGCGACATCCGCAAGCAGTGCCTGGGGAGGTATGTTGACTGTTGCGGCCGAAGCAAATCTGTACAATTCTTTGAGTTTCCGAGTTGTTTACCAAATTAAGTTATTTTTTAAATAATTTTTATTTACATACATTAACAACTTTCAGTAAAATAAAACACAAAAGCAATGAACATTTTACAAAAACATTCAGAGTTGTTTACCAAATTAAGTTATTAAATAGTCCTTCAGATTGAAACATTCTGTTGGCAACTTGCTTGGGTATAGTTGATCATCAGGTATTTCTATGGCAGATGTCAAGCTTCGAGGAACAGTTGGAGCCTGTGTTTGTGTGTTAAGGTGCCCTGTTGTGGGATTTCTCTCCCCTTTCAGGCCCAAAATGTATCTCACAGTACATATGACGAGATCTACAACCAACATCCAATGTATCATAGAAGCGAAATCATAAATAGAAGCATCTAAAGTGTTTCTCTTCCATCATTAAAAATATATGTCCAAGCAGACCCTTTTTTTTACGTAGGGCATGCGGTGCAACAAAGAGTGTTTATGGTTTTGAGATGCTCTCCTGATTCTATCTTGCCAAGAGGTCAGCATCTGAATGACCAGTTCAACAACATTGGTCTACCTAGTGCCCTTGGGAACTATAGCTTTGTCTGCAAGTCACTGGCCTATGGAGTAACCCCTGTGTAAGGACTCTTCTCTTCAAAATATGTAGAGGGGAAAAAAACAAATTCGTTTGGAGCTTTGCACAAAGGCTTTCTGATACACCTTCTGATACAGTCTTCTCTTGTGAGTACTTACATTCTTCTCTTTCTTAATTTCTTCTTTTTGTGCCCTCTTTTTCCTGCTGCACTCCAAAGGACCTTTTTCGTCTACAAACGGATGTGTTGGGTCTCCCCCTCACCTAGACCTCTTCGATATGAAGCCGGTCGAAGAAGCCGTCAAAAGTAGCACACCTTTTGGAACGTCTGCCTTCCCCTCGAAACAAACAGTTGAACTGTTTAGTGGTAAATTGTCCTCTAATTTACTTCTAAATACAGGGGCACTGTAATAATGATCTTGATTCCTAATTTTGTTGATATTCAGCCTTAATCCACTATATGGAATACTTTATCATTAACAATGTGTTTTTTACATTTGATGTAAATATTTGATCCTATTTACCAAATATGAATGTGTTTCTGAAGTTCTGTCATGCCCTCCCCCAAGCCTCTACTGTATTGTAATACTGTAGATTGAAATCTTCATATGTTACCATGTATTGGCTTTGAAATAGTAGTAATATTCCCTCAACATTTACTTCTTAAAAATGTGGACTTGTTGAAAATTGTGGCAAATATAACTTTATGAACATTTGTAGGCTATCCTGTTCCTGCAGCATTACAGAAAACCGCCGGTTCAACCATCAATGTGGATTTTGATGCTGTGTTTGGTGGCAAGTCAGCAGTGCCTGAGTTTAGAACTGCAACAGGTAAAGTTACCTAATGTGTATCAACTTTAACTGTGTGTGTTTGTATATGTGTTTATGTGTAGCCAGCAGTTTCTTATTTTTTTGATGTGTAGTTCAGTGGAGCCAACATTTATATCAAATTTACATTAAAAACATCTATTTTACTGGATGACAAAAGGCCTTTCTGGCTAGTCATATGCTCATTATGAAGATATACAGATCTTGGCCTTCTTTGTATATATTATTCAAGTATTTTGATCTCTGTATTTTTTGTAAATTTTGTGTTCGTGCTTTGATTTTGTTGTACCCTGCATCAAGCCATTAGGAGAGGTGGGTAACAAATGAAATGTATTGTTATTAGTAATATTAATTTTAATATATATTATTAAGGTGTTGGCTCTGTAGCTAAATAGTATCTCTGATACTCACTGATTTTGTATGATAGTGGTCATTATCTCATCATGTGTTAGATTTCTGTTTAATTGTCTGACTCAAGTTTCAAAACAATTTGCAAATACCTGTTTAAATCTAGTTTTTTTTAAAAAATGTATTTGTTATCCTCAGAACACAAGTCCTCACCTACAGTACCCTTCAATGATGCATTATAATGGTCCTTCTCTTTTTCTCTTTTCGGTACAATTTTCAATGTGTCCTCCTGGATACCATTGGGTAAGTTTTTCTCTTTTAAGTAGGTCCATGCTCTGTAGGTCACTCTCTGTTCGGAGTTGCAGCATGCAAACAGATGGGGGTGGGGTGCGTAGAGGAAATAAGCGTGAAATTATAGCGCTGTCTATAACTTCCAAGTTATTATTTTAAGGTATTTGTAGGCCACCAATTAAGAATTCAAAGCTACATTTGCATTCACTGAGTTTAGAGGAACAGGACCCTTCTCTGTAATACGCGATGTTCTTCATACCAAGACCATAATATACACAAGAATTATGCAAATAAAAAATTCAGTATTTTTCTTCCTGAGATAATTCCTCTCTGGGAATCTCCAGGTCTTTTAGCATGGCCCTGTGGACAGCTTTTGATAGAGATTCCTAGAGACAATGTTTTAATGGAATCCATCAAATAATCAAATTCACCTGTAAATGTGGAAGTCCAACTGTACTTTAAAAAAAATACCCATTTGAACGTTTCAAAGCTTTACCTTCTTTCAGCTCTGTAGAAATTGGTCCAGGATTCATTTTTTCTCAAGACTCATGTAGGCTTTAATTTAGGTATATAATCCTTAAAATGTTTCAAAATGAAAGGCACCCATCAAACGAGAGCCTCTTCAAAGTCCCTCTTTGCTCACAGTAATTACAGGTCCCAATGTAATTGAAATATAAGCCTATCTATTTAGTTGAGCTTCACAATGTCAGCATATTTATCTCTGCACAGCTAATCTTGCGTTGTGTGTGTTCTAGGGATTTCAGGATTGGAGTGCTGCTTCCTGTTTTTCATATTACAGTCTTAGTTCTGAATGAATAACTTCATTAATATTTTTTGTTCTTCTTTCTTCCAGTTCTTCATTTTCCAGAGGATGTATTGCAGCCAGTAGTACCAGTACAAAACCAGAGAGGAGCTTTAATCAACCAGCAAAGTGGGAAGATTTTGGCCAACGATCTTGACTCTTCACTTGCTAATCTTGTAGGAAGTAAGTATTTTAAAATACCTCCATACATATTTATTGTATAGACAAATTCCAGGTCTTACTTAAATACTTTTAATACTTTAATAATAAATCAGTGCTTAATTTTATACTTATATATTTTTGTTACAGATCTTGGCTTTGGTGGAACACCATCCAAAAAGTGAGATATTTTTTATCTTGTCCCTGTTTAAATTTCAAAAACAACTAGTTATGCATTGTTAACAGTACTTTAGGTCATGTGTGTGGATTGCTAAGATAGTATGCAAAAGGGAATTTTGGAATATTTCATATTGTTGCTGTAAGCATGTGTACTAAGACTCAAAAGCTTAAATGGTCATTAGAGCTTAGAGGTAACAGTTTCTTCCATTCTCCCCTTAAGAGCACATATTTCCACCATAGATCACAAGTCTCTTTTGAAAGATTCCTCAATGCAAAGTGGTCCCTTGTGTGGAATGTTGAGTCCCTATTTAGAGAGAGAAAGCAGGATACAAATAACAACAACACTTACTACTACTACTAGATTATATGATATTGCCCAGATGTCAGAGGGAGGGAGGGAGGGAGTATGTTGTTCCAGGAACTAGCCATTTCATTGAGCCTTGAATTAACACACTCAGTTAAATTAAACAAGGTGTTAGCAATGGGTACATCTCATTTTTTTTCAACATATGAAATGTGTGATGTTTTGTAACTGGGACAAAAAAAATAGTGCTTAACATAATTGTTCTGTTGCTCTTTAGCTATGTTTCCTATATGTGGCAGTTCAACTGTATGCATTCCCTTCCAGGTCTGATATGCAGTGGAGTCAGCCTACAGAGAAGAAGCTAACTGGGGGAACCAACTGGCAGGCCAAAACAAGCACCGCAACAACATGGAACACGGTCCCTATGCCTCCTGCGCCACAGATGGTAACGTCTTCAGTGCGTTGAGTTTTGTGAACTTATTTTTGTGAGCCGCTCTGAGTCCCCTTGAGATAGAGTGGGGTAAAAATGCAATAAATAAGTAAATAAATATTTGTAAAGGCTGTTCATAGTGTTTGCCCTGTGTACCTGGACATACAAACTTGCCTAGGGGAGAGAAATGCAATATTTGAGGCAGCCAATGAGAAAGTGTCCTGATCAGCCCTTTTGATACTCTGAGAATAGTTGCCTTGTTGTTAATGAAGGTTTATTTTGGTATTATTTCTTTCTCAATAATTGTCTATCCTTGCCCCTTTTTTACAATGCCAGAATGAAGTATCTTATCCTGCTTATGTACCCCCCCCCCCCCCCGCTATGAGCTTGGTATAAATTTTAAGTCACATTTTTAAACCATTTTGCCAACCTGTCAGTACAGTTTGTAACAAAATGGTTCACTCTTTTGTTTCCTTTCTCCCACTATTTAAGGTACCTGCTCCAGTAACCTACCCAGTGAATACACCTCAAGTGCCTCTGTATGGAATGGTAAGGTTACCTACTGTTTGCATTTGTAATCTAAATGACAGAAGCATTCATCTTTGATTTTCATACTACTGATATAGCAGAATCTCAATGAGAAAAAATGGTGAATTCTCCGGTTATCCTCTTTATGATTTTGAGCTCCCTCCTCATCCTTCCCCCATTCCCCAAATCCACACAACATGGAGAACCCTTTTTCTAGAGTTCTAAGGTAGTATGTGTTTATTGATCTGCAGGCCACTGTTACCTTGTTACCAGTTCACATTAACTCATATGGTTTGAAGATTGCTGTACACATTTCTTTCTTTGACCTAGAGCAGGGGTCCCCAAACTAAGGCCCGGGGGCCGGATGTGGCCCTCCAAGGTAATTTACCTGGCCCCCACCCTCATTTATAATATAATATTTTAATATCAGTTTTAATAATATAATATATTGTATATACATTCCGTGTTTCCCCTTAAAATAAGACAGTGTCTTATATTAATTTTTGCTCCCAAAGATTCGCTAGGTCTTATTTTCAGGGGATGTCTTATTTTTCCATCAAGAATTCACATTTAATGTTGAACAAAAAATTGAACATTTATTATATACTGTACAGTAGTTGTCATCACAAACCAGCATAACCAGACAAACTGTGAATCCTATCAAGAATTTCTTGTTACTACCATTATTTCCATGTACAACAATCTATGGTACATACATTTACCGATCCTGCATGCTCTGGTGTTCTGTTTGGCGAGCATGCTTCCAAAGAAAACCTTTGCTAGGTCTTACTTTCAGGGGAGGACTTATATTTAGCAATTCAGCAAAACCTCTACTAGGTCTTATTTTCCGGGGATGTCTTATTTTAGGGGAAACAGGGTATAATATTGATAAGAATATTATCATTTTATACAATATAATGCTAACAATAATACCATATAATAATATTAATTATCTATATATATAAAAGAGTGATGGCATCAGGGCAGCGGACAAAACAACAAAACTACAGGCCCCCCAACCTCGAAATTTGACAACACAACCCATCATTCATGGCTCTAGGTTGATACAACAAAAAGAAAAGAAAAATAAAGTCCTAATTACAGGGAGAGGAATAATAGTTTTTATCCAGTTGCTGCCAGTTAGAAGTCTAAGCTCCGCCCACTTGGTCTCCTAGCTACCCACTCAGCCCAGGGGACAGGCACAGTTAGGCCTCACTTAGGCCTCTTCCACAGATTATCAGATTTTAACTGGATTATATGGCAGTGTAGACTCAAGGCCATTCCACACAGTTATATAACCCATTTAGAATCTTATATTATTGCTTTGAACTGGATTATCTTGACTCCACGCTGCCATATAATCCACTTCAGTGTGCATACTAAAAATAAAGACTACCATACAACAGACATTCAATACCTCAACAATTTCTCACCAACACCACCAGACAATGCCACAGCAACGCGTGGCTGGGCACAGCTAGTATGTTATATATTACATATAATATTACAGTATAGTGGTATAGTTCAATATAGTATAATGCTAATATTGTGCTATGCTAATAATATAATATATTGTATGTACATACAGCTGCTCTGAGTTCCCTGCGGGGTGAGAAGGGTGGGATATAAATGTAGTAAATAAATGTAGTAAATGAATAAATAAATAATTTTGGACTTAGGCTCGCCCAAAGTCTGAAATGACTTGAAGACACACAACAACAACAACAACAACAACAACCCTAATTAACCTGACTATCTCATTGGCCAGAAGCAGACCCACACTTCCTATTGAAATCCTGATAGGTTTATGTTGGTTAAAATTATTTTCATTTTTAAATATTGTATTATTCTTTCATTGTTATTGTTATTTTGCACTACAAATAAGACATGTGCAGTGTGCATAGGAATTTGTTCGGTTTTTTCCCCCAAATGATAATTTGGCCCCTCAACTGTCTGAAGGATTGTGGACCGACCCTCTGCTTTAAAAGTTTGAGGACCCCTGACCTAGAGCATTGCTTTTTAAACTGTAGGCCCCAACCCTAAATGGGGCCCCCCTTGCTCAGTGTTGGGGTCCTGAAAATTTGACAACATTAAAAAGTTTTCTGAACTTTAGGTATTGACACAAATCTGTTATGCAGCCTTTACAGTGTAGAAGATGCTTCAGCTGGACTTCATAAAAAGGAAAATTAACCTGTTTAACCAGCCTTGCAAATTCTGATTTGTTATCAGTCAATGTTTTATCTTTATACCTATTTGATATACCTACATACCCAGGGTCACGTAAAAATGTATCGGGCCAAAAGGATTCTGAAGTGGAAAAACCCTGACTGAGAGAGAGAGAGCATCATTTTCAAGCTGGGACATAATACATAATACTACATAATACTCCTCTTTCTTTCGCACAGGTACCTACACAGATCGGAGCAACACCTATTATGGCACCCCAGTCTATGATTTATACTCAAACAGGTCTAAGGCCAACAAATCCTTTTGCACCTATTTCTGGAACACAGGCAAGTTTTTCCCTCATTTCATGTCCGTTAGGTCCTTAATTGATGTTCTATGTATTTCTTGTTGCACAGGGTATATCACAAGATACAGACCCCCATCTACACTGACATTATAATGCAGATTGAACTGCATTATATGGTCAGTGTAGACTCATAATCCAATTCACTGCAGTCTACACTGACCATGTACTGCAATTCAGATTGCATTAGAATGGCAGTGTATATGGGGCCAGAGCTTCCTTATGCTCATGACTCTACTTTGTAAAAGTTAATTGCTTGTCATTAGCAATGTTCTTTGACCAGAAGGTCAAAGGAAATCTAGTATAATTCCAAGTTTTTAACTTTGTTTGTGTTTTTAAATACATTATAACTGTATCCTCAATTTGCTTCTGACACGATAAATAAATAAAATAAGCAATGTCCTCATAATCTTAAATAATTAACCCATAATCCCAGGAAGAGTACTAGGACTATTTAAAATGTAAGTGGTTATGTTGGTGAATAGTATCAATTCAATTGGATTTCTTACCTTTCAGATACAGTTTATGTAGACCTGCCAAAGCAGCGAGACACTTTGACAACCAAATATTGGTAGAAAGGAGACAGGACTTGGAAGCGGCGGTCTTCACCAGGGTGCATTACCTGCCCCCCCTCCGTACAATATACATTACTTTGAATTGCTGTGCTTTAGAGATTCTTAATTACAACAGTCAACTATGGTATGAAATCATGTTTGGTTTTGAATAGTGTGGAACGCTGAAATGCGTCAGCTTAGTGTGCAAAGAAAACCCCAACTTTTCCCTCAAGAGCCAACTTGAGAGTTCCTTGCGGCATTTCCATCCACCCGCTGGGCTACGGTGAGCCAGCGGAGGGTGCGTAGTATGTCTATTTATTTCCCCCCCCCCCCCCCCGACGTCTGTGGCTGATAGAATCGTGAAGTCGAGCAATAAACCTTGCAGATACTCTCTCTTGGTAAGGGAGTACCTGATTAAATACGAATTTCGCCCTTCATCATGAACGCCAGTATCGTGTGACTGCTTTTTCTCATGTTAGACGAGCTTCTTCTAATTCGCAATTTTTGTACTGTGAGTTTAAAAATGCTGTGAATCGATTTTTAACTCAAATGTAGACCATTCATTTTTTTGGGGGGGGGGGGGGGACGACCCTGAATCAGCTGGCATGACAGCAAGAGGGTCTTTATTTGCTGAAAGTGCGCTTTGCAGTCTGAGAGAAGTACAATAATATTTGTAGTACGTTAATTTGTATGGGATGAAGTGTCCAGCATGAGTGGCCATAGCTGTGCTTCCTTTATGTACCAACAGCAGCATCAAGTTAAGAGTTGCCTTTCGTATCCCAGAAAGTAACGTCTGTAGGCAGCCTGGGAAGTAAAAGAATCTTGGAAGTTTTTTTTTTTTAGTTTTTTTAGTTTTTGTTTTTAAAGAAGACCCTTTTCTTTGGCCCTTTATTGGAGAAGGAGGTTGGACAGCATTTTCTTAGGGGCTCATTAGTTACATGCTGCACTTTAAGAACTGGAAATTTGTATTCCTGGAAAACCCTTCTGTCCTTTGTTTCATAATCCTCATTGTGCGGATGAGGAACACACAAAAAAGAGTGAAAACGTAAAAGAACTTTTACATCGGGGTGGTGGGGGGATTGTACATATTTGTATACCTTTAAGTACAAAATTTCTCCAGCGCTACAAAACCCTTCTCTTCCTCCCTACATACATACAAGATGCAAATGTTGTACCACTTTTACGAAATTGAGCTCACGTTTCTTTTGTATTGAAACGTTCAGACTATTATCCTTGAAAGATAATGTGGAATATTATTATTATTATTATTATTAATATTATTATTGCAGTGTAGGAAAGCGTTAAGATGTGTGACAATAAAGCCTGACAGTCCATGATTTTCAAAATACCCACAAATGGCAAGAAATTAACATTGGAAAGGTTCCTGCATTGTTTGACAGGAGGCATTTGGGGCACATTTAGGAGGAGAGGTTACAAGACGACTTTTAAAAGTAATTTTTTAAAAACTAAAGAACAGTCATACAAAGATGAAAATCCCCTTCTGATCACTGTGGAGATTGTTTTCTCCTTTCAAATCCACCCACAGTAGCAATAACAGCCAAAAATGTGATCTCTTAATGCCAACACGATGATTTCTTTCATAAAGCTTTGCCCTTGCCATGAAAATAGCTTGAAATGCAGCACTTGAGCTCATTCTTCAAAGTGTTTGCCAAGTTGTGGCCCTTGTTTTGTTTCACTTTTTTTTAAAAAAAAAAAAGGTTTGCATCAACAAATCCTTTTTGTGGATCAGGCTCTGTGTCGGATTCTCGAAGCCCGGTCTTTTTCTCTGTAAGTGTCTTTTGTGTTTGTTAATATTGTGCCAAGAATGTAAAGAGAAAAAAATATGCTTGCTTCAAAAAGGATATACTTGTTCTGTCAAACTAAACATGATTTTTTTAAAAAAGAAAATCATTTTTTACATATGTGTTTGCAATTTGTAACCACTAACTTTGTATGGACTAAATGTTGCAAGTGGGGAAAAATGTTTTAGACCAAATCTTGGAACACGTCCTGGCCAAAAGGCATAAACTGGATGCATGTAATTAAACGTGGAAAGTGACTGTTTCAAGGGCCTTTGCCTTTAATGTTTGTTCAAAACCCCATATTTATTGTGGTCCTGGGGTGGCTTCCCTGTGCGACCTTTCCTTTTTTTCTAAAGCGAGTTAATGCAACCAATCCTCATTTAGGATTGTATCATCTTGCTTCCAACCGATTTCTGGTCTTTTAGTCCAATTTAGACCAGTACATATGTTTTAAATCACATGGATTTTATAAATAGAATTAACTTGAGTTTATGGCCATGTAAAGTTTGAGATTGTAAAATAAGCAGGACACTTCTTAACCCCACCTTTCCCTGATTATTTTCTAATCATTCAGTTTAATTGTATTTAATTTATTACATTCCCTCACAGCAGGGAATTTCATGCAAGACCCGTCTCCTCAGAGAGCAGGCAACTTGGACTCTCTAGCAGAAAGTATGTTTTTTATATGTTTTATGTGTTTTATTCAGTATTATACACTAATTAGTGTTGATTTTAATGGAATTATGGTTCATAATAATCCTTTTGTGATACAAACATGATGTATAAATCCTCAATATTTAGACATTCTCCTTTCCATTTCATTGCAGTATTGTCCATAAAGGTCCCGCATATTTTTTCCAGTACCCCATTTTTTAATATAGTGAAAGTTTATGCACTGCATTAAACAAGCAGAACATTCTGAAATATCCGAATTGTCCCACACTTGGAAGTTTTTAAAGCAGTAATACTCACCTAACTGGCAATATCGCCTTTTTGCTTCTACTTGAAGTGTGCAACATATTCTATGCATCTCCTCCAGTAGTTTGCATTGAGAAATAAATTAGCATGGTGATGTTTCCCCAAAGTGGTGTCCATGGGCTGGAAGGAAAAAATAATAATTTTAATCAGTGAACAACAAAGATGGATCAGGTCCTTGGCACACTGAGGAGGGGGAAATGTCTGCTGGTCCCTCTCAATGGATAGCTTAAGAAGCATACAGTATACTTTACATATAGCATTTGCTGTAACCAGAAACATTTTAATTTGGATCAGAAGCATTTTAAGAAGCAGTTACCTGTTTTACAGGTGGGATTTCTTCCAGTGTCTAAACATTCTGGTATTTTCCTCATTTCATCAAACAAAGCCCTTTCTACTCAACTAAGCAATTCTAGGTTTGTTCACTGGAGCAATTGCATTCAAAACATTTGTTGGTGTCAGCTGTAAATATTGGTATTAAAACTGCAGGTAGTGTTTAATCGGTTGTTCCCTTAATGATATTAACTTGATTGTGGTCATTTGTCAGATTTCTAATGGAGTTGAAGGGGTCTCAGTTTCCTGGCTGGCCAGTGAATCCTGGGATGTTGCCTTTGTTTTTTGTCTAGGCTGTCAGAATAGAATATACAGCCCAAAGAAGTCAGCAGCATTCAGCCATCGCTAGCGATTCTTGCAGTAGCTATCTTCCCTTAAGACGTCATTTTTTCCCTAGCAGATAGGTGGTTGTCACTGTGTTAAATTATTTGGAAGTGCTTTTGTCGCCAAGCCTAAAATTACCCCAGAAATGATCAACGTACAGAAAGCTGTACTGTTTCCCACTTCCAGTTGGCTAAAGTTTGTTTACAGTAATGCAAGTGGTGTCATAATAGAACCGTCTGGAGAGATTGTGTTGTATTTAGTGGTAATAAAACATTACCCATCATATATACTCTACAGTAGCCCCCACCCAAGTTGATATATATTATTTTAGTGGATTAAGG
This sequence comes from Anolis carolinensis, assembly GCF_035594765.1. NCBI lineage: Eukaryota > Metazoa > Chordata > Lepidosauria > Squamata > Anolidae > Anolis > Anolis carolinensis. The sequence continues at coordinate 12,780,700 of NW_026943823.1, read as the reverse complement.
GGAACTATAAAAATAATATCCCAGTGAAACCTAGGACATGTTGTCCAGTGGTTGATGGTGCATTCCTACACACATTCTTTCTGGGATTTACTTCTGTACTGCTTAAGTGAGCTTGTTCATGAGATAGTGCCCAAACTAATTCTCCTTTCTGGAAGCTAAGTAGCGTTTTAACAACTTCTTCGTGAATATGTTGAGAGCATGATTTAGTAACATGTCAGATTAACACTTTCATTGCAACTGTGCCCTGATATATTTAACAGGGGAGTAGTATTGTAGTGTTCCTCTCACAAGGTTGTCCTTAAGTGAGGGCTGGGATCTTTAAATTTGGCACGAAAACACCACTGCACTAGTGATACCATACAGATTGGTTTAGACCTCCTCTGTTAAAGAGTGAAATAATATACCTCTCTACTTTATCATGTCAGAAGCTATTTGAGGCAAGTTGCTTTTTGTGTGAAAGAATCGCCCATCTTCAAAGACGTTACCCAGGGGATGCCTAGTTGTGTTACCATCCTGCGGGGGGCTTCTCTCATGTCCCTGCCTGGGAAGCTAGGGCTGACAGACAGGAGCTCACCCATCCCATGGATTCGAATCGCCAACCCTCAAGTCAGCATTTCTGCCGACACAAGAGTTTAACCCATTTCACCACTGCAGCTCTACTGAGGTTCCTTCTACACTGCCATATAAAATCCAGATTATCTGCTTGGAATAATATAGATTATATGACAGTGTAGAAGGGGCATGAGAAGCCTGGTTTGTTGAGTTTGTTGAATGTCCCCTGATCTCAGGCAAGGATTGCCACCTGAAAGAGAAGTTTGCATGTTCTAGAATTGAGATGGGTTGCTCTTGTTTGCAGTCCACTGCAGTTGGGCTGGTGGTAAAGGGTTGCCATTTTGAGACATTCAGTGCCCATGGTCATGTAGAGTAATATCCATGAGTGAGCTCCACCAGCTCTTTTCCCATGGTATCCAGTTGCCTCCTATCACTGCCATGTCTATAGTGAGAACTAGGGAAAGCTCTGGTGTGTTGAATCCTTTTTTTTAGAAGAGGAAATTTTAGAGAAACTTGCTTATCCCACAGCAGGATAACAAGCAACCCCAGCTGAAATTCTCTCTTCTACACAACCATTAAAGGTACAGAAACCCTTCCTACTTTTACTTTGGTAATCCAAGCCATATCTGTTTTGACACTATAAATGAAACGATTGTTGCTAAAATCAGATACTGCTTCCAATACAGTTCATAAACAATGTGTCGTTAAATAAGAATGTCCACCATTTCCTTGCCCTAAGAAGAAAAACATTGCGATGTGAATACATGTAACATCATACAGTACTTGAAAATGTCTCTTCTAAAGCTGGCTTTCCTTTTTTCTACATATACATTCATTTTTTTAAAAAGAAAAATGTATAAAGAGTTCTCTGCATATAGTAAGGATGTGTAGAGTTTTTTAAAGCAAATATACTTTCCTCAACTTTAAAATTAAATACATATCTGTGGGGTTTTTTTATTTCTTTGTTTGTTTCTTCGATTTGTTTTAGGGAAAGTTAGGTTTCAAATTTAGAGCAGAATGCACTGTGGATCAGTGCTTTTATTTGTACATAAAAGGGAAACGTTTCTTAAATGGCTTGCATTTTTGAGGATAACATTGAACTGCATTATGTATCAGTTACTTATTTCCACTCTAAAGATGATATTGCTAAGTGATAGAAACTGTACATGCTCTTGCTACAGTTAGAAACTAGGAATAGAAATACAGTACTGCTCCGGACTCTGAAGATGTAATTTGACTTTTTTGATCATAATGTGCTGCTTAAAAATGTATAGTGTAATTCATTTTTGTCCATAGCTGTCTGTTAAAGCCTTTGTTTTCAAATATTCTAATGGCCAAGACAGTCTATCTTCTCTCCCCATGTCACCATTTAATTTACATTTCTATAGTAATTTGTACCAACTAGTTGGCTGGGTTTTTCCAGAGCACTGAATGATGAAACAAAGGTGCTAAACCCATCTTTTGAGCTTAACACGTTCTTCTAATTATTTGGCCCACATCCCCTTTTTCATTTATTTATATGTCTTAAAACACAGTCGGTTTGTGCCTTCCCAGAGGGAAGGTTTCCTCTTTACAGGGTGAGTCTATTACATCCTTGTATACCTCTTTTCAGAGCTGTGCTGTTTTGAAAACCTTTGTATTTGAAATATCTATTTAAAATAGGATTTGAATTGTGTCTTGTATCGGAAATAGAAGAATATGATCCCCTGCCCTCCTTATGCCGTTTGGTAAGAAATGCCAGAAAGAGCTAGTGGCAGGTCTAGACAACCTACAATCCTCTGTAGATGAGAGATTTAATTTGGTTTTGGTGCAGATTTGAACTCCTACGTCAGTGGTTCTCAACCTGTGGGTCCCCAGGGGTTTTGGCCTACAACTCCCAGAAATCCCAGCCAGTTTACCAGTTGTTAAGAATTCTGGGAGTTGAAGGCCAAAACATCTGGGGACCCACAGGTTGAGAACCACTGTCCTACATCTTCATTTAAACAGTGTAATTGGTGGGATCCAAACTAAATTAGCTGGACTTTGTTGTCATTAAAATGGGGACATGTTTGCCAAGGCTTTACCTATATGGATCTAACTTGGTCTGTTGGGTTTGGCCTTCTTCATGTCCTGGATGTGCCATTCTTATCTCTCCTTCCCTTAACCACTGTCGGCATTATGTAGCTTAGCTGTTTTTCCAGGCAACTACACAGTGAGAACAGAGTCAGGACCCACTCGATATCTGAAAAATACCATATATACTCAAGTCTAATGCACCATCAAATCTAATGTGTATCTCCATTTCCAAAACCCTTAAACAAAAAAAGTATTTGCTGTCGAATGTAAAAAGCGCACTCTTTGTCATTTGGACATTACAGTTGCTGTCTGCTTAAAATTCTTTCTTTAAAGACAAAAGAGTTATAGCACCAAAGCTTTCAGCAATGGAAAGGTAAACCTTGGGGTGCATCTATGCTGTAGAATGAATCCATTTTAACTGCCTTGGTTCCATGCTATGGAATTAAGGGGGCTGTAGTTTTACAAGGTCATAGAATCATAGAATAGTAGAGTTGGAAGAGACCTCATGGGCCATCCAGTCCAACCCCCTGCTAAGAAGCAGGAAATCGCATTCAAAGCACTCCCGACAGATGGCTATCCAGCCTCTGTTTAAAAGCCTCCAAAGAAGGAGCCTCTACCACGGCCCGGGGGAGAGAGTTCCACTGTCGAACAGCCCTCACAGTGAGGAAATTCTTCCTGATGTTCAGGTGGAATCTCCTTTCCTGTAGTTTGAAGCCATTGTTCCGTGTCCTAGTCTGCAGGGCAGGGGAAAACAAGCTTGCTCCCTCCTCCCTATGACTTCCCCTCACGTATTTGTACATGGCTATCATGTCTCCTCTCAGCCTTCTCTTCTGCAGGCTAAACATGCCCAGCTCTTTAAGCCTCTCCTCATAGGGCTTGTTCTCCAGACCCTTAATCATTTTAGTCGCCCTCCTCTGGACGCTTTCCAGCTTGTCAACATCTCCCTTCAACTACGGTGCCCAAAAAGGTCTTGGGCCTTCTCTGCCAAAGGATGCTGATGCCTCATCAAACTCTAAATCTCAGGATTGTTTAGCATTGAGCCATGGCCATAAAGTTAGAGATTTATGTTCCTTCAATAGGAGCTCCAAGCACTTCTGAAGCAGCTTCCCCCTTTGTTTTGGTCCAGCGCTAAGAAGACCATATTACACGAATGCAATGTGTACTCTTATTTTGGCAAACTAATTTAGCCAAAAAAGGTACCAAAAAGAAACATTAGATTTGAGTAAATAGGGTATATGATCAGATTTCACATGTTCTTGGCAGCATGCATGGAGGTAGGATTGCAGATGTGTTAGGAAGGAAGGGAGCTAGTTCTTCCCAAGATGCCAATGCCGATACATATCTCTTGAACGTTCAAGACCATTACTGGTGGAAATTGAAAATTCCCTCTGGGAGGAAAGAGCCGTTCTGGGTGAGTTCATTGTCATGACCGCATCGAAGGAATAAGTTACACCTCTATTTTCGTCCCCGATTCATTCCTTCCTCCATTTCACCTTCTATTTCCTCTCCGCTGTCCTTGCAGACTTGCGCATGAAATTCAGCCAAGCGTTTCTCACAGTGTTCAGTGTTGTCCTGAAGGCACTGAGCTGTGAAACAAATAGACCAGAAGTAAGTCAATCTTAGTGCAGCGTTTGAGGAAGCTACCTCCCTGAGATCAATGACGTGGGTCTTCAGGTGATGCAGAACTGTAAGTCCCAGTAGCCTTGGCCAGTAGAGCCAGTGAAGAATGCTGGGAGTTGCATTTCAACAACAGCTGAAGCTGCCGAGTAGCACCAATACAACCAGGCAGCATGTAAGTTATCCTTGTAATAATGATGTTAGCATCGTTCACCAGATTTTGATGAAAGTGTGAGGATACAGTTTTTCTTATGTGAAAGTTTGTTGGCCATTTTGTTAATACCAATTTTTTTTTTAATCCTGTAAGCCAAATTTTACAAAATGTATATCTCCAGCTCATTACTCCTGTGCACAGCTTGATGGAGACTGCTCTGGATGTCTCTTGTGAATCCTGGGATTTGTAATTTGCTGAAGCTTGCATTTATTTGCGCGATATCTCTAGTGTTGTTCAGAAGAGCGGAACTATAATTTCCAAGATCCCATAGAATGGAACTGTGACAAAGTGGTGTAGAGCTGCCATAAACTGTAGTGTAGATACATATATTGGCTTGTAAAGATTTTCCCCTTTGTTTTAAACAACAATGCTAAGGTTTTATAACAGTTTTGATGCCAGTGACAGTTGCCACTTTACTTGAACTCCCTGCGTGAGTACTCTGTAGCCGGGTTAAATAATGGATGTTTGTATGAAAAGTCTTTCAGTTCACCACTATCAACCAACAATAGTGTGATCTTTATCAGTGCAAGGGTTACATGAAGCGCCAAATTAATCAAGAACATCACTTTTTCAACCTGGGTTTATTTTAAAAAATCGTATTTAAAGCCTGTGTAACAGTTTAATTCAACCTGAAAATCCAAACTGTCGCATTAAGAAGACTGAATGGATTGAATGTATTTTGAAATAAAATATGTATTCTGAATTTTTACTATTTTTCATGTTTGAAATGCTTCTCTCAATTAAGTTTTTAAAAAGTCATACTTGATACAGATCAATGGGGTCTAATGTGATATTTCACCTGCTCAAAGTGTCTTTTGCCCAGTTCTGCATGTTCTTTTGTAGATGGATGTAATTTCTCTCTGAAAAGTTGTAAAAAGTGACCATGATGCATCTAGCCAAAAAAAAGTTGTTTTCAGTTCCTTTCTTTTCTCCCAACTCTTTATTTTGCTGAATGAAGCACAAGGTTTGCTACGTTAACATTTTGAGAATCTTGACCCTTCATAACTTGGCAGGATGTATAGAAATGGAAATGACCGAGACTGTTGCATAGAATCCTCCGTTTTGTTAAGGATCAGGTTTTGAAAAATAAACTTTGGCACAAAGTTGGCTTGGATGTGTGTGTGTGTAATGTCTGTTAAAATTACCTTTAATTTCTAGGCAATCACATATTGGTTATTGAGCAACCAGTATCATTTCCTCGGTACCAATGTGGATTTATATGAAAGACCAGTGAATGGAAGGACTCTTTCAAAAGTTTCAAGAAATGAGGGTTGTTTCCTGTAAATTCCAAAATTATTAGGAAGTCTCATGCTTTGTGATCTGAGATGGAAAAAACAACACTTGGCTACCTTTTCAGAAGGATTGCCTGTTGCTAGGTGAAGTGGCCCTCTGTGATGCTACTAGGAAAGAAAGGAGAGATGCATGTGAGGGGAAGGGAGGAAGTAAGGAAAGAAAGATAGATGAGAAAAGGAGGGATGAAGGAGGGGAGAAAGAAAAAGGAGAAATGGAAAGGAAACAAAAGGTATCTAGGGTAAGGAAAAGAAGGGAAGGGAGAAGGGGAAAGGAAAAAGGAATAATAGAATCAATCATAGAGCTGGAAGAGACCTTGTGGGCCATCCAGTCCAACCCCATGCCAAGAAGCAGGAAAATCGCATTCAACTTTAAGGAGTCTCCCCCAGGGGAGGAAACAGCAAGGCTTTGAAACTACAAGGCTATCACATGCTAATCAAGCTGGCCAATTGCAACATTCACACTTGCCTCAGGCAGACGAGTTCTTTCTCCCACCCTGGGTATTATTCCACAGATACATAAACCGCACTTGCATGGCTCCTTCCTACCTATGGGGATCCTCCGTTGCCCACCTTGAATTGCACTGAACAGCCTTGCAGCTTCAAACAGGCTGCTTCCCATTACATTATTTTCCATAACAATTGACTACGCCACACCAACCCATGGCCGAGCACAGCTAGACATATTCCAGACAGGAAACAACCAGAGCCAGCTAACACCTCTCAACAAAGGATTCCTGCTCAGAGTCATCATCATCATTATTATTGGGTTCCTGGGAACCATTAAAATGAACAAAACCTGGCAGCCAACATTAAAAAACTACAATCTGGACAGTAAACAAAGAACAACACTCTGAAAATAAGGGTATTCCAGAGAGGAAACAACCAGAGCCAGCTAACACCTCCCAACATAGGATTCCCCCAGGGAGGGAACAGCCACACTTTGAATCTGCAAGCCCATTCAATGCTAATCAAAGTGACTAATTACATCATCCATACTTGCCTTCACAAACAAAAACTCACAGCTAGTAATATACAGTAGAGTCTCACTTATCCAACATAAACGGGCCGGCAGAATGTTGGATAAGCGAATATGTTGGATAATAAGGAGGCATTAAGGAAAAGCCTATTAAACATCAAATTACGTTATGATTTTACAAATGAAGCACCAAAACATCATGTTAGACGACAAATTTGGCAGAAAAAGTATTTCAATACGCAGTAATGCTATGTAGTAATTATTGTATTTATGAATTTAGCACCAAAATATCACGATATATTGAAAACATTGACTACAAAAATGCGTTGGATAATCCAGAACGTTGGATAAGCGAGTTTTGGATAAGTGAGACTCTAGAAGAAAATTGTCAAGTCCCTATAACTCCTAGAATACATACAGATTTTCACTTTTATTATGTGTATAGATATTGTATTATATCATAAGTTGTAGCATATATAATATATAACTACAAACTCTCCAACTCTCCACTCAGCGCTGGCTGATTGTATTTGGGAGCAACAGTAAAAAAAAAAGTAACTTTCTAACCCAAGAACTTCCCCAAACCACCCCCCAAGAACTCCCTCCAGCTCCAGCCTAGGACTGAGCATGTGCCCAAAGGGTTAATTCAATCTGTCAATCAAGGCCGTCCTTGACCAATCGGGGAACATTTTGTCCCGCCCACATCGCTTTAAGCGTCGTCGCTGTCGTCAGGCGACGCTAAACTCCTTTTCCCTCAGGCGCATGCGCGTGTCCTTTTGTGCCGTTTAACCCCGCCCCTCGTCTTCTCCTCCCCAAAATGGCGGCGGCCACAAGCGGCGAGGCGGTGGTTTGTGGCGACGGCCCCGCGGGTGGCGGGAAAAGGGGCCACTTGGGGATTCCGGAGGCCGTTTTCGTGGTGAGTGGATGGCAGGGAAAGGGGGCGAGCGGGAGGCCGAGAAGCTTCCACTCGGAACCGAATACCGTTGGGCCTGGAAGGCTCTGAGGGGAGGGGGTCCCATCTGCGCATGCGCAGGGTTGCCACTGGGAAAGGGAGGGCAGTGGAGGTTTGCAGGCCTCAATCTCCAGTAGAGAAGAACGAAAGTGGTTTTAAGCCTTCCCTGAGGTCTCATCAAACAGCACTGTTGCCATACTGTTATTCCCCTTTAACTGCTTATTTTATTTCATGTCAAAAGCATTGCGTTAATACTAATATTTTTGGTTACTGTGAGTTTTCCGGGCTGTGTGGCCATATTCCAGAAGCATTCTCTCCTGACGTTTCGCACACATCTAAGTTAGCCATCCTCGGAGGTTGTGTGGTTTGTTGGAAACTAGGCAAGTGGGGTTTATATATCTGGAAGGTCCAGGGCGGAAGAACTCTTGTCTGTTTGAGGCAAGTGCCAATCTTGCTATTGATCACCTTGATTAGTATTGAATAGCCTTACAGTATCAAAGCTTGGCTGCTTCCTGTCTGGGGTTATCCAAAAACGAATAAAACCGTGCCCAAACATGAATCAAAGAACATAAAAGTCACTGCAGACTGATTCAGCCAAGGAAGTCAGACATAGCAGAGCACCTGATAAACCAACCTGGGCACAGCATATGATCTGAGAATACAGAAATGCTGGACCATGCTTAACAACCACAAGCATGAGGACAAATTCAACAGAAAGGAGGGAACCAGGAAAATGAACAAAATCTGGCTACCAATATTAAGAAACTCTAAAATCAGAACAGTAAATAAAGAACAACATTCAGAAAACTGGGGAATTCCATACAGGAAACAATCAAGGCAGGTTTACACCTCCCAACAAAGGATTCCCCAGGCAGTAAACAACCAGACCTTGAAGCTGCAAGGCTATTCAGTGCTAATTAAGCTGGCCAGTTGCAACATTCACACTTTTTTTAAAAAATAAATTTTTATTTTTTTAAACACAAAAAATACATACCGTAGACATACAAAACATTTACAATTCCCACCACCAACACGAGGATTGTTTTCTTTTTACATATTCATTTCTTTATGAGACAATTTTTATATCTTTATCTTAATCCATTTCCAACCTATATACTATATAACATTTGTATCTTATTTCTTATGGCTTGATCTCCAGATTGATTCATGATATAGTTCTTTACCATTGTCCATCTTTCTTCCATTTCTCTTGTTCTATTTTCATTAGTTTTTACAACATTTAGTTTCACATTCATAATTTCAAATTCCATTTGCTCCACCATATATTGGTACCATTTATTTACTGTCCATTTTGATTTATCTTTCCATCCTAATACTATTACTGCTTGTGCACATTCAATTATTGCTTCTTTTATTTCCCTTTTATTTCCCATTTCCTCTCTTTTCCCTAATACCGCTATTTCCTTTGTTATGACCCACTCATTTCCTAGTATTTGATTTGACTCATTTTGTATAGTCTGCCAAAAATATTGTACATGTTCACATTCCCACATCATGTGCATAAACCGCCCTTTCTGATGACATCCATGCCAGCAGTGACTACTCCCCTTTTTATAGTAGTATGCTAATTGGCAGGGTGTACGATACCATTTGTGCAATATTTTCCTCCTCATTTCTCGTACTCTGGTATTCCTTTTCATCCCTATTGTCTCTACCACATTTCTCATCTCTTGTTCTGTGATTTGCAGCTCCGTTTCCCACATACTTTTCAGATCCCGTATTATACATCCATCAGCCTCTATGAGCATTGTATATATTTTGCTGGCCTGTGCCTTCTTTCCTTCCCCCTTTTCTCTTATTATCTTTTCAAAGGCGTTATCTTCTCTCTTAACCATATTAATATTTTCTTTTATTTTGCAATATGCACAGATTGCTCTTATCTGTAACCAATTTTCTTCTCCAAGCCATTGTTTAATTTTATTTTCTCTTACCGTTCCCTCTCTGTCATATAGTTGTTCTAGTCTCTCTATTCCTTTTTCCTTCAATGTTTGAATATTTCTATTCATATTTGATTCCTTATCCTTATTGATTATCCATACTGTTGACATTTTAGATTTTAAGCTACTTATTCTCCCTTGCCATTTCTTCCACACTTGCATTGTTCCTTTCATTGGTCCTATTAATTTATCTATATTTCTCTTATCCCATTTTCTAAAGATTATTTCTTCACAATTAACTCCATTCATTTCCTTTTCAAATCTCACCCATTTTTTATTTGTCACTTGTAATTCTATTGCTCTTTCAATTTGGAAGGCAGCACTATATAGCTCTAGGCATGGACAGCCCCATCCCCCTTTCATTTCTTTTGCAATTATCAATTTTTTCCTTACTCTTGGTCTTTTCCCTCCTTCAACCCAATAATTTAGTTTCCTATCCCATTCCTTTAATTTTGCCATGGGAGGAATTCCTGGGAGAGCCTGAAATAAATACATCATTTTTGGAATTATCAATATTTTCAATGCCCTTATCCTAGACATCTGTCTCAAATTTTTATTCTTCCACCTACTCATTTGTTTTAACATTCTCTTCCATGCCATTCTATAATTTCCATCTATTATTTTATCAAGTGTCTTAAATATCCAAATTCCCAAATACTTCATCTTTTTAATACCCAATTTTAAACCTGATTCCTTCCTTATCTCTAATTGTTCCTTCGGTGGCGTATTAATAAATACTATCTCTGATTTCTCCATATTTACTGATAGCCCTGATACTTTTTTAAACTCCCTCAATATTATTTTCATTGATTTAATCATTTCCCTTGGTCTCTGTGTTAAAATTATTGCATCGTCCGCATACAGGTTCAATCTCAACTCCTCCTTCCTCCCAATCTTATACCCTTCCCATGTTTCATCCATCCTTATTTTATATGCTAGGGGTTCTATTACCAGAGCAAATAACATTGGGGATAATGGACAACCTTGTTTGGTCCCGTTCTCAATTTGAATGTTTTCCGTTCTTTGTCCATTCACTCTAATACAAGCCGTATTCTCCCTATGCAACATTCACACTTGCCTGCAACAGACAAGAGTTCTTTCTCCCACCCTGGACATCATTCTACAGATACATAAATCCCACTTGCCTAGTTTCTAACAGACCTCACAGCCTGCGAGGATGCCTGCCATAGATGTGGGTGAAATGTCAGGAGAGAATGCTTCTGGAACAAGGCTAAACAGCCCGGAAAACTCACAGCAACCCAGACCGTCACTTGTTTATTGCTTGTGCCATCTTTTCCTTGCAACTTCTATTTTTATTGCTCATTTATTATCTTTATTATTTATTATCATATTATCATCTTATTATCTTTGTGAGTTTTCTTTCTGCGTGTTTCTCATGGCAGACCCTTCAATTGATTTCTTTTATGTGAAAAGACTAAGACTATTTATTAATCAAACCTTCTATTCTTCATTTATTAAATCAGGTCCTTGCCCCCTTCATCATGATAGAGACTTCATTCTTCTCCTCGAAAGGTGTAACTACCTTGGAGTCTCATTGCTGGGTGCCCAAAAGGCAGGAAGTAAATGTTATGGCAGGCTTTCTCTACCCAAGGGTCATAGCTTTATTTAATGTATGCTGGTTTTATAGGAATGCAATGTGACTGCCTTCAAGCCATTGACAACTTACTTAGTTTTAATTCTACTTGTTGCTGTTTGACTTGTTTTAATTATTGTAGGCTTCCTTCTGTTTTAATATTTAGATGCTGTAGGTTTTTAATTACATTATTTTTAATGCTGCGTCCCACTTGCGGTTTCAATCAAGAGAGAAAAGTAGGATATTAATATTAATATTGTTATTATTATAATGATACTGTTCCTTAAAGTTGCTACAAAATTATGGTGACCTTAAGCAAACCTATCATGGGGTTTTCATGGTGAGATTTGTTCAGTGGAGATTTGCCTTTGCCTTCCTTTGAAGCAGAGAATGTGTGATTGGCACTTGAATGGGACAAAGAATAAGAAAAATCTAATGCTCCAATTAGTTTAAAGCCAGTTTCATATACTTGCCATGAAGAAGACAGACTTGTTTTCAGTTTCTAATGCAGAGTTAGTGCTTTTCAGGATGACTCTTTCCTTTACCTAGGTGTGAAGAGAGATTTTAATTCAAGAGACTTGGGGCCAGGAATTTATACTGATTAGAATTAATGTATTGCCGTTACAGACACCTTTTCCCTTATATTCTTGTTCCCTCGTGGCCCCATTTTTGCTGCAATCGTACATTTTTGCAAGCACTCGCTATTTGAATTTGATGTTGGGAGACCTTAGTTAAAAAAAACTTGTACTGAACTAGTTGATCCATTTAGATTCATGTTGAAAGAGTTCTGTGTACATTTACATGCTGGGATTGTTCATGATACATTTTGAATACTACAGACATATTTGGCTGGCAAATTCTCTATATAAGGAACTGCAAAGGGGATAGGAGTGCCAAATTTTTATTTCCAAGGCTTCTCAATAGACTTGATTTTTACCAACTGTACATGCAGAGAAATTTTGCACAGTCTGTAGGGATCAGCTCACTAGCTGAGAAAGCTTCTTAAAATCAGGATGAGACAAATAGCCAGTGGCAACGATTAGCTGCGACTGCTGAATCTTCAAAAGCAGCTTACCTTTGAGCACTGGGTACCAGAATGATCAAAGAGTGTGACTTTTGGCTTCCTGCCTTGTTTGAGGACATCCAGGGACATGTGAGTGTTAGCTGTTGGCAGCGAAATGCTGGTGCTCATGAGGCCCAGCCTTGCTCCAGCAAGCCAGATTGGGTCCTGAAACATGCCTTTGGGAGACAAGGAACAGCCCCCCAATTAATGTCTGAGCTTGTGTTGTCTATGTAGCACCTACAATACTCTTGGTGTATCGTAAACATGATGGTGTTATGCAGTTGGGGATTTTATGCCTATTTCTCCTTTGGAACCATGTATGCTTCCTTGCTTTTATGTTGCTGGTTCCAGGTGTTGGGGGACCCTTAGATGTCCCCGTTTCTCCATCACAATTGCTTCAAAAACTGATCTTTCCTACAGCATTCTCATTTGCCAACCAGTGAGTGGTATCCAAATAGCTACTGCTTTTTCCTATCTCCATTACTATTTGCTTGTCTGTAGTTTCTTAATCTGGTCCTAAAGTCTCTTATTGATGGGCTTTTTCTGGAGATGTGGACATTAGCAATGTTTGACAAACCAGTATTTGGTGCTACTGCTGTAAAACAACTGGGCATTGGCCAATTACCCCAGCTGTTTACTACATAATCCAAAGATTTTGAAGATATTAACACTTACTCTGTATTTTTTCTTGAAGGAAGATGTAGACTCTTTTATGAAACAACCAGGAAATGAAACTGCAGACATAGTCCTCAAGAGACTGGATGAACAGTATCAGAAATATAAGTTTATGGAACTTAACCTTGCCCAGAAGAAAAGGAGGTGGGTATTATATGGTGGTTTTTATAACAGACCATTCTACAGTACAAATCCCTAAATCATTATGCAGCTTGAGCAGAAAAGAGAAAGTTACCATACAGTAGAACTGTCTGTGATCCACAGAGTTTGTGGCTAAATTAACTTCATTCTTATTTGCAGAATCAAATATCTTGATAGTAGCAGTTCTGTTTTGTTTTTGCTTCCAAATATAAAGCAGGCTCTATTTTTAGTAAACTTTGTGAAAGTAATATTTTTGTCTGTCTTTTAATCACAGGTTAAAAAACCAGATTCCAGAAATTAAGCAAACATTAGAAATCTTAAAGCACATGCAAAAGAAAAAGGTGAGTAATTTTGACTGTTCATTTCTAAGTACACAGTTGTCAACAGGGAACTGTTGGATGTTCAGTGTAATTTAATTTCTTTGAATAAAGTAATTGTTTTGGAGTAGGCGGTGAGGTATTGGATGATTATGTGTAGTCGTTGTATGTCTGCCTTCCCAAATCTGGCTCCATCCAGATCCATTCGGCTACATGCAACTCCTGCCATCTGCCCAGAGCAGAAAATTGTTACTAATAATGTCTGTTAACCTGTGTTGAATTGTTTTCTGTCTTTTCCAAAGGAATCTACAAACCCAATGGAAACCAGATTTTTATTGGCAGATAACCTCTATTGTAAAGCTTCAGTACCTCCGACAGACAAAGTCTGTCTCTGGTTGGGGGTAAGTAATTGTTGAGTAAGTATACACTTCTAGAATTAAAACCATCCATCCTGGTACTTGTTTTATTCTAGCTGTTAATTTGGCCAGATGGTATTGTGCGGTCTGAGTGGTTGCATATGGACTTGGCATTACCTTTTCCAGTCAGTGACAAACATTTGGAGCTACAGAGGTGGGACTCTGAACAAGGCTAAAAATTATTCTCCAAATTATAGCTCAGTTGGGTAATCGAAAAGAAGCCATGTTCCCCCTCTTCCTTCCGTCTCATGCTCTGTTTTATTTCTTTGTATAGTTTTGACCAATTTGAAATCAGAGTTTACCTTCTGAAGTGGTTTGGAAATATATAGTTTCTCGGCATGGATGTGTTTGATACCAGAAATGGAAAAAAAGCATACAGTTTGGTTCAGAGCTGCAGTGGACAATTTGATTTGAGCCATTTAGTTGGTGTTGTCACAATATTATGTGGTGTTTTTGTTCACACTTGCTCTTGTGTAATTTCTGATCTGTTGGAATGTCACAAGAAAACAAGTGATGAATTGCTGGCTTAGTTCAGAAGGGAACAGGATAATTGCTGGACACTTTGCTCTGAACTCTATCCACTTCATGGCAGTTCTAGAAAAGGAAAACTGTTGCTATGGTCTCAAATGAAAAATCAATAGATACCTATATTTTACATTTTAACAAAAATCTGAGAGAAAGTCAGAACCAGACCTAGTGCTTTAGAGATGCTTTTAGCTTGAAACAATTTTTAAAAACATTTAAGCTTTTCCAATTTAAATTTGGTTTTTAGGCCAATGTAATGTTGGAGTACGATATTGATGAGGCCCAGGCACTGCTAGAAAAGAATCTCTCCACAGCCACAAGAAACCTGGAGTCTCTAGAGGAAGACCTGGATTTTCTTAGGGATCAATTCACTACTACAGAAGTCAGTATCCTTTTAACACTCCAGATCAAACTATTGTGCTGCATATCACTTTGCTCATCCCTTGTGCTAATTTGTTTGATGATGCCGTTGGGAAAGAACTTTGTCGAGAAAGTTAATACTGTCTCAGCTATTGGGGAAAATGAAGGCTTTAATGCCTTAACTCCTATGTTGATAAACCTTTAAACCTTGTCTTCAGGCTGCCATTTCTGCTGGCATGACATAGAGTTGCTCACTACAAATTTCTACTGTATTCACCCTTCCTCTGTGCAAATGTTGGGTATGAAAACAACAATGTGAAATATTCACAAAGCAAACTTGTTGTGTTAATTCTTTGAAATGGGCAAAATAACACAAGGATAGAAGTTGGTACTTTCACTGTACACGGAACAATGGCTTCCTTAACTGTACTTCCAGATATGGCTAGGGTTTATAATTGGGATGTAAAGCGAAGGAACAAGGACGACCCATCCAAAAGCAAAGCATAGTTCTGCCGGTTTTAAAAACAGCTCTGATTTTCAAAGTATTTTTTTATTTTTAAAATGGCCCCTTTCTGGTTCATCTTTCAACAAACAGACTGTTTAATTTAATTGCTTTCGTTGAGAACATAAACACCTAAAATAATGATGAGCTGCTCCTTATTTATTTGCAAGCTGTATTCAGTTCCATGCATGCGACATGAAATTATGGCTGGTTGGGGAAAGGAGCCCCAAGGGATTTGGCTTTGCTGGCCTTAGAAACAAATCTGTTACAGGGAAAGCATTACCCTGAGGGTTTGTCTGAAAAGGTAAGGTGCATTTTGGATTTCTGAGACTAGAACATTTCAGCAAGGGTTGCTTTATCTTCTTGGCCAGAGAGCAAAATCCATGAAGGGGAGAAATCTGTTAGCAGAATGAAGTTTGTGTCCATTGCACTCCTGCCCTTTGGCATTGCTGCTCAAACAATTCCCAATTCTGTTCTCAGTGTGGCTTTAAGTACCTCACACAAACATGGCAGCTTATAAAAAAAGGATGAAACAGTTGAAAAAACAGAGACCCGTATATGGTCTTCCTCAGTTCTGTGTTACCATAATATCTTTATTTGTCTGAAATTTGGGAGCATCCGGATGCCGATCCCTTGCTGCATTTGGTCAACACACTTGCCGTCCTTTGTGTCTCGTTCGGATGTCTTAATGCTTGCAAAGGCACTCTGTGAAACCTACAATTAAACATGGATGGTGCATTTGAGCCTTGCTCCCATCGTTAACAAGTGGAACCTTATTCCCATGTTGCTTATTATGAAGCTTTGCAAAAGTGTTGCCTTGACACCTTTCAATTTCTTTTCATTTTTTGAAACGGCGCTACACACCCGATGGTCAAATTAGCAGCATTGCTGGCAAGGCAAGGTACACTTCAGAATTAAAAGCAAATGTTAACCGTGTTCTAGTTTCATGTCATAAATAATTCCTGTAAAGTTTTTTGTACTTTCTTTCATTATATTAAAGACAGTGAAACTCGAAATGCTTCTGGCAGAAACCTCTTGTGCCTCTTTCTTTTCAGCATAAGAACATCTAAAGCTGTCACACATTTCTTGTAGTTTTCAGTGCGATGGAAGATAACATAGATACTCCCAAAACGCCAAAGCATGTGTTCTTGTCAAAAGGCATTTAAAGAGAAATAAATAATGGCCAAAATCCTGACCCAGAGCTTCTTCATAAGTGGACTTAACTCTGCAAGAACAACAATGGGCAGTAAGAGGCATCTTCACAATTCTTAAATGGGGTTTCTTAAAAATTTCTGCTATATAACTGATTGGCCCTTTAAACCAGTGTTTCTCAAACTGTGCTCCTCCAGGTATTTGAACTTCAGCTCCCTGAAATCCCAGCCAGTTTACCAGTTGTTAGGAATTGTGGAAGTTGATCTCCAAAACATCTGGAGGAGCACAATTGGAGAGACTCTGCTTTAAACCAACAGATTCAAGTAAAAGAACATTTCTTTATCATGTGAGAAGTATCTTGAGAACATACTGCAGGTCACTTCTGGTGTGAGAGAATTGGCCGTCTACAGAGATATTGCCCAGGGGATGCCCGGATGTGTTACCATCCTGCTGGGAGGCTTCTCTCATGTCCCCACAAGCTAGAGCTGACGGACGGGAGCTCACCCCATCTTGTGGATTCAAACCTCCAACCTTCAGATCAGCAACTCAACCTTCAAGTCAGCAGTTCAGTCAGCACAAGGGTTTAATCCATTGCACCACTGCAGCTCCTAAAAGAACAATAAAACACGTTCCTGCCCTCAAACTTGTAATGTAGATCAGGGGTCAAGCTCATTTTCATCAAAAGGCCCCATCAGCTTTATGGACTGTTGAATCTGTGGACAAAGAGGTCCAACTGTACTGTTTTTTTCCCTAGTGGTCAGTGCTCTTTTAGTTTTTAACCCAGATTCGGTAAAAACTGAAAGACAGCTGCAAAGTTGGACACATGTGATCTAGCTGGCATCTTGAGTTGGACACATGTGATCTAGCTGGCACAGATCCTTTCCCAGGATACCTTTCACCACTTTTGTATAGGTTTTTCCTAATCCTGCAAGGTTGAAATATTGTACAACTAATCATAGCAGGAACAACCATTTAAACTAAAATATATTAGTATTTTCCAGCCCTGTTCCCTTTAGTCCCGACCTGGCACGGGAATGTCCCTCCCAAAACTTTCATAACGTTAAATTGGTCCCTCAGACTTGATAAGAATTCTGCCTTTGCTCTTAACAAGATTAATCATTTAATCCTCATATACGTTTCATACTATTTCATTGTTGCAGTGTCCTTCCAAGGCATTGTGGGAAATTCCCATAATGTTCACAGGCAGCACTCTTATCAACTGGGACACAGAAGCTTGGGACCTTTTTTAAAAAATGAGACTGGACAGATCCCAACAGAAGATCTCTGAATGTCAGCATACAGCTGAACTTTCAGAATGGTGGATTCCAAATTTGTACAAACAGCATTACAGAGAAAGAGCCAACACAACTGCAGGCCATACACATTCCAGGGTTTGTTCCAAGCGAATTATCAGCTATCCATAATTAAGAGGAATTAACCATCGTTTCATACTTTTTAAGGGATTAACTTGGCAGTCATATTGGAATAGTTAGTATGCTGGCTCCTTTTGCACAAAAATAACTTGTTGAAACATAAAGAGACAAAATCAGATTTCTGCATGAAGTTGAAAACACCAGTGGATTCCATTATAAACTGTGTATGTTTATTATTTACCCGACTCAGTCTTAGGTTTGCTGGATACAGAGCTACTAAATGGCTTGATGAAAAAAAGGCAAGAGGAAGAAATAAAAAAAACGAGGATTTCTTCCCTCTTTACAAGTTTTGAATGTTACATGATAACCATTTTGCTAGATACAAGCATAATTTTTTCATTCACGCACAGCTAAAAACAGCATATTATTGTCACATTTTCATTACAGTGCATACAACAGAAAGCTAGGAAAGAAGTGTACAATAGCATGTATTTTGTTTTTTAAACCTGGAGTTTCTGAGGAACTTTGAATCCAACATGCAGAATGCGATTGTGGGATTTGTGTCTTGTCCGTTTTTGTTTTGTTTTTTCCAGAAAGCAACCAAGGAAAAGAAAGAAGCTTCCTTTTTTTTTTACAGCCAGCCTCACCTTTCAACTTGCAGTAGTCAAAACACAAGCCAGTTAAGAAATGAGGCTTTCATCTTACAAAGTTTTTGTACAGAAGGATTTCCCCTGTGTCTTTTATATATAAGCTGCCTAAAAATATAAGGCAATATAAAAAAAGATTACATCACCAGGTTTCATCAGAATTATGGCCTATATCCAATTGTTAATCCCATCTGTAATAAACCCATTGAAATAAATAGGATTGACCTAAGTCTTAATTAACCATGTAGCAGTGGACTGAGTGGGTTTGCAGTAGCTAGGACTAGAAATTCGATTTAGGCCTCTAGATCGACTTAGAAGAATGTTATGTCTCCTATATATTGTACTTTCTTTTCTAATTGCAACGCATTATACGCTACAAATTAAAAGGCTCCAGATATAAGCAAATGTTCCTATTTGGTTTTATAGTCTGACATAGGATGCCATTCCGAACTATACTTACAGTAAAAAGAAAGTAACAGGGAACAGAGGAATGAAATGTAATGTGATGTAAATGTTCTGGAATCCTTCACACTGAATGTTTTTGCTAAAGGATGGCCCAAATCTCCCATGTTCAGGCCCTGCTTAAAAACAAAAAGTCTCAATCTGTTTTGGAATTTGGAAACGCCAGTAAGTGCCTGGCGAATTTCTTCAGGTGTGTATGGAAGGAATTATCAATACCTTCTCCAGGACTACACATTTGCTTTTAGGCCTAAGTCCAGCCGCTTAACCTGGACTTGAGTAGAGGATCAATAGCATTTCCATACGTGAGGATGTCCCACACAATCGATCTTTAGTGGGCCTTCTCTAGTTGACTAGCAATTGGATTCAGGCCTTAATGCATTATCTGAAATGTTTGCATTGGAAATAGTGGATAAATTCAGATTTCCTACTACCCCTAATATGAGGAAAATCACTGAAACTGAAGCCATGGAAGATTTTTAATCTCTCCCTGAAGAGGATGTAATTGAGATATACGCACTGCTAATGTGCTTGTGGAAGGTGAAATTCCAGTTGTCATCCTAAACAATTCAAAAGAATAGCTCCCAAGATCACACTTGGACCTGCTTTTAAATAGAAAGAGAAATGGCTGGCATACCTGCAGGAGATCCCAAGCCCAAGTCTGTGTATTTTCCATTAGACACGGTTTCCTTGCCCTCGCCTTCAGATTCCTGATGGCAAGTTGCCTTCAATGCTGTGGCCCAAACCCAAACGAGAGTTGGCCAAATCATGAAGAAAATTACAGCGTTATCTGATTGGTGAACAATTGCTCTCTTGGCCATGTAATTCAGTTTCAGGTAATCCTTTTCACCCAAGAGTTAAATTCAAAATTTTTGGTGTTCATTGGCACCAAAGGCCAAAAGGATGGGACCCAAACTCTGACCATGAGTAAGTTAGATCTTAGGGGAGGCATAATAATTTTTATAATAGAGAAAAATGTACAAAAGTTGGAAAACCCAACAAAAGGAATGGTATGTAGCCATGTCAAAGGATTCTTCACCCCAGTTTTCATTGAATTTGGATATGTTGTGCAACATTTGAGAGTGCATGAAGCAGTATGTTGAGACACAAACAAGGAACTTACGTTGACAGTTTTGTTCTTCCCAAAACAACAATCACACATCCATCCAGGATCAGAGGTGATGTTTGACGTATCACACTATAAATGTGTCTTCAAACACCAGGTGAAAATAGCGATTTAAAATTGGCAACAATCCCCTCCCCCATTTCTAATATCTTCAAATTGGTTGAATACAAGACTCTGGTAGAAAATTGAGATAAACTCTGATTTTCCTTGGCTTATATTACCTATGATGGTCCTAGTTTTATGTTCGACACAACTGCAATATGCTCATGTTATACTTCCACTGCATTTGCCATTCATTGTTAAGTCAGTCAAAGCCCAAGCTATGTCAGGCATATGCGTGTTTATGTCTTTTATTTTGGTTCTGGCTGACATCAGATAAGTAAACTGCAAAATGAGCAACGCGGTTAACTTGCATAAATAAAAATTACTAACATTGCCCTTTCTCTTCATGTAAACTTGCTTTTGTAGCAGTCTCCTAGAATTTGAAAGAACATTTCATTCCAAATCCAAACTATCCTGTGATCATGGATGGCCTAAAATTACGTCATGGCTGTTTTAAGAAAATGAAGTGAAGTATGGATGTATATCTGAAGATGCACAGATTCATCTTTAGGTAAATGGGTAATCTTGTATAACCTGGTGCCACACAAAGAACCCCTTTCCTGGCTCTGCATCTCAAACTTGCTCCATCCGGTGGTTCTTTACAAGATCACCCCCATGAGGCACACATTATTTCCCAAAGGATCTAAAGTGGCCTCATTCCAAAAACAGGGCCTTGGAAGTGTATTATTTTCTTTCCAGGAATTCAAGATAGTGCTAACCTTGCTTCAAACACATACATGGCTTTCTTGCTCCAAACAAACAACCACTTGATGGTTTACGCAGGGAAACCTTAAAGCTGCCCAGATCATTTCATATCTAACCCTACTTTCAAAACAATGATGTCCCTCCTTGCGCCTCTCCCCAACTTTTCTATAGCTTTCATCCGACCTGTTCTGCAGTTGTTTTCAATGAAATACACAAAGAACAAGCCCTGCTTTGCCTTCAAACGGCTCTCCCAAACTTGCTAAAATTGTCACTCTTGATCAAAATCCTTTGAGATGCTTTCTCTCCTTCCCTGAACCTTAGTTACAGTTTAAAACAACTTTAAATATTGCCTCCAGGTTGCTGTTGGCCGTAGACTGAATTCACACTTGAATGACTGAGAATTTTCCCAGGGCTTTTTACAGTAAAAAAATCATTAAACTATTTCTAGTTTAATATTAGAGAAACAATCACTAATCCATCAAATTCCTGGTAACAGGAGCCTTCAAAATGGGCTTGACTAATGAAGAAACATCTCTGTATTTTATCTGAGCTGCTTTGAGTCTCGTTTGAGAGGGGAAAGGGGGATACAAATAAGTAATAGTAAAATCATTATTTATTGGGTTATGTTTTAAGTAGGATGGTAAAGACCTAGCTAGCCTAACTCTCAGTATTTATGTTTTCCTTTTGGTAGTAACCATCATGGTAGCATAAAGAGAAGATCAACATGTTATGTTTTAATCTTCCTTAAAATATTATAATAGAAGCTACATTTTCACTCTTTGTATTTCTCCTCTTCTAAATCTGTGTCTTACTCATAGGCTAGTCTGACAATAGTTTCCAAATAAAGCACTCAAGGGCAGGTTTGCTTAAAATGGTGTGTAAAATCCTTCCAGCATTTACTACTCCCCAGCACCTTTGCTGCCTTACTCCTCCCCCTTTCCTACAATATATAGCATGCATCTGGGTTTGTTCCTACAAATGGGGTTTACAGATCCCCAATGTTTTATTCTTCTGAGGGTAAGAGCACTGGGGATTGGTGCCGGCCCTACTAATACCACCACCACCACCACCACCACCGTATACTTTGTATGAATGCCTCCATCATCCCATGTTCGTCTAGCAGGGTAAGTTTGGGTTAGTAAAGTCCAGCCTTACTTCTCTCGGCTTGGGCTCGCGCCATTAGCAGAGGCACCTCCGATCTGACTTGACCACTTCTTCTGAGGAGTGCACTACGTTGGGCACGAAGCCGCTCTTGACCCCTTCCCAGCCCTCCTGGATGGTGATCTCTCCCCGTTTCACCAGCTCGTAAATGTCCCGTGTCAGGTCGGTGAAGGCCTTCTCCACGTTAATGGCATCCCGGGCGGAGGTCTCTATGTACTTCATGCCATAGGCCAGCGCCAGTTTCTCAGCCTCGTGCCGTGTGACCTGCCGCTGGGTGTCGAGGTCGCACTTGTGGCCCACTAGGACAAAGACGATCTGGTAGGGCTGGACGTGGGCCTTGGTCTCCTCTAGCCACTCGTGGACGTTCTGGAAGGACCGGCGGTTCGTAATGTCAAAGAGTAGCAGGCCGCCGACCGAGTTCCTGTAGTAGGCACGGGTGATTGACCTGAAAGACAGCGACAGACAGCCCCGGAGAGGCAATAATTGTAGGAATATTTGGTACCTATAGCAGAGTAGAGTGCAATTTTGCTAGTATTATATATGAGCTTGGAGCCCGGTGGCGAAGTGTGCTAAAGCACTGAGCTGGAGACCGAAAGGTCCCAGGTTCAAACCCTGGGAGTGGCGTGAGCGGCCGCTGTTAGCTCCAGCTCCTGCCAACCTAGCAGTTTGAAACATGCCAATGTGAGTAGATCAATAGGTACCACTCCGGCGGGAAGGTAATGGCGCTCCATGCAGTCATGCCAGCCACATGACCTTGGAGGTGTCTACAGACAACGCCGGCTCTTTGGCTTAGAAATTGAGATGAGCACCAACCCCCAGAGTCAGACACGACTGGACTTAACTTCCGGTGAAACCTTTACCTTTTATATATGAGCTTACGGTAGGAAATGAGCGAAAATACACAGGATGTTCTGATAAGGTTCAAAAAAGGGTGAAGACTCTTATTTTTTCAAGTAACACATCTCAGATAAATGAGTGATGGGCAAAAGGAAGTTTCCTAACTTTGATAGAAGAGTCCCCAATGCTCTCATGTCTGTAAGGCTTCTTGAGACAGAGGAGCCTCATGCTGTTCCCTTCTCAAACAAAAGGTAATCAAACACTGAAGACTTTTGGGAAGAAGAGAAAAGAGGCTTCCTGCCTCTCCATGCAGGCAGGAAGCAACACACTTTGAGTCACATAGATCTAGAAAATAAGAGGTCAGAAACAAGACAGCAGGTCTGCCCCACAGGGTTCCCTCCGTCCTCAATTGCTCTTTATTCGAGTGTGGAGGCTTCTTTACTTCCAACAATAATGACTATTTTAATGAGGAGCATGCTACATGCAGATGACCTTATCCTTATCCTCAGGCCTATTGAAATGGGTGTAACTTTGAAAGTGCCAATGGACCTCCATTGACCTCCAGTTGTATCCATGGGACTGTTTTTTGAGGTTTCGTATATCCACATCTGACAAAATAAGTCCCCTCCCCAGGGATTTTCTAGGTCCCCTAGTGTATGGGACTGCTGTAACTTGGTCACAGCGTTGTCTCTCTTATTTTACTTGTCATTCATTCTTATCCAAGGTCATGTGGCCGGCATGACTGCATGGAGCGCCATTACCTTCCTGCCGGAGCGGTACCTATTAATCATATTGGCATGTTTTCGAACTGCTAGGTTGGCAGAAGCTGGGGCAACAGCGGGCGCTCACTCCGCTCCCGGGATTTGAACCTGGGACCTTTCGGTCCGCAAGTTCAGCAGCTCAGAGCTTTAACACACTTTGCCACCGGGTAAAATGGGGTGACATCAGCCTTTGGGTCACTTACACAAATGACCGGCCACTGCCAGAAGCGACAGAGAGTTTTATCTATGCTCACGATCGTGCCATCAACACTCAAGCAGGGAGCTTTGAAATGGCTCAACAGAAGCTCTCTGAAGCTTTAGGTGCTCTTACTGTCTATTACAGGGAAAACCAGCTGATACCTAATCCATCTAAAACACAGACATGTGCTTTTCATCTTAAGAACAGGCAAGCATCTCGAGCTCTGAGGATGACCTGGGAAGGAATCCTACTGGAGTATTGCAGCAAAATACCTGGGAGTCACTCTGGACCGTGCTCTGACTTATAAGAAGCACTGCTTGAATATCAAGCAAAAAGTGGGTGCTAGAAATAACATCATACTAAAGCTGACTGGTACAACCTGGGGATCACAACCAGATACAGTGAAGACATCTGCCCTTGTGCTTGGCTACATTGCTGCTGAATATGCATGCCCGGTGTGGAATATATCTCACCACCTTAGAACAGTGGATGTGGCCCTTAATGAGACATTCCACATTATTAGAGGATGTCGATGTCCTACAACCCTGGCGAAATTATACTGTTTCGCCAGTATTGCACCATCTGACATCTGCCAGGATGAAGCAGGCTGTAATGAAAGGACTAAGGCATTGACATCTCTGGCCCATCCCCTGTTTGAGTATCAGCCAGCATGCCAATGCCTTAACTCAAGAAACAGGCTCCTAAAGATCTACAGAGATACTTTCAAAAACACCTCAGCAAGTGAGAGTCCAAAAGTGGCAGGCTAAAACCCAGAACCTCAATCAGTGGCTGATACCGGATGAGAAACTCCCTCCTGGGCACACAGAAGACTGGGCGACTTGGAAGGCGCTGAACAGACTGCACTCGGGGACCACGAGGTGCAGAGCTAACCTTAAGAAATGGGACCACAAAGTGGAGTCCGCAACATGTGAGTGTGGAGAAGAGTGAACCACAGAGCACTTACTACAACGTAGTTTGAGCCCTGCC
This sequence comes from Anolis carolinensis, assembly GCF_035594765.1. Classification (NCBI taxonomy): domain Eukaryota; kingdom Metazoa; phylum Chordata; class Lepidosauria; order Squamata; family Anolidae; genus Anolis; species Anolis carolinensis. The sequence goes on along the minus strand of NW_026943823.1, from coordinate 12,755,982 downwards.
ACATGCACAAGGGAGGACCTTCTCACAGCGACACCAGAGGCACTCCAGGTGGCCAGCTTCTGGTTGAAGGAAATCTAATATAATGTCAACTTTTTAACGTTCTTTGTGTTTTTAAATACATTATAACTGTAGCCTCAATTTGCTTCATGATAAATAAATAAAAGCCTTTGGGTCAAATTTATGGAAAGGGAAAGACTCGGGGACTGTTCGCACAGCGGTGTCCCAATGGATTGCAAGTTGACCATAGCCTCAACCTAGAGGACCAAAAGACGCCTAGAGACGTGGTTCTCAATGTCCCTTTCACCACCCAACATCAGATCTGCCAAATTTCAGACAGATTGTGCAAAGGTTTTCTGTTGAATACATCCTGATTTTTATCTGTTGGTTTGGCCCCTCCTTGTCCTGCGTGTAATCTTTCCGCGAACTAGACAGGCTGTTCCAGTGATTTTGTTGGCAACGGCGATGTGAATAAGTATCTTATGCAAGAAACCCGTGTCGAGCAAAATTATCCTCCTCCTTGCTGCAATCAGAACTGTCAAGCGGGCAAAGAGAAAGACCACATTTGGGGGTCCCTATGTAGACTTGTCTACAGCTTAGTGGTACAGTATATGGTAGACTCCTGAAGAGGTGAGAGCATCCCTCTTGTCCTTTGGGTGTGGGCAAAACGTCAGGAGAGAATGCTTCTGGAACATGGCCATACAGTCTGGAAAAACTCCCAGCAACCAAACTTTCACACAGATTGTTATAAAATTGTATGAGCTACGTATCACATACAGACTGTTGGTCGTTTGGTAGACTACCACATGTTTTTATATATACAGTAGAGTCTCGCTTATCCAACGTTCTGGATTATCCAATGCATTTTTGTAATCAATGTTTTCAATACATTGTGATATTTTAAGGGTAAATTCGTAAATACAGTAATTACTACATAGCATTACTGCGTATTGAACTACTTTTTCTGTCAAATTTGTTGTATAACATGATGTTTTGGTGCTTAATTAGTAAAATCATAGTCTAATTTGATTTTTAATAGGCTTTTCCTTAATCCCTCATTATCCAACATATTCGCTTATCCAACATTCTGCCGGCCCGTTTATGTTGAATAAGTGAGACTCTACTGTACATTGAATTCACTTATTTGGGTGAGTCTCTTTGTTTTCTATATATTTTTTCTTTTGGTGCATTAGCAAAATGGTGCCTTTCTGATGACATTTGGACTCAAACACCCATGCAGCCGAGTCAGTGGGGAAGGATTATGGGAGCTGTAGTTGGCAAATCACACGGAAAGCAGCTGCCTACCCGGAAGCCTGAATGTCAACTTTGAAAAGCGCAAACCAGAGCAGAGAGCAATAGATGTGGAAAATGGGGCATAAAGGATTAAATGTGAAGGACAGCCAGTGGAGCACAAAGCATTAAACTATTGAACTACAGCGAGGATGATCTCAACTTAAGCCCTCATTCGGCCACAAAAATCTCCTAGTCCAACTCATTTTACGAGACTTTTGTGTGACTAAAATTATATGGTGATAACTGCATCTTGTCCAAAAGCTCTTGAAAGGAGCAGCAACAGCCACATGTATGGCAGGCATGCTCAGAGGTAGTGAGGTCTGTTGGAAACTAGGCAAGTGGGTTTTATATCTCTGTGGAATGATGTCCAGGGAGGGAGAAAGAATTCTTGTCTGCTTGAGGCAAGTGTGAACGTTGCAATTGACCATCTTGATTAGCACTGAATAGCATAGCAGCTTCAAAGCCTGGCTGCTTCCTGCCTGGGGGGATTATTTGTTGGGAGGTGTTAGTTGGCCCTGATTGTTTATTGTCTGTTTATTTATTTACTCTAAAACCAGGGCAGTAAATAAAGAGCAACACTCAGAAGACAGGGAAATTCTAGACACGAAACTATCAGGGCAAGCTAACACCACCCAACAAAGGATTCCCCCAGGCAGGAAGCAAGCCAGGCTTTGAAGCTGCAAGGCTATTCAATGCTAATCAAGGGAGCCAACTGAAACATTCACACTTGCCTCAAACAGACAAGAGTTCTTTCTCCCACCCTGGACATTATTCCACAGATATAAACTTCAGTTGCCTAGTTTCCAACAGACTTCACAATAATAATAATAATAATAATAATAATAATAATAATAATAATAATAATAATAATAATAAAACAACTTTATTTATACCCCGCCACCATCTCCCCAACGGGGACTCGGGGCGGCTAACATGGGGCCATGCCCAGAGCAATACAATATAACAAAATATAAAACAACATAACATAGCACCATTAAAAATACAATAAATGATAATAGGCATTACATCAAGAAATCAAAAAACAGTAAAACAAGGGCAGGCCACGTGGACACAAAGATAAAACCTGGAGTGAGAGGGGCATAGGGGTACTCCACTGCGGGCAGGGACATATGGAAGTGGGGTAATCCAGAGGATAGATGTTCGGGGTGGGAGTAACACAGAAGTAACAGAAATTACTCGCCAAAGGCACAGCGGAAGAGCCATGTTTTCAAGTCTTTCTTAAAAGCTAACAGTGTGGGAGCTTGCCTAATTTCAGTAGGTAGTGAGTTCCACAGTCGGGGGGTCACAGCAGAAAAGGCCCTCTCCCTTGTACTCACAAGGCGGGCCTGGGATAAAGACAGTGGTGATAACAGGGCCTCCCCGGATGATCGTAAAGATCGGGCAGGTTTATGGAAGGAAATACGGTCATGGAGGTAGGTAGGTCCCAAACCGTTTAGGGCTTTATAGATGATAGTCTGCACCTTGAATTGGGACCGGAAAATGAACGGCAGCCAGTGGAGCTCCTTAAACAGGGGAGTGGATCTCTCCCTGTAACTTGCCCACGTTATTAATCACAACCTCTGAGAATCTCTGCCATAGCTGTGGGCGAAACGTCAGGAGAGAATGCTTCTGGAACATGACCAGACAGCCCAGAAAATTCATAGCAACTCAGTGATTCTGGTCATGAAAGCCTTCGACAACACAAGTTCTGAGTTTCTATACCTTCAACCATAAGTAAAAAATGGAGGCTGAATATATTATAAGTTGGAAAAGCACCTATAAGTGAGATTTTCAGAAGAGAATTAAAGCCAGGATAATCCAGAATAGCACTTCCTATTTATGCGTATGGTTTGGAGGGTTGGACTTGTGAAGACAATGGAAGAGAATCCACTCATCGGAAACGTGATGCTGGAGGAGATATCTTTGGATCCTGAGGGTTGCCCAACCGAGAGATAAGCGAGTCTGAGAGTAAATCAAGCCTAAACCTGAAGCCAGAAGGACTCAATTCAATCTCTTGTCCTTTGGACCTGTCATGGGATGCCGTGATTCATTGGGAAGGAGGAGAATGCAAAGAAAAGTGGAAGGCAGCAGGAAAAGAGGGAGATTACATTGGAGATTGATTGATTCCATCAAGGAAGCCCTGAGTTTGCAAGACAAATAGGCAAGGCTATTGATGCCCACGGCTCATGGAAGTTAATCATTTGTAGGATTGTCATGCGGTGGACTTGACTTAACCAGGGAAGGCTTTAAGCGATGTTTCCCCAAAGGTCAGGCTTTGTTCCTTAGGGGGAAAAGACTTCATTTATGGCAATGAAATGTTGGAAATATCAACCTTTAGAAGCCTCCACTCAATATTTGTTATGTATATAATTCAGATTGCTTTCTGTATTGCATATGTGCATATTGGTATGCAATTTTACTTTAACTCTTTTGTTGTGGGAGGGGCTGCAGACCATATGATCAGATCTGGACTTGTTCAGGACTCAGACTCCATTTTAGTATAGTATGCTTTGAGACTTCAATAGGAACAGTATGCTTTCAGACTAGACATAGACTCAATTAGACTCTCAGAATAGAGATGCTTTAGATTCGTGTTTCTCAACCTGGGGTCAGGACCCTAAGGGAGTCGCGATGGGGGTTCAGAGTAGTCACCAAAGACCAGTATTTTCTGTTGGTCATGCAAGTTCTGTGTGGGAAGTTTGGCCCAATTCTATCATTGGTGGGGTTCAAAGGGCTTTTTGATTGTAGGTGAACTATAAATACCAGCAACTACAACTCTCAAATTTCAAGATCTATTTTCCCCAAACTCCACCAGTGTTCACATTTGGGCATATTGAGTATTTGTGCCAAGTTTGGTCCAGATCCATCATTGTTTGAGTCCACAGTGCTCTCTGGATATAGGTGAACTACAACTCCAAAACCCAATGTCAATGCTCACTAAACCCTTCCAGTATTTTCTGTTGGTCATGGGCATTCCGTGTGCCAAGTTTGGTTCAATTCCATCCTTGGTGGAGTTCAGAATGCTCTTTGATTGTAGGTTAACTATAAATCCCAGCAACTACAACTCCCAAATGACAAAATCAACCCCCCCCCCCCCCAAAATCCCACCAGTATTCAAATTTGGGCATATCAGGTATTTGTGCCAAATTTGGTCCAGTGAATGAAAATACACCCTACATATCAGGTATTTACCTTATGATTCATAACAGTAGCAAAATGAAGTAGCAACAAAATAATGTTATGGTTGGGGGTCGCCACAACCTGAGGAGCTGTATTAAGCGGTTGTGGCATTCGGAAAGTTGAGAATCACTGCCTTAGATTATGGACTGTTAATTCTAAGAAAGATGCCCTGTGTTACCTACACAGGGAAACTACACATCCTATTTGTAACTGGATTGATAAGCAAAGTACCTGTAGGCTGAATACATGAAGTTTGTGAGTAAACCAACTATGTTACTTTTAAAGAATCTCTTGAGAGCATGCTTTAAAGGCAAATACATTTTAAAGGAAGTAGATGTTTTGGGGCAACTAAAAATACACTTCTGAAACTCTGCTGTATATGTGTGTATGTTGTGCATTGGCATATCTTTGTCCCTAATAGTTCAAAGAGATATTTAGGATATCGGTTTAACAGATGAGTAACCTTTCATGAAAGGTTATGACTCTAATAGGTTGTGCTTTTTACCAAGAGGTTATGGCATCATTTTTCAAAAGGTTATGACATCTAACAAGGTCATGCTTTTCCAAAGAACAGTGAAATCATACAAATCTTGACAGCAAAGAGAAGCTCTGAAGCTGAAGGAGCTCTTGGCTCTCGAGATACCAACACTTAGAAGTCCAAGTGAAGATGGCTAAGGCTGGAAAACGGCACCGAGAGCAATGACTGCATCTTGAGATACTATTATTACTACTAATTGGGGAGGGAGGAGGATCTCCTTGTAGGGCCATATCACCTGAGATCTCCCCATTCCTTTCTTCTCTCCATAACTCCCCCATTGTACTTCCAGCCTAGCAATGGCAAAGCATGGTCCTCCCCCAAATTTCACCACACCTTCTTCCCTCCATAAAGGAGGAAACATGGAGAGGTTACTGGGGATGGTCATGATGGTAGGCGTGGGGGAGAGAATGTGGGGCAGAAGGAGGAGGACAGGCCCTGAGGGACAGAGTCTCCTTTAAGAGAGGAAACAGGGACACAATAATAATGCTAATACTAATACTACTACTAATAATAATATGAGGTCAGAGCCTCCTTTAGGAAAGAGAAGCAGAACGCAAATAAATAATAATAATAATAATTACTATTATTAGATAAGGGGGTGAGGGAAGAGTCTCCTTAAGAGAGAAATGAGGGAAATAATAATAATAATAATAATAATGCAGATTGTGCAAGGAAACCGATGAAACCATTGATCATATCCTCAGCTGCTGTAAGAAAATCGCACAGACAGACTACAAACAGAGGCACAACTATGTGGCCCAAATGATTCATTGGAACTTATGCCTCAAGTACCACCTCCCAGCAGCAAAGAACTGGTGGGATCACAAACCTGCAAAAGTATTGGAAAATGAGCACGCAAAGATACTGTGGGATTTCCGAATCCAGACTGACAAAGTTCTGGAACACAACACACCAGACATCACAGTTGTGGAAAAGAAAAAGGTTTGGATCATTGATGTCGCCATCCCAGGTGACAGTTGCATTGACGGAAAACAACAGGACCGCTATCAGGACCTCAAGATTGAACTTCAAAGACTCTGGCAGAAACCAGTGCAGGTGGTCCCGGTGGTGATCGGAACACTGGGTGCCGTACCAAAAGATCTCAGCCGGCATTTGGAAACAATAGACATTGACAAAATTACGAGCTGCCAACTGCAAAAGGCCACCCTGCTGGGATCTGCGCGCATCATCCGAAAATACATCACACAGTCCTAGACACTTGGGAAGTGTTCGACTTGTGATTTTGTGATACGAAATCCAGCATATCTATCTTGTTTGCTGTGTCATAATAAAATAATAATAATAATAATTAGATAGAGAGGTGGGGGAAGACTCTCCTTAAGAGAGGAACGAGGGACATAACAACAACAACAACAATATAATATGAGGTCAGAGCCTCCTTTAGGAAAGAAAAGCAGGGTACAAATAAATTATTATTATTATTATTATTATTATTATTATTATTATTATTATTATTACTGCTATTAAATGGGGAGATGGGAGATGAGTTTCCTTAGGAGAGGAAAGAGGGACATAATAAATAGGCCTGAGCCTCCTTTAGGAAATAAAAGCAGGATACAAATATATTATTTTCAGGTGGGGAGGTGGGGAAAGAGTCTCCTCCAGGAGAGGAAAGAGGGTCATAATAATAATAATAATAATAATAATAATAATAATAATAATAATAATAATAATAATAATAATAATACAGTAGAGTCTCACTTATCCAACATTCACTTATCCAACGTTCTGGATTATCCAATGCATTTTTGTAGTCAATGTTTTCAATATACCGTGATATTTTGGTGCTAAATTCGTAAATACAGTAGAGTCTCACTTATCCAAGCTAAACGGGCCGGCAGAAGCTTGGATAAGTGAATATCTTGGATAATAAGGAGGGATTAAGGAAAAGCCTATTAAACATCAAATTAGGTTATGATTTTACAAATTAAGCACCAAAACATCATGTTATACAACAAATTTGACAGAAAAAAGTAGTTCAATACGTAGTAATGTTATGTTGTAATTACTGTATTTACGAATTTAGCACCAAAATATCACGATATATTGAAAACATTGACTACAAAAATGGCTTGGATTATCCAGAAGCTTGGATAAGCGAGGCTTGGATAAGTGAGACTCTACTGTACAGTAATTACTACATAGCATTATTTTGTATTGAACTACTTTTTGTCAAATTTGTTGTAAAACATGATGTTTTGGTGCTTAATTTGTAAAATCATAACCTAATTTGGTGTTTAATAGGCTTCTCCTTAATCTCTCCTTGTTATCCAACATATTCGCTTATCCAACGTTTTGCCGGCCCGTTTATGTTGGATAAGTGAGATTCTACAGTAATGATGATGATATGAGGTCAGAGCCTCCTTTAGGAAAAGGAGCAGGATACAAATAAATAAATAAATAAATTATTATTATTATTATTGCTATTAAATGGGGAGATGGGAGATGAGTTTCCTTAGGAGAGAAAAGAGGGACATAATAATAATAATAATAATAATAATAATAATAATAATAATAATAATAATAATAAGCCTGAGCCTCCTTTAGAAAAGAAAAGCAGGATACAAATAAATTATTTTTAGGTGGGGAGGTGGGGAAAGAGTCTCCTCCAGGAGAGGAAAGAGGGCCATAATAATAATAGTAATAGTAATAATAATAATCTGGGATCAGAGCCTCCTGTAGGGAAGAAAAGCAGGATGCAATTACATTATTCCTCGATGGAGGAAGAGGAAAAGGGATACAAAGAAGGGCAAAGGGGGGGGGGGAGGCTGATGGGAGGGAAGGGGATCCCAGTGCCCTCCTGGGAGGAAGGGGAAGGGGACGTGGAAGGAGGGAGACGCGCGGCCCACCCTTCCTCCCACCCCAGGGCCCTGCAGGCCATGCCTTCCCCGTCGCCGCTCACCGGAACCTCTCCTGCCCGGCGGTGTCCCAGATCTGGAGCTTGATCCTCTTCCCGGGCTCGATCTCGACCAGGCGGGAGAAGAAGTCCACGCCGACGGTGGGGTCGGAGACCTGGGCGAAGCGGCCCTCGGTGAAGCGGCGGATGAGGCAGGACTTGCCCACCGTGGAGTCGCCGATGACGATGAGGCGGAACTGGTAGAGCCAGATGGCCTCCATGGCTCAGGGATGCGGAGCCTCCGAATCCTCCTCCTCCTCCGGATCCTCCTCCTCTTTCCCCCCTCTGCCTCGTCTCCTTGGAGAGACCTGCTCTGGCCCTTTAAGAGCGCCCTTTGCCTCTACCCCGCGCGGTTGTGGGGCATCCCTGCCTGGGCTCGAGAGCCCCCATCCCCGCCAGAAAGGCCTCGGGGGCCCCGCGCCTCCCCGGGAAAGAGAGGCCTTCCAGGGCACTGGGCAGGGACAGGAAGGGTCTGGAAGGGAAGCCGCCCGCTCTCCCTGCCGGGCCCGGGATGCTCCGCCGGAGGGAGGAAGGGATGCAGGCGATGCAGGAGGAGGGCGAGGAGGAGGAGGAAGAAGAGGAGGAGGCAGGCTCAGCCCCGGCCCCAAAGGCACTGACTCATCCTGGGCCAAAGACGAGGAGGAGGAGGAGGAAGAGCCGCACTCCCCCGAAGAGAAGCGCAGGAGGATCCTCCGCGGGAGGGAAGAGCGCGCCTCCAGAAAGAAGAGCAGGCAGAAGAGGAAGGAAGGAAGGAAGGAAGGAAGGAAGGAAGGAAGGAAGGAAGGAAGGAAGGAAGGAAGGAAGGAAGGAAGGAAGGAAGGAAGGAAGGAAGGAAGGAAGGAAGGAAGGAAGGAAGGAAGGAAGGAAGGAAGGAAGGAAGGGTAAAGAAAGAAGAAGGAAGGGAGGAAGGAAAGAAGGAAGGAAGGAAGGAAGGGTAAAGAAAGGAGAAGGAAGGAAGGAAGGAAAGAAGGAAGGATGGAAGGAAGGAAGGGTAAAGAAAGGAGAAGGAAGGAAGGAAGGAAGGATGGAAGGAAGGAAGGGTAAAGAAAGGAGAAGGAAGGATGGAAGGAAGGAAGGAAGGAAGGAAGGGTAAAGAAAGGAGAAGGAAGGAAGGAAGGAAAGAAGGAAGGATGGAAGGAAGGAAGGAAGGGTAAAGAAAGGAGAAGGAAGGAAGGAAGGAAAGAAGGAAGGATGGAAGGAAGGAAGGAAGGGTAAAGAAAGGAGAAGGAAGGAAGGAAGGAAGGATGGAAGGAAGGAAGGGTAAAGAAAGGAGAAGGAAGGAAGGAAGGAAAGAAGGAAGGATGGAAGGAAGGAAGGAAGGAAGGGTAAAGAAAGGAGAAGGAAGGAAGGAAGGATGGAAGGAAGGAAGGGTAAAGAAAGGAGAAGGAAGGATGGAAGGAAGGAAGGAAGGAAGGGTAAAGAAAGGAGAAGGAAGGAAGGAAGGAAGGAAGGAAAGAAGGAAGGAAGGAAGGAAGGATGGAAGGAAGGAAGGAAAGAAGGAAGGAAGGGTAAAGAAAGGAGAAGGAAGGATGGAAGGAAGGAAGGGTAAAGAAAGGAGAAGGAAGGATGGAAGGAAGGAAGGAAGGAAGGGTAAAGAAAGGAGAAGGAAGGATGGAAGGAAGGAAGGAAGGAAGGAAGGAAAGAAGGAAGGAAGGAAGGAAGGATGGAAGGAAGGAAGGAAGGAAAGAAGGAAAGAAGGAAGGAAGGGTAAAGAAAGAAGAAGGAAGGATGTAAGGAAGGGTAAAGAAAGGAGAAGGAAGGAAGGAAGGAAGGAAGGAAGGAAGGAAGGAAGGAAGGAAGGAAGGAAGGAAGGAAGGGTAAAGAAAGGAGAAGGAAGGAAGGAAGGAAGGGTAAAGAAAGGAGAAGGAAGGATGGAAGGAAGGAAGGAAGGAAGGGTAAAGAAAGGAGAAGGAAGGAAGGATGGAAGGAAGGAAGGAAGGAAGGAAGGAAAGAAGTAAGGAAGGGTAAAGAAAGAAGAAGGAAGGATGTAAGGAAGGGTAAAGAAAGGAGAAGGAAGGGAGGAAGGAAAGAAGGAAGGAAGGAAGGGTAAAGAAAGGAGAAGGAAGGAAGGAAGGAAAGAAGGAAGGATGGAAGGAAGGAAGGGTAAAGAAAGGAGAAGGAAGGAAGGAAGGGAGGAAGGAAGGGTAAAGAAAGGAGAAGGAAGGAAGGAAGGAAGGAAGGAAGGAAGGATGGAAGGAAGGAAGGGTAAAGAAAGGAGAAGGAAGGAAGGAAGGATGGAAGGAAGGAAGGGTAAAGAAAGGGGAAGGAAGGAAGGAAGGAAGGAAGGAAGGAAGGAAGGAAGGAAGGGTAAAGAAAGGAGAAGGAAGGATGGAAGGAAGGAAGGAAGGAAGGAAGGAAGGGTAAAGAAAGGAGAAGGAAGGAAGGAAGGAAGGAAGGAAGGAAGGAAGGAAGGAAGGAAGGAAGGGAGAAAGGAAGGGTAAAGAAAGGAGAAGGAAGGATGGAAGGAAGGAAGGGTAAAGAAAGGAGAAGGAAGGATGGAAGGAAGGAAGGGTACAGAAAGGAGAAGGAAGGAAGGAAGGAAGGAAGGAAGGAAGGATGGAAGGAAGGAAGGGTACAGAAAGGAGAAGGAAGGAAGGAAAGAAGGAAGGATGGAAGGAAGGAAGGGTAAAGAAAGGAGAAGGAAGGAAGGGTAAAGAAAGGAGAAGGAAGGAAGGAAGGATGGAAGGAAGGAAGGGTAAAGAAAGGAGAAGGAAGGAAGGAAGGAAGGAAGGAAGGAAGGAAGGAAGGAAGGAAGGAAGGAAGGAAGGAAGGAAGGAAGGGTAAAGAAAGGAGAAGGAGTGGGAAGGAAGGAAATGAAAAGGGGAGGGAGGGAGGGAAGAAGGAAATGAAAAGAAAAGAGGAAAGGAAGGAAATGAGGGAAAAGGGGAAGGAAGGAAAAATAAAAAAGAGAAGGAAGGAAAAAATAAAGAAAGGGGAAGGAAGGAAAGAAATGAGGGAAGAGGGGAGGAAGAGAGGGAAGGAAGGAAAAATAAAGAAGAGGAAGGAAGGAAATGAGGGAAGGGAAGGAAGGAGGTAAATGAAAGGAAGGAAAAAATAAAGAAGAGAAAGGAAGGACATGATGGAAAAGTGTAAGGAAGGAAAGAAGGAAAAGGAGGGGAAGGAAGGAAAGGAGGAAGGAAGGAAATGAGAGAAAAGGGGAAGGAAGGAAGGAAGGAAGGAAGGAAGGAAGGAAGGAAGGAAGGAAGGAAGGAAGGAAAAAAATGCTTCTGGAACATGGCCAGACAGTTTGGAAAACTCACAGTAACTCGATGATGATGATGATGATGATGATGATGATGTAGGGTGTTTAGAAGCAGAATCAAACTTTCCAAGGAAGCAGTGTGTCCTTCTAATCCCAAACCTAATCACCATTGGCCTAAATCCTATTGTTAATTCCAAAGGTAGAAGATTCATTGAATAAACAGGATTTGCTTACGCATTGACTCACCTTTCTCCAGTTGCTCCAATGGATCTCTGTTGGGTGAAGAAATCAGAAGGATGGAGGGCTGTGTGCCAGTTTTCATCCACGATTATGGGACTGAGTCTCTCCGACCTCAGACAGGAATTAGAGATCCAAGGATTAAGAAGCGATGGTTAAATCTCATCACGTTATCCCATTATGGCTTTTGCTATCTAAGGGACTCTGGGGCTTATCACTCACCTCTTCCTGTCTGTGGAGAAAAGGCTTGGGAAGTTGGGGCCAAGCAGACCAGGGTCCTCTTGCTTAGATGCCTGGGATTTGAAGCTAGCCCTTTGGTTTTCATTTGACCTGTTAGATTTTAGCAAGAAGGGTCTGTGGGGAGCATGGCCTCAATGGGGCCACCCCAAAGGCTGCAATGTGGGTGTAAGGCAGCACTGGGAGGAAGGAACCTGTCTGAAACTGAAGAGTTTGCAAATGCAAATGCTCACTCTGAGTTGCACCCACCAAGAACATAAAAGCCCTTCTTCCCTTTCCTGACTCTAATATCCACTGGATCCGAGCTCTTATCTCCGATAGGGGATCACAGAGATCTTCCCAGCTCTTATCTCCAACAAGAGAGCCAAAATAAATGTACTCTTATCTCCAACGAGAGAGCCAAAATAAATGTACTCTTATCTCCAATGAGAGATCCAAGATGTGTTCTTATCTCCAATGAGAGATTCAAGATAGCGCTCTTATCTCCAATGAGAGATCCGAGATAATGTACTCTTGTTTGTAATGTACTTTTATCTGTAATGAAAGATCTAAGATAGTACTCTTATCTCCAGTGAGAGATCTGAGATAATGTGTTCTTATCTCCAATGAGAGATCTGAAATAGGCTCTTGTCTCCAATGGGAGATCTAAAATAATGTGTTCTTATCTCCAATGAGAAATCTGGAATAATAGACTCTTGTCTCCAATGAGAGATCCGAGATAATATACTCTTGTTTGTAATGAGAAATCCAAGATAATGTACTTTTATCTGTAATGAAAGATAGTACTCTTATCTCCAGTGAAATATCTGAGATAATGTGTTCTTATCTCCAATGAGAGATCTGAAATAGGTTCTTGTCTCCAATGAGAGATCCGAGATAAAGTGTTCTTATCTCCAATGAGAGATCCAAGATAGTGCTCTTATCTCCAGTGGGAGATCTAAGATAATGTGTTCTTATCTCCAATGAGAAATCTGGAATAATAGGCTCTTGTCTCCAATGAGCGAGCCACGATAATGGGCTCTTGTCTCAAATGAGAGATTTACGATAACATGCTCATATATGTCCAATGAGAGAACAAAGGTAAGAGCTCTTATGTCTGATGAGAGATCAGTGATGACAGCTCTTATCTCCAATGATACTTCGGAAATATTATGTATTTTTAATAGTTCTATGCTTAATTCTATTTTGATGCTTGTATGGTGTTTTAGGTTTTAAATAGTATATTGTATTGCTTTTCTTGTTGGCTGCTTTGGGTCTAGAACACGCCCCTCCAGGTATTTGGACTCCAACTCCCACAATTCCTGGAGGGCCCAAGTTTGCCCATGCCTGATCTAGAAATAGTAATAATAATAATGATAATAATGGCAATAATATATTATGTTTGATGAGAAATTAGAGATAAGAATTAGGACTGTAGGAAAGCAACCCTTAATGAAGTATTGAGCCTGGAAATAATGATATAGGATGCAGGGCACTGAGGAATCTATTTTGACGGAAACAATTAACTATCCCTATTCTATTTTACTAAGTAAGTAACCAAAGCTAACATACTTATAACCCTATATTGCTTTTCTGTTTACCCCATCTTCTATTGTTCCCCTTCCTTGGTCATTTTCCTCTGAATCAAAGTTTAGATTTGGGGAAAAACTTGCAAACACTTGATGCCAAAGAGACAAACAACAACCAAGAGCACAAGCAAAATCTTTGGCTTTATGTCAGTTGAATGTCAAGACATGTTTGCACAGGCTCCAGGGAGGTTACAATAACAAATGGTTCTGCCTATTTGGTTTGAGGCTCTGGAAATCAACATTTGCCCACAAAAACCCACTGAGTAATCTTGGGTGTGTCACACTCTCTCAGCCTAAAAGGCCATAGCAAATCTCTTTTGAATACATCCTGTCAAGAAATGTACTGCTAGATATCAGCATTGACTTGATGGCATAGAGAAACAACCCTGCCCTAGAGAAACCATAGAAAACAAAGAAGTTCCACAACATTCCTTACTCTAATGTATTGATTCTTTATAACAGATAAGGTAAAGGTTTCCCCCTGACATTAAGTCTAGTTGTGTCTGACTCTGGGGGTTGGTGCTCATCTCCATTTCTAAACCGAAGAGCTGGCATTGTCCATAGATACCTCCAAGGTCATGTGGCCGGCATGACTGCATGCCTGTGGATTTCAGTGGCTTCTCTGTGTAGTCTGACATGGTGGTTGTTGGAGTGGACACAGCATATGATTTGAGAACACAGAAAAGCTGGACTTTGCAGCTGCAAGGCTATTCAATACTAATCAAGCTGGTCGATTGCAACATTCACACTTGCCCCAAAAAGGGGAGTTCTTTCTCCCATACTGGATATTCCACAGATATATAAACCCCACTTGCCTCATTTCCAACAGACCTCGCAACCTCTGAGAATGCCTGCCATAAATGTGGGCGAAACGTCTGGAGAGAATGCTTCTGGAACGTGCCATACAGCCCGGAAATCTCACAGCAACCCAAAAGACCTTCAGCCTGCTGAAATGCTACCTTTCACTTTTAATTAAAAGTGCTAATAACTATGTCAAGTAACTGTTACCTTCTAAGCTGCTACTGACAAAGTGTAAGTATGGAGTATCCAAACTCTGGGGCCCCTGGTGGCACAGTGTGTTAAAGCGCTGAGCTGCTGAACTTGCGGACCAAAAGGTCCCAGGTTCAAATCCTGGGAGCGGAATGAGCGCCCGCTGTTTGCCCCAGCTCCTGCCAACCTAGCAGTTCGAAAACATGCAAATGTGAGTAGATCAATAGGTACCGCTCCGGCGGGAAGGTAACGGCGCTCCATGCAGTCATGCTGGCCACATGACCTTGGACGTGTCTATGAACAATGGCGGCTCTTCAGCTTAGAAATGGAGATGAGCACCAACCCCCAGAGTTGGTCACGACTGGACTAACATCAGGGGAAACCTTTACCATTACCTATCCAAATTTTGCTTCATCCGTTTCCTTTTTCGTTGGCTTCCTCTACGTACATTAGTCAGAAACAGAGGGAAACTTGAAAGCTTTGTTGTTGCCTCATTCAATGCCCAGAGTAAATGGGGAGGGAGAATCTCCTTATTTACCCTGCTGCTATTATTTCACATCTCAAATAAACAGTCCAGGAGCTATGCATCACTGTGCTTTCCACTTTTGCTACATCGACAGCTACAGAATTGTGAATATAATATAAGTGAAGTCATCCTGAGTATGATCCCCTGATTAAGAATGTATTCAGTTAGGACTAGCAAGAGATATCCTTCTTCACATTCGAGGACAGCTTGGGATAAAGACAGTTTGCCTTCAAGAGGAGAGAAGAGCTTCTCCATTTGAGGCAATTGCCCCTTATTCCCAATGGCAGGGCTGGCCTTTGCTACAGCAGATTTAATTCAACATTTTTTGCAAGCATCTCAGCAACCATTCTATTGGTAATATAATGACAGACTGCGATCAGCTTTTGGCCCTTTCTTGAAAGAGCACCATCCTGGTGAGATGGATTGCTTATTTGGTTCACCATAATACAACTCCTTATATAAGCCAGTTAGTGTTCATTTCCATCATTTGCTCCAACTTTCCAGCGTCCTCTTCTTGCTTTAGAGTTCATTTTTATGATACTGTCATCCCCACAGGTTGAGACCAAAGCCTAAAATATTTACATTTTTTTCACTCTGCCTTTTGGGTCCGTTTTTGGAAAAAATTGACGAATAAAAGACACATTAATGTTACAACAATAAACAGCAGTTCTTTCAACCTGTGAGCTGAGATGGCATCAGGACAAGATATCTCCAGAAGGGTACCATGATGCCAAAATGCTCTGGATGCTCAAGTCCCTGCAATATATATAAAATGGCAAAGTCGAGGATTGCTTTTTGGAATTCTTCAGAAATGTTTTCAAGGCGTGGATGGTTGAATCCATGGGTATGGAGAGACGATTGTCCTTTTTGCGTTTCTCCAAACTATGTCACAAAAGCCACCCAAAAAGTTGGATGCGTTCCAGCATTTCCCAGTGTCTTCCATCCATGTTCCGTTGCTTAGTTGGGCGAAACTCATTCATTTCATTTCAGCTTTTTCCTTCCCGCCAAGGAGCGCAGAGGCAGCGACCCCTCAATCCACTCATTGGCCGTCGACATCATTTCCTGCCAGAAGGCCACTTCTTCTTGCGTGGAGTCCATCCAGTCCACTGCAATCCCGTAACTGGAGCCTTGGAGACAGGAAGGAAGGAAGAACATTCAGAAATGCCCACCTTCTGGCGCCCAGAATAGACAAGACATTGGGTGCATCTATTGGGTGTGGTACCTATTGATCTACTCACATTAGCATGTTTTTGAACTGCTAGGTTGGCAGAAGCTGGGGCTAACAGCAGAAGCTCACCTCGCTTGCTGTATTCGAGCCGCGACCTTTTGGTCAGCAAGTTCAGCAACTCAGCGGTTTAATCCGCTGCGCCACCGCGAGTTCCCTACTCCCAATGGGTATGGATATTTGAGATTTCTGGCTGTACAACTATGTCACATGTCTAAAGGACACAAACCAAACAAACCCATTACCTGTCCCAAGTCCCAGGCGGATCCCTCCGAGGAAGTGGTTGGTTAGCTTTTCATGATCCCAGACAGTCAATTCCACGCAGGCATCTTTCAGGTCCTCCGTATGGAACCCGTCGTACACAATGGTGTGGTTGAAGACCGGATTGGAGTCTCTCTTGACAATTCGGGTCTTCTGGTAACTCTTCTTACTCGTATCTGGAAGAACGTAGCTGGAAAAGGAGAACACACCTGTTTATAGAATCCTAGAGTTGGAAGAGACCTCTAAGGCCATCCAGTTCAACCCCTTCCTGCCAGGCAGGAAAAGCTCAAACTACCCCTGACAGATAGTCATCCAGCCTAATTCAAAGCCTCCAAAGAAGGAGCTTCCACCACACTTTAAGGCAGAAAGTTCCATTGTTGAACAGGTCTTCTTACAGTCAGAAAGTTCTTTCCTGATGTTCAAGTGGAATCTCTTTTCCTGTAATTTGAACCCTTTGCCCCATTGAGTCCCAGTCTCCAGGGCAGCAGAAAACAAGCCTCCTGCCTCTTCCTTATGACACCCTTTCATATATTTATATATAGCTTCTCTCATGTCTCCTCTCAGCCTTCTCTTCTGAAGATAAACAGACCCAGCTCTTTAAGCCGCTCCTCAGAGGGCATCAAAACACTTTATTTGCATGTTTCTTTTGGATTCTCCTGGTGCAAAATGCCCAATGTTTGCTCCGACCTTTGTACCACTAAACATTCTCAAGAGGACTTGTGTCCATACATAAAATTAATTTTGCAGATGGGAGAACTTAGGCTGAGAGAGAAATGTTCTGAAGGGAGTCAAAATTCAAAGCAGGGACTTTCAGATCAAAAAATTTCAAGCCACAGACTTTTTGCTTTACAGGTTGATTCTCTTTTAGCTATGAGAGTTATTGAGGCTGGCAGCCCAAAATTAAAATCCTCTTGATAAATCAAGCCATCTTCCCCAACCATCTATCTATCCATGATAGATGGGGCTTATAGTGCTATGCATGGCAATATTTTTCAAAGGAAATATATCAGATGATATTGGGTTGCAACTTCTAGCATCCCTTGCCACTTGCTATGTTTGACTGGGGCCAATCAGAGTTTCATCCCAGCAAGGACCACAATTTGCCAGCGGCTCTTCTAAAATAGCAATTCTCAATCAATGGACCTCTATACATTTTGGGCTTTGACTCCCAAAATTACCAGTAATAAGGGAGTCTGGAAGTTAACAAAATCTTAACAGCAGTTCACCAGTATTATAGAAATCCTGGCTGGCTGGGGAAATAATCTGCAATGCCAGTTATTATAAGCCTCTTTTTGGAAGGTATCATGCCTACCATTTCACAAAGGAGTCCACTCCCGAGGGACGCAGCTGCGGAAGGTCTTTGATGTCTTTCACCCAGATGTGGACCTCCCCAGATGGAGGGGTTTTGCGACCTATCATTAATGGCAACAGGAATCATGACACGGGCAAAAACAATTCATTAATTCATTAATTCATAGGGTAAATAAAACAGGCAGAGAGTGTAAGTGTGTACCCTCTAAATCAGTGTGTACATGGAAGAACAGTTTGAGAACTTCTGCATGAAGGGTCCACGAATGCATCTACACTGTAGAATTAATGAAATCTGACCCCATTTCAATTCCATGTTATAGAATCCTGGGAGTTGTAGTTTGGTGAGGCAGACCCACTCTTTGGTAGAGACGGCTCAAGACCTTGGGAAACTACACCTTCTATGATTCTGTTGCATTGAGCCATGGCAATTAAAGTGTGTTGTTGAAGGCTTTCATGGCTGGGATCACAAGGTTGTTGTATGTCTTTCGGGCTGTGTGGCCATGTTCCAGAAGCATTCTCTCCTGACGCTTCGCCCATATCTATGGCAGGCATCCTCAGAGGTTGTGAGGCATGGATAAACTAGGCAAGGAAGGTAAATATATATCTGTGGAGAGTCCAGGGTGTGACAAGAGTCCTTTGTCAGTTGGAAGCCAGCGCTAATGTTTCAGTTAATCACCCTAATTAGCATTGAAACTGAAACATTAGCGCTGGCTTCCAACTGACAAAGGACTCTTATCACACCCTGGACTCTCCACAGATATATATTTACCTTCCTTGCCTAGTTTATCCATGCCTCACAACCTCTGAGGATGCCTGCCATAGATATGGGTGAAACGTCAGGAGAGAATGCTTCTGGAACATGGCCACACAGCCCGAAAGACATACCACAACCCTGCAATTAAAGTGATTTTTCACTGCATTAATTCTAGTGTAGATGCACCCAAAGTTGAGGTGTCCTGCAACTATTTGGGGGAGTGTCTTTCCATGTTGCATTGCAGCTTAGGGATGGACAAACCGTGTCCCCCTCTGTTGCTGTTCCCATCAGCCCCAACAACAGACAAGGACGATGGGAATCCAACAGCATGTAAAGCACCAGAGATTCTCCAGCTTATAAGAAAGGAAAAGAAACACAAAGTAAAATGTGTCAGGTTTACAATTTCGAGACTGAAAAGTCAATAATACATAACAGTGAGCTAAGTTACTGTAAGGTGGTATGTAACCTGGGCAAATTTTCTTAAAACTGTGCCTTTTTACCTAGGCTTCCTGGTGGGATGTATTTAATGGACAGGTTCATCACTCCCCGGTGATCCACGCAATTGAAGGCCGACAAACTCTGGAAAAGAGAAAAGACTGCAATTGGCATGAATTGCACCAAACAAAAACCCAGAGACTTCAAACCAGCAGGTGACTAGATTTAGCAGGAACCAGAGGAAACCTTTGTCTGAAACTCATCAATTTCCTTAGAATAAATATTTGGATTTTTTTTTAAGACGAAGGGTTAGAAGGCACGATCATCAAGTTTGCAGACGACACAAAACTGGGAGGGATAGCTAACACTCCAGAAGACAGGAGCAGAATTCAAAACGATCTTGACAGACTAGAGAGATGGGCCGAAACTAACAAAATGAAGTTCAACAGGGACAAATGCAAGATACTTCACTTCGGCAGAAAAAATGGAAATCAAAGATACAGAATGGGGGACGCCTGGCTTGACAGCAGTGTGTGCGAAAAAGACCTTGGAGTCCTCGTGGACAACAAGTTAAACATGAGCCAACAATGTGATGCGGCTGCTAAAAAAGCCAACGGGATTCTGTCCTGCATCAATAGGGGAATAGCGTCTAGATCCAGGGAAGTTATGCTCCCCCTCTATTCTGCCTTGGTCAGACCACACCTGGAATCACACTGTGTCCAATTCTGGGCACCACAGTTGAAGGGAGATGTTGACAAGCTGGAAAGCGTCCAGAGGAGGGTGACTAAAATGATTAAGGGTCTGGAGAACAAGCCCTATGAGGAGTGGCTTAAAGAGCTGGGCATGTTTAGCCTGCAGAAGAGAAGGCTGAGAGGAGACATGATAGCCATGTACAAATACGTGAAGGGAAGTCATAGGGAAGATGGAGAAAGCTTGTTTTCTGCTGCCCTGCAGACTAGGACACGGAACAATGGCTTCAAACTACAGGAAAGGAGATTCCACCTGAACATCAGGAAGAACTTCCTCCCTGTGAGAGCTGTTCGACCGTGGAACTCTCTCCCCGGGGCCGTGGTGGAGGCTCCTTCCTTGGAGGCTTTTAAGCAGAGGCTGGATGGCCATCTGTCGGGGGTGCTTTGAATGCGATTTCCTGCTTCTTAGCAGGGGGTTGGACTAGATGGCCCATGTGGTCTCTTCCAACTCTACTATTCTATGATTCTATGATTCTATGATTCTATGATTCTTCCCATGACCTTGTAGCACCTTAACTTCCTTCTTGTTTACAAGTTTCACTCAGTGCACTTTGCCCAGCTCATTTTATGTTTTTATTGCTGTGTTTTTCATGTGTTTTATAATGATTGTGATTTTTTTAAATGCCTTTTAAATTTATTTGTGTGTTTTTGTATTTGATGTTTGTATTTTATATCACTGTATGCTGGTTTTATATCTGTGAGCCGCCCCGAGTCCCTCTGGGGAAATGGTGGGAGGGTAAAAAAATAAAATTATTATTATTATTATTATTATTATTATTATTATTATTATTATTATTATTATTTCTCTATGGACCAACTCAAGCTTGAAGAACCTCAAGTGCTCCATCATTTGCAGAGAGGCAGGTGAAATTACACCTGGTAAACCAAGGTCTATATAATATTCAATGGATCTACTCCAGCTGAGACTGGCGATTAGATTTATGCCAACATAGTTTCTATAAATCATTCTACCTTTGACATAGGATATCCACTGAAAGGGGCTTACCCGGGGTTTGAGCATGTACCAGTTCAGCCTGTTGTTCTGCCAGTCCCAGCCAGCCAAGTCGACCTCAATCTCGCCCAGGAAACTGTTCCGCCCAAGAGGGTCGTTGTGCCAGATGGAGAGGTTCAGCTTCTGAATCAGCAAAACCATTTTCTCTATTTTATACTGCAGAGAGAGGAAAAAATAGCCTTGTTATTTGGGGGCTATTGTTATTGTTAACTTCTGCCAACTCTAAGGCAACCATCTCATGGGGTTTTCTTTGCAGGACTGCAATCCATCATATCTACTCCAGCGGGAAATTTTGCTCCATTGCATAAAAATGGATTCGGGACCAGCTTCGTCTTTATCCCTTACCCGCAAGACTTCATTGTAAATGGGGGAGACGGTCCTCTTCTTCACAGAGGTTTTCCTTTTCCCCATCCGTGCTTTGTCTGGAAGGAGGTAGGTCTTGACGTACCTGGAGAAGGGACTGAGTCAGCATTCAAGTTAAGCTGGTAGACATTGGCCATAGAGTTGCACTGAAGGACATAAAGATTCCTAGAGAAAACACTTCTCAGTGCATTTCTCGGTCCCCCAACACACTTCCATGGTCAACCTCAAGTGCCACTGAGTTAGCATTCTATTATTTATTTATATAAGACTTTTATTTCCTGATCAAGACAAGCCAAAGCTAACCAATGCAAGTTGAACAAAAAGAATTTGATCTAAAAATAGCTTTTATAAATTTGCAGTTTTCCATTTTTGGGGCATTCCTTTGCTCCTATGAAAGTGAAGGGCCTGGTGTAATAGTTCTAATTTATTCTGTGTCTGTCCAACTCTGGGCACTGTTTTTCTCAGAAATACACAAAAAGTACTCTAGAGAGCATTATCAGTGGTTCTCAAGTTTTGGTTCTTTAGATCAGTGGTTCTCAACCTGTGGGTCCTCAGGTGTTTTGGCCTACAACTCCCAGAAATCCCAGCCAGTTTACCAGCTGTTAGGATTTCTGGGAGTTGAAGGCCAAAACATCTGGGGACCCACAAGTTGAGAACCACTGGGCTAGACAATTGGGACTTCAGCTCCCAGAACTCCTTTACACTAGTCATATTGGCCAGAACTTCTGGAGTTGAAGTCCAAGCCATTTGGAGCACCAAAGGTTCTATAACCACTATAATCTAGAACCACCACTCTCTCTAGACAATCCAAATTAAGCAGACTTCTAAAGGATGGTTCTTCACACCTTCTCAACCTTGTTTCCCGAGGCATGGCCACAACAGTTTAGTCTCCACTTACGGGTCCGTCCTAACTTTCTTCTCATCCACAATGGCCAGGTCCTTGCACTGAGAGACGAAAATCTGGAATTCTCGGTTTTTCTCATCGTAATCCAAGGCAAACTGAACCACCCCCTGGGCATCGACACTCCCAAAATCGCCACTGTAGACGCTCAGAACGCTTCCACTCACCTGCTCAGAGGGAAGAAAGGAGGGTCACAATGGGGGTCTTCATATCGACAGACCAGAGAAGGGCTTGGGAGATGGGACAAAATACTGCCCACTCAAAGCGAATCTCTATGATTCTGCTCCTTCCTCCTGGGAGAAAGGTCTTTATATTTGAAATTGCTATGTTTCAATAAGGGATCATTTCTAAATGGGGGAACTGATGCTTTATGTGCAGGAGATGTTTTGCAGGAGAAGGAGGAGACAGTGACTTTGTGGAACACATGGTTCTCCTCCAATAGGTTTAATCATGTCATCATTTAAGAAAATTGGACCACCACTTCCATAATCTCTTAGCATGCATGACCACTTCGTAACCCTTGGCTCTGAACTACCTTCTCAGAACAAGCAATTCATTATAACACAAGTTCAGTGGCAGCTGATAGTTTTGATGCAAATAGGGTGACCAATCTGTTCTGGACTTTAGTCTGAACTTTAAAAAAACTCTCCAACTACAGTATTATCAGTCCCGGCCAACAAAGCCAATGAATGGAGACCTTTGAGACTTGTTGGGGCACATACCGAGGAGACGGAGGCCATATCCGAGGAGTGACTCCCCACACTTGGAGACTTCTTGTGTCGGTAGAACTGGAAGCTGATCTCGGAAGCGGTGTCCGATTCTGTCTGCAAATCAAACACATGGGTGTTAAAACGTGAACACAGAAGGTCAATTCTCAGCATACTGACTAGAGCAGTGCTTCCCAAACTCTGCTCTTCCAAGTGTTTTGGACTTCATCTCCCTCAATCTCTATTTATTGGCCAAAGCAGCTGAAGTTTTGGGGAGTTGAAGTCCAAAACACTTGGAGGACTAGAGTTTGGGAATCGCTGGGTTAAAGTGTTGGACTTGAAGAGATGGGAGACCAAGGCTGAAATCCCCATTCTACCCCAGTGATGGACCAGTCACTCATAGGATTACTTGAAAGATAAAATAGGGAAATGAAAGAAAATATTGTCTTGGCTTTCTTGGAAGACAGCCATGCTACAAGTGCAGTAAAAAACAAAACATTATGTTTACAAAGTCAATAAAACTAGATAGATTATATTTTTGATCAATCCTGTATAAAATGCCAAATCCTGTTTTGAGTTGTGACTTCATTAGACTCATTGACTCATTGGAGTTTATCCATGTGTTGATTCATCATTTAACAACTGATTGACTAAGGGTGTATCTACACTCTAAAATTAACCCAGTTTGATACCAGCTTAACTGCCATGGCACAATACTATGGAATTATGGGAGTTGTACTTTGGTATAGCTTTGAAAGCACAGAAGGCTAAACAACCACTTCCAGGAATCTATACCATTGAGCTATGGCAATTAAAGTGATGTCAAACTGTGTAAATTCTACCATGCAGACACTCTCTGAGTCTAATTGGGAACAATCAACAGGATCCCAGCCATTGCTTTACAGGACCTAGAGATTTCTAAAGAGGTGTTCTCTCATATAAAAACAAAATAATGTTTTTTAAATGCATCCTTTTCCAATTTCCGTGAGGTCCCTGTGTCCCGAATGCTTGCCAAAGTGGGAAGCCCACTATATAAATCCATATGAGTCCTACCTCTGAGAGCAGGAGAGGACTGGATTTGCTCAGGTCTTTGGCTCTCTCAGGCTCAAGGTATTGATGGGTCAGTATTTGTGGCTTAGAATAGGCTAGAAAGAAGAAACAAAAAACACTGAAAAATGGTTTTTGTGCTTGGAATAGAAAATAAATTCCCATCTGCCTTTTTTATCGTGTTAGAAGCGACTTGAGAACATAATGCAAGTCACTTCTGGTGTGAGAAAATTGGCCGTCTACAGAGACGTTGCCCAGGGGATACCCAGATGTGTTGCTGGGAGGCTTCCCTCATGTCACCGCAAGCTAGAGCTGACAGACGGAAGCTCATCCCATCTCACAGTTTCAAACCGGCAACCTTCAGGTCAGCAACCCAACCTTCAGGTCAGCAGTTCAGCCGCCACAAGGGTTTAACCCAGTAATTCTCAACCTGTGGGTCTCCAGATGTGGTGCTATTTGCAGTGCTGGGCTTTGTGCAAAATTATCACACTGCATTTTTATGCAGGAAACAGTAGTTTCTGTGCAGGAAACAAAGTGCGAGGAACTCAAATGTTTATTTTTTTATTGCATTAGACTGAATGTGCATTATAAAGGGCATGTTTGTCTAACCACATCAGCAGCAGCATAAAAACCACAGATAGTAAAGCAAAAGCAAAAGTCAATGTCTGTTTAACGCATGTATAGAAGAGAATGGATTCAGCTCCCTCTCGTGGTTACAATCAGTCTTACTGGTAAAGATATTTACCATTTTTTTCCCATGTGTTTTCATTCCATATGAACCAACCAATAAATTTGCAGGGGTCCCTTTCTATGTCCTGTGGCCAAAACGTTGACATTGTAGCTTTAGTGATCAGACTAATTTTCAGACTACGAGAAGACTTCTTATTTGGGGAAGCAATGTGTGAAAGATTCAGACAAGGCGAAAATGGCAGGCTGCCTACTTACTCTCCGTGGTTGTGTAAAGATTCACCATGCTCTTTGCCAGGCTATACCCGTTGGCACGCGGTGATTTTCTGGCAACGGGAGATGGGTGCCCATTTCTCTCTGGAATACAATGAAAATAAACAGGCTTGCCTTCAATAAGGAAAGGCATGATTGTCACCAAGACTGGTGCAGGATGTGAGTGAGTTTCTCCCTCTTCTCCTCCTCTTTATTTGGTTTAAATATTATGGCATGCGATCCAGGAACCTGTGTGTACAGCTGCGTGACCTGGTTTGCATTTTCCTTCCTTCCTTTTTCCCTCCCTCCAGTCTGTCTAAATATCTATCTATTTATCTATTTTTGAGGAAAACAAAGCACACCACCCTTTGAAATAGTTGTGCATAAAGGTAAAGGGGTAAAGGTTTCCCTCTGATATTAAGTCCCATCGTGTCCCACTCTGGGGGGTTGGTGCTCATCTCCATTTCAAAGCCAAAAAGCCAGCGTTGTCTCTAGACACCTCCAAGGTCATGTGGCCAGCATGACTACATGGAGTGCCGTTACCTTCCCACCGGAGTGGTACCTACCCACAATTGCATGTTTTCGAACGGCTAGGTTGGCATAAGCTGGGGCTAACCGTGGGAGCTTACCCCACTCCCTGGATTCAAGCTGCCAAGCTTTCAGTAAGCAAGTTCAGAAGCTCAGTGGTTTAACCCACTGTGCCACCAGGGGCTCCTAGTTGTGCAAAGGTCTGTATAGTAATATCCAGGAACTAGTGTGCACAACTAGGTGACATAATTTCCTTTCCTTTCCTTCATTCCTTTTGTCTCTCTCTCTTCTATCTGTGTACATATGTACATATCTATCTACCTATCCATCCATCTATGTCTCTCCCCATCCTCAAACAAAAACTACACTTTGAAACATTTGTGCATGAGTTTTGTATATTATCTGTCTGGTTTGCATGTTCAGCGGAGTGAAGAAATACATATGCAAACACCTAGCTGAAATACATGGATTGTGAACTGAGACACATACAATATCCAGCTGTATTTGAATAAAGATGTATAATGCGGGGCACAGACCGCTTGGATCTGTGCCCCACATTATACACCTTTATATTGTGAGTATACTTGTTGGCTAACCCTATTCCGTTCATGTTATTTCTGCCATTGGCACCACATTTTCTGTTCAAGGAAAACATGTGCTTCGTTAACTAGGCTTACCCATACGATCGTTTAAATACTAGGCAGCCAGAAACTATTTTTCATTAAAAAGAAATCCAAAACATCTGTTAGTACCTGAAGGGGTAGAAGGATCCATTTCCTGAGTTTCACTGGTATTTCCTGTTTCACTAGAAGCTCCATTTTGTGACAAACCTTCATCAGAACAAGGAAGTTCTTTGCTAGATAGTGTCTCATCCGCCTCCAGGTTGTTTTGAACGCTCAAGTTCAAACTTTCATTTTCCACACTGCCATCTTTGTCCATATCCTCTGAAGAAGGAACAGACTCAATCAGTATCTGAACCCTTCCAGCCAATGAATCCCTCTTACATCTGCTTTCTTCGGCCATGACAAAATCATCAGCGGGCGTCTCTGGCTCAAAACTGAACCCAGTCTGCTCTATGGAAGGCTTCTCTATTTTGACCGATGGGACTCGAACTGGCAATTTCGATCTCCTTGTGAAACGCTGGGCTTTCTTTTCCTCTTCTGCCGGAGACTGCTTACCATTGCCATCGCTTAGACTGTTGCGAGCCATTGGCCCTTTGTTTCTCCCGTAAGTGGACCTGGGAATTCCTGATCCCGATCCTTTTCTTGGGTGCGCTATGTAACTGGGTTCATCTTCACTGGAAGACAAGACGGCTGTCTTTCTGTAGGGGATTCTGGCTCTGCCATGTACATGAGAACTGAGCTTGTCATCACTATTTGGGCTTTGATTGGACTGGGCTGAGAGAGATCGGTTCAATCTCGATGGCCTTCCGTTAACCTCAGCTTTTTCCATCAGTGGTTCGGACACATCATTCGCCAAAAGGGATTCGCCACCCTTCTCCCAAAAGTTCTTCAAATTCTTGAAATGTTCCTGATCGAGGGCCACTTCTTCATCTTTGTTGCTCATAGAGGAGATTGTATAGTTGGGTCCTTGTTTCACCGGACGGTCATTCTCCCCTCCCTGAGATGATAGTTTTGAGGTCTTCAGTGATCCTCTCTTAGTTAGACCAAGTTCGGCATTGCCGACTCCGTTAATCAGATCTGTGATGGGACCAAACGGCTCTTTGCTAGATTTCCTCTTGACTGGGATCTTGCTAGAAGTGTTGACATCTTCGTGTAAAGTCGGCTGAATTGCTCTAGTAGGTGGGATCACTCCTACAGAGTCAGGAACATCTCCTCCACTAAAGTGAGAGAAATCAGTCACATCCTTTTCGGAAAGCCTTGCAGAAATCACACTGGATATTTCGTGACCTAGGATGGAAACAGAATACCCAGAGCTAGTTCAAAGACTCCATTATAAATGGAAAGTTAGAATTCAGAAAAGCTGTTCTTTTTGGATTACAACACCCCACCCAACATGACCACTGACCAGGATGGTAGGAGGATTTTAGGAACTTTTTGAATTACAGTCCAAAAATATTGGTGAAGCACCATTTGACACATTTAGGCCACAACCATTTTGGTGGTGTTCCTCAACTACTTGGAAGCTCGTCGACTTCATGAGATATTTGGGAGAATCTTGGTATTAAATGCATTAAAGACCAGAGCATTAAGGTCACAAACTTTTGTAAATCACTCAAACACTTAGGAGACCCTGTGTTTCGTAAGGAGTAAGACGACTGGAGATGGATGGCTTCAAGAGCTTTGTGATCATGATACACTCATTTTCAAGGCAGTACTCTTGCCCTGTGATTCCTCCCCATTGCCCCAAAGTACTGGAGAAGAAGGGTCAAGTTCCGAAGTAGGGGGACCCTACTCCAAAATATACTCCAAAGCTCTCTTCTGGTGGTGGTGTTATCGTGTGCCTTCAAGTCTGACTGATAATAACAGCTCTTTCTGAGGATAGGAAGATTTTCATGGCTGAGAGGGGATTTGAACCCTGGCCTCCAGGGCCATAGTACAATGCTCAAACCACTATGCAATCCTGGCATCATGCTGGTGTTACTGGAGACAAAACCTCCAAATTTAACTTTTTTTAAAAGAGAAGCAAACCTTTCTCATCTCCTTGCAAATCTCCTCTCGAACCCAAGAACGGACTTATCCCAACCCCACTGTCTGCTGGTGATATATCCTCCAGACTGGATCTCTGAAGGGAAAAGGAAAGGTTTTTGTTAGAAAAGGAATGGTTTTGTTAGGGTTCAACATGACTTCTGGCTGGTGTCCATATCACCGTGAATGCAACTCGTTCATCCAAGTGATCAAGGTCCTTTCCTACACTCCAAAACGAGAATGGAATGCAATTAGTTAAACCCCATCTATGAGTAGCTACACATGCTTATTTATTTATTTATTTATTTATTTATTTATTTATTTATTTGCGACATTTATATACCGCCCTTCTCACCCCGAAGGGGACTCAGGTATATATACATACAATATATTATATTATACAACTATATCGCAATATGCTTATTGACACATGGACCATTATGGCAGATTTGAAAGCAAACTCTTTGCCCTTGGCACTCCCAGAAGGCTACAAAGATTGCCATAAACAAACCAATAAACAAGTCTCAAACAGGAAGTGGTGAGAAGTCAGTGTCAACTTGCAAAGAAAATACTAAACAGTGCAGGATAACAGGCTAGAATCTATATAGTCTCCTGTTTTTAACACTGCATCCTGCTTGTTGATTTTAATGATTGTTTTTATTGATGTTGATGTTTTTTACTGGGATAATTGTTTTATTGCTTTGTTACTGTTTTGTTTGTTTTATCGGGCCTGGCCCCATGTAAGCCGCCCCGAGTCCCTTCGGGGAGATGGGGCAGGGTATAAAAATAAAGTTGTTGTTGTTGTTATTATTATTATTATTATTATTATTATTATTATTATTTTAGACTGCATTGCAATTCTGAGATGTGTCTAGGAGAGGCATGTGCACTTTGGTATGGCCAGAACGGCATCTCAAAGGGCCAAGGGCCACAAAAATGTTTCCAAAATGGCCCCATGTGGATAGAAATGCTGGATTCAAAGCAGGAAAGGGCTGCTGTACCTTTCCAGTTTGCATAGAAGATGAGATTTCATCAGTTGTGATTTGTATGACCAGGTTATGAGATAAACCTTCTCCAGTTTTCCATCTGGTAACCCTAGTTGTAGCTACTTTTACCTTTGCCTACTCCTGTTTTACACAAAGGCTCAGAATGTTACTCTTGTTTGTACTACGTCTTCCACAATTCCTTTTGCCTGTGATGAATCTACTGCCGTGCTGAACCACATTGGACCTCTTTACCTTTTCTGATGAAGATGGTGGAGAAGACAATGTCAGCCTTGGCTTTTGTTTGGCTCGGTGTCCTTCAGGAGACTCCAAAGGGGATTCAAATGGCCTGCAACGGAATAACAAGTGAAAAAGTACAAATCCTGAAAATAGAGGAGGTTAGGGTTAGGGTTATCTACTTTCTTGAAGGAATCATTGAACAATTGCAGGTATTTTCTTTCTTAAGCAAGACACTCTTTGGAAACCAGAGCATTTTCAAAGCCTATTCAAAACTTTGTGAAAAATCTGCACGTTGTGACTTTTTTTTTTTGCACAAAACCCCCACATTTCTGCAAAGGAAGTGACACATTGTGCACAGAAATTAATATTTTTCTATGTAGAAATATTATGACTCTGTCCCAGCTTCCGGCAAAGCTCGGTTCAAATCTAAATTGCAGTTTCCTTGGGGCATTTGCCTGTGTAAATAATTATATGAATAAACAATGCAGGGCCATGCTTGTTCCACACCTGCACTTCTCCTTGTTAATAATTACCTTTCTTCTTCAGATTTCGGAGAGGGCAAAATGGTAGCTTCCAATGGAAAATAAGCATCTCGGCCTTCCAGACTCTCCTGGGTTGGCTCATTGCCCTTCTCTGTTAGAAAAAAAAACCCAGTAATACAGTAAAATACAGTTTTGATTGAGTGAGCACTGTTTTGATGTGGGATTATGCTGCTGGAAATTCACCTTGATTTGGGGGAGTTGTAGTTCCCCTACATCCAGAGAGCACTGTGAACCCAAACACCGATGGATCTGGACTGCACTTGGCACACATACCTGATATGCTGAAATTTGATTACTAGAGGGGTTTGGGGGGAACTGACCTTCCTTTCTGGGAGTTGTAGTTCACCCACAACCAGAGAAACTTTGACCTTCACCAATGATAGACCTGGTTTAAACATGGCACACAGAACCCCCATGACTAACTCAACCTACTGCAGGGGCTTGAGGGGACTGTTTTACCATAGTGAGAGTTGTAGTTCACCCTATAGCCAGAGAGCACATTGAACCCCACCAATGATGCATCTAGAGCAAATTTGTTCAACATAACAAACCTTAAGTACTGATGGAGTTTCTTGGGGTTCACCTGGCATGATGTGAGTTGCAGTTCACCCACCACCTTATGCATTTTGTACAATTAAAATGTTGACTTTTTCAAATAACCCAGGCAATGCCGAGTACCCAAGCTAGTATTAGACTAAATCTGCAATGTTGAAAAATTGAGACTTGGATGGCCTCATAAAGAGAGAACCGGACCTGAGCTGTATTTCATGGCAGGTCAAACCATAGCTCAACTTATGAACATTTATGATTGTGCCACATTCATGAATGTAGTGTTTTTATTTTTTACACAAAGGTCTTATAGATTTGTCCCTCAGCAATGCAAAAGGTCTATGAGTGCACCTACACTGTAGAATTAATGCAGTTTGACACCACTTGGACTGACATGGCTCAATTCTATGGAATCCTGGAAGCTGTAGTTTAGTGAGGCACCAGCACACTTTGGCAGAGAAGGCTCCAGACCTTGAAAACTACAACTCCTGTGCTTCCATAGTATTCAGCCATGGTAGTTAAAGTGGTGTCAAGCTGCATTCATTCTATGCAGTAGATGCACCCTGTGATCTCATATGAAGGCCATAGACTTTGTCCAATGCATGTTCACTCTCACTGCAAGAAGCAACAGAGAATGATGGGGATGCCATGCAGAAGCCCAATTCTCATTTTCCGTTCCTGGGCAGCCAGCTGACAAGTTCAGCTCCGAAGCTAAACAGGATGTGGCAGAAGCTGTCAACAAGCATAATCCATTCCAGGATTTGAAGGGAGCTGCTTCCTGTTTGGAGTCAAAGTCATCCGATGTGGGCAAACAGCAGAGGCAGCCAAGAGAGCTAATAAAAAGAGATCTTGAATTGTTTGCCCTGATAGCTAAAAAAAAATATGAAGCAGTGGCTTCAATGTTCCTATTCTGTTGTTGCATGTATTGGAAGAAAAACAATGCACCTCACATGCACATTGAAAAGAGCCTCAAAGCTATCTAGCTTGGGGGGAAATAATTATAATAGCCCTGTGGGGGCACATCTATACTGCAGAATCAACACAGTTTGACATCACTTTAACTGCCATAGCTCAATACTATGGAATCATGGGAGTTGGAGTTTTGTACAGAGCTGGTGCTACAACAAACTACAACTCCCAGGATTTGGAGCATGGAGCCATTGCAGTTAAAGTGGCATCGTAAGGTAAAGGGTAAAGGTCTTCCCCTGACAAGTCCAGTCATGTCCGACTGTGGAGGTTGGTGCTCATCTCCATTTCTAAGCCAAAGAGCCAGCGTTGTCCGTAGACACCTCCAAGGTCATGTGGCCAGCATGACTGCATGGAGTGCCATTACCTTCCCACCTGAGCAGTACCTATTGATCTACTCACATTTGCATGCTTTTGAACGGCTAGGTTGGCAGAAGCTGGAGCTAACAGCGGGTGCTCACGCCGCTCCCCAAATTCGAACCTGCAACCTTTCAGCGCTTTGCACAACCGGGGGCATCAAACTGGATTAATTCTACAGAACCTAATGACATGGTCAGCCCTTTGGCGTGTCCAGACTTCCAGACTTCTTCACGCTGATCTTGCACAATATTGTGTTGCACAATATTCAACATTTTATGGAAAATTTCCCATGCAGGGATCATGTTGCAAGAAAACAAAGCTTGTTATCATTGACCCGATGGCAGTTTGCTACTTTGCAATGATTAAGTCATTTGTGGTTTGTTAGATACTCTCTTTATGGGTATGTAATGAACCAGCCCTGAAAATATAAATGTCATTTCTTTTTCTTTCCATTATATTTCAGTATAACACGCTTGCCTGAGTGTAACTTGGAAGGACAGCTAAGACAGAAAAGGAAACAACAATTGTGGCCTCCCAGTCGTCCAACCAGTTTGGCATGCTCAAATCTTTGTTTTGCTAAAGGTCCAGCCTTTTAAGCTTATAACCTCTTCACTGGTTTTATTATCCCTTTAAAACCAGAGGTCCAATAAACAACCAGAAATTCAGAGATATGTAAACCAGGAAGAATTTGTGCTCCAATTGTTATTTTTCTCATGTTCAAGATAATTTCAAAGCAAGCAAGCAAAGAGTTAAATCCATCTTAGTGTGAATCTATACTTTAGAATGAATGTAGTTTGACAACAGCTCAGTGCTATGGAATCTGTGGGGTGTATGTATGGTGTAGTTGGTGAAGCAAAACTCTCTTGGGCAGAGAAGGCTAAAGGCATTATAAAACTACAACTCCCACAATTCCATAGCATTGAGTCATGGCATTTAAAGTGGCATCAAACTGTATTCATTTGACAACACACTTCCAAGGTGAGCAGATCCGTTCCATTGGAAACTAAGCAAGTGGTGTTTATATATCTGTGGAATAATGTCCAGGGTGGGAGAAAGAACTCTTGTCTGTTTCAGGCAATTGTGAATGTTGCAACTGGCCACCTTGATTAGCATTGAATGGCCTTGCAGCCTCAAAGACTGGCTGCTTCCTGCCTGGGGGAATCCTTTGTTGGAAGTGATTAGCTGGCCCTGATGGGTTTTTGTCTGGAATTCCCTGCTTTTTAATGTTTCTAGTGATTCTGGCCATGAAAGTCTTCGACAACACAATCCCTAATATTCCCCTTCCCCCTCTCTTCCTCCTTCCATAAACAGTGCTCCCCCTTTGTCAAAAAGGGGAGAAAAAGAATTTGGAGTTGGCCTTCCTCCATATGCCCATGTGAATAACCCCATGGCAGTTTTTATGCATCAAGGCACCCTGATACCCAAGTGCCACAGTCGAGCTGGCAGGATCTGGAGCCCAGCCCAACCTTAACAAATCACGGCATAAAAGCTCTGTCAGGCCAGCTTTGTTCCATCCCAGAAACTGTTTTCGAGCAAAGCAGGAGTCCATAAGCAGTTTTGGAAGCAGGGAACACACTTTCGCTATGCCATTATGCGCTCCTGAGGACCTCCCTTGCTCCATCAGAATGCAAATTCACTGGAGAGCACCACAAAAGGAATGTCAATGCTGGAATCATAATGGATTGAACCCTATCGTTAGGGTGCATCGACATGGTACAATTAATGCAGTTTGACACTACTTTAACGGCCATGGCTCAATGTTATGGGATCTTGGGAGCTGTAGTTTTACAAAGTCTTTGGCTTTCTCCATCAAATAATGTTGGGGTTTCAGCAAACTACAGCTCTTAGGATTCCATCCCATTGAACCACAGCTGTTAAAGTGGGGATCAAACTACATTCATTCTACAGTGTAGATCAGCGTTTCTCAATCTTGAAGGGGTCACGAGGGAGGTTCAGATGGGTCGCCAAAGACCAGTATTTGACCCAATTCGATCATTAGTGGGGTTCAAGGGGCTCTTTGATTGTAGGTGAACTATAAATCCCATCAACTACAACTCTGAAATGTCAAGGTCTGTTTTCCCCAAACCCCACCAGTGTTCACATTTGGGCATATTGAGTATTTGTGCCAAGTTTGGTCCAGATCCATCATTGTTTGAGTCCACAGTGCTCTCTGAATTTAGGTGAACTGCAACTCTCAAACTCAAGTTCAATGCTTTTTGATTGTACGTGAACTATAAATCCCAACAACTACAACTCCTAAATGACAAAATCATTCCCCCCCCCCCCCCAACCCCATCAGTATTCAAATTTGGGCATATCGGGTATTTGTGCCAAATTTGAACCAATAGTACCATTTTGTATCACTGGCTGCAACTGTTCCTTGCTTTACTTTTCTGGAAACTTTTTGCAAACCAGCAGTCAATGGTTTGTGGATTGCCCCTGATTGAACTACAAATAACATTGTTCTAACTGTTTGAATTGCACTTGTAACTAGTTATCACATTCTCACCATCAAAGTTGTTCTTTTTCTTTTTAATTGAAGCTCGGAGTAGATCCGGCCCTTCCAAGGCCTCCTGGAAGCGCTGCGCCTTCACCTCATGAAACCATTCACCCGTCACAAACTTCTTCTTTTCATCTTTCAGTGAGCCTTGTATACGTCTAGGGGGGAATGAAAAGCCATCAGAGGCCAGTTTTCTTGCCTCTATACATTTTATAGGCATTGACTGAAAATACTTTGTAAACCAGCCTTCGTCAAAGATGCTCAAATGGAATACAAACTTTGGAAAAGTTTGCACTTCTATAATGTGAAAAACAGTAATATTCCATGTCAAGAATGGGAAAGGATTGTGACAGAATGCTAAGTGAAAGGTGAGGAATCAAGATTTTGGAGAAAACAAAGATGGAAGGAGTAA
Source organism: Anolis carolinensis (assembly GCF_035594765.1). Classification (NCBI taxonomy): domain Eukaryota; kingdom Metazoa; phylum Chordata; class Lepidosauria; order Squamata; family Anolidae; genus Anolis; species Anolis carolinensis. The sequence continues at coordinate 12,721,865 of NW_026943823.1, read as the reverse complement.
GGGACCAAAGGTGCAGAGAGAGAACTGAAATGGGAACGTTCTGTTAGATACATAGGTTTGGGTTCATTATAAAGGTAAAGGTTTCCCCTGATGTTAAGTCCAGTTGTGTCCGACTCTGAGGGTTGGTGCTCATCTCCATTTCTAAGCCGAAGAGCCGGCGTTGTCTGTAGACACCTCCAAGGTCATGTGGCCGGCATGACTGCATGGAACACCGTCCATTTATATAGACAAAAACTACACTAGAAATGTTTATGGTGTGATTAATTGACTTTGAGGTTTATGGCAGTCCAGAGCTGTCCAAGGTGCTAAATCCTATCCTGCAAATGAATTCAGCACCATAGCTAGCTCCAAAAAAAGAAAGAAAGAAAACAAAAGAAAAGAAAAGTCTGGAATAATACACCAAGAGTGGTTTCCCCACTTCACTGCCATGAAAATCCAGGGCCACGCCATTCTACATTCAGCCAGGTCAAGGTGCACAGTAGCCAAAGATCTGCAAGATATTTTGGCATATAAGGCAGAAAACCATCCTTCCATATCCCTGGCAGTTTAAGTAAACATGACCACCAATGAAAAAATTATCCATACGATCCCTCAAACCTGTTGCTTCATGTGGCTCAATGTTAGGCCAAGGGAAGCTTCACCTTTCCCAATATGAAAACATCATAGTTCCAGCCCCATACCTGATACGGTCGCCATCTTTCTTCTTGAGTTCTGCATCCCTCTGCAGAACTGTCATCAGTTTCCCGTACTCCTCTTCGGTCAGAAAGCTGAGGTCCAGCATCTTCTCTTCAGCTTCCTTCAGCCAAGCCACGGACAGGGAGTTTGGAAACAGCGACAATCAGGGGGGCATTGAGTGGAGACTGCAAAAACTGTCACCAAAACTGGAGAGTAAGGGGTCCACCAGTTCAGGCCAGTTTGCCTTGGAAAATGATCTGCCAGTGGGTCCAGCCTGGAACATCAAAACATGGACCTGTTCTTCTATGATCTGAGCCTCTTCGTAGCGTGTCTGTGGAAGATAGAAGTCTCTCCATAGAGCTTTAGTCCATTTAATCCATATCCGATAAGGGAAGCATAAATGAACTAGTTCCCTCAGTGAAAACCTGATTGAAGAATTCAAAAACAGGAGCAATGGCTGCGGTTCCAGTAAAAGCCTTCTCCTATCAAGACATCTTGCCGATCTGGTTCAGTGGCACCTGTAAAGAAAAGAATAGGGGAAGGGAGAAGAATAACACATCGACTGAGATGCCTTTTCTCGATTAAGGCAACATGTGGTGACCGCATGTGTACATTGGCCATGTTGACTCATGACTTCCAGTGAGCAAGGCTTTGTGTTTGCAGAAAATGGAAAGGGGGAGGAGGGGAAGAAAGAGACATGGCTACTAATGTGGTATCAAACTGGTATAAGAGCTTGTGTGGCATAGCAGTTTGAGTTTTGGACCATGACTCTGGAGAGCAGGGTTCGATTCCTGGTCGGCCATAGAAACCCATTAGGTGACCTTGAATGAGTCACATTCTCTCATCTCCAGAAATCTCCAAGACAGATTTATCTTAGGGTCATTGTAGGTCAGAAACAACTTGAAGGTAAACAACAACAACAACAACACAACATCATAGTATTGTGCCGGCATATTCTGCTGTGCAGTTTATGTAAGAAATGAAGAATGCTGTTCACATTTTGTTAGGACAATGTGTTGTTTCCTTTCAATTGACAGAGTTGCATTATTAGGTAAACAAATCTTTTTGTTCCTGTGGCTGATTCTGGTCCCTATCTGTGAAGATCTGTATCTTAGAAAAGCTATTCTTTCGGATAATGGTCACAGAGGGAGCTGTAATTTAGCATAAAAGCGGAAAGAAAGGGCATCTGGGTGACTCTTTTAGAACAACTCAAAGTTATTTGGAGATCTATGTCTCCAACCTAAGGTGACCCTAAGGCAAACCTATTATTTGAAACACAGCAAGATGAGTCCATAGCAGACACTCTGCTGGTTGTTGAATTGGATCACATGTCGGACACTTCCCAAGTGTCTAGGACTGTGTGATGTATCGGCAAATAATGTGAGCAGATCCCAGTAAGGTGGCCTTCTGCAGCTGGCAGATGGTAATTTTGTCAGCGCCAATTGTGTTTAAGTGCAGGCCAAGGCCTTTAGGCACTGCACCCACTATTATTATTATTGTTATTATTGTTATTATTATTATTATTATTATTATTATTATTATTATTATTATTATTTGTATACTCAGCTTTTTCTCTCCACAAAGGAGACTCAAAGCGAGTACCACAGGGTTTTTTGGCCAGATATGTTCAGAAGAGATTTGCCTTTGCTTTCCTCTGAGGCTGAGAGGATGTGACTTGTCTGCTGGTTTTATGGTTGAGCAGGCATTCAAACCAAACATCTTCTATGGCATCTCCTGAAGCCACACCTAAGAAATGTCACATTCTGCTTCTGTTTTTGCTCAGTCCTCCACTGAGAACAGCTCATGGTTTCGGTGAGGAATGGGTTGTGCCATGTTGGCAAAGAATTCCATTGTTTTGCTGTTCGTTCGTACTGCCTCTACCTCCAGCAAGGCAAACAGTCCAATCTCACAGAGAGGGAGGAAATACAAGGTAAAGAATTGTTCAGCAGTATTCAGGATCAAAATGTATCTGAACAAGGCATGTAAGATTAAAAGACTTCTCTCTTTGAGCCACTATTACTTATTAACTCAGCTGGAATGGGCTCTAGAACAAAGGCAGAATGTATTGGTGTTGGGAATCTTACACTAGGTGTTTCAGTTGCAGGACTTGAAGCCATTTCCAAATTATGACGACCCTCAAGGCAACATGTTCTTGGCAACATTGGTTTGGGGGAAGGTTACATTTGATTTTTATGAAGCTGAGAGAGTGTGACTTGCCCAAGTTTTCCATGGCTGAGAAGGTATTCAAATCCTGGTCTCCAAAGATAAAGTCAAACTATTACATTGCAAGAGGCAAACAGAAATACACACATACACACAGGAAGTAATTTACCAAATTCATAATAATTCAAGTCTCTACTCTCTTCGTTTTTCACCCTAACACTTTTTTGGGGAAAATGAGGTGTGTGTATGTATGTATAGGTAAAGATAAAGGTTTTCCCCTGACATTAAGCCTAGTCGTGTCCGACTCTGGGGGTTGGTGCTTATCTCCATTTCTAAGCTGAAGAGCCGGCATTGTCCGTAGACACCTCCAAGGTCATGTGGCTGGCATGATTGCATGGAGTGCTGTTACCTTCCTGCCGGAGCGGTACCTATTGACCTACTCACATTTGCATGTTTTCAAACTGCTAGGTTGGCAGAAGCTGGGGCTAACAGCAGGAGCGAACTTCACTCCCTAGATTCGAACCTCCGACCTTTTGGTCAGCAAGTTCAGCAGCTCAGTGGTTTAATCCTATGTATGCACACACACACACACTTGGTAAGTTAGTTTTTTTTAACTGATTGGTTATAGTTAAGAATTCGGTAGTCAGTACATAAATACCCCCTATTTATGCACTAAATCCCATCTGATTTTGGAAGCTAAGCTATGCCAGCTTTGGTTAGCACTTGGAAGGGTGCTGTAGATGATATTTCATAGGAAAGAATTGGCAAAACCACCTCTAAGGACTCTTTGCCAATGAATACCCTATGAAAATCACTGGGTTGGTGTACGTCTGCCAGCAAAAGCCAGGGTTGCATATAGTGAAATGCTGGCTATCTAGCCTAGCATTTTGGAGGATGATGTGACTTGTAGCCCCAGAGCAGGCATATGGGATTTGGAGTCCCATAGCAACCGAGTCCTTAGGTCATGTTCGTCAAGTCGGATGCCAGGGAAGATGGAGGGGAAATCCACTCCAGAGCTGAGCCAAGACCCAAAGCAAGGTCAAGGTGTCCATAGGAAGGAATTGCTGAGTTGGCACAGAGTCTCTCTGCAAACAAAGGGCGCTGTGTGGCCTGTGGCTCCAGCTCCATAGACTTTGCTTTCTCCCACCTGTGATTCCTCCATCTCACCTGCCTAAGGCTCAAGGCCGGGCCAGCTCTGTCAATATCTCAGCATAATCTCAGCTGCCAGAACTGTTCTTGTGAATGCTTTTATTGTTCAAATTCACTCGGTTCAAAAATGAAACACCTGCAAGAGACGTTACCCTGTTGGGATGTCATGGATTATTACTACATCAGCCCTCCACATTCTCTGGTGTCTGGGATACAGGACCCTTTTGAAAGTGGAACACTCCCTAATAATAATAATAATCATCATCATCATCATCAGCTGATGACCCAAAATGCAGACTGTGCAAGGAAACCGACGAAACCATTGATCATATCCTCAGCTGCTGTAAGAAAATCGCACAGACAGACTACAAACAGAGGCACAACTATGTGGTCCAAATGATTCATTGGAATTTATCACCTCCCAGCAGCAAAGAACTGGTGGGATCACAAACCTGCAAAAGTATTGGAAAATGAACACACAAAGATACTGTGGGACTTCCGAATCCAGACTGACAAAGTTCTGGAACACAACACACCAGACATCACAATTGTGGAAAAGAAAAAGGTTTGGATCATTGATGTTGCCATCCCAGGTGACAGTCGCATTGACGAAAAACAACAGGAAAAACTCAGTCGCTATCAGGACCTCAAGATTGAACTTCAAAGACTCTGGCAGAAACCAGTACAGGTGGTCCCGGTGGTGATGGGCACACTGGGTGCCGTGCCAATAGACATTGACAAAATTACGATCTGTCAACTGCAAAAGGCCACCCTACTGGGATCTGCGCACATCATCCGAAAATACATCACAGAGTCCTAGACACTTGGGAAGTGTTCGACTTGTGATTTTGTGATATGAAATCCAGCATGTCTATCTTGTTTGCTGTGTCATACAATAAAATAATAATAATAATAATAATAATAATAATAATAATAATAAAGTATTACCTGCCTTTTCCAATGGCTCAACTATATATAGAAGCTCAGAACTTCTCTAGTAAGAGCACTGAGCAAGACTGTACATGTCCAGCCAATGCAGTATTGTATATTCAAATTCAAAATGCAAGAAAATGAACTTCTAGTTTGCAAAGAACATTGACTTGATAGTCTTTTGAGTATCCCAGTCTCACCTGTTTTGCGATATGTGATACGGAACTTACCAGAGGAGACATCCGGCAGTCTAGACTAGTTAAACAGACTCCACCTATTGAATCTACATTAGTCCCAAATATTGAACCTGCAGCAGTTAACTCACAGGAATCCAACTGCAGTTCCACAGTAAATGAGACCATCTTGGGGAAAAAGGTAGCCCTGCTTGATTCAGCCTATGTATCTGTGTGTGGTTTGGTCCTACAGTACTTGAAAAAAAATTCTTTATAGAACCTATTCTGTTATCAAATGTAACATCAACGATCCGCTGCCTAGAATAGGCATGAGAAAGGGTGCCTCTACACTGCAGAATGAATGCAGTTTGTGTCCAGCCTTGCCTCAATGTCATGGAATTCTGGGATTTGTAGTTTGGTGAGGCACCAGCACTCTTTGGCAGAGAAGGCTAGTAACTTTGTAAAACTACAGCTCCAATTATTCCATAGCATTGAGACAAGGCAGTTCAAGTGGTGTCTGCATTACTTTTTACAATGTAGAGATGGATCCATAGAGTCTTCAATGATAATATTAGAATAACAATATTGTCATTGCCACAATATAACTCTATTCATTTACAAATAATGCAAATCTGTTCGATGACAACCATCTAGGGGTGTGTTTACACCAGGCATGGGCAAACTTCAGCCCTCCAGGTGTTTTGAACTTCAACTCCCAGAATTCCTAACAGCCGGTAGGCCGAAGTTTGCCCATGCCGGTCTACACAATAGAATGAATACAGTTTGATACCACTTTAAGTATATAATTTTTTTGCATGTTATTGCTTATGATGGAATTCTAGTGAATGCAGGAAATGTCTGGATTTCCAGATGTTGCTGCAGCATTTCTCCTCAATGCTAGCCAGTGCAATCATTAGGAATAATGGGAGCTGTAGTCCAACCACATATAGACAACCAAAAATTGTCCACGTCTGATATATAAACTCATCCAAGTAATCTTGCATCAGGGCACAGTCAAATCCTAACTTGCTCTGTTGTGGCACCCATCAGACCAAGTCCACAGAATAAACTCAAATGACTGTTTAGGAATGCATGCCATGTGCAAAGGGTTTAATCCAGGAATACCTTCCATGAGTGAACCCTCTGCCTGGCACTTCCCCTTAAGACAGCTAACCCCAAAGGCATGATCACTGTGTTGTTATACAATCCCTAAACATCTTCACTGTCAACTGTGCAAGACATGGTACCGTACGACCCTCGTATTCATATTTCATTCATCCCCATCCAACAAAATGGAGCCCTCAATGGCGCAGTGGGTTAAAGCCTTGTGCTGGCAGGACTGATGACTTCAAGGTTGGATTGCTGACCTGAAGGTTGCCAGTTCAAATTCAACCCGGGGAGTCGATGAGCTCCCTCTATCAGCTCCAGCTCCATGCTGGGACATGAGAGGAGCCTCCCACAAGGATGGTAAAAACATCTAAACATCCAGGCATCCCCTGGACAACGTCCTTGCAGATGGCCAATTCTCTCACACCAGAAGCGACTTGCAGTTTTTCAAGTCGCTCCTAACATGAAAAAAAAATCCAACAAAATATGTCATTTTTAGGTATTTGCTATATTCCCCAGCACAATTCCACGGCAGATATCCTCCATTCTAATATAATTCACTATTGTTGTCAAAGGCTTTCATGGTCAGAATCACTGAGTTGACCCTGATTTTAAAGTTTTTTTTAATACTGGTAGCCAGATTTTAAAACTCCACTAGTATTAAAAGAACTCTAATATCAGGACAGTAAATAACGAGCATCGCTCAAAACAAAACAAAAAACACAGGGGAATTCTAGACAAGAAACAATCAGGGCCAGCTAACACCTCCCAACAAATGATCCCCCCAGACAGGAAGCAGGCAGGCTTTGAAGCTAAAATAATAATAATAATAATAATAAATTTATTCTTATATCCCGCCCCATCTCCCCGAGGGGACTCGGGGCGGCTCACAGCAATAGTAAAAACAGTGACAATTACACATTGTAAAATCAAGGAGGTAAAACAGTTCTGGGCCGAAATAGAGAGCTACATGAAGAAGGTAGCTTCGTAGCAGAAGTGCTCGACAAGGTATCAATAATCATGGTAGGACACTCTCTAATTAAATTAAAAGGGCAGACAAATCAACCCCCAAGAATTAGTCGTCGAAGGCCCTCTGGAAAAGCCAGGTTTTAAGGCTTTTTCGAAAGGCAAGGAGGGTGGGGGCCTGTCTAATCTCCCTCAGGAGTGAGTTCCAAAGGCGGGGGGGGGGGGGGGGCACAGCGGAGAAGGCCCTCTCTCTCGTCCCCACCAACCCCAACTGCGAAGGTGGTGGAAGCGAGAGGAGAGCCTCCCCCGAAGAGCGAAGAGATCGTGCAGGTTCATAGGGGGAGATGCGGTCTCTATGCCATTCAAGCTAATTAAGGTGGCCAATTGCAATATTCATACTTGCCTCAAACAGACAAGAGTTCTTTTTTCCCAACCTAGATTTTCCACAGATATATAAACCCCACTTGCCTCTTTTCCAGTAGACTACACAACCTCTGTCTGCCGTAGATGTGGGAGAAATGCCAGGAGAGAATGCTTCTAGAACATGGCCATACAGCCCGGAAAACTCACAGCAACCCAGGGTTCACTATTTCCTATGGTCTTGCATACCCCCCCCCCCCGAATCTGCAAGAAAGTTTAATGCTTTTGGGAAAGGAAGGCAAAAGATTTCATATCACCCTAATCCCCAGGTTTCCATAGCATTGAGCCATGGTAGGTAAAGTGGTCTCAAGCTGCATTGATTCTACACTGTAGGTGCATTCCAAGTGAGAAAGGGGAATGGAATGGAATGCTTTCCTTTGAAAGAGGGTGCTGAATAGGGACTTCCCTTGAATGCAAACATTTTGTGGCAGGTTCCCCCCTTGTCTAGACTGAATTCTGTCTGGAATGTCAGAAATGCGGCATTGCAGTCAGCAGTTCTTGCTCTGTTGGGAAAACAATTCTGCTTCAGAAGGAATGGGCGCATTGCATGTGACAAGAGTCCAGGAAGTCATTATGTTATAATAGGAAGGGTTTTAAGTCAGAAGTAAACACTGTGCTTTGTACTTGGGCAGGTCACGCTAGACATTACAAGGGAGTTGTAGTTTCACAAGGTCCTTAGCCTTCTCTGCCATAGAGCGGTGGCACCTCACCAAATTACAACTCCCAGGATTCCCTAGCATTCAGCTATGGTGGATGAACTGCAATAATTCTACAGTGTAGGTATGCTCTTAATAACCAAGGATAACTAAAAAAAAAACCCTCAAAATATGTGAAATGCAAAATATGTAGGAAAAGCCAATGCTATGACTAATAGACGTCTTCATCATTTTGTGGAGCACGTATACAAAAATATGGTGAATGTTCCCCATGTCAAAGGTTCTAGTTTCAGACACGGAATAGGAGTTGTATCCTGGATGACAAATAAACAGAGTGTATTTGATCCTCTATGAATTGGATGCAGGGTTGTTTGATTTTACTGCCTGCAGAAGGAGTGTCTATTTACTTTTACTGATGTTCTGCTAGCGAGGAAAACAAATACAGAGTTTATGTCTCCATATCTGAGCCAAACTCAAGGTGCATTTAGATTAATGCAGTTTGGCCACACTTAAATTGCCATGGCTCAACTCTATGGGATCAAGGTAATTGGAGTCGTGAAGGTTCTTTAGTACTAGGGTCACAGCAAACTACAAATCCCAGGATCCCATAGCATTAAACCACAGTAGTTCAAGTGCTTTCAAGCTGCAGTCATTCTACAGTATAGATCAGGCATGGGCAAACTTCGTCCCTCCGGGTGTTTTGGACTTCAACTCCCACAATTCCTAACAGCCTACCGGCTGCATCCTGAGTTTCAAGCCAAGTGTATTTGCTTACACTTTGCCAAACAAAACAGAGCTTTGCAAACAACTAAATGAATAACTTATAGTAATGAATACAAGTAATGAAAGCCTCCTGGAGCTGTCTGATAAATATGCTGCCTCACACAATAACCATTACGTGAGAGCAACTTTATGAGTTCATGTCCACACAATAAACATTGTAGACTGCTCCAGGTCTGATTTTCCACTGAGAAAAGCTTTGTCTTGGGGAGGCACACAAAGGACAGCACAATAATAAAGGCATTATTTGGACCACATACATTCCAAACGTCCCAATTTCACAGGGACAGCCCCACTTATAAAATGTGATGGTAGTTCTGGAGGGCCTCTAATTTTTGCTTCTCATAGACTTGGCATGGGGATTTGGTTAACCAGTTAAGATTCATGAGTTAACTAGGTCTTTATTTTAACATTTTGGGGGTGGTTTACATATATATATATGTAAAGGTTTTTCCCTAACATTAAGTCCAGTCGTGTCCGACTCTGGGTGTTGGTGCTCATCTTGATTTCTAGGCCAAAGACACCTCCTACCCTGTTTCCCCGAAAATAAGACATACCCGGAAAATAAGACCTAGTAGAGGTTTTGCTGAATTGCTAAATATAAAACCTCCCCTGAAAGTAAGACCTAGCAAAGTCTTTGTTTGGAAGCATGCCCGCCCAACAGAACACAAGAGCATGCGGGATTGGTAAATGTACATATCATAGAGTCTTGTACATGGAAATAATGGTAATAACAAGAAATTATTGATAGGATTCACAGTTTGGTTATGCTGGTTTGTGATGACAACTACTGTACAGTATATAATGTTCATTTTTTGTTCAACAAAAAATGTGAATTCTTCTTCATGGAAAAATAAGACATCCCCTGAAAATAAGACCTAGCGCATCTTTGGGAGCAAAAATTAATATAAGACACTGTCTTATTTTCGGGGAAACACGGTAGGTCATGTGGCCAGCATGACTGCATGGAGTGCTGTTACCTTCCTGCCGGAGCAGTACATATTGATCTACTCACATACTACTCACATGCCATAAAAAATGCAGTCAGAGCTGCGGATAAAAACAAGTTCATGTGGCCACTGGCACAACTGCATGGAGCACTGTTACCTTCCCTCCGGAGTGGTACCTATTGATCTACTCACATTTGCATGTTTTCGAACTGCTAGGTTGACAGAAGCTGAGGCTAACAGCAGGAGCTCACCCCACTCTCCGGATTTGAACCACCAACCTTTCGGTCAACAAGTTCAGCAGCTCAGCAGTTTAATCCACTGTGCCGGGGTGGGGGGGCTATATATATACAGTAAAGTCTCACTTATCCAAGCTAAACGGGCCAGCAGAAGCTTGGATAAGCGAATATCTTGGATAATAAGGAGGGCTTAAGGAAAAGCCTATTAAACATCAAATTAGGTTATGATTTTACAAATTAAGTACCAAAACATCATGTTATACAACAAATATGACAGAAAATGTAGTTCAATACACAGTAACATTATGTAGTAATTACTGTATTTATGAATTTAGCACCAAAATATCATGATATATTGAAAACATTGACTACAAAAATGGCTTGGATAATCCAGAGGCTTGGATAAGCGAGGCTTGGATAAGTAAGACTCTACTGTGTGTGTGTGTGTGTGTATATATATATATATATATATATATATGCATGCATGCACAGGATCACACACTTCATTCTGTATCTGTTGTCCCATTCAGTCCCATTTACAAGGAACTGCCAGGGATCTCTAGCTGTGCCTTTCAGTTAAAGCACTGCAGGTCTCAAAATCCACCAACAAAAGGTGCAAAGAAGCAACATATTGAGTTTTCCTTCTTATTGCAACCCTTAAAGTTCCCAGAGCCCCTTTCCTTATTTGATCTGGCAATTCTAGGAGGAAATGCAAGGAATAAGGGCACCAGGTGGCAACACTAGGAGTGACACATCCAGACTTGTCAGGTGCTCCTGTCCCTTTAACGATTGTGTAGAAGAGGGCATTTCAGCAGATGGTGTTTGTCGGGACTACTGAAATGCCTTCCACTACACAAAAGGTACAGGAGCCCTAAATAGCTCTCCTCCTGGCAACCTTAGCCCCCTTACCTGAGCTGTTGTTCTTGTACCAGTCGGCGGCAGGACCACGCGGAAGGGGACTGCTGGGGGCGCCGAGGAGAAGAGCACACAGGGCAAGAAGCCGCCGCCGACTCCTCCAGCCGCCGGGGTAACAAAACCCGGACTGGAGTTCGTCCACGATGGACTTTCCCCCACTTGGCCCTCCCCTTTGCCCGAACCGGGCGCCCGAAAGAGTCGGCTGGAGGTAAAACTCGGACTGGACTTTATTGGCCCGCTCTGAAAAAGAATTGACTTCTAAGAAAGCTCTGCTCCATGGAGGGCTAAAAAGCAGGCTCTCTACCTTTGAAGAATGGAAGGGCCAGTCGCCAGCAGAGTTTGCAAAAGTTACTTTTTATGCATAGCACTCACAAAAATGTGGATAGCTCCATACTATTAGTAGAAGAGAGTAAAGTCTTGAATGCTATTAGCAGAATGAGTAAAGTCATGGATATCCACTGAAACTGCACTTGACAGGTTGAATTTTATTTTAATCTTTTGTTAGTTGCGGATTTTAAACGATAGTGTTTTTTTAAATGTTATGAGCCGCTTTATTTATTTATGCATTTATTTATATCCCGCTTTATCTCTCCATACGGAGACCCAAAGTGGCTCACAATCAAAAACATTGCAACTTCAAATATACAATACTAAAACAGAACATCATTATATATTATCAGTAGTAATTATATTTAATATATTAGTATTATTATATTGCAGTATTATATATTACTATATTGTATTATTACTAGTATTATATTGTATTACAGTATAGTATTATTATCAATATTATATGTACAGTAGAGTCTCACTTATCCAACACTCGCTTATCCAATGTTCTGGATTATCCAACGCATTTTGTAGTCAATGTTTTCAATACATCGTGATATTTTGGTGCTAAATTCGTAAATACAGTAATTACTACATAGCATTACTGCATATTGAACTACTTTTTCTGTCAAATTTGTTGTATACATGATATTTTGGTGCTTAATTTGTAAAATCATAACCTGGTTTGATGTTTAATTGGCTTTTCCTTAATCCCTCCTTATTATCCAACATATTCACTTATCCAACATTCTGCCGGCCCGTTTATGTTGGATAAGTGAGACTCTACTGTATATACAATACATTATATTATTAGCTTTGAGTCTCATTCAAAATACACTCCTTTGTTGTGCACATTGGAAGCTCCTTCTTCCGAGGCTTTTAAACAGAGGCTGGATGGCCATCTGTCTTTGTGCTTTGATTATGCATTTTCCTGCATGGTAGATTGGGGTGGGACTGGATGGCCTCTTCCAACTCTAGGATTCTATAAGCAAGTATAATAATTAATGTTATTATTATCTGAAGATGTTTCCTACTTCCCTCCATCTTACCAAACATTATTGTAATTTTTTAGTGATACTTCTCCAAAGTAAAATAAACTGAGATTAGTTACCGTTGTTTCTAAGGAGAGGCCAGGCTTGATTTGTTCTAAGAAGCATTTAATTGTCTTTTTGGCAGTCACCTGCAGATCTTTTCCCCAGCAAATTTCAAACTTTCCATCTTTCACAAACCATCCATGTTTCTGATTCCTTCGGCTTTGGGTGCTTCCTTTCTTTTAATTTTATTAGTGCTTCTACAGGTGGTAGACAATCTATATATATAAAAGAGTGATGGCATCACGGCAATTCACAAAACAACAAAAGTACAGGCCCCCCAACCTCAAAATTTGACAACACAACCCATCATCCACGCCTCAAGGTTGATACAACAAAAAGAAAAGAAAAATAAAGTCCTAATTAGAGGGAGAGCAATAATTTTTTTATCCAATTCCTGCCAGTTTAGAGGGCTAATCTCTGCCCACTTGGTTGCCTAGCAACCAGCCAAGGGACAGCCAGGTTTCAGTTAGGGGACAGGCACAGTTAGGCCTCACTTAGGCTTCTTCCACAGATTATCTAATTTGCACTGGATTATATGGCAGTGTAGACTCAAGGCCCTTCCACACAGCTATATAACCCATTTATAATCTTATATTATCTGCTTTGCACTGGATTATCTTGACTCCACACTACCATATAATCCACTTCAGTGTGCATTTTATACAGCTGTGAAGATGGGGCCTCATATAATCCAGTTCTGAGCAGATAATATAAGATTAGAAATATACAGTAGAGTCTCACTTATCCAACGTAAACAGGCCGGCAGGATAAGTGAATATGTTGGATAATAAGAAGGGATTCAGGAAAAGCCAATTAAACATCAAATTAGGTAATCGTTATACAAATTAAGCACCAAAACATCATATTATACAACAAATTTGACAGAAAAAGTAGTTCCATGCTCAGTAATGCTATGTAGTAATTACAGTAGAGTCTCGCTTATCCAACGTTCTGGATTATCCAACGCATTTTTGTAGTCAATGCTTTCAATATATCGTGATATTTTGGTGCTAAATTCATAAATCCAGTAATTTCTACATAGAATTACTGTGTATTGAACTACTTTTTCTTCCAAATTTGTTGTCTAACATGATGTTTTGGTCCTTAATTTGTGAAATCATAACTTAATTTGATGTTTAATAGGCTTATCCTTAATCCCTCCTTATTATCCAACATATTCGCTTATCCAACATTCTGCCGGCCCATTTATGTTGGATAAGTGAGACTCTACTGTACTGTATTTACAAATTTACCACTAAAATATCACAATGAATTTAAAACACTGACTACAAAAACATTGATTATGAAAAGGCAGACTGTGTTGGATAATCCATAACACTGTATAAGTGAACGTTGGATAAGTGAGATTCTTCTTTAATATGAAATAATTACTGGGATAGAATAATGCAGAACAATATAATCTCTAAAACCAGGACAGTAAATAAACAGGGGAATTTCACACAGGAAACAATCAGGGCCAGCTAACACCTCCCAACAAAGTATTCCCATCATCAAAGTCTGGCAAATCCTCTGTTTTCTCAGGGCCACAGACAGTAGAAGCACATAAAATATCGCAAACAACACCACTCTGAAAACAAAGGAATTCCAGACAGGAAACAATCAGGGCCAGCTAACACCTCCCAACAAAAAATTCACTCAGGGAGGAAACAGCCAGGCTTTAAAGCTGCAAGGCCATTACATCCTAATCATTTTTCCTAATTGCAGCATTCATACTTGCCTCCAACAAACAAAAAAAACCAATCAGAAATATTGTATATTCACAACCTTTAGGAAATAATATCCCCTGATGGCGCAGCGTGTTAAAGCGCTGAGCTGCTGAACTTCTGGACCGAAAGGCCACAGGTTTGAATTGGGGGAGCGGAGAGAGCCCCCACTGTTAGCTCCAGCTTCTGCCAACCCAGAAGTTCGAAAACATGCAAATGTGAGTGCATCAATAGGTACTGCTCCGGCGGGAAGGTAACGCCGCTCCATGTAGTCATCCCACATGACCTTGGAGGAGTCTACGGACAACGCTGGCTCTTCGGCTTAGAAATGGAGATGAGCACCAACCTCCAGAGTCAGACACGACTGGACTTAATGTCTGGGGAAAACCTTTACCCTTGACCTTAACTACCACCAATTCCTCAATACTTTATTTCCCATACCACCAGACTTCGCCACAGCAACGCGTGGCTGGGCACAGCTAGTTGCTATGATAAAGTAATTGCAAATCATTAACTGAATTTGATATAATGACTATTAGGTTTGAAGTCTCTGGTGGCTTCCATATTATTGTATTATTGCCATAGAAAAATGTCCTTTAATGTGTTTCATTGATGAAGGCTGTGGCTAAAGAGGTTCAGCACCTTGGACAGTGCCTTCAAAGTTCAGACTTCGGTGCATCTAACTGTAGAATTAATCCAGACTGGATCTGCACTGCGATATAATCCACTTTCTGATTCTGGATTACCTGCTTTGAACTATATTATATGACTCTACGCTGCCATATAGAATCATAGAGTTGGAATAGACCTCATGGGCCATTTGGGCCAAACTTGTCACGGATAATGGGACTTTCACTGTTACTGTGACCCCTACCAACAATGTCCTGGGACCACCAAACTTGTTACAGAGAAGCCCCATGACCAACTGACCATACTGCAGGGGTTAGTGGGAATGGATCTCGATTTTGGGAGCTATAGTTCATCTGTATCCAGACAGCACTGAACCCAGCTGACATCAGATCTGGACCAAACTTGGCACACAGACCCAGCATGGCCAACTGTGAATACTGGCAAGGTTTAGGGGGGGGGGGGGGTGATTGACCTGGGAATCTGGGAGTTGTAGTTCACCTTTATCCAGAGAGCTCTGAACCAAGCCAACGTCTGTTCTGGATCAAACTTGGCACACAGATCCAACATGGCTAACGGAGCATACAGGCCTGCTTTGGAAGTGATTGACCTTGCATTGGGGAGTTGTAGTTCACCTTTATCTAGAGAGCCCTAATCCCAGCTGGCAATGGTTCTGGACTAAACTTGGCACACAGACCAAACATGGTCAACTGCGAATACTGGTAGGGTTTGGGGGGTGATTGCCCTGGGAATTTGGGAGCTGTAGTTCACCCTTATCCAGACAACACTGAACCCAGCCAATGATGGATCTGAACCAAAATTAAGTTATACAGTAGAGTCTCACTTATCCAAGCTAAACGGGTTGTCAGAAGCTTGGATAAGCGAATATCTTGGATAATAAGGAGAGATTAAGGAAAAGCCTATTAAACATCAAATTAGGTTATGATTTTACAAATTAAGCACCAAAACATCATGTTATACAACACATTTGACAGAAAAAGTAGTTCAATATGCAGTAATGTTATGTTGTAATTACTGTATTTACGAATTTAGCACCAAAATATCACGATGTATTGAAAACATTGACTACAAAAATGGCTTGGATTATCCTGAAGCTTGGATAAGTGAGACTCTACTGTATTACCTAACATCCCAAAACAAACAGTGCCTTCTTCTAATAACCCCCAAGCTAGTAATTAAATTAATTAAATAAGCCGCTCCAGCTGTCACCTTGGCAACCATAACCAGGGCACGCCCCTTAAAGGAGGCGGGGCTTCAGGCCATATGTTCTCCCGCCTTTTCCTTCCTTCCTTCCATCGAAGCACCAATGAGGGAGCGTTCTTTCAGGCAGCGCGCCTAGTGAAGGCATTCTCGGGAATGTGTTCTCGCGATATCTTCTGGACGTAGCGGGAAAAAGGGGGCGGGGAGGGAAAACAGAGGGGAACCAAAGAGAGGGGGGCGGGTTTCCAGGGGGACCTTCGCCCGGCTCCCTCCTTTCCAGAAACAAAATGGAGGCGGCTGTCAGTGTCACCGCTGCCGCTGAGGCCGAGGCCGAGGCCGCCCTCCCTGCCTCCTCCGCCGTCCCCAAGGAGGGCGAGGAGGAGCCCTCCACCTCGGCCGCCTGCGCCCCGCCGCCGGAGCCTGGCCCGGACGAGGTAAGTCCCGGGAGAAGAGAGCCAGCGGGCGAGGAGGAGGAAGGCCGGGAAGGCCTCGTCCAGCTACAGCCCCGAGGAGCCTCTCGCCCTCCCAGTGCCCGGCTTCAGTCATTATTTTATTTATTTACTTATGATTTGGGTTGCTGTGAGTTTTCCAGGCTGTATGGCTATGTTCCAGAAGCATTCTCTCCTGACGTTTCGCCCATATCTATGTCAGGCACCCTTAGAGGTTGTGAGGTATATTGGAAACGAGGCAAATGGGGTTTATATATCTACGGAATGTCCAGAGTGAGAGAAAGAACTCTTGCCTGCTGGAGGCAGTGTGAATGTTGTAATTGGCCACCTTGCAGCTTCAAAGCCCGGTTGCTTCCTGCCTGGGGGAGAATCTTTGGTTGGGAGGTGTTAACTGGCCCTGATTGTTTATTGTCTGGAATTTCCCTGTTTTCTGAATATTGTTCTTTATTTACTGTCCTGATTTTAGAGTTTTAAAAATATTTTTAGTCAGATTGTGTTCATTTTCATGGTTTTCTCTTTTCTGTTGAAATTATCCACATTCTTGTGAATTTCAGTGGCTTCTCTGTCGATGACATGGTGATTGTTAGAGTGGTCCAGCATTTTTGTGTTCTCCAATAATATGTTGTGTCCAGGTTGGTTCATCAAGTTCTCTTCTATGGCTGACCTCTCTGCTAGAGTCAGTCAGCAGTGCCTGTCATGTTCCTTGATTCATATCTGGACAATGCTGCTATGTTTGGTGGCCGCTATGTAGACTTGTTCACAGCTCCATAGTATATGGTACACTCCTGCAGAAGTGAGAGGATCCCTCTTGTCCTTTGCTGAACATAGCAATTTTTGGATTTTCTTAGTGGGTCTGTAGCCCTCATCCAGATCGTCACAGGCACCAGCTGCCAGGCACCAGTTCAGGACCTGGACAGCCTCCTTAGCATTGGGTGGAAAAGAGTGTTAGAACTGGGTGTTATCTGTGTACAGATGACATAGAACTCCAAAACTTCACATGGTCTCTCCCAGTGGCTCCATGTTGTAGATGTCAAACAACATGGGGGACAATACTGAGCTCTGCAGGACCCCACAGGACAAAGGCCATGGCACTGAGCAAGTGTCCCTGATTCTTCAGTGTGGCAGTGCCCCTTGCCTGGCAGGCATGCTGTGCACTCTGCGCATGCTCAATCAGCGGGGTGCTGCCTTGAACCTTTCTGAGCTCCAGCAGAGAGAGCGAGAGCAACACTACTTCATTCAAATATTGAGTATATCAAGGAAGGCTATGCGAAGGTTGCATTATGGGAACAGTTTTTGTGGACGTTATGGCAGTCTATGAACCGGTGCAACATAGAAAAATGCTGCATAAAGTCTACCATATCACTCGGGACCAGGCCCATAGCCAGAAAAAAAATCAGGAGGGATTGAAACTCCCCCCCTCCCCCGGTGACTTTTCAGAGAGTTCTTCACAGGAATAGGTCCTGAATCATTGCTCCCTCTTTAAGCCAGTTCTCGTCAGCCACAAAGGATAATAGTTTCCACAATTAGCAGACATTTCTTTCTGTTTTCTTCTGCTTTCTTCTTGTTACTTTTATCATGATGACAGGTTACATCAAGACGTTTTCCACTGAATTAGCAAGAGGTTTTCAGCCAAGCACAAGTTGTTCTGATGGTACTCTGCTTTTTTGGTGTCTGTTGAAGACTTCTATTGCATCTTTCCATTGCCCACATGATTTAGCAACCCATGCACCAAGCTTCTGATGAGGACCTTTGTCCCCCAACCTCTTCTCTGAACACCACACCATACTTACAGAGTGCACCTTGTACTTAAAATGAGTAGACTAACCAGGGAAATCTGCTGAACCATTTGGGTTGAAAACTTAGATACCTCTTCTTATGCACAGGAGATACATATCCTGGCAATGGAGTTTGTGGATTTGGCACTAATTGAGCTTTCACCTGGTCATCAGAAACGGTCTTGTTTGACATGACTTTAACTGTTATGGCTCAGTACTATGGAATCCTGGGATCAGTAATTTGGTGAAGTTGCTTGAGCAATTGAGATTCTACAGGTTGAGCCTCCTTATCTTGTATTCCAAAATCTGAAATATTCCACGATTGTTCCCATGGGTGGCTGATACAGGGATTCCTTTGCTTTCCTTCTGATGGTTCAGTGTACACAAATAGTTTTTAATTCTGTTTTCATGCTGCTGTTTCAGTATTTGGTGTTCGGTCTATCTTGTTCTGAATAGGAATTGTAGTCCAAGTAATCTGCTAAATTCCTTGATACAGGCGTAGGGAATATTTAGGAGCCATTTGAAGTTATGAAAACTACTTTGATTTTGAAATTATTGACAGAACCCTCTCCTCTAGCATTTTCAAGGCTGTGATGCCCTCTTTTGTTTGTCTTTCTGACTTCTTACCCTAATTGCAGAATTTTCAAATTTTATTTTCAGAAAAATGACCCACCATTTGTACTCAAACCGCCCCCAAAAGCATCTAAATCCGAAAAGGAAGTTGATCCAGAATATGAAGAGAAGATGGTCAGTTTTGTGCTTTAGCAGTTTATGTGGTGATAACGGTGCCCATTATTTAACTTAATTTTTATTTAAAAACAATCAAATATTACTGTGAAACAATTTATCACTGTTGTTAAATTATTAAGATGTTATCCTGCTCAGTAAAGATAGGTGTCATCAGTTATCAGTGTATGTATATGTATACCCTTACATTTCTAAAGGGTGTATAAGCAGGGTCAGCCCTGGTTATTACTTGGATGGGAATTTACTAGTGACTATTAGAGTAAGGACTTGG
This sequence comes from Anolis carolinensis, assembly GCF_035594765.1. Classification (NCBI taxonomy): domain Eukaryota; kingdom Metazoa; phylum Chordata; class Lepidosauria; order Squamata; family Anolidae; genus Anolis; species Anolis carolinensis. The sequence continues at coordinate 12,702,507 of NW_026943823.1, read as the reverse complement.
CCGAACTATCTCTGATTATTTACGTCTTTGAAATTCACAGGGACTTGAAGGTACAGTCACTTACAAATATGTTTGGAATACTTAAAATCTGTACATATCATACATACTGATCAGTTATATAGTAAGCTTGTATATGTAATCTGATTGTCTGCTTGCTTACTTAGAATATATTTATTGAAGCTTATTCCCAAGTGGGTGTTAATAGAATTTCAGACTTAGAAGCAAGCGCATTGTGTAGTACAGTTTGGGCAGCTTTATGAGTTTTAGCTATGTGAATAGGTTTTTAATAGCTTCAAATGATTTTAACTTTATTTTTAATCATTTCAATGTTTAATTCTACTTTAATAGTAGCATGTTTTCTAGGTTTTAAATTATATATGGCACTGTTTTTACTGGTACCCATGGCTACTTTGGAGATAAAATGGGATACAAATAATAATAAGAATCCTTGTTAACCTGTATGCAGTGCTTTAAGTGAACAGATCAGACTCATGCTTGATTGTATTCTAGATTTGGAAGAGTTTATATAATTAAGGTCTATATGTGTATTACTATCTATATTTACATAATTAAGGTCACACGTCTATATCATCTTTTCTTTTTCTCATCTTGAATTTAGAAAACAGACCGAGCAAAAAGGTTTGAATTCCTGCTGAAGCAGACAGAACTCTTTGCACATTTTATCCAACCTGCAGCTCAGAAATCGCCAACTTCCCCTCTGAAAGTGAAACTTGGCCGGCCCAGAGTAAAGAAGGATGAAAAGCAGAGTTTGCTTTCTGCTGGAGAGTATGTTTTGTTTTTACATGTTTGTTTTGACATTTTGTTTAATGTTTTGGTTGGAGTTAAATAACTACTTTTTATTTTGTTACATTTGGTCTAGGTGCAAGATATAGGGGAAACACACAGATCTGCATGTATCAATTATGTCTACAAATGCTTTACAAATTCATGGATACATAGTTCATTGTTAGTTTGTAATGTTTCTTCTTTTCATTCACACAGTCGTTTCTGACTCTTTGTGACCTCATGGACCAGTCCATGCCAGAGCTCCCTGTTGGCTGTCACCGCCCCCAGTTCCTTCAAGTTCATGCCAGTCACTTCAAGGATACCATCCATCCATCTTGCCCTTGGTCGGCCTCTCTTCCTTTTTCCTTCCATTTTCCCCATCATCGTGATATTTTCCAAGCTTTCCTGTCTTCTCATGATGTGGCCAAAATACTTCCCTCCAGTGAGCAGCTGGGCATTATTTCCTGGATGATGGACTGGTTGGATCTTCTTGCGGCCCAAGGCACTCTCAGGATTTTCCTCCAGCACCAAAGTTCGAAGGCATCTATCTTCCTAAGCTCAGCCTTCCTTATGGTCCAGCTCTCGCATCCATTGGTTACTATGGAGAATACCATTGCTTTCACTATGCGGACCTTCGTTGCAAGTGTGATGTCTCTGCTCTTCACTATGTTATCGAGGTTGGCCATTGCTTTCCTCCCAAGAAGTAAACGTCTTCTGATTTCCATCTGCAGTGATCTTTGCGCCTAGAAATATAAAGTCTGTCACTGCCTCCATGTTTTCTCCATTTGCCAGTTATCAATAGGTGTATTTGCCATGATCTTGGTTTTCTTGATGTTTAACTGTAACCCAGCTTTTGCATTTTCTTCTTTCACTTTGGTGATAAGATTCCTCAGCTCTTCCTCACTTTCGGCCATCAGAGTGGTATCATCTGCATACCTAAGGTTGTTAATGTTTCTTCCAGCAATTTTAACTACTTGTCTTTCTTATAGCGTAATAATACGTGTATGAAATTGGGATGTGGAGAAATCTTATTCTCAGATGATGACTTAAGGTGAGAATATTGATCCTGCAGATTTAGGCCTCACTTAATTTCTGATTGAAGGGTAAACCTGTTTCTAGGCTATAGCTAATTCCAAAATAATAATAATAATAATAATAATAATAATAATAATAATAATAACTTTATTTTTATACCCTGCCCCATCTCCCTGAAAGGACTCGGGGCGGCTTACATGGGGCCTTGCCCGATACAACAATCAAATAACAATAACAGAGCAATAACACAATTATCCCAATAAAAACATCAGCATCAGTAAAAAAAACAACATGCAGCATACAATGTTAAAAAGAGGCTTATGTAATTAAACAACCCTTTATTTTATTATTTTTTAAATAACATGACAAGTAACATGTCAAGAAAAAATATTCAAGATAATCTTTTATGTTCCCTTTTATGTTCTTTATATATGCAAGAGTTTTCCATATGGTGTACATTTACTATTGCATGTGCTTATCAATTTAGTAAAAATTATCCTTGTTGGAGTATTTTTTTTTTGGAGTATGCTTCTAAAGTTCCTCTTCCTGTAGCAGGTCTTCCAATTACAGATACAGTATATTGGACATTCCTTGCCGAAAATACTTCAATACGTGTGTCGTACTTTAATTTCTTCATGAATTTTGCAGTTACCGCCATAGGCGCACAGAGCAAGAGGAGGATGAGGAGCTCCTTTCCGAGAGCCGGAAAACCGCAAATGTGTGTGTTAGATTTGAGGAGTCTCCTTCTTGTGAGTATATTCATCGAAGCCTTGTCGCATTTACTTACTTGCCTTAAGAATGTATGTGTCACTAAAGGTACAAGTAATGAGACAGCAATGGATGTTTTCCAGATGTTAAAGGAGGAACATTACGTGATTATCAGGTCAGGGGCTTGAATTGGATGATCTCATTATATGAAAACGGTGTGAATGGGATTTTGGCAGATGAAATGGTAAGCTCCTCACTTTTGGAATGCATTTTTTGGAAGGGAAGAAAAGATTGCTCTCATAGGTGCCATTAGAAAGCATCAAACTGAGTTATGTACAGACTGGGAACTATTAATCCTATATCAGAGTACAGCTCACAGAAGTCAGTGGCTTCTTATTGGGACTTCTATTGATAATAATCTTATTATTACATCCCCAACTACTTTTAAAGCCCTTGGGAATTTAAGGCCGCTTTTCTCAACTCTTTTACTGTGGAGGAGCCCTTGAAATAATGTTATTTAATATTATGATGTCTGCATCTCCAAAAAAAATACCCCACAAAAATATTTTTCCCCTCCAGGCATTATCTATTATAATGGGACTGCAGCATAATGTATCTCATACTCGCAAGGAACAAAAAGTTTTGTGCAATTCAAAAAGAAATGAATAATGCATAGCAGTAATATAGTCTGAGGCTCACATATTCAGTGGCAACATGGCTCAAAGCAAAATGTAATTAAAAACTTCATTATCTGAAATATTTCTTGTGTACTGCATGCTTATGAGAAGCTGTGTCTTTATTGTCTCAAAATAAACTCTAACCAGAGTTGTAATTTGCGTATGGCAATATACTGAAATTATAGCTGGTTTCCATACTTCCCCGTGCTCGTTGTAAATGAAAATTAGTCTGGCGCGGGTAAAAGTGACATATCACTTCATTATTAGAGTTGTAATTATTGCTGTTGTTATTTTGGTTAGGGTCTTGGAAAGACACTGCAGACGATTGCACTGCTGGGCTACCTGAAGCATTACCGAAATATCCCTGGGCCGCACATGGTTCTGGTTCCGAAATCAACGCTGCACAACTGGATGAACGAGTTCAAACGCTGGGTCCCATCGTTACGTGCCGTATGTCTCATTGGGGACAAGGATGCCAGAGTAAGTGAGTCGGCAGCGTATGTGAGGCCCCAGGAACATTCCCCTTGTAACTATTATTTATTGAATAGCACTTTGCAGAGTACAATAGGACCAATTGATTAAGCTGTCAATGAAATTTGCATTCATTTGGCACAGAGAAAATTGTGATTCCAATAGGAAAAGAGTACAACTTTTAAGCTGATGTTTGCATGTGTCAAATCAGGCCACACCTGAGCTCAAGATGTACTTCTCTCTGGCTCTCTTTCCCAGGCAGCAATAGCATTTTTTATTGGCGAAGATTTTACTACTAGGTTGACAGCCCTAATATCAACCCTGAGATGCTTCATTTTCTTCTGTTTTTTAAATTTGAAAGTTCTTTCCTAGATATAGATAAATGCTTATAGCAACAGTCTCCAAATGAATCAGACAACTCTTTATTATTATTAGGGAATCATAGCATAAAAAGGGACCACAGAGTCCATGTAGTCTGACCCTTGCCATGCATTAAAGTGGTCCTAAAAGATGCCCATTCGTTTAAAAATCTTTGAAGGAGAGTCCACTACTCTTTGAGGCTGTCTTTCCCATCATCAAACAGTTGTTATGGTAAAGAAGCTATTCCTGATATTTAGGTAGAATTGCCTTATAAGAAATTTGAATCCATTGCTACTCTCTGAAGCAGCAGTAAACAAGCTTGTTTCAAATTCTGTATGACATCCTTTCAGATTTTTCAAAACAACAATCATGTTATCACACAGTCTTTTCCAAGCTAATTATCCATTTGCTTTATCTTATTGAGAAGTATTTCTCATGTTCATTTTTTTTAATTAGGCTGCTTTCATCCGTGATGTTATGATGCCTGGAGAATGGGATGTGTGTGTAACCTCCTACGAAATGGTCATTAAAGAGAAGTCTGTTTTCAAAAAATTTAACTGGAGATACTTGGTGATTGACGAAGCTCACCGTATAAAGAATGAAAAATCTAAGGTATGCATCAATTTAATTTCTGTAAGCCCTGAAGCCATAATACTAGAATAGAGGTGTCTGGGAGGGGGAAAATCAGTTTTGTGGGGAATGAAGGCATTCTGATTTATATTGGCAAAATGAGAACATATTAGAATGGAAGGAAGGGATGTTTTAGAGTAGGAATTAAAGCAACAATTATTGATTCTTATTACAAAACAATAGCATATTAGGAAGTTATGCTAACCTAGAACTAATATTGAAATAATTGGTATTCCAATTTGTACACATGTCTGTTGAGGGAAGAATAAATCTGCTTTTTCATTTTTTGTAGCTCTCTGAGATTGTACGCGAGTTCAAGACGACCAATCGGTTGCTGTTGACAGGAACGCCTTTACAGAACAACCTCCATGAGCTTTGGGCATTGCTCAATTTTCTTTTACCAGATGTCTTCAATTCTGCAGAGGTGAGATTGGGCTGACAGTAAAATGGTGCTGTTCTCTAGCATCCCTTTAACAGTAATCTAGTTTCTGTCAAAATAGTGAGGAGTAGTGTTTTATATTTTATCATAATAGCCTGCAGTATAAAAGCTAACAAACTGATATTGGAATGGTTACTGCAGCAATGAACCTATTATGTCAGTCAAGACATTGAAAGCAGTCTTGCTATGGCTTGCATTTCTTAGATAGAGCCTAAACCTAGTTGGTTTATAATAATCATTGTCTTCATTGCATTGTTTCCATTTTATTTCAACCACGTACTCTGCACATGCATTTTTAGGGCAGAATGAATATGTTCCTATCTTCCTTGAACAACAGGTACAGCCATGTTGCGTTACATAAATAGTGAGACATGGCAGAGCCACTGAATCCATATGTTGAATTTGGTCCTTCTTCCTGTTACAGAACAAAAAGTATATATTTTCTCCTGACATTATCACATCGTGTGTGTGTTTCCAAACTCTTCCATTGCTGTCCAGAGGTTGGCATCTCTGCCAGAAACGAAATGATGCCAGAGCACAGGGTAGATTTTACTGTGTGGTGTAAAAGGAGAGAAATTCCCATTCTGTTTAGAATGCAAGCTGCATATTTCTTCTTACATGTCAATCAGATTTAAATGCTGCTGCCTTATATAAATAGATTCAGTACATTAACACTTCTCTTTTTTAAAAAAACATCTTTAGGATTTTGACTCATGGTTTGACACTAAAAATTGTCTTGGTGACCAAAAACTCGTAGAGAGGCTTCACGCGGTAAGTATGATGATGCTTCTTGCTCAAGTACTGTAAACTTTCTGTCTCTGGATGAAATATCTTCAAAACCTAGTGCTGTCGACTTTGAAAACTCTGATCCTTGGTGACCTAAATACCATAAGGGCACCAGATTTTGACTGATTGTGGAAGAAACTAAGCAAGTTAATTCCTGGTTGGTCCTTGGATGGAAGAACACCGATGAATCTCAGGAGCAGGAGACTGAATTCTAGAGAAGGAACTGGCAATACTATCTCTGAGTATTTCTTGCTTAAGAAAAGTCTATGGAATACAGTGGGCTGGCTATAAATTGATAGACGACTTGAAGGCACACACACACTCTCTTCCTTCCAGGAACTAAACAAGTTCTACTCATCTTTTTTTTCCCCCTTTCTGTATGTGATCTCCTAATGCCACCAGCCACTTGCATGATGATTATTCTTGCATGGTATGCTGGTATATAATTGCAGGATGAGCTCCTCTGCAAAATACTGTGATTAAATGGGGAAAGGGCCTTTTCAGCATGAATAAACAGCATCTAGAATCAGATAAGGTGGAATGTGCTCAGGATGGTGTGATAGACTTGGGGCTCTTTGTTGCTTATTTTTATGTCAGGTTTTAAAGCCATTTCTGTTACGGCGGATAAAAGCTGAAGTGGAAAAGAGTCTGCCTCCTAAGAAAGAAGTGAAGATTTATCTGGGGCTCAGCAAGATGCAGAGAGAATGGTAAGACTCTTTTTCCTTCATTTCAAAACAATACACGTAGTTGTTGGTGTCTGTGAGAGTTCTGGAATCAATCCCTGGTGGATGACAAAGTTCCCACTACTTATTTTAGATTTAATGTTAACATGTTAATATGTGTAGCATTTAGTGAGCATCTAAAGACGCATTTGTTTTAAAGTGATTGAGTGACTATTATTTCAGGTATACTAAGATTCTGATGAAAGATATCGACATCTTGAATTCAGCTGGAAAAATGGACAAGATGCGGTTGCTGAACATCCTGATGCAGCTGCGGAAGTGTTGCAACCATCCGTACCTGTTTGATGGTGCTGAACCTGGCCCGCCGTACACCACTGACACACACCTTGTGACCAACAGTGGTAAAATGGTGGCTCTGGATAAACTGTTGTCAAAACTCAAAGAACAGGGTAAGTTGTGAACAGTGCTTAAGTTACAAGTCACACTATAACACAGACACAGGCAATTGCACAGAGGCGGGCACTATTTTTCATCCCTGTAGACACCTGATGCGTTCTACCAACAAATCTCGGACTTGCCTGTAGTGATACGGTGTCACTTCCAATTTTCATTTTGTCTGATTTTATTATATTTGTTTTATTGTTTATGATTTGGGAAGGTTTGGGAAAAGGTCAGGGGATCAAGTAGGTGTGGTTTGGATAAATTTTAATATTTCTGGGGCAAAAAGAAACCACCCCAACATTACTGAGTTTTTATTTTATTTTATTTTTTCATTTGAAGGTTTTGGAGAAGGTCCATACTTTGCCTACCTCACTGTAACCAGTTGAGGAAAATAGAGCCTAGGCTAGAAATAGTCCAGTATGGATTAATAGTGTTTTTTTAGGTGCGTCCTACTGAGTAATACAGAATTAGCAGAGTACAATTGGATGAGTACAACAGTTGATGAACCTGATTCATACTTTGGAGACTAGAATAAGCAAGTGAAGGAAGCAAGTTTAGCTTCTTTTCTGTTTGTGACAAACAAGTATTCCCATTTATTTTCTTCTATTTGTTCATGTGTAGAAGGATGCAATACTTGTCATGAGGACACTGACGCCTTGTTGTCTTGAGGGCAGATAGGAAAGTGGTGGACCTCACTCCAGTAGTGGCCTATTATGTATATTGTTCCAGTGAATAAACTGCATAGTTTCAGTGGTCTCCAAATAACCAACCAGACATTTAGTGAATAGTAGTAGCAAGAATAATAATAAGTCTAAAAGGCAACAAGCAAGGAACATGCTCTGGCAGTGAGGTCCTTGTGGTCCTTATGGGTAGGTCAGAGGGACATAGGATTAAAAAGCTTCTTCAGAAGACGGAAGAAGAAAGAGGAAAGCAAGAGCTGCAGAAATCCTGCATGAAAATGGAAGATAATTTCTTTTTTTAATCAACAAGATTCTCAAAGCAGTTTGCCAGCATGATAAAATGCATTTCTATAATTTGTTTGTGCCTCAGGTTCCAGAGTCCTTGTTTTTAGCCAGATGACCCGCTTACTGGACATACTGGAAGACTATTGCATGTGGCGGGGCTATGAGTATTGCCGGCTGGATGGACAAACACCACATGAGGAGAGAGAGGTGAGAAGGATTTATCTTGTCACTTGGTTTTTCATTTCTCTCTGTCCTGGAGGCAGGTTGGAGCCTGGGCAATCTCTGCCCAGTGACTCTTATTCGGTGACCAGTCATTTCTCCGCCGGCATTTATGCTTCCCAAGGCGCTACCTTGCCAAGTAAGGATTTTTATGTGTGACATGCCTTATAAACAGAGATTGATCCAAGATTATGGAATGGTCTCTTGGGTTTCTTTCATGTCATTCAGTCTTCTAATTTAAGTTTGAACAGTCACTTGAAAAGGAAATAGATGAAAGGTGCATTTACAAAGAATATGGGTGAAAAACAGCAGTGCTTACTGGAGGATATGTCTCTCATGGGATGGCGTTCAAGTGCTTCTAATACTCCTGGTGGGGTGCAAGAAATCACTCAGAGTCTCTCTAACATGATAGCTTTCCATGAATATACTGTAACTTGAAGTTTTACATCTTCCATGGAGGCATTATTGTCATGAAATCTTTTGTTTTTCTTTCCTTTTCAGGAAGCAATAGACACTTTTAATGCTCCCAACAGCAGAAAGTTTGTTTTTATGTTGAGTACAAGAGCTGGAGGTTTGGGGATTAATCTAGCAACTGCTGATGTTGTTATCTTGTACGATTCCGACTGGAACCCCCAGGTCGATCTGCAGGCAATGGTAAGCAGCCTTTTTGTCCATCTCAGGCAAAGCTTTTTATTATTGTTTCATAATCATCACATTAAACATTTCTGAGATGGGCTTTGCCTTTAAGGCAGACATAAGATAAGCTACAACAGAGCTGGAAACCTTCTTTGGCTTGACTTGGATGATCCAAGTCAGGTGAGAACTGAGCAGCCAAACTCTAGGCCAGTGGTTCTCAACCTGGTGTCCCCAGAGGTTTTTTGCCTTCAACTCCCAGAAATCTTGACAGCTGGTAAACTGGCTGGGATTTCTGGGAGTTGTAGGCCAAAAACATTTGGGGACCCCAGGTTGAGAACCACTGCTCTAGGCTCACTTGTATAAAGCCAAACCCATAAGTGAGATTTTATACTATAGCTGCATGCGTAGTACAAAGATACCAGAGAGAAAACGTCTTGCCTTTCTGCTTTCTGTTAAAGATGAGAAAGCTCTCTATTTAGGTCTGATGGATTGGTCAGTTAAATGGGAGAACATGATTCCAAGCCATGCGGGTTTATCCCAAGGGGTATCAGTGATGTATGACTAGGATGGACTCATAGTTAAAGGGAGGTTCTTTTCTTACCCTTTCCTAATTGTATGTGATTTTCTAATGCCACCAACCACTTGCATGGTGATTATTCTTGCTTGGTATTGCTGGCATATGATTGCAGGCCAGTTATTTGTTCTACCCTGCTGCTTTCTGGTGGAAACCTGCTGTTGCTTGTAAACTTTTGTTCTTCACATTAGATTTGCCAGTGTAGAGCTTAAGCTGTGAGGCTAGGCCTTCCATACTTGAATACTGGCAGAATTCTCCCTTCCAGAGCTATCTTTGTTTGTTCTCCTTGCTATTAAACTGAAATGTATCTGTAAAACTCTATAAATGGAGATGATTCCTGACTCCCTGTGCAAAGCCTCCCATGAGTTCAATATTGATGGAAGAGGTATTGGATTGGGGAGGAATGTTGGAAGAGTGGCCTTAAATGCAATCCTAACTTTGTTCCCTCTGGCAAATGGCCTGTCTAGCTTGGCAAAACACAGACATCAAGCATAGATTGGTGCCGGAGACCTAGAGAGAACACCTCACTAGGCATTGCCAAGTCATCCTGCATGTCTCTATGACACCCAAAGCTCTTCACATATAAATGAAATAATGTTAAATGAGCCCATGTACTAAGCAGGCCTACTCCTTAAAAGAGAGTCAGCAATGAGAATAATGTGTGTAATAGAATAAAGTGTGAAAACAGCAACAACAAAATAACTTTCTAAAATGATATCTATACCTCTTCTCTCATGGGATGGCTTTCAAGTGCTTCTAATACTCCTGGTGGGGTTCAGGAGTATATTGATACTTGCCTTACACATGTATGCATTTATGTTGCTTCTGTCGGACTCTCACGCATGGTTCTCACATATTGAATTGTTTGTGAATAGGATCGTGCACATCGTATTGGTCAGAAGAAACCGGTACGGGTCTTCCGACTCATCACTGACAACACTGTAGAAGAGAGAATTGTAGAGAGAGCCGAAATAAAACTGAGATTGGACTCAATAGTTATACAACAAGGTAATATTTCTGTACATCTTTGGTGTTTCAAGAACTAAAGGAGAAGTAGACTTTGGCCCAGGGGTTCCCCTTAACATCCAACAGGTTTACTGAGGTCTTGTTTTGATGAGAAGGGAGTCCTTTGTAGCATTAGCATTGAAAATATTTAGAAGCTTTGCTTCTTTGTTTCCTGCACCAGGGAGATTAATCGATCAGCAATCTAATAAACTGGCAAAGGATGAAATGCTGCAGATGATCCGACATGGAGCAACACATGTATTTGCCTCCAAGGACAGTGAGCTGACTGATGAAGATATTACCACTATTTTGGAAAGAGGGGAAAAAAAGGTGAGAGGGCCAAAGTCGACTCCCTGGACCTGGTGAGAGTTGTAATGGTGGTGGTCGGTCTAGAGGCAGCTCTCTGTTCCTTCAGCACAATTTATTTCATTGTTGTTTGTCTTAAACTTGTGGCTAGGTCTCTTTAGTTCTTTTCATTTGTATGTTTTATTTAGGAAAAGCAACATTTCTTAAGGCAATGGCTTTCTCTTTTTTTGTGTTATCTGCTATAGACAGCTGAAATGAATGAGCGTCTACAAAAAATGGGGGAGAGCTCTCTTCGAAACTTCACTATGGAGACAGAAACGAGTTTGTACAATTTTGAAGGGGAAGATTATCGAGGGAAGCAGAAGGTATGTTTTTCACTGTACTGATGAAATAAAGATGTAAACTGTATCAAACGAGAAAAAATGCTTGAGGTTTTAAAACATCTTTGCTCTTATCAAATGAGTGACTGGAGCCAAATATGTTTTACATTCAAGCCTTTCCTGGCACAATATTTCAATTAGCTACCTCCCGAGGTAGCCAAAGATAATGTTATGAGTTCAAATGTATGTCTCTGAGATGTTTTGTATATTTCCTTCTTCCCTTATTAGCTTTTAATTCCTCTTAGCATTCAGAGCTTCAGTATAAATCAAGGTTTAACAGTGGACAGTTCACTCATTTGTCTATGAAGATGGCATGAAAAGCAAACATGTTTTGGTAACATCAAAGCTGAAAGGGACTTTGAAACTAAGCCAAAACCTTTGAGAATTCAGCAGCACCATCTTAATAACTGAACTCTGATACTTGCTACATTTCAGTGGTTTTAAAAATAAATTTATTCTCCAGCTGAGCATGATGGAATGGATCGAACCTCCCAAACGAGAGCGTAAGGCCAACTATGCTGTGGACGCCTATTTCAGAGAAGCCCTCCGTGTCAGTGAACCAAAAATCCCAAAGGTGAATAAATGTGTTTATAGTGAATGCTCCCTCCATCAATGGAGTAACCTTATTTATATAAAGCGCATAAATTCCAGTGTGGCGTTACTAATAGATACGTTTCCTTTCCAAGGCACCACGACCTCCAAAACAGCCAAATATTCAAGATTTCCAGTTCTTTCCACCACGGTTATTTGAACTTCTGGAAAAAGAAATTCTTTATTATCGCAAGACCATAGGCTACAAGGTAAGTATCCATCTCCACATTCAAAGATCATTGATATCTCTGTACCACATAGAATAGAACATGTTTTTAGATAGCTTCATCTTTCTGACCTTGGTTGAAGGTGGTGGGGGTTGATTTTTTTTCTTTCTGAGGCTGCCTCACAAGAATTTTACAAGAATCGCGGCCATTTTACAAGATCTCTGCCAAAGATTGCTGGTTCCCCACTAAATTACAACTCCTAAGATTCCATTAGCATTGTGCCATGGCAGTTAAAGCGGAGCATTCAATCTCCTTCCATTAAAAATGTGAAGAATTCTGAACACTCGATTGAGGATTTTTAAAATAATAATAATAATAATAATCATCATCATCTTTATTTGTAACCCACTCTATCTCCCCAAGGGGACTCTGAGCAGTTTCCAGCAAAGGATGGCAAACATTCAGTGCCATAAAACAATACAAAATAACCCCAAGAATAAAAAGAAGACGTTTCAGTATAGAATATGTCCACTATTTCATATATAGTGTGGTTTTTAAAGATGATTTCAAATGATGAGTTTAGGTATGACATAAAAGAAAGCCAAAGCATTATAAAGATTATCTTCATGCCAGGTGATTGCAGCACAGGCTTATTCAGTGCTATAAAACTGAATGCTTGCTTTGTTGCATCTAAACAGGAGTCGCCGAGTGTGCCTGACTTGTATGTGTGTATGCTACACCCTCATCTCTCTTATTCATGGTGTCCTTGAGCACTTTTCGGCCCTAAACAAGACCCTCTGGAGGCACTTTGATTATTTACTAGCTGCAGTTACCATTATACTTCTGTGGAACAAGGGCCCACAAGGCATGAAGGAACAACCAGGGATGGATGAATTATGATACGCCATGTTCACCTTGCCTGGAGAACTTTCCCAGAATGGTAAACACCAGTAAAAGAAACACTTCTTGATCAGTGTCCTGAAGCCAGGAAAAAATATTGCCTTCTCTAACAAAATACTCAGCAGAGGAGATATCCATCAATCCTGTGCCTGTTTCTGGGAAAGGCTGTAAAGGGAGAGAGAGAGGGCTATACACGGAACCCCTTAATGGCATTGCTTTTTACTATTTATTCATTCAGTCCTCCACTGATTGCAGGTCCCCAGGAATCCAGAACTCCCCAACGCAGCTCAGGTGCAGAAAGAGGAGCAGCGGAAGATCGACGAGTCGGCACCTCTGACGGCAGAAGAGGCAGAAGAGAAGGAGAAACTTCTCACCCAGGTAAAAGCCCCCCCCTTCCCCGTCCCAAGAAGAAATAATCAGGTCTGTTCATGGTGCACTTAGCTAGATTTTGAAAGATAAAAGATGTATAGCACACAGTCAACATGCCCATATCCCAAGGAATGCTGCAGAAGCCATGTTCTGAGGATATACATTAATGCTTTTTTATACTGGTTTAGAAGGAATGTCCCTGCTCTAAATTATTTTATTTTTTGCACAAAACCTGAGAAGACTAGTAAAGCATTTTTGTTCACAGTGGTGAGTATTCTTTATCCAGAATTCCAAAAATGTCAAAATCCCAAATGGTCCATATGGATTGTGACAGCTTTTTTGTTTTCTGATGATTCTGTGTACACCAGCTTTGGTTCATGTACAAAATTATTTTAAAATATCTCACTACGCATGCGCAAGTATTCCAAAATCTGAAAAAATGGAATGATTCTAATCCTAAAGATTTCAGATAGTGGATACTCAACCTGACTCAAGTTGTTTTCTCTTTCTCTCTAGAAAATCATTGTTATTGTTTGGATTAGGATACTTATATAAGTAACAGTGGGTGGTTCCAGACCCTTCACATTCAGTGTTTCCACTTTAATCATCCACGGCTGCTCTCCAAGCCCAGATTTGCTTTAGCATTTAACCAGACCTCCTTAAAAACCAATTTAATTGTGTCTGTGAATAGAGAGAGAGTAGGGCTATTTGCAAATCATTTTAGATCGCTTTGCTGTTTTAGCATTACAAAGCAGAAAGCATCAGGTTTTGTCACAGTCTCCTTAATACATTCCTGCGGTTAAGTATTCACAGGCTTGAATGGTGCTCTTATAAATGGTTATTTTCGTGATTGTCCTTTGAAAATTTGAATTGCCTCTGGTGATTGAAGTGAAACTTTGCTTGAAATTACATTGTCAGCCAATCATTCTTAGTTTTTGCACGGCTGTTTCTGAAAACCTTTAATGATAGTATTTAATATCTGGAAGAATGTGTATCAGAATACCTGGATTCTTTTGCATATTTCTTTATGACCTTTCATCTTGTCAGATAAATGCAAGTTCACTTACTGTTTCATTATTTGAAAGTATTATTTAATACCATATGTACATGTGTAAGTCAACCTCATGTATAAGTTGGGGACAGGTTTGGCGGTCAGATTATGAATTTTTATATGACTTGTAGTTACGGCGAAGGTCCTCTGCAGAAAGGGCCATGTGGTCCATGTTGGCAGCCATCACCATTTCTCAACCCAGGCATTCAAACAGGTTGAGAACCACTGTTCTTGCCTTTTGCAGCTCTGCTCAGACATGAGACTTAAAGTTGAATGTAATTTTCCTGCTTCTTGGCAGGGGGTTGGACTGGATGTCCTACAAGGTCTCTTCCAGCTCTATGGTCTATATTTCTAAGTCAGCCTGCCACTTTTACATATCTGAATATTCATGAATTTGATTGAAATGTTCTCTCTAGGAACCTCTAGTTTCTCCAGTCCAATTCTGTGGTCAAAAGATTCCTCAAGAGGTGTTCTATTGGATGGAAATACAGTAGGTTTTCTATTTGTGGTTTTCCCACTTCCATGAGGGTTCTGTGCCCATATCGGCAGCTAACTCTACAGGCAGTCCATGAGTTAAAAACGTCTGACTTACAAATTACTCCTAGTTAAGAATGAGGGTGAGACAAAAGGAAGTGAAATAAATCTTCCCCTTGGAAGGCAAATTAACTCCAGAAGGAATTATTATCATGGGGAAAATGGGTCTCCACTGAAGCTTTCTCACCAATCCTTGTTTCCGCAACAAGCCAATTTTTTTCAAAATCCAATTCTCACAGGGATAGAAAGTGTGGTGAAATCTTATAATGGGCACAGACAGCAAAGGAAACGTCACAGTGCTTTCCTTATGCTATCCAAAGTTAATATATTTGTGTGTGTGTGTGTGTGTGTGTGTGTGTGTGTGTGGTTACACTTGCAAATGTACCTATTCTGATTTCCATACAAATTTACAGACCTCCAGAAACCTCTCTTGTTCTTAACGTGGGGACTGCCTGTACTTATATTGACTCGTCAGTAAGTCAGCTGTTTTTTGGGGCTGACTTTTGGACTAAAAATTCTAGTCTTTTACATGGGTATATAAAGTATTCAGATTTGATTCAACTCATTGAATCTGAAATCACATGATTTCAGGCCAATACATGTGAAAAATGACATTTAACTATGTAACCACACTTAAAAAACTTAAGGAGGCAGTAAGAAAGAAGAGACTACTAAAAGACATTTGTTCCATCAAGCTTCATTTTGATGATGCATGCCCACACACATCATTTTTCACAATTTTTATTTATTTATTTATTTCCAATATTTCTACCCCGCCCTTCTCCCCGAGGGGACTCAGGGCGGCTTACACAACTGGTAGGATCACTACCAGTACATCATAATACAATAAAATAAGAATAAAACAGTTAAAATAATTAAATAACATAATAAAATACAATATATAAAATTTAAAACAATGCAACACCAAATATATATACCAATCATCCATCAGACCTTGTGCAAAAGCCTTAATCCGATCCATGTCAATGCTAACTGAGTTCATTCATTAAACGCTTGCGCGCATAGCCAGGTCTTCAGCTTCTTCCTGAACCCCAAAAGAGATGGAGCCTGCCGGATGTCACTGGGGAGGGAGTTCCACAGCCGAGGGGCCGCCACCGAGAAGGCCCTGTCTCTCGTCCCCACCAGCCGTGCTTGTGAGGCCGGTGGGATCGAGAGCAGGGCCTCCCCGGATGATCTTAAGGTTCTCGTGGGCTCATAGGAGGAGATGCGTTCGGACAGGTAAATTGGACCAGAACCGTTTAGGGCTTTGTAGGTCAAAACCAGCACTTTGAATTGGGCTCGGTAGCATATTGGCAGCCAGTGGAGCTGGCTTAGCAGGGGGGTGGTACGCTCCCTGTAAGCCGCCCTAGTTATTAATCCAGGCGATTGCAAAAATGGGCTGGTCAGTAGTGCCTCACCCACCCTACAGCCCTGATTTGGCCACTTCTGACTTTTATCTGTTTGGACCTCTGAAAGACAACCTACGTGGTTACAGATTCAATTATCTGAATGACATTAAAACAGCTTTAAAATCATGGGTCATAAAGCAAACCCTGAATTTTCCCCAAATGGTTTTGATGCCTGGGTTAAATGATGGTGCAAATGTGTACAAAGTGATTGTGACTGTGGTGAATGGTAGTTTTGAATAGAAGATAGTTCAGGCTATGTTCTGCAGCAACTTCTGCTGTTATATGTTTGTTCATAATGTTTTTATGACACAGGAGGCAGAACTTTTAACCCACCCTTGTATATGATATATTTAGCTAGAGTTTATACACGTTTCTTGTAACTGCGTCAAACCCTGTAGGAGAAGTGGGTGCCTTGGCTCTCTTTGCTTCCCATCCAGGTGTTCATTTCATTCACAATTTGCTTTGTAAGTATACAAAATGGAGTCTGGGAGGCCTGGGAGATTGCTGATGACATCTGGACATGTGCCCTCAACCTTTTGCAATTTTATTTGTGACTTGTGCTTCTTCGAGTGTGACATAAGCGGAAATCCATTAAAATTGGGATTGAACTTTGCTTCTTTGGAGAAATGCTATTTACGGGCGTGAATAATAATAAAAGACTGCACAGCCTTTCTCTCCCTGATGCACAGCGAGCGGTGTGTAAAAAATAACTCGCTCTGGTTTTTATGACTGAGTAATAAACCCCACATAATAGATGCTTATGGAAGTCCTGAAAGATCATTAGCCCCTTTAATTATTGTGTGACATTGTTACAGGAACCTTAATGAGCTAATCCGACTGCATCCTTCTAAAGTTTCAAGATTTTGCAAAACGTTTCCTGCTTCACCTCTGTGGCAACTTTGTGCTCCGCAGGGTTTTACAAACTGGAACAAGAGGGACTTCAACCAGTTTATTAAAGCCAATGAAAAATATGGACGTGACGACATCGATAATATTGCCCGTGAGGTGGAAGGGAAGTCGCCCGAAGAAGTCATTGAGTATTCAGGTTTGATGATTTGTAGTTTGAGCCTTTTCAGAATGGTTTTGGAAAGAGGAGGGTCTTTTTGCCCAATAAAGCTTTTAAATTCTATTCTGTATTGAAGAAGGCCTCTCTATCTGCGGGGTATGCATTCCTTGACCCACCATAGAAATATGAAACAGTTGATAATAGTGAAACCTAAAGACTTCAACAACTTCCATTGGAAGCATACTATAAAATTGCATTGGAGATTTTAAAAAATGCCCAGAGGTTTTTTAGCATTTCTAGATCATGCAACTCGGCTCTAGGGCCAGCTTTTGACTCAAGCATACTATAGAGCTGCACTGGAGGACCTAGAAAATGCCGAGATAACATAATTGTTTTAGACTTGTGTAAATGAAGCTGCAGATACTGATTCTGTCAGAGACAGAACGCCACCAGATAAAGTTCAACACAGTTTATTAAAGTTACAGAACTAAAAAGTGCCCGTATGAAACAAAGGACTAGGCAAACACTTGCCTTCAGTGTAAAAGATACACAAAAAAGACTCCGCTGATACTAAAAGTGGTTCAAAAGATAAACCGGATTAAACAGGAGTTTAATCCGGGTTAAACAGAAAATGCTTACTTCAGCCCGGCAATTTAAACAAACAAAAGTTGATAAACAAGGATTCAAAGAAACATAAATAGCTGGCAGCAGATTCCTCTCTGCTACTCGAAAGGTGCAAATGAGTAACTAAGGTTGTTACTCCTCCGTGCAACAAACGGAATCCGGATCCAGGCACTTCAATCAGGGTAGCAACGGTCAGCAGGGTCCCAGTCCGGTCCGAGGTCGAAAGCCGGGTACAGATGTCTTTGGTTCACCAATTCCACCGAAAGCCACAGAAGGGGTAGTCCGAGGTCGTAGTCAGTCAGTCAGTCCAGCGTCAATCCAGAATAGGCAATTAATGTCCGTCAAGAAGACGACGGAGGTCCAAGCTAATAAGATTAAACACAGGTTGGACAACAAAAGCCCACACAGTTCCTCCCGCCGTCTATGCCCAGTGTCCTTGGTAACTTACGTATTCAGCAAACGAAACACACCCGTCTTCAGGAAATTCCCAACAAGAGCCCAAGCGTTCGTCCAGATTACCTTGCCCAACGCAATTAGCCCTGGATTCTAAACCCCATTTTATGCCAGTTTACAACTCCTCATCGCTGTCAGCTGTTACCCTAATTCCAGGTGCCTCATCATCATCATCCTCATCAGAGCTAAAACACCCTTGACTACGCCCCACAGCATCCCCAGCTGTGGATCCCGTTCCATCCCTCCAACTCGTCCACGGGTCCGATCCTGCAACCCGCCAGTCGCCTCCCACACTAGCATTGCCGGTGACACCCAAATCCTCCCTCACACGAGTCCATTCCATGTTATCCTCCTCTGAGCTAACCACCTCTTCCTCCATTCCCTCGGTAAAACCCTCAAAGGAATCTTCGTCTGTTGGTTCTGCAAATAAGTCCCGCAGCCGTTTCCTCTCTCGCTCCTCAAGAGAGTCTGACTCTCGAGGAGTCTTACGACCACGTCTCCCAGTATCAGAGCCATAAGGCTCAACCATAACAGATTCCATAGATCCAGGGGTTGTACCATATGTCAATTTTAGCACATTTTGTCTATTTCCACAAAACAACATTAGATATATATTTGTTTTCTATGTCAAATATTTTAGGAATCTTTGAGCAAGAAATAAAATTATTATTTTTATTGTTACTGTTATTAAAAATCTGAGTATATTCTGATAATGTTAGAAAAGTTCTGGAAGTAATGTATATAATACTTGTTCTGGTGACCTTTTAAAAACATCACTTATTTCAAACATAGTAATTGGGTTATTTATTAATATGGTGCATTTAGAGAATGTTTGTGTTTCTGAAATTTTTCAGCTGTATTTTGGGAACGTTGCAATGAACTCCAGGATATTGAGAGGATCATGGCTCAGATTGAACGAGGGGAAGCCAGAATACAACGGAGGATTAGCATCAAAAAAGCCCTGGATGTCAAAGTAATTCCTCAAATTAATATTTCTTCCGATTAATGTTGTCCCTTAGAAGCCCAGCATCTGGTAGTGTTCCCCACTGATAAAAGTATTTTTAGTCCCTTCCAGTTTTTAAGTAGAGAGCTTACACTAATTCATTGGTGGGCAAAGTTATTCTTTTAGTGATAAGTGGTTTAGCGGTATAAAAGCCATATGAATTGAAATGCTCATTATAAATAAATAAAGATTTGGCAAAAGGATGGAAGTATTTCTGCTAACCTCACTTTCGCCAGAGTTGCATAAATGTGCAGCTGAATTATAATCCTTGGACATGAATCAGCAAAAGTCTTCAATAGTTTCTTTTTTAAACTTTAGATCGCGAGGTATAAAGCCCCTTTTCATCAACTCCGCATTCAGTATGGAACAAACAAAGGCAAAAACTACACAGAAGAGGAGGACAGGTTCTTGATATGCATGTTGCACAAAATGGGGTTTGATAAAGAAAATGTTTACGAAGAGCTAAGGCAGTGTGTCCGCAATGCACCCCAATTTAGATTTGACTGGTTTATCAAGTCGAGGACTGCAATGGTAAGTAACACTGACCTTCTATGGGATTATGCTTTAAGTCTGTGTGTGTATTAAACCTTCTAGGCCTCTTTTCTTTTTTGGGTCTTAAATGCTTTTGGATCGGAAAGGCATATAGAATGGCTTAAATCAATTATTTATACATTGTGCTATAGCAAAACAAATAGCTCTCCTACACCTACTTAGGCCACATCTACACTGCCATATAATGCAGTTTGAAATTGTAAAATATGGTTCATAGCAATTAAAAATAAAGGTGTCATGTGGTTCATTGCAGTTTCAAGCTGCATTATATGGCAATGTAGATGGGGACTTGTTTTGAAATCGGCCAATAATAATAATAATAATAATAATAATAATAATAATAATAATAATAAATAAACTTTATATCCTGCCCTTTCTCCCCATGGGGACTCAGGGCAACTCACAGCAAACAGCAGAAAACATTCAATGCTATAAAGTGCAACCTGAAATAAAACAACCACAAATCCAATAAAGCACATTAAACAACAACATCCAGCAATGGTGAGACATTGCAACAAATTAGGGATCACATAACTGAAAAATTACGATGTAACAAACATTTAGGGGCGAGACTTAAAATTGGGATTAATAGAGAATTAAAATAAATAGTCGGATGTTAATTTGGCATTATTGGCATGCTTAATGATATATAATGGAGACCTCGCTCCAAAATAAGGAAAAAATAACAATGTTTGGAGGGCTTATGTATGTGCCTTCAGGTTGCCCAGTTGACCTATAGTCATAGCGTTTTCTTAGGCAAGGAATACTCAAAATAGATTTGCTAATTTCTTCTCTGAAATACAACCTATAACATCTGGGGTTTATTGCAGATTTCCCATCCATGTACTAATCCAAGCTGACCCTGCTTAGCTTCTAAGATCAGATAGCATCTTTCAGGAATTGATTTTCAGGGGGAAAAGCCCTTGTTTTTCTGCTGTTTCATTTTAAACATCCTGGCTCCTAGCTAGTGACCACTAGATGTCTCTCTGGTTCTAGATAAGTAGGTTGATTTTCCTGCATGTTTCCCGGCTTTGCATTTATATAAAATACTAGCTTTGCCCGGCCACGCGTTGCTGTGGATTATGGGTATCCTTTGTTGGGCAGGTGGAATAGCAGTGAATAGCAGCCTCAAAGCCTGGCCGTTTTCTTCTTATGGGAATCTTTGTATTGGCCCTGTTTTGTCCTGTCTGGAATGTGCCTGTTTTCAGTGTGTTGTTCTGTATTCAGTGTCCTGGTTTTAGAGTGTTGTAATAGTGGGAGCGAGGTTTTGTTGATTTTCAATGGATTTCAACAGGGAAGTGTGGGTTGTATACCTGTGGAATACAGTTTTGTCCAGTGTGGGATAAAGAACTCTTATTTGTTGGAGGGAAGATTTTATGTTAGAATGAGTCACCAAAATTAGCATGTAAAGGCCTTGTAGCTTCAAAGTTTCCTGCCTGGGGGATTTCTGTTTTGGGAGGTGTTAGCTGGCCCTGAATGTTAGGGTCCCTTGGTGGCACAGTGTGTTAAAGTGCTGAGCTGCTGAACTTGCGGACCAAAAGGTCCCAGTTTCAAATCCCGAGAGCGGAATGAGCACCCGCTGTTAACCCCAGCTCCTGCCAACCTAGCAGTTCGAAAACATGCAAATGTGAGCAGATCAATAGGTACCGCTCCGGCGGGAAGGTAATGGCGCTCCATGTAGTCATGCCAGCAACATGATCTTGGAGGTGTCTATGGACAACGCCGGCTCTTCGGCTTAGAAATGGAGATGAGCACCAACCCTCAGAGTCGGTCACGACTGGACTTAACGTCACGGGAAACCTTTACCTTTACCTAGCTGGCCCTGAATGTTTCCTTTCTTGAATGTCCATTTTCATAATGTTGTAAGTAGTCACCTTGATTAGTATGTAATGTCCTTGTTTGTTGTGAGAAGAGTAGGGATTTGAGCCTTTTTGTTGGACCCTCCAGGTGTTTTGGACTTCAACTCCCATAATCCCAAGTAGCCGGTTTGGAGGCGAGGACAGTAACGGTTTTAACAGCTCCCTTGGAGTTTAGGCAGTGTTGCCTCAGCCTTGGTGTGACGTCTTTGTTTCTCGGGGGGCGGGGGGGGCTGGTTGGCGCATGCGCACATGGAGTTTTCCTGTTTTTTGGAATTTTGAGGGACTTGCAGTTTGTTTGTTTTGTTTTGCTGTCTAAACACAGCAGGGAGGACGGTCTTTTGTTGCCAAATTTCATGGTTTTGGGTTGTGTAGTTTCGCTGTTTTAATTAAAGTAGAAATGGTCAGAAGCTTTTTTATATATATAGATTTTCTCTTCCCAAAACATATATAATTCTTCTGCTGTTTTTATTTTTCTACCAGCATATGGCTTATACAGTGTGAGCTCATAAAGGGTGTAATGGTTTCTATAAAATTCCAGGTTTTTTTCTGCATCAGCAGAACACAAGTTTACCCCTTCCACCTCAATGGGACATTCTTTCCAATGTTTAAACATGGCTCCCATGTTCCCTTTTCTTAACCTTCTTTTTTCCAAGCTAAACACCCCCAGCTCTTTGAGCTGCTTCTCAGAGGGATTTATAGCTCCAAAACCTTTGGCCATTTTGGTGGCCTTTTTTGGCATGTTTAAACTTGTTCATTTATTTTGGTTGGGGATATAGAGAAGAACCAGAAGGGACTAAGATCCCATTGAGTCCTTGGGAAATGCGGGAGATGGAAGCTGATTGCATCCTCAGAGGTTGTGAGGTATATACATGGCCATACTGCCCGGAAAACACACAACAACCTTGTAATCCTGGCCATGAAAGTCTTTGACAACAAATTGTACAAGTGTTTAACTTAATGACATTTATATTCAATCTGTTGTTATTATTATTGTTATTTTATTATTTTGTTTCTTACCCGCCTCTCCTTGTGGCTTGAGGCAAGTTACAGCTAAAAACACATAATCGTTATATAAAATACAAATATTAAAATGTACTTCTATAAAATACATTAAAATACGTAGAACAAATATAGTGAACACAAGATATGAGTTTAAAATTCATGATTAAAACTGGCTGGGTAATTTTAAGGGGCTCAAGCTATACGAACCCCTTCCCTTGTCCTCAGGCCAAGAGCATATTTGTGGCCGAATGTTGACTTGAATCTTAGCCTTCTCATGCCTATCAGTGCTGCCATGTCTAATACCTAAAATGATGAGATGAATAAAGCTGTCAGGGCTTAAACATTGATTGAAACTATTGCCAAATATGTATGTAAATTCAAAGTATCCCATATTTGTTTGAGTTCCTCCTTTGGAAGGGCTTTGGATGCCTTCTTCTTTATTGTTTTAAGAAGTATTGGGTTTTGTGCAGAAGGAAGTCGAAAAGAGAAAAAAGGATAATATCAAAATGTATGTGTTTCTTTTCTGCTTTTTGTGTGTGCTGCAGCATATCCTCTGGCGTGTTTTGATGTCAGAAATGCTTTTATGGCAGTTTATTTTAGATTAAGTTGTTTTCTGGGCTACATTGGCAAGTCTAAATTAGAACAGCCTGAGCTTCTAAAATGGCTGAGTATTTTTAGAAGGTCTAATTTCAGTCGGTGCTTCGCAATTTGTGCCCTCAAGCGTCATTTAAGGCAGGCTTTTCCTTTCTGTGTGGTGCGCAGTCTTATAGGGCATAATTAGGGACATAATCCACTTCCCATTGAATTTCAATACCCATTGATTTTAATTGCCTTAGATTTTAATTGCCATCCTAAAGATGGGATCAACAAACATGAAAAAAGGACCAAACTGAAACACATTTTAATAAGATTTTGCGGCTGTTATTTCAACATTTCTTTTAAAATAATCTTGATTAGGAACTTCAGAGACGCTGCAATACACTCATATCGCTGATTGAAAAAGAAAATATGGAGATTGAGGAAAAAGAGAAGGCTGAGAAGAAGAAACGGGGAACGAAAACTCCAGCGGTAATTAATCTGTGTTTGGCTTTCTTTTGGGGGTTTTTCTAAAGTGTGTAATATTTACATTCCACCTTTCCAATTCATATTTATAACCTCTATATAAGAAACTGAATATATAGATATATGTGTATATATATTTGCTCTTCAAAGGCTCT
Organism: Anolis carolinensis; assembly: GCF_035594765.1. Classification (NCBI taxonomy): domain Eukaryota; kingdom Metazoa; phylum Chordata; class Lepidosauria; order Squamata; family Anolidae; genus Anolis; species Anolis carolinensis. Next base: position 12,678,669 of record NW_026943823.1, on the reverse strand, counting down.
TCCATTGCTTGATGGATCTGGAGCAAACTTAGTACACAGACCCTTCATTATCAAACTTAAAATGCTAGTGGGATTTGAACTAAATAAAACATACCTCTTTTGTTTATTACCTTATTTTAAAAACGATCTACGTTGATGAGCCTCACACTGCAGTGCTCTTGCGCAACCAGCAGAGGGCACTAGATAGAAAGGCTACCTCACGGGAGAGATGGCCAAAGTGTTGCCCTTGCCATAGAGATGTTGTTAAGGAGGGCCAGAGTGTTGTCAAGGAGATGTTGTTAAGGAGGCTTTCTTAAAGGACCAGGCAAAGATGTAACTGAGCCAGAGAAAGGTTAAAAGAAAGATTTAAAAACCCTGGGCAATAATTCAGTTCTTAAGAGAATCTTGTATTCAGAGTAGTGTATTTTTTATGCATGAAGAAAAAAAAATAACCTGAGTTAATCTGGGAAACTGAGTCCTGAAACCTTTATCAAACACTATTGTTTCTTAGGTTGCTGTGAGTTTTCTGGGCTGTATGGCCATGTTCCAGAAGCATTATCTCCTGATGGTTCACCCACATCTATGACAGGCATCCTCAAAGGTTGTGAGTAGACCTCACAACTTCCGAGGATGCCTGATATAGATGTGGGTGAAACGTCAGGAGAGAATGCTTCTGGAACATGGCCATAATGCCCGGAAAACTCACAGCAACCCAGTGATTCTGGCCATGAAAGTCTTTGACAACAGTATTGTTTGTATCTGGCATTAGTTTGACAGTTTTATGAATGGTCCCATTAGAAAATGCATACCCAGGCAACGCTGGGTGCATAAAAAAGTAAAATATTTGCGGTTATATACATTCATTTTCAAGATAAATGCCTCCATGATGTATTGGCCAAGCAGAAAAGTCCCTTTAGGGAGAAAGTCCAGGGATGGAATGTTTTATAACTTTTAAAAACAAAGAGAGAAAAAAGGTAGATATCCCTCTTTCAGTTTGGTGGCCCATTTGGTATCAAATTAATTTTTCACCAAGTCTTTGATTTGACTCTGGTTCCGAACACGAATCAAGATTTGGAAATCCTGTCCGCTATCTTGGTAGATACAGAACCGGTTATCCTCATTATGCTCTTTATCTCAACTGGGTGGCATTTGCAGGATGACTAGAAGTGTATTACGAATGCCAGATTTCAGACAAAATTTGCATTGTGCCCCTTTGAATCTTAAGGGAATTTCCAGTATCTTTTAAAATGTCTTGTTAGAATCGGAAGCAATGTGCAGGTGTGGTGTTAGTAGCCCCTTATGAAGAGATTATGTCTACCAAACTGCAAACAAATACGCAGCTTGGAGGTTTTCCCAAGGAAAGGCTGCGGATGAAAGATAGAATATGGCCTTAGCTAAGAAGCTCATCATTTCAAAAGCTGATTTGCAGTGAAAGGATGTCCCAATGATTCAGTGAGCAGTTACAAACTACTGTAGTTTCCCCATAATATACTGATTTTTTATTCAAAAAATGCATTAGGGCTTATTTTCAGGGGGTGTCTTATTTTTTCATGTATCAAGTGTGCATATTATTAGTGTGTTGTGTGTCCTTCGGTTGATAATTAATTGATAAGTCTCAACTCTCTGTTCACATAGGCATTTACCTCCCAGTATTTACAAATGCTTAAGTATAATTCGTATTATTGCTTATTTTAAGTACAGTAGAGTTTCACTTATCCAAGCTAAACGGGCCAGCAGAACCTTGGATAAGCGGATATCTTGGATAATAAGGAGGGATTAAGGAAAAGCCTATTAAACATCAAATTAGGTTATGATTTTACAAATTAAGCACCAAAACATCATGTTATACAACAAATTTGACAGAAAAAGTAGTTCAATACGCAGTAATGTTATGTTGTAATTACTGTATTTATGAATTTAGCACCAAAATATCATGATATATTGAAAACATTGACTACAAAAATGCATTGGATAAACCAGAACCTTGGATAAGCGAGTCTTGGATAAGTGAGACTCCACTGTATTAATATCATTAGTATTATTTATTTCTGTATTTCTGTATTATATATTATCATTATATTATATTATATTATATTATATTATATTATATTATATTTATTATGCAATGCTTTTGACATGAAATAAATAAATAATATTATATTATCATTATATTATTTATTATTATTATTATTATTATTATTATTATTATATTATATTATATTATATTATATTATATATTATTATATATTAATATCATCACCTAGTATTGCAATAGACGTACTATTGGTAAATGCATCCATCTACTTGACGATCTTAACTGGGGCAGGGCTGATATTATGAGCACCCATGGGCTTATATTCAGGCTAGGTCTTATTTTCGGGGAAACGGGGAAGTTGCTATTACCAGCCACTTGGTTTTTCCCTCCGACCTTGTCAAAGTCATGGTTGCCTTGTATTTTTTTTGGAACTGAAAGCTAGCAGTATTGACATTAACAATATAATATTGCAAACTTTGTGAAGTTATGGCTGTGTTCTTGCAGTAGTTCTGCTTGATGGACTTATTGCATGTGGCTGAAACATGGAGCGACTTCCCGAGTCCTTTGTTATCTTTAGATGGCAACATAATGGTCTATTAGACTTCATTACCTGTATAGATCACCATGCATTAAGATAAATGGATATGTTTCTCCTTGCTTCTCTCTCCACAGTCACAAAAAAGGAAAGCCGATTCCTCAGCTGACAGCTCTGGCAAAAAGGACGCCAAGAAAGTGAAGACGTAAAACCAGTGGAAAAAAGGGTTTCATCCAAAACTGCCATATTGCCCTCTCTCTCTGCCAAGTTATTGATGCCCTTTGTGTATTCACCCCCCACATAGTTTTTATTTGTGCCAATCTTGCCTGATTTACAACGCCGTTCTTTACTTGCTTTGTAGTTTTATATTTTAATGCATTCCAGCATTTTTGTGCAGTTGTCTTTTTGTGTTGTTTTGTCTTATGCAAGAAAATATGCACTTCCTGTCCTGAAGCTTGTGCTACATTTTTGGCTTTCGTATGTTTTATATCCAGGTGCTTTGACAAAAAAGAAATATTCCCCTTGGTTCTGTTAGGTGTATTACTGTTGTTTGCTACTTTATATGATCGTGGAAAGTATAACTGAATTAAAATGACTACAGGAAAAATAGACCTCTCATGTTCTTTTGGAAAAAAAAAAACCATGTTTCGACTCCGCTTTCGTTCTAGGGGTTTTTCCAGTGCATTGACTTTGAGTGCATTTGCTTTTGTCGTAGTGATATACAGGGGTAATACTTCCATTTACTGCACCTTTTGTATGTGTTCACTTACATCTTTTTTCCTTTTCCCTTCTACTCCTGAAACCAGGCCTGTCATATGCTATAATTTGATGCTAGAACACACTGTCGTACATGAAGTGGCAGATAACCTTTCTATTTAACTCCATGTTAAAAATGCAAATAGAATGTTGGCAGGAAAAGAGTAGGTAGAGCGCAATTCTTTCTCCTTCATCTGCTGGATTTTTATCGCATAGGATTTAAAGCAATTGGCTGAGATCCGACATCACAGTCCACATTCTGTAGCAACAGTCATCTGCGGTTTTGACTTTTGTGGATTGGATTATTCACAGGTTTGATTGAAAACATTCTCGCTTGGAATTTCCAGGTCCTCTAGTTTGACTCTGGGACCAATTTCCTCTGAATATGCTGGAGGACCTAGAGATTTCTAGCAAGAACACTGCTGTAGGAATTTGTAGGTTCTCCAGTGCAAAACCCCCAGTGGTGCAGTGGGTTAAACCACTGAGCTGCTGAACTTGCTGACAGAAAGGTTGGCGGTTCAAATCTGAGGAGTGGGGTGAGCTCCCACTATTAGCCCCAGCTTCTGCCAAACTAGCTGTTCGAAACTAGTATTTTAAGCATCAGGTGCTATTGTTTGTCTTGTTGATTTTTGTGGCATTTGTACCTGGCTTTTTTCAGTGTTAAAGGGCTGAAAACAAAATTCTCTGTTGCCTCCTTTGGGCAAGCCAGTGTAAGTACCCAAGGTTACTTTCAAAGGAGGATAAATTTTGAGAGATTTATTTAAAAATTTTAAGTGGGAAAACCAGTGTGTGTCACTCTGTACAAAGCAAATCTAGGAAGAGAGTAGACGTAAAGTCCTTGTCGTGAAAAACACATGTGCAAGAAAAGTACATTCAATATTAAATTTGAAGTGGTTGCAAAGACTATAGAATTGTCACCCTGAAAAATAATGCAGGTGGAGTGACATACCAACACCGCAGTAGAATCCACAGGGGGGAAGGGGAATGGAGAAATGTCCCAAAATGTTCAATAAAATGCCCTATAAATAGTATGGAGACAACCCAGTGCATTTTGACATATATATATGTGTGTGTGTGTGTGTGTGTGTGTGTACATTGTATGCATGTTTGATCTTCAAGAAACTAAACAAAAAATATGTTTTTTCCCACAAATTATTATGAGGTTTCTCAGTTTGAAATTTCTGCAGCTAAATTTTGAATTGGCTTGGAGACGATAAAAAAAAACCTCTCTAGGCATTTTCTAGGTCCTCCGGCATGCCTTTGTGATATCCTTGGGTCGAGAGAACTTTGTTTCAATAGTGTGTGTTGTTATCCACAGTTTCTCATATCTTTGTAATGTTTTCTATAGGCAAATATTGTCTTGTGGAGGATGAAACATATTGGGCTTTCTGTAGAAGAAAAACAGCTGTTAAGACACATTTCCATGTTTTTTCCCTGTGGCTTCTCAATGTTACAGCGGGTCAGCTGTTTTTTGACGCATATTTAAGATGAATACAATACGCAATAAATTGTACTAAAACATTAGAGGAAGTATGATAGACAAGAATTTGGGTACTTGGAACTGGCAGCCAATTTAATTTAGCTCCACTAAATCCCCCAAAGTATGAACTGGTTCAGTGCAGCTCTCACGGTTCTCAAGTAGATGGAAGCGCAGCTTAAAAATTAACAAGGGGAATACAAGATTGTCTGCCTAATTTGCAGCGGAGATCTGATAGCCAAACTCAGGAGGATCCAGACGGAGATCAGAAAAGACTGCCTTATACTATCCCAGGATGGAATTCAGGAAAGATCCAGATGGAAAGTAAACTCAAGAGGGAGTTGAGCATAATGTTCAGAAGTGGAGGATGAACTCCGAGTCCCGGCAGGATAAACTCAAATAAGTGGAAGAAAAGGAGGAGAAGGCTGTATCTCTTCCCAGCAGCTCAGGCGCTAAAATCCAGCTCCAAGGGATGGCGTCTGTGGGACAGATGGCCACAAAAGAGCCTCAAAACCGAGAAAGAGATGTGACATATTCAGAAGCAAGACCTCCTTCTTTCAAAAGAATGAAACAATTTTAAGTGAGGAAAACAGAAGAAAAAGCTGCATCCTCTATTGGGAGTAGCTGGTTTGGGGTCTATTGAAAAATTTGAAACACTATTCACTGGCTGTGAAGTGGATTGGATTCCATTGGAAAAGGAGAGCCTAATCTGAAGTTTCTCATTGAATCCCACAGTCTGGGGATAAGGGCCCCACAAAAGGGGGAAAACCCCAAATAAAAAAAAATCCCATTTTTAAACCCGAGAGAACATTTCCCTAGGAGTCTCTTGGTCCTCCAGCACAACTCTAATTCAGATAACTGACTTTAAAAATGATTCTATATCCAGTTGACGTTGAAGGCATTAGTGTTTGAGTTGTTATACAGTTGGTCCTCCACATTTATATTTGATGAATGTGTTCTATTTACAACCTTTAGGTCCTCCAACACAACCCTATGGCCAAGGAATAGAGCGCATTGACCATAGAATTGCACTGGAAGACCTAGAGATTCCTAGAAAAAGTCCGTAAATGTGGAGGTCTGACTTTACTTTGTGTATTTGCTGCTGCTGCCAATCCGACCCCTTAATCCATAACCATATAAAGCAGGGATGGGAGTCCTGTGGATTGTGGACTAATGGTTTGTTTCTTATTTCTGATATTCTTAGTGGCCCCTCCAATTCCATTTTAACCAATCTCCCTCAAACTGGGAAAAAGCCAGCAGTTACTTTTTCATGGATTTGAGGGAGGAGGAAAACCAGAGCTGCTCACTTCCTCTTCCTCCAAGGAATAAACATGGGGCTGCTTCTTCTTCTTTAAAATGTTCCTTTTGTGGGGGTCCTGCAAGCAAAAATAGGTTGTTTTTCCAAAGCCAGCAGTTTTGAGTCCCCTGTTTAGGCAAAGAAGAAAGCCCAATATACGGATCCCTTGCTCGTTGAGCAAGGAAATGCATGTGCCATTTCTTTAAAACCAAGTTGAGAGCTTTAAAAGGTTCAGCTTTTGCCCGAACTGACCAAAGTAGAGGGATGTGCATTTGGGTTTGCTCTTTTAAATATGTATTTCATCTGTTTTAAATGTTTTAAAAGTTGGGGTTTGGTTTTTATGATGTTTTTGCAGTTAGGTGTGCTCTTTTTAAATATGTGTTTGATATGTTATCAGTGTCTTAAAAATAGTGTATTCACTCAACCAGTGGTTTAATCCTTCTTATAAGTTGTGATCATCTGTTGTTTACAATGGTCTTTACTGAGAGCTTTGCTTTTGACTTGGATACATGACTCTGCTGCTCCATCCCAACGTTTGGCCCCCGGGCAGATGATGTTTAAAATTAAAAATTAAGCAGCAAATGCAACTATAAATGCCAAGAGTATAAGGGAGACCATTAAAATCATTAAAATAGCCAAAAGCACATGAAATGAAAAACACCATCATCAACACGTTGCAGCAGGGGAAATGTATATAGTTCAGCAGTTGATGGTTTAACAAAACAAGGGCTTGTAAAGAGTTGGCAAGTTGGTGGTTTACTTTTGTGGAAGGAAGCAAAACAATGTAGGGATCAGAGGCGAAATGAGCACATAAACACAGGAGAAACATCCTTCGTGGCTACAAAAGCAGTCCATTGCCTTTGCATTTCGATTATTGCAACAACAAAAGCCGGGCCGGTTGTTTAGCATTGTGATGCCAGGCAAAACAAAGTCAGAGGAGAACTCCCAGGGCGCTCCTTTATTTCACGTTGAAGCGACGGGATCCTTTGCATTTCGGATCTTCCTTGGTGCACAAAGCACAGGATGAGTCTCCCGGCCTTTGATTGTTCATTAGCAAAAGGATTTGTTTTGCTGCAAACGCCACCAAAAAAGGACTGGGCTTCGTTCTCCCTCCTGAAATGCAGAGCAAATACAACGGTATCAACAAATTAAGCTGGATCCTGCCGACCAGAAAGGAGGTGATGTCTCAGGCCACACACTGTGGCAATGTTTTACTTGCAGCGGGGCTTTGTCGTTGGGCACAGCGTCCATTGGCAAAGCCGGATGAAAGCCCTTTCGGCAGGTGGGAGCCCTTTGTCCGAGAGCAGTGAAAGGATTAAATGAGCTTGACGATGGTGAAAATTGTTCCAGAAAATCTGAAAAAGAGAGCAATTTTTGGGCTGATGGGATACTTTCCAAGAAGGAGCACAGATAACAGCAGCCCAGGTTGTTGTCTCCTTAGGGATTCTGGGCCATTTATTGAGAAAGCCTTTTGAAATTTTATTTATTTATTTACAACATTTGTACCCTGCCCTTCTCACCCGAGGGGACTCGGGGCTCATTGTTGTTACGAAATTGGGAAAGACTTTTGCAGACCTTCTGAATAAAAGACTACCAAGTATAGACTTTAAGCAAGTTTAATGATGCTCTCCAAGTTATATTTAAGCAATGTTAACAATGACTTCAAGTTAGACTGAAGCAAGGTCAACAATGACCTTCAAAGTTAGATTTAAGCAAAATTAACCTTTAAGGATAGATGTAAACAAGGCTAACAATGACCTCTAAGATTAGACTTGAGTAAAATCAACACTGAGCTCCAAGGTTACATTTAAACAACGATAACAATGATCTCTCATGATTGGACAATGACCTCTAAAGTTAGACTTGAGTAAGACCAACAATGAGCTCCAAGGTTACACTTAAGCAAAGGTAACAACGATCTCTCAAGATTAGACAATGACCTCTAAGGTTAGGTTTGAGTAAGATCAACAATGAGCTCCAAGGTTACACTTAAGCAAAGCCTCTAAGGTTAGACTTGAGTAAGTTCAACCATGAGCTCCAAGGTTACACTTAAGCAAAGGTAACAACTATCTCCCAAGATTAGACTGTGAGCTCTGAGGTTAGGCTTGAGTAAGACCAACAATGAGCTCCAAGGTTACATTTAAGCAAAGCTAATCTCCCAAGATTAAGCCTAAAGTTAGGCTTAAGCAAGGTTAACAACTCTGCTTAGGTTGTGCAGATTCTTTTGTTGTTGATCTTCAAGTATATTACGTCAGCAGAAAGGAATTGTATGCCAAATGGCCATAAGCAATAGATTTCTGAGGACCTTTTTGTCTTGCCTAGTTTTTGTTTGCTAACCATTATACACAAATTGCTCATTTCAAGAACCTTTGTATGAAATGGCATCTCTGAAAAATGCTAATTGTTGTGCAATTATTGCACTGAGTCATTTCCCATAAGTAGCAACAAGGTCAACGTTCTTCTGATGTAACCGTTCTTTCTTTGCTCTTTTCCTCCAAACAGGATTGCTACAGTGGGATAATGTCAAGGCTTTCACATTTATTGCCGCAAAAATGTGAGAACGCTGGAGTTTTGCCTGCAAATGATAATTGCCCCTGGATTTTAACATTCTGGGCGATTTTCCATGACTTAAATAAATGATCAACCCACACGTTTTGGGCTGTCATAACATTTGGCCTCCCTGCTTTGCCAAAGCAGCGACTTGAATAGCATGGAAAGTCCTTCGCAAAGTTTTAACCTAGTAAAAATTTAATTAGGTGTCAGTCAAACGAGATATAAAATACTTGCATTTTATGGGAAGGTCAGCGACTTCATAAATGACTGTATTGGTAAGCCATAAGCTTTTGTTTGAGAGAAAAAAACCTCTCCAGTTTTTATTATCTTTGTGCCAATAGGCACGTCTTCAAAAGTAAATGGAACTTTTGCTTAAACTGAGACAATATTCCTTTCTTCTCCTCAATTATATACGGAAGCTTAAGAGGGTTGTCATCAATGTCTTAAATGGATCTATTTTTAAACCATAGCATTGTAGAGTTGGAAGAGACCCCAAGAGCCATCCAGTCCCAATCCCATTCTGCCATTCAGGAATATATAATCCAAGCCCTCCTTACAGATGGCCACCCAGTCTCTGCTTAAAACCTTCCAGAAAAGGACACTCCACTAAACTCCATGGTATTCTACTGTTGAACAGCTCTTACCATTAAGAAGTTCTTCCTAAAGTTTAGGTGGAATCTTTTCTATTGCAACTATAGTTTGCACTCAACAGGAGAATTGGGCATTAACTTCTGGTGTGACAGAGTTGGGTGTCTGCAAGGACGTTGTCCAGGGGACACCAGATGTTTTGATGTTTTTACCATCCTTGTGGGAGGCTTCTTTCATGTGTCCACAAGCTAGAGCTGACAGACAGGAGCTCACCCATGCTCTTCCCAGGTTGGATTTGAACTGGCAACCTTCAGGTCAGCAACCCAACCTTCAGGTCAGCAGTCTGGCTGGCACAAGGGATTAAACAAGGGTTTAACAAGGGTTTCTTTAACCCATTGTGCCACTGCAGCTCTCATTTATCAATAGCATTGAGCCATGGCAGCCCAAGTGGTGTCAAAGTGCATTCATTCTGCAGTGTAGACACATCCCTAGACATCTAGTTGCAAAACTGGATTAAATAAAGCAAAATGAAGTTAGCTCTTCCATTCAAAACAGGCTGAAGTCCTTGCAGAAGCTTATCTCAAAATCAAAACATAGTCCAGTTCATTCCTGTTTTCCAGCCCAGTCTGTTGTCACTTCTCTATCCAGCTGTGTTTTAACTAACTCCTATCATCCTTAGCCTTAGCCTGCCTGGGACTGATGGAAACTGTAATCAAGGTTGCTAAAGGCCGCTGTAGACTTAAGCCACAATATACTTCCTTCCCAGAGATGTTTATTTCTTGTTTTTTGGGGGGTTTGTTTTTGGTATTTGCTGATAATTAACAGCTTTTTTCTACACTGCAACATATTGACGCTTCATTTCCCACACAGACCTGGAGATTTTCTCTCAAAAACAAAAGGGAAATCAATGTTGGCAAATTCAGTTGTTGCCTTTTTATGAGGTTAAAGCATTCAATGTAAATTAATGTTTTGAATTTATGTCCTCAATCGATAGGCACAATTATTGATTCCGGTCCCATGAAAGAAAAAAACAAAAGCAAAAAAAAAGGGACCGCAAGTTCTTTTTCCTGGCACCGCAAGTTCTTTTTCTCCTTCTCTCCTCTATGAAAAATGACTGTAGCATCCATGGTCCTGTAAGCACAAATAAGGAGCGGGTTGCTGGGTTTGCCTTGAGCAGCGCATTGGGATTTTCCAAGAAAGCTTTTGCGGCAGCTGACAATAAATCTCCAAGTGGGCAGATGGATTTGACTGATGCAATAATTTGCAGAGAGATCTATAGCGGAAAGCTTTACTACTGAAGCTTTGCAATGGTTTTCAGCTCATTGTCATGCTGAAGACTGAAATAATAAGTTACAAATAGCTGGTTGCTTGCAATGACTTCCCATTTCGCACAATGAAAACACAACTCACTTGCATTTGGTTGCAGTTTCACTGCAGAGAACATCACTCTTTTTAGAGCAGTGGTTCTCAACCTTCCTAATACTGCAACTCCTTAATACAGCTCCTCGTGTTGTGGTGACCCCCAACCATAAAATTATTTTTGTTGCTACTTCATAACTATAATTTTGCTATTGTTAAGAATCATATTGTAGATTTCTGATATGCAGGATGTATTTTCATTCAGTTAATTATAGTTAACCTACAATCAAAGAGCACTCTGAATCCAGCCCACAATGGATCTGCACCAGACTTGGCACACTATCTACATGGCTAACATTGAATACTGGCGAGGTTGGGGGACTGTTTTTGAATTCTGGGAGTTGTAATTCACCAACACTCAGAGAGCACTCTGTACCAAACAAGTGATGGAACTAGTAAACTTGCCACACATACCCTGGAACCTCAATCAGTGGCTGAGACCGGATGAGAAACTCCCTCCTGGGCACTGTCAGCTCTTGAAAGCTATCGGACCCAAACAGGCTCACACAGGCAGCTCCGTGGAAACGCTTTATTGAAGACCTTCTTTACAAGATGGAAACGAAGCTGGAACTGACGTATTCCCACCAAACCTTGAGTATATCCGCCTCCTACCTTTCCCCCCTCCCCACATTCACACGTATCTGTTATCTGTTATATGATCCTTTTCCCAGGCTTGAAAAACCAGAGCTGGCCATAAAACCCATCCCTGGCCAGATGGTCCTTATCATTTAGATTATCTCCCACTCCCCCCCCCCCCCATTGCTCTGGCAGGATGTGGAGAGTACAGTTGTTATGAATGCTGGGCTATCACATCCTGGCAGGCACACAGAAGACTGGGTGACTTGGAGGGTGCAGAACAGGCTGCACTTTGGCACCATGCGATACCGAGCTAACCTTAAGAAATGGGGCCACAAAGCAGAGTCTAAAACGTGTGTGAGTGGAGAAGAGCAAACCACAGACTGCTTCCTGAGGGCTCAGACTGTCTGTCTGAGCCCTGCCACATTCACAATGGAGGACCTTCTTGCAGCAACACCAGAGGCACTCCAAGTGGCCAGCTTCTGATCAAAGGACATCTAGTATAATGCCAAGGTTTGGGCCGGGCTGTGGCGCAGCTGGCTAGTAACCAGCTGCAATAAATCACTACTGACCGAGAGGTCATGAGTTCAAAGCCCGGGTTGGGTTAAGCCCCCGACCATTAAATAGCCCAGCTTACTGTTGACCTATGCAGCCCCGAAAGACAGTTGCATCTGTCAAGTAGGGAAATTTAAGTACGCTTTATGCGGGAAGCTAATTTGGCTAATTTACAACACCATAAAACTGCCAGCAAAACACAAGGAAAGGAATGAGGAAGTACAGTCACTAGTGGACGGTGAAGCAACAGCTCCCCTGTGGCCGGAATCGTGAAGCTGGAAAAATGTTAAATGCCTCTGTGTCTGTATATACTGTATGTTGTTTGTCTGTTGGCATTGAATGTTTGCCATATATGTGTTCATTGTAATCCGCCCTGAGTCCCCTTCGGGGTGAGAAGGGCGGAATATAAATACTGTAAATAAATAAATAAGGTTTTAACTCTGATTGTAGTTTTTCTATACATTATAACTGTATTATCAATTCGCTTCTGACATGATAGATAAAATAAATCTCTATATATATCATCCCATCCCTCCATCTATGATCTCTACTTATAATATCTAACTATCAATCATCCCTATTGTCTATATCGTCTCTATCTCCATCTATGATCTCTACTTATCCCCTCTCTCTTCTCATGTCATTTCATCTCTCTCTTTCTCCAGCTATGATCTATCTATGTATCTAATCATCTCTCTCTTCATCTATAATGTTTACCTTTCACCCCTATAGTCTGTCTATATCCGTCTGTCTATCTGTCTACCCACTCACCCCCTATACAATATCAGAGGTCTTCCATTAGTCCAAGTTGACTTAAAAGCACACAACATATTGTTACACAACCTGCCAGCAGAAAAGTGTTTTCTCTAAAGTATCATCCAGCTCCATGCTTCTATTTATTTCTTCTTACCAGAACTGAGCATCTGAACAAACACAAGAAAAGCCGAGAGAGCTCCTGGATACACTGTTTTGGAATACCCACAGAGCTCCAATTCGAAATCACACCAGGCATGTGCACAGCTAACCGTCCCTGGTTTAGCTTGGCAGAAAAGACTCCCTTTATTTGATTGATTGAGATGAACCCAATGGGACTGGCTGAATCACAAGTATTTGGAGAGGCAGGTGGCTGAGCATATGCAGTAATGTGGCTTCCATGACTCTCCCACCAAGGTGTACTTGTGTTAGTTTGTGCCTGACTTTTCTACCGAGGCGCAGAAAGCACGGTTACTATGCATCCAATTTTTCTGAGGCACATCCTCTTTAGCTTTTTCAGAGCTAAAATGTTTTGCCTAGATATCTTGTAAAATGTCTTTGTTCTTAGCAGGGGTGTGTTTACATTGTAGAATGAATGCTGCTTGATTTTAATGGCTCAATGGTAAGAAATTTTGAGATTTGTAGTTTGGCGAGGCACTGGCAGAGAAGGCTAAATATCTTGTACCGTTATGACTCCCATGATTCTGTAGAATTGAGCCAAATCTGCGAATAATCAAGCCTTCCTGAAAATGGGAAGGACTGATTATTAGTCATGGGCCCAGTTACCATCTCACCCATTTAATTTGTGTTTTCGTACTGTTTTGTTAATCCAGAAGGCATGAAATAGTACACCCCCCTCCGGTATGGAAATATCAGTGGAATTAAAGGAAAGTGGGAATGGTAACAGTTTGGTTGGCTGATTTTTTGTGCTTGGTTGCAGGCCCTGGCAGGTGCAAATGCTTTGGGCATACTCACCACACACACACTCTCTTTCCAAGGAGAGTGTGTGTGGCGAGCAGGCCCAAAGCTCCAGCACCTGCCAGGGCCTGAAGCCGAGCACCAAGTGTAGAGCACTGAATAAGACGCACTTGGCACCCAGCTGTAGGCCTTGGCAGGAGCTGGCACTTTGCCACTAATGGACTGAAAATATGCATTTTTTTTGGACCTTGGACAAAAAAGCTCATTGGGAAAGGTGCCCATTTTCGGGAGAGGCGCTCAAAAACTAAAACGTGCCCTTACGAACGAAACAAACAAAAATGGATAGTGATTCTATACAAACACACAAGACTACTGATTATGTTTCTCAATGCAGCCATGGCAAAAGCTGTAGTCCAAGAAATCAATGTCCCCCAGCCTTTGGGTAAAAAATACTCCATGAAATGATGTGAGCTCATATTTCATGTTTAACCAACTAGTTAAGATCTCCTAATTTCCTGGCAGATAAGAAGATACTTTGGTTAATATATTAGGGAAACCTGCTCTATAAACAAGTCATCGGTGTGTATATGAACTCCCCTTAAAGATGCTGTGTTTAAGAGCTGAGGACCGTCCCTCGCGAATGAATCACTGCAGCAAATAATGGGGGAGCCATAGATGTGGTTTATCTCCCACCTCCAAAAAATCAAAAGGTCTCATAAATACAGTCTCTAAAAATGTCTCTGGTAGAGTTAACATAACTGTACAAGCAATAAGCCTGACCTTTCAGTGTAATTTATTTTAGCTTTGTGCAATCCTTTTTTATTAAAACCAGCACATCTGAAGCAGAATTAAATTCTATTATAACAGCTCTGTGATCTGATCAATTCCCCCTCCCCATTTCTCTGGGATTGCGGTGCATTATTAAAAGTTACTTCTTTCCACGAAGGATAACACAATCAGGGAAGCAGGTCTGATCTTTTCCGATGCTCTTGGCACAGAGGACAGGGCTCCTTTCAAGAGAAGATGCTGCCACTCAGTCTGGAATATTTATCCATCCAATTTAGCAAACAGGGGAGGAAATGTCTTGCAAATTGTTTCAGATCAAATGGAGAGTTATATGGGTACCATGGGGTTGTCAAGGTTGTCCTCAAAAAATGCTGACACTGTGTTTAACACCATTTTGTTGTTGCTGTCAAGCTGGCTTCAATCGATGACAACACTGACTAAGGCCCCATCTCCACTGCCATATAATCCATCTTCTGAATTCAGGTTATCTGCTTTGAACTGGATTCTATGGCATTGTAGACTCATATAATCCAGTTCAAAGCAGATAATCCGGATTCAGAAACTGGATTATATGGCAGTGGAGATCCAGCCTATGTGATTTCCAAGCCTTCCTGCTATCAACAGCCTTGTTCAGATCTTGCAAACTCGAGGCAACCATGGCTTGAATGAATGAATCATTGTGTGCCTTCAAGACCCTGAAGCAGTGGTTCTCAACCTTCCAAATGCCGCGGCCCCTTAATACAGTTCCTCATGTTGTGGTGACCCCCAACCATAACATTATTTTCATTGTGACTTCATAACTGTCATTTTGCAACTGTTATGAATCGTAAAGTAAATATTTGATATGCAGGGTGTATTTTCATTCACTGGATCAAATTTGGCACAAATACTCAATACGTCCAAATTTGAACACTGGTGGGATTAGGAGGGGATTGATTTTATCAGTTGGGAGTTGTAGTTGCTGGGATTTATAGTTAACCTACAATCAAAGAGCATTCTGAACTCCACCAACAATGGAATTGAACCAAACTTGGCACAAGGAACTCCCATGACCAACAGGAAGGGTTTTGTGGGCATTGACCTTGAGTTTGAGAGTTGTAGTTCATCTACATCCAGAGAGCACTGTGGACGCCAAACAATGATGGATCTGGACAAAATTTGGCAAAAATACTCAATATGCCCAAATTTGAACTCTGGTGGAATTTGGGCGAAAATAGACCATGACATTTGGGAGTTGTAGTTGCTGGGATTTATAGTTCACCTACAATCAAAGAGCATTCTGAACCCCACCAATGATAGAATTGGGTCAAACTACCCACATAAAACTCCCATGACTAACAGAAAATACTGGAGGGATTTTCCGGGGCACGGACTCCCAAGAGGGAAGGAAGGAAGGAAGAGAGGAAGGAAGTTAAGAAAGTGAGGAAGGAAGGAAGGAAGCCAAGAAAAGGAGGGAGGAAGGCAGAAAGAGGTGAGGGAGGCCTGGAAAGAGAGGGCCGGTGGAAATTTGAACAGGGGCTGCAATCAACCCCTGGACCAGATTTTGGACATGCCCACCTTAAACAGAAGTGAACAATAACTTTGATAACTTTGCAGGGATGGAAATGTAGTTGGGATCTAAATGAGCAGAAGGGCTTGAAGGATGGAGAAAAGAGGTCTTGAACCCCTGACCCTAATGGTATGGATTCCCTGCTACGGCGAGGACAGTCAGCAATATGGAGGCTTCAGCTATGCACCTCCCAAGCTTGGAGCCCACACAGTATTTTACAGCTGACCAAGATCAAGCACATTTTGTCATGTTTACTGTTTCTATTTAACAAGCTGTTTACAGCCCCACTATATCAGTCACACTATTTTTACTGTGCATATTTCCACTGGCATATGACAACTTTACAGAGAATAATAACACCAGACATATTTTGTGTGCACAGGTTAATTCTTCCTTTTTTTGTCTCTCTCTCTCTCCTCAATCCAGAGTAGTAAATTGTTATGGATCTGTCGCTTGGAATGGCAGCCTTTCTTCCCATCTGCTTGGCTTCTATAGAGCCGTTTTTATAAAAACCAAGGGAAGGATTTGCAGCAAATGAACTCTGATTATATCTGCAACTGAGAACACCGAAGGCCCGTTCGATGTCACAGATATGGTTTTGCATGACTCTATCACTCCTGACATAACTGGCCTTTTCATCCTCTCGGAGTCCCTTATAAGTGAAGCTGATTTATTATTTTTCCAGCCCTAAGTTTCTGTTGTTCACTTGGATGGAAATCCTATGCAAATTGACCCTTTTACCTTCCTGGATCTGATACTTCGGCCTCCAGCTGACTGCTACTTGGGACATTGGGTTCAGCCTGGTAAAACATGGCCAGGATGAAGCATGAGGATCTCGGACGAATGGAATTAATTATATATACGTTTTTAAGGTTTTTATAATGTGTTTTAACAATATTATTAACAGATCTGTTTATATTGTTTTGTTTTTATGATTGCATTTTGGGCATTAAATTTTGCCAATTTTTGTAAGCCGCCCTGAGTCCCCTCGGGTGAGAAGGGCGGGGTATAAATGTTGTAAATAAATAAGTTCTCCCTTTTGTTGGAATTCAACCCCACACTCTGGGCAATATCCTTGCAGACGGCCAATTCTCTAACACCGGAAGCGACTTGCAGTTTCTCAAGTCATCCCTGACACGAAAAAATATATTATTATTCTTTGAAGGAATTTAAGCAGAGGCTTGGAGCATGTCTTTTGGGCATACCTTAGTTATATGTCCTTGGATGTTTGGGGATTGGACTAAATGGCCTTACTCTTTCCTCCAAATGTATGATTCTATAAGTACAGGGGCAGTTCAAGCTATACGTGAACTACGCACTTGCAGAAGGCACAGTCGTCTAGAGGGCGCAGTTGAGGCGCCTTGGAGAGCAAGGATCACCCATCCCCACGGTGCGGGAAAACAACAGACGCGGTGTTGGGTTATCTAGCAATCATGCATGCATTTTCAATGTGGGATGGTTTATGTAGTTAGTTGTGTTTATTGTTTAGTAACCTGAAGCCAAAGCTGCATTCCAGAGTTGATGGCAGCATTTTAGGGGTTTTGCATGTGATGTGGGAAATGGGAGTATACTTTCTGGAGACTTACAGGAAGTGACATATGCCTTTAGAATTTGGGCATAAAAGGGTAGACTTTCTTTTGCTCTTCATGCTCTTCTTGATCCTGCCATGCTGATGTTACTTCTTGTTAAAAGATATGTAGTATCCTGAACTGTATTATTTTGGAACTAAGATGTTTTTACCTGTATGACCATCATCATACAAGATTGTGAGAAAACATATTTTTACTATTTTACTTTTGATGTCTCTGATGCTTATTTTATGTGCATGACTCTTTAAAGGGAAAGGGAGACTGGCTATTTTATTTTTTTCCTCAACTCTGCTCACATAAACCCCTAGACTTCTGTATTTTTGTTACTCTGCACCAATATCTAACCATATTGGTATCATAATCCTAACAGGTTATCACTCATACCCACGCCGTGATTCAGTGATTGGTCTGGGGGGCAGGGCGCCAAAAATACTGCTTGCTTACATTTGAAAATTGCCTAGGGCCGGCCCTGTATAAGTTGTTACAAAGCTCCTTCTACAGTGTCCAAAACACAAACTTAGGGGCATGTATGTTGCCAGTCCATTTGTTTTGAAGGTGTAGTTGGAAAAAAGAGCATCTACTTGCGTATGGATCATTGTAAACAAAATTATATACTGATGTTATGGAAAGTGTAATTGGTGTTCTGTCTTCTGCAAATGTAGCAAGCAAACTCATTCCTGCTTTCCTGTCTCTTCCGTAATGTAGCCCCAAATAGTAATTGTGCTTTAGTTCATTATCTTTCAAGGCAATTGCAGGTGGGATGGTTGAAAGAGGTCTAAAAGCCAGAAGTACAGTGACACCTGAGCAGTATCACTTTTCATCTGATGGCCTCAACTAATGGGAAAGAAAGAAAGAGACCCATGAAAGCAGATCTGTAAACAAAGAGGCACGGAGGCCTGTAACGGTTTACCAATGACTCAATTAGTTCATTATTTTGCTCCTGCCCCGAACGCTCTACTTAGTATGCCCTGCATTCTGTTCAATCTAAATTTGTGCTCTTTCATGACTTATACCCATTGCATCTAAAAGCCATCGAGCCGAGGAGATGCCATGAAAAGTGCCAGGCATTAAGTCCCTCATGCTTCACCATTCTTTTGATTGAAACCTGATTTGATTCACTTGAAAATGACTTTAGCGTATTGGATTCACAGTTCATTTAACAACCGCTGTAGATGTCAATATATTAGTGCAAACCTGAGGCAGGTAGTAATTTGGTTTCTAATGAGGTTCCCATACAGGATCATCTTATGGGGAGAGAAAAAAAAAATCAGATAATGTGCAGGGTAGCTCAGCGTACACCAGGCTGGATACGGTTCTTGTTAGGTCTTAGTTCTTGGAGGTGGGATTTCAAAATGAATCAGTAGAGAATAGCTGAAGCACAAGTGAGAAAGGAGAAAACATGGCAGCAAAACATAAAAAGAAATACAAGGTATGTAAGGGCATTGTTATGCAACCATTATCTACACTTTTGGTTTAGTTGGCACTGAAATGGGTAAACAGGGGAATTCCAAACAAGGCCAGCTAACACCTCCCAACAAAGGATTTCCCCAGGCAGTAAGCAGCCAGAACTTGAAGCTGTAAGGTTATTCAATGCTAATCAAGGTGGTCAATTGCATCATTCACACTTGCCTCAAGCAGACAAGAGATCTTTCTCCCACCCTGGACATTCTCCAGATATATAAACCACACTTACCTAGTTTCCAACAGACCTCATAATCTCTGAGGAAGCCTGCCATAGAAGAAGCAAAACATCTGGAGAGACTGCTTCTGGAACACGGCCTTACAGCCCCGAAAACTCACAGCAACCCAATCCCCAAGGCAGTAGGAATCCATGTATGGTTTACAGATGGTATGGGTACTGATTATACAACATTTGATAATGTTGGGACTGAAGAAAGCAATGGCTAGGAGGTGCGATGTTAGTAGTGACAGTAAATTTCCACTTTGTTTAAGCCCTAAATGTAAAGGGGTTTTGTCCAGGGTATGTTGAGATGATTTTGAGGATAGGATTCAGACTGCTGGATAACTTCTTCAACTTCAGCACTTTGGACAGCACCACTGAAGTTTAGCACTTTGAAGAGCACATTTGAAATCCAACCCCTTGAATTGCTTTGCCACTTTGTCTCCTTTTTGTAGAAAAAAGTGAGGTATAAATAATAATAATAATAATAATAATAATAATAATAATAATAATAATAATAATAAAGAAAAAGGCATTGATGTTGCCATCCCAGGTGACAGTTGCATTGACGAAAAACAACAGGAAAAACTCAGCTGCTATCAGGACCTCAAGATTGAACTTCAAAGACTCTGGCAGAAACCAGTGCAGGTGGTCCCGGTGGTGATCGGCGCATTGGGTGCCGTGCCAAAAGATCTCAGCCGGCATTTGGATACAATAGACATTGACAAAATTACGATCTGCCAACTGCAAAAGGCCACCCTATTGGGATCTGCACGCATCATCCGAAAATACATCACACAGTCCTAAACGCTTGGGAAGTGTTCGACTTGTGATTTTGTGATATGAAATCCAGCATGTCTATCTTGTTTGCTGTGTCATACAATAAAATAATAATAATAATAATAATAATAATAATAATAATAATAATAATAATAGTTGGTGTTACAGGTGGCATAGCCAGAACAGAACCAGGAAACAAGGATCCTAATTCAAGAAAAATAGCATTGTTCTTACTTTGTGCTGGAAATGCAGAAGAGATGGAGCCAGGCAGGTCTCCTTTGGGAGGGAGTTCCACAATCAGGAATAATAATAATAATAATAATTATTATTATTATTATTATTATTATTATTATTATTATTATTATTATTATTGTAGAGACATCACTTTTATTATATTTACCCACCAGACTCTGTGAAGGATCTTAGATGGCAGGCAGCCTTGCATGGGTGATGATGGCATATCCAGGATCCTAACTTCAATTGCCAGATGGAGAGACCAACCATCTGACTGAGATGACAGCAAATCCATGGATATGTGCAGTAAGCAATGGATCTGTTCTCCAGCCCTTTGCTACATCAAGGAGACTCTGGCTGGTCTTTACTCATCCACATATCTCACTCTTTTATTAAGCCAGCTACTTAACCTTGACTTCTGCCTGTGCTTCCCCACTCCCCTTCCTCATTACCTTTCTCCATTATGTATTATTTAGTTTTGTTACAGTCACTCGACTTTAACTGCTTTGACAGATTAATATCTAATGGCACAAATGACTTCATTAAAGCAATGTCCTTCAAATAAGTACACTTGGCTCCATCTGAGTGGAAGTGGACGATGGAAAGTGCAGCTCAGGTGACATAGACTCTCGCATTGAATGGAGTATAGAGAGGATAGCTTTCCAAGGCTCAGTCTTATTAACCCTTCGGATGTACAGACCTCCATGCTTCATAAAGCTTCTTTGCTCAAGAGATCAAAGATTACACTCTTACTTGCAATGTAAATAGGGAACAGCTTTCAGGGATGTTCAACCTCCCTGAATGTATTGGATGCGCATACATACATACATACATATATCTAAATCTATATCTATCTATCTATATATATATATATATATATATATATATATATATATATTAATATAATATAATATAATATAAATATAATAGAATATATAATATATATATAATATAATATAATATAATATAATATAAATATAAATCCATAATAAAAGCGAAAACCCGTATGTGTGTATGTGGCATAGATGTCTGCTCACACAGACAGCCTCCGGCCTCCACAAACAGGCTATAGTTCTCAGGGTTAAGAATCTAGCAAGTCACTCTTTTCCACTGACATTGCGGTTACAGCGAGAGCCATGAACATGCAGCCCAGCCCCTGCCAATGTCCTTCCCAAACACTACAGCCCACCACCCAAGGAATGCTTTCATTTGGCGACCATTTCATCCTAGATTTTGCTTTTTCTTCCGCATCCCAGGGTTCTCAATTGCTGTGGAATTTGCATGGCCCCGCCCACTGCCCTTTCCTTTCCAATCTCTCTGCACAACAAACAGAGCAAAACTGAGCTGCAACTAAACTTACTGGAGGAATTTGGGGATTGACTTCACATGCTGGAAGTGGGGAATATAGAGAAGTTGTAGTTCACCTACACCCAGAACGCTATGAACCCAAATAATGATGGCTCTCGGCCAAACTTGCCATGCAGACCCTATATGCCCAGATTTGACTACTGGTGGGTTTAGAGGGGAACTGGACTGGAAATTGAGGAGTAGTAGGTACTGGGATTTGTAGTTCACCTCCAATGAATGGGCATCACACTTGGCACACAGAGCCCCCATAACCAATAGAACATATTGGACAAGTTTAGGAAAAAGGGAGTTATAGTTCACCTGCAACCAGATAAACACTGACCCCCACCGACAATGCACTACGACCGCACTTCACACAGAGAAGCCTCATGACCTACCAAACATACTCCAGGTATTTGTGGGAAGGGGCCTTGATTTTGAGAGTTGTAGTTCACCTCCATCCAAAGACCACTAAACCCAGCCAATTACGAATCTAGACCAAACTTGGCACACAAACTGAATATTGCCTGCTGTGGATACTGATAGATATTTCGGGACAATTGCCCTGAGAATCTGGAAATTGCAGTAGTTTACCCCCATCCAGAGAGTACTGCACCACACCTGGTACACACGCCCAAAATGGCCAACTTATAATACTGGCAGGGTTTCAGGAGGATTCAGCCACAATTCTGGGAATTGTAGTTCACCCACTCCAAACAGAAAACATAACATTAAAAGACAAATAATACCATTCTCAAATGACCCTGGCATTGCCGGGTCCCAAGCTAGTAATATATATATAAAACATTTTCGGGCTGGTCCCTCTGATTTGTTGTATCCTTATCCATGTATATATTTATTTTTCTTCCCCCAATTTTAGCCTGTTTGTTACCCATTTTCCCGTTATGTTCCATCCTATCTGGCCTAATGGGAGTATTGTCAGGGCAAAGCTTCCCCTGCAAGGTTTCCTTTTTAATTTTCTCCTTAAGCAAAACAAACCAACAAGCATTTGCACTGATGACCAAATCCTTCAAGGAGATATTACTCAGAGATTTGAAGCGAGGAGAGCAAACTGGGCAGATGGAGAGCGCTTCAGTAAGGACAAGGAGACGCAGAACTGCTGTAAACATATTGGATTAGTCCCTAGTTCTCGGATGTGAGCCTGAGCCACAAATTTCAATTAAATGAGGATATTTTTACATCACTCCTCGAGCTTCCTCTGGATAAAAGGACTTGTGAAGAAACACATAATCTCAAGACCATGATGTGAGTTCGTAAAGCTGACTCAATTTTTGTTTTCATCGCTGAGCTGAATGTGTGCGAGCGCAAATGTGTGTTCATCTCAATATCTAAATCCACTTATCCATTAGCCTTTGAAATGATTCCTTGGTCTTTCGCTGGCTCAGGGATTCATGCCGAAGTCAGAAAAATCCCTCCCTTGTACACCTTTCCATCAGACCCTTTGGAGATATAAGTCTTTATTTGCTGAAATGGGAAGGTTCTCCAGTTTCAGGGGAGCAAATACCCATAATGTGCCAATCTGTCCCAGTAAAGCTCCTGTTTAGAGGAATGGTTCTTTCTTACCATGTTTCCGTACATGTGGCAATCTTTACTTGGGATGTCTAATGGTACTTACTTACTTAGGCGATCCCTCGTAGCTCGAGGACGATTGTCTTCCATCCTGGGTGTGTGTTCTTAGGTGGCTGAAGAGACCGATTCTTGACCCGCATATTCTCCCGCAGTGAGGACATTGGTTTCCAGGAGGAAGGCGGTCCCAGTCGGGGTTAGCTTGACGCTGTCTAATGGTAAATGAGAGTTGGCAGCTTCTGTGCCAACGGGGCAATGCATCTGCTTTGAGTAAGAGGACTTTATTGCACGAAACAGGTAAGCTGACATGAAGCTGGAACACCACTGTTCCTATTGCAGAATGCACCTCACCGCCAATCTGTCTCTTCCCTGTGATCAACCAGGCGGGGCCGGGAAGACATCTTTCCACCATGTCTCCTGTATCAATTTAATGATATAATGATATATAAAATATTATACTATACTAATATTATAATACATTGTATATACATTTAATATTAATAATAATATTATGATGTAATACAATGTAATAATAATTATAATTCACTATTATAATTGTATATTTATATTACATGCAATATTACTAATAATATTGCAATATAGTTGTATAATATAATATATTGTATGTATATATACTTGTAAACCGCCCTGAGTCCCCTTCGGGGTGAGAAGGGCGGTATATAAATGTCGCAAATAAATAAATAAATAAATAAACCAGTCTTGCTATGAATAGGCAAAATTTCAATAGCTCACATCTTGCAATGTTCTATCACCTATCTTTTGCAATGGGTGTTTATTCTGGTATGTATCTGCTATCGATGATTGCTTGACTGCAGTGCGATAGTAGCTTCATGAGATATAATTCCTTGTCTGAAAGGATTTATCCAATGTAATGATCTTGTTTGATGTTCAACATCTTGGATATCTCCTTTAACTTGCAAGCCAAAACCTGGATTTGATTCACAGTGCCTCTCTTATGGATGCCACCAAATGCCACAGTGTTGGAAAGATTGCTTCGGAATTGGCCAAGATCTTGGCTTGGTGTTGGTATAGCAGAACTCTCCAAAAGTGGACCTGCATGTCGATTGTGTTATTGTGTTGGGCTGGGCTGTAGCACAGCTGGTAAATCACCAGCAGTAATGAGATTTACCAACCGAAAGGTGGCCAATTCAAAGCCCGGTCAGCGTGAGCACCCGACTGCAAGCCCAGCTCACTGTTTACCTAAGCAGTTCGAAAACAGCTTATAAGCTGTAAGTAGAAAAATTAGGTACTGCAAATAACAAGACCAGAAATGTGGTGTCCGAGAGCAAGGTGGAAGATGGAAGGTGGAAGTCCTGATGGCTCTTTGTCATAGAGATGAAGCAACAGCACCTACTGTGACTGAATCTGAGCACAACCTCAATCTCCAAGGCACCAATAAAATGGACTTCAAGACAACATACTTCCTTCTGTCTGTATTATTCTGTTCTGTCCTATCTCCAAATGGCATTGAATGCCATTTATGTGTACTGTGATCCGCCCTGAGTCCCCTTGAGGAGATAGGGCAGAATATAAATAAAGTGTTGTTGTTGTTGTTGTTGTTGTTGTTGTTGTTGTTGTTATTCCAGTGGTTCCCAACCTTTGGGCCTCCAGGTGTTTTGGACTTCAACTTTCAGAAATCCCAGCCAGCTTACCAGCTGTTAAGAACTGTGGGAGCTGAAGTCCAAAACACCTGGAAGTCTAGAGGTTGGGAACCACTGTGCTATACAAATCTATTGCCGAATGGCAATATTGCACAAGTGACTGTGCCACCGAATGAAGACTTGGGTGTACGATTGGATGCATAACTGAATACCTTCTGCTCACTTCTGTCTAGAATAATACTGATTTAGAAGCTAAAAGCATGCAAGATTGATGTTCCTCAAACCCATTAGCAAACAGACAAGAGTTCTTTCTCCCACTCTGGATATTCATTCCACAGATATATAAACCCCATTTGCCTAGTTTCCAACAGACCCCAAATCTCTGAGCATGCCTCCCATAGATGCAAGCGAAACGTCAGGAGGCCAGATAGCCTGGAAAACTCACGGCAACCCAGTGATTCCGGCCATGAAAGCCTTCGACAACCTATTAGCTTTTCTTTATTCTAGAACTTGATTCGAGATAAAAACCTGGCTACTGCCACAGGCTGAGGAGGTTTAAATAATACTTCCATGCTTCCTTTCCCAAGCTGTCAGGCTGATTTGATGTGAAACAATAAGCAATAACTGTGTTCGCAGCAGCAGCCGGCAGCTATAGCAAACCTTTACCTTCACACATGAGCTGAACGTTGCTGTCGTGGATGATAAATGATCCAAGTCTACAAAAATCCTAGAAGGAGTGTAATTGTTCCAAAGAGCAGAGAATAATTAGACAAATGAAATAATGCCACCAGGGCCACAAATGGAGCGATCTGCAATACAGTGCTACATCTGACCCAAACTCATGAAGGGTTAATCAGGTTTAGTTCCACATCAAATTATGCTTGGATTCTGGTGGAAGCTTCATAATTGTGCAACTATCTGTTGACATCAACCAAACTGATCAACAATGTCTTGATTCCTATCCTGTTCACGTAACCTAGGCTGCATTTACGCTGTAGAATTAATGCAGTTTGACACCACTTGAACTGTCATGGCTCAAAGCTATGGTATAATGGGATGTATAGTTTGGGGAATAATAATAATAAAAATAATAATAATAATAATAATAATAATAATAATAATAACAACACTTTATTTATATTCTGACCTTCTACTCAAGGGGATTCAGAGCGGATTACAGCATATAAATAGACAGAATATATATATATATATATATATATATATATATATATATATATATATATATAACACAGGCAAACATTCAATGCCTTGTTGCAATGGCATACAATGAGACATAAATGCACAAAGGCTTCTCCTTTCATTTCCGGCTCTGGAGGCGGTGCTCATCTCTGCCTCTGGGAGAAGTGCTCTTATCTGTTTCCAACACCTCCTGGTTCTGTGGCCGGCAAGATTGTTTGGGGTGTCTTTTTTGCCTTTTCCGTCAAAGCAGTACCTATTTATCTACCCACATTTGCTAACAACAGGAGCTCACCACTTCACGTGGATTCGAACTGCCAATCTTCAAGTCAGCAGTTCAGTAGCACAAGGGTTTAACCCATTGCTCCACCGTGGCCCTTTTAATAGAGAAGGCTAATTGCCTTGTAAAACGATAGCTCCTATGATTCCATAGCATTAAGCCATGGAAGTTTAAGTGACAAGGACAACTTTGGACTTTGAATCCAATCTCTCTCCTTTGCAGTCATTCAAGCTGCATGATTCACATTTTGGTGCAGAGACCTATTATTTTTGATACAATCCCAAATGCATTTTCCATAACCACAGTTTAAATCTACTGTCGGCTCTTCATATCCACAGATTCTGGACCCATAGATTCAAGCATTCACAGCTTGAAAATATAATTTTCTAAAAATACTAAAAGCAAACCTTGGCTTAGCCATTTTATACCAGGGACAGCGTTTTACTATGCCATTGCATCCACAGATTTTGGTATCCTGGAACCAAACCCCAGTGGATAACAAGGGCTTATTGTATGGAATCAATATAGAATCATAGAATCATAGTTGGAAGAGAACTCATGGGCCATCCAGTCCAACCACCTGCCAAGAAGGAGGAAAATCGTATTCAAAGCACTCCCGACAGATGGCCATCTAAAGATGCCTCCAAAGAAGGAGCCTCCACCACACTCCGAGGCAGAGAGTTCCACTGCTGAACAGCTCTCACAGTTAGGAAGTTCTTCCTAATGTTCAGGTGGAATCTCTTTTCCTGTAGTTTAAAAGTGGCTAAAATTCTATACTAACCTTCTCATGCAGACATGATTATGGGCTTGGAGTTCATCTACAAGGCCGAGTTGTTGCTGTTGCTTTAGTGTGCATTCAAGTTATTTCCGACTTATGCCAATGCGAAGGTGAACGTAAGTTGGGTCTTTCTGGGGGAAGATTTGTTCAGAAGGGTTTCGCCTTGCCATCCTTTGCAGCCGAGAGACTGTGGCTTGTGTTGCCAAAGGCTTTCATGGCTGGAATCACTGGATTGCTGTGAGTTTTCCGCACTGTATAGCCATGTCTCAGAAGCATTCTGGAAGATGGCCATACAGCCCGGAAAACTCACAGCTTGCCCAAAATCACCCATGGAGATGTGAATTTAAGTCTTCCAGAGTTCTGGGTCATGCTACTTCATATTAGGCACACATTGGATGTCAATGGAATGGCCTTGCAAACCAAACTATGACAATACGAGTCATACAACAGATTAATTTTAAAGCAGAAAATTCCTACAAGGCTTGTATTTAAAGCAGAAAATTCCTACAAGGCGTGGGTTGAGGCTGCTTGCTCAAAACGTATGGGCTCTTTTCTCCTTGAAGCCGCTTTTCCTTGGGTCCTTTTAAAGTATCCAGACGGCTTGTGTCAGCAGGATCGTAATCGCTGACCTGCTCAGAGTCTCTGCTGACAAAGGGCACTAAAGAGAGATTTAAATAAAATGTTGGATTTTCCCCCCCTCCAAAACCAGGCTTTTGATAGCACGCTTTCCTTGAAACTGCGTCGCCAGTCTTTGCTTTTGTTTCTGCGCCGGTTTCAGATGTTAAAAGCATGGCAGGTGGAAACAAAGCAAGTATAGAGGGAGAGGAAGAAGAAGTACATCTTAAGCCAGAGCACAGGATTAAAACGTTAAATGTCTCCAGATAGTTGCTGGTATCCGCAGGAATGAGTCTTGAATTCCTCTGCTTGGATCCTGCCATGGCTTTGAGTCTTTTGACAAAATCAACTCTTCATAGGAAAGAGGAAGCTTCCTATCAGTGGCAAAGAAACTGCAGCAAAATATTACAACATGGAGAACGCGTTCTTCTTCAATACACCAGCAGTGTCTTCTCTCAGCAAATCCAATCAGGTAGATCAACACCAGTGGTTCTCAACCTGGGGTCCCCAAATGTTTTTGGCCTTCAGCTCCCAGAAATCTTAACAGCTGGTAAACTGGCTGGGATTTCTGGGAGTTGTAGGCCAAAAACATCTGGGGACCCCAGGTTGAGAACCACTGATCTACATAGTAGATTTAGTGCAGTTTGACACCACTTTCACTGCCATGGCTCAATCTTAGCCGGAATCACTGGGTTGCTGTGAGCTTTCCAGGCTGTATAGCTATGTTCCAGATGCATTCTCTCCTGATGTTTCGCCCACATCTACGGCAGACATCCTCAGAGGTTGCGAGGTCTGTTGGAAACTTGGCAAGTGAGGTTTATATATCTGTAGAATGATGTCCGTGGTGGGAGAAAGAACGCTTGTCTGTTGGAGGCAAGTGTGAATATCCAATTGGCCAGCTTGATTGGCATTGAATAGCCTTGCAGCTTCAAAGCTTGGCTGCTTCCTGCCTGGAAGATTCCTTTTTGGGAGGTGTTAGCTGGCCCTGATGGTTTCCTGTCTGGAATTCCCCAGTTTTTTTAGTGTTATTCTTTATTTATTGTCCTGATTTTGGAATTTTTTTTAATACTGGTAGCCAGATTTTGTTCATTTTCATGGTTCCTCCTTTCTGTTGAAATTGTCCACATGCTTGTGGATTTCAATGGCTTCTCTGCATAGTCTGACACCGTGGTCTGTAGACTAATCCAACCAGAGAAGTCAGCCATAGGAGAGCACTTGATGAACCAACCTGGACACAGGATATTATTTGAGAACACAGAAATGCTGGACCATTCTAACAACCACCATGTCAGGCTACACAGAGAGGCCATTGAAATCCACAAGCTTGTGGACAATTTCAACAGAAATCCACAAGAGTTATAAAAAATACAAATGTAGAGGGTTGACTGTAAAGGTAATGACTGACACTTTGCACTTTTCCTGGAAAATATTTGGCAGCCATTGGAGTATTATAATATAGGTTCAAAATGATACATGTCTGAAGCAAGTCGCATAACTAATCAGTTCATATAGAATTCTGACCAGTATGTCTCTTTAAAAGAAAGTGGTCCTTACAATAAATGGCAATTAATAGGATTCCAAAACCCATAGAGGCACAATCTCAGTGCAGATCTTTTTTTTTTTTTTTTACTTTTCAGAAGTACTGTTTACATAAATCCCTATTCTCCTCTGAATTAGACATTTAGAAATGCAACCACATCTGAGGTTCTTTGTAGCATCTATTGATTCCCAGGGATATTGCACAGCAAAGGGCAAGTTTTACAAACACTGGATTTTTTCGTCTCTGGTGTACAAACTGTATTTGCCGGAATCAGATTGTTTGAGAAGCTGCAAAATTTGATTATCCCAAATAATCATTCATGTCCAAACCAATACGGACGATTAGGATGAAGGAAGCCACAAATAGTTCCACACGTCTAACATTACTGCCACGATAATTGCCTGGAAATATGTAATACTTAATTAATTCCAAGGTGTCAATCTTCATAAGAGTTCATTAGAAGGTTTTAATTGATGGAGCAGCTGCTTCAATGGCCAAATGTATTTGCACCTGAAACTGACATTCTGGTTCTAAATATTATCCCACCTTGGTCAACAATGGTCCCTCGAGCGCTCCAGCGCATGCCTTATTACAACCACAGCAA
The DNA here is from genome assembly GCF_035594765.1 of Anolis carolinensis. Taxonomy (NCBI): domain Eukaryota; kingdom Metazoa; phylum Chordata; class Lepidosauria; order Squamata; family Anolidae; genus Anolis; species Anolis carolinensis. The sequence continues at coordinate 12,649,039 of NW_026943823.1, read as the reverse complement.
ACTGGTAGAGGAGCTGACTGTGGTGGGAATTAATACTTGTCTCTCAATATGAATTGAAGTGCTGTTTCGTTTCTATGAGAGTTTTATTATTAGTTAAATTAGAGTTCAAGACCTCTTCAAAGTACATTGTATTTACCAACAACTTGTCTTTGGAGCCCCTGGTGGCACAGCAGATTAAACCGCTGAGCTGCTGAACTTGCTGACCAAAAGGTCAGCGGTTCGAATCCGGGGAGCGGGGTGAGTTCCTGCTGTTAGCCCCAGCTTCTGCCAACGTAGCACCTGGAGCTATGGAGATCAAGAGTCTTCGTTTACAGATTAGAGCAGAAAAGAGGCATTGCTGGTCAGAGCGCTTATGTGAGAAAGTTGAGGAGAAAATTTGTGAGGAAAGAAATGACTTCATGAGTTCTTATTAATTGGCAAGTTGTGTTTACCTAAGAATTAGTTCAGGCAACATAGCGTTCAAGTGAGAAGCTAGGCCTGAGTTCCCTGGTTCTTGTTTCAAGTCAAGCCATGGTTTTGGACTCAAGTAATTTCTTATGTTCTTGTTTTTGTATTCTTACTCAAGTTTTTACTAAGTATATTTTTGCTTGTGGATTTATGCTTTACCTGTGACTTTCTGACTATTTCTGGACTATATTGCCTCCGGATTTGCATGAGACATTTGGATTACAATCTGGTTATTACATATTGCTGATTCTTTTTTGGATTATACATATTCTTTCTTTATTCTTGATTTTTCAGATATTTTATGTGTTTTTTTCAATAAACTGTTTACTTAGGAGGGTCCTCAGTGGTGCAGTGTGTTAAAGCACTGAGCTGCTGAACTTCCTGACCGAAAGGATGCAGGTTTGAATCCTGGGAGCAGAGTGAGCACCTGCTGTTAGCCCCAGCTTCTGCCAACCTAGCAGTTCAAAAACATGCAAATGTGAGTAGATCAATAGGTACCGCTCCGGCAGGAAGGTAATGCCACTCCATGCAGTCATGCCCATGGCCACATGACCTTGGAGGTGTCTATGAACAATGCCGGCTCTTTGGCTTAGAAATGGAGATGAGCACCAACCCCAGTCGGACACGACTGGACTTAATGTCAGGGGAAAACCTTTACCTTTACCTTATACTCGGGACTCTTGTGTGGTGCTGTGGTCATAGGGGTTTCCAGGCTTGGGGTGCAACAATCATGGCCATTTTCTGGAAATTTTCTTTATCTGTATCTTGTGAATTAAGTAACTATCATTACAATCCAGTTCAGCAGAAGAGGAGTGTAGATGAACAACCGTAAGCCATCCCTTCTGGGGTTGGAGTTAAGGTTATTTTTTAGCAGCACATATCTCCTTTTTTTTCTCTTTAGTTCTCTAAGCAAGTGAGAAAGAAGCGATACAAGCTGGGCTTTGCATTGTTTACAGACTCCTCGTTGACGATTTCCAATTATGATCAGCCATAGAATCATAGAATCATAGAATCATAGAATAGTAGAGTTGGAAGAGACCACATGGGCCATCTAGTCCAACCCCCTGCTAAGAAGCAGGAAATCGCATTCAAAGCACCCCCGACAGATGGCCATCCAGCCTCTGCTTAAAAGCCTCCAAGGAAGGAGCGTCCACCACGGCCCCGGGGAGAGAGTTCCACTGTCGAACAGCTCTCACAGTGAGGAAGTTCTTCCTGATGTTCAAGTGGAATCTCCTTTCCTGTAGTTTGAAGCCATTGTCCTAGTCTGCAGGGCAGCAGAAAACAAGCTTGCTCCCTCCTCCCTATGACTTCCCCTCACATATTTGTACATGGCTATCATGTCTCCTCTCAGCCTTCTCTTCTGCAGGCTAAACATGCCCAGCTCTTTAAGCCGCTCCTCATAGGGCTTGTTCTCCAGACCCTTAATCATTTTAGTCGCCCTCCTCTGGACGCTTTCCAGCTTGTCAACATCTCCCTTCAACTGTGGTGCCCAAAATTGGACACAGTGTGATTCCAGGTGTGGTCAGAATAGAGGGGGAGCAGGACTTCCCTGGATCTAGACGCGATTCCCCTATTGATGCAGGCCAGAATCCCATTGGCTTTTTTAGCAGCCGCATCACATTGTTGGCTCATGTTTAACTTGTTGTCCACGAGGACTCCAAGGTCTTTTTCGCACACACTGCTGTCAAGCCAGGCGTCCCCCATTCTGTATCTTTGATTTCCATTTTTTCTGCCGAAGTGAAGTATCTTGCATTTGTCCCTGTTGAACTTCATTTTGTTAGTTTTGGCCCATCTCTCTAGTCTGTCAAGATCGTTTTGAATTCTGCTCCTGTCTTCTGGAGTGTTAGCTATCCCTCCCAGTTTTGTGTCGTCTGCAAACTTGATGATCGTGCCTTCTAACCCTTCGTCTAAGTCGTTAATAAAGATGTTGAACAGAACTGGGCCCAGGACGGAGCCCTGCGGCACTCCACTTGTCACTTCTTTCCATGATGAAGACGACACATTGGTGAGCACCCTTTGGGTTCGTTCGCTTAGCCAATTACAGATCCACCTAACTGTAGTTTTGTCTAGCCCACATTTTACTAGTTTGTTTGCCAGAAGGTCGTGGGGGACTTTGTCGAAGGCCTTACTGAAATCCAGGTACGCTACATCCACAGCATTCCCTGTATCGAGCCAACTCGTAACTCTATCGAAAAAAGAGATCAGATTAGTCTGGCATGACTTGTTTTTGGTAAATCCGTGTTGACTATTAGCAATGACCGCATTTGTTTCTAAGTGTTCGCAGACCACTTCCTTAATGATCTTTTCCAGAATTTTGCCTGGTATTGATGTGAGGCTGACCGGACGGTAATTGTTTGGTTCGTTCTTTTTTCCCTTCTTGAAGATAGGGACCACATTCGCCCTCCTCCAATCTGCTGGGACTTCTCCCGTTCTCCAAGAACTCTCGAAGATAATTGCCAGTGGTTCTGAAATAACTTCCGCTAGTTCCTTCAGTACTCTTGGGTGTAGCTGATCTGGCCCTGGGGACTTGAATTCGTTTAGAGAGGCCAGGTGTTCCTGGACAACTTGTTTCCCTATTTGGGGTTGGATTTCCCCCAATCCTTCGTCCATTCCGTGTTGCTGAGGTTGAAGATGGCTTTCTTTTTCTGAGAAGACCGAGGCAAGAAGGCATTGAGCAGTTCTGCCTTTTCCCTGTCCCCTGTCGCCGTCACCCCATCTTCTCCTTGCAATGGCCCTATCGCCTCCTTTTTCTTCCTTTTTCTACCTTTGAAGAATCCATGAATATTGGAATATGTATATCATTGCTAAGTTTGAGATTAAGCAAGCTTAGAAGCAAATGTTATTTTTTTCCCCTCCCATACTTAAAAGCGACAGTTGAACAAAGATACGGGTTAAAGGGAGATAAAATTATAACCCAAAGATCTTACGGCTTAGTTTCAGCTTTTCTTCAGAAAGAAAAAGAACCACCATGCAATGGTTTCACCAGCTCACATCTTATCTCCAAAAATGGCAGCTGGTTTGCGCCGGGGCATCTTTCTTTCTTGAAGTTTCAGCTTCTTCTCCCTGTTGCTTTTGATAAGTTCTCTTCCCATTCCTCCCCAAAAGATAGCTGATGTGTTTTGATTGAAAGAGGAAATATTATTTTCTCTCTGCAGTGTCACCGACATCGGAAGTTTATTTGGAATGTAAAATGAAGAAGATTATAAAATGGGACGGACACCCTTGCAATTACCTATTGTATTGTGTTTGCAGTTTGTAAATCAAAGTTTTTGTCATGAAAATGCACGCCTCATAATATTTTTTGTGCTTGGCTTAGGCTTTTCAATTATGTATCTCAAAGGAAACTTTTCACTGACAATAGCAATGAAAGACCATAGCCCTGAGTGGATGGAGTTTATTCCCCTTCCCTTTTATAGCCCTTTGGTGCCTCTTCAAATTTAAATCTGAGTGACAGAAATTCAGGGGTTGGGAAGTTATTAGAAAGTTGCCTCTGCAGCTAATGAAATATGCAGACTGATAATACATGGGAAAACAGTGAGAAAGCCCCAGCAATTTCAATATTGAATACCGGCTGGAGTCTAGATTTATATATAAATATATATGTATTTTTTTTGCTAATACAGCATATGTTAATCTTTGGCTGAGAATTCATCTGGCAGACTCAATTTCCACTCATAATTTTCCATTTATTAGTTTCTCTTTCTCATAAACACCGACAGTGTGTTCAGATCTACGATGCTGATATCAGGAGGTAAATCCAGCCAGGATGGGAATGATTTATTAGGAAGCCTTACGGACAAGATTATACAGACTGGAAGCCTGTCGGTGTAATAAATATTGATTATGATTTAAATCTATCTGTGAAGAAACATGTACCATCTCGTTGTATGGAGCATTGCTTAGGTTTGGTTTAATGGATTGTGGAGTGAGGAGGTAAAATGAACTGTACAATTTGATGTGGCAGTGAAGTGATACTAAGTTCCAATGAACGTTTTGGAGAGAGTTCCTTTAACAACAAACCAGACATAACCTAGGTTTCTCCTTGGTATCTCAAAAGGGAGACCTTTGCTGACCCACTCCAGGAATGAAAAAATTGAGACATTACTTTGACCATGAACTGCACTGGAGCAAGCAGAGCGGGATTTCTTGCACCAAGGACTGAGATCCTGTAGTCCTCTTTAACCATTGGAGCATCAGGAGCAATTTGCAATACTGGACACCCAACCTGCTCTGTTTTAAAAGAAGGCCCACCCAAAGAAGCCCCTTGCTCAGGTCCCAAAATCAAAAGAGAAGGTCTGGCAGCTTAGTTGGGTCCCAGCAGCTGCGGAAAGGTCCTCCCTCCTCCATCCCAATTGCCACTGCCCTAGGATGGAAAAGGAAGGAGGCAAAGCTTCATCATGTCTCATCCCAGAAGTCTCCTCCTCTGGTAACCTCATCACATGCGAAAAATAATGATTCTAGGACGCTTCTACCCCAATTCACTCACAGAGTCCCCCACCGTCTACTGCACCCTAGCATTGATAATACCTTTTCACCCAGCACCACAGAGGAGTCCAGTAGTTCTATCTGAATATGTTTATTGAAAAAACCAGATAAAAAGGAGAAAAGGGCAATTCCAAAAGGGGTCAGCAGAATAGGGAATACAAATGAGCAGTACTCCAAAAATGCCAAAATACATAAAATCGGGAGAACCAAAATCCACAGCAAACATAAATCCATAAACCAGAAAGCAAAAATTTTCCAAGGTAAACCCTTCCAGGAAACAAAGGCATGAGCCAGATAACTTAAGAATACTTGAATCATGAACATGAGAGCTGAGACAGGAGAGCAATCTCTGTTGCAACATTGTCTCCTCTGAAAAGCACAAAGCCAGCACTCCTTAATTTAAACCCGACCAAGTAGCCATGAGATCATGTCGAATGCACCTGGGTTTGAGAGTCTTCTCACAGAGTCTCTCAGAGCATCTAATCAGCCTATTTTTCACTCCCTCCGTTCTCAAGCCTAATCTAGCTTCTCGTGAAAACTCCCCAAAGGCCATTTCACAAGGGACCTGGGACTTTAACTTTCCCTTGTGGAATCCAAAACATCGGCCTCATCTGGCTGCAATTCTCTCCTGATAGGAGGCTGCGCTGCCAACAGGGAAGCCTCCACTTGTTCCATTAGGCACAATGAGGCTACTACTGGATTAAGCCATGTGTGATGGGGAAGCATCAACTGCCAGCTAAGGTACTGGGATTGCCCCGCTGCCCCCCTAATTCGCCATGGAGTCTGACAAATCGCAATGCTGGATCTCATCCATGTGATGAGGTCCTTACTCTTCTTCCTCTTCTTTTTCCTCCCCTGCTTCTTCTTCCCCTCCTTTTCTTATTCTTCTTTTCCTCCTCTTCCCTTCTTGTTTCTCCTCCTCTTCTTGTTCCTCCTCTTCTTCATCCTTTCTCCTTTTTCTTTCCCCTCTTCTTCTTCCTCCTCCTCTTCCCCCTTCTACCTTCCCCTCCTTCTTCCTCGTCCTCCTCCTCCTCCTCCTCCTGGAGTATAATATTTTGCTTTAATTTCTCTCACAAACATGTTACTAAAAATTTGAAGTCCAGAAAATGATAGGCCACCAACTCCATTGTTGAACCCTTAGCTGGGTAATGTGTACTGATGGGCGCTGAGTTTCATCAGGATGTCAAAAACTCTTCCTATGCTCTGTCAAAGCTTAGTATGGCTGCTTTCATTCTGCAACTTTAAGTCATGGAAAGGATGAAGTGAAATGCGCCGGATGTTATTAATGTTCAGAAGAGCCGAATATGCTTCTTGGGCACTCTTCTTTCAGCGCTCTCTAATGAGATGCAGTGGGACCGGCACAGTGAAAATGATTTATTCAGCGCTGAGTTTATTCATGAGATCGGAGATAGTTGATAGTCCCTGCCTGTTGCCCTGGATTTTCCCCCTCTCTCTACTTCCTTCGCCTGCCTTCAAGGAACTGCACCTTTTTTAGCCATTTGCCAATGGCGAATGGAACTGGTTCCATCTTGTTTTGCAACCAATAAAAAAGTGCATTCCATTGCTAATTGATCCAAAATTCTACTGGGCAATTTTGCATCCGGAAAAAGCCAGCAACAGCTGGAAGGAGTGTTCTGAAAACCATAGTTCATACCATTTCTCATTTAGTTTTACAGGCTAATGAGTGACAGGAGCATCACCACCTCATTGCATGGATGGCTTGCTTTTTCTAGCAGCAAATGCATCCATCAGTAAGACAAGGAAGAACTTCTAATGAAGCCTTCTCCCCAGTGGCTTCCCTGATCAGGTCTCCATAATGCAGGTCACGTCTTCAGCTTGTCTTTTTTTCCTTCTTCTTAAAGATCATAGCTGTTTCCTGAGGGGATAAAGTCAGATCTTGACAATAAAAGGAGACTGCGCTAGGTAATATTCTCTTGGGTTGGCTGTCCAACATTATTGCTGCAGAGTTGACACAAGGCATCTGGGGACTGGTTTGGATGACATTCTTCAAGGTGATTTGTCTGGGCTTTAGGGTCTCTCGGATATCCTATATCATGCCTGTGTCATGTAAGTCAACACTCACGCTTATAAACTGGTGGCTGTGCAGTGCTGCCTGTCCCCAAAACAACTATATCTGCACTGTAGAATGAATGCAGTTTAACACCACTCTGACTGCCATGGCTCAATGATATGGAATTGTAGGAGTTGTAGTTTTAAAAGATCTTCAGCATTCTTTGCCAAAGAGTACTGGTACTATACAAAGTCCCAGAATACTTGTAAAGTATCTATACACACAAACGATTGTCTATGTACAAAGAAAATGACATATATTGTTACAGTTCCCCGTACAAAGCTCAATTTGGCCGTACCCAACAAAATGAAAAGGAGCAACAGCTCTAACACAAAAGTTGTTCAAGTCTGGTATTGGGTCCAATATATATAGGCTTCAGGGATACAGTCAATGAAAATATCTTCCAAACAGATGGTTGGTCGTGTTGCTGTATACTGGATTGAAGAAAATAATGATGGAGCACCGCTCTCAAAAAAGTCTTCAAAAGTAAAGTTCAAATAAAGTCCCAAGTCTACAGGGGTCCCGGGTATTTTTGACCCTGTTTCAGGGAAAAACCCCTTCTTCAGGAGTTGTTGAACTCAGCAACAATGAATTTCTATCTAAAACAAAACATAGAGTAACAAGTATTTTACCAGCAGTATTAACAGAAGTAAAGGTAACCTATATAACAGTATTATACTTACATAGTGCTAAATGCTTTCACTGAGTGACTCTGCTTGTGGTGATTTCAACTGCGAGTAATTCTGGAGGTTCATTCAAAGGTTTTTAAAGAGTACTTGAAGGTTTAAAGGAAACAGCTAAAATTAAGTGATTCATTAAGTCCCTGAGGGGAAAAGATTTTAAACTTAAAGATCCAGTACATTTCCCTTTGGGATAATAGTTTTTCCAAGTCCATGAAAGGTTTTTGAGAGATGCATTCCAGAGCACAAAATTTAAATGAGGTAGATGAATGTTTGTATTGGGTGAAGTGTGAATATAAAAGAGATTCTGTAGATAAATTTTTGATTCTGGATTTATGTTCAGAGATTCTGATTCTCAAGGATCTGGTTGTTTTTCCGATATACCAGAGATCACAGTCACATGTCAAGAGGTAGATTACATTGCTGCTATTACAAGTAGAAAAATGTTTTAGTGTGGTGCCCACTTTGTTCCTATGATTATATATCTCCTTAGTCTTCCAAGATTGAGGACAACACTTACAGTGACCACAAGGATAATGGCCTCTCAGGGTGCTCTTCGGTGTACTAATGGGAGTGATTACATCTGTATGGATTAAATATTCTCTAATATTTTTAGTACGTGTGTTTCCAAAAATAGAGATGCAAAACATTAAGAGTCCCTCCAGGCAGTATCTCAAGCAGATATTGACAGGTTTGTAGTGGGGAGGGGTATGTGCTAGGGTTCAACCCCCCCCCCCCCCCGAAATTTTCAAAACCCCTCCCGAAATTTTTTTCTGGCTACGGCCCTGCTGGTACCTCTCTAAACTACAACTCTCAGGGTACCATAGCATAATCTCCCATAGGTGCCATCAAATTGCCTTAATCTGCCAGTGATGCACCCCAAATCTGAACTAATCATGATAATCATCAGCATTAATGCATTGCAAGAAATGAAATACACTGCATGAACTAAATAAGTTATTTCACATGTCCTGGTCCTTCTACAAGGATATTGAGGGAACTCCCAAAGAGTATGATTTATTTAAGGTTATGAGTTTGAGATAAATGCAAAATCCTTCTACGCTTCTCACCAGGAACTCCAAAGTGTCACTTGCATTAAAGAAATCCATTACATACCTTCAAATAAATGCACAGCTATACATCCGGAAATTATCACCTAAACAGGGAGTCCTTCCGTGACTTATTGGCTCATATCAGACTTCCTGCATTCCCTCCATAACTCATTTGCTCTGAATGTAAGATTCCCAATGAGGTGATGCTGATCTGAATGTTTTTTTTTTTTCAGCCCGTTGATATCATTTTCGAGTTTGGCTGAAGAATCTCCTGGTTTGCTATCCTTGAGGATGACTGCTCTTATCGACAGACACAAGCATCAATGCAATTTACTGAATGAGAATAATTAGCAAAGTGTGAAGTCTTTTTAAATGCTGTGAGCTGGGAGGGGCTCTTAATTCGCAACATTGCATGACACACTTACACACCAAAAGTGACACTATAATGTGTCGTGACACATAGTTTGGACAGTGCTGTACTATAATGTAACTTATTGATGGGTATAAAATGAGATAGATAGATAGATAGATAGATAGATAGATAGATAGATAGATAGATAGATGATAGATAGTTGAAAAATGAATGGCTGTTATTGGCTCAGGGAGTTGCCAGATGGTGATGCTGGATTCTTCCATTCTTCCATCTGCTATGACCCAAAGAATTATGCACCTAGGTGCAGTTTGCAATGATGTCTGCATATGTCCCTAGCAGAATGCAGGCCTAAATCAACTCCCAAAGCATGCATTGCTAACAGGGGTCAAAGGCAAAGGTCTCCTCATGGAGGGATGACAAGATTTAAATCAAAACAAGTAGATTACCTGCTTGGGAATCCAGTGGAGTTTCCCTCTCTGAAGGATTTTATAGAGAGGTTGGATGGCCATGTCGGGAGGGCTTTGATTGTGTCTTCTTGCATGGCCGAAGAAGGTTGGGCTAGATGGCCCTTAGGGTCTCATTCAACCACAGGTATTCCAAAATACCTGTGGTTGGTATTGGGTGCAAACACAGGTATTCCAAAATTCAAACAACAACAGCAACAACAATCCAGAATCCAAAATGCTTCCATTCGTAAGCATTTTGAATACTCAGCCTATAATGATGATGATGACAATGCCAATAACAACAACAACAACAACAACAACCACAACAACCAGATGTCAGCATTTGAGAAATTAAACATGTAGTTAGCATTAGGTGCTATTTAATTTTTGCATCTGTGGCTTTAAAGCTACTTGGGAAAGAACAAATGTCATTCTTTAAAAACACAACAACTATCTCATACACACACTCACTCACACACACACACATATACATAATCTATCTATCCTTCTGCTGGCTGCAAATGTATGTGCAAATGCTTTTTGTGGTTGTGATCGCCTTCTGAAAGGAACCGCCCAGCCGTTTCTTTCCAGCTTTTTTAAAGGCCAATTAGTGCAGCATTTCAATTGCTCCTTGCTTATGGTCCCCAAAGGGATTCTTAACAATATTGCTGCTCTATGGGGTCCATCAATCTTTCCCTGGACCTGATGATGCCAATGTGTATTGAGCTCATTCCTTGCAGCTGCTTATAAACAATAAGTACATTTCAATAAGCATCACCTTGCCGGTGGCCTGGACCTCACATTAGTAACAACTCAAAGCAGAGCAATATATTCTGTGCAATTCCTAGGGATTCGGGGCTTTGTATCTTACTGGTGTTGATGTTGTTTCCAAATAAATTCAGCACTTTGGATAACTCTTCATAATCCCATTGATACTTCACAACAATCTCTAAGTCAATGGTTCTCAATCGGTGGGTCTCCAGATGTTTTGACCTTCAACTCCTAGAAATCCTAACAGCTGGTAAACTGGCTGGGATTTCTGGGAGTTGTAGATCAAAACACCTGGAATCCCATAGGTTGAGACTACTGCCTTAGATGAACAGCTTTCGTTTCAATGACACCATAGCCAATAAACATTTCTGCCTCTTATTCAAGCACAGCTTTATTTGTAGTATTAGCAAGGGACATATTCCCAGAAATGCAAGACAAAATATTAAACCATATTGAAATGAAGTACTTTCAGCTGAAGAATAACATAGACCTGCACTGGAAGACCTAGACTATGTCTAGAGATGAAATATTTTGCCAGAGGTGGATACAACAAGAACAACTCTTTATTGATTAGTCAGTTTTGACCATATCAAAACATGTGAAACATACAAAACGTACACACTTACCCATACAGTAAAACCATGTATAGATACAAAGCATCCCGGCCTACAGGCCTAGGTAGTTGTGCAAATACAGAATAAAAAGATTAAAATTGATTATTCCCTTAAAGTAAGGTTTCAGCGGGGGCAAGAGTAAGTGAAACTAGTAGCTTGTCCATAGTAAATTTTAAATTTGGATTTTGTTAATGGCATTAGTGTCACAGCTATCCGCTTCCATCTTCTTGCGGATGGCCAGCGCTTTTTGTGTAAAAAAGGGTCAGTTTTAAAATAGTTTTTATCTGAACCCTGCAGAAGGATATGCACTTTCTCCTTATTCTCTAAATGAGTATGGTTCTCCAGCAGAGGCTCTAAATAGAAAGATCGAATCCTGTTGTAATAGGGGCATTTTAAGAAAAAGTGTTCTCAGTCCTCCACTTCTGCATCCACCTCACGGCACCCACAGGTTCTCTTCATATAGGGGATATTCTGATGTCTACCTAGCTTAGACTTAATGTCGGGTTGCTCGAATCTAGCCCGGGTAAAAAGTTTTCTAATATATAGTGGAAGTGTAAAAAAGAGTTAGGTTTCCATGCCCACATTGCATTTCAATTTAGCCAGGTATGGAGTGGCTCTAGCTTGCGCTATGATCATAAGATCATTTTGTGCAGCAATGTCAAGGGCTCTTTGGTAAACAATTGAGGTGGATAACCAAAACTGTAAATACCACTCCTGTGGGCCACAACATAGCATAGAAAGTTAACCATCACCTACAGAAATATCTTGCCAACTGGAAGGTTAGCAGTTCAAGCCGTGGGAGGGGTGAGCTCCTGCCATCAGCCTAGCTTCTGCCTACCTAACAGTTTGAAAACAGCAGTGGGGGGGGGAGATAAATAGGTACCACTTTTAGTGGGGAAGAAAAAGGCGCCCCCGAAGAACATGCTGGCGGTCCGATTAGGAAGGCATCTATGAACGACAAAGCTCCTCGGCATGGAAAGAATGGAGCAACAGCACCTCCTCATGGCTAAGTCGAGCACAGCCTTCAGATGCCGGAGATGGAGAAAAGAGGGAAGCCTGCCTCTGTGTATGTATTGTTCTGTCTTTGTCAATTGTATAACGGCATTGAATGTTTGCTATATATGTAATTCATTCTGAGTCCCCTCGGGGAGATAGAGCGAAATATAAATAATAATAATAATAATTATTATTATTATTATTATTATTATCATCATCATCATCATCATCAGTACGGGGTTTGTACTGTAACTTAAGAAGGATCACTGTTAGCTTTTTTGGATAAGGTTCGTGTAACTCACAGGCTCATTTTCCTCTAGGCTCTCCTTCTTTGTTACCATCTTTACTTGATGAAATTGACAACCGAGCTCTGCTTTGTGCTTCCTTAAACAGACACGCTTTGCAGGAAGAAGGAAATGAAAAGGATTTATTGGAGAACAGTCTATCAAAGGTCAAGTATATAAAACAAATTCCTTTTTATTTCAAGTAGGCAAAGATAATCTGGGCAGCAGTTCTGATTTCCTTGTAGCAAAACCCTCCATATATACATATAAACCATCAAATACTGACGGCAGGTGCGTACATCCTTTAACAAGAAACTAGAAATTGACACCGGCCCAGCTGGCAAAGGAGTGCCATTGTTGAGATGTGAATATTTATTGCAATATGACTTTATTACTGGGAGGTTTATTGTTTTGTAAAGCACAACAGTGAACAACAACAACAACAACAACGGTTGGAACTTTATCCGTTAGCACAACAGCGAGGCTGTTTAATTGGCACCCTAAGATTAACGTGCCATTCTCCCTTTCAGAAAGAAAACGCTGCTTTTGACGCAAAATGAGCCGCCGAGGTCGCAATACCGAAATCCAATTTAGGAAGTGAGTCTGAAGACTTCGTGTCTTGGGAGTTGTAACAGCAGGAATATTTTCTTTATTTATTTCACTTAAACAAAAATGTATAGGTCAGCTTTAAATAGCTTTCCTCCCAAGGGGCTCACGAGTTGGAGGAGAAAGGGAGAATCAATTCAACACCATGATCCAAAAGTCAGCCTAAAAGTTATTTCCTCTCCCTTCCTTTCTCATTCTGGCTCAGATTTTTCTCCTGGCCTTTAATGCAACAGGGTAAAGAGCAAAAAGTGGAAACAGGATGAAATTTGGGTAGAAAAATATCTGTCTAAGTCTAAAAATAGAAGGACAATGGTAAGAATTAAAAACCAAACAAACATGAAACACATTTGGGATTGTATACCTTTGCCAGGACCCGCTGTTTTGAGTTGTTTTGCTGATAAAGTGCCATAAACATTGATGATGCAGTGTAAATAAATAGATGATGATGTTGATAATGATGATACTGATACTCTTCTTTCAGATAGATGGTACAAATTAAGGAACGCAAATACACGTTGTTGACATGTGTTGAAAAAGATGCCAGGTGATTCTTCTCCTTTGGCTCTTCCTCCTCCTCTTCTCTCCTCTTCCTTCTATTCCTCCATTTCCTCCTCTTTGTCTAGTGGAACACACTATGTTGGAGTGTGGTGGAATCTCCTTCTCTTGGGGTTTTTAAACAGAAACTGGATGGCCATCTGTCAGGACAGTTTAGACTGGGTGTTCCTGCAGGGCAGGGAGTTGGACTGGATGGCCCTTGTGGTCTCTCCCAAGTATATGCTTCTATGATATGACTGTGTAGACACCTCCTGGTTGTGTGGCCGGCAAGGCTGCTTGGAGCATCTTTTTGCCTTTTCCCCGCTGAAACGGTACTTATTTATCTACTCACATTTTCATGGTTTCGAACTGCTAGATTGGCAGGAGCTATGGCTAACAGCAGGAGCTCACCCTGTACCCCGGATTCGAACTGCCATAATAATAAGTCAAAATGTCTTACCCACCCTTAAACTGCTTTGCATAGGGGTTGACTTCCAGACCTTTGACCATTTTGGTTGTCTTCCTTTGGACATGTTCCAGCGTGTCCATCTCTCTTTTGAATTGTGGTGCCCAGAAGTGGACATAGACTTATTCTAGGTGAGGTTTTACCAAAGTAGAATAGAGAGGTAATATTACTTTGCATAGTCTCCAATAATAGATGGAAAGCCAATGGAGCCGAGCTGTTGCAACGAGGGAATTGTGTTAACAACCTAATTGCAACACTTCAGAACTATCCAAGTTTAAAACTTACTGTACTTCAAAGGGATCTCTTCAAATGTCTTGATGCCATTCCTGTCCTGAATCTGGACCCTTTGTTTAACCCAATGGCTCTACTTCCTGTAGCAGGAAACATATGAGAAGGTTGTTCAGATTCCTAAAGGCTTAGTTGGCTCTGTCTAAAGAACATACCTGGGCCGCCTTGTCTCATATTTCCATTTTCCCTGCTAAAATATGAGTCTCAGAAGCATTGTCAGTTGCTTTCTTTTCATTCATGGTAAAGAAGTGCTGTTTAATCAATACAAATGAATAATTTAAATTCAATATCAGCCTGTCACTATCAATAATACTTTTTGTGAGTGATGTATTACTCCAGTAATTCAATTTGTCAGGCCTTGCCAGCTTTATATGACCGTTTGTTCGAGTTGTAAACTTAATTTAATGGCAGCAGTTGACTTGGGCTGCTTGAATTACATCGATGTTTTATCTGAAAAAGGGACATTGATTTTCTTTAAAGTATCTTTTTCTGCCTTATCTTTATTACGTTAATAAATAAGCGGGTGCAGGTAAAGAAAACTCGAGCCTTTCTCTGTCAGTTCCTCTCCCTGCCAGGGTTTCTGCTTGCGTACAAATATTTCAAATAAGCGTCTTTAATGAAACACATTTTTCATTGGGAGATGAGTAAGATCTCACTGCTGAAGTGGCTCACTTTCCTTACAAAGAAAGCTTCCTACAACTGCAGAATCCTTCTGGTCTTGTATCTTTCATATGAGATTGACTCTCTCCAGAGGTTTGGAGAAGCAGATGGCGGCAGCTTCCAGCTTTATTGCTTCAGTCCTTCTATGCTTCCAGGGTAGTGAAGTGCCTTATAAAACTTCTGGGCATCTTTTCTCATAAACTAGATTTGTACTAGATTAGTCAACCATATGTATTAGTCAGATTGAGGTGCTCAAATTATGGATTTTGATATGACCCATGGATAGGTAAAGGTAAAGGTTGTCCCCTGACATTAAGTCTAGTTGTATCTGACTCTGGAGGTTGGTGCTCATTTCCATTTCAAAGCCAGCATTGTCCATAGACATCTCCTAGGTCATGTGGCCAGCATGACTGCATAGAGCACCGTTACCTTCCCAACAGAGTGATACCTATTGATCTACAGTGTTCCCTCACTTATCACACGGTTTATGTTCCAGGACCACCCACAATAAGTCCGAACTTACTTGTCCAAATGTGTCTCCCGCTATGACTCACCACGTAATTTAAGATCCTTAGGGGAAGCCCTGCTTTCGGTCCCACCAACCTCACAGGTGAGGCTGGCAGGGATGAGAGACAGGGCCTTTTCAGTAGTGGCCCCCCAAGTGTTAAAGAATTAAGACTTGGTTGTTGGACCAGGCTTTTGAATAATAGTGTAGAGATACAGTTGTCCTATTACTAGCTAATATACAGGATAGAACAATGGTAACAAATTATAATCATTACAGGCGCATGAGTAATGCACAAATGAAAACTGTTTACAACATTACATCAAATATTATATTCATGCTTGTATGTTTTTTCAGTAGGGACACTATATTTATTTTAATATTTATACTTTATTTTAGCAGTTACAATATACAGTATACCGGCAGAGAAGAAGAAAGGAAGCTGAATAACCCTTTTTTTAATTTCCAACCCCCAGTGGCGTAGTGGGTTAAAACCTTGTGACTTGAAGGTTGGGCTGCTGACCTGAAAGCTGCCAGGTTCGAATCCAACCTGGGGAGAGCGCGGATGAGCTCCCTCTATCAGCACCAGCTCCATGTGGGGACATGAGAGAAGCCTCCCACAAGGATGGTAAAAACATCAAACATCCGGGCGTCCCCTGGGCAACGTCCTTGTAGAAGGCCAATTCTCACACCAGAAGAGACTTGCAGTTTCTCAAGTCCAACCCTTCCCTACCCTTCCCCTCTCTTATCTCTCCCTTTCCCCTGCTTCCAGGAGAGGAGAAAAGAGGAGGAGAGCCAGGAGAGGCACCTGGGAGGCTTGAGCCCATATCGGCCCTTCGCAGAGTCCTGCAGGCCTGGTGAGGGCTACCCAGGCGTCAAGGTTTGGGATCTCAACAGTTCCTTTGCGACGGGGTCGCCTTCTGCGCCATCCTCCACCGCCACCGGCCCGACTTGCTGTGAGTAGACCCGCCCCTCTAGGCCTCCACAGAATCCCCGGGCTCGCCTAGGTGGAGTGGCTGGCTCTGGGGGCTGGCCCTTTCCTACTCCTGGCACGTGGTGGCTCGGGGCTGTTTGCCCAGGGGCGGGAAAAGGTGTGCATGCGGGTGCGGCTGTTGAGGGGTGGGGTGGGGGTTGTTCTGTCTGCGTGCGGGCTCGCTTTTGGCGCATGCGCAGATGGTTTGTTGCCGTTTGGGGGGGGTTAGCCCCCTTTTAGGTTCCTGCTGTGTTTTTTTGTTGTACGAACCTAGCGGCAAGGTCGTTGGATGGTGCTGGCAAGTTTGGTGTTTCTGGGATGTGTGGTTTTGTTGCTTACCTCACGGCCCCCAGTTTTTTATTCTTTTATATATAGAGAGGGTATATAAACAATTCTTGGGGCTCCATGAGAAACTTTTGCTTTGTAAAGGGCTCCGTGGCTGAAAATGTTTGCGAACCCTGGGTTATAGACCCATGGATATGTCAACCCAATAAGTCAACATCCTGCAGGCATTTGGTTGGTCAGTGTAAGAAAAGCATGCTGATTGAATCGGCCCTTCATTTTATTCAGCAGGGAACACTTCTTGTTCTCAACATTCAGGCTTTGACAGGTACTTAATGCTGGATGGATGGATAGGTTGCCTGAAATAGATTCTCAAATTTAGATGAGCCATTTGGGAATCCAATCAGCCAGCATGGTAATCATTTTTGAATTATAGCATTTAGAGCATTGGTTAACACTGGAAAAATTAATTTTTGGCACCTCCTGATGGCAACACTGATGATATACAGAGGGCCTGCCCTGGCCCATCTCCATTGATATAGGAACATATGAGAAGGAGAAAAAAAAAAAGAAAATTATAAAAGGTAACTTTCGGCAATGCAGCACGAAGAGGGCAGAACCAAATTAGAGAGCCAAAAATAATTTATTGTAAGATTGTCAAGGTCTTTCAGAAAGTACCCTCAATGAAACACTACAGATAGAGCCTGACACATTTTGAGTTATATAAGCATTACTTTGTTAGGCCATAGAATGGAAATGATCACATTAAATGACGAAAAAGAACAAGAGACGTATAACACACATGGCTAAAGATAGCGCCCAAGCACTTTGGTATTCAACATGGCAACCTGCTAGTTACCCTGTTATAAAAGCCATATGCTGCTCTTGCCAATAATAATAAACATCTAATTTATGAAGGAAGATTGTCGTAATCTCTGTTTTATATATTGGTTTACTGAAACATCTATATCCAGCCATTCCAGTGAAAAAGCTCAACCTAAAATACCAAACGAATGTGAATCGGCTTATTACTAGAAGATGCAATCTTATACATATTCTTACTTTGGAGTTACAGTAGTTTTATTGAATGTAGTGTGACTTACACTTGAGTAGACATCCATACTTGTGGATTTGGATTGTGTTCTGCTCTGAGTTTTTCTCCTTGCGATGCTGTTTTGACTTATATTTCAAATCATTGCTTGTTATTTCAAATATTGGTCATGAAATTGCTTCTGATGCAGCAAACAAACAAACAAACAAACAAAAAACCATAGAAAGCCTAGCCAGTGTCCCAATTGGCAGAAGTATTGATGTCACTCTATTTAGCTTTGGTCAATCTTGACCTGGAATCCAATTCCAAAAGCATAAGCTGGAACGTGTCCAAAGAAGGACCACCAAAATGATCAAGGGTCTGGAAACTTCATATTCTCTATGAAGAATAACTTAAGGAGCTGGGCATGTTCCGCCAGGAGGACAAGAGGTGAAGAAGGAAAATAATACATATTTAATGCGTGACCAGTATGATACATGTTTACATATTTAATAGATGTCTTACTGAAGGTGGAGCCAGCTTAGGGGCCACGGTGGCGCAATGCCATGGTGCTGCTGAACTGCTGACCTGAAGGTTGGCAGCTTGAATCCTGCAGGATGGGGTGAGCTCCTACTGTTAGCCCTAGCTCCTGCCAACCTAGCAGTTTGAAAACATGCAAAAGTGAGTAGATAAATAGGTACCACTTTGGCAGGAAAGGCATAAGATGTTCCAAGCAGTCATGTTGATCAGGCGACTAGGAGGTAATAATGCAGGCTCCTCAGCTTAGATATGGAGAAGAGCACCTCCCACAGAGCCAGAGATGTGCATTGCCTCCAGAGCCGGAAATGAAAGGAGAAGCCTTTGCCTCTATCTGTGTATATGTGTCTCATTGTATTGTAACAAGGCATTGAATGTTTGCCTGTATCTGTTTATATACTGTAATCCACTTTGAGTCCCCACTGGGGACTGGGGACTGGGGACTGGGGAGAAGGGCAGAATATAAATGAAATGTTGTTTTTGTTGTTGTTGTTTTTGTTGTTGTTTGTTTGTTTCTGCCCCAGACACTAGAACAAGGGTCCCCAAACTTTTAAAGCAGAGGGCCGGTCCACAATCCTTCAGACTGTTGAGAGGCCGAATTGTCATTTGAAAAAAAAAATGAACAAATTCCTATGCACACTGCACATATCTTATTTGTATTGCAAAACAACAACAATAACAATGAAAGAACAATACAATATTTAAAAATCAAAACAATTTTAATCAACATAAACATATAAGGATTTCAATAGGAAGTGTGGGCCTGCTTCTGGCCAATGAGATAGGTTAATTAGGATTGTTGTTGTTGTGTGCCTTTAAGTCATTTCAGACTCTGGGGGAGCCTAAGTCTAAAATTATTTATTTATTCATTTACTACATTTATTAACTACATTTATATCCCGCCCTTCTCACCCCAAAGGGGACTCAGAGCAGCTGTATGTACATACAATATATTATATTATTAGCATAGCACACTATTAGCATAATATATTACTATATTGAACTATACCACTATAGTGTAATATTATATGTAATATATAACATATAATTAATATTATTATATGGCATTATTATTAGTATTATATTGTATAAAATGATAATATTATTATCAATATCATATGTATATACAATATATTATATTATTAAAACTGATATAAAAATATTATATTATAAATGAGGGCGGGGGCCAGGTAAATGACCTTGGAGGGCCGCATCCGGCCCCCGGGCCTTAGTTTGGGGACCCCTGCACTAGAACATGGGTCCATATGACAAGAAAAGAGATTCCACCTAAACATTAGGAGGAGTTTGCCTGGAAGCATGGAGGAGTCTTCATCTATGGAGGCTTTTGAGCAGAGTTTGAATGGGCATTTTTTAGGAATGCTTTCATTGTGTATTCCTGCAAGGTCAGGGGGGTTGGGCTGGGTGGTCCTTACTGTCTCTTCCAACTATGATCCAACTATAAATCCAGTTGGTTGAACAGTGGAGTTAAAATAATACACAGAACTGGTTGTGGTTAACTGCCATCAAGTTGACCTTGACTTATGGTTCCCCTATGAACCTCTAAGTCATCCTATTCTCAATGCCTCTGTTCAGGTCTTAAGTCTATCCATCTGCAATGTGGTCTTCCTCTTTTCTAGCTACCTTCCACCTTACTAAGCAGCATAGCCTTTTCTAGTGAGTCATGTCATGACATGTCCAAAGTATGATAGCCTCATTTTAGTTACTGTACCTTGACTTCTAGGGAGAGACCAGACTTGATTTGCGCTCGGGCCTATTTATTTGTCTTCTTCTCCAGCATCTCATCTCAAAGGAGTTGAGTTCTCTCCACTGCAGAACTAGCACACATAATTACTCATGTATAATTCATTGTTTTCTAAAAGTTTGGTTGTGACTGAGAAAAACAAAAAAGAACTACAGATGGTTTCCACTTCTAAATCCATCAAAATGGAGTACAATGCCCTGTGTTTCTATAGAATTGTTTCTGGGACCTTATAACAGGTTTGGCAGTGGAAGGCTTTGTTTGTGCCTGTGGAGATTGGCTTCTTCTTGAATTTTCAGTTGGTAAATCCGATGATGGCTGCAGTTATGAGTTGAATGCAACACCTGAAATCTTTTATTACATTTTAATGGTGGTAAATTGGTCCTTATGTTAGCATTCACAATAGACAGAGCTGACTCATTCTATTCAACTATAATATCTCTTGGTGGTTCCAAAGACCGTGTCTTTAGAAATGGGTCAGTCTGTTTTTGACCCATATCACTTTAGTATGGTAGTCTCCCTTGCTTAAAATTCTGCATAAATTTGGAGTTTTAGCGGGGGAAATTACATATTTCAGGACATAGTTTTACCTTTATGTGCTCTTAGAGCATATGTGTAAACACACGTTTTCTCAAAATGCACATTTCTAGATGTATGCTCTCGTTAAAAAGATGGGCTTTAAATGTCTTTCTTTCCAAATTTGCATATGGAGACATTTGGAGATGTTTTCTGAACCATGAAAGAATATTCAGTGAGATATGAAACTCAATTAAAAGCAGAGTTCTGATCTATCAATAAGTCTGGGAGGAGAGATTAAATCCGAGAATAAGGCTGGCATGCTTCACTTCCTGCCCTCCTCCAAGTCCTACTCAAATGGTGCCCTCTGGAGCTTTCTAAAAATAGTAGCTAAGGAGGGGAAGTCATTCACAAAAGAAAATGAGACAAAGCTGATATATCTTAAAGTCAGCTGCATAGATGGAGATGGATAGCTGGAACAGAATAGATAAGCAGGGAACATGACTAGATGGATCTGGTTAGATGGATCTGGATGATCAAGGTAATGAAGATCTGGAGGCCAGACTGAGTAGGAGATGGTCACCGAGAGACATGACAAAGAGGTCCACAGAAAAACATGCTGCATTGGAGTCTATTGGAGTCTCCTTCTCTGGAGGTTTTTATGCAGAGAAAAAACAACTGTTTGGATGGCCAACTGTTGGGAGTGCTTTGATTATCTTTCTGCATGGCGGAAGGGTGTTGGACTGGATGGCCCCTGTGGTCCCATCCAATTCTATGGTTCTGTGATTCTATGAAAAGAGAATATATTTCCTACAATCATCTCACAAATAGGAACTGAAGGAGCTATGCGATGTTCCATCTAGTCTCACTTCTACGATTCAATGTGAGACCCTCCTCCAATCCCACTGCAATGGCTTCAAATATGGGATCTTCAAGACGTCCCTATGGTTCTTATGTGATACTTTACTCATATCATCTTCTCATATTACCCTTGGATAGCTGCTGCCTCCACCAACCATGAGTCTGAACACCAATGTTCCCATCTCCCTTACATGGCATTAAAAAATAAACAAAGGTCCAACATGCACTTAAAGGGTGGAGATGTCCTTCTAAGGATGGAACCCAATATCTGCTCAGATATGAAATTTGTCATCCAGAACCAAAACTTCTTTGCAACTCTTCTTCAACATCTTCTTCAGATTCCTCTAGATGAGTTATGTCAGCACCGTCTCAGAGTTGTTGAATAGAATAGGAATATGAGGGGGGAAAAGAAAAGGGACAAAATGTATTTATTTAAAAATGAACAAAATGTCCTTCCAAAGGATTCCAGCACAGTGCAGGGCCAGCTATTGTGATTCATGTCTTGTTGGTTCATCTTCCAGTCCTTATTGTGGCCTGCTGTGATTTGTATTACTTGGAAGTAATAAAATAAAATGGCCTATGTAAAATAACTAGTTTTCGCAATCTGAACTTCCCTCGCAAGCGGAAATATATTGCCAGTATGATCAGTTGATATAAAAAGCAATGAAATGATCAGGTCTGTTGAGTTTGTAATGAAACCGCCAATAAAAATGTGTGCATCAGAATTGGGAGGGTGGCTCATGGTTTAGTGATGGCTTAGGCAAGGACAGGCGAAGGACTAAGAGGCAGTGGCCCATTTGATTCATGGCAAACATGTTCAGGATGTGTCCCAGAAAGAAGCTCTTGGCTCCGATGTCTGGAAATACAGTCAGAGAAATCCAATCATTTGTTTCAGAACAGACGAAGGTTCAACATCATGGTCTACGTTGGGTGATTTTATGAATCCTTAGCTACATTACAGAGGTGCAATAAAATCCTGTTAGTGAATGGTGAAAGTGCATATTGAAGCATTGGCAAGAGTGCCGCAGGGTATATGAGGCACATCTGATGTGCTTTGGGCACTTCTGAAGAACATCAGACATTTCTTATACTCACAGAGCGTTTCTGATGATGGTTGGGATCTTCTGGTGTGTATTGGGCACCCCTCTTGTGCTCCAGAACCGCTCAGCTGGTGTATGGATACATACAAGAGAGGTGTCTTGATGCACATTGGTGCCCGTTGGACATTGGGCCATGGTACATTGATCCCTCTACTCTACATGATAACATCACACTAGACTGTATGTGAATATGAATGTTCCTCACCTACTCAATTCTATAGTCTTGCATAGGCAAGTGCACTGTCACTGGTATTAAGTGCCATCCTGAATTCCAACCATGATGTTCCTTGTTCTCATTGATTTAGGACAGGAGTGGGAATTTTGTGTCCCTCCAAATGTCCCAAAAGCTTCAGCCAACATATCCCATAGTGAGGAATCCTGGGCATCATGGTCCAATGGGTATCCTGTCATGTATAGCCCTTGGACCTAAGAATCATTCATGGGCCAAATGAACGATTCTTAGGTCCAAGGGCTATACATGACAGGGTACAGTGGTCACTGTATTCATTGGCAATGGTCTCAATGTATTCATTGGCTTGGGCCACTGCCATTTAGCAGCTCTGGAAGCCGAGGTTGATGCCCACCACGGACATGTTGCCAAAGAGGCCAGTGTGACAAGGCTGCTGCACATGGCCCTGCTCCATATGTATATAGTCTTGAAATATATGGAAAATATTTTTTTGCAGGAGACTTACTGTATATATTCGAGTATAAGCCTAGCTTTTCAGCCCCTTTTTTAAGACTGAAAAAGCCCCCCTCAGTTTATACTCGGGTGAGGGTCCTGGTTGGCTTATATTTGGGTCAGCTTATACTCAAGAATATATGGTACATTTATTATTTTTCTCTATTCTTATTGGTATTATTACATTTATTATTTTTCTCTATTATTGTTGCTGCTATTACATTTATTTTACTCTATTTTATTATTATTAATACATTTATTATTTCACTCTGATCTTACTATTATTATTGCATTTATTATTTTACTCTGTTTATTATTACATGTATTATTTTCCTGTATTTATTATTATTATTATTATTATTACATGTATTATTCTATATTATTATTAAGAGGATACATAAGCACATTTACATTGAAGAAGATGAGAATAATGATTTGATCAAGAGTTGGACAGTCTTATCTTAAATCTGAGCTTTATGTAAGTATTCAAAAACATTTAATCTACTGATGCCTCAATTAACGTAATTTTATTGGTATCTATTTTTATTTCTGAAATTTACCACCCTCAGCTTATACTGGAGTCAGAGTTTTCCCAGTTTTTTTGTGGTAAAATTAGGTGCCTCGGCTTATATTTGGGTCGGCTTATACTCGAGTATATACGGTACTTCATAGTCCTTAAAGCAGACAAAAGCCTGGTGTGGATCTATGGAAGAGATCAATTGCTTGACATCCATACTATTAATGTATTAGAGTTGCCACCTCTTTATTTCTCCTACATTGAAACCAAAATAGCAGATAAATATAATATACCCATTTCCATGCTTGGAATAATGCAGAGGTGGACCTCCAGACCTCAAGTTTACAAACCACCAATTCCCAGCACCAAATATTTGAAAGAAAAACAGTGTGATATTGAGACAATTCTTGCCTGAAAATCACATAGAAAATCTGCCCATACACCTAAAAATCCTTGAAAACACCTCCATTCTATCCGTACAACTCTTTAGAACTGCTTACTATCCCCAAATCCCCCACGTTTCTCTGTGACCCATCTCCAAATAGAAAAAAGGAGGGAGTAAATGGGAGATTTGAACAGGCAGTGTATGACTAGTATTCAAATCAGCATGAAGGTGAACAATTTTGACCTCACAACGTTTAAGGAAAACCAACAAAGCAAGTCCGGGAGAGCTCCAAGACTGAGTTCACTGGAGTCAATGAAAGCAACTCCCAAGCCACTCCCCTAAACCATTTAACACATTTCATTAATAAACCTGACCCTCAGTTCTGTTCACATCAGCCCTTGAGGCTTTCCGGTTCACTTTGCAGCGTAGTCTCAGATTTATCATGTGTGGAGGCTGTTCCCAGCAGATTGGGGACAGAGAATCTCATTGCTCCTGTAAAATTTTGCAATGTAAAATATTGAATAAAATGAATCTCAAGACCGAGAGTTAGAAGAAGTCTCCAACTTGACAGTTCTTCTTCTCCTTTTTAATCAATTCCTCGGGGGAAGGCCTTTGACAGCTACGTACAACTTTCAGAAGGCGCTTCCTTGACTCCCTTCACCCACTCCAAAGTGTGAGTCCTGTGCAGACATTCATTAAGTGTACCAATGGATGCATCGGGCGATGCATCGGGATGAGGGTTTCCTCTCTCTGCCCTCCGAACCTACAGCTCTCTGCATATTCACCCCCAAAATGGGGGTCATTGATTGCACATTGGGAAACATTGCATTCAAAGAAAAATACACATTGAGAGCTCAGTGGAAATGGGACCTAGCATATATGAAGGCCAGTGGAAGGATTGGGTGTTTTAATGTGAATTGCCCTCTATATATCATTTCATAGGAGTACAGAATATCAAGACAAAATTCTTGATATAACAAATTATGTTGGAGCAGGTGGTTAGTGACTTCAGTGTTACATATATGTGCCTTCATATTGTCAGTTAAATTATGGTGATCCCATGAATTTCAGAGGCAAGGAATATCAACGCTGGTTTTGTCAGCTCCTTCCTCTGTAATGTGGCATACATTATCCAGAATTCCTTGGTGGTTTCCCACCCAAATATTCACTCTGCTTAGCTTTCAAGATCAGATGGAACCTGAAGCCTTTAGGCTAGTGATTCTCAACTTGTGGATCACCAGATGTTTCGGCCAGAAATCCTAACACCTGGTAAATTTGTAGTTGTAGGCCAAAACATCTGAGGACCCACAGGTTGAGAACCACTACTTTAGGATATTTAAGTTGCTTTTAACGTGGCAGCCAATTTGTTTTGGGTTTTAAGAAGCCATCCATGGTGCTGACTTGTACCATCAAGGTCTAGCATTTGGACAGCTCCTTTAGACTAATGTGTTTAAACACATTGCAGATGAAACTCTAAATCAGCAGCAGTCTCCTGTTCTGTTCTGGACTGCTGTAAGAATGTTGTGTTTATATTATAGAAAGTAATGCAGTGGATTATTATGTCAAGTTACATAGTGTGAGTATTAAAGAAGGTAAAGGTTTCCCCTGCCGTTAAGTCCAGTTGTGACCGACTCTGGGGGTTAGTGCTCATCTCCATTTCTAAGCCGAAGAGCCGGCATTGTTCGTAGACATCTCCATGTGGCCGGCATGACTGCATGGAGTGCCGTTACCTTCCCACCGGAGCAATACCTATTAATCTACTCACATTTGCATGTTTTCAAACTGCTAGTTTGGCAGGAGCTGGGGCTAACAGCGGCCTCTCATTCCGCTCCCGGGATTTGAACCTGGGACCTTTTGGTCCGCAAGTTCAGCAGCTCAGCGCTTTAACACACTGTGCCACCAGGGGCCCCTAGTGTGAGTATTAGATGAAGTAAATTAAGTCGTCTTTTGGATGAGGTTAAGAGCATTAAATGTTTCCTGGTAGAGGTGTGAGTTTGTTAGGACACTTTAGTTAGAGGTGACCAGTGAAGAGTTAGAGCCAGGAAGGCAGTCAAAACAGTCAGGGATTGGTTGATCAGAGCTTAGAGTATGTTTGAAACAGGTAAATTAGAACAGAGCTGACATTTTGGAGTGGTTTGAGTGTTGTCCTAGGACTCAATCTTTGCTCTATGTCCTAATGTTCTGCTGATCCAGATACTAGGATATGTACCAATGCATTCAAACTACATCGACAAATATTTTATGTAAGAACCTCCTGATGGTAAGAACCATCTGATAGTAGGGTGTGGTGGAGTCTCCTCTGGATTTTTTAAAACAGAAGCAGGATGGCCATCTGTTGCTAATGCTTCAATAGTGACTTCCTGCTAGTGGTTCTCAACCTGTGGGTCCCCATGTGTTTTAGCCCACAAGTCCCAGAAATACCAGCCAGTTTACCAGCTGTTAGGATTACTGGGAGTTAAAGGCCAAAACATCTGGGGACCCACAGGTTGAGAACCACTGGGCTAGGCAGAGGAAGTTTGACTGGATGGGCCTTGTGGTCTCTTCAAACTATGATTCTATGAAAACTTGCTAAGAAAACCTCCTGATTTTGAGGCTGAAGTAAAAGAACAACAACAGCAACAGAATCTCACTAGAAAGGTGTTATTTCTACTCTTATGTTTAACTTCTGGGAGATGTTGACTGTAGAGCTGCACTAAAGGACTTAGATGTTCTTCGAAAGGACATTTTAAATAAATGACTAATCAAATCCACAAAGGTCACACTTGCAAATGTAAAATGTTGACTGTATATATGAAATGGATAAGGTGAGACCTTGTTGGTTGCTTCTTTTCTTCTGCATCAGTTGGATACTCCTTTCCAGTGTTTCTTTATTCCTTTATATCTCTTTAATTACAGCGGTAGAGACGCATATAAAAATGCTGCTGGATAATAAAACTCAGATAACACACTCGGCTCAATGTATGTAGAGTCAGAGTAAATTTACGGATGTATCTGTCTTGTCTTCATTATATGGCAATGGTATTTTGTGTGAAGCCGATACAGCAAGAGGAACATAAACCTCGTGTTTATGTGTCTCCCCTCTTTTTTTGCTATTATATATCCAGTTTTAAATTTTTATGGCATTTCATGGGGTGGAACTACTGCCAACGCTGCATGTCTGAAACCCTGGAGACCACTTTTGCTCTGCTAAGGGGTGTCAGGAAGGGAAGATTTGTAGGAAAGATGGTGCTTAACCCTTCTCCTCCATGGCCTTTCCATTGTAGCTCCTCTGTTCAGCTCTCCCACCCCATAATGTATCTGAGATCCAGGTTTGCATTGCAATGTCCACAATAATATTATTCATTTATACTCCACATTCCTCCCAATAATAAGACTCAAGGTGGCTGATATATTTAAAAACCATATGGATTAGATACTATACAAAAATCCAAGAAAAGTACAACTATAAAAGCTATCTTAAAACAATTAAGCAATGTATACAGTTAAAAACATTACAACTGTGCTAAAAAGCCCTTCCCAGTCAGTTTCTGAAAGACCAATGAGAAAAAATATTTTCAGTTGTGGATAAAAGGAGACCAAAAGGAAGCCACCCTAGTCTTTCCCAGGAAGGAGTTCCAAAGTCTGGAAACAGCTTCTGAGAATACCTTTTTTCATTGTTCAAACCAAAGGAGCTTGAGATGGTGTTGTGACAGAAAAAAAAAACTATCTGCAGATGTTTTTTAATTGATTCATGAAGGGAAGGATGGTCCTTCAAACAGTCTGTACCCAGCTTTATAGATCATCGCCAAGTCATGAGTTGGACCAAACCTTCATGAAAGAAGAAGCTACTGAATTTCCCCTACTCACAGAATCATAGAATTCAAAAAGACTACAAGGGCTATCTGCTCCAATTCCATTCTTCTATACACAATGGCAACAGTCTGCCAGATGACCATTTAAAGATGGTTTAAAGATATCTAGAGATGGTATCTCCACCACACTGGCAGGCAGTGTGTTCCACCATCAAACAGGTCATTATGGATCTAATATCTCCTTCTAGGGAGCCCCTGGTGATGCAGTGGTTAAACCACTGAGCTGCAGAACTTGCTGATTGGAAGGTCAGTGGTTTGAATCCGTGGATGGGGTGAGCTCCCATTGTTAGCCACAGCCTCCGCCAACCAAGCAGTTCAAAAACATGCAAATGTGAGCAGATCAATAAGTACCACTTCAGCGGGAAGGTAATGGTGCTCCATGCAGTCGTGCCGGCCATGTGACCTTGGAGGTGTCTATGGACAACGCTGGCTCTTCAGCTTAGAAATGGAGATGAGCACTCACCCCCAGAGTTGGACATGACTAGGAGAAAATATTTACCTTTACCTATCTCCTTCTAGGCAAGATGCTATTTGGATTTAGGGACAAGGCATGGAGGTTAAGAGTTTAAGCATTTAGCTTCTTGCCAGCAATGGTGGCTAGGGGATCCAATGTCAGTGAGGGGATAAACCCTTTCCACGAGGTTTCAATAGAGCAGTGGTTTTTAACCAGTGGTTTTTAACCTGGGGTACCCA
Source organism: Anolis carolinensis (assembly GCF_035594765.1). NCBI lineage: Eukaryota > Metazoa > Chordata > Lepidosauria > Squamata > Anolidae > Anolis > Anolis carolinensis. Next base: position 12,620,575 of record NW_026943823.1, on the reverse strand, counting down.
GATGTTTTTGGCCTACAACTCCCAGAAAACTCCCAGCTGTTAGGATTTCTGGGAGTTGAAGGCCAAAAACATCTGGGGACCCCAGGTTGGGAACCATTGCAATCAAGGCTGAAGCCTCCAAGGTACAAAAGTCTCACTCCAAATAGGTTCAGTACCTTGGAGAGTTCCTTCAAAGCTATTCAACAACCAAAGCATGATTCACAACTCGACTAACATAGAAGCCTCCATAGTCTACCTGAGTTGAAGCATTTCCTCCCTCGTGTTGTCGAAGGCTTTCATGGCCAGGATCACAGGGTTGTTGTATGTTTTCTGGGCTGTGTGGCCATGTTCCAGAAGTATTCTCTCCTGACGTCAGCCCGAAAAACATGCAACAACCCTATTTCCTCCCTCCTCCAAGACTCCTTTCCAGTAAAACCAAGCAACAGCCAGAGAAGTTTGATTATGGGTCTCCTGTGTTATGTTGGCTTGGCCTTTTGGCTTGAGAACTTGGAGAAAGTGTTTCTCGAAATGATGCGGCATAAAGGATAAGCAGGGTCAAGACTGGGCTTTAATTGAAGTCTCCTCCCTCTTTCCTCAGAGTGGAAATCGTTTGAGGCACTAAAAGGCCAAGGTGTACGAGGAGGGGAGACAATAATGCCTTTTTCTTGACTCCCCTCATGTCACACTCATTATTTGGAAGGAACAATGCCAACTGATAATGAGCTCTTTTCTATTCAACGCTGCGAGTCAAATTTTCGTTTCTCATTAATAATTCAATGTGACAAATTTATTACCTTGAAGGTGCTGTGAGGCAATTAGACAATGGGAAATTGTGTCTTCCTTTCAGCCCCCTTAATTGGCTTTCAAGTGTGACATTCATCAAAACCTTGAGTTTTTATGTAAACCTTTCACGGCGGGGAAGGAGTGACGGACTCGAAATACCAGGATGAGGAGCATTGGGTGGAGCTCAACTGGACAGCAAGTTCACTCTCTCCTGAAAGGCAAGAGGATGTCACGAGAGAAAGAGTGGAACGAGGAAGACAAAAGATGGAAAGCCCTTTTGGGATAGGTGTCAACAGAGGAATTATTGTAGTTTCAATTTTATTTGTGTTTTGTGTATTTCGTGCCACTATCTCTGCAGGACAAAGTCTCCATGAGCCATACAGTCATCAGAGAACCATATAGATGAGATACAATATATAGCTCCAATTTCTTCTGCAACCTACCTCTCTGCAATTGAGGTGTGTTCTACAGCCTGGAGAGATCAGCAGGTGATCAAACAGTGTCCATTCATATTTCTGTAGCCATCCATCCAAATGAATGCAATATTCTTCCTTTGTGTGGCTTTAGTTTTGATTTTTTGGGGAGGGGTCGGAGTTATAGTGTTGGGATCGAGAAGCTCCCATAAAACCTCTCACTTCAACCTCACCCCACTTGAAGGCCTTCAAAACTGCAAAACTTCAGTGAGGGTATGGGGTTTCAAGGGAGTTTCGAATGCAGCACATGGTTCATTGTGATGGAGAGGTTTGGTAGGATTTTTGTGGGGTTCGTGCATCGCTGGTCTAACAATCCCTTAAGCCAGTGGTTCTCAACCTGTGGGTCCACAGATATTTTTGGCCTACAACTCCCAGAAATCCCAGCGAGTTATAGCGTTATTAGGGAAAAGAGAGGAAACGGGAAACAAAAGAAGCAATAATTGAATGTGCACAAGCAGTAATAGTATTAGGGTGGAAAGATAAATCAAAATGGACAGTAAATAAATGGTACCAATTTATGGTGGAGCAAATGGAATTTGAAATTATGAATGTGAAATTAAATGTTTTAAAAACTAATGAAAATAGAACAAGAGAAATGGAAGAAAGATGGACAAGGGTAAATAACTACAGTAGAGTCTCACTTATCCAACACTCACTTATCCAACATTCTGGATTATCCAACGCATTTTTGTAGTCAATGTTTTCAATACATCGTGATATTTTGGTGCTAAATTCATAAATACAGTAATTACTACATAGCATTACTGTGTATTGAACTACTTTTTCTGTCAAATTTGTCATATAACGATGTTTGGGTGCTTAATTTATAAAATCATAACCTAATTTGATGTTTAATAGGCTTTTCCTTAATCTCTCCTTATTATCCAACATATTCGCTTATCCAACGTTCTGCTGGCCTGTTTATGTTGGATAAGTGAGACTCTACTGTACATCATGAATCAATCCAGAGATCAAGCCATAAGAAATAAGATGCAAATGTTATATAGTATATAGAATGGAAATGTATAAAGATAAAGATATAAAGATTGTCTCAAAAAGAAATGAATATGTAAATGAAAACATGTTGGTGGTGGAAATTGTAAATGTTTTGTATGTGTACAATATGTGTTTTTTGTGTTTTAAAAAATAAAAATTCGTTTAAAAAAGAAAGAAATCCCAGCGAGTTTACCACCTATTACAATTTCTGGGAATTGAAGGCCAAAACATCTGGGGACCTGCAGGTCGGGAACCACTGCCTTAAGCAATTCCTTGTCTTGCATTTTCTGCAATGTGATTCATTCTGTAATACTCCATTCTGTCACTAGGTGGCAATAAAGCACATCATAGCACTTAAATAGCTTGTATACCCCAAGAAACAGCAAACACTTCAATGGAACACAGCATTTGCCTCCGCTGTAAAAGGAACATTGAAATCTATTTTTTGGTTTCTTGTTTGTTTTTCTCAGGGATTTTATTAGATGTTTGTATGGGCTCCTCTGACGACTGATCACTGTGTTGATCAGCCGTATATTTCAATTCACTGTGGTGTGTACTCAGAATATAATAAGTCAAAGAGGACAGAGTGCATGATTAAAACAAAACAAAACAATCCTAGAAAGGGTCTAAATATTTGCTGGAAAAGTTGTGTTCAATGCATTTATTAGATTTTCCAGATGGAAGTTCAAAGCTGCGTGTTTATTTTCCATTGGATAAACAGCTGGGGTTTCTTTATTCAGATTCAGTTATGATCATTGATGTCACTATAAGCAGTTGAAACTGGGCCAGTGATATCCAAATCTATTGCTAAAGGTATAAAAGGGGTCATTAAATCAGATCTAGAAAAAGTGGGAGCTATGATGACTACAAAATAATAATTTTGGGGGGAAAAAGTCATATACTGAGAAGATTCTTGATTGTCCTTCTTTCTTGGTAGAAGGAAGTAAGAGTGTGTTTACATTGTGGAATTAATGCAGTTCAGCGCCACTTTAATAGCTGTGGCTAGCACAACGGGTTAAATTGTCAGCTATAGAAGATCTTGCCAACCGGAAGATTGGCAGTTCAAGCTGTGGGTTGGGGTGAGCTCCTGCTGTCAGCCCTAGCCTTTGCTTACAGTTTGAAAATAGCAATGTGAGTAGATAAATAGGTACTGCTTTAGCAGGAAGGTAAAAAGGCACTCCTGAAGACATGCTGGCAATTCAATTAGGAAGGTGTCCACGGACAACAGGCTCCTCAGTGTGGAAAAATGAAACAACAGTACTTCCCCATGGCCAAGTTGAGCACAACCTCCGGATGCCGGAGATGAAAAAAAACGGAAGTCTTGCTTTTATGTAATGTCTGTCTTTGTTATCAATTGCATAATGGTATTGAATGTTTTCCATATATGTACCCTGAAATCCGCTCTAAGCCACCTCGGGGAAATAGAGAGGAATATCAATAAGGTTTATTATTATTATTATTATTATTATTATTATTATTATTATTATTCAATACAATCATGGGAGCTGTGGTTTTATCAGATCTTGAGCCTTCTCTACCAAAGAGTGCTTATGTCTTAGCAAACTACAACTCCCAGGAGTCCATAGCATTGAGCCAGTGTAGTTAAACTGCATTAATTCTATAGTTTAGATGAATGATGCAGTGGAAAGATTTCCATGTGCTGCTAATTCACCGATTCCATAGCATCAAACTATAGCATTTAAAGTGGTGTCAAACTGCATTAATTCTACAGTGTAGATAAAAGGTAAAGGTTTTCCCCTGACATTAAGTCCAGTCGTGTCTGATTCTGGGGGTTGGTGCTCATCTCCATTTCTAAGCCGAAGAGCAGGCGTTGTGTGTAGACACCTCCAAGGTCATGTGGCCGGCATGATTGCATGGAGCGCTGTTACCTTCCCGCTGGAGTGGTACCTATTGATCTACTCACATTTGCATGTTTTCGAACTGCTAGGTTGGCAGAAGCTGGGGCTAACAGCTGGAGCTCACCCCGCTCCCCAGATTCGTTCCACTGTGCCACCAGGGGATCCAATTCCACAGTGTAGATGCACCCAAAGATTTAGTAATAAGTTACAAAGGCATATATTGCGTTTCTGGATGAGGGCTATTACTTTTGTCATCCTGCCTATAGCAATGTGTTTTTCTTTGCATCTATTTGTGTGCCTCCCAAATAACCACCCTTTCAATCTTTTTGCTCCATTAAAACTACCATTAAAACCTCAGAATTGCACTTCCTTTGGCAGGACAAAAACAGGAGCAGGAGGGAGCGGAGTGGGGATTGAAGGTCACTGTTGCATTCGGCTTTTCCAGTAAAGGCCTGCCTTGTAAATTATTCAGACGCTCGGATCAATCCATCCTCCCTGCCCTGCACTCAGGGTTGGATGCCGAAAAGAAAAGGTTTAACAGCAGCAGCAATAATAATATTAATTTGAAAAACTAGCAGGACGCAAAGAGAAAGTCGTTCCCTCTGCAACCTTCGGCGTGAATCGAAACCTGAGGCTCAGGGATGTAGAATCAATATTTGGTTTCTGTGAGAAACATTGCAAAGCTTCCAATTAGGAGGGGGGGAAATAGATGATGATGATAATAATAATACACAAAAGCACAATAATAATAATAATGCACAAAAGGAATGGGCTAAATATAACCATCTAGAGCTCTTGGATGATGTGTGTGTAAATGTCCCCACTGCTGCCTAACAAATGAGAGCATTTTTTATGCACATATCAAAGTTCAACTTGATTGTCTCATAAGGGGGGAGGCAAGACCATCTGTTTGGGTTCTCAAAATAATCTGCATAATTGACTTTCAAACAAGCTTCAAAGAACAAGACATTTATCACCCTAATTGTGAGAGGCAGGCGGTGCATCTCTGCTCTTTTCTTAAGACAACCCCAATGGAAAGGAGCAGCTCTTTTGATGGCTAGGCTGGCCCTCTATTGCTTACCATCGAGAGGCAAGGTGGGTCTCTGGAAAACGTCAAGTGAGATGATTAGATATGAGAAACAAAGGAAACCGAACCATGTGGACTCAGTCAAAGTCTTGGGAATACGTTGAAGGTGCAGCCATGATAAACCAATGATGAACCTGACTTATGATAAACCAATGATGAACCTATCTTGGAAGTTTCTTTGGTTGAGAGTGTGCGACTCAACTGAGGCTTTTATGGTTGAGCAGGAAATCCATCCCTGATGTCTAGACTAATAAAATTGCTTCCAATGGACCAAACTGATTTTATTGTATGCTGTCTTTAAGGTAAAGGTTTTCCCCTGACTTTAAGTCTAGTCGTGTGTTTGGTGCTAACGCAATTCTAGCCCAAAGAACCGGTGTTGTCTGTAGACACCTCCAAGGTCATGTGGCCGGCATGACTATACATGGAGCGCCGTTACCTTCCCACTGGAGTGGTACCTATTGATCTACTCACATTTGCAGGTTTTCGAACTGCTAGGTTGGCAGAAGCTGGGGCTAACAGTGGGCGCTCACTCCGCTCCCTGGATTAGAACCTGTGACCTTTTGGTCTGCAAGTTCAGCGGCTCAGCACTTTAACATGCTGCAACACCTAGGGCTCCTTATATCGGTGAATTTCTGTGAGTTCTTTGGGCTGTATGGCTATGCTCCAGAAGTATCCAGAGTGTGATTTACCCATCATCACCCAATAGGTTTCTTGACTGAACAGGGAACTAAACTCTGATCTCCAGAGTCAGTATCCAACCCTCAAACCACTATGCCATAATGGCTCACGATCTGAAATTGGTATATGAAGAGGTAGCATCCAAACAAGATGTAGCCGTGATCTCTAAACCTGTGCCTGTATGTTAGTGAGAGGGTACATTCACACTATAGAATGAATACAGCCTGACACTACTTGAAGTGCCATGGCTCAGTGCTATGGAATCCTGGGAGCTGAAGCTTGGTGTGTAACACTTCTTGGCTTGAGTGTTAGGCGCATCTATACTGTAGATGCAGTTTGACATCACTTTTACAGCTATGGCTCAATGTTATGGATTTGTGGGAGAAGATTTTTGATTTTCTGCTGTTGAAAGCTTCCATGGCTGGAGTCACTGGGTTGCTGTGAGTTTTCCTGTCTGTATGACCATGAAGCAGCTTCAATGCCTTGCTGCTTCCTGCCTGGGGGAATCCTTTGTTGAGAGGTGTTAGCTGACCATGACTGTTTCCTGTCTGGAATTCCACTGTTTTCTGAGTGTTGTTCTTTATTTATTGTTCTTTATTAATCAGGACCAGTTAACACCTTCCAACAAATGATTCCTCCCAGACAGGAAGCAGCAAGTGCAAGGCTATTCAATGCTAATCAAGCTGGTCAGCTGCAACATTCACACTTGCCTCCAACAGACAAGAGTTCTTTCTCCCACCCTGGGCATCATTCCACAGGGATATATGCAGTCCACTTGCCTAGTTTCCAATAGACCTCACAACCTCCGAGGATGCCTGCTATAGATGTGGGTGAAACGTCAGGAGAGAATGCTTCTGGAACATGGCCATACAGCCTGGAAAACTCACCGCAACCAAGTTTTTTTTTTATTTTCTCTGCCAAAGAGTGCTGGAGTCTCACTAAACTACAATATCCACTGATTAATCCCTATGGGGAGAAAAGAGGGATATGAACAAAGATGATCATATGAACAAAGATGATCACGTCGTGAGTTGGACTCCAGCTTAACTGTGGTTTCAGCGGAGGTAACCGAGGAACCTGTCGGTTCGATCTTATGGGATTCTTTCCGGCTTGTTCTTCCTGATGACGTGGAGGGGATTCTTGGGTCTGTGAGGGCGACCACTTGCGCTCTGGATCCTTGTCCTTCTTGGCTGGTTAAACTGGCCAAAGATGGGTTGTTGGAGTGGTTTGTGGCTATAATAAATGCCTCCTTGGGTCAGGGATCATTTCCATCCTGTTTTAAACAAGCGGTGGTAAAACCGCTATTAAAAAAACCCTCGTTAGACCCATTGGTTTGTGACAATTACAGACCAATCTCCAACCTCCCATTCTTGGGCAAGGTGCTGGAGTGGGTGGTTGCCACGCAGCTCCAGGGGTTTCTCGATGACACCGATTTTCTGGACTGCTCGCAGTCTGGCTTCAGGCCTGGGCACAGTACCGAGACGGCTTTGGTCGCCTTGGTGGATGACCTCCGCAGGGAGCTGGACAGGGGGAGTGTGACCCTGCTGGTTCTCCTGGATATCTCAGCGGCTTTCGATACCATCGACCATGGTATCCTTCTGGGGAGGCTCTCTGGGATGGGGCTCGGTGGCACAGTTTTGCAGTGGCTCCAGTCCTTCCTGGAGGGCCGTTCCCAGATGGTGAAGCTGGGGGACACCTGCTCGGACCCCTGGCCATTGACCTGTGGGGTTCCGCAGGGGTCTATCTTATCCCCCATGCTATTTAACATCTACATGAAACCGCTGGGAGAGGTCATCCGGAGTTTTGGAGGGCGTTGCCATCTCTACGCAGATGACACGCAAATCCACTACTCGTTTCCATCTGATTCCAAGGAAGCCCCTCGGATGCTGAACCAGTGCCTGGCCGCTGTGGCGGACTGGATGAGGAGGAACAAGCTGAGAATCAATCCTGACAAGACAGAGGCCCTCCTGGTCAGTCGTGCGGCAGATCGGGGTATTGGGTGGCAACCTGTGCTGGACGGGGTTGCACTCCCCCTGAAATCACAGGTCCGCAGTTTGGGGGTCCTCCTGGATTCAGCGCTGACGCTTGAAGCACAGGTGTCGGCGGTGGCCGGGAGGGCCTTTGCACAACTCAAACTTGTGCGCCAACTGCGACCATACCTCGTGAAGTCTGACTTGACCACGGTGGTCCATGCCTTAGTTACCTCTAGACTGGACTACTGTAATGCACTCTACGTGGGGCTTCCCTTGAAGACGGCCCGTAAATTACAATTGGTCCAACGCTCGGCTGCCAGATTAATAACAGGGGCAAATTACAGGGAGAGATCCACTCCCTTGTTTAAGGAGCTCCACTGGCTGCCATTCATCTTCCGGTCCCAATTCAAGGTGCAGACCATCATCTATAAAGCCCTGAACGGTTTGGGACCTACCTACCTCCGTGATCGTATCTCCTTCCATAAACCTGCCCGTTCTTTGCGATCATCCGGGGAGGCCCTGTTATCACCATTGCCTATATCCCAGGCTCGCCTTGTAAATACAAGGGAGAGGGCCTTCTCTGCTGTGGCCCCCCGACTGTGGAACTCACTACCTACTGAAATAAGGCAAGCTCCCACTCTGTTAGCTTTTAGGAAAGAATTGAAAACATGGCTCTTCCGTTGTGCTTTCGGTGAGTAATTTCTGTCATATATCTCCGTATTACTCCCCTCCGAACATCTATCCTCTAGATTACCCCTTCCAAATGTCCCTGCCCATAGTGGAGTACTCCTCTGTCCCTCTCACTCCGGGTTTTATCTCTGTGTTCAAGCGGCCTGCCCTTGCTTTATTGTTTTTTTGATTTCTTGATGTTCTGTTTATTATTATTTATTGTATTTTAAATGGTGTTATGATATGTTGTTTCTATATTTTATTATGTTGTATTGCTCTGGGCATGGCCCCATGTTAGCCGCCCCGAGTCCCCATTGGGGAGATGGTGGCGGGGTATAAATAAAGTTTTATTATTATTATTATTATTATGATCATCATCATCATCATCATCATCATCATCATCAATGATTCCATTGAGCCAAGGTGGTTAAAGTGGTGCCGAACTGCATGAATTCTAGATGCACCCATAGCTTTTCAAAGTGAGCTTGTCCAAGCATCCTTCTGCAGGAAGATGATTACTTTTATGGATCAGCAACAAAGGAGAAATGGAGTGCTTCATACTCCAGGCTCAGAGTCTGGTGAACGGGAAACAACACTTTGCAATTTCATATATCACGTTTGCACTTCCTTCATGAGCTTCCTAGCAGCCGACTTCATAACATTTTACAACGGCTGGGTTTTTATGGCACACACCTGTTGTCATAACATGAAGGATTGATACCGTGTCAAGCCCTAGAAGAAGGATAAATACTATAGCAGTCTTAGAAACTTTGACAATATATATTTGTCAGAAGAGTTAATACAATCCCTTGGGGTTTTTTTTCTCAAGCTAACTGATGTGTCAGTTTTCTTTTAAGTTGGTAAATACAGTAGAGTCTCACTTATCCAACACTTACTTATCCACCGTTCTGGATTATCCAACGCATTTTTGTAGTCAATTTTTTCAATACATCGTGATATTTTGGTGCTAAATTCGTAAATACAGTAATTACTACATAGCATTACTGCGTATTGAACTACTTTTTCTGCCAAATTTGTTGTCTAACATGATGTTTTGGTGCTTCATTTGTAAAATCATAACCTAATTTGATGTTTAATAGGCTTTTCCTTAATGCCTCCTTATTATCCAACATATTCGCTTATCCAACATTCTGCCGGCCCATTTATATTGGATAAGTGAGACTCTACTGTAACATGGACCTTGGTTTTCTATTTGGGATGATGACTAACAAGACTTGGCCATCCATTCCATTTTTTAAAAAATCATGCAAATGTAGAGCAAATAGCATTTCCCATTTGTTGTTGTTGTTTCAGGTTTATGTTAATGCAAGCCCAATATCTGGAAGAGGGACGTAAACAACTGACAGGTTTATACTGTTAATAAGTAGGCTTTTTATAAGCAAAAATGTACCGGCGTTATATCTTGGAATCCAGTTCATAAAAATATTTCCACCGGCAGGAAATTTGAGACAATGATGGATTTGCTACAGAAAGTCCCAGCTCTACCTACAAGCTTGGGATGTAAACCTCAGGGCTTGGAGACATAAAGTCAGAAGTAAAATGTTAGGGAATAATAGAGTTAGCACCTAGGATTATTGGCTAGTCAAGAGAAGTGTGCATGATCTATGGCTTGCTAATGCGCTTGAAGGGTCGGAAAGCAACACTGAAACTCACAAGCAGGGAGAAGTTGTGATCAGAGCTGTAGATATTATTTTGTTGACTTCAAGTCATTTCTAACTTCTGGAGAACAACTTAGTCATTGGCATTATTCGCAAGATATATTATTTTGAGGTTGAGAGAGTGTGATCTGCGTGGCATCATAGATTTTGAGGGCTGTGAATTCAGACCATAGCCTTTTGAAGTCCTAGCCCAATGCTCAAACCACTAGAAAATGGCTGGTAATTTCTGTAGCATGGATAAACCCACTGATTTTTAAAGTATCGACGGAAAGTTTAGTGTTGAGCCACTTCTATATTTTCATGGTTTGTTTTTCACATTGGATTTTTTATCACTTTAACTGATTCTTTTATCATGTCAGAAGTAACTTGAGTACATACTGCAAGTAACTTCTAGTGTGAGAGAATTGGCGGTCTACAGAGATGTTGCCCAGGGGATGCCCTGATGTGTTACCATCCTGTTGGGAGGCTTCTCTCATGCCCCCGCAAGCTAGAGCTGACAGACGGTAGCTCACCCCATCTCACAGATTCAAATTTCAGGTCAGCAACCCAACATTCAGGTCAGCAGTTCACCCGGCACAAGGATTTAACTCATTGTGCTACCATGGCTCCTTATTTGAACTAATGATAATATATCAAACACAGTCTGGTATATCCCTGATCTTAAAGGTCTGGCTCATGCATGGTTATATGAATACATTTCTACCTGTTGTAGTCAATCTCTGCTGTGCATTGTATTATTATTATTATTATTATTATTGACACAACGACGTTGTATGACACAGCAAACAAGATAGATATGCTGGATTTCGTATCACAAAACCACAAGTCGAACACTTCCCAAGTGTCTAGGACTGTGTGATGTATTTTTGGATGATGCGTGCAGATCCCAGTAGGGTGGCCTTTTGCAGCTGGCAGATCGTAATTTTGTCAATGTCTATTGTATACAAATGCCGGCTGAGATCTTTAGGCACGGCACCCAGTGTGCCCATCACCACCGGGACCACCTGCACTGGTTTCTGCCAGAGTCTTTGAAGTTCAATCTTGAGGTCCTATAGCGGCTGAGTTTTTCCTGTTGTTTTTCATCAATGTGACTGTCACCTGGGATGGCAACATCAATGATCCAAACCTTGTTCTTTTCTACAATTGTGATGTCTGGTGTGTTGTGTTCCAGAACTTTGTCAGTCTGGATTCGGAAGTCCCACAGTATCTTTGCGTGTTCATTTTCCACAACCTTTGCAGGTTTGTGATCCCACCAGTTCTTTACTGCAGGGAGGTGGTACTTGAGGCATAAGTTCCAATGAATCATTTGGGCCACAGAGTTGTGCCTCTGTTTGTAGTCTGTCTGTGCAATTTTCTTACAGCAGCTGAGGATATGATCAATGGTCTCGTCGGTTTCCTTGCACAGTCTGCATTTTGGGTCATCAGCTGATTTTTCGATCTTGGCCTTGATTGCATTTGTTCTGATGGCTTGCTCCTGGGCTGCAAGGATCAGGCCTTCTGTCTCCTTCTTCAGGGTCCCATTCGTGAGCCAGGTCATAGCCAGGTCTTCTCCTTATCAGCTTTTCCTTCAATTTTGTCAAGGAACTTTCCATGCAGCTCTAGTTTGTAGTGTGGCTTTCTTGTACTGGTTTTTTGTCTGCTGTGCTTTGAGAAGTTTCTGATTTTTGACTTCAATCAAAGCAGGTTCTTCACTTTGCTTTACATATTCTGCCAGGGCATGTTCTTCTTCTTTGACTGCTTGTTTGACTTGTAAGAGTCCTCTGCCCCCTGATCTTCTAGGCAGATACAGCCGGTCAACATCACTGCGAGGGTGCAGGGAATGATGCATGGTCATGAGTTTTCTTGTTTTTCTGTCCAAATTGTCCAGTTCCATCTGTGTCCAGTTTATGATGCCAGCAGTATATCTTATGACAGATATGGCCCACGTGTTTATGGCCTTGATGGTGTTGCCTCCATTGAGCTTGCTTTTGAAAATTTTTCTGACCCTTTGTGTGTATTCTTTGCTGACCACAGTTTTCACATGTTCATGCTTGATGTTGTCCAGTTGCAATATGCCCAGATATTTATAGGCCTCTGGCTGGTGACACCTTATTGTTTGGCCATTAGGCATATTTATGCCCTCACTTTCAATGATTTTTCCCTTCTTCAATACCACTGTCGAACATTTGTCCAAACCAAACTCCATGTTGATATCAGTGCTAAAAATTCGGACAGTGTTGGTCAGAGACTGGATTTCAGTTTCCATTTTCCCATACAGCTTCAGGTCATCCATGTACATCAGATGCAAAATTTTGTGAGAATTCTTAGATGTTTGATAGCCGAGATTTGTTTTTTTGTAAGATTGTTGACAGAGGGATCATGGCAATAATGAAAAGCAGAGGGGACAATGAATCTCCCTGGAAAATTCCTCTCCTGATGTTGACAAGTCCACAGCTTTCATTTCCAACAAACAGTTCAGTTTTCCAGTGCTCCATCATGTTTTCAATGAAGGTGCCAACGTTTTTACTAATCCCGATGGCGTCCAGGCACTTGATGATCCAGCTGTGTGGGAGTGAGTCAAAGGCCTTTTTGTAGTCAATCCACGTCATGTGAAGATTAGCTTTTTGGCTCTTACAGTTCTCCAGAATCATTTTGTCAATCAATAACTGGTCTTTTGTCCCCTGCTTTTCCGTTTGTTGCCTTTCTGTTCATCTGGCAAGATGTTTTTTTTCTTCAAGATAGTCTTGAATTCTATCAGCTATGATGCCAGTCAGTAGTTTAAACATAGTGGGCAGACACGTTATTGGCCTGTAGTTTCCTGGTGCTGCTCCTTTTGCTGGATCCTTTTGTATCAGGTAAGTTCTTCCAGTTGTTAGCCATTCACTGATACTTCCTTTCTGCAGCATCTCATTGAATTGTTGGGCCATTTTTCTATGTAAACTAATCAGATGTTTGAGCCAAAATCCATGAAGTTGATCACTACCAGGCAATGTCCAGTTCTTGACTTTTTGCACTCGTTTGCTGATCATTTCAGTTGTTATTTCCATCTGTTCCATTTTGTTCTGTGAGAATTTTCCTTCAAACTCCTTTATCCACCCAGCGTTTTTGTTGTAGTTTTTATTATTTTACCCAATGTTCTTTCCAGAACTTCGTTGTTGCAGTTTTCTCTGGCTTTATGATTACTGTGTCTGTTGTTTGGTTCAGACTCTGGTAGAACCGTCTTTGGTCTGATTGAAACAGTTGATTTTGTCTGTACTGGATGATTCTGGTTTCATATCTTTCAATTTTTCTGGTTGTTGCTGTAATTTGTTCTTTCACGATTTCCAAAGCTTCTTCAATTTTTCTGGTGTTCAGCCAGTACTTTCGGATCAGGTATTGCTTGATTTTGTCATTCTTCAGTTTCTTCTCTTTCATATTTTTCAGGTTACTTGCATCTGATCTAAGCTTTTTGATTTTCAACTCTAGCCTGACCTTCCACTTTGGTTTTCCAGTCGATTTTCTTTGGGGCTGCCTTGGTTGTAGGAGCCCAAGCTCTTCTGTTACTATCACTGCTGCACTGTAGGCATACTGGTTTGTTTGTTCAATTGATGTTATTTGGACAGTGGAGAGTACTGTATTCACATCTTTCATGAGAGGCGCCAGGTGTCTCTTGGGCACTGTTTTTAGAGTTGGGAGCCGTTTTCTTATGGCATTTGCTGCAGCATGAGCCATGATCTTATCCTTGATCTTATCTTATGTCTTGCTGTCAAGGTTCCTGGTGGTTCAGCAGATGTTTCCAGTGCTGGCTCTTCAAATTCTTGCAAAAGCTCCACCCTTTCTTCTGGTTCAATCTGTTCCCCCATTCCAAGTGTTGCTGGAGTTTCTGCTGCTGTCTGTGCTGTGGTCTGATGGTACTTTACTTTGCAAATTTTCTGGATTTCTTCGAGTTCAACTTCACTGAACACTTTGTTTTTGATTATGAATCTTCGTTGGTCAGCCAGTCGGGGTTCTGTTATCTGTGAGTCAGGGTACTCTTGTTTCCACAGTTGATGCATCCTTTTTTGGTAGCCACGCCTTTGAGGTTCAGATTTGTAGTAGCATTTCATAATTGTGCGGTTTTCTGGCATTGTATATTTCTGCCGTTTCTGTGACTGTTCATTTGGGTTTTGATGATTCCGTAGCCCACTTGTTGATGGATGTCCAGAATCAGCAGCATCCACCGCGGTCCTTTTTATCCTGGGCGACGACCGAGCCAGTATAGACTTTGTTTGGGTTTGATTCTCCATAATGCTAATGAGTTAGGTGCTCTTGGTTCTGCTCCTCAGCTGAGGCCTCTCTGGCTTGGTTGGACCTGCCAGTAGTTACACTACCGTCAGCACAGCGGTAATAATAATAATAATAATAATAATAATAATAATAATAATAATAATTATTATTATTATTGTCCTCTATTTCTCTCCAAAAAGAGATTCAAAGTGGCTAACAATGAAAACCCTGACAGTACTAAGTATTAACTTATGATAGTGCATGGGCAAACTTCGGCCTTCTGGTCGGCTGTTAGGAATTCTGGGAGTTGAAGTCCAAAACACCTAGAGGGCCAAGGTTTGCCCATGCTTGGTCTAGAACCGAAGTCTTTGAGCTTCAGGATTTGGTTTATGCATGATTATGTTTAGCCCTTTCTCGCTGTTTCTCCTCCCCTCCTCCTCCTGTTGTTGTTATTATTACCACTATAGCCAATGGCATAGTGATCCTTATATAAAATGGCAAACTCATAATTTGTTTTGGATTTATTGGGGAATGTTTGGTGGAATCTGTGGATGGAGAATCTGTGGATACAGAGGCTCAGTGGCTTGAGAGGGAACTGTGGACACCTCACAGGGGTCAATTGGTTAAGATGTACAGTATTCAGGACTGACATATCTTAAAAGTATGGTGGCACTTAAAATAAAGGCCATTTACATCATCACTTCAGTGCTTAGAATCTGGATTTGATATGTGCAGAAGAGATGGCGCCTCTTAGCTCTCACCATGGGAGCAGCATCATCCATGTGGAGGTTGAGCAAAGTTTGCTTTAATTAGTTCTCTGTGTACAGATCAGACATATAATGCAACAGAATAAAGTGCTGGCCCTTAGGTTAACTCAATTACTGTGCCTTGTGTCTTAATTCCAGGGGTTGTGGAGGCAACGCTCCTATGGGATCCTACCATGATTTGGTCTTGTGCAGTATTAGCAGGGCCGTCACCCTGGGCTCCTACTTTTATATGGCCAATTATAATTTCTCTCTCTCTGCCTGAGCGAAAGATTGACATGTCTATTAACCCTGCACTTTGTAAGACTCCAAATATATTCTTACGAATATTAATGCATCTTTTCTTTTTTACTTTACCCTAAATATCCTAGCATGACTTCTCCCCCCTTCCCTTTCCGGGCTTTAGATTGAAAAGCCGCAAGAGATCATTCTGAATTTCCTGGCCTGCGAAAGCATTTCATTTGTGAGCGAAGGCTGTGCATCTGGAATGGAACTCGGAGCGTTAAGCAGCCTTTATGAGTTGCAATTTGCCCACCTTCCGATGTGTTCTTTATGTCTCACCGACGGCAGCATATTGAAAATGAAACACATGGAATAATTTGAAATCCTCGGCTGGAGGTTTTCTCAAGCATCAAAGCCGCATTACGCATCCAACGAAAGCTGCAGGGACCCCCATTTCTGCAACGATTGGCTTGGAGGCAGAAGTAAGTTCTCTCTTTACCCACAAGTTGTTTCCCATTTCCTTTGCCGTGACAAGGTCAATCGTATGGCATTTGGGCTCCTCGGTACCATAAAACAGATGGATGTGCCCAGAAGGAGCAAGAGATAACACCGGGATAATATCGGGATATGGCCGCCTGCGTGTTTAAGAGAGAGAGGAAAGCATCTTTGCAGCTCTCCACTGTTTAAAGGACAAAACATTCTACTTATAAAGCCAGGGATTTGCAAAACAGAAGCAGAAAATGGGCGCTGAATTGTCATGTAACACTGTCAACAATGTGCAAAAATGCAGTCAGCCTTTTCTATAGGTGCTAAAATAAACATATTCCCAAGAACCAGCAACCTTCTACAATTCTGGGTGTGACAAGCTTGTCTAGTGCACCTAATAGCATTTGCATAATAATATTAGCATACTAATAATAAATATATTGAACATACATATAATATTGATAATATTATAATGTACTACAATATAATAATAATACACTATTATAATTGTATATTATATATTACATGTAATATTACTAATAATATTGCAATATAGTGGTATAGTACAATATAGTAATATATAATGCTTCTATTGTGCTATGCTAATAATATAATTTATTGTATGTACATATAACGTATGCTGCCCTGAGTCCCCTTCGGGGTGAGAAGAGCGGGATATAAATGTCGCTAATAATAATAATAATAATAATAATAATAATAATAATAACAACAATGATTTGGCTGAATCAGTCTATTTGGATGTGGCTTCTCTCTTTAAGAGTGCACAGCAGGGATAGCAAACCTTGAACTCAAGGGCCAAATTGGCCCCGAAGAAGAAAATAGCAAAATATTTAATTGTTACATGAATACATGAAAGGAATGACAGGCTTCAGACACACGGGAATTATTGCAAAGGGATCCATCACAACAACATCACCCTGTATTGATGGTATGCTAAATGTCCATTGGCTCTTTGGCTGTTGTTGGATCCGGTTTGATGGGAGACCCCAGGCTAATTTATATTAGCTGGCTCTGCCGGATGCAGTCGATATACACTCTCAAAGGCTGCCTTTCCTCCCAGGGCAGAGCGCCAGTGAGTAATGCAAGTTGTAAGCCATACAGTATGTAAGTACAAATTTAAAACAATAATGGGCACTTGGGAGGCAATACGGCAAGGAGCGCTGTGAGCAGAGATGGCATTAGACTTGCAAATGCATTCAGATTTATGGCCTATTGACAAAAAAAAATGCTACGGAGGAGACCGGGAAGTCGTAAAGGGAGAACGTACAAATTGGAATGGAGAGAAACTCATGGTAGAGATAGCAAATATAGAGGAAGGTGGATGGGATACCTGTTCAGTTGCGATCGCCATTTTCTCAGGGGGGCCTTTAGCATTTCCAAGCAGCTGCTTATTGATCCCTTTTCCTTGCTTCCCCTCAACAGGTAATCGAAGAAAACCTGTCAAAGGTGGCAGCTTTCAAATTGGCCTCCATTATCCATATCTGCTGCTGCTGCTCAACTGCATAGTCGTTACCGACTCTTGGTGACCGCATGGACCAGTCCAGGCCAGAGCTCCCTGTCAGCCGTCACCGCCCCCAGTTCCTTCAAGGTCAAGCCAGTCACTTCAAGGATACCGTCCATCCATCTTGCCCTTGGTTGGCCTCTCTTCCGTTTTCTTTCCATTTCCCCCAGTATCGTGATCTTCTCCAAGCTTTCCTGTCTCCTCATGATGTGGCCAAAATACTTCAACTTTGCCTCTCATATCCTTCCCTCCAGTGAGCAGCCACTGGGCATTATTTCCTGGAGGATGGACTGGTTGGACCTTCTTGCGGCCCAAGGCACTCTCAGGATTTTCCTCCAGCACCAAAGTTCAAAAGCGTCTATCTTCCTTCGCTCAGCCTTCCTTATGGTCCAACTCTCGCAACCATAGGTTACTACAGGGAATACCATTGCTTTGACAATGCGGATCTTTGTTGTCATATCTAGTCTTCTTTAAAAAATACCCACAACTTGTTAGAGCATTTCCTTTTCTCTTGGTTTGGTGGAAGTCGTATCAGTGGGGAAAGTAATTCTAATGTTTTTTAGTCTGAAGAAACTACTGAAGGTTAGTGCCAACATAAGTTCAGCACCTTGGAGAGTGCCTCGAGGGTTTCCAATGAAAACATGGAGTCAATCAAAGGAGCCCCCGGTGGCACAGCATGTTAAACGGCTGAGCTGCTGAACTTGCAGGTCGCAGGTTCGAATCAGAGAGCAGAGTGAGTGCCCGCTGTTAGCCCCAACTTCTGCCAACCTAGGAGTTGGTGCTCATCTCAATTTCTAAGCCAAAGAGCCAGCGTTGTCCATAGAGACCTTCAAGGTCATGTGGCCGACATGACTGCATGGAGTGCTGTTACCTTCCCACTGGAGCGGGTACCTATTGGTCTACTCACATGTGCATGTTTCTGAACTGCTAGATTGGCAGAAGCTGGGGCTAACAGCAGGAGTTCACCCCACTTCCTGGATTTGAACCAAGTTCAGGAGCTCAGCGGTTTAATATTAAGACTGGGCCCCCTCTCTTGTTCTTTTTAGGTGGCCTAAACCAAGGAAAAAATTATGGAATGCTGGGGTGAATATGATCAGCCAATGTGAGACCATGAGTGAGCAGGGACCTAAAGTTAAAAAAAGATAAGAGTCACAGTGAAGTAGACAAGAGAGAACCACGATGCAGATTGCGACTTGGAGACCAGGGCAAGCCACACTCTCAGCCTTCAAAGAAGGTAACATTCTGGGCAAGGAATCCTGTGAGAGGTATGCCTTAGGGTTGCCATAAGTTGGAGATTTTTGAGTATATCCTCCAGGAATGGCCATCCCATGTTCCATGAGCTTTTCCAAGTCCTCCTCAAAACCACAAGTTCAGGAGCCTCATTGCATCTTGTGATTCTGAATGCCATACTCTCACAACGCACTGGATATGGAAGACCTTTATCCCCTGTGGAAGCCCTTACAATTGTGTACAATTTAAGCTCCTTTGCTGAAGAGATGTTTCTCTTTCTTTTTTTAAAAAAAGGTGTAACTACTACAAATGCTTTCAAGATCAATCATTGCCCAAAAAAATCCCCTTCTTCCCATATCTTACTTAACTGTTAATGACTTTTAGAGGCTTTGCATAATATTATTCGACAGAAAATCCTGCAAGTGTGCCGGGCGCTTAATAAAGAATTTAAGCTCTAAATCACTTATTGCAGTTCTGATGTGTTCTGAGATGAAGGGAACATTTGTTTTGCCCTCGATTCTAAAGCTGAGTTTAAATAGATGATGTCATTGCTTACATTTTTCCTTGAGTGAAGAAAGGAAACACTCTCTTTTGATTGTTCTCATCAATTGAGCAAATACCACCCCAGAACGCTCCTTCACGGAGTTTCAGAGGTGCTTTTATGAATATGTGAGGTATTTGGATGTCTCTCAGCACAGGGAAAACCAATTAGATTGATCCAAACATAGTCATAGCGTGAAAGCATAGGACTGGGAGAGACCCTCAAGGGTCATCCAGTCCAACCCCCTTCAGCCAGGCAGGAAGACACAAACCAAACTCTCCTAACAGATGTTTATCCAGACTTGTTTTGGGGCCATGATGGCTCAATGGGTTAAATCCTTGTGCTGCTGAACTGCTGACCTAAAGTTTGGCAGTTTGAATCTGTGGGATGGGGTGAGCTCCCTCTGATAACCCTAGCTCTTGCCAAGCTAGCACTTCGAAAACATGCAAATGTTAACATGTTTTATATTGGATTGTATTTTAATTATGGTTTTATGTCTGTCTCCGTTTTAACAATTTATTTTATGTTTATGTTTTATGCTCAAGGCACCGAACAAGTGCTGTCTATATGCCTGTTGCACCTCAGGTTAGTTTCACCTTGCTGAACACACCAGGCTGTACACAGGTTGAAGTCTTTTGTAGTTTATTAGGAAATAGGAAGTAAATAGTTCTTAAAAAGCAAAAGTAAAGATCCAAAAGATTGTTGCAAAACCAAGGCTATAAAGATTAATCCAAGAATACATAAGTCATAAAACAAGGTTCCATGAATGCATGACAAAGTCCATAAACTTGAATACACATAGCTGCAAGGTAATCCAGGAATGACAAAGTCCCATGAACTTGACTACACAAAGCTGCAAGGTAATTCAGGAAAGCAAGAGCTTGCTTCTACACTCCAAAACGAGAAGTTGCTTTTGACAAAGGTTTCTCTCTCAGCACACCCTTTAATATTCTCTGCACAGCATGAATGCATTTCTTTGCCCTCTGACCTCTTTCTTGTTTGCTATTCTAACACTCCTGCGAACCCAAAATTCCAAACGGCCAGCTCAATCCAGAGATTCTGTTTTGTCAAGGCCAGACAGCTCACTAGCAGCAGCCTCTGTCTGCACGTTATCTCCCTTTGCACCTGGCTAGCTTCGGTATCATCTTCAGTATCAACAACACCATTCTCTGCCATGGGAATGCCTCCCTGCTCCTCATCTCTCACAGCAGGGACACTCTGAACCTGAATCCCATAATTCCCATCAGAGTCATCTTGAACCTGAATACCATCATCTTGAACATCTGAAACCTGAATTCCACAATCCCCTTCAGAGTCACTCTGAGACTCCAGCTGAGTCACAACAATGCCGCCTAGAATCCCCCTCGGGGTAGAGAAAGGTGGGATATAAATATGGTAAATAAATAAATAAATAAATAGTGAATAGATTCACTTTGGTGGAATAAAGGCAAAAAGACGCTCCAAGCAGTCTTGCTGGCCACACAACCAGGAGGTGTCTATGGACAATGCAGGCTCCTAGGCTTGGAAATGGAGAAGAACACCTCCCCCAGTGACAGAGATGAGCACCACCTCCAGAGCCGGAAATGAAATGAGAAGCCTTTGCTTTTGTCTGTGTATTTGTGTCTCATTGTATGTCACTGTATCAAGGCATTGGATGTTTGCCTTGTCTGTTTATATACTGTAATCCTTTCTGAGTCTCCTTGGGGAGAAGGGCGGAATATAAATAAAATGTTGTTGCTGCTGCTGCTGTATTAGTAGTAAAAACTCCAATGAGTAGGAAGAAATAGGCTTGTTCAGTATTTATTCAGCATTTCCCTTGTTTAGGGAAGGATATGCAGTGGGCCTTTGGAATCTACTTGAAATAGTTATAGGACTTCTTGTGGATACCAAAATTTGTGGATGCTCAAGACCCATTAAATACAGTAGGGTAGTAAAATAGCTTCCCATATATAAAAGGACAAAATTCTGTATATGGTTTGCTTTCAGGGATTAAAAAAAGAAGGTTTTCAAGCTGTGGATGGTTGTATCTGCGGATATAGAAGAGCTGACTGCACACCAGGTTCGCTTTCTGACATGCACATTCTTTCCATTCTGTTTGTGAAGCAATTTACAGAAAATAGAAGAGGCAAGTTCTTATTAAAACTTCACAGCCATCTTCAGCACGAAGAGGATCACATTGCACCTGTCTCCAAAGTAGGTATATTAAAGATAAGGAAGCTTTCTCAGAGGGGGGGATATGATTTTTTCCACCCTTAGAAGGACTATGAGCTCTGTTCAGTTCAGAGATCCCTGAGTTCAGAAATCTTTATTTCTAAGCCTATCTCTTTTGCAGCTCAGGATGCTATTAAAAGCAGATCCCACAAAGTAAATCCCACAAGGCTGGAGTTTTTTCTCATCTCCTGGAGAGAACCATGATAAGAGCAGAAGGAGCCTGAGAAATAACTTCAATTTAGATGCAAAGAGATCTTGGTAGGATCCTTCATTCATCCCTAATTGAAATCTTAGGCCTTCTGTTGCAGAACTGTAAAGTTGGAAGGCACCTTAAGGGTCATCTAGTCTGGTCCCCTGCCATACGGAAAGTCATGCTTAGGCCACGTAGTTGCTGTGATGGCCATGCTCCAGAAGCATTCTCTCCTGACATCTATGGCAGACATCCTCAGAGGTTGTGAGGTCTTTTGGAAACTAGGCAAGTCACGTTTATATATCCATGGAATGATGTCCATGAGGGTGAGATAAAGAACTCTGCTTGCTTGAGGCAAGTGTGAATGTTGCAGTTGGCCAGCTTGATTAGCATTGAATGGCCTTGCAGCTTCAAAGCCTGGCTGCTTCATGCCTTGGGGAATCCAAACTAGAATCAAGGAACCTGAAAGGCAGATTAATTCAGCCAGAGGAGTCAGCCATAGCAGAGCATTTGTTGAACCAACCTAGACATATCTTAGAACACAGAAATGCTGGACCACTGTAACAACTATCATGGCATACACAGAGAAGCCATTGAAATACACAAGCATGTGGACAATTTCAACAGAAAAGAGAAAACCATAAAAACGAACTAAATCTAGCTACCAGTATTAAACAACTCCAAAATAAGAACAGTAAATAAAGAACAACACAACATGGAAATAAGCACCAACTCCCAGAGTTGGACACGACTAGACTTAATGTCAGGGGAAAACTTTTACCTTTACCTTCATACTGCAAAGCCATATCTCTCCCATCCTATATTTTTCAAGTTAGTCCAATCATAGAATTTTGCATTTGTCCCTATTCAATCCCACCATATTGTACTTCTGGAAGACAATCATACTCAGCCACAAGGGATCACCTATGATGACGACGATGATTAACAATTTCTGCCCAATTTCTTAGTTTATCTAGATATTTTTTGAATGTGTGAGTTATGTGTGCAAAAGGAAGGCTGCTTAATGTGCTTATGCATCTTCTTGGAACCAAATTAATGGCTTATATAGCATTTTTCTCTCTCCAACGCAAGGTTGCTGCCTTTCATGGATCCCCACCCTTTCTATGTTCTTCAGCTTTATGCAAAGTCAGGGGACTCTCTTGTGCTCAACCTTGCCAGAATGGTAATGCGTGGCAAAATGGATGTTGCTTGGAATGCACAGCTTGCCTCCGATAAGCATTTGGGAAAATGTGGAGGCTTAACGCAAGCTTATCTGCTCTATCAAAGCATCCTGAGCCTGCAGAACGGAGCCGGGTGTCTCCAAAGAACAGGCTTCATTGCAAAACTTAATAGCCCTCTTGCTTCTGATCCCAGCCAGAAAGACCAAGCTGTCTCTTTCATTGTATATCTTGGCAGGAGGAGGACTGCAGAGGCCTCTCTCGGCTCCCTTTGCCCACCCCTTTCCCCTTAATCTCTGGTTTTCTCTCCCAATCTGCCCACACCCACCTCTGCCCTTTTATGCCACTTGCTTGGCATCGCTAACAAGGTAGCGAGGATCCCTCAGAAGTGCAAATAACCCTTTCCCTTTCTTTTGTAGTTAGGATTCATCTCTGCTTCCAAAAAAAGAGAAAACCCACAAAGGCATCGAAGAAGCAGATGCTCCCTCTCATGCCTTGCTCACAATCCTGGGAAGGAAACCCCACACACATCTAAATGTTGGGTCAGACTGACTCTTTGTAGGGTTTGATGAAGAGAATGGTGGGGAAAAAAATCTTGTCAGTCCATTTTGTGTTTTGGGGGGTACATCTACACCAGGCATGGGTAAACTTTGGCCCTCCAGGTGTTTTGGACTTCAACTCCCACAATTCACACACATTCATGTAATGGCACACAGGTAACTCAGTTGTTAAACTGAAGAACCATGTCTTTGAATGGTCAAGGACAAAGACATGCCACTACAAAATATATATTTGATTACCAGAGGATGGCAGTTTCTTTACAGTTGTAATTGCCCAAAATATATACACTCCCTTTCAAAAACCTTTTAGTTTAAAATATGCACTCAGAAATAAAAACAAAGTCTTCTTTGAAAAATAACATATCATGTTTACTCATAAACAACTTGTATTAATTCACCATACATGCACATGTCTTATTTAAGTTGAGTTACAGATAGGATGTAGCTTCTCTGTGTTGAGTACACAGGGTATCATTCTTAATCAATAGTCCCTAGTCTTTAAGTATATTTGTACTCACTGAAGTCCATAAGCATACTTCTATATTGGTCCAAACAGCAACATACATGAATCCATCTCCACTGAGGTCTGATGCAAAAGTGAAAACTTATTCCATTGAAGTCCAAAAAGCAACATACACCTGCTTGCATTGAAAACCAAACACATATTGAATACAAAAGGGAGTCCTGAGTCTGAACATGCTCAGTAGAAGCACATGCCTATAACCCCTCCCACACCAAAGGGATACGTCTAACTGGCAAATCAACATACACATAGAATACAGGTTAGCAAATATATATCTTAATAAATAAATAAATAGTGAAAGGCTTGGGAAGTTGCTATTTCTAACACTTTGACCCCACTTTAACTGCCCTGGCTCAATACTATGGGATATTGGGAGAAAGCGTTGCAAGGTCTTTAGCCTTCTCTGCTCAAGGGTGCTGGTGCCTTGCCAAACTACAACTCCCACGATTCCATAGTTTTGAGCCTTAGCAGATAAAGTGGTGTCAAACTGCATTCATTCTACAGTGCAGATGCACCTAGCACTCAAATGATGACAGCACACTGGCTTTGTACATGCCATGCATCTTATTCCCTTTCACGTACATTTGATAACATATTCCCAGAAGAAATTCATAACATTACTTAGGCTTTCTTAGATTTTGTTTCCTCGAGTTAGTTTTCTCAAAGTTGTTTATCATGTGTAGGTCTGGGTTGTGTCATCATAAGCACACATACATATTTGCATGGCATGCCCCTCTGATACATCAGTCTATCCTTATTTCTCGGAGCTGTGGCTGATTTGCAGTTTTTGCAGTTCAGAAGCAACACCTTCCATGACTTTACGTGTGGTGTGTGCAGTTGCCTCTGTTGACAAGGAAATGATTTGCCTGGAGCTTATAAGAACGAAGCAGTCGAGATGAAGTGCAGTTAAACATCCTTTCCTTTTTATGTACTTGGCAGCACATGGCTCATGTTTTGAGCCTCAAATGCAAAGCAGAGAGGAAAACACCATTGGGATCTTCCCACTAGCTTACTGCAACATATTCTATATCACCTATTTTAGTTATGTAGCTGTAGTGAAGGGTGCATCTGCACTGTAGTATTAATGCAGTTTGACGTCATGGCTCTGTGCTAAGGAATCCTTGGATTTGTAGTTTGACAGAGAAGGCTAAAAGTCTTGTAAAAACACAACTGTGCTGATACTGCTGCTTCCTCCACTCTGTCAGAGTCCTGGTGCCTTCCCAAACTACAGCTCCCAGGATACCATAGCATTGAACCATGGCAGTTAGGGTGGTGTCAAACTATACATTATGGAGTTTATATGGACATTTTTGCCTATTGCGGAACAGCCATATTCATTTCGAAGTTGCTGAAGTAGAATTTTAGATGTAATGGTATTGTGCATAGGTATGTATTGAACTATTGTGCATTGATTCATGGCTACATTGCACAGAGGAACACATTACGCATGGGGGCACTCAATTGTTCAGACAGGAAACGATCAGGGCCAGCTAACACCTCCCAACAAAGGATTCCCCAGGCATGAAGCAGCCAGGTTTTGAAGCTGCATGGTCATTCAATGCTAATCAGGTGGCCAATTGCAACATTCACACTTGCCTCCAACAGACAAGAGTTCTTTCTCTCACCCTGGATATTATTCCACAGATATATAAACCCCACTTCCCTAGTTTACAACAGACCTCACAACCTATGGGGATGCCTATGAAATGTCAGGAGAGAATGCTTCTGGAACATGGACATACAGCCCGGAAAACTCACAGCAACCCAATTGTGCCCCCTTTCAGTTCACTAATGAGTTTGCCATGTTAAACCCTTGAGCAAGAGATACTCCATATCCATGAGCCCGGCCTCTATCTACAAACAAATGCTTTGAGACTTTTGCTACCATTGCTGAGCTATGCAAGAAGCATAGGATGTGAAGAGCACAGAACTAACTTAAGGAAGACTCTATTTTCCCATCTTTTTGCAATTCCGGCTTTCAAAGCCTTTCCTTCTTCTCTCACTTGTGAAACGAAGCAATTATGCCCAGTTGTTTGCAGCTCAAAAGTGCTTTTCTCTGCTAGACAGGAGGAAGAAAAGGGCAGGCGCAGGTAGCCCACCGTGGCATTTATTTTTGCCGACTTGACGTCGCAGGTGCCAAGCGCCCGTCTAGCATTCAAATCCCAGCAGACAGCTCTCTGGCGGATAGTTTTTCTTTGCTGCCGTTCCTGCAAGTCCTGGCGCTCAGTCAAATGAGGCTTTCTTTTTATGAAAAATGGGGAGGCATAAAATATTAATGTTCATAAGGATGCTCATTAATATGCATGGGGATCCAACCTTTGCCTTAATTAAGTGGATTACCAATTTAGAGTGGTGTTGTTTCACTGTAGTTAAGGAAATCTGTGTGTCTGTTACTGCCCAAAACAAAGGGTGTTTCATAAAGATGGACCTGATTTTAAATGGCTGTATCTCTGCAGTCACAAGCCATCCATGGAAGAAGCCCTTATCACTTGAAAGAGTGGGACATAGAGTTTCAAGGATTACTGCTCGATACCTCTCCCAGCACATAAACAGTCCCTAGTCTCAGTCATTTGCGAGGTGACAATGTCCGCTGTTGTTAAACTGAGTTTATTAAGCTAATCAAAACAGATCAGCATATAGCTGAATCCCTTAATACGATAACCCGATAACTCATTAAACAAATCTAATCTAACATATTATTGTTTAGCCTTAGGGGGTTATGAAGTCATCATGTAAACTATAGAAAAAGGGGGAAGAAAAGAAAAAGGGGAGACATCAGAAAACCAGAGGTTCAGCAAGTCATGGGAGATGCCTACGTCTTTATCATTTCCATAGACTTTGAGAATTATCCTAATCACCCTGATATTCAAGACACTGCCTTGATTTGCTTTCTTTCTCTGATGAGCAGCTAATAATGGAAACAATTTAAACAGAAGGCATGGAAATGTGGACTCAATGCCAATGGGAAGAGCAGCCAATGCGAATCAAGGAGCTACAGAGAAGGAGAGAAAGAGGAAAGGGACGCAATAGGAGGTGTGGTCAAGGCATTATTATGGAAATCCCTTCCACCCGATCTTCTGAAAATGACACTTTATCATCTGCCAGGCGACAAGAATGGAGGCTTCACAAAGGCAGAAGACAGTGGCACTGATATCAAAGCAGGTGCCACTATTCTATTACAAATATGTATATATGCATGCTAAATTATTCCATTTATTTCTTATTCAGAGCAGACAGAATAGGATATTATTTTTCCCTCACATCCTTTTTCTCCTTTCATTTAAGAATGAAAAAGGACAAGGGGAGAGAGGAAGAGAGACGGGCTTGGTTTAACAGTGAATTCTTCCATTCTGTCTGAGATCCCATCCATAGCTTTGCTGGGAAGATGCTGAAAGAACTGGTTGCTTGTACATGTACAAATGTACAAATATGTGAAGGGAAGTCATAGGGAAGAGGGAGCAAGCTTGTTTTCTGCTGCCCTGCAGACTAGGACACGGAACAATGGCTTCAAACTACAGGAAAGGAGATTCCACCTGAACATCAGGAAGAACTTCCTCACTGTGAGAGCTGTTCGACAGTGGAACTCTCTCCCCTGGACTGTGGTGGAGGCTCCTTCCTTGGAGGCTTTTAAGCAGAGGCTGGATGGCCATCTGTCGGGGGTGCTTTGAATGCGATTTCCTGCTTCTTGGCAGGGGGTTGGACTAGATGGCCCATGTGGTCTCTTCCAACTCTACTATTCTATGATTCTATGATTCTATGATTCTTGCAGAAACCAGTAGCAAAAGCTGGCTACTTATAGGTCAGTGGTCCCCAACCTGTGACCCATGGCCCTGCGATGGACCACAAGAACAAATATCTGATTTGAGCCTGCAAAGTCTATCTATATTGACGAAAAAGACACTACAAATCTAAATGTGATGAACTCTTAAACGATGAAGCCACATTGAATTGACTGATTGCAGAAAGAAAAGCACAGATATTCATTGTCCAAAATTATTTAGAGTTTGATATGTTTGATAGAGTTTACTTAGTTTATCCATACCTCACAACCTCTGAGGATGCCTGCCACAGATGTGGGCGAAACGTCAGGAGAGAATACTTCTGGAACATGGCCACACAGCCCGAAAGACATACAACCCTGTGATCCCGGCCATGAAAGCCTTCGACAACACAACCAGACAATAACTTGGATTGCTGGTTACTATCCTGCGAATGTTGTGAACGTGTTCTGTAATCTATGATTAACCCAGATGTCAACCATCTCCACATATGTGTTGGCATAACAATACAAGTTATGGACTAATATTGTTATGTCAATACTAGTCCAAAGTAAGACTAGTGTTGCCAGATCTAAGTCTGTTGCTGACATCCTCATGAGTTCATTCATTCTGTATTTCTAGTGCAATGTGTGCCATTTTCTGTCAACTATTTCCTTTTTCAACTTGATGCCTGAAAATCACAATATTCCAAAACCAGCAAGAGAACCTTACAACCTGGACATGCTGGGATTGAACTTAAGCTATCTGTTGTGGAGGGAAATTATAGAGAATTACAATTAATTAGAAAATTACAAACTGTAATGCAGAGGAATGAATTTAGATAATGCTTATCTCCCTGCCGGTGTTATTTGGCTTTGTGAGTGTGAGGATGTTGGCATTATCAGCAATTTTTTTTTGAATTGAGTGGTAGAGTAATCTCCACTATTGGTAGCTTTTGCATTTAATTTCCTTCTGAACAAATGCACTGTTCATATATACCTGATATTCTGCGTTAACACCTCATACATCTGGCCATGAAAATGCATGATATGATAAACAGGCCCAATGTTTGCATTGAGAATTGATGCAGTTTGACAGCACTTTAACTGTCAGGACTAAATGCTATGGAATCCTGGGAGTTGTAGTTTTGTGAGGTCTGTAGCCCTCTTTGCCAAATAGTGCTGGTGCTTCACCAAGACTACAAACTTCACAATTCCAAAGTATTGAGCTATGGCAGTTAAAGTGGTGTCAAACCCCAAATGGCACCATAAAATATATTGCTGCACTTTCATTTAGATTGCACTCTCTTCCATTCTCCTAAATGGTGGTCTTTTATGTTATTACTTCATGTTTAAACTTGGTTTTCACTGTTACTGTATTGTTATTGTATTGCTTTATCTGATTTTAATATGTTTAATTAGTTGAAGATGTTGTTTTTTATCTGTTTCCATATTGTTTTATTTGCTTTTGGGCTTCTGCCCTGTGTTAGCCACCTCAAGTCCCTCTGGCGAGATGGAGGTGGGATAGAAAAATAAGGTTGTTATTATTATTATTATTATTATTATTATTATTATTATTATTATTATTACTAAGTCTTCAGTGTAGATGCAATTTGCTGCCACAAGGCTCGTGGTTGTTTATGGCACAAACTTAGAATGGAGATGCCTTGGCTAGAAAATATTCGTAATTTGTTTGTTTAGTTTTGCCAACATGAGAAGAAACTTGATTCTTCTGGAAACATTACAGGCAGCCAGTCTGCATGCAAACAACAGTGATGGATGGGATGAAAGGATGGTATTCAATATTGATTTTAAGCCGGCACAAACTCTGGAAGGACATTTGAGCAGAACAATGAGAAGAAGCAAAACCACTGCTGTGGCAAGATGCCCTTTGCCTCTCATATCTGATAGCACTGGAATGGCATGCCCAAGAGTTTCTCCTGCTGTCTGTTCCTTTTCATCAGGAGCTCATCTGCAGAACAGAAGAAGAAAAAAGGCTCTTTGGAGAGATTCTCATTTGTGTTGTCTAGAAAACTGTGGTTTACAAAGCAATAAGCCAGCTGTATTTTTGGGCATTCGTTGAGAAGCTGCCCTCCTTGACCCGCCTTGCTCCCACTCCGTATTTCCTTCCTGCGTGAAACCATTTCAGTTTCTGCTCTGCAAATGCATAGCCGTCATTGCCTTTTTGTCTCATCTCCCCTGGGGATCCTTTTTAAAAATATATAACTTATTTATTTAAGGCCTTTCTCTGCCTTCTGGGAGCTCTTCTTGGCAGAGCCGTCAAAGTGTCTCCTGCAGTTTTTCGAGCTTCGTTCTCCGTGTCCATTAGCACATTTGGAAGGTGCTCTGTCAAGTTGGAAGCATCTCTAACCTTTTAAGAAGGAGGTTGACTACCGCTTGTGCTTAAAGATAGGCTAGAAGGGCCAGACAGAGAAGGCATGGGCTTCGTACCCAACTATCCCTTTTATTTAGACGAAGCTGGCGCTGATGTGTCCCCTGGGAAACTCCAGAGAAGGAAGTACGTACATGTGATGAAGTTAACAGACGATTTGATGTCAGGACTGATGTTTTCAGATGCCATCTGAGAGAAGAAGAGCTGTACAGGTTAATTAATGATAAAATATTCCTTGTATGTGTTGGACTGTGCGGAAGCATCGCATGGCAGAAAATATGCTGCCAAACTGGCGAGTCAGTAGCACCTGTTTTTGGCATGAAAACATCATCTGAGATAGTACTTGTCTGAAAAGATCAACCAATGTAGTGACATGGGAATGGAGCTGAAAGAAAAAATGATCGCTGGGAATAGATAATTTAACCTTCTTTAAGAACAGCGAGAGGCATCTATCTTGCTGTGTAGCATCCAAAAGTCCGTCTCATCAGCAATTCAGACTAACAGAATTGCTATTTGCATACTTTCCTTTTAGAGAGGAATACTTTGGAAAACTACTTGCATGAATGCCTGGGGAAGATCTAAGCCATCAGTCTAAGCTGAAAGTTTTAACTCTCGAAAAAGTCCCCAAACTCAGGACAGAATAAGTATATGCCAAGCTATATCTAGTGGGGTTTCTCTCTCTGCGTGTGTTTGTTTTGAAAAAAAGTACTCCTCCAAGTAGTGAAAGATGTTTGTCAGAGCATGCAAATTTCCTCCTCTGCATATCCGATATTTAGCATACATTGTTTGGGGATTGGTCAGTGGAAGGTACAGGTGGGATTAACATTCAAGTCTGTTTGCTGAGATATTTTTCTCATAGGAAATCTCTTTGAGGGAAGGAAAAACAAATCAATGCTAGGACATATTTTGCACACTTTCTCTCTCTTCTCTCAATTTCTTTGGGCTCTTAAAATCCCCCATTATTTGTCACACTTCTGCTTGAGCTCCATAAGGGCCTTTTCAAGCTCAAGCCTCCCCTCCATACACTAACACAAAACCATCTGGGGTCCTTTACCACTTACCACATCAAGAGATGTGCTAAAAGGGTTAGCAAAAGAAGGACTTTGCTCGGTCTAGGTTAAGTCACCTATAGGAGTTGCATTTATTCACACATTTTGGAGGATAGTGTTAAAAACAAATTGAAGGTAGCCCTTTCATTAAAAAATGACAGCAATTGGAGTTCCGTATTTCCAGTTTCCAGAATTTGGAAATACACTTTATTTATATTCTGCCCTTTTCCCCGGAGGGGCTCAGCAGATTACAGTATCACAGAGCAGACAAAGGCAAACATTCAGTGCCTTGTTTACAAACATACAATGAGACATACAACATAGACAAAGGCAAAGACTTCTTTCATTTCCGGCTTTGGAGGCCATCCTCATTTCTGGTTCTGGGAAATGCTTTTTCTCAATTTTCAAGCTGAGGGGCTTGCGTTGTTACCTCCTGGTCATGTGGATTGCTCGGACTGTCTCTTTGCCTTTTCCCACCGAATTGGTATCTATTTATCTACTCACATTTGCATGTTTTTGAATTGGTAGGTTGGCAGAGAGCTAGGGCTGACAGATGGGAGCTCACCCTGTCTTGCAGATTCAAACTGCCAACCTTCAGGTGAGCAGATTCAGTGCCACAAGGGTTTAACCTGTTACGCCATCGCAGCCCCATATTGACTCTTCTCTTGGTCATGGGAAGCTATTCGTTGACCCTGGACAAATCACATTCATGGTGGCTCAGAAGAAGACAATGACAAAAATCTCCTCTGAAGATCTCTGGCCAAGAAAGCCATGTGAAAGGTTGTTCATGGGCTGGGCTGTAGCACAACTGGTAAATCACCAGCACTAATAAGATCTACCAACTGAAAGGTGGCCAGGTCGAAGCCCGGTCGGGGTGAGCACTCAACCGTCAAGCCCAGCTCACTGTTTACCTAAGCAGTTTTAAAACAGCTTAGAATTGTAAGTAGTGAAATTAGGTATCGCAAATTGCTGGGGAGGTATTTTATGACACCATAAAGAACAAGACGAGAAGTGGGGTGACCAAGAGGAAGGTGGAAGGAGAAAATCCTGATGGTTCTTCATCATAGAGAATGGAGCAACAGCACACCTCTGTGACTGAATCTGAGCTCTACCTCAACCTCCAAGGCACCAAAAAAACTGGATTTTAAGACTGTCTGTCTGTCTGTCTATTCTGTTCTGTTTGTCCAAAATGGCATTGAATGTTTGCCGTGTATGTGTACTGTGATCCGCCCTGAGAACCCCTTGGGGAAAGAGGGTGGAATATAAATAAAGTATTATTATTATTATTATTATTATTATTATTATTATTATTATTCAGGGTTGTTTTAAATCAGAAACAATTTGAAGGCACAGAACAACAACAACCACAACAACAGTGAGTCCCCATAAGTTGGAGTCAATTGAAGTCACATAACAACAAAAGTGGTGCAAAACTGAAGTTTATTCATTCCATGACTGCCCACATTCGTTCTCAATCTGCATTTTTCTGAAGTGCTGGGGGAAAAAAGGCAGCCTGTGTGTGTTTAGATTAACTTTGAAGCCTACAACATCTGCTTTTTTGCCAGATTGACAAGGCTGGGTTTGCATTCTTGAGGAGGGTTAGCAATTCATCTTCTCGCTGGTGTGTATGTATATCTCTATATATAAGGCAACGTCTGCTTCATTTCGCTTGATTAGCTTTAATGCATTCTCTTTGTTTCCGATCCTGGCTGGAGTAACTCAGGGTGAAAGTAAGCTCAGCGGCTCCCATTTGCATGCCGGGTTTGGGCACCTTAGTTACAGGAGGAATTTCCAGCAAGAAATAGATGCACTTGAACTGCGTCAAGATTTCTGCAAACTCTTCGGTTTTCACGGATCGCTTTTAGAAACACATTCAGGATCAAGCCACATGTTACATTAAAGACACGATTTCCTTTTAAAGGACGCACTTGCAACCGCCTACTTTCTTTCTTTTCTTTTTTTTTGATCCAAGAAAAGAACTGTGTGTAAGGAATGGAGGAACCTCGCCTTTTTCTGCACTCAGCTTTTTTAAAATAAGTGCATTTTGATGAAACTCAGATCGGTAGAAGTTGTTCAATTCTTCAAAAATGAAACTTTCCCTATTGGCGCTATCCAAATTCTAGAGCTGTCACTATTTCCAATTGGAGATGAACATTTTGGTTCAATATGGGTGATAAAGAGGAAGAAACTCTCTTAAAAGAGAAATTGCAATATTAATTTAGCATCCACTTTGGGTGCGTCGACTAATTCTAATTAATGCAGTGTGACTGCCATGACTCAATGCTACGGAAGCATGGGAGTTGGAATGTGTTGTTGAAAGCTTGCATAGCCAGAATGATTTGTCTCCTGTGAGTTTTTCGGGCTGTCTGGCCATGTTCCAGAAGCATTCCCTCTTGACTTTTCACCCACATCTATGGCAGGCATCCGTAGAGGTTGTGAGGTCTGTTGGAAACCAGACAAGTGGAGTTTATATATCTGTGGAATGACGCATGTCTGTCTTTGCTCTGACCAACTATTCAAAATTAATCTGATGTTTCCCTTGTAAAAAAATTTTTACTAGTGACCAGTCCGTCCTTTGTTTTTTGGTATAATCTTGCAGTAAAAAGGTCATAGAATCCATGTCCATATATTCCCTTAATTTGGTGATCCATGCGTCTTCCGATGGGATATCTTTCGAACGCCATCTTTGAGCTATTAAAGCTCGAGCAGCTGCTGTTATGTGAAAGAATAATATATCTTCATTTCTTTCTAAGTGAAAGTCGGTAATATTTAACAAATAATATTCAGGTTTAAAATCAAAATTCTTATCTAAGATTCCTTTTGCATAATTATGTATCATTTTCCAGAAACCTTTGACCTCTTTACATTCCCACCATACATGTAAAAAAGTCCCTGTTTTATTATTGCATTTCCAACATTATTTTTTCTGGTTTTTGTAAAATTTAGATAATTTCTGGGGGGTTAGGTACCATCGGAAAAACATTTTATACCAATTCTCCCTTAATTTGAGTGAACTAGAATATTTCATTTTAGTTTTCCACAATTTCTCCCAGTCTTCAAATTGAATTGGGTGTCCCACATCCTGTGCCCATCTAGTCATAGTGTCTTTTACCCCTTCAGATTCTGTATTCCACTCGAGTAGTTTTTGATATAAAATCTTGATGGTTTTGTTTTCTCTAGACATTATTATGTCCCACAGGGTTTCCCGACCCATAAAGTCGATTTTTTTATCTTTTACGTAACTCTCCGCTATCTGTCTGTGTTGGTACCACGTTAGGCTACTCTCTATCTTCCTCAGTTCGTCTAATGATTTTAAGTTCCACATATTATCTTTTCTGTGAAGTAATTGTTTGTAAGTGAACCAGTTTTCTTTAGCTAATTCTCTTTTATGGTGGGCCTCCCCTGGTGAGATCCAGAGTGGTGTTTTGTTGTAGAATCTTTCTTTGTATTTAAGCCACACCTTAAGTAGGGCTGCCCTAACGAAGTGATTTGTAAAATTCTTTTCTACCTTGGCCTTGTTGTACCAAAGGTACGCATGCCATCCTCTTCTTAATTCATGGCCTTCCAAATTGAGAATCTTCTTATTAGCTAAAGTAGCCTATTAGTAGGGTGGGAGAAAGGACTCTTGTTTGTTGGAGGCAAGTGTGAATATTGCAATTTTTTGTGTGTGTGTCAGGAGCAACTTGAGAAACTTCTGGTGCAAGAGAATTGGCCATCTGCAAGGATGTTGCCCAGGGGACACCCAGATGTTTTGATTTTTTTTTTTTGCCATCCTTGTAGGCAGCTTTTCTCATATCTCTGCATGGAACTAGAACTGATAGAGGAAGCTCATCCACGCTCCCCTCAGGTTGGATTCAAACCGGCAACTTTTAGGTCAGCAACCCAACCTTCGAGTCATCAGTCCTGCCAGCACAAGGGTTTAACCCACTGCGCCATTGGGGGCTTCTATGTTGCAATTGGCCACCTTGATTAGCATTGAATAGCCTTGCAACTTCAAAGCCTGGCTGCTTCCTGCCTGAGGGAGCAGACAAGAGTTCTTTCTCCCACCCTGGACATTCCACAGTTATATAAACCTCACTTGCCTAGTTTCCAACAGACCTCACAACCTCTGAGGATGCCTGTCATAGATGCGGATGAAACAACAGGAGAGAATGCTTCTGGAACATGGCCATACAGCCTGGAAAATTCACAGCAACCCAATGGGAGTTGTTGTTTGGTAAGAAAGGCTGGAGCAGAAAAGATTAAAATCCTTGTAAAACTTGCATTGAACCTTGGCATTTGAAATGGTTTCAAACTGCATTTATTCCACAATATGGAAGCATTGTTGATTGAATATGCAAGGCACTCAAACTACAATTCTAGGAGTTGTAATTTGAGGTGGCACCAGCAGATCTTTGGCAGACAAAACCTTGGAAAATTAAATTGGAGTAGGTAAGATAAAGGTTTCCCCCTGACATTAAGTCCAGTCGAGCATCTGGGGGTTGATGATCATCCCCATTTCTAAGCCGAAGAGCCGACTTTGTCCATAGGTCATGTGGCCACTGGCATGACTGCATGGAGCACCGTTACCTTCCCTCTGGAGCAGTACCTATTGATCTACTCACTTTTGCATGTTTTCGAACTGCTAGGTTGGCAGAAGCTGGGGCTAACAATGGGTGCTCACTCTGCTCCTCGAATTCGAACCTGCAACCTTTTGGTCTGCAAGTTCAGCAGCTTAGTGCTTTAATACACTGCACCACCAGGGGCGCAAATTAAATTGGAGTAATTTGTATTAATTCTGCAGTATAGATGCAACCTACACCATTCTCTACTCAATTCTTGGACTATAGAGAATCGGAGCTCCCCATTTTGGAACCAAGGTAGTGAAGGGAATGATATTCCTTTGCAGCAGATATATCTATCTTCTCCTGGCCATTCCTTCTCCAACTATCCTTCACTTTACCATTAAACCCAACATCCGAATTACAGTCCTGAGCTGCACCCCTTGAAATGATGTCTGAACGCTGGCTAATTATCAAAGCAGCATGTTTTGGCATCTGACGGTTTTCAAAGCTCTGACTTCCAAAGCCGCAGACTTTGAATTTATCTTTATTAAGCCCTTGTCCAAATGATAAATATATACTGCCTGTTTGGTATCTGTCACTTGGAAAATAAATCACTTTAGGTTTGATTTACTAACAGCTCTCCTCGCTGGTGTGTTCTCCTCCCTGGGAGGTCATTGCAGAAAGCCCTTTGCAAACAAGCACTTCCAAGCAGAGCTGAAATATATGTGGGAACGAGGCCAAGGATCAGACGGTATAGGATCTGGCAAATGCATTACCGTGTCAGCCTGCATTATGGTTTAGGTGCTGCATCCGAATCAGCAAGATCTGCTTTATTGCACTGTGTTTTTTCCCAAACTCTCTCGCAAACAACAAATCCTGAAATCTAGGCTTGGATTATATTGGTTAGTCATTGAATGGTTGGGAATGGATCCAAGGAGTCAACCGTTGACTCCTGAGTCAATACTTAAGTTGATCCCATTGATTGAATGGGTCTCGTGTTTTTAAGTTTTCTGGGAGAATCTGCTTATCCTAACCAAGAGGAAAAATATGTGAAAGAAAAGTTCTTGTTCTTGCTTTGACATAGTTAATATAGTTCCAATTAAAATAGTTCATAGTTCTCAACTGTTTTAAAAATCTAGTTGATATAGATGTCATTTTCCCATTCTCGTCACTACACAGGAAGTGGATCACAGGGCCATTATGCTGAAATGGCAAGAGTTTTGAAACATTGTACAGTAGACTCTCAGTTAACCAAAACTCTACATTAACCATCCAAAAAATCCACAAAATGTAAAATAAAATCTTATTAAATTTCATAGAATCATAGAGTTGGAAGAGACCTCACGGGTCATCCTGTCCAACCCCATTCTGCCAAGAATTAGGAAAATCACATAATAATAATAATAATAATAATAATAATAATAATAATAATAATAATTTTTGTATCCCACCTCTATCTCCACAAGGGGACTCGGAGCGGCTTACATGGGGACGAACCCAGTCAACATCATAAAAATAATCATATTAAAATGCATACACTATATCTTAAAATAGAATAAAACAAACAACAATTTAGAACAACATAAAATTATGATAGAATGAAAGCAATTTCAAACCAACCATCAGTGAGCCTGTAATAAGGTCAATTTCTAGGTATGGATGGATCGACTGGCGCAACTCATTTTAAATTCAAAGCACCCCCGACAGATGGCCATCCAGCCCCTGGATTTAAGTTACGTTTGCCTTTATTTCCTGTTATTTTATGTATTCCAATATTAATACCTACCTAGTCAATTCAAAGTACATGGTATAGTATAGTATATTATGGCTACAGTACATATTAGTTCAGTTTATTTTCAATAGTAATTCTCAAGCAACCAGAAATAACATTTATCTGGCATCTACCAATCCCAATGGATGCCAGTTAACTGAGAGTCTACTATAACTTTATGAAAGAAGGCATGTCCATTTAGGTCTTCAGAACCAGTAGAGAGCCTAGGCCAAACATGGGCAAACTTCGGCCCTCCAGGTGTTTTGGACTTCAACTCCCACAATTCCTAACAGCCAGGAATTGTGGGAGTTGTAGAGCAAAACACCTAGAGGGCTGAAGTTTGCCCATGCTTTGCCTAGACATAGATGCCTGGTGCATTATATAGTCTGAATGTTGATTGGCCAAAGCAAAAAATGTGAGTAGATCAATAGGTACTGCTGATAAGCGGGAGGAGGTATTTTCAGGCAACCCTAAAATAAAAATGCCGGCGATCCGACCAAAAAAAGGAGAACGTTTATGAACAAAAAAGCTCTTTGGCAGGGAGATGGAGCGACAGCACCCCCACCCAAGCCTTCGAGAAGCCGAGGATGGGAAAAAGCCTATATATACTTCCTTCTATGTACAATTGTCTGTCTTGTCTGTGTATAAACAGCATTGAATGTTTGTCGTATATGTATGTTCTGTGATCCATCCTGAGTCCCCTTCAGGGTGAGAAGGGTGGATTATAAATACTTCAAATAAATACATTATTCCTTCTTAACAGTACTTTTGTGTCCTTAACTAAAAAATTTGGAATTCAACAGGTTAAAAACCTTCCCAGGTGTTAGGAGATTAAGTGAATAATGAATATGATTCTGTGGTTACTTTCTTGCCTTTTGACTCCTCCATCCTTCTTCTGCCCCAAAGGCAGCTTTTACAAGTGGTCCGACTCTCTGAAATATTCTGCGATCTGCTTGTCTCCTACTGGTCTCTTATTTAAAACAAACTCGGTTGATTAAAGGAATTGCAATTTAAGAAAAGAAGTAGAAGAAGGAAACCAATTGACCTTAAAGTACCTAATCAATCTTCCAACTTCTTAGTTAATGTGGAAGTGATTACAGACAGGCGATAGGCGCTTGGATATTGCGGGGCTATCTTTCACTTTCTCCAAACACGGAGAAAAGGAAGATGCTACTATTATGCTGGGCAGTATTCCAGTTGCCTTTTGAAATGATTATCCTTTTGATTGGAAATACAATACAGCCAGGTCAGCGACTGCCCTCTGATACTTTGGTATGAATCTCAGCAACCCCAAACCACTTAGGGATGGATATCTTGGTTTTTCAAGCTGATACAAGTTACATCTTTGAGGTTTCGTGTGGCAGAGCTTGGAAAGTTACTTTTGATTACTTTTGATTTCCCATTCAGTTATACTCCCAATTCTGAGCCCCACACCAAGGGGACTCAGGGCGGATCACAATGTACATATACATGGCAAACATTCAATGTCATTAGACATATGATATATCTAGACAGACACAGAGGCAATTTAACATTTTCCAGCTTCATGAGGGTATGCTCGATTCTGGCCACAGGGGGAGCTGCCGCTTCACTGTCCACTTGTGACACCGAGTCCTTCATGTACTTCCTCATTCTTCCGCATGCTGCTGGACTTTTCTATGGTATCATAAATTAGTTAAATTAACCTCCCCGCATAAAGCAGTACCTAAATTTTCTACTCAACAGATGCAACTGTCTTTTGAGTTGCTTAGGTTAACAATGAGCTAGGCTATTAATGGTCGGGAGCTCAATCCAACCCGGGCTGTTAAGCAAGAGCAGCTCATCAAAGACTATCAGTGAAAACTAGGTGTTTATTGTTGTTAACTGCAGTAGTTTTGGTGACCTTATGAATGAATGACCTTCAAGGGCGTACATTTCAGAGGAAGGCAATGGCAAACCAACTTGTATACCTTCCTATGCAAACCCTAATAAAATCCATGGGGTCAACAGAGATCAGCAAGTGACTTTAAGGCATGTACACACAAAAAGAGAGGAAACAGATTGTGTTGCTGTGAGTTTTCGGGAGTGTATGGCTATGTTCCAGAAGCATTCTCTCCTGACGTTTCTCTCACATCTATGACAGGCATCCTCACAACCAGAGCCGGCCCTAGGTATTTTTCAAGTGTAGGCGAACAGAATTTTGGAAAAAAAACCCAAACCAATAACTGAAAAATAAAAGCGTTGGATAAGCGAAAATGTTGGATAAGCGTCGGATAAGCATCGGATAAGCGAAAATATTAAACATCAAATTACATTAAGATTTTACAAATTAATCACCAAAACAGCATGTTTTACAACAAATCAACAGAAAATCAGTCTCGACTGCGCCCCCGTATGATTTGCGCCCGAAGCGACAGCTTAATTTGCCTCATTGTTGGACCGGCTCTGCTCACAACCTCTGAGGATGCCTGCCATAGATGTGGGCGAAACATCAGGAGATAATGCTTCTGGAACATGGCCATACAGCCCGGAAAACTCTCAGCAGCCCAAACTGGATTTCATTTCCTCATAAATCCTAAAAGCACCAGATTCTGTTCTCATCTTGGAAGCTAAGCAGGGCCATCCTTGGATGGGAAATCACCAATGGATATCAAGTGTTGTAAGATCCATTTCATAATAAAAACTAGCAAAACCAGCTCTGTGCATTCTTTGCCTTAGAAAAGCCTATAGAATTGATGGGGTCACCATAGGTTGGCAGGCAACTTGAAGGCACATACACACACGCATTAGGCAGCAGACAGCAACCCAATGATTCTGGCCATGAAAGCCTTCCACGACACAGAGGAAACAGATTACTTTCTACTTGGTCAAAAGTGACCAAAATAGTTGAATTAACATCTTAAAAAAAGGACTGAATATCACAAGCCATAAAGTCTTCCACGTTCCCTGTTGGAGGAGGAAAGACAATTGCATCCATGTTTGCGACATGGTTTGTATGTACCTTCAGGCCAAGCCCAATACTTTGTGACCTATAGGGTTTTCTTTAGCAGCTCGGTTGGTATTCAAACTCTTGTCTTTTGCAATTCTAGTCCAAAACTCTAACAACTATGTCCAGATGGCTCATGTTAGTGACATGCAAAGGTATGATTTGCAGTTATGCCCA
Source organism: Anolis carolinensis (assembly GCF_035594765.1). Classification (NCBI taxonomy): domain Eukaryota; kingdom Metazoa; phylum Chordata; class Lepidosauria; order Squamata; family Anolidae; genus Anolis; species Anolis carolinensis. Next base: position 12,580,093 of record NW_026943823.1, on the reverse strand, counting down.
TGTATGTACTTGTGGCCATCTATGTGGTCATAATTGATATAGTTGGGCTGTATGGCCGTGTTCTAGCAGCAATCTCTCCTAATGTTTTGCCTGTATCTGTGTTTGGCATCTACAGAGGTTCTCTTGGCCAACACATTGTATTGCTGAAGGCTTTCAAGGCCAGTGATTCCTACCTTGAAAACCAACAAAACAATGTATTCTTTGGTCGATTATCTTGTAGGGACATGTGATGGCGCGAGTGGCGCCATCTATATGTTGAAGTATAAGTTGCAAGATTTGAATTGTTGTATCATGCCTGATTTTGCCCTTACCCTGTAAATGTAGTTGGATTGGTTATTTATATCTGTCAATCAATGTTGTTTGTACCTGTTACATTGCTCACTCAGCAAAACTGTTTGGCTCCACCTCTTCCCCGAGTAGGACAGTGTTTCCTCTTTTCATTCCACCAGCAAGCTCTCTATCGGATGGATGTGAGAGAGAGACTTGGCACTAAAAGCCCTTCAAAAGTTACCTCTCAGCACCAATTCTGAGGTTCTTACCCTTGGGACTAACACTTCATGTTCAGGGCCAACCTGAACAACGTTGAGGAGTCTCAAGCGCCTTCACATCAGTCCTTTGGCAACAGAGGAAGACTCTTGTCTTCAGATATAGGTCATTGGACTGAGGCTGAGTTGCTCCGGCATTCACAGCCAGAGAAAGAGGGATCTAGAAGGCTCCACGGACTTAAACAATCAAAGACTGTAATGTATATTTTCTTTTACCCCTTTGTGAACAATAAACCCAGTTTCTGAGTTATCTACAGTGTTTTGGTCCTTGGGAGTTCCAGTTTCCCTAAAGGAGGGCAAGAAGCAATCCCCTGGGGAAAGATGTCACGTCCATGCCTCTTTTACTAAGAGTACAGCCCCAGGCGCGACGGCACAGTGCTGAGAGAAGCCTTCTTTTCCAGAACTGCTGAGAGAAGCCTTCTTTTCCAGAACTGCTGAAAGAAGCCTTCCAGAAGTGCTAAGAAGGGAAAAGGAGTGGAAGGGCCTTACATTTGCCAAGCCCATAGTCTCCTAAAGATAAAGAAGTCAAAAGAAGCCTGCCTTTGCCTCAAGAGGGAAGCCCAGCCTTCACAAAATTGAGACATTTGCTAGGTTTCCCGCCTTTTTTTGCATCTCAAGCAGCAAATTGATACATCCAGCTCTTGCAGCTGCAGCGAGTTCAAGCCTTCTGCAAAGTGGATACATTTTGCTAGATGCCTAGCCTTTGCAAAATTGAAACATTTGCTAGGCTTCCCGCCTTTTCTGTTTCTCAAGCTAGCTAGCTAATCGCTACATTCAGCTCTTCAACTGCACAAGATCAAGCTTTTTGCAAAGTAGATACATTTCTCCAGAAGCCAGCCTTTACAGCTCAACCAAGCCTCTTCCAGAACCCAGTTTGCAAAGCAATAAATTTCCAACCTTCTGCAGTTCATGCCATTTCTTCAGAGCCTGCTGCAAGTTTATGAAAGCCCAGGCTTAACTTCCCAGTTAAGCAGCTAATTGTCTTGTTTAAAATATTGCATTGCCCTTTTTGTGTGCCTTTAATTGTATAGTTATATAGTATTAAATTTTTGTACTGTTTGAAACTTGGGATAAGTTTCCTTTTGAATTTCATAATGGCAAGTCATAGCAATGAGATTTTGCAAACAAAGGTCAAATCCCCCCGCCCTGTCAGAGAAAGGCACCCCACAGAGAAAACAATGCTCTGCCTTTTGCAGCAGGAAGGCCAGCTTAGGCAGAGGTTTAACAGAGCTTGGCAAAACCTGCCAACCATAGCTGATGCAATAAAGGCATCCCTTTGCCCAAAGGAAAAGGAAATTCTTAGGCAAGAATTTTTAAAGGCCTTCAATAATGGGAGTGCTGTTGCAGAAGAAATAATCTATGTACTGAACAAAATTAACACTCCAGAGTCTTTAGATAGGGCTAAGGAAATTTCTTTTAGCCTACAAGAAGAGAGGAGGCGCTACAGCGCGGTTCTATCTGAACCAAAGCCCAGTTCCTTATTCAAAGGTGCAGAAGAAAGGGTTCAAGGCTCCCCATGTGTAAGCCTTAGATCCAGTCTGCTCAAGATTCCATCTAATGATGCTAGCCATAAATCCAAGCATTCATCTAGGCATAGCAGTTCCTCCCAATCCATACATTCATTCATCAGTGCTTCTTCCAAAGCAGCCCACTACAACAGAGAGGCTGTCCGTTTGAAAATTAGAAAAGAGGTTTTAGAAGCAGAGGCATCTGCAGAAATGGCTAAGCAAGACCTTGCCTTCAATGAAGAGGAACTCCTCCTTCAACAGGCTAAAGCCAAGCAGAAACTGCTTCTAGCTCAGGCTAGGGCCCAACAAGAAGCTGACCTAGCACAGGCCAGGGCCCAGAGAGAAATAGAGCTTGCAATGGCTGAAGCCAAGTCAATTCTCCCATCGCTGAAGATGAAGGCTTCAGAGGTGCTGCCTGCCAGCAATCTGCTGAACCCAGCATCGCCTACCATCATGAAAAGATGTGTTCAACCGAAGAACATTGACTTCGTCGGGCCACATCACACTCCTCAGATGTACCCTTACACACTGGAGTCTCAATTGGGTTCCCTCTTGAGAAATCCAAGAAGAGACATCCGAGACAAAGGCGTCCAGAAATTCACTGACCGACCGGATGACTACCTTCTGTGGAAAATCACCTTCATGAGGGCCATTCGAGATTTCAAGCTAGAAGCGGATGAAGAACTGTCCCTTCTTATGGCGTGGCTTGGACCCGACTTTACGCTGCTCATGTAGCAGACCCCCAAAGAGCTTTGTCCACAGCGTGGTCTCGCTTGGACCAGCGCTTCGGTGCGAGCACTGAGATAGAAGCGTCCCTCATGGATCGACTCAACAGGTTCCCATCACTGAAGATGAAAGATTGCAAACAGCTTTGGGACTTTAGTGATCGTTTACTAGATCGTTTACCCTTCAGCCAAAGGAAATCCAGAGCTGCCAGGTTTAGCATGTCTGGACCAGCACACGTCGCAGAGTGCCATTCTCTGCAAACTTCCTTTTCCTCTTCGAGAAGCTTGGGGGAAACAGGTGTTCAAGTACAAAGAGGAGAATGCAAATGTATACCTGCCCTTCACCTTTTTGGTGGATTTCATCACTAGAGCAGCCCGTGAGAGGAATGACCCTCAAACAGGTCTTCTTGCTTTGTACCAAGACCTAAAGCCTGAAAAGACCTCCAAAGAAGACAAAGCCCAGGGCAAAGATCTTAGAAGGAACCTGAGTGTCAAGATGACAGACGCAACTCCTGCAACTTCTGCTCAACCAGTCAGCAACAACACCATATCCTGTCCCATTCATCAAAGGCCACACAGCCTAGCTGAATGCAGAGAGTTCGCAAAGAAGCCTTACAAAGAACGACTCCAAATAGTTCAAAAGGCCAAGGTGTGCTTTAGGTGCTGCGGCGCCACTATTCACTTCTCCAAGGACTGCAAACAAAAGGTTAAATGCCAACACTGCAACAGCATCAAGCATTGCTCTGCAATGCACAACTTCGATTCCCCTCAATTCAAAGCAAAGTCAAATTCTCCTGCCAAAGAAGAAACCAAAGAAGACCAAAAGCCTACAGAACCTCAGGTAGCCCTCAAGGCTCCTGCGGTTGCCTGCACCAAGCTTTGTCAAAATAGCCACAAGCCCAAGATTTGCCACCCAATCTGCCTGGCAGAGGTGTATCCAGACAAGCAGCCATGGAATAAGAAAAGGGTCTACGTCGCCTTGGATGCCCAAAGTGACGCATCTCTTGCAATCTACTCACATTTGTATGTTTTCGAACTGCTAGGTTGGCGGAAGCTGGGGCTAACAGCAAGAGCTCACCCTGCCTGCTGGATTTGAACTGCAGACCTTTCGGTCAGCCAGTTCAGCAGCTCAGCGGTTTAATCCGCTGCACAATCTGGGTCTCCTTGTAATGGTGTTAACTATTTCTTGACTTGTCTGCAGTGCATTGAGTATTAGCAATGTGCATTAAATTCTCAGAATAATTAAAGGAATGTAGTATCCTAACTCCCAGGATTCAATAGCCAGGTAAACAAGGTCTGGACAATACTGTATTGAAATACTCAGACTAAACAGACTAGCTTGATAACATTTTTGAAGTTCCTTGCCCTTTGGATTCTGAGATAAATAGGGTTGCAATCTTTAATTGATTAATTGGGGTGATTAATCAACTGAAGCATTAGTTGGAAATTGAAGTTTCAATTGCAAAGAGATGTTTGCCCTCCAGTTAATTGATGGGACAGATAGCAAGGACGCAAGCAGCATCTCTTTCCAAACTTGTTATTTTGCAAGCCCTGGTGTCCGATTTGATGGCGTCGGGGAAAACTTTAAGCTGACTTCTGCTTTTGGTGGGTATCCAGAAGGAGCAGAAAATCTGAAACTTTGAGCCTTTTTTTGTTGTTGTTGCAACAAAAGGCGTAAGGGGATGTTGTCGTCAAGGGCACCTTCTTTGAGATTTGGCAAAACGAATATCAGTAGAATTAATGATTTAATCAATTCATCTCATAAAAGGCAGCTAATCCATTCAGAGATAGCCAAAGACCTGTAAACTGATGAGCTTGCGACATCCGATGGCCCTACAGATATGTCCTTTGTGTTTCCTTTCTTCCTAGAGTACGTCCAGATGGTGATTTTGGGCCCATTTTAAGCCTCATGAAAGTTAAGCACAGGGCTGAAGCTTTCCAATTGAAATCAATGGGATTTAGCAGTGTGCAATTTGAAACATTGGTGATGACCTACAAAGCCATATGAGGCTTTGGTATAGATTGAAAGACCATGTGTTTTTGTTAACTATGGCTACGTCAACTTCAATTTATGGTAACCCCATGAATGAGAGACCTTTGAGTCACCATAAACTGTCCTGCTCAGGTTTTGCACAGCGATGCATCCATGGCTTCCCCGGTGAAGTCTCTCCATTTCTGTTGTCAGCTTCCTCTTTTGCTGCTGCCTTCTACTTTCCCAAATATAATTCTCTTTTCTAGTAATGATATGGTCAGGAGCAGTGGTGGTGCAATGGGTTAAACCCTTGTGCCGGCTGAACTGCTGACCTGAAGATTGGGTTGCTGACCTGAAGGTTGGCGGTTTGAATCCGCGGGATGGGGCGAGCTCCTGTCTGTCAGCTCTAGCTTGCAGGGATATTTATTTATTATATTTATTTATTTCATCATTTCTATCCCGCCCTTCTCACCTGAAGGGACTCAGGGTGGCTTACAAAACTGGCAGAATTCGATGCCAATATACAACAATACAAAAGAATAAAATATAAGCAATTAAAAACAGATTTAAAATACTTGAGCAATTCATCCACAAAACCTTGTACATAATGGTATGATATGAGAGAAGCCCCCCAGCAACACATCCAGGTGTCCCCTGGGCAACGTCTCTGTAGATGGCAAATTCTCTCACACCAGAAGTGACTTGCAGTATGTTCTCAAGTTGCAACCTAACCTTTGGGTCAGCATCCAGCCGGCACAAGGGTTTAACCCATTGTGCCACCACGACTCCTATTTGGTTCATTAAAGCAGCTTTTCTACTTAGCAAAATACACATAAAGTTACATTAGGGTGCATCTATATTATAGAGTCAGTGCAGTTTAAAAGCACTAAAATTGTGGCTGAATCCTACAGAATCATGAGAGTTGTGCTGATACCAAATGAGAGACTCCGTCCTGGGCACACAGAAGGCTGGGCGACTTGGAAGGCACTGAACAGACTGGGCTCTGGCACCACGAGATGCAGAGCCAACCTTATGAAATGGGGGCCACAAAGGGGAGTCCACGACATGCGAGTGTGGAGAAGATCAAACCACAGACCACTTACTACAAGGCAGCCTGAGCCCTGCCACATGCACAAGCGAGGACCTTCTTACAGCGACACCAGAGGCACTCCAAGTGGCCAGCTTCTGAGCAAAGGACAGTTAGTATAATGTCAAGTTTTTAACTTTGTGTTTTTAAATAAATTACAACTGTACCCATGGTTCGCTTCTGACATGATAAATCTATATATATAAAAGGGTAATGAAATTTCGGCCTAGGACAAAACAACAAAACTACACATCCCAGAAACACTAAACTTGGCAGCACAATCACTCATCCATGCCTCTACATTCATACAACAAAAAGAAAAGAAAAATAAAGTCCTAATTAGAGGGAGAGGAATAATTGTTTTTATCCAATTGCTGCCAGTTAGAAGGCTAAGCTCTGCCCACTTGGTCTCCTTGCAACCCACTCAGCCCAGGGGACAGGCAGAGTTAGGCCTCACTTAGGCCTCTTCCACACCCATTTATTACTTAATGTCAGGGGAAAACCTTTACCCTTTACCTTAACTACCACCAATTCCTCAATACTTTATTTCCCATACCACCATACTTCGCCACAGCAACGCGTGGCTGGGCACAGCTAGTATTTCAATAAGAGAGTTGTAGTTTAATGAAAGACCATGATTCCATAGATCTGAGTTATTGTGAGGCGGGAGGTTAAAGAACCCCAGGAAATGCCATATATGGGCAGAGATGGCGACGGCTAGCGAGCCGGGTGCATAAGCTCACAGAAACATGTGATTTCTGGGAAATCACGTGTTTCTGAAGAAATGAAAGCTAAGACTAGACAAACTGCGCGTGCGCACGCAGGCGCTCTGAGTGATTGTGAACACGACACAGAAAGAGTGCGCCCGGGCCGCTGGTCGGCGCTGATTGGATGCAAGTCGAGCCGCGTCACAACTCTAAGCCAATGAATTTGCTTGTGGGTGGGCATGACCCGAACCCTGTAATTTGTATAAATATTTACTCAGCCCACCGCTGGGGGTTCTCCCTTGGAAAGCACCGTGTTGTGCTAGGGGGAACCCCAGCGGCCGCTTGCCAATAAACTGTTTTTCTTGGAAAGACTCCAGTTGTCCGTCTTCAATTCCTCCCACTGCGCTCGCATGGACCGTAGCACAAAGGTTCCGCTACATTTTTTGGTGACCCCGACGTGATATCCTGTAAGACGGGCCAGGGAGGTGGAGGCGGATCCCGTTGACGGGACGGCCCCAACTCGGCGGCGGGGGCCGGAGACAACTACCGTGAGACGAGGAAGGGGCCCCTGAACATCCTAAGACCGGCTGCGGTGTTTGTCTCTGCAGCCAACGCCGACCGACAGAGGGAGCTGCAACACCAAGCGAGGTTCCATAGAAACCAGCCAGGAGGAAAAGGATCCAGGGAAAAGTCCAGGGGCGAAGGTTGGTCCGACGTCTACAGAAATCTGGCAAGTATAGTGGTCAAGTAAGACACTAGGGAACACCGGCGCCGGGAGGGACACACAAAGGTTTCCAGGGAGGTAGAAAGGGGCTCTGTCTTGTGATTCCTGACGCATACCGTTGAGTGTCCGGGTGCCCAGGCCAAGGCAGTCCCCTCTATTAGGCAGGATGGGAGGGAAAAACTCAAAGAGTTCCACTCCCTTACAATGCATCTTAGATAATTTTGGCTCTTTTGCCACCCGAGCCGTAGCAGGCAATCCAAGGGACCTGAGAGATTATAGACTGAGGAATTTGTGTCAGGGAGAATGGCCAGAGTTTGGGTTAGGGACGTGGGATCTGAAACTGATCCGAACAGTGGAAGAATATTGTGCTGTGAATCATCCGAACCAGTGGGTCTATATTGCTACCTGGGAATGGGTAGTTAGAGAAGATCCAGATTGGGTTCGACAGTGCAAGAATGGCAAATGTATGGTGGTGAAGAAGGAAGGGAAAAAGAAGGAAGTTTTCCAATCCAACGAGGAGGACTACCCAGATTTACAGTTGAGTGTACAGGCCAGACAACAGGAATTATTGCCGCCACCCTTGCCACCGCCCCCACCCCAGGGAACAGTCCCCGGTGCACCTACACTAGGAACGGGACCCTCACCCTACTCTCCAGAGTCAACCGAAGCGGCCAAGAAACACTATCCTAGCCTAGAAAAATATCAGGAGGAAACAAAGGAAAAGAAGAAGTCACAACGGATGCCCAGTGATGCTTCTCCGGCACAAACCCGGAGACATGGGGCTCCGGTGTGGCCCAGTGATTCACCGACCGGACCGGCCCTCCAGATGCCCTTGAGGACGGTGCCTGTGATGAACAACAGGAATGAGATAGTCCAAACATACCAGGCAGTGCCTTTCAGTAGTAGTGATCTTCTGAATTGGAAGAATAATACTCCACCTTATAGTGAAGAACCCCAAGCTATGGCTAGGCTATTGGAAGGGATTATGGCAACCCATAATCCCACCTGGCAAGATTGCAGACAATTGTTGAATATGTTGTTCACATCAGAAGAGAGAAGAGCAGTGTTGAATAATGGGGTAGCCATAGCCCAGGTTGGGGCCCCACAAGATGATGATGCAGCCGAGTGGGGAGCACAGAGGTTTCCTGTGGAAATAGATCCCCAATGGGACACCGTGCAACAAGGACATTTGCAGAGACTGAAAGGATTCCAGCGTATATTGGTAGAAGCGGTAAAGAGGGGCCCGCCGCGACCCGTCAACATTATAAAAATTCAGGGAGTGGTACAGGAAAAATCTGAGTCACCAACAGCCTTTTTGGAAAGGCTGGAGGCAGCATACAGAAAGTATAGCCCGTATAATTTGGAGGATGAAAACGGTAGGAGGGCGATTCAACAGTCTTTTATCAGTCAGGCGGCTCCTGACATCCGGAGAAAGATTCAAAAGCAACCAGGATTTCTAGGAAAGACTATGAATGAATTGTTGGCACTTGCAGATCAGGTTTATATGGCAAGGGACCAGGTAGAAGAGGTGAAGAAGGACAGGAAGAAGAAGCAGGGATACCAAGCATTAGTTACCATGATGGAACAGAGTGCAAGTGGACAGAGAGGAAGAGGAGGATATGCCAGAGGGGGGACAAGGAGGAAGAAGAGGGCCCCCTCGGAGGTTAGGTCGAGACCAATGTGCTAAATGTAAGAAGTTTGGACACTGGAAAGGTGAATGCCCAGAAGGAAAAGAAGGAAGTCAGGAAGGACCAAGAGGAAGTGGAAGGCCTGAGAGAGGAAGAAACCCAGGAAGGGGAAGAGGACGTGGAAACTACGTACCTCTTCCTGCGAGAGAGGTGATAGCTGCAGCAGCTGTGATGGAAGAAGAATGGGAAGATATGGATGAGGAAGCCAGGCTCTTGTTTTGTTGGACCCCGGGGAGCCGATGGTCACACTTGAAATCGGGGACCAACAATTGGACTTTTTAGTGGACACGGGTGCCGAAAAATCAGTAGTAAATACAAAAATTAGTCCACCAACTCGGGAAACGACGAAAGTAATAGGGGTGTCTGGGAAGACCCAGAAGTGCCCCTTCATCAAGGAACGCACCTGCAATCTGGCCGGACATCAGGTCAAGCATAAGATGTTATATCTTCCAGACTGCCCAGTCCCTTTGTTGGGAAGGGACATTTTATCAAAATTACAAGCACAACTCCAGTTCATGAAGAATGGACAAATGGAAATATCATTTCCTATGGAAGAGGAATGGAGACTGTTTCAAGTTAGGATTTTTACTGAAGAAATACAGTGGCCATGGCATGAGACTCCTTTAGTATGGGCAGAAGATAATCCTCCAGGATTAGCTAAATATGTTCCACCGGTGGTGGTGGAAGTGAAAAGAGGAATGGGACCCATATGTAAGCCACAGTATCCCGTCAGTCGAGAGGCGGTGCAGGGGATCAGAAAGCATCTAGAGCGACTTCTGCAGCATGGGATATTGGTACCATGCAGTTCCCCGTGGAATACGCCCCTGCTCCCAGTCAAGAAACCTGGAGGACAAGGAGGATATCGCCCAGTTCAAGATTTGCGGGCTGTGAATCAAGCCACCGTTCCCCTAACCCCAGTAGTGCCTAATCCATACATCATGATGAGTCTAGTACCAGCATTTGCCAAATGGTTTACTGTATTGGATTTAAAGGATGCATTCTTTTGCATTCGATTGGCCCCTGTATCCCAACCGATCTTTGCTTTCCAATGGGAATCTCAGCAGTCAGGACAAAGGACCCAGTATGTTTGGACACGCCTTCCTCAGGGGTTCCAGAACAGCCCGACCATTTTTGGTCAAGCCCTGGCCAAAGACTTGCAAGATTTTGTAATACCTAAAGAAGAGGGAATTTGGCTTCAATATGTAGATGACCTGCTTCTTGCTTGCCGGACACTAGGGGGCTGTAAAGAGCATACTTTGAGGTTACTCAAGGAATTGGAAGAGAAGGGTTACAAAGTGTCAAGGAAAAAGGCCCAGTTGTGCTGTCCCACGGTGAAATATTTGGGGTTCCATCTGACCAAAGGAAAGAAGATGTTAGGAGCTGAAAGAAAGGAAGTTGTTTGCGCCATTCCCACTCCCAGTACCCGGCGACAGGTGCGGGAATTTTTGGGATCAGCAGGATATTGCAGACAGTGGATCCCCAACTACGCCGTGTTGGCTAAGCCGCTGTACCAGGCTACGAGAGGTGGAAGAGAAGATCCGTTTGAGTGGACAGAAGAATGTCAACAGGCGTTTAAGGCATTAAAAGAAGCATTGATGTCATCTCCAGCATTAGGACTGCCCGATTTGGAAAAACCATTCACTCTGTTCACTGCAGAGCAGGAAGAAACAGCGGTTGGAGTATTGACCCAACCACTAGGTTCATGGCAAAGGCCGGTCGCCTACTTGTCAAAGCAATTGGACACAGTGGCTCGTGGATTGCCACCTTGCCTGAGGGCTGTGGCAGCATCAGTAGATTTAATCAAAGAAGCGAATAAATTGACCCTAGGACAGCCACTGACAGTTAAGGTGCCCCATAGCGTTAAGGCGCTGTTAGACACTAAGGGACCGCGCTGGCTCACAAGTGAGAGGTTAATGAAATACGAGGGATTGCTGTGTGACAACCCACTGGTGACCCTGGAGACTTGCTCCACTCTGAATCCGGCCACCCTGCTCCCGACTCCAGGAGACACCACGATCCATCAGTGTGCCCAGGTGATGGACGAGGTATTCTCCAGTCGACCGGACTTGAAGGATGTGCCACTGACGAAGGTGGACGACACCCTGTTCACAGATGGAAGCTCCTTTATGGAAAATAGTCAAAGACACTCGGGTTATGCGGTGGTCCGGTGGGGGGGAGAGACGCTGGAAGCAGGGTCACTGCCCCCGGGGACTTCTGCCCAGAAGGCCGAATTGATTGCCCTGACCCGAGCGTTGGAATTGTCAAGCGGAAAGCGGGTTAACATCTACACAGACTCAAAATATGCCTTCACTACCCTCCACGCACACAGAGCACTGTACAAGGAGCGCGGGCTCCTCACATCTGGAGGAAAGTGCGTGAAACATGCCGGAGAGATTGTGGATCTCCTGGAGGCGGTTTGGAAGCCAAGGCAGGTGGCTGTGATGCATTGTAAAGGGCACCAACGTGGAGACGATCCCGTAGTGCAAGGAAATAGGCAGGCTGATCTGGCAGCCAAAGAGGCAGCTAGGCTGCCCCATATTGAACATCAGGTAATGGCCCTACAGGTAGAATTAACTGAACATAACGTTACATATACACCAGAGGAAGAAGAATGGGCCTTAAAGGAGAAGGGTCAGTGGTCAGGAGAACTCATAGTGATGCCAGACGCCCGTGTCTACGTCCCTAAGGACTTGGCATGGCACATAGTCCAACACATGCACCAAAACACACATTTAGGAAAAATGGCATTGGCAAATCTGCTAGGACGACAGTTGTATATCGATGGATTACATAGCCTAACGGCAGCAGCAGCCCGAAGATGCTGGACATGTATCAAAAATAACCCCAGAGAAGGACCCCTCAAGCCACCAGGAGTCCAACATGTGGGTGGGGTACCCTTTGAAGCTTTAGTCACTGACTTTACAGAAATGCCCCCATACAAAGGATACAAATATTTACTGGTGTTCGTGGACACATACACAGGATGGGTAGAGGCGTACCCTACAAAGACTGAGAAGGCTGTGGAGGTTTCAAGAGCTCTAATGAAAGATGTTATTCCCAGATTTGGCATACCCTTGGAAATTGGATCAGATAATGGCCCAGCATATATTCAACAGGCCGTGCAAGGATTATGTAGAATTTTGGGCATAAAATGGAAGTTACATTGTGCATATAGACCCCAATCTTCTGGAAAAGTGGAAATGAATAGGACATTAAAGGCTCAGCTTGGGAAACTTTGCCAGGAGACAGGATTGCCGTGGACGGTGGTTTTGCCCATGGCATTATTAGGAATCAGATGTACACCACACAAACGGACAGGACTCTCCCCTTTTGAAAGACTCTATGGACGACCCCCTTTGAACTTGAAGGGAGCCTTAGAGACAGGAGCTGAGCAACACCTCATAGGAGAGAAACAGACATTGGCCCAGGTTCAGGCTTTGGGCAGACAAGTGCAGCAGTTAGAAAAATACACTTCTGAATTGAACCCACCATTCCCTACCACACCTCTACATTGTTTTTCACCAGGTGACGAGGTTTTGGTCAAGGATTGGAAGATTGAGCCATTGGGACCCAAGTGGCGAGGACCCTATGTTGTGCTCCTGTCTACCCCCACTGCAGTGAAGGTGAAGGAGATTAAGCCGTGGATACATCACACCCGTGTAAAACTAGCACCTGAGGAGTGGCGGACAGAGCGAGTTCCTGGTGAGGACCTGAGACTCAGGATCATCCGGCAACTCCCTGAGGGGTCAACAAGGCCATGAAGCTGATCCCTTCGGGTGCAACGGAGCGTCGGTGGTCAAGTATGTCGCAGCATGGCCCAACAAAGGCGCTCTCCGGGAGATGGTGGCTAGACATTTTGAGAGGAAAAAGTGGGAGACAAGTTATGAGGAGGGGAGGAAAGCGTACTGTTTTTGGTATATTATTTGTGCTGAGTTTTATTCTTTCTTTTGGAAAAAGAGCACATGGGAATTGGATAAAAGAACATGCCAATTATATGTTTGAACAACATGGGAAAGAGGCAACATTGATTTATGAACACCCCCTCACCGTAGGAGATTTTTCATTTCTTCCCGATTTGATTGATGAACCACAGATTGTTTTAGAGGGACTAGTAAAGGTCCAGAATGCGTGGCCACCCACTCTATTTTCAAGCATATCCCGGAAGTTAAACTCCAGCCGATTCCGGCGTTTCAGATATCATGCCTCCACAAGAGGCCTGTGCTTCTGCCATGGGGGGCCGGAGGTTGATAATTCCATGTGGAAACATTGGGGACCCAGACAGGCATTCTTTTCCCGGTTAGGAAACTACTCCTATTGCCGGGACCGTTTCTATCTACATGGTCTGTATAACAAATCATATGCCTTCCCTAATCTAGCTGATACCGAGTGGACATCCATGTACCCCGAATATCGTCCCCCCGAACCTATTCCCCCCGAGGACATGTTCAAAACTGACAATTCTACTGATGGTGAGGTGGGATACCTTCCTTATCTTAGCTGGGGGACTGGTGAGGTAAGACGGCCCGTTAGGACCCTGCCTGATATGCCGCCTTCATGGTTAATCAGAGACCCCAACTTGTGGTTCTTTTTTGATAAGTGGGCAACAAACTATCACCCAGGAGGCTATCGATGTGTTGGATACTTAACTTTCCCCATTAGAGTTTATCATAAAACACGACTTAGACGTAAGCGAGACATAATCCAAACTGATCCTCTGGGACCAGAATGTATAGATGAAGTAATTATTAATAAGGCTTTGTCAGGCTCAGAAGCTTCTCGTGTAGGAGGAGGCTTGGTCACTGGCTTATTAACCCTGGGTGCCTACCCAGGGATTGTAGCCCAGGCTAATCGTAGAAGTGTTCTGGGCCTGACTTGCCGTCTTGAAAAGTCCATAAATGCCACTGGTAAAATTTTCCGGGAAATCCAGTCTGAAGTAGAAGAAATCAGCCAGATGGCCCTGCAGCATAAGCTGGCCCTTGACTACCTACTGGCGGCCAAGGGGGGTTTATGCGCCATGGTTAGAGGGCGTTGTGTAGTGAAATTTCATAACGTGAATAGTACTATTGAAGATGACATCGAGTTAATTTACAATTTACAATAATGTAAATTTACAATAATGTCCAGGAGGTAGGAGGTTGGTCTCCCTTTGTGATGACTCATGGGCCATGTAGTCCCGTTCCTAGTACTATTGTGGCTGATGAAGAGGAAAACTTGGGTTTCCAACCGTTTCAGCCAGAATTGGAGCCCTTGCACCTGCGAGATGTTTGTCCACAGGAAGTCAGCCAAACAAGCCTTGAGCAGAAATCTCCCCCATTTTCTCGCCGGGATTATTATAATCAAGATAGAAGCGCTCGGGAGGCGACTCGCAGGAGCGCCAGGATAGCTGCCAGACAATTAGCTGATTAAGTCTGTTTCCCTTGGGAAACTCTAAGGAGTCATGCATCTGGACACAGTATAGGTTTCGTTTCTTGTTCCCCAGGGAAAGTGTTCCTTGGCGGGAAAACAAGATCCTATATAGGTGTTTGCCCGCAAAGAAATCCTTGCGGAGTCAATTCGTCACCTTGAGGAGTGAGATTGTGTGTGGACTACGCTACTCCAGACCCTTGCCTCCAGGACCAAGTTCCAAGCCTTGTTTCACGGACCTTGTTCTAGCATCAAGCTTTCCTTGTTCCACGGACCTCGCCACGGACCCTGTTCTTGCTTCTTGTCTTTTGTAGCCACGTACCAAGCCTTGTTTGCCAAGAATCTAGTTTGCTTCCAGCCTTGTTGTCAAGCTCCATTGGACTTAAGGACCCTGTCATTTCCCCACACTTTGCTTGGCAAAGTGTGTGTTTCGGTTTTGGGATTACAACTTTGGACTCTAATATCACATATTGGACATTGTTTTCCTGGACTATTTTTGACCTTTCCTGAAAGGTCTACTTCTGAACTATATTCTTCACTTGTTTTTATTGACTTTATATATTCCTTTAATAAAGATATTAGATAGATTCTGGTCTCTGCGCATGGTTATTGGTGCTCTGCAGCCTGGGTCCTGACACCCTTCTCCTGGGTGACTAGCTGGTTACCCTCAGTAGAATGGTTGAAGGACATATTGTTGGTAGGGATTTTAGGATTGTTCATTGTTCTCATAGTTATGTGCTGCACTCCAATAATGATGCAAATGTGTACTAGGTGTGTCACACAATCTTTACCTGGAGAAAAGATAGCCATACTCCAAGCCAAGCGGGATTGGATGGAACCATAATGCTTTGCTTCAGCTTTTGTACACGCGCTTCGCAAAAAGAAAATGGGGGAGTGAGGCGGGAGGTTAAAGAACCCCAGGAAATGCCATATATGGGCAGAGATGGCGACGGCTAGCGAGCCGGGTGCATAAGCTCACAGAAACATGTGATTTCTGGGAAATCACGTGTTTCTGAAGAAATGAAAGCTAAGAATAGACAAACTGCGCGTGCGCACGCAGGCGCTCTGAGTGATTGTGAACACGACACAGAAAGAGTGCGCCCGGGCCGCTGGTCGGCGCTGATTGGATGCAAGTCAAGCCGCGTCACAACTCTAAGCCAATGAATTTGCTTGTGGGCGGGCATAACCCGAACCCTGTAATTTGTATAAATATTTACTCAGCCCACCGCTGGGGGTTCTCCCTTGGAAAGCACCGTGTTGTGCTAGGGGGAACCCCAGCGGCCGCTTGCCAATAAACTGTTTTTCTTGGAAAGACTCCAGTTGTCCGTCTTCAATTCCTCCCACTGCGCTCGCATGGACCGTAGCACAAAGGTTCCGCTACAATTGCACTAAAGTGTTGTCAAACTGCATTATTTCTCCAGTGTAGATTCACCCTAAGCAAAAGATAATACGGGAGTCTGGTGTAATTTTTTAAATAAAAATAGCACTGAATGGCCTGGAAGAGCACATTCATTGCATTGCCTTTTTTTTAAGCCGTGTTTATATAATAATTGCAAAGCATGGTTATGGTAATGAGCAAAGTTCAGATTTGCTGCCATTAGCCATGCATTTTAATGATCTGCTTCTACAAACTTGAGATACAGTAGGTTTAATTTTATTTCAAGACATTTGCTGGCAGGCTGGATTCGGAAGGAAATGAATGGGGAAAAAACCCAGGCAGATTGGTGACAGCTGTGGAGAATTATTGTGGATATGGAATGGAATAAGGAGAATGGAATAAAATAACATAAGCATTATGAGCATGTAAAGCAGCTCTGAATGGCCATGTATTTCAGAATGTCATTAAACAATAAAGTTTTTTTAAATTTTAGTTCCTTGAATTCCTACTAAATAAGCAATAGGATACTTGGGGGTTGAATTGCATATTCCCACCACTGCTGTTCTATGGACAACTTTCGTGCCTTTTACTATTTTAGACGGCGAACTAAGCAAATTACCTCTTTCACCTTCATCTGACTTCTAATGCATTTTCTCTGTCTCATCCTATCCTTTACCTCTCTGTTCTATTTTTCTATCAGGCTGAATCCAGGAAACGCTGCAACATTTAATACAAATAATCTTTGGCTTTTATGGCTCAGGTAATTCAATTTCCCTGAGTCTGTCTTCTTTTGGTGGCTTGGAGTCTGCCTTTCAAAGTATTTTTCCCCCCAAAAAATGTATAGACAAGACAGATCTCTCATCGTCTGGGAAAAACAACGTGGTCTGATGAGATGTCCTTTCTAGTGATTTTATGTGATGAGCAACTTGCTTTGTGCAGCTTCCTAGAAAATGAGATGGTCCTTAAATCAAAGATCTGAGAAAGAAGTCTAAAAACACTGCAGCCGAAAGCTTGGATTTGTGCTTGAACGCTGCAGATTTGAGCCCATTGGGTTGAAAAAAGACTTAGATATTGTTTAGAGGCTGGAGAGCAGGTTGAGTGGAGACATGCCGCATGTTCACAATCTCCAGATGCATCTACATAGAAGACTTAATGCAGTTCAAAACCACTATCACTGCCATGGCTCCATACTATGGAATCCTGGGAGTTGTAGTTTTTTTATAATAGTTTTTTTTTAATAATAGTCGTTTTACAAGGTTTTTTTTCATGTCAGAAGCGACTTGCAAGTCGCTTCTGGTGTAAGAAAATTGGTCGTCTACAGAGGCATTGCTCGAGGGACTGGATGTGTTACCATCCTGCTGGGAGGCTTCTCTCATGTCCCTGCAAGCTAGAGCTGACAGATGGGAGCTCACCCCATTCGAACCGGCAACCTTCAGATCAGCAACCCATCCTTCAGATCCCTAACTGTTCAGCTGGCACAAGGGTTTAACCCATTGCGCCACTGTGGCTTCTTTTACAAGGCCTTTAGCTTTCTTTACCAAAGAGTGCTGGGGTCTCGCCGAACTACAGCTCCCAGATCTCCTTAGAACCATGAAAGTTAAAGTGGTGTCAAATTGCATTAATTCGGTAGTGTAGATTGACCCTCCATCACTAGATTGAGAAACAGGTTGGGTTTCCCTTATCTAAATTGCCTGAGACCCTAAGTGTTTTGGATTTCAGCTTTTTTAAGATGTTGGAATACGTATATTTATATATATGTACCTAAGGAGACAAATTGGAGATGGGAACCAATCTTAAAACGTAAATAATTTATGCTTACTTATACATACATCCTAAAGTATATAGGGCCATGGCTATAGCATAGCGGATTAAACCGGCAGCTACAAAAGATCTTGCCGACCGGAAAGTTGATAGTTCAAGCCATAGGCGGGATGAGTACCTGCCATCAACCTAGCTTTTACCTACCTAGTAGGTAACAACAATGTGAGTTATTATTATTATTATTATTATTATTATTATTATTATTATTATTCAAGCTATGCATATGAGGCGTATATGAAATATGTGAATTTTGTGTTTGGACATGGGTCCCATCTCCAAATTCTTACATTATGTACAAAAATGCAAATTCTGGAATCTGGAAATCTGAAAAACAAAAACAAAACAATTCAAAATGCTTCTGACCCCAAGCATTTTGGATAGAGGACACTCTACCTTCCTATACAATGTATAGTAATATGGGGTTCCTTATACAAAATGACAAAATCAAGTTTTGCCTTTTGGATATTTAAAAAAATGTATTTTCAAGCCAGCCATGGATGGTAGAATCCGTGGTTGCAAAATCCATGGAAGCAGAGGGCAGATTGTGTGCACGAACCTGTGTGCACTATTTACTTTATTTTTTTTACTTTCTATATAAAGGCTCAGTGTAAAAGAAATGCATTTCTGGCTGAATCAAAAAAGGAGCCATGTTATTTATGTGACTCTAAAAGGCTTTGAGCGGCACCTAATGAATTGAGTCTCACCTCGCGGCCCATTGGCAAAGATCCAATGGGGATGATTTACAAGGGCTGCAGTCCTGATCAATGTGGTAAAACGTTCTGCGCGATCTCTTTCCTCACACAACTGGATATAAATCACAATTTATCATTGGGGGAAGTGGGGGAGATTCCTGAACTTAAATTATCTGTGCCTGGCCTCTCCATATCTTCAAAGCACACCTGTCCCTTTTCCCTCCATGCAGAAGGAAAGCTTGTGACTTCTTTATCAGCGGGTTCCTCCAAAGAGGATGGGTTCAAGGGGCATTGCGCTCCATGTCAGAGGAAAATGGATTTCCTCTGCTCTGCTATCCTTCTTCTCAAAGGAACCATTAGAAGAGATAAAGGTGCCTGGAAGCAAGGAGTTGTCATTGAAGGAAGTTTCCCCAAATCGGTTTTCAGCATTGATAATAGAGACCCATTGGAGGGCCGTTGCTCAGGCAAAACATTTCCAACTCACTGATGGATAGTGGTGCATCCTCAGAAACTTGGGCATTCACCTTAAAACCCACGAGGAGCACCACAATCCATCTTTGGAACATGGAAACAAATCGTTGTCATACCAGAACTTAGGGATTTTTCTTTCTACCCTGTTTCCCCGAAAATAAGACAGTGTCTTATATTAATTTTTGCTCCCAAAGAGGTGCTAGGTCTTATTTTCAGGGGATGTCTTATTTTTCCACATAAATTCACATTTATGGTTGAATTTTTTTAAAATGAAAATTTATTATCTACTGTACCTGAAAAATTTCGGGGGGGGGGGGGGGGGTTGAACCCCTAACCCCCCCCCCCCCTTGCTACAGGCCTGCATGGCCGAGTCAAGCAGAGCCTCCAGATGCCAGAAATGAAAGAGGGAATCCTGCCTCTGTTTATGTATTGTCTGTCTCTGTATAATGTATAATGGCATTAAATGTTTGCCATATATATGTATAGTGGAGTCTCACTTATCCAAGCCTCGCTCATCCAAGCCTCTGGATAATCCAAGCCATTTTTGCAGTCAATGTTTTCAATATATCGTGATATTTTGGTGCTAAACCGGTAAATACAGTAATTACAACATAACATTACTGCGTATTGAACTACTTTTTCTGTCAAATTTGTTGTATAACATGATGTTTTAGTGCTTAATTTGTAAAATCATAACCTAATTGATGTTTAATAGGCTTTTCCTTAATGCCTCCTTATTATCCAACATATTCGCTTATCCAACATTCTGCTGGCCCGTTTATGTTGGATAAGTGAGACTCTACTGTATTATATTTTTGGAATTTTGGGGGGAATGTTTTCTAGCTGCATATGGTGGAATCTGCGGATACAGAATCTGCGGCTACAGAGGGATGTGTATGAAGGTGCAGCCCTGTTCCCTTTTCCCATCAAACAAATGACCCGGCGTGGTCCCCATGGAAGCTACTGAGGAGTCTCGAGCCGATCTGGCTGGCGTTTAATTTGTTCTTGCGGGTGACCCTTCCTGCACCTCTCCTTTCCTCCTCCGCTTCGTCACTTTGTTAGATAGAGTTCAAAGCCTATCCTGACAAACCAAAGTGAAGTTTTAATTAGGCACCTAATCAGCGGCTGCACAAACAGCTTAAAAGGTTAAAAATTGCATACATTATGGCTAACGTTGAACCAGAGGCTTTTCCACGCATAAATATGGCTGGAATTAACCATAGATCAGTAAAACACCAAGAGTACACACACACATGCACAGAGAGAGACATTATTATGATAATATTTATTTGCAGAAAGCCTGCAAGCATAGTTGGATGTGGAGAGAGGCTTTGCGAATTGCCAGGTTCCCAATGACAGTGCATTTCATGTACGTTGAGCTAGCGTCATTAAACCATTTTAATTACAGCCATCCCAGTTAAAAGTGTTGCTGAAGAAGCTCATTTTTACTAAATCTCTTTCATTCCCTGGCCCACTTTTTTCTTCTCATCCTCTGTCTAGTTGGAAGCTCTTTTGGCAACATCAGCATTTGGAGGATGGTGAGGCTGGACTGGTGAAACCGACAGTTGACATCGGGTTGCCCCTATTTTCACTGTCCATTTTGACAAATGCAGCTCAAACAGCAGGACTCACATCATCAGAACAAAAAACAAACAAACCCCTGGACCTTTTATTGCTTCGGAAGTGCTGTTGCTTCTCTCCAACGCAGGATGAAAGTTTGTAATACCCAAATCTGGCCAGTTATTCGGACACCTGAGGTGGAAAAAGCCATTAGCACCTCTCCCTGAGAGGAAGAGCAAATGCAATAATCAGAAATAACTAGCAATTTCCTGACCTTCCAGGGAACCCTGAACCAGATGCCAGTGGCTGCCTTTTCTCTCTATGCCTCATCAGTGTTTGGCAGGAGCTGGCTGACTCTCTTATGGCTTCCCAGCCAGAGACTTTCTGCAACGTCTTGTCTATTCCAGGGCATGAGCTTGCAAGCACTCAGTTCAGATCTCCTTTGGCCCGACGTAGCAAGGTGATGAATCCGGGGACACATCTGTACTGGCCGTATAATGCAGTTCAAGGCAGCCTATAGCACAGTAGCTATGCAATGTATGCTTTAAAACTTTTAAACCACGAAAATGATTAATAATAATAATTATAATTATAATTATAATACTTTATTTATATTCTGCTCTATCTTCCCAAGGGGACAGAGCGGATGACAACATACACAGATAGGCAAACATTCAATGTCCTTTTAAAACAGTGGAATAATAATGACATACAAATACACAAAGCAAAGGTAAAAGCTTCCCCTTTCATCTCCAGCTTTTTGGAGGTGATGCTCAACTCTGGCCATGTGAAAGTACCTGTTGTCCATAGACACCTCCTGGTCTTGTTGCCAGCATGGCTGCATGAGCACCTTTATATCCTCACATTTGCATGTTTTTGAACTGCTAGGTTGGCAGGAGCTAGGGCTAACAGTAGGAGCTAGGGCTAACATTGAGAGCTCACCCAACCCACGCCTTCAAATTGCTGACCTTTAGGTTAAGAGATTCAATAGTTCAACCTTTAATCCGTTGCACCATCGTGACTCCAATAAGCAAAGTGGATGGATTCTCCCAAATAGACCCCCTTTATTACATTAGGATAAGCCACATTGCACATGGAAATGACTGCAGAATGTGAATCTCTGTGTGAACACTCACTACAGATACTCTAGATCAGGGGTCCCCAAACTAAGGCCCGGGGGCCGGATGCGGCCCTCCAAGGTCATTTACCTGGCCCCCGCCCTCATTTATAATATAATATTTTATATCAATTTTATCAGTTATGTATACATATGATATTGATAATATTATCATGTTATACAATGTAATACTAATAATAATACCATATAATAATATTAATTACATGTTATATATTACTTATAATATTACAGTATAGTGGTATAGTTCAATATAGTAATATATGATGCTAATATTGTGCTATGCTAATAATATAATATATTGTATGTACATACAGCTGCTCTGAGTCCCCTTCGGGGTGAGAAGGGCGGAATATAAATGTAGTAAATAAATGTAGTAAATGAATAAATAAATCATTTTAGACAGGCTTGCCCAAAGTCTGAAATGACTTGAAGACACACAACAACAACAACAACAACAACAACAACAATCCTGATTAACTTGACTATCTCATTGGCCAGAAGCAGGCCCACACTTCCTATTGAAATCTTGATAGGTTTATGTTGGTTAAAATTATTTTCATTTTTAAATATTTTATTGTTCTTTCATTATTGTTGTTTTGCACTACAAATAAGACATGTGCAGTGTGCATAGGGATTTGTTCGTATTTCTTTTTCAAATGATAATTCAGCCCCTCAACAGTCTGAAGGATTGTGGACCGGCCCCCTGCTTAAAAAGTTTGAGGACCCCTGCTCTAGATCTTGAAACAGATCAATTTCTGTGGTGCATGTAAGCAGCATCCGGCGCCGAACGCGCTCCAGGACTTGTAACTATCTGCACAAGGTCTTTAGCCTTCTCTGCCCAAGACAGCTTGAGCCTCATGAATAAGAACCGTATCACATAGTAAAAAATCCCATCTATGGTGCCCATTGTGTACTGGTTCCTACAGATTCAATTGCATGACACATGGTTTGTTTTGTCAGTAACCCATAAGGGTCAGGCTAGCACAGAGGTTTAAACCGCCTGCTGTAGAAGATCCTGTGGACTGGAAGTTTGGCAATTCAAGCCTGGTTCGGGGTGAGCTCACGCCGTTAGCCCAGCTTCTGCTCACCTAGCAGTTCGAAATAAGTAGATAAATAGGTACCGTTTTGGTGGGAGGTAAAAGGTGCCCTGAAAAACATGCCAGTAAAAATCTGATCAGGAAAGGTGTCTATGGACAACAGGTTTTTTGGCGTGGAAAATGAAACAACAGTACTTCCCCATGGCCGAGTCGAGTACAGCTAGATGCCGGAGATGGAAATAGGGAAGCCTTGCCTCTGTTTATGTACTGTCTGTCAATTGTGTAACGGCATTGAATGTTTGCCATGTAATCCACTCTGAGTTCCCTAAAGTATATTATTATTTTTGTTGTTGTTGTTGTTGTTATTATTATTATTATTATTATTATTATTATTATTATGTAAGAAGCCACATGCAAAGTATTTGCAGACTCTACCTTTCGTAAGATGGGATTTCAATCATCTTCACTGGTCCTTTTTCCTCCATGAGCATCAGAAGCACAAAAAATTAAAATGGGAAGACAGTGAAGTAGGAGAATATCCAACGGATTGGGAAGAGTCATCCATCTGCTATGTGATAAGTCAAAGGTGCAGTCTTTCAATAGACACGATAAGGAGGGAAACGGGAGTGTGACGGGGTTTGAATGTATCCAGTATGTAGTATGCCCACAAAAGCCATGGGTTGCCTACTGGAAAGGTGTATCCCATAGTGAGTGTGACAAGGCCCTTAACTAACTCCCAGGATTCCATAGCATTGAGCCATGGTAGCTCAACTGCTGTCAAACTGCATTAATTCTCCAGTGTAGATGCACCTTTAGTCACTGCTACTTTTTAAAGTGTCTATTATTTTAATTTAGGGATTTGATGGATTTAGTTTAGTTTCCGTCCTAGTTATATATACAGCTGTAACTTCATATATATGCATAGAGTTTCTCTTTTCTTTCTTTTTTCTTTATTTGTTTGTGGATTATGTTGTTTATGTTAAATTCAATCAAAAAATGATTAAAAAACAATTCTTTGTTTCAGCAGTCCTTTGAAGGCTGATCGCTTGAGGGGAAAGAACAGTTCTGCTTGTTTCTACTTTTCTATTTCATGGTTATGCTTCCAACCGCTTTTAATTCTGTTGTTAGTTTAATTATAATTTTATAATTTGATGTGGTTGGGTTTTTTTTAAATGCTTTATTTGTTTTAATGTTTGTCAGTTACTTAGAGTCCTTGGGTGAGAAGTTATGATTATGATGAGAATTCTCATTACATAGCTTTGCATATACATAGCAACGTACCAAAGGCACTGAGAAATCCTCCTGGATCCCATCTACACTGCCATATAATGCAGTTTGAAACTGCACTATATAGCCAGTACAGTCTCATAAAATAGTTATGCACTAATGTAGATGGGACCCCAGTGAATGTCATAAATGAATAATGGTGTACTGGCAAAAGTGTGTACATAATGTGTTGTCAAAGGCTTTCATGACTGGAATGACTGGGTTGCTGTGAGTTTTCTGGGCTGTATGGCCATGTTCCAGAAGCATTCTTTCCTGACGTTTTGCCCACATCTATGGCAGGCATCCTCAGAGGTTGTGAGGTCTGTTGGAAACTAGGCAAGTGTGGTTTATATATCTGTGGAATGTCCAGGGTCAACCCCAAAAGCAGCATTCAACCTCAGAAACCCCAGTGATAAGGCACTTTAGGATTACCATACATTGGAAATAATTTAAAGGCATTCCAGGACAACTCTAAGTTATGAACTCATGACTGCAATTAAGAATACCACCCAAGAACAATAATTATATTGGGAGGAAAGGACTGTGTGGGGCAAGCACATTGCACTACACCATTTGCAAAAGCGCCTCCTCTCTTTCTCACAACCTCCAACAAAGGTGTTGCTGGTGGGAAGTCATATTTCTTCATTTAGAGCAAACCATGACACCAATCCCTGTGAGACGCCTGCTCCCGTCGATCCAGGTCGCAGGCCAGATGTCCGAACTTTCCAATGCTCTCCTTTGTTCTCTTCCGATACAAAAAGATGCAGGCGTGCAAGCAAAACAAGAGATAGGCTGTTCTCCTGCTTTGTTGAAATGGATGTATAGATGTATAGAATCATCGGGTTGGAAGAGACTCCAAGGGACATCCAGTCCAACCCCTTGCCATGCAGGAACATAGAAACCAAGCCCACCTGACAGATAACCATCCAGCCTCTGCTTAAACACCTCCAGAGAAGGCATCATAGTTTACTCTTAATTGTGCTTAGATTTGGGAAAGATTTTGACTTCTAGGTCATTGCTATTTAGAGTAACCATAGACCAGGCATGAGCAAACGTTGGTTGTCCAACGTTGTGGAAAAGAAAAAGGTTTGGATCATTGATGTTGCCATCCCAGGTGACAGTCGCATTGACGAAAAACAACAGGAAAAACTCAGCCGCTACCAGGACCTCAAGATTGAACTTCAAAGACTGGCAGAAACCAGTGCAGGTGGTCCCGGTGGTGATGGGCACACTGGGTGCCGTGCCAAAAGATCTCAGCTGGCATTTGGAAACAATAGACATTGACAAAATTACGATCTGCCAACTGCAAAAGGCCACCCTACTGGGATCTGCGCTCATCATCCGAAAATACATCACAGAGTCCTAGACACTTGGGAAGTGTTGGACTTGTGATTTTGTGATACGAAATCCAGCATGTCTATCTTGTTTGCTGTGTCATAATAATAACACACTTAAGTGGATGAGGGGGAAAAGGAAGGGGCCTGAGGCTGTTAGGAATTGTGGGAGTTGAAGTCCAAAACACCTGGATGGCCAACGTTTGCCCATACCTGCCATAGACCATAGATCATTCCACATGGTGGTCGTTTGAGGTTCTTCAGACCCAATGAGAAGGTCATGGAGCATTAGAAGAATAAAAATGGTAAACAAAGCAGAGGAGAAAAAGATTCACACTGGAACAACCCTATTCATCTCTAAATCTATAATTATCAGAGTTCGCTTAAATACTAATTGAGACTAGAATTCATTAGGAGACTAGGGTTTGCAATTGATATGGTGTTTCGCCGGGACTTTGATAAGGACCATTGCTTTAAATGGGAGGACAAAAAATAACTCGGAAGAGCATAACAAATCTAAAACAATGGGCAAGTTTTCAGTTAATGCTGGCCATTGCTGTTGATTAAAATGGCTGTACCGACAATTACGTTCTGTTCTGGCTGAATAACGGTTCCTCCATTACTCTCTTCTTTAGGGGAAGGCTTCATTTTCCGGGCCATAGGACAGCAAAATACCCTCTCTGTCACCCACCTTCTTGTTATTGTGGCTACAATCGGGGCCGGGGATGGTTTCGGTACTTTGTCTTGTCTCCAAGAATACCGAACGACCAAACGCAACAATGAGTTCACCCCTCTGTGCAAAGATCAAGTGCAGAATGGAAGCCCTGCAGCCTCATTGCAATTTGGTCAATTAATCTTTCAAAAGATGCCCATGTTGTCTGTCGCTTCAATAGACTTCCTCGAGGAGGAGTAGATTGACTAGGACACAATAGGCAGCCCCAGTGGCAGACAATGCCTCCCTCTCCGCTCAAGAGCCAGGAAACAAGCGCCTCGTATTAAAAAGAAGCCTCAGATAACTTTTTAAAAAGGATGGATTCCCTCCCCCCTCTATTCACCTTATTTTCATCTCTCAGAAGTATCAAAGGCCTTCGTTAAAAGGAAAGACGTGGGTGGAAGGGTGGGGGGGGGAATACTTGTAGGTGTGCTGCTTTCAAAAA
Source organism: Anolis carolinensis (assembly GCF_035594765.1). NCBI lineage: Eukaryota > Metazoa > Chordata > Lepidosauria > Squamata > Anolidae > Anolis > Anolis carolinensis. Next base: position 12,553,880 of record NW_026943823.1, on the reverse strand, counting down.
GCAAATAAATAATTTAGAGGACTTTGCCACAAAAGCTGGCAGTTGCTCTGCTAAACCCACTCTAATTGGCAGAAAGCTCAGGCAACTAACCCTTGACTTGTTGAGTCCTACGCTCTTGGGTTTGAGGACAAATCTCATGCTGCAGAGGATGAAGGAGACTGATGCAATCCAGACGGTGACCTGTAGGGGGCGGCAGAGAACTAGAGTTCCTGTTTTTCAAATTTAAAGTCAGATAATGTGAAAATTCTGCAGGGCTGGGTGTTTGTTATTTCACCCCTTCTACTGGGCTATGGTGACAGGACTGGGCTCTTTCAATAATTTGAGTTAGGAACAAGATAGTGAAAGGGTCTAGCCATGTTGCATTCTTGGTGCTTTCTCTTTTTGGAATTGCTTATATTAGGTTTAACGAAATATATAGCATCAGCAGACAGAGTTTTGAGAATGCAGTCTTTCTTTCTTCTTCTATAATAATAATAATAATAATAATAATAATAACAACAATAATGACAAAATTACAATCTGCCAACTGCAAAAGGCCACCCTGCTGGGATCTGCGCGCATCATCCGAAAATACATCACACAGTCCTAGACACTTGGGAAGTGTTCGACTTGTGATTTTGTGGTACGAAATTCAGCATATCTATCTTGTTTGCTGTGTCATAATAAAATAATAATAATAATAATAATAATAATAATAATACAACTTTATTTATATACCACTCTATCTTCCCAAAGGGGCTCAGGGCAGTTCCCCAATACAAAAACATATAACACAACCATAATAAAACATCAACACAATTACTATGACACAACATATACAGAATTAAAAACCAGTTCAATGGACGAGATTCCAGGGAGGGCCTAGACACTGTGAGAGGCTGGGCCAGGGCTAGTGCAACAAAGCAGCATATAGATTGAGGTGGGTAAGGGGCAAGCTAGTGTGAAAACATAATGTTTTGCATCCCTGCCTTTAAAAGATGAATTAATCTTTGAGCAAAATTAATGCATGGCTTGTTGTGAGTTTTCCAGGCTGTATGGCCATGTTCCAGAAGCATTCTCTCCTGATGATTCACCCACATCTATGGCAGGCAACCTCAGAGGTTGTGAGGTCTATTGGAAACATGTCAAGTGGGGTTGCTATATCTGTGGAATAATATCCAGGGTGGGGGAAAGAACTCTTATCTGCTTGAGGTACTGTGAATGTTGCAATTTGCCACCTTGATTAGCACTTTAATCGCCTACAGTTTCAAGGCCTGGCTGATAGCTGCCTGGGGGAATCGTTTGTTGGGTGGTGTTAGCTGGCCCTACAAGCCTTTGTCAACAGAATTAGTGCACTTTAACTGCCGTGACTCAATGAGATGGGATCCTGGGATTTGTAATTTTGCGCTCTTTGGTTGAGAATAGCAAATAGCATGTCAAAAGACAACTCCCATAATTCCACAGCCTTGAGCCTTGGCAGTTAAAATAACATCAGATTGCATTAATTCTACAGTTTAGATGCATCCTGCTGTTCTTACATGCTTGGCTTTATAATTCATGCAAAAAGGGCTGCTCAGGGGAGAGAACATGTTTTATTTCATATGTGAACATTGTTCAAAGCTGACTGTAAATAAATAACTTGCAATGGAGGCGTAATGGATTCCTTTATGAAAGTAACTTCGCAACTTTTTTGACAGGTCAGAAGCGACTTGAGAACATACTGCAAGTCGCTTCTGGTGTGAGGGAATTGGCAATCTATAGATGTTGCCCAGGGGACGCCTGGATGTGTTTCCATCCTGCTGGGAGGCTTCTCTCATGTCCCTGCAAGCTAGAGCTGACAGATGGGAGCTCACCTTATCTTGCAGATTCGAACCGGCAGTCTTCAGGTCAGCAAACCAACCTTCAGGTCAGCAGTTCAGCCGGCACAAGGGTTTAACTCATTGTGCCACTGGGGCTCCTACTTTGCAACTCGGGTTGCGTTATCAGCAATTCTGCATCACGGCAGTGTTTGCCCCGATAAGCCTTTCAAGTACAGAAGGTCCCCCACCCACCTTCTACAGAAATAATGAGATACATGACACATAATGTAAGGTGCATGACTGACAAGAAAATGTATTATACTTTACATGGATTTGATGTCACATTCAGAGATAATAAGGGGGTTTGATTGATGGTGCCTTTGTAAGAGCATCTTGCAATGCAAACATTTCACACGCCTCGCTTTAATTGCCCTCCCGTTCTTTTTGCCTTTAGCAAGGTGTTGGTGTCAAACCTGCAAGATTTGGCTGAAAAACCCAGTCTATATGGATCTAAAGAGGGAATTGGAGCCAGTTGTAGTTTTTCGAGGCTTTTGGTCTTTCTTGCCAAAGAGTGCTGGTGCTCTACCAAGCTGCAACTCACAGGATTCCATAGTATTGAGCCACAAAGTGGGGTCAAACTGCATTAACTGTACAGTACAGATGCCCCCATTGCTTCTGAATTGAGTTCCTGGTGTGAGCTTCTCATCTCCACCAAAAATCTTTCACCTGACTTTGGATTTCTGCCACATCTCTTATTTGACACCCTTGCTTTTCAGGTTCCTTGTCACCTATCATTTATTTTGTCTTCATTTCTGATTCATAAAGTTCATAGCCTAGCTTGTGTGGGAGTAAGGGAAAAAATGTTGACTCCCAAGAGAACATTTATTGTCATTTGGGATAGTAGCTCTTTCAGTCAGAAGTTTATTTCCTTGTGTCCTACACAACTGTATAAAATCCAGATTCTCTACTTTGAACTGGATTATATGGCAATGTAGATGAATAAAATCCAGTTCAAAACAGAAAATGTGGATTATCTGCTTTGATAATCTGTATTATATTGAAGTGCAGAAGGGGCCCTAGTTGAATGGTTCTGCAAGGAAGGGTGAGCTTACATTGTAAAATTAATGTAGTTTGATACCATTTTGACTGCCAAGGCTGAATGCTATGGAATCCTGGGAGTTGTTGTTTGAGCATGACAACTAAAGTGGTGTCAAACTGCATTAATTCATAATGGCCCAATGGGTTAAACCCTTAAGCTACTGAACTGCTGACGTGAAGGTTGGCAGTTTGAATCTACAGGATGGGGTGAGCTCCCGCTGTTAGCCCTAGTTCCTGCCAACATGCAAATGTGAGTAGAGAAATTCCCCTTTGGCGGGGAAAGGCAAAAAGACACTCCAAGGAGTCATGCCAGCCACAACCAGGAGTTGTCTAGGGACAACACAGGCTCCTCCAGAGCCAGAGATGAGCTCCGCCTCCAGAGCTGGAAATGAAAGGAGAAGCCTTTGCCTTTGTTGGTGTATTTGTGCCTCATTGTATGTCATTGTAAAAAGACATTGAATGTTTGCCTGTGTCTGTATATATGCTGTAATTTGTTCTGAGACCCCTTGGAGAGAAGCGTAGAATATAAATAAAGAGTTGTTGTTGTTGTTGTTGTTGTTGTTGTTGATGCATCTTAATGAAGAGCTGTCTTTATTTCTTTTGCTTAAGAAACCAATTTATGGTACTGTGTGCTTTCTTTACATGGTTGTTGTTGTTGCTATTGTTGTGTACCTTCATGTCATTTCTGTCTTATGAAAAGCCTAAGGCAACCCTATCACAGGGTTCTCTTAGCAATTTTTGTTCAGAAGGGGTTTGCAATTGCCTTCCTTTAAGGCTGAGAGAGTGTTGCATCCCAAGTTTCCATATGTAGGAAGTTCTGTAAAGGCACACAATGCCAAATCTTTGCATAACCTGGGAGCAACTAGATAGAAGAACTCTCTCAAATGCTCATGTAAAAGATAAGAGGGCCAAGATATTCTCCTGAAAATCTTAAACCCAGGTGGACCCGTATAGAGAACTATAGTCTTTCACGTGGGATCTTAGACTCACAACCAGCATTTTGAATTGCTCCCAGAAACCGATGGATAGCCGATGAAGCTGTTCTAATGATGAATCCACGCTCCTGTTCTTGTGATGCTTGGTGGGTATACAAAGCATTGAGCTGGATGATGCTCATTGACAGTTGCTAGACAAAGCTGCCCTGGAAAGAACGGGTGGAGAAAAATACTGGATTTTCCACTTGAAGTGGAAGGTCATTTCTCGCTATTTTGTTGTTCAGTGACTGATCTAAAAGAGGAGGGCGTCCCCAGCATTGTTTCTCCCCAATCCCGGAGAAATGAAAATGCCCCTGCTGCCCTATGTCACTGCAAATTAAACGTAAGACTTATGTACGAAACAAAAATGCACGAGAGTTGGGCAATAGAGACACCTCACCTTTTGTCAAACAACACCGTGTGATTTATAATTCAATAATGAGTGTTGCCTCTGGAGAGAGAGAACGGGACTGACAACTCCAAAATCATCCTCGCCAAATTATGGTGGGATCAATATTGCTGAATAATTAAAATCCAATACTGCAATGTCTCTATCAATAACAGTGGGGGGGAAATGATGTATGACCGACTTAATTGAATTTGTCAGACACGGTGGCTACATGCATAGATCACTGGGGTATTTTTAGCATTATGTACTTCTTCTTTTTCTTCTTCGCAGTGAGGCTCACATCATATCTTTTAACATTGAGGATTACTTTCAGAGATAGGGAAGATTGCTCGCTCAGAGGGCTTGGCTCGGAGTGAATAGTCTCCCTGTTGGAATCACCAACGCCTTAAAGGGCCAGACCTTAAAAGTGTATTCAAAACAAAGTTTATTGAGACAAAAGGAAAAAGACGCAGGGATACTTAAATGCAGTTCCACTGGTCAAAAACTCAAAAACCCAAACCAGACCTGGTCCAAAAGGTAAACGGAAATGTAATCCAGATCAACTGGATGCAAAAAGCATGGAGCTATGGCAATTCAAGTGGTGTCAAAATGCCTTCATCCTATTGTGTAGAAGCATCCTATGAAGTGCCACCTGTATTCCAATGATCGTTGTGTCCTCCTCATTAGTTCATTACCACCAACCAATTAAAGCCTCTTTATCTGACAAGACATGTGGCTTTGAACCTATTATTTATTAAAGAACTTAATTGAAAACAAATTTGCACATTTCTATCAAATTAATAGGGATTCTTGTTCAAGACCCTGAAAGAATACATTGACTTTCAGTTTAATATAGATACGACCCCTTTCCCCTTCATGGCTAGGAGGAAAAGGTACCTGTAAAGCTGTTTTCATTTCCTATTACTTCAATCCACCAGAACCAATACAGCTCCTCACCCAGATCAATGCAGGCCCTCAAGGCATAACCTAAGTAATTAAAATTAAGCCTCTGCAATTAATCAACTAAAGGTTTTAATAATTCTGTTGACAAGTTAGGTGCTTTAGGTGTTTATGGACTGTTAACCTTAGAAACATATCATCTGAACCTTCTTCCATATATAAACCAGTGGGTTGCAATGGGCAAGAATACTGAACTCAGGAGAGCAAGAATTTATCTTTGCTGAGATATGAAGTTTAGGCATTCATCACTCAGCCTGTTTTATATCTTTCCTGCTAGGATAAATGAAGTCAAGTTCATATAGCACTTTGTACAGTAGCATTCCATACATGAGCAATAGTCAATGTAGACATTTTCCTCACAAAGTCCTATTTTTAGGATAGTAGGAGTCAAAGATGGCCTTGTTCTCTTGAAGACCATGAGAGTTGAGTCCAAGCTCTGGCAGAATCTACCAAACTGCTAAGGTTGAGTATGGGTGAATGGTTCTTACTCACTTCCTTTAAATCTTTTCTGATTTATGCAGACTCCAAGGTGTTCTTCTCACTTGGCAGTGTTTGGTGTTGTTTTCTTAAGAGCTGAGAGAGTATGGCTTGCCCAGTCACCCAATGGTCTTCCATGACCAAATGGGGATTCAAACTCTAGTGTCAAGACTCAAACCATTACACCATGCTGGCATTCTTGGTGGATTATTTTTATATATGTATGTTGGGAGGAGGTTTGCTACCACTTTCCTCTAAGGCCAAGGAAGGATCAAGCAATAAGTGTTTGAATCTGAATTTTCTGTAGTTCTAGTCCAACACTCAAACCATTACACCATGTTGGCTCTCTCGGCCCCAATGGCAGACTTCACCTCTATTCTCTTAGAACCAGCCTAGTTAGTAGGGGTATGCAATTCAGGTAAACCCCATACCATTTTTGGTGTCCTGATTTTGGTGGCTGCCCATTCCATTTTTCAGGAGTTTCCCAAATTCAGGAGGACAAAATTCTGTTTTACGATCTGGCAGCCGAAAGAACAAATTTTGCTCCAGGAAGATTTGGCTCATTGGTGGCAATAAGGGAAATTCCAAGGCTCTCCTTTTTATCTTTTTAGGGCTATTGGGATGAAAATGTTGGACACTTGGAGGACATATTCACCACTGTCAGCGCCCCGAGTTTCAGAACGTTTGGGTCATCCCCTGATTTTTTGGGTTTCTAGAAAAAAACTCCAAAAGGTTTCCAGTGGGAGGATCTGATTGAGATTCAGTTTCCTCTAATAGCCTTCAACTAGACCTGGGTTAAAACATCAGGCTTAAAAAAAACCCACTTAATTACTCAAATGTTGTATTCCATCATTGCACTGTAACTTGATCCTAGCCAATGGTTTGTTGACTGAAATAAAGGCTACTACAAAAAAACCACTTTTTGTGGGGATGTCTCCCCTCAGCTAACTTGGGGAGGAGTTAAATTCTTTCTGTGGGGACTCAAGGGAGTCAGGCTATCCCCTCCCTTCAGTAAACCACCCCAATATTTAAACAAACACCCCCAAATGCCCTTTCATATCCCCTTCCAAATGCATGCTCACCCTCACTTCCCTAGCAAAATAGTAAAAAAAAAGGTTTAAAAGATATTAAACTAAAAATAATAGATGAAATTGCCAAAGGAAAAGATTGGAATTGAATCCAAACGCAGGCAAAGCGGTCCTAGAGCAGCAAAGGCACTGAGATGGAACATGGATCACATGAACGGCTTTATTCTTCTGATTGGCAGGCAGGGAGCAGGGCTCACAAGGAAACTTGTGCGGGCACGTGGCTGCCTCTCCACACTCCACGTGTAGCCAAAAGAAATGGAAAGCAGCAATTTTTGGCAGCCTCATAGTCTGCTGCAACTGAAAAAGATGGTGGTGGCACCTGTGCCATTACAGTTGACTGAAAGAGCTGAAAAAGCTGGAGCACGTTTTGAAAAACGGATCAGTGCACAACCCTACTAGTTAGTATGTTATGGAGACAACTAAAGAGATTTAAAGATGAGGTTAGAACTAACCTTAACAATGTTGTGTAAATACCAAGAACTGGGAAGCATGTACACTCAAATGTTCTAACTGGAGGTCAGCTGTTACCAATGGTGTTACAAATGGATTTTGAGGAGGCATGAATGGAGGGCAAAAGGGAGAAATCTGCCGAGATGGAAGCACTTAAAGTGAATCCTTGCAGGGATCTGGAAACCTTTATCTTCATTGTGAAAGATCATGTGGACTAACAGAACCATCGCCAAGACTTTACCCAAGGAAGACAATCAGAATGATGGGCCACTAGAGATCACCTATGGGAATATTATGGTATGGTATAGTGTAGTATATAGTTATGGAGAAGGTTGGTCACCAGCAGATAAACTGGATGCCACAACTGAAAACGATAGCAGTGATATAGTTATCCGCATTGTCAGAGGAACTATCCACAACAATTAAATCAATGCTCTTTGCCATTTTCAAGGCACCGCAGAGACTCAGCCACACAACCACAAAGGGGTTGGTTGCATACTGTATTCCATTGGCATAACGGCAGCCTTTGAATCTTTCTTTGCTATAATGTGTCAATGAAGAAAGTGCCTAACCTTTTCATTTAATCCATCTTTTTTTAAAAAAATCTCCCCTTTCTTTCAGTGCCCCAAACCCTGCACACAAGACTCTACTTTCTGACACAGAAGGCCAATTTTCCCCTTGGTGTGGGTGTTGTCAGTGTGAGTTGACATTTAAACAGAACCAGGGTTCACAAATGCTCCAGCACAAAAGGAGAATGGAGAAAAAAGCTGCCGTGGGTCCTTGAGAAAGCAAGGTTGAGGACTGTTATGCTGAAGTCAATAGCGTTGTTGTAAGTAGGCATTGTGTGCTTCTACACAGTAGGCTGAAACAAATCAATTTCAATTTACTTGTCGAGCAAAGAAACCATTATTTAGAACTGAATGGCCCCAGCTCCCATAACATATTGTGAAAACTTATTGTAGTTTTACTGAGAATTATCTTATGATGAAATTATTTGTTTAGAACCAAAGCAGGGATGTTTCCTGAATATAAATTTGAGAGGCATCGATTGGAGCTGGGCTGCATACAGTGTTTTTTAACCCTTTCTCAAAAGGGTTCACAGCTAGTCATGAATGTAGAAGAAGTACAGCTGGGGAAGTAAAAAGGAGGAAATAATTATTCAGTCAAGCAACAAAATTTGATAAATCCACAAGAGTTATTAAGACACAGCTGACAAGATATCTCCTTTTAGGACTAGTCAGACCCATAAGTTATGGCTGAGATCCTAAATGGGGAGATGTAGCATGCTCTGCCCAGATGAAACTTCAACATTTCTCTTCTCTTTGCCCACTTCCATTTGCGCCTCTCTATTCCCATTGAGTAGCCACTGGAGAGCAGCACAATACTAACACCATCTTCTCGGACCTCCAGAGGATTCAAGGTGCATCTATCATGTAGAATGAATGCAGTTTGACACCACTTTAACTGCCATGGCTAAATGCGGTTGAGTCATAGGAGTTGTAGTCTGGAGAGGCTCCGGCACTATTTGGCAGAGAAGGCTAAAGATACTGTATACCCGCAACTCTCAAGATTTCATAACATTCAGCCATGGCAGTTAAAGTGGTGTCAAACTGTATTAATCCTCTACTATAAATGTACTCTGAGCCCCCAATGGCGCAGTGTGTTAAAGCACTGAGCTGCTGAACTTGCAGGTTCGAAGGGTCACAGGTTTGAATCCGGGGAGCAGAATGAGCACCTGCTGTTAGTCCCAGCTTCTGCCAACCTAGCAGTTCGAAAACGTGCAAATGTGAGTAGATCAATAGGTACCACTCTGGCAGGAAGGTAACAGCACTCCATGCAGTCATGCCAGCCACATGACCTTGGAGGTGTCTACGGACAATGCCGGCTCTTCGGCTTAGAAATGGAGACGAGCACCAACCCCCAGAGGCAGACACGACTTAATGTCAGGGGAAAACCTTTACCTTTACTTTACCTATGGATGTACTCTTAAGACGCTTCTAGAGATCAATTTAATGCAGGTGAAAACAGATTAAAGTAAGACATTTTCACCTGTATTGCTGTCCTCACACCTCCTGTCAAAACTTGGGCTTTCCCATGCAGCTGTTCCCATGCCTTTGCAGTAAGTACTGTGATGGCATGGGGCCACCCAACCCCCCCCCCCCCAAAGCCCTTAAAATACAAGAAAACCTACTGGGCCACCATGTAGGCCTCCTGGCTCATAGAAATGACATGCCAGAAGGTGGGGGGCAGGAGCAATGTGACCCCTCCACCTCCTGGTGCATCAGTTCTATGTGCCAAGAGGCCTCCGGAAAAGAGTAATGATGGCCTGGTAAGTTTTTGTGTATGTTAAGGGCTTTTGGGGTAGGGTTGGGGAAGGGAAGGTTCCCTCCTCGGTTCTCCAGGTTCATGCAGCCCGAAGAACCAAGATAGGTTGTGGGGACTGACCCCTGGGTAGTCGTGAAACTACTCATAGTCATTCCACACATGGCCTCTTCTATTAGACCCGAGCCTTTCAGGAAGATCCAGGTCTAATGGGGTATCAAATTAATACATTAATACGAATTAATCCTCTTTTACCGGAGGCATTATTTGGATGCCTCTAGTAAAAGTCCGACAAGTCCAGCATTTTGGAAGCCATGAAGGACCCTTAGAGAATGTCTTCGTCCTTCTGCAATTAGTTAGAAAGACGTAGCCAAATACTGGTCCTGCTCCCTGCAAAGTTTCTATATTTGGACATTCAATGCATATTAGATGTTAATACTTCTGGTTTAACACTAAGAGAGTGAGGGTCACAAAGGAAGAGAAGCTGCTATAGTTGGGAGCATGAAGAAAGTTAGCCGATTGCCCTTAGGATACAAAAAGAGTACTTCTCCAGCTTAGAGTGTGTTCTGTTGTACTTTGTTTGGTAAAGAGCAACCAGTTAGTAAAAATACTCTAATGCAATCTTTAGTTTTTCAGAGCTTGCCTTAAAAAATCTACAGGGACGTCATTGCCAGCACAGGAAAGTGGCTCCCAGTTCTGCCTGTACCATTAGAAGGAGAAATAAATGGCGAGCCCATTAGATTCCCTTTTCTGATGGCTCTCTGCTGAGAGGTGGCTGGATTTGTGAATGTATCAAGCATTTAATGAGACCTAAATGCGAGAAGGCTCCGGAAATTGGGCAGGCTGTTTGAAAGGGGAGAAGTAAGGCAGGCACAATGCACTTTGGACAGCAAATAAGGAGAAAATGACCTATGAGGCATATTATTTCCTTGAAGCTCAGGCTGTTAGATAGAAGAAGAGAAGGGAGAAATAAGACGAAATGAGCCTTGGACTGTGGTCTACTTGGACAGAAGTGGTTTGTTTTGTCAGCTTGTAAAAAGTTGTATGTCTTGAAGGTGAAGCAGAAAACTTAGACTTGTGAGGAAAGGACTTTGTATTCCTTTTGTTGCTTTCCATTTGTGGCTATTGACCTTTCAGGGTCACCATGAAGACTTCGTGAAGATCAGGGGTGATGAAACGTAAGGGTTGGATAGCTTGTGTGGAATGACAAAGCTGTATAATCTGCTTGAGAGATTCATGCCACACAATCCTGATGTGGGATCTCAACCAGGCATCGCACAGAGTATTTTTGGTGTCACAAAGTCAAGACCCAGCAGAAGATGTAGCATTTCCTCAGCAGTGTCAATGGAAACCATGGTATCAGCTACTATGAGTTCTGGAAAAGGCAATGCACCCTCTCACAACAGCCAAAACTTTCCTGTTCATGATGCAGACATTCAAGTCACTTCCTGAAGCATATTTTCCACCACAATAGTCCTTTTATAGCAGCATTAATTGGCTCCCTTGCACCTGCAGTCGTTGCCGAATGTAAGGCTGGGTGGAGAGACCGGTACTAAAATATTACAGCTGTCTCATTTAATAAGATAATTGCCATCTTTCTTCATAAATATTGTGCTTTATTGCTCTTTGCTAGCAGGGCACAAGAGGAATATATAATTTATATCAATTAGATCTGCTAGGTCTTCTTGGAATGGAAGATTAGGAAGATATATTTGGAAGATTGCCCTAGATTGAGCATTGCAGTCCCATCGACATGTACTATTGTAGTATTCTTCTATGTTTCAGAAGGACCATGTTTCAACAGATACTGGCGAGATGGCACCAATGTATGATTGCATGATACATGCCTTGGTTGGCCTCTTGTTCACCAGTTATGATATCAGAAGTAGAGTTTAGGATGTTGTAATTGCTTCAGAATCTCATTTGGTCCTCTTGCCATCACCACGAATGACCTTGGAACCCAGTTTGAAAGCAATCCAGCCATCATGAGTGACAGAAGTTTTGTAACCTTATTCTGCTTTGGAAAGACCTTACCTGGAATGCTGTGTCCAGCTCTGGGCACCACAGTTGAAGAAGAATACGGATAAGGTGGAATGTCTCCAGAGAACGAAATGGTAAGAGGTTTGGAAGCCAAGCCTTATGAGCTGCTTAGGGAGCTGGGTATGCTTAGCCTGGATGTGATGGCCATGTTCAAATATTTGAAAGGATGTACTATTGAAGAGGGGCTGTGATGGCACAGCGGGTTAGACTGCTAAGTTGCAGAACTTGCTGATTAGAAGGTTGGTGATTGAAATCTGCGGACGGGATCAGCTCCCGTTGTTAGCCCCAACTTCTTCCAACCTAGCAGTTCGAAAACATAGAAATGTGAGTAAATCAATAGGTACCAATTCAGTGGGAAGGTAACGGTGCTCCATGCAGTCATGTTGGCAACATGATCTAGGAGGTATCTACAGACGACACAGGCTCTTTGGCTTAGAAATTGAGATGAGCACCACTCCCCAGAGTCGGACTTGACTAGATTTAATGTCAAGGGGAAACCTTTACCTTTACTATTGGAGAAAGCTTGTTTTCCACTGACTCAGCGACTAAGACATGGAGTAATGGATTCAAAATACAGGGAAAGATATCTCACCTAAACATTAGAAAGAACTTCTTGATGGTAAGAGCTTTTCGTCAATGAAATATGCTGCTTCAGAGTGTGGTGAAGTTTCCATCTTTGGAGACTTTTAACACACGCTAAGAATGCTTTCATTATGTCTTTCTGCATGGTGAAATGGGATTGGACTAGGGCTTCATCACATGGAGGACTCCCCCCCTTGTGCCGTTTCACCAGCCTCTGTGGTAAAATAGCACAGATGGGGGGACGGGACGGGATTATCACCCTGTATGCCACTTGGTTGTGGCAAAGTGAAGCATTGCTGAAGCGGCACAGATCTGTTTTGGTTCCATTGGAGCCATTACAACACAGGCAGGCCCCCATATTTGGAAAGAAGCTTCCTAGGACGCTTCCACTCCAGTTGTGGAAGGGCTTTTGCCGGAAGTCCAGAGACATTGTGTGATGGGCAACATACCCATCCATTGCTGGACTGGTGAGAAAGTGTCCTAGGATGTCCTAGGATGCTAAAAAAAGGCCCGTGTGATGAAGTGGTATGTGTGTTGTGTCCTTTTATGAGGCCTCTCTCACTACTCACATTGCTCAAAATTGCTATTGGTTTTTTGGGTCTGAAGGGAGCATAAGAGCTATGTGTTTAGTGCAGAATCTTGACCATTGTCTCCAAATATATCAATGGAATTCCAGAAATACTGACATAACCAACTCACGTAACCAAAGAGTTGTTTTCAAACATCTAATTGACACTATCTATCATCATTCAACTTGGAAATGTAAGCTTAACAATGACCTATCCAGTATACCTCATTGTCCAGGAAAGTGAACACACTACATGGTCCAATTGCAACAAGTTTCACAATGTTGGGTTGGGTGACCATGTGCCCTACTCTGTAGGTAACAATTCCCTGCAAGTAGAAATCTACTTCAGTGGGGAGATGAGAGATCTTTTCCTTCCCTTGTGAACAAACCTGATAGTTGTTTTTCTGACAGCTAATCAATTCTGCCACCCAGTAAGGTATTTCTCTTGGTAGATGCATGGTTTTTTAGACATTTTTAGTACGATTTCAAGGCTGCACTCTTCTCAAGACAGCTTGCAGTATAAAACATCCAATAAAATATCAACATAACCACTTCATAAAACCATCCATTAGCTGTGAACAAATATAAGACTCGAGTTAAAACAAGCAGGATTTTTGAGCAACAAAAACAGCACGTATAATTTTAAAAGTTTTTTTTTAATAACAAGACCCTTTTGTTAGAATGCAAAGAAAATAAAAATACCTAAAAACAACTTTTGACTGTGATTGCTATATTTTCCTATGGCAGATAACACAGCCATGCTGTCTGTGGATGCATTTAAATTGTGGAATTAATGCAGTTTGGATAGATTTTTGCTGCCATGATTCTATGTTATGGAATTCTGGGAGTTGTAGTTTTACTAGGTCTGTAGCTTTCTCTTCTCTTACCAAACTACAATGCACAGGATTTCATAGCATTAAAAAGTGCCTTCAATCTTCCTAGAGATCTTCCCAATAACGTTCTTCAATCTTCCTGGAGATCTTCCCAATAACGTTAAATATTAGCAGACTCACCCCATAGGTGGGTATGATCAAAATTTTAGAAAAGGATATAGATGCCTGACAACAGAGAAAGTAACCACAAAGAAGCTGAAAATACAGTCCTTTTTATTAACCATGCAGTGCCTATTAAAAAAAACCCTTACAAAGAATGTACCACCTAAAGAGACTCAAGTTATCACTTCTATCATGGAATATGTCAGGGTGGTCAAGGAAGGCATCAGACCCCTTCTTTATAGGAGTCATGGGAAAATATGAGATCGTATTACTCCAAGAGATCTGGGCTATAACGAATGTGTCAATGGTTATTTCTCCCATTATTGAATGGGGATTCCTAGTAACAAGAGTGGGTGACCCAAAGATGGACTAAAGTAGCAACAAAACTGTGGGCATCACTGGTTAAAATGGAGTCACTAAATTACTTGGCTACAACCCTCTTAGCAAGAAGCAGATTGTGTTTCTCCAGCAAACAGTCATCAATGTTTTGAACTAGAAGAGTGTTATTATATGGGGAAAGGATGCATGATTTGGGTTGCTGTGAGTTTTCCGGGCTGTATGGCCATCTACCAGAAGCATTCTCTCCTGAACTTTCACCCACATCCTCAAAGTTGTGAGATCTGTTGGAAAATTGTCTAGTGGGGTTAATATATCTGCTCGATGCAAGTGTGAATGTTGCAATTGGCCAGCTTGTTGGCAGCAAGGCTTTGAAGCTGCAAGGCTATTCAGTGCTAATCAGTCTGGCCAATTGCAGCATTCACATTTGTCTCAAACAGACAAGAGGCCAGGCTGTGGCGCAGGGGGGCCGGGCTGTGACGCAGGCTGGTAAACAGCTGCTGCAATAAATCACTCTGACCATGAGGTAATGAGTTCGAAGCCAGCCTGTGGTGGGGTGAGCACCCGTTAATTAAAATAAAAATAAAATATAGTCCCTGCTCGTTGCTGAGCTAGTAGGAAATAAGGTAGCACTTATAAAAAGTGGGGAGGCAAGTTTAACTAATTTACAACGTTGGAATGAGGAAGTGAGGAAGTGCCATCAGAGTGGATGATGAAGCAGCTGCTCCCACCTGTGGCCAGAATCGAACATCCCCTCAGGAGAAGGTTAAATTGCCTCTGCGTCTGTCTGTCTGTTGTCTCTGTCTCGATGTGTTTATGGGCATTGAATGTTTGCCCTATATGTACATAATGTGATCCGCCCTGAGTCCCCTTTGGGGTGAGAAGGGCGGAATATAAATACTGTAAGTAAATAAATAAATAAATAAATAAGAGTTCTTTCTTCCACCTTGGACATTCCACAGATATATAAACCCTACTTGCCTAGTTTCCAACAGACCTCACAACCTCTGAGGATGCCTGCCATAATGTGGGTGAAATGTCAGGAGAGAATGCTTCTGGAACATGGCCATACAGTCTGGAAAACTCACAGCAACCCACTGAATCCAGCCATGAAAGCCTTCAACAACACACTGATGCATGATTGTTTTTTTTATTATTGGTTTAATTGTCTTAAACATTAATTATTAAAAATAACCTTCTCCTTGTTGGCACATCCTCTGCTGATTTAAATTCTGCTTCACCCTCTTGCCATCTCATACCATTTGCAATATCCTCAATATCCTCTTCTAACGGCGTTAAAGGAGAGATGATGTCTTTTGTGCTGCGAGAACTGCTTTTAACTCTGAGAGGTTCAAACAGGTCAAAAAAAGAATATAGCAAGCTGAACTTTTCAACTCAGTCTCTCTCCCTTTGCCTTAATGGGAGCCGGCAACCTGACCGTCAGGGTGGGAAGGGAAAAGGGGAGACAGGACACACACAAGTTCATGGCAAGCCAGCCATAATGGGAGATGCAGCTCTGCAACTTTTCTCTGTCGATAACCAAGCACAGCTCTCACTGCCAGCAAGGCACTACATGCGGCGCACATTTCAAATCCAGTTAATCTCGGAATAATTCAAAAATCAAAGTGCTTATTCAACCATCACAATAGACCAGATTGACTCACTGTGTATTCATGGGAGGGAAATGAGACAGAGCGAGAGAGAGAGGGTGAGAAAAAAAAGAATCCAATATTGGAATAAAAGTATAAAAGAAGTCCCAATTTTTTCTTTTTTTCTTTTCTGTTCATTTGAAATTGTTTTTGGAC
This sequence comes from Anolis carolinensis, assembly GCF_035594765.1. Taxonomy (NCBI): domain Eukaryota; kingdom Metazoa; phylum Chordata; class Lepidosauria; order Squamata; family Anolidae; genus Anolis; species Anolis carolinensis. The sequence continues at coordinate 12,538,019 of NW_026943823.1, read as the reverse complement.
CACACACACTCCCCATGAATACTAAAAAGGGTGCCCGAAGAAGGTTTTATGGCAGCATTGCTTGCATTATTCAAGTAGCAATAAAAGACGTTTATGTAGGGAGAAGCAATGAGTGCTTTTCTTTCTCTGTTTCTGTCCATTTCCTTAGTGTTTGTTGCATTTAGATGCTGAGTGTATATAACAAAGTTGCTAGTAAACAAAGGATCATGATTGAAATCTCATGGAAAGCAATAATTGCATCTCCCCTGTTTAATGCTCTTTCAAAGTCTCCTTTCATTTACCTTTATTACAACCCTTTGGAAGGATGTCATTATTCTCCGCACTCTATAAGTCGGTACTTCCCAACATTAGAGGCTCTTTTTATAGGGACGCACCTGCAAAGCTGTCTCCCAGACGAGAGCCTTCGACAACCTGTTTACACAATCTCTTATTTCGAGAATAATGGCGCCTTGTAATGTCTGATTTATTCCACTCTCCAAATGCAAAGCCGAAGATGAAAAAAAAAATCCAAATGAGAAATAAAAAAGGGAGATGTGCCAAGTGAGCAAAGCATAAAAAGCACAATTCTCTGTTTGCAATAAGGTTAAAAAATAAATTATGGAAATAAATGCAGGAAAGTATTGCTGGAAAAAGAGGTGGTGCCCAATGATGATGTCAATCAGGAATAAGGCAAACAGCTCCCAATATCCCTAGGCAGCATAGCCAAGAGAGGCAAGGGAGGATTGGAACTGCAGTCCAGAATTTTAGCTAAAGAAGAGGCAAGGAGCTTGTGATCCTCCGAATATTGGACTCCATTTCCAACTCTTCTTTGCAGACCTTTCAATCTCATTTTATAAAGAATTTCATTTTGTTGTAGTAATAAGTCTTTGCTCAAAATGCCCAAGAAGAGGAGGTTTTTTGTTTGTGTTGCTGAAGGTTTTCATGGCTGTATGACCTACTATGTCAAACTACTCAGAGAAGGGAGGAAACCATAAAAATGAACAAAATCTGGCTATCAATATTAAACAACTCCAAAATCAGGACAGTAAATAAAGAACAACACTCTGAAAACAGGTGAATTCCAAACATGAAACAATCAGGGCTAGCTAACACCTCCAAACAAAGGATTTCCCCCAAGTAGGAATTAGCCAGGCCTTGAACTGCAAGGCCATTCAATGCTAATCAAGATGATTAATTACAACATTCACACTTGCTTCCAAAAGACAACAGTTCTTTATCCCACCCTGCACTTTATTCCACAGATTTATAAATCTCACTTGCCTAGTTTGCAACAGACCTTACAGCCTCTGAGGATACCTGTCATAGATGTGGGCAAAACATCAGGAGAGAATGCTTCTGCAACATGACCATACGGCCCGGAAAACTCACAGCAACCCATTTTTTTTGTTTCTCTTCCATTTACACCAAAAGTGGTCACAACCAGAAAGTAACACAGGGTGCATCTACACCCCAATGCACTTTGAACTCACTTTCACTGCCATGGCTCCATGTCTTCAAGTTTCTTTGCCAAATGGTGTCTCACCAAACTACAGGTGCCACGATTCCATAGCCTTGAGCCGTGGCAGTTAAAGTAATGTCACACTGCATTGATTCTACAGTGTAGATGAACCCTGGGATGAGCTGCCCTGCTTTTAAAGTTCAGTGTTACAAATGAACAACTCTTGCCATAGGTTGCAAAACTCCATCTCATTCTGAGAAGTGGTGAGGAATTAGGTTGTACCCAAAACAAAGGCAAAGGGAAGATGGCAGGCAATGGGCATCAATGCTGGAGGACGTTCTTCACATTACCTTCCATTATTTATCTCCCCATTTTTGGCAGCCTGCCACTCTTCCACCTTGCCCTGGCATAATTGATGTGGCGCAGTGATTAGCGGTGGCAGGCGACATAACAGCACCCATTATCATAACTCGAAGGGCACGATCAAACAATGTGCAAGCTGTCTTTAATTGCTATTTTCTTAATTGCAAAGTCTATGGTCATTTATAACATGCATCAACCATCCCAGAGAGAGGGAACAGGGGGGAGAAGGTGGCACAGCTGTGCGCCACATCTGTCTCATCTCAGTGGGAGCAACATCCGCTGTTCAGAGAGCAAGGGACATTGCTATCTGCAATACAACTCTAGCGAAATGGTACATGAAGTTCATTTGGGGAGCGTGTGGTTGGGGATCACAGGTTTGATGTCAGAATTGGCACAAGAATCAAATTCCAACAAGATCCAGGGAGCAGCGGAAAACTTTCTTTGCTTTGTGCTTGCTCTTGTCACCAAATGGGGACACGTTAATAAATGGTTGTCAAACGCTTTGTGTGCCAAGAAAGAGTGAAGTTTGCTTAGATTTGAGGCTGAATAAAATGGAGCCCCGGTGGCGAAGTGTGTTAAAGCGCTGAGCTGCTGAACTTGCAGACCAAAAGATCCCAGGTTCAAATCCCGGGAGCGGAGTGAGTGCCTGCTGTTGCTCCAGCTTCTGCCAACCTAACATTTGCATGTTCAAAAACATGCAAATGTGAGTAGATCAATAGGTACCGCTCCGGTGGGAAGGTAACGGTGCTCCATGCAGTCATGCCGGCCACATGACCTTGGAGGTGTCTACAGATAATGGCTTACAAAGGGAAATGAGCACCAACCCCCAGAGTCAGTCGTTACTGGACTTAAGGGGAAACCTTTACCTTAAAATGGACTCACCTTGCAACCTGTTCCAGTGTCCACATGCCAAACAAACCCAAAAGCCAAAAGCAGCTCACTGGAGAGCCTTGTTGGCAAAGTTGCCTATGGTGATCATGTGGCTGGATGCCACTTTCCTCCAAAGGAGCAAAGTCCCCAGAACAGCTCTGTTTCTCGCTGGCGAAACAACAGCCCCAATGCACTGCATCCATCCATCTATCCATCCAGACTTGAAAAGGTCCCTAAAGCACTCCTGGGCTGTATCCAAGGCATCTCTGGAGCATAGTAGTCTAGATTATTGCATTAGGTGTATGTGCAGCCGAATTAAGGGTGTGGTGATGCAGTGGGTTAAACCACTAAGCTTCAGAACTTGCTGACTAGAAGGTTGGCAGTTCAAATCTGCCAGCCAGGGCAAGCTCTCATTGTTAGCCCCAGCTTCTGCCAACTTAGTCGCTTGAAAACATACAAAGATCAATATGTATTGCTTCGGTGGGAAGGTAATGGCGCTCCATGCAGTCATGCTGGCCACATAACCTAGGAGGAGTCTATGGACAATGCCGGCTCTTTGGCTTAGATATGGAGATGAGCACTAACCCCCAGATTTGGACACGACTGGACTTAATGTCAGGTGAGAACCTTTACCCTTACCTTGGTTTCAAAAAGGCAACCAAGATCCATTAGGTTTACAAAAGACATCCTTCCAGTGGGAAATGAAATTTCTTAAACTGGTTGGTTAACATTGAGCAACCCAGCTTTGCGGGTTCATGAGCAGCCCCTGGACCCCAAAATTTGTCACAACAAATCCTTCCCTTAGACCCTACCAACCAAACCTGTATACCTTCTACTTTCCTGGTTTAAACTCAATATTATAGATATGTTCAGCGATACTGTTGCCTAGAATTGCTTGCTATCAAGCCTTTTAGCTGCCTAGTTGGATCCATTTGTTTTTTAATGTAAAAGACATATAGGCAATTTAGAGCCCACGGTAATGGAAATGTATTATAAATGTCAGAGGTTTTGAGTTAGAGCTCTGTTATAAAACTTTATGTACACACTTTATCCACGCAGTGCTCCAGCTTCGGCTGTAACAAAAAGGGCCTGGTTAACATTATTTCTTACAATCTATACTCTCCTGATTAACCACCCTCCTCCTTAACCTCTCAGCCAGCGCTGATTTCATCCCATTTTGGCATCAATCACGCCTGCATTTTCTAAATTGGAACAAAGTGGGGGGCCTTCTCCAGGGAGTTGGGAAAGGCCTCCCCTGCCAGAACCTACTTGTCGGAGACATTTCCTTCCATGCAGTTTGACACAGCTTTAACTCATGCCTCAATGTTATGGAATTTTGGGAGTTGTAGTTTGGTGATGCACCAACATTACCGTAGTCCAAAATCTGAAAAAAACTAAAATCCAAAACATTTGCAGTCCCAAGCATTTTGGATAAGGGAGACCCAACCTATACTGGCAAATCAAGGCAATTCAGAGGAAAGGAGAAAAGTAACAATTGCAACCTGGCCTTAGTTATTACTGGGCTGTGGCGCAGGCTGGTTAACAGCCAGCTGCAATAAATCACTCTGACCAAGAGGTCTTGAGTTCGAGGCCAGCCCGACAATTAAAAATAAAATATAGCCCCTGCTTGTTGCTGACCTAAGCAACCTGAAAGATAGTTGCATCTATCAAGTAGGAAATTTAGGTACCACTTATATGTGTGGAGGTTAATTTACAACACCAAAAAAATCATCCAGCTGCCGTTGGAATGAGGAAGTTGCCATCACAGTGGATGATGAAGCAGCTGCTCCCCCTGTGGCCAGAATCAAGCATACCTTCAGGAAGCTGGAAGCTGGAGAAGGTTTAAATTGCCTCTGCATCTCTGTCTCTGTTCTATGTTATATAGCATTTAATGTTTGCCTTATATATGTACAATGTGAGTCCCCTTCGGGGTGAGAAGGGCGGAATATAAATACTGTAAATAAATAAAATAAATAAATACTGCCTTTTGTGTTTTGCAGTCTAGAAATGCATGGAAACTAACAACAACAACAACAATAACAACAACTTTGTTTTTGTACCCAGCCTCCATTGACTTACATGGGGCCTTACATGGGGCCATGCCCGAACAAAACAGTTGAAAATGTAATTACATAAAATGCAATTCAACAATGTAAGACAGAATAAAACAACAGTATTATAACAATATATAAAAAGGCATCAACAATATTAAAAAATTACAACCTCAGTGATTGTGCAGGGCTGACTTTACTTAATTGTACTTCACCATAGGTCTCTGGATAGCACAATGGGTTAAACCCTTGTGCTGACATGACTGCTGACTGAAAGATCAGTGGTTCGAATCTGGGGAGCGGGGTAAGCTCCCATCTGTCAGCTCCAGCTTCTCATGTGGGGACATGAGAGAAGCCTCCCACAGGATGTTAAAACATATGGGCATCACCTGGGCAACATCCTTGCCGATGGCCAATTCTCTCACACCAGAAACGACTTGCAGTTTCTCAAGTCGCTCCTCACACACACACACACACACACACAACCATGGGCAACTGTACAATTAATGCAGTTAGTTGTCACTTTCAGTACTATTGAATTGTGGCACATGTAGTAAACATGTAGTGAGGCACTAGCACTTTTTGGTAGAGAAGGCTAATGGCCTTGTCAAACTACACCTCCTGGGATTCCATAGCATTGAGCTATGTCAGGTCAAGTGTTATCAAACTGTATTAAATCTACAGTATAGATGCATGTTTGATAGCTGGGAGATAATCCTAGCTTAAGGGATAATATGTTATATCTTTTCTGAAATGCACAATTTCCAGCATTTATTTATTATTGTTTTATTTGCTCCATCTTTTCAGTTTGGAAGTTAATACAGTGATTTCAATGAGTGGGTTTTATTTTTCATGTCAGGAGCGACTTGAGAAACTGCAAGTCGCTTCTGGTATGAGAGAATTGGCCGTCTGCAAGGATGTTGCCCAGGGGATGCCCGAATGTTTCAATGTTTTTACCATCCTTGTGGGTAATATCATTTTCAAGCACCTGCACCTGCAGCAAAGGAAATAGAGCTTGTTGGGCAGGCAACAGGTCAGTGGCTTTGTAGTAATAGCACAATTGTAATTGTGTCATCAACGGGAGTATGTGATTTGCCTAGCCAAGCCGGGATGGAAAACTTCAAAGTCCCACAAGATCAAAACAGAGTAATCTGATGCATGGCACCTGTGTGGCCGTTATGTTGATTAACACATCTTGTAGTTCACACTGTTTTTGTCATTGAAAGTGAAATGTACTTCTGGTCCAGGGATTCAGGCGAGATAAGCATCAAATCTCATGGCAAAGAGAGTGCAGAACTGTTGATAGTAATGCACATTTACATTGTGTTACGGGAAAGAACATCTAGGTCTACTAATATATTTAGGGCATTGAAAACTCTTGATTAATTAACACAAAGCAGTTTAAGATTATTAAGGGCCATATCACATTAAGATTATAACATGATGATGCCTCTGTAATTGCCATAGTTTAGTTCCATGGAATCCCAGGATTCTCAGCCAAGTGCTTGCAGTCTGTGGGTCACTGTTGTTTTCTATATTTATTGACTACTAGCTTGGGGACCCAGCGTGCTTGGGTTATTAGAAGAAGGCATTGTTTGTTTTGGGATTATAGGTAATATCACTGAAGTTTGGTCCAGATCTGTCATTGGCTGGGTTCAGTGCTGTCTGAAGAAGGGTGAACTACAACTCCCAGATTCCCAGGGCAATCACCCCTAAATCCTGCCAGTATTCGCTGTTGGCCATGTTGGGTCTGTGTGCCAAGTTTAGTCCAGATTTGTCATCGACTGGGTTCACGGCTCTCTGGATAAGGTGAACTACAACTCCCAGATCCGAGGACAATCACCTCAAAACCAAGCCCATATGCACAGTTGACCATGTTGGGTCTGTGTGCCAAGTTTGGTGTAGATCTGACGTCAGCTGGGTTCATGCTTTCTGGATGTAGGTGAACTATAACTCCCAAAATAATGGTCCATTCTCACTAACCTCTGCAGTATGTTCAGTTGGTCATGGGGCTTCTCTGTGGCAAGTTTGGTCCCAAGTCCATTGCCGGTGGGGGTCACAGTATCAGTGAAGGTATTGCAAGTCCCATTATCCATGGCACGTTTGGTCCAGAGCCATCGTTGGTTGGGTTAACAGTGCTCTCTGAATGTAAGTCAAATACAACTCTTGTAAACTATGGTGAATTCTCCCCAAACCTCTTGTTCAGTTGCTAATAAATTCCTCTGTTAACTGTGTGCTATAGGAAAGGGTAGGAAAGGGTTAAGGGAGAGGCAGTGGGTGGGGTCATGCAAATTAAGGAACCCTGGGATGACCATTCTGGAGGAAAAACAGAACATCTAGGATGAAATTGTCCCCGCATGAAAGCCTTCACTTGGGTGGGGGGCAGGATTATGTTTGTGGAGGACACTGGCAGGGTTGGGCCACATGTTAATGGTGCTCACTATAATCTATATGTCAGTGGAGGGAGAGCCATTGGTGTCTCCTGCTCAGTGGGAACAATAGCTGTTTATGGAAGTGGGAGGATGTTTGTGCAAGTGGACACCTACTCCACATTTTTCACTTTTATTATGTGTATCAAAGATATAGATAGTAGATTCTGTCTTTGTAGATTGAGGCACTGTTTTTGGTATGTCATCCTTTCCTGGTTTTTTTCTTTCTCCCAAGTGCCTTGAGTACCTCCCAAGTTCCCTTCACTTTCTGGATTTGGAGGGTCGTCTTCAAATGTTTCTTTTACACTGGATTTGGATTCTAAAGGATAAAACCATGAAACATAGTGAAACCTTAATGCAAGATCTCTAGGAGTGTATCTTTACTCCACATCTCCAGCATTTGATTCCATTTTATTTCCCAGGGATAGAGTTATCTAGTGGAGAATTCAGTGTTTGCCCTTAAGTATCAAGAGTGAAAAGTTGCTTCCAAATAAAGGCAGAACATTTCTTTTTTCTTCTTCTAAAAATGGATGATGAATGGCTGCTTTTATGCATTAATTAATTTTACTTCCATAAGCCTCTTTAAGTCCTTCCATTTTGGAAAGCTGGGCCATAAATCCTCTAATGAATAAACAAACAAAAGTTGTCACAAAGCTGTCCTCGGACACGTATTGATTTAATGGCATTCAGCAAGATTTATAGTCAGAAGTGTCCTTTAAAAATTCTAGAGATGCCAGGTGACACACTTAGATAATTTTGGACTCTCGCCCCACTATATGGCTTTGTCTATGATTCACTTCTGTTTCTTCCTTCTGCAGCTTTATGGGGTTCTGGAGAAGGCGAGGCCATCCTTGAGCTCCCCATAAAAAGGTAATGGAGGAAATGGAAAGGTAATGGAAATTTTAGAATAAAGTCTACTTCTTGCCCATTGTTTGACTGCAGGACACATTGAAAGGGATAAAGGGGTTGTGTGACATCTGTGTGCCTTCATGGTGAAGGTTGATTTCCAGATCAGCATCTTTGGTCATACTTAGGTTCTGAGATGGAAATAATAATAATAATAATAATAATAATAATAATAATAATAATAATAATAACTTTATTTTTATACCCCGCCCCATCTCCCCGAAGGGACTCGGGGCGGCTTACATGGGGCCTAGCCTGATAAGACAATCAATATCAATAGCACGACTATAAAACAATTATACCAGTAAAACATCTTCACCAAGTTCCTCATAAAGGGTCAAGGTTCAAGGGGGATTGTGGGTAGGTCTTCCAGGAAATGATGTGGCACCTTAAAAAGCCAATAGGATTTTGGCCTACATAAATAGGAGTCTAGTGCCTAGATCCAGGGAAGTCATGCTACCCCACTATTCTGCCTTGGTCAGACCACACTGGGAATCACACTGTGTCCAATTCTGGGCACTGCAATTGAAGGGAGATGTTGACAAGCTGGAATGTGTCCAGAGGAGGGCAATGAAAAGGATAAAGCGTCTGGAGAACAAGCCTTATGAGGAGCGGCTTAAAGAGCTGGGCATGTTTAGCCTGCAGAGGAGAAGGCTGAGAGGAGACAGGGATCAAGATGTGAGGGGAAGTCATAGGGAGGAAGGAGCGAGCTTGTTTTCTGCTGCCCTGGAGACTAGCATGTGGAACAATGGCTTCAAACTACAGGAAAAGCGATTCCACCTAAAGAACTTCCTAACTTCCTGAGAGAGATCTATTCAGCAGGGGAACTCTCTCTCTCTGCCTCAGAGTTTGGTGGAGGCACCTTCTTTGGAGGCTTTTAAACAGAGGATGGATGGAGGTGCTTTGAATTTTCCTGCTTCTTGGCATAAAGGGGTTGGATTGGATGGCCCATGATGTCTCTTCCAACTCTATGATTCTATGAAGTATGTTGCATTGGAGAAGTCAGCTCTGTCATCACAAAAATAATTCAGGGCATGCAATTGAATGGAGGCCAGATACCAATTATCCATTGGAACTCCCTTGCTGTCTACAACTGTCGCCAACAGAGTGAGTCCAAATGCTTTCATTTTCCTGCACAAAATGGTGACAGAAATGATGCCATTTTGAGAGTGACCAAAGGGGAGAACAAAATTACTTTTGGGTGGAGTGTGTGTGTAATATACAGTTCTGTGCTGCTTATGAAGGTGGAATGCCAAAATATTTGTGTGCATTTCTGCATGTGGGATGTTTTTTGTGTGTTTTGGGGGAAGGGATTTTTTTGTTTTGTTTTTACAAAGTCGGGTTAAAATATCAAGCCACACAAAGAATAGCCTGGAGGTGTATCACAGAACTATGCAGAGCACAACTAAGTATAGAGTCCAGTGTGATGAATACAAGCGGCAATCAGTGTGGGTGTTGCTCCATTCACACTAGGGGCCAACTGTGATGGCTTAGCAGGATCAGTTGATTCAGTAAACTCACAAAGGGGAACAATTGCTTTCCCCAAAAGGCTCGTAATCCCTGGTATTTCACACAGCAAATTCCAGGAAATTGGTGTGTATGTTAAAAGAAGCAAGAATAATTTCTGATAGTTGGTCACAATATCTCTTGGTCTCTTGGTCTCTTGGTAATACCATTTGTGAATGTTGCTGTTGGGTGGTAAGCTTAAGCGGCTGAGGGGGGAAAGGAAGGGGCCTGAGGCTGTTAGGAATGGTGGGAGTTGGAGTCCAAAACACCTGGAAGGCCCAAGTTTGCCCATGGCTGAGTTAAACTAATGAAAGTAGAGGAAGCTGATGGTTTCCATATCAGAGAAATAGGCAACATGCTCTGTGATTTCAAGGAGCTATCCAAGGTACTGAACTCACACAAATGCTGCAACTAGGATAACACTATGTAACACATTTTTTTTTGTTTCTGAGTTATATATGTCATTTGTTAATTGGGTCTATCATAAAAATATGGGAAAGGTTAGTTAAACTACAAAACTGCTTTTGTTGGACATCCTGCAGCACATTTTGCTATAGTTTTTCCATAAATATCTCACAGAACCTCAGCCAATTCAACATACTTCGTGGCAGTCACAAAATCAACGTTTCCGGAGTATAACAACGTCTTTCAAAGTAAGTGCCGCACAATTAAACAGAAAAAAACACGTTCAAACCACAAACAGACCCCCCAAATTTATTTACATAGCATAACAAAATAAAGAATAATAGAGTTGGAAGAGACCACCTGGGCCATCTAGTCTATTCTAAACCTTGGCCAAATGGCCATTGTAAGTCTGAGAGTACAAACTCAGGGAAAAGGCAGATGTCAAATTACTAGTTTGTATAACTAGGGATTCATAACAATTGGTTACTCTTTATCTCAAAGAAGCTGACTGCAACTTAGACATTTATGCATATATTTTCATTCCTTTACTAGGTCCCTGTGGCATAGACACCGAGAACTGGGAAGCCTTGGCCCTTGAGAGCTCTAACTGGAGGTCAGCTGTGACCAGCAGTGCTGCAGAATTTGAAGTGGCAAGAATGGAGGGCTTAAAGGAGAAACGTGCCAATAGGAAGGCGTGTCAAGCCAGCCCTGACCTGGACCACCTTCCACCTGGAAACCGATGTCCTAACTTCGGAAGAGCATGTGGGTAAGAATAAGTCTCCACAGCCACCTACGCATCCACCACCAAGACACTACACTTGGAGGGCCATCATCCTTGGAGATAAGCACCACTCCCATAATTGGACATGACTAGAGATAACCTTTGTACACTGTACAAAGAATCCAGTGCAGACATGGCATTGAAAGGGATGCCCAGCTGCATTCATTCTACAATGTGGATGTAACTTAAAATTGGATTTGAGAGAGATTCTAATCTCATTGGTACCAGGCCTATTTCCACAATGAATTGACCTGGGAAAAGGTGGTGTCACCATTTCTGAGAAATGAAAAGGATTTCTCTTCCTGACAAGAATCCACTTGTGTTGACCCTAAAATCTCCTGCAATGAGAGGCTCGGAGTGACAACTCCAATTTAAGGCCCAAGACACCAGTCTCAATGAACTATCATTTCGTATGGATGAATTTGGCGGATGGGCTCTCCAATGTAGCAGCTAATGGATGTTACTACTTCCAGAGTCATAACCACACAGTTGTAGCTTTTCTTCTTAAGTTAAAAAAGGAAGCCATCGCATTTACCAGTTATTAAAACCCACAAAGAAGTGTGTGTAGGGGTGTAATCATTCCTTTGCTGTATCTGGTCCCCTGCTTCTCACAGATCAAAAAGGACCCGCAAAGAAAATCGAGGTTGTTGTTGTCAAATACGGGCGGTGGGTCCTTTCTTCCTGACAGAGCTCCTCTTTTCCATATCTTTACATGCCACGCATAATGCTTGTTCTTTCTGTTTAACCAGCACAACATTTTTATACTCCGTCTATTAACTTTGCATGTGGTCGTAAATCTCCACCTACGACTATCCATTAGGGAGTGGGATCAAAGAGAGCTATTTAATGCGCTGCATTGTGCATTCTCATGCTAATCTCAGCCGCAGTGAGATTTATGCAACTCCATTGGGTTTATGGAAGCAAACATCAAAGCTTCAGTTAAACACACACATGCACACAAATATACACACCCCAAATGTAAAGAAGTAAAGAAGCCCATTGGATCTCCCCTGTGGGAGCACTTTGCCTGTGATCCCTGGTAGATGCCCTGCCTCTTCCAAAGGTGGGATGTTTTTTCATCTTCCTTACAAGGCGGGTTATTTTTGCTGTACATTTCCTTTTGATTTAAACTCACATGAGTACAGAAAAGGGAAAGAACTGCCAGAAAATGTCATCTATAATGTTTCAAACCAAATAGATATCTAGGGATGGTTCTACATTGTAAAACTAATGCAGTTGGGTGGCGCAATGCTCTGGAATCCTGGGGGTGTAGTTTTGCAAGGTCTTTGGCCTTTTCATCTCGTGTCTCATCAAACTACAGCTGTTGGATGTAGCCTCTAACCCTTAACAATTGCCAAACCGAAGTTAAAGGGTGTTTTTGGTGATCAATCTTAGGTTGTATTTGACACCACTTTAGCTGCCAATGCTATGGAATCATGGAAGTTGTACCTTTACAGGAACTTGAGCCTTCTCTGTCAAAGACTGTAAACTACAGATCTCAGGATTCCATAGCACTGAGTTAGAGCAGTTCAGGAGGTGCCATGCTGCACTAATTCTACAATATATATGCTCCTGTAAATCATGGAAAAGGTTTGCAGAATGTACTGTTTTGCTGGTTTGGCTATATGGAGAAGCAACTTTATAATTTCTGTTGTGTAATACATCATTTTTGTAACTGTTCCATACAAGTAGTCTCATATATATGTGTGTGTGTGTGTTTTTGTGTGTGTGTATATATATATATGTGTATCTATCTATCTGTGTGTGTGTATGTATGTATCTATGTATATATGTGCGTGTGTGTGTGTGTGTGTGTGTGTATGGCAGCTAGGAGCCCTGGTGATGCAATAGGTTAAACCACTGAACTGCTGAATTTTCTGACAGAAAGCTTGGTGGTTCGAATCCTGGGAAAAGGGTGAGCTCCTGCTATTAGCCCCAGTCCTGCCAACATAGCAGTTCAAAAACATGCAAGTGTGGGTAGATCAATAGGTACTGCTCCGGCGGGAAGGTAACGGCGCTCCATGCAGTCATTCCCATGGCCACACATGACCTTGGAAGTGTCTGTGGACAAGGCCGGCTTCAGCTTAGAAATGGAGATGAGCACCAACCCCCAGAGTCGGACACAATTAGACTTAATGTCAACAGAAAACATTTACCTTTACTATATGGAAGCTCCTTGAATGTGTCAGTCAATTCATAAACAAGGTCTTCCCCTTTTCCTCTTGCCTTCCATTTTATGGAGCATTATAATATTTTCCATTCCACCCCCTTTTTTTTGGTTATGTGCTTTCTCTCTCTGTCTCCTAAATAGCAATGCAACCTCTGTTTTTGTCATCTTGGCTGAAGGGTTAATCCTCTCTCTCTCTCTCTCTCTCTCTCTCTCTCTCTCTGATGACACCATGATAGCATTTGTGTGTGTGTGTGTGTGCGCGCGTGCCAGGAGCGACTTGAGAAACTGCAAGTCAGTTCTGGTATGAGAGAATAGGCTATCTCCAAGACATTGTCCAGGGGGTGCCTAGATGTTTTTGATGCTTTACCATTTTTGTGGGAGGCTTCTCTTATGTCCCTGCATGGGGAGCTAGAGTTGACAGAGGGAGCTCATCCGTGCTCTTCCTGAATTCCAACTGGCAACCTTCAAGTCAGCACAAGGGTTTAACGCATTGCACCACCAGGGACTTCATACCATGACAGCATGATAAGATACACATTCACAAGACTGAAGCACTTATCGGAGATAAAAAGTACCATATATACTCGAGTATAAGCCGACCCAAATACAAGCCGAGGTACCTAATTTTACCACAAAAAAACAGGGAAAACATTGTCTCCAGTATAAGCCGAGGGTGTTAAATTTCAGAAATAAAAATAGATACCAATATAATTACATTGAATAGGTTAAATGTTTTTGAATATTTACATAAAGCTCAAATTTAAGATAAGACTGTCCAACTCTGATCAAATCATTATTCTCATCTTCTTCAAGGTAAATGTGCTTATGTATCTTTTTAATAATAATAGAGTAAAATAATACATGTAATAATAATAATAATAAATACAGGAAAATAATATATGTAATAATAAACAGAGTAAAATAATAAATGCAATAATAATAATAATAATAATAATAATATCAGTGAAATAATAAATGTATAAATACAGTAGAGTCTCACTTATCCAACGTTCTGGATTATCCAACGCATTTTTGTAGTCAATGTTTTCAATAAATTGTGATATTTTGGTGCTAAATTCGTAAACACAGAATTACTACATAGCATTATTTCGTATTGAACTACTTTTTCTGTCAAATGTGTTGTATAACATGATGTTTTGGTGCTTAATTTGTACAATCTTAACCTAATTTGATGTTTAATAGGCTTTGCCTTGATCCCTCCTTATTATCCAACATAATCACATCCAACATTCTGCTGGTCCGTTTATGTTGGATAAGTGAGACGTTACTGTAATAATAATAATAGAGTAAAATAAATGTAATAGTAGCAACAATTATAGAGGAAAATAATAAATGTACCATATATTCTCGAGTATAAGCTGACCCAAATATAAGCCAACCAGGACCCTCACCCGAGTATAAGCCGAGTGGGGCTTTTTCAGGCTTAAAAAAAGGGCTGAAAAACTAGGCTTATACTCGAGTATATACAGTACTTATTTTTAACTGACCAAAGATTACGTCAATATGATTTTAGCTCCTGTAGCATTTAAAAGGCTAAAATCAGCATTGCTAAGTTTTTTTTAATGATGTGTTATTATTTCTCCCTCCTTAAATTAAATCTCCCATTGAAAGTGAGGCAGTTTGGAGAATCGTGGAAGAAGGAGCCCAGTATGCACTGGAGTGGATATTTGGAAAAAGTAGGCACTCCAAGAAGTTTATCCTTGTGCATCCATCTGTGGCTGGAACGCTAGATTGGGAGGAAAGACAAGAGGGGAAGTGTTAATGTGGAAGTGAAATTTCTTGCTCCGCAGAAAGCCGAGCGCACAATCATTCGTCCGTGTGACCAAAGAAAGTTCTGGGGACTTTAGCGTATCAACCCACAGCAGGCCAGTTGCTGGAGAGCATGCTCAATTATTCAGAAGCAGTATGTTCCTGACACCCTTGCAGAGAATTGCTAATGAAGTGTGCCACTGAGAGAAATATACCCTGGCGACCTCCAGGATTAAGGTGGATGAGGAGGGAGAAGGAAGGCAGGTCATTAAACTGAAATGCTGGCCGCTGAGCGAAAGGAAATCAAATCCAATCTGAGGCCTGGAACGCTTCTTTCATCCGGCATTGCCCCAGGAGGAGGGATGCGGCCGCAAACATTGGTTTAATGAACAATTGCTGGGGCTTAATTGGAACCAAAAGAATATGTAGATCTTTAGAGGAGGCCTCTTTCCTTTTTCTCTTCCTTCCAGTGTATCAAGAGATGGGAGGACAATATCAAGGCGGGAAAGGTCAGGTAGTTAGGAGTCAGAGGAAGCATTGCATGGTCCATCTTTTCTTAAGGAGTGAGAGATTTCAAAGCTTACTAGTAAATACTGTGTTTTTCGATTGCTAGCAATTGCAAAACTTTCCTTTGGAAGATGGAATGATGGAAATGGATGGCTCTGAATTCTCTTGGTTGTCTTCACTAGAGCTGTCCCATTGGCATATGAACTCATAGGTCAATGGAGCTGCGGTAGCGTAATGGGTTAAACCAGGCATGGGCAAACTTCGGCCCTCAGGTGATTTGGACCAACTCCCACAATTCCTAACAGCTGGTAAGCTAGCTGGAATTTCTGGGAGTTGAAGTCCAAAACACCTGGAGAGCCAAAGTTTGCCCAGGCCTGGTTGACCTGAAGGTTGGGTTTCTGACCTGAAGGTTTCTGGTTCGAATCTGTGAGATGGGGCAAGCTCCCGTTTGTCAGCTCTAGCTTGTGAGGATATGAGAAAAGCCCCCCAGCTAACACATCTGGGCATCCCTTGGGCAACGTCTCTGTAGATGGCCAATTCTCTCACACCAGAAGGGACTAGCAGTATGTTCTTGAGTCGCTTCTGACATAATAAAAAACATAGGTCAATCTCATTGGTTCAATTGGTATATTTTAGCAAGGGAAGACAATACAGTTTAGGCTCCAATGTCTTTCCAACCTGTGGTTTATTTAGAGACACACAAGTAGACCCTCAACAAGTGAGGAAGGGAACAAAACTCAGTTCGATGTGTCATTTCAGTCTAGTTGTTTCTCTAGCCTAGTTTGATGAACAGTGATTCCTGAAGGAAAGGTCATTCACATTATTAGCTGCCCAGCTTAAAGATCTAAATCCAGGACATGCCAAGAATTCAATCTGTGATTTCCTGTTGCTAAAGCACACACATCTGCCACTGAGCATGGGCCTCTGCCCAAGGCAAATCCATACCCATAAGCAAAGCACAGCTTGAGAAGATCCTAGTAAAATCATAAGTCAGCAGACAATTTGGAGGTTCATGGATACAGACATGCAGCATGACCCACCCTATTGATTCCTTGTTTTGAACCCAGCATGCAGAGATTAATATCCCACCTACACTGTCTTATAATGCAGTTTAAAACTGCTTTATATGGTCAGCGTGGACATATAATGTCTATAATTGTACTCACCATACAATGTAGCTTCAAACTGCATTATATGGCAGTGCAGATGGGGCGTTTGGATATTCATCTTAGCTTGCTCAAAGTTACAACTCTCTTGCTGCTTCTTTCTTCCCATTCAAGCTTCCCATTTGCTCTCAGCTTCTCATGGAAACCTGACTCCTATACCTAGAAAGCAATTTTCAGCATCATCCCCAGATATGTTAATGGATGAAGGATCAGCAAAACTCAATGAACCATAATCCCCCAATTGGCTTAAGAAAAGGATGCTGAACCAATAGTCAGAACCATTATTCTTATGTCCAGTAGCAGCAAATGCCAAGAAAGGCAGTGTATAATAAGGGAAGCATTTGCAAGTGAGTCAGGCTAGTCCAAGGATGTGACTACACTGTTCAACTTCACTTTAAATGCTTTTAATGCAGTTCACATTAACTGCCTACAATCCTGGGAATTGTAGTTTTACAAGGTCTTTTACATGCTCTGCTGGGTACCCAGAAAACCAGGATTGCATAGCATGCAACATTCACAAGTAAATGTTATTTTAAGCACAAACAACATTATTTTTTGTGCAAGAAACTTATTTTCCTGCTGAAATATTTTTAGAGAAAATTCTGTTTTCTGCACACTCAAAACCACACATTTTTGGACATGATAAGTCCTGAACTGCAAAAATTCCCATCCGCCTAGGATTTTTCTCACCAGTTTCCCAATATCCGAGAAACCCATTAAATTTTGTCTCCAAAATATTATTTATTCTCTTGTCCAACATATGCATGTATGTACAAATCGCTGCCTCTTCCACTGTTATTTTTGTAGAACGCCCCATGGATGCAAAGCCATAGTTTTCAATAACTTTGCTGGATGTTCAACACAGATGAAGAATCATGCTGGAAAAGCAGAAATGTGTTCCCTTGAATAGCTATTTATGCTAATGGAAAGAAAGGTTTATGAATTAACTCCCTGCAATGGTAAACAAGATTAGAGTTAAGTGCTTTCTGGAGGCTGAGCAAGAAATAGTCAAAGGCTAATTGCATAGGAGAGGAAGAAGAAAGCCCATAAATTAAAAAGCTTGGCTCGGGACACACACACATAGATACACATACAGGCCAGTGAATTCAGTAGAGACAGTAGAAATGAATCAAAGAGTGGAGATGGTAGCAGGGAATTTTGGTGATGTAAGAACAGAGCCTTCCAAGGATGAAATAGACTTTTGTACAACATAAATGATAAATCTGAACATAGAAAGGTGAGATAAACACTCCTTTTTGATAAGGGGAGGAGGAAATGATGAAAAACAGAAAGCAGGGTGTTTGATTATTCCTCATCTTTATAATATTTGGTTTAAATTGCTGGATTGCCAAATTACATCTTATGCTGTGCATTTTGGTTAAAGCTCGATCAGCTGGCCAAATTTTGGGAGACCCCCGGATCTGTTTTTTCATGCTTTCCGAAAACAAGCGGTTAGCTGAGTAGTTGTTTTCAGTCCACAGTTGAAAAATGTGGATAGATCTGGCCCATTGGTAGCAATTGGGGGGGGGGGGGGGACTTCCTGGACTCTCCTTCCCATCATTTTTAGCACTATCAGGATAAAATGGCTACATTTGGAGGACACAACCACCAAGCAACAGAGCAATGGAGGCACTTGCCACATTAAACAGACACAACTTGCATAAGACACTCACAAAATTCTTCTTTCTGATTGGCAGGGCTCACCGGGAAACCTTGTATGAGCATGCGACAGCCTCTTCATGTGCTGCATGATGCTGAATAGGAGAGGAGGAGCTGTGACCAGCTGCCACATGACCCATTTTGGCCAAAACAACCCAAAAAACAAGGCGGCTGAGCCCTTACCTGAATGAGCAAGATTGGCTGAAGAGAACTGACCAAACCGAATCTGTGCACAATCCTACAACCTCTCTTCTTCCATACATTCTGAACTGGAATGAAGGTGAGATTCTCATCAATGTTGCCCAATCATTTCAGCCATAGAACAATAGAAATTTAGAGCTATAAGGGGTCACAAAAGATGTCAACCTCTTATCTTTAGTAATACACAACTACAGCACTCCCAAAAATCTCCATCACAACCTGGGATAATCTAGTTACAGTTGAACACTTCTTACAATAATGTAAGTAATCCTAATGTAATGTTATTAATCCTAATGTTGAGGCGGAATTTCTTCTCTTCTCTTTTGAATCCATTGGTTACAGTATCTGAAGCAGTAGAAAGCAAGCTCTCTCAATCTATATTTAAAGTCCGTTATTATGTCATTTCTCGATCTTCTCTTCTCCAAGCTAAACATACCCAACTTTCTAAGCCCTGGTCTTCAGTCTTCCAGGTGCACACTTTTAAAAAATGTACTCAGGTCCAATTTTTCTTATCTGCCCTCCCCAAAATATCATGAAAGATGGTGTGAAAAGACTAAGCCTTCATCTCTAAATAAATTACTGTTCATTGTTTCCCCTCCCCATCTTGGTTTATCCCAGCAGCCTCTTTGGAAAGACCTTCAAAGAAGGAGCTCTCACCACCTTTCTATGCAATTGGATCCATCGCTGTACCATTCTTACAATTAGAAAGTCCAATCAAAATCTACCCTCCTGAAACTTCAGGCCATTAGACCTGATCCCATCCTTTGAGGCAGCAGAGAATAAACCTGCCCCTCTTTCCAGGGCTGTCTGATATATTTAAAGAGTACAGTTATGTTAACCCTTCAGTCTTCTCTTCACTATTTCCATTCATTTTCCCCATCAGGAATATCTTCATTATTACAGACGTGAATGTGCATGGATTAAAGGGGGAAAGAAGGAAGCAGAGAAATGGTGCTTCCAGTATCAGAAATGCCACCACCTGAATCATCAGGTGCTGCTTATTGCGTTTGCAGAAGATTTAACCACGACTGCACCCAGCTGAGAGTTAATAATAAACACGTTCCCATTGGGAGCTGCGTAATAGCAGGCGCATTATGAGTCGTGTTAAATTAGTCGCTGCTTTTGTTTACATGATTTTTAATGCGTTTTTCTCCCACCACCCTCTTTGCTCGGTAATCCTCTGTGGTGGTAATGAAGTGATGCATCGGCTTATGAATTTAAATTGATTCCCCCAAGAAGACTTCGGCATAAAAGTCATGCCACGCTTTCAACACATTGGGGTCTCCTCCAATCCTCCGCTGCTTCCTTTTGCTATACTTGGAAAACATCTACATAGTTTTGTTTTATTTATAGGCAATGGAAGTGTAGCAAACATTCCCCTTCAGCCCCTGAAAAGGCATGCATTGAGAAGATCTCATGTGCTGACAGATTATATAATAATAATAATAATAATAATAATAATAATAATAATAATAATAATAATAGACAGTGACAAAATTACGATCTGCCAAGTGCAAAAGGCCACCCTACTGGGATCTGCGCGCATCATCCGAAAATACATCACACAGTCCTAGACACTTGGGAAGTGTTCGACTTGTGATTTTGTGAAAGAAATCCAGCATATCTACCTTGTTTGCTGTGTCATAATAAAATAATAATAATAACAACAACAACAACAATAACAAAACAACAACACTGAGTGCCGTGCCAAAAGATCTCAGCCGGCATTTGGAAACAATAGACAGTGACAAAATTACGATCTGCCAACTGCAAAAGGCCACCCTACTGGGATCTTCACGCATCATCCGAAATTACATCACACAGTCCTAGACACTTGGGAAGTGTTCGACTTGTGATTTTGTGAAACAAAATCCAGCATATCTATCTTGTTTGCTGTGTCATACAATAAAATAACATTTTATTTATATTCCGCCCTATCTCCCCAAGGAGACTCAGGGCAGATACATGGCAAACATTCAATGCTGTTTGGAGACAGGACAGGACAGAACAAGACAGACAGAAGGAGTTATGTAGTCTTGAAGTCCAGTTTTTTGGTGCCTTGGAGGTTGAGGTTGCACAGATTCAGTCACAGGGGGTACTGCTGCTCCATTCTCTATGACGAAGAGCCATCAGGACTTCCTCCTTCCACCTTCCTCTTGGTCACCACATTTTTGGTCTTGTTCTTTATGGTGTCGTAAAATACCTCCCCTGCAATTTGCGGTACCTAATTTCTCTACTTACATTTTATAAGCTGTCTTCAAACTGTTTAGGTAAACAGTGAGCTGGGCTTGACGGTTGAGTGCTCACCCCGACCAGCTTTGAACTGGCCATATTTCGGTTGGTAGGTCTTATTACTGCTGGTGAGCCCAGCCCTCAATATGGGACCAGAGTCGTTGCTTTAAGAAATAGGCTGAAGACATTAAACCACAACTCCCATAATTTCATAAAAGAGAATGACTTCATCTACACTATAGAATGAATACAGTTTGGCAACACTTTAACTGCCATGGTTCAATGCTATGGAATAATGGGAGTTGTAGTTTTACAAGATCTTTGGCCTTCTATGGCAAATAGTGCTGGTACCTCTCCAAACTACAAGTCCCAAGTTTCCACATCATGATGCTATGACAGTTAAAGTCAGTTAAATTGCATTAGATCTAGTGTAGATTTATCCTATGGCAACTTAAGCCATCAGCGAAACAAGTTATGGAGAATTATGGAGAAGAACAAGCTGAAGTCTGGATTGTTTTTATACTTACTTTCTTGGGAGAGATTCCCTTCACAGACATTACCTGGGGAAGGTGTCTCTTCACAGCTGCATTCATAAATCTGGAGTTTTGACAGAGCACAAGGGGATGTGTGGTAGGTCTGAAAGGTCTCGCTGTTGAAGTGTATTATTGCAGCCTTGCAACTAATTGGCAACGGGGGTGACATATTATTGCAAAGAGAATGACAGACCCACAGCAGATACCTTTAAAGGGTAAAGCACAAGGCTAATTGCCCCCAACAGGAGACTTATGTTCCTTGGATTAAATGAAAAGCCGGAACAGTTTGGAGTAGATACAATGTTTGATGTCAGGGTTACTTAGAGATGCTGGCAAAAGGACATCCTGTCTCATAAACACTAACAAATAAAAGGTTGGACCTTTTATTTTAAAAAAAGAGGGAATTAAATGCATGGGATTGGACAGCTTGATAAACTAATCACAGGCTTTATTTTTGTCTATTTGGCACATGGCTACTTATCTATGGCTTCATTTCAACACAGGGCATGTGGGGCTGAAGTCAGTGGAAAATCATTGGCAAAGTCCAAAGTCTGTTATGTGGACCATATAGATGGGAATAATGTAAACTGGAGAGATAGGGGCTACCACGTCAATGGCAAAGTCCAAAGTCTGTTATGTGGACCACATCAATGGAGAAGTAAATCTACTCAATTCAGAAGGAGCTTTCCAAGGTGCTGAATCCAGCCTTCATCAGTTTAGCACCTTGGATAACTCCTTCCTTAAAACCAGGACAGATTTTTTGCTCTACTAACATGGGAGCTACAATCTGGTCATATTTGAAGGAGCTGGCTATGTCCAGCTGGCAAAAGAGTCAGATAAGAGGTGACATGAGAGCTATCTTCAAATAGCTGAAGAGATGTCACATGGAATGTGTTGTCGAAGGCTCTCATGGCCAGAATCACTGGGTTATTGTGCATTTTCTGGGCTATATGGCCATGGTCCAGAAGCATTGTCTCCTGACATTTCACCCACATCTAAGGCAGACATCATCAGAGGTTGTGACAAGTCCACATAGGGACCACTAAACGCAGTATTGCCCAAACACAGATCAAATAACATGAAAGGCACTGCAGATTAACTCAACCAGAGAGGTCAGCCATAGCAGAGCACTTGATGAACCAACCTGGACATGTGGCCATACAGCACGGAAAATGCACAACAACCCACTGTCACATGGAAGATTGAATATGCTTGTTTTCTGACGCTCTGGAGGTTAGAACCCAAATCAATAGAAATCAGTTACAAAAAGGAGATTCTAATTAACCTACTGATGATAATGGTTCAATGGTAGAAGATACGTTTTTAGAAGGTGGTGGACCTTTGTCTTAAGAAGATAAAGCAAAGATTGGATGCTTTGAGCAAAAGATTCTGATAGCAGGATATAGGAAAGACTTTGGAAGATTGAATAATAAACTTTGAAGACCTTTCAAGTTCCTGTCCAATGCTATGATTCTATATACTGAAACCTCTCCCATCTCTTGCTACTTGACTGATGTTGTGTGACATCAAGCTGTTTCTGACTTACGGCTGACCCTAAGGTAAATCTAGCACAAGGTTTCCTTGTCATGTCTTCTTCAGAGGGGTTTGCCACTGCCTTTCCATGAAGCTGAAGGTCACACAGTGGGTTTCCAAAGCTGTAGTCTCTTAGAAATTGTGGCATGAACCAGTAGAAGGCAGCATGTGCATGCACAGGGATTTGTCAAATTTAAGACAGGAGAAAGAGATTATGAAGCTCCTTCACAAAGTTTGTCCAAATTATGAATTTCCTTTGATTTTTCATGGAGCTTTGAGTGGGCTTTCAAATCCTCCATGCGCTCTTATTCGGCTTTGAAATGGCAGCTTTGCCTTGTTTTGTTTCTTTCAAGGAGACCCAAGTGGTAGTTATACAAGCAAAGTGGAGTGGGGGAAAGAAAAACCAAGACTCTTTACAAAACTGTCTGGAAGAAGTGGAATTACAATGTTCCCATTAAATCTACAGGAGCATCACCTTCTAGGTCAGAAGAAAATGGTTTAACATAAATGTGAAGTGTGAGAAAATATGGCGGGGTTTGCGTGCCGTTCCGGGGAGGGAAGCCGCAGGAATTTATCTGCCAAGGCAGCAAAGTGGACACTTTAGTCTTGGTTTATTTTCTCCACCTTGAAGTATCCAACCTGGATTTGAGAAAATGTTAAGAATGATGAATGAGGTGTAAATAAAAGGGCCTTTTAAAACTGCCTGCCATCAATGGATTAAGTAGGAGAGCCGTGAACTTAACAGTGGACAATATGCCACCTCCTGAAGATTCTCATCTCTGTTACGACTGCCAGGTCCCATCGATTATTTGGAGGGAGGGAAGAATGGACCACAGTAAACCTATCATGGTTAATTGTGAATCCAGAAAAGGAACAAACAGACCTCTGCAGTTTTTCAGTGAAGAAATTAACTCCCACCTTCCCGGCACACTGTCCTCTCCCGTTCCTTGCTGAGGCATAACTAGCAATGCTTGCTTTATCTCTGCACAGAGGTGAGGAATAATAATAATAATAATAATAATAATAATAATAATAATAATAATAATAATCCCCCCCGCAGGTGCCACCTTGACGTGGTGGGGGGGGGCTTAACTGCTCCAATGATGACTGAGGGCTGTGCTGGCGGTAGTGTAACTACCAGCAGGTCCAACCAAACCAGAGAGGCCTCAGCTGAGGAGCAGAACTAAGAGCACCTAACCCATTCGCATTATGGAGAATCAAACCCAAACGAAGTCTATACTGGCTCAGTCGTCGCCCAGGATAAAAAGGACCGCGGTGGATGCTGCTGATTCTGGACATCCATCAACAAGTGGGCTACGGAATCATCAAAACCCAAATGAACAGTCACAGAAACGGCAGAAATACACAATGCCAGAAAACCGCATAATTATGAAATGCTACTACAAATCTGAACCTCAAAGGCATGGCTACCAAAAAAGGATGCATCAACTGTGGAAACAAGAGTACCCTGACTCACAGATAACAGAACCCCGACTGGCTGACCAACGAAGATTCATAATCAGAAACAAAGTGTTCAGTGAAGTTGAACTCGAAGAAATCCAGAAAATTTGCAAAGTAAATTACCATCAGACCACAGCACAGATAGCAACAGAGACTCCAGCAACACTTGGAATGGTGGAACAGATTGAATCAGAAGAAAGTGTGGAGCTTTTGCAAGAATTTGAAGAACCAGCACTTGAAACATCTGCTGAACCACCAGGAACCTTGACAGCAAGACAACAAGAGCTCAAGGATAAGATCATGGCTCATGCTGCCGCAAATGCCATAAGAAAACGGCTCCCAACTCTAAAAACAGTGCCCAAGAGACACCTGGCGCCTCTCATGAAAGATGTGAATGCAGCACTCTCCACTGTCCAAATAACATCAATTGAACAAACAAACCAGTATGCCTACAGTGCAGCAGTGATAGTAACAGAAGAGCTTGGGCTCCTACAACCAAGGCAGCCCCAAAGAAAATCGACTGGAAAACCAAAGTGGAAGATCAGGCTAGAGTTGAAAATCAAGAAACTTAGATCAGATGCAAGTAACCTCAAAAATATGTAAGAGAAGAAACTGAAGAATGACAAAACCAAGCAATACCTGATCCGAAAGTACTGGCTAAACACCAGAAAAATTGAAGAAGCTTTGGAAATCGTGAAAGAACAAATTACAGCAACAGCCAGAAAAATTGAAAGGTATGAAGCCAGAATCATCCAGTACAGACAAAATCAGCTGTTTCAATCAGATCAAAGACGGTTCTACCAGAGTCTGAACCAAACAACAGACACAGTAACCATAAAGCCAGAGAAAACTGCAACAACGAAGTTCTGGAAAGAACATTGGGAAAATAATAAAAACTACAACAAAAACGCTGGGAGTTTGAAGGAAAATTCTCACAGAACAAAATGGAACTGATGGAAATAACAACTGAAATGATCAGCAAACGAGTGCAAAAAGTCAAGAACTGGACATCGCCTGGTAGTGATCAACTTCATGGATTTTGGCTCAAACATCTGATTAGTTTACATGGAAAAATGGCCCAACAATTCAATGAGATGCTGCAGAAAGGAAGTATCAGTGAATGGCTAACAACTGGAAGAACATACCTGATACAAAAGGATCCAGCAAAAGGAGCAGCACCAGGAAACTACAGGCCAATAACGTGTCTGCCCACTATGTTTAAACTACTGACTGGCATCATAGCTGATAGAATTCAAGACTATCTTGAAGAAAAAACATCTTGCCAGATGAACAGAAAGGCAACAAACGGAAAAGCAGGGGCACAAAAGACCAGTTATTGATTGACAAAATGATTCTGGAGAACTGTAAGAGCCGAAAAGCTAATCTTCACATGACGTGGATTGACTACAAAAAGGCCTTTGACTCACTCCCACGCAGCTGGATCATCAAGTGCCTGGACGCCATCGGGATTTGTAAAAACGTTGGCACCTTCATTGAAAACATGATGGAGCACTGGAAAACTGAACTGTTTGTTGGAAATGAAAGCTATGGACTTGTCAACATCAGGAGAGGAATTTTCCAGGGAGATTCATTGTCCCCTCTGCTTTTCATTATTGCCATGATCCCTCTGTCAACAATCTTACAAAAAACAAATCTCGGCTACCAAACATCTAAGAATTCTCATAAAATTTCACATTTGATGTACATGGATGACCTGAAGCTATATGGGAAAACGGAAACTGAAATCCAGTCTCTGACCAACACTGTCCGAATTTTTAGCACTGATATCAACGGAGTTTGGTTTGGACAAATGTTCGACAGTGACATTGAAGAAGGGAAAAATCATTGAAAGTGAGGGCATAAATATGCCCAATGGCCAAACAATAAAGTGTCACCAGCCAGAGGCCTATAAATATCTGGGCATATTACAGCTGAACAACATCAAGCATGAACATGTGAAAACTGTGGTCAGCAAAGAATACACACAAAGGGTCAGAAAAATTCTCAAAAGCAAGCTCAATGGAGGCAACACCATCAACACCTGGGCCATACCTGTCATAAGATATACTGCTGGCATTATAAATTGGACACAGGCGGAACTGGATAATTTGGACAGAAAAACAAGAAAACTCATGACCATTCATCATTCACTGCACCCTCGCAGTGATGTTGACCGGCTATATCTGCCTTTCTAGGGGGCAGAGGACTCTTACAAGTAAAACAAGCAGTCAAAGAAGAAGAACATGCCCTGGCAGAATATGTCAAGCAAAGTGAAGAACCTGCTTTGATTGAAGTCAAAAATCAGAAACTCCTCAAAGCACAGCAGACAAAAAACCAGTACAAGAAAACCACACTACAAACTAGAGCTGACAGCTGGCACAACAAAACATTGCATGGGAAGTTCCTTGACAAAATTGAAGGAAAAGCTGATAAGGAGAAGACCTGGCTATGGCTCACGAATGGGACCCTGAAGAAGGAGACAGGCCTGATCCTTGCAGCCCAGGAGCAAGCCATCAGAACAAATGCAATTAAGGCCAACATCGAAAAATCAGCTGATGGCCCAAAGTGCAGACTCTGCAAGGAAACCGACGTGACAAAATCCACAAAACCGACAAAATCCAGCATAACTATCTTGTTTGCTGTGTCATACAACGTCGTTGTGTCAATAACAATAATAATAATAATAATAACTATTTTTATACCCCACCCCATCTCCCCAAAGGGACTCGGAGCGGCTTACATTGGGCCTTGCCCGACACAACAATATAATAACAGCAATAAAGACAATAAAACAAATATCCCAACAATAAAACATCAGCATCAATAAAACAGTCATAAAAATCAACATACAGTATAAAATGTTAAAAACAGGAGACTAATACATGGATCTGGGCCAAAGTGCAGAATATTTAAAAAAGGGGAGAGGTAGTTTCACAGCTAAAATAGTCAATAGGAAGTTCATATTAGTACGGAATACACATTTCATGGTAAGAGCCATTTCCAGTGAATGTGTTCATTTTATAGGTGTGGATGGCAATCATTTTTTGTACATGGGACCAAATGTAAGACCAGAATATAGCCATGGGGGGGGGGGATCAAATGAGTACATTGCCTCCTAAATTAGAGTTGTGTCCTAAATTAGAGTTGAGCGAGAAATTGAAAACCATTTGCACCTAGAATTTTTGTATTTGCTGTGATTGCATTTCTTGGATTTCTCTTCCTGTCCTTTTTCTTTGGGGAGTGGTGCATACCGTAACAGTGTTTCTGAATGCTCACTTGTCATCTGAAAATGTTAGAAATTAGGGGAGATAGGATACATTTATCGGAGCCTGCAGTGGCGCAGCAGATTAAACCTAGTAGTAGAAGACAGTAGAAAATGCTTCTTTCTTAAGACACAACAGGAGCACCTAATGTGCATCAGAAAAGCCCAATACTTATAGAAACTTTTTGGTGCACTTCTTTGTACTTCTTTAGTGGAGATTAATTGTGTTTCTGTATTATTATTATTATTATTATTATTATTATTATTATTATTATTATTATTATTTCTATCCTGCTTTTTGGGCCCCCGGTGGAGAGCGGGTTAAACCACTGACCTGTTGATCCTGCTGACCAAAATGTCGGTGGTTCGAATCTGAGAAATGGGGAATGGGGTGAGCTCCTGCTATTAGCTACAGTTTCTCCCACCTAGCAGTTCGAAAACATGCAAATGTGAGTAGATCAATAGGTACTGCTTCAGCGGGAATGTAATGGCGCTCTATACAGTCATGCCGGCCACATGACCTAGGAGGTATCTAAGGACAATGCTGACTCTTAGAAATGGAGATGAGCACCAACCCCCAGAGTTTACCTTTACCTCTTATCCTGCTTTTCTCCCATGGGTGGGACTCAAAGCGGTGTATAAAGTATAAAACCAATCCAAATACATTTGCACACAATACATAATCAGCTGACCATCCAATGATCCAATTTAACACAGTTAAAACTTACAGCAGGTACCATTTAAAAGTATCCATGAACTCCAGCCACTGAAGTTATTTGTCAAACTAAAAACTAAAAATTTATACAGCTCCTAAGACATACCTTTTCAGGTCAGACTGCAGTTGCCAGGGCCAACAAAGCATTCCATAGTAAAGTTCTACCAGAAGTTATCTGGCAGTGCCCGTTATCATTCAAAAATACGATATGAAAGTGCATTTAAAACGTAAACACAAAAACAAGCGTATGAAATACAATAAAAACATACTCAACCAACCATTAGTCTAGTTGACAACAAACATGGATAAAAGTATAAATGCAAGAGGAATCCTATAATTTTCTTATCTTGCTAAATATCACCATCTCTTAATCCTGTTTATGTTTCTCAATATCTGAACTGGAATGCATGATTTTGTTACCGCTTGCTAAGTTTTTTTTTGCATTTTTAAAATCCCTCGTCTTGCCAGTATATATCTTATTGATTTTGTCATTCCTGATGTTTCTTTTGCTCTCATGAACCATTTGTGATATGGGCTTACTTTTGAAGAAAAGATGGAGATGAACATTATGCTGAACAGTTTTCTCTTGATTCCATTTGTTTGGGTACATGTTTCTGGTACTTCTAGCAGGGACTTCCGTTTCCCCCATTTTATCATTTCTCCCCCGCATATCCAAAATCTTCTTCATACATCAGAGCTCACATTTGTGGAAAGTTATCAGCATTAGCCTGTCTTCTAATAGAAGGCTTTCCAAACCTTTATGTCGGAGAGGATTAACGCTGGAGTGCAGAATGCTTAGTTATAGCCTGCTTAACTGGGGAATCTGTCACGGGAGTTTATGATGTTTTTCAAAAAGGCCATCAGTGTAAGAATATTTGCTATCTGTGTTAAGCCAAGTGCAGCAGGGCTAGTGCAAGATGAACCTCTGGTAGAAACAGACGTAATTACTCAAAATGCTGTTGGAAACTAAAAGGGAAACTTATAGTTATCGGTTTGTTGTGAGTTTTCCAGGCTGTATGGTCATGTTCCAGAAGCATCCTCTCCTGACGTTTCACCCACATCTATGGCAAGCAACCTCAGAGGTTGTGAGGTATATTGGAAAAACTAAGCAAGGAAGGTTTATATCTCCGTGGAAGGTCCAGGATAGGAGAAAGAACTCTTGTCTCTTGGAGGCCAGTGTGAATGTTGTAATTAATCACCTTGATTGGCATTAATGGCCTTGCAAGCTTCATATCCTGGCTTCTTCCTGCCTGGGGGAATCCTTTGTTCGGAGGTGTTAGCTGCCAGATTTTGTTCATTAAAAATTATAAAATCAGAACAGTAAATAAAGAACAACACTCTGAAAACAGTGGAATTCCAGACATGAATCAATCACGGCCAGCTAACATCTCTGAAGAAAGGATTCCCCCAGGCAGGAAGAAGCCAGGACATGAAGCTGGCAAGGCCATTAATCAAGGTGATTAATTACAACATTCACACTGGCCTCCAACAGACAACTCACAGCAACCCTGTGATTCTGGCCATAAAAGCCTTTGACAACTTACAGTTATTAAGGAAATCCATTGTGAGAAAAGAAGGGACATAGACATTATTATGCTAGCATCAGAGCATCTTTTCTTCCAAAACCCAGAACTAATAATACGGAAAGTAATAATAAATAATAATACTTTATTTTTCTATCCCACCACCATCTCCCCGGAGGGACTTGGGGCAGCTAACGGGGCCGAGCCCAACACAGAAACAGAATATATCAATTTAAAACACATATCAATGACTAAAACAATAGTACAACAATCAAGTCAAATCATCAGTTAAAACATAACATACAATAAAACATAGAATGACCAAGCAAGATGAGGCAATAATACAAACATTACCACTATGGATAAAAAGGGTAGAGCATAAGAAAATACACAATTTCAAGGGCTTTTGCTAAAGTGCAGTCCAAACTTCAGGATTCGAAACCAAACTTTCAGTGAAGCAACTCAAAATGTATGCTCTGTGTAAGAATTCTTCCAATCTTGTCCTTCCCTTTTTATAAGTAAATGGAAGAATTTCAATCTATTAAAAATCAACCTAATGACATTCTTGCCCATTCTGTACCCGTGGAGTCTTCAAAGGTTTTTTGGGGGAATAGTGGTCTAACTCTCTAGATCTGTGCGCTTTTGGTTGGAGAAGAACATTCTGCCTTGGGCCATTTTGTCTTTCTCCGTCAGCACCAAGCAACTGATCATCCTTGGAACAAAGGGCTCATCATAACGGATAGAGAGGTCTCCTCCTGGAAGTTCCCCGAAGTCATTTGAACTAACTTCCCTTCTTCATCATAATATTGACCTTTATCGGCTAATTAGAGCTCTTCTGTTTCCAACCAAGTCTTCCTAGAAAGCATCTCATTAATTCAGGCAATTTGTTGCATTGCTTGGTGAAATCTGTGCAATCTCAATGAGCTGCCTTCATGAAAAAGCTCTTTTACTTCCCAACTTCTCGAAAATGGCTGAAACTACAGCCGAGAAGACTTACTGGTGAATAACATTTTGCATCAACTATTCCAATATCACAGTGATATTGGCCCTGATGGTTTCCTGTCCGGAATTCCCCTGTTTTTTGAGTTTTGCTCTTTATTTACTGTCCTGATTTTAGAATTTTTAAATACTGGTAGCCAGATTTTGTTCATTTTCATGGTTTCCTCCT
Organism: Anolis carolinensis; assembly: GCF_035594765.1. Taxonomy (NCBI): domain Eukaryota; kingdom Metazoa; phylum Chordata; class Lepidosauria; order Squamata; family Anolidae; genus Anolis; species Anolis carolinensis. Next base: position 12,507,370 of record NW_026943823.1, on the reverse strand, counting down.
TTCTGTTGAAATTGTTCACATACTTGAAAACAAGCTAACACCTCCCAACAAAGGATTTTCCCAGTTAGGAAGCAGCCAGGCCATTCAATGCTAATCAAGGTGGCCAATTACAACTTTCATACTTGCTTCAATCAGACAAGAGTTCTTTCTCCCACCCTGGACATTTGTTCCACAGATATATAAACCCCACGCCTCATTTCCAACAGACCTCACAACCTCTGAGGATGCCTGCCATAGATGTGGGCGAAACGTCAGGAGAGAATGCTTCTGCAACATGGCCATACACCCCAGAAAACTCAAAGCAAACGAGGATTACCATGTTTGCACAGGATATTGCTCATACACACTGTCTCATTGTCTGTTCTAGAACAGTGGTTCTCTTCCTGTAGTTTCCCAGATGTTTTGGCCTTCAATTCCCAAAAATCCTAACAGCTGGTAAACTGGCTGGGATTTCTGGGAGTTGTTGGCCAAAACATCTGGGGACCCACACATTGAAAACCACTGTCCTATAACATTATATATCTAATGCTATGAGTAGCTTGGACTGAAAGCAGTTCTAGAACTTGGTAGTTCCTTTGGCCAAAGTTGTTTGTTGTCTGCCTTCCTGTTCAGTTTCAGGGATCATCCCAGCTCCATGTTTCATTCTGGGAAATACAGAAGGGATGATATTTCAGTCCTACCCAACAAGGTCAGCCATTGAAACCCATAGGGAAAAGTCACAATATCCATAACCTAATAATCCACTTCCCTGGGACAAAACTTGCATGAAAACCTTTTGGATAGGTTTATTTTAGGATCCCCAAGAGTTAGAAAGGACTTGATGGCATACAACACCTAACACATCAACGATAACAAAGAGATCCCTATGATATAGAACTCTTGTTCTATAGTTTAACTTGTTGAATCTATCCATCATTCCTTTAGGGAGCATATGCTATTACCATCCCTTTTATATAATGGATGAAAAAAACACCTGGAACCGAGGAGATATTTAAAGTTGGTTGCGTGTAGGAACAAAATGCCAGCTTTTCAACAACAGGTTATTCATATTCCTCCTGTGTCAGTGATAATTGTTATTAATGATCACAGATTGCTCACCTCCATAGAGCTGCCAAGTAGGAGGGGGAAAAGTCTAAATAAGTAAAATTAATAACTATTGCAACTGTATTGTACAGACAAACCCGTAATTGCAAGGTCAGATGAGCCCACAAAGATCAATTCTTAACTGGTTATCCTATAATGAAAGCACAGACCTCTGACATTCATTTATGCATAATGTTTCCCATAAAAACCTGGTTTTGATTGCCTAGAAGTGCATCTGTTGAACCAGAAATGATTAACATTCAAAATAATGAAATATTAAACACCAATTGAGAATCCATAGTTGAATATGGCGCAAGAGCAGCATTCCCTCCTGGTTGCAGCCATTAGATAAATTAACTAAAAGTCAAGAGTTCCCTCTAAGTATTTTTCAAAAATTAAATTAACAGGTTACTTGGTGTGCATTATCTCTTTACTTGTGGTCTGTCTTTTTGACCCTGGTTGGAAGGAGGGTTTTATCCTATCTCTTCTCTCTTGTCAGATCCTAATCTCTATTTTCTAGTCATGGGCCGGGTATTTGTGTCACCCATTTATTTTGTGTTTCTGAATGTGTTTCGTGCACTTGGTGCTCAGCTGCAACCCCTGGCAGTCATGGGTGCTTAAAGATAGTCTCTTTCCAAGTTACTGTGTGTTGAAAAGTACAAGGGGCCTTGCTACCCATTTAAAAAGATAATGGAGCCTGAAGAAGAGCCAAGGTCTGAAAAAACAGTGTCAACAAGCCACAGACTGCATTTTGCCTATCCGGATTCAGAGACACAAATGAATGCTGGAGAGAGCCTGAGGATCAATGAAATTGTGAGACCCTCTAGTCCTAATACTGGGGGGAAGGAGAGTGTGGGAAGCCCTCCCATGTTGGCCAATGGAATGAACATTTTCATTCATTCGGATGAAAGAACGAAACAGCTCATTAGGAAAGGTCCTCTTTTTGGAAGCAGCGCTCGAAAACATTGACAGGGCCATACAAAAGAAATTGATAGCGGTTCTGTACAAAGGTACAAGACTACTATCTACACATTGACTAACCACTTTGATTTTAGTTCTGGATAATCCAGAACTGTACTCTAACGCTGAATTTGCAAGAGAATCATTTTATCCATGAATATATCTGACTTCAGTATCAGTTTTATGTGATTCCTGGATGCCAGCATCCTCTTAGTGACACCCACTTGCATGGGTCACATTACCTATACAAGATGGATTACAAGCATATATGTTTTCTGCTGATTCCAGCAGAACTAGAATTAAGCAGTTGCAATTACACATTACAGTTTAACCACAGCATGTGCACATTGCACATTGATGGTTGCCCATTTCATATTGCCCAGTGGCACCCATCCAGTACCATGTGTTGCACAAATTGCTGCTCTGCTGTGGCTACAGAGTGCTAGCGTAATGCATTTATGTATACTGATATTTATGTGGTGATCCCTGTGTGTGTCTTTCCATTTCTGGAATTGCCAAAGCCATTTATCGTAATTACCATTATTTCAAAAGACGGACAGGTGAAGGTCCTTGATCTCCTAGCAATGAACTTCTAAGTGGAAAAATTGGAGCAATGACCCTGTCTTCCCTGCTTAGAAATAGTTTTGGAAATTATTTGAGAAAAGAGGCCACAATAAAGGTGAGGCCATCAGCAGGGACCCTATTTTTGGAGAAAATCCAGACTATCACAAAAATGGAAGAGAAATGCAATTGTGAACTATACTTCAGTGATTTGATGAGAGAGTTGTTTCTCACTCCTGTTGTGTTATTCTTTTATAAATATCAGGGCAAGGAAGGCGGACTGGCTCCAACAATTGCAGATATGGCCTTAGAAGCCTATGAAGAGGTATTGAGGCATGTCAAAACGAATGAATGGAAGGATCTGAGAGCTCACAATGCAGCCTGCTTCCTCCGAATTCTCCCTTCCTGTGTTGCCAAGGAAACTCTGGAAAAGAGCTATAAAGTGAGCACAGTTATAGAGCTTCTTGCGATTGGAAGCTCAGCCTTTGAGGGTTTTCTGACTGCATGCAAACTTCTTCCATCACTCAATGCAGCTTATGCCCAGACTTTCTTCATCAACATTGGAAAGAGTTGGTACTAGAAGACACATTGCTGGCTCCCGGTATTCATGTACAGAAGAGAGCTTTCATCCAGCAAGTTTTCATTTTCTTGCTGGAAGGATGCAACGGATATTTGATATTTGGAAAATGGGAAAAAACGTGTTTCCCTAATGTCATGAAATTGAGATGAGAAGAATCTGAGATTGGCAAGATTTTTTACAGTTCAGAACCTCTTATGCACAAAATTCATACATGTATTGTGAAATTGTCGTTATGTGTTCCCTTGAGTACTAGTGTTAATCCTGACTAGAGTAGAAACATTTAATCAGTTACATTTACCTTTGTGTAAACAACACATCCAGCCACTTAGGCCCATCTACACTGCCATTATAATACAGAGTAAACTAGATTATATGGTAGTGTAGATTCATATAATCCAGTCCAACTTGCATTATATGAGTTTACACTGACTATATATTGCAGTTCAAACTGCATTATATGGTGATGTAGATGGGGCCTAAATTTACCTTTGTTGAGACTAAGCAACAGAATTCCACCATTGTTCCTGCAAAGAAAATGCAATTTTCTGTGCAAAAAGCATTCTGTTTACAAATTTAATGCAGAATGTATCATGAACTGCACATATACGTCTAAAATTTTCAGCTCATGATGAGGAAGAAATTTTCCTGTAATACTTGTGTCTTCTTTTGAGAAATAGACTTGCATATCATTGGAATCCAGGTTAATCTTCACCAAGTTATCCAGGAATATATCATGGTTGATGGTGTGGGTCACTGAGCCATCCATCAGCATCAATTGTGAGATATCCCCCTTGTCTAGTCACAAGCCCCCAAAGAAAACTGAAATGGGGATAGATTGGTATTATCATGAAATTACTCCATGAAAGGGGATAAAAGAGGATTAGATCCTATTGTGTACAAGGCACCTACCATGATCCCTGGGAAATGACATGCCCCAGGGCTGCCTGTTGACCTGCCAAAGCTTTGAAGCTTGAATAATAGGCTCTTGGGGTGAAAACTGTGCCCAAACTGCAACACAACAGGTGTTTACCCAACAGCAAGTTCTTTCCAAAGCAGGTTTTGAAGAACATTGATTTCACCCCTAGCTGAAAACACATTTTGCGGAGACAACTAATGGGATGATGGCTTTCCCCTCCATCCAGATTTCCGCATGTACTTTGTTGGCAGTGACAAGGAGAGTTCTCTGTGCTCCTCTGCTTTTCATTTCCAAAGTAGGTCAGGTGGCACTGCCACTTTCAAATGGCCTTGGGGCCAAGCCACGCAACCGAGGAGGCAGAGACTGGATTCCAAGCTCCTCTCTTTGAACAGTTCGCTTTGTTGTCCTTTTGTCTTTGGCTTTGATCATCCTTGTCTATTTAAGTTGTAAGCTCTTTTGAAGCATGTTCTTCCTAGCAATGCACGCCAGGACAGAGTGGAGGAGACATCCCCCGGGAGCCCTCTAAATGAAAGCTGCTCAGACATGTCACCATGGTCAGATAGACTTGGCAGGAGAGAAGATCTGACACTGTTTGCAAGTTTTTGGCTCCCTTGCAATGCATGCAAATGGTGGCAGGGAGGAAACAGGGGGAATATATCCAGCATGGCAGGATAACAAAACAAGCACCAACGGCTCTGAAAACAACTTCTCCTTATCTTTCTCTTCTTCCTCCTCCTCTTTCTTCTCGCACTTCTATATTTCCCTAGCGAGCATGAGACTCAAAAGACTAAATAAGGATAGGTGCTCTTATTTAGAGGGATGACAGTTAAATTGGAGATAAATTGCATTCATTCTACAGTGGAGATACACACATTCTTTCAGTAAAAAAACATTGTTAAATAGGGCTGGGCTATGGCGCACCTGGTTAGTAGTCAGCTGCAATAAATCACTACTGACCGAGAGATCATGAGTATAAAGCCATCCTGTCACATTGAGCGCCCGACCATTATAAATAGCCCAGCTCGTTGTTGACCTAAGCAACCCGAAAGACAGTTGCATCTGTCAAGTAGGAAATTTAGGTACCGCTTATGCTGGGAGGCTAATTTAACTAATTTTCAACACCATAAAAATCATCCGGCAGCATGTAGAAAGGAATGAGGAAGTAATCCATCAAGGACTCAGTGTCACAGTGGATGATGAAGCAGCAGCTCCTCCTGTGGCCAGAATCGAGCACACCCTCATAAAGCCTGGAAACTGGAAAATGTTAAATTGCCTCTGTGTCTTCGTCTTTGTCTGTATGTCATATGGCAATGAATGTTTGCCATGTATAGGTATATTGTGATCTGCCCTGAGTCCCCTTCGGGGTGAGAAGGGCAGAATATAAATACTGTAAATAGATAATACTGTAAATACTCATCCCTAGCATGATATAGATAGAGAAAATGTATAGAGACACTTTTCCCTTCTCGCACGACTAAAACCACACGATCGTGCAATGAAGCTCAATGGTAGGAAATCAAAGGCAGGAAGCCATTCTTTACCTGCTTCATAAGTGATTGATGCAACTTCGCGACATAAGATTTAAAACTAAATTTTGAACAGCCTGAATGGCTTCGAAATTTTTTTTGGTAGTTTAGTGAGAGAGGTCTTTGTTCAGAGATAGCATACGTCTGGATAGCAAATGACCAAGGGAATTGTTGTCTTCCTTTTCTTCCCGTAAGCTCCCCATCGGCATCTGTTTGACCACTCTGGAAAATGCGATTTTGGGTTTGTGACACCTTTGGTTTCATCCAGTGCCATTTTCTATGTGTTCATAGGTATGAAAAAAGAAAAAAAGAACACCTGTCCCTACCATTTACATCAGGTGTTGCAGTAGCTGGCATTGTCAAGAGTTGAGACGCTTCCTAAGAGGCAGCCACAGGCTTGTTTTCTGTTGCTTGTCAGTTTCTCCAGAGATCACACAACACTTTCTCAAACACCACAAAAAATCCCAGAGACGTTTTCCTGAAAGCTACAAGAGCTCCTGGGTGGAAAGCCAGCATTTTTACATGAGCAAAGCAACAAAGGGAGAGACACATTGCACAACAAAACAGATCCATGCTAATGCTCTGTGTGCTTCCTTTCTTGACAATTCTGGTCTGGGCATTTGTATTTCCTACACTACAATACGATATCAATCCATGGTTTCAATGGCCTGTTTCAACAAAATAATGCCCCACCTACACTGCCGTATAATGCAGTTTCAGAATGTAGTGTAGACTCATATAAGCACCTCCCCAGGGAGATTAGGTTAGCGCTGACCTTCTCTACCTTCCGGAAGCAGTTAAAAACATGGCTGTTGTTGTTGTGCATTCGATTAGACAATCCCACTAAAACCTGGCCCATATCCATATTGAAAATCACCCTGTCGTTTTATAGTTTTTTTTCATTCCAGACTTATCTCCCTACCTGCCTTGTCTATTGGTGTCCGCTCCTGGAAGGTGTAGGACCCAAGAAATAGGCTCACACCGCTGGTCGCAATGGAAAACTTTATTGAATCCGCCTTGCCAAGATGACTGCAAAAGCTTTTACTGACTCTCTTCCGCTTTTCCCCTCAGTATATGGGGTTGTTGCCTCCCCCCTCCTCCTTCTCCATCCACACCTCCCTTTCCTTTGGTCCTTTCCCACGTTTGAAGACCAGACCCTGTCATAAATCAGCCTATCCTGCCAAATGGTCTCCTTCCTCTGTCCTCTTGTAGTCAGGTTGCGAAAAGACCAGCTTTGATGATGCTGTTCTTTGTTGCACCCTGACATGACTCCCCCCTTCGGACGACGACCCTGCGGGGAGAGACAAAGTTCCGACAATCTAAGAACAACAGCAGCAGAATAAGCCAGGAGAAGGAAAGAAGAAGGAGAGAGAGAGTCCAACCCCCCCCCCCCCCTTTTCGAGATCATGGTCCAGGTTTATGGGGAAACTTTGTGTGAAACTGTTTTCTCAACTTCGGGGCTTTAACATGCTCTGCTGCTACCCATTCCGGGTGTAAGGTCTGTGAAGACCATTGGACCAAGTAGTACAGTTTCCCCCGAGACTTCTTGGAGTCCAGGATATCCTTGATTTCAAAATGGGTGTGTGCCCCCACCATAATGGGGACCGGATCTGCCCCCGGTTTACTCCATCTGTGAGTGTTTGGCGCTGGTTTCAGCAGGCTAACGTGAAACACTGGGTGCACCTTGCGCCATCTATGAGGCAATTGTAACCGTACTGTCACTGGGTTCACAACGGCCGAAATGGGAAAGGGACCAACATATCGTGGGCTCAGCTTCCGGGATGGTTGTGTGGATTTCAGGTGCTTTGTCGACAAGTACACTAACTCCCCCACTTTGTAGTCCGGTGGTGCTGTTCTCTTTCTATCTGCATATTTCTTGTAATCCACTTTGGCGGTGCGCAAGGCCTCCTGAACTGAAGGCCAAGCGGCAGCGATCTTCTTGCCCCAGTTCCCTGGCTTCTCGTCAGAAGGCAACTCCTTTTGCAGTGCGGGGAATGGCGGAAAATCTCTGCCGTTCACAACTTTAAACGGAGAGACCCCAGTGGACGCGTGATCCGAATTGTTAATGCAATATTCGGCAAGTGGTAGCATCGAGGACCATTGATCTTGCTGGTACGTGCTGTAGCAACGGAGGAACTGCTGAAGGGTCTTCTGAACCCGTTCGGTGGCTCCGTCTGTTTCTGGATGGAAGGCTGTGCTCAGGGCCCTTTCAGTTCCTAAAATACCCAGGAAAGACTTCCAAAACCTCGATGTGAACTGAGAGCCCCTGTCACTTATGATCCGCTTGGGACACCCGTGCAGGCGGAACACGTGTTGCAGAAACAATTTGGCCAACTCGGGTGCCGTTGGAAGTCTCTTAAGGGCCACGAAGTGAGCTTGTTTGGAGAACAGGTCAATTATAGTCCAGATTGTGTTGAAACCGTTGCTGTTGGGCAGGTCTACCACAAAGTCCATAGCTATATCCGTCCACGGTCTCGAGGGGTCTGCTACTGATTGCAACAATCCTTCCGGTCTGCCCACCTTTTGTTTTGCCATAGCGCACACTGGGCATTCCTGCAAATAACCCTTTACATCCTTGCGTATGGTTGGCCACCAGAATTGTCTATTCAACAGTTTCAGAGTTTTTGTAAACCCAAAATGACCAGCGAGCTTGGAGTCGTGTGCTTGGGCCAGCACCCTCCCCCGAAGTTCCTCCGGTACATAGTATTTGGAACCGTGAGTCCACAATCCCCCTGTTTGAGACAGTTCATCCCTATGAGACTGGAGCCAGGGGTCTGCATCTGCAGCTAGCCTCAATACCTGGGACAGTTCGTGTGGTTGACCACTAGGTGGGGGCTTTTCCTTCGCTGTTGCCCTTGTCTGCACCATCAAACCCAGCTGTTCTTTCGTGAACACAGTTCCGACTTCCCCCAGGGCCGAATAGTTTGCATCGGGCATTCGAGATAGGGCATCTGCCATCCTGTTCTGGGTCCCCGGAAAGAACTTCAGCTTAAAATTGAAACGGTTAAAGAACTGTGCCCATCGCAGTTGTTTTGCATTCAGCCTTTGAGGGGTACGTAAAGCTTGCAGATTCTTGTGATCAGTCCATACCTCAAATTGGGCCTCGGTTCCCTCCAAGAAATGCCTCCAATGGGATAGGGCAGCCTTCACTGCGAAGGCCTCCTTCTCCCACACCCGCCAATTCCGTTCCGTTTCCGTGAACTTTCTTGATAAATAAGCACACGGTCTTAGAGCACCCTCATCATCGGCCTGCAACAGTATTGCTCCATAGGCCGCCTCTGATGCATCACAATGAACCACGAAAGGTTTGTCCCGTTGGGCATGAACTAATATGGGTTGACTTGTGAACCTCCTTTTTAATTCCTCAAACGCCTCTTGGCACTCAGGCGTCCAGTTCAGCTTCGCACCCGGCGTCTTCGTCTTCCGAGTCTCCCCCACTCCCTTAGTCTTTAGTAATTCTGTCAAAGGCAGAGACAGCTTGGCAAAGTCTTTGATGAACTGTCTATAGAAATTTGCAAAGCCTAGGAATCCCTGCAGCTGTCTTCGAGTCCTTGGAGGCTCCCACGCCAATACATCCTGCACCTTGGCGGGGTCCATAGCTATGCCTTTTGTGGAAATGCGGAACCCCAAGTAGTCTAACTCCGTTTTGTGGAATTCACACTTGGAGAGTTTAGCATAAAGCTGATTCTCCTTTAATCTCCGCAAGACTTCTCGAGTCAGCCTAATGTGTTCAGACAGTGATTTACTGTACAAAAGAATGTCATCGAGATATATAACCCCCTTATATAGCATGTCACGAAAGGTCTCATTTATGAACTGCATGAACACCTTTGGACCTCCGCACAAGCCAAAAGGTAAAACTTTAAAATGGTACTGCCCAAGGTGACAATTAAAAGCCGTTTTCCAACAGTCTTCATCTTTGATTCGAATCCTATAAAAAGCCTCCCGCAAGTCCAGTTTGGTAAAGATGCATGCCTCGCCCAATTGCGCCAACATCTCTGACATTAGGGGAAGCGGGTATTGGTTTGTGGTGGATATTGCGTTAAGACCTCTATAATCCACGACCAATCTTAGGCCGTCTGCTTTTGGCCTGAAAAATACTGGCGCTGCCATGGGGGACTGAGATGGCTCAATGAAGCCTCTCTCTATATTTTTGTCAATAAATTCTCTGAGTGCCCTTTTCTCTGGTTCCGACATTGCATAGAGTTTTGGCTTAGGTAGTTTGGCATTGGGGTCTATTTCAATTGCACAGTCCGTCTTCCTATGAGGGGGCAACTGGTCACACTCCTTCTCACTGAACACCTCTGCGAATTCATGGTAGACTCTGGGAACGCTTTCCAATGGTACCCCCTGTGACGTGGCTGCTATCGCCCCCTCTGGCTCCAGTACCTCTATGTCTTTCGGGGTACTCTCAAAATTGCAATTTCCATCCCAGAAAGTAAATGTCTCCCTTTTCCAGTCAATCTGAGGGTTTTGCCATCTCAGCCAAGGAACGCCCAAAATGACTGGCTGATGTGCCATTGTTGAAATCACAAATTGCAATGTCTCAGCATGAGAACCCATAGTCATTCTTAAAAACCCTGTTTTTTCTGTTACTGGGACTCCGTATGCTGGGGTTCCATCCAATTGTGCGAAGACTACTGGTGTCTTTAGTGGGTTTGGCTCCACCCCCAACCTGTTTGCTAGTTCGGGAGTAATTAGGCATCTCGTGCACCCACAGTCCAACATAGCATCTGCCTCTACCTGAATCCCTGTCTCTGGGTTCAACAGCCTCACTCTGACTCTCACAATGTCACAATTTACTCTTCTCAACTCACCCCCGTCGCCCTCTGGTCTTCGATCTGTTTCCGGGCGTTCAAAACAGATCCCAGTCGTTTCCCAGTAACTCCAGGTCCTCCGCTTCCTCCATCTCTTCTGCCTGAAGCTGCCCTGGGGCTAAAGCCGTTTCCGTTGCCATGGCAGCTTTCCCTTTTGCTAGTTTGGAGCTCTGGTGGGGTGGCTTCTGGCTGTGAAGCCTCTCTCCTTTTGTCTCCACGCCTGTCCCTTTCGGACACTCTGCCGCTCGATGTCCCTCGCGGCCGCAAGCGAAGCAGGCCCCCCTCCCTGCTCTCCTCTCCCTGCTGGTCGACCTTCCGCGACGAGGGGAGAAGCGCCGTGTTGCTGCTGTCGGGGGTTTGATTCTGTTGCTCTCCCTTGGACGACGAGAGATTTGCTGTTGGTCCACCTCCACGCGCCCCGCTAGCAAAATCCAGTCCTCCAAGTCTCTTGGATTTCCTCTGTGTAAAGCCCACTCGAGCACCTCAGAGCGTAAACCAGCCCTGAAATATTCCAGTTTGGTGGTGTCGGACCAGTCCCTGATCTTCCCCGCTGTGGCTTTAAATTCCAGGGCATATTCTGACACTGTCCTTCCTCCCTGGTATATCCTTTTGAGTTGGGCCTTCACCCTCTCCTCTGCCAAAGGGTCTTCGAATCTCTCACGGAGGGCTCTTAGGAAATCCTCCAGACAGGCTAGCTCCCGGGCACCAGTATCATACATCTGCATTAGCCAGTCTGCAGCTGCTTCTTTCAAGTTTGCCCCCACCATGTGGATTTTTGCGCTTTCTGAAGGGAATTGGTCCCCAAAATCCTCCATGAAGTGTCTTACGTTTGTAATGAAATAAGACAGCTGTTTGGGGTCCCCGTTGAACTTCACCCGAAATTCTCCCTTCCCAGGCATTTGGCTCCTTCCCGACAGGCCCGTGGGGAAAACTGATGTGCCCTGCTGAGGCATCTCATCCACATAGTCCTGTGGACCCTCCCCGGCAAAGGGACGGGGTTCAGTGCCTCTCCCGGGCAGCCCTCTCCTCTGCTCCCGTTGCTCGACTGTCGCCCTCCAGGACTCGTTTACCTGCCGCTGCATCAGATCCATCTGTCGAGAGAAAGTTTCAAACATTTTCTCCATCGCATCTAATCTCCTCTCCATCCTTCTCATCTCCGGGGCTCCCTCTCCGTCTCGCTGCCAATCGCCTCCCATCTGGATCTTCCGTCTCACCGTCACTCCCCTGCCTGCGGGTAACTGGGTGGAGGTCAGCGGCTTCCACGACGGGTCCGAGGGGTCTGTCCCCCCTTCGCTCAATGCGGGCGATGGGTTCCTTTCCTCTCTCAACTCCTCTGCACCTCGAGGGTTCGCCTGTTCTTCTTCCAGGAAGAGGAATTCCTTCATGGTTTCTCCTCCATCAGGGTTCATGCTCTCACCGGAGAGACCTTTCCTCACGGGATGAGCCGAAAAAAAAAGGGAGTAAAAGCTTAAAAGGAAAGGGAGGTGTGGATGGAGAAGGAGGAGGGGGGAGGCAACAACCCCATATACTGAGGGGAAAAGCGGAAGAGAGTCAGTAAAAGCTTAATGTCCGCTCCTGGAAGGTGTAGGACCCAAGAAATAGGCTCACACCGCTGGTCGCAATGGAAAACTTTATTGAATCCGCCTTGCCAAGATGACTGCAAAAGCTTTTACTGACTCTCTTCCGCTTTTCCCCTCAGTATATGGGGTTGTTGCCTCCCCCCTCCTCCTTCTCCATCCACACCTCCCTTTCCTTTGGTCCTTTCCCACGTTTGAAGACCAGACCCTGTCATAAATCAGCCTATCCTGCCAAATGGTCTCCTTCCTCTGTCCTCTTGTAGTCAGGTTGCGAAAAGACCAGCTTTGATGATGCTGTTCTTTGTTGCACCCTGACAATTGGATGTATGTTCTGTTTTGACATAGACACTCTTCTCAGTTTGACTATTGCCCATATTGTTGTCCCATATTGGACTTGTAATGCTTTGAATGAACAAAATTTTGAAAATTTTTGTTTTAATTATGCTTTATTTAAATTATGCTTTGTTTAATTAGTTTTTAATGTGATGGTTGTCTTAACTGTTCATTTTATGATGGTATACGATGTGCTGGGCTTGGCCCCGTATGAGCCGCTCCGAGCCGCCATTGGGAAGATGGAGGTGGCATATAAAAATAAAGTTGTTGTTCCGCCATTGGGAAGATGGAGGTGGCAAGATAGACATGCTGGATTATTTTCACAAAATCACAAGTCGAACACTTCCCAAGTGTCTAGGACTGTAATGTATTTTTGAATGATGCGTGCAGATCCCAGTAGGGTGGCCTTTTGCAGTTGGCAGATCGTAATTTTGTCTATTGTTTCCAAATACCGGTTGAGATCTTTTGGCACGGCACCCAGTGTGCCCATCACCACGCCACCTGCACTGGTTTCTGCCAGAGTCTTTCTGGCAGAGTTCAATCTTGAGGTCCTGGTAGCGGCTGAGTTTTTCCTGTTGTTTTTTGGCAATGTGACTGTCACCTGGGATGGCAACATCAATGATCCAAACCTTTTTCTTTTCCACAACTGTGGTCTGGTGTGTTGTGTTCCAGAACTTTGTCTGGATTCAGAAGTCCCGCAGTATCTTTACGTGCTCGTTTTCCAATACTTTTGCAGGGTTGTGATACCACCAGTTCTTTGCTGCTGGGAGGTGGTACTTGAGGCATGTTCCAATGAATCATTTGGGCCACATAGTTGTGCCTCTGTTTGTAGTCTGTCTGCGCGATTTTCTTACAGCAGCTGAGAATATGATCAATGGTTTCATTGGTTTCCTTGCACAGTCTGCATTTTGGGTCATCAGCTGATTTTTCCATCTTGGCCTTAATTGCCTTTGTTCTGATGGCTTGCTCCTGGGCTGTAAGGATCAGGCTCCTTCTTCAGTGTCCCATTCGTGAGCCATAGCCAGGTCTATTATTATTATTATTATTATTATTATTATTATTATTATTATTATTACCCAGTTCAATACAATTAAACAGAAAAAAATTTTGGTGGTTTTTTTTTTGAAAATTTGGAGGGGGGGGGTTGAACCTCTAACCCCCCCCCCCCCCCCAGCCTACAGACCTGTCAATATCTGTTTGAGATAGTGACTGGAGGGACTCTTAATTTTTTGCGTCTCATAGACTTAACATGGGGATTAGATTAACCAGTTAAAATTCATGAGTAAACCAGGTTTTTTTTTAACATGAAATTTTTTTTGAGGGGGGTTGAACCCCTAAACCACCCCCACCACCACCTCCACCACCACCCCCTGGCTATAGGCCTGTCTGAAACTGCATTATACAGCGGTGCAGATGGGGCCTAAGTCTTCCAGGCAATTCTATGGCATGTTTTCATTGTTACTATAGAGCAGACATGGGAAAATGAAGGCCTGCGGGCCAGATGCAGCCCCCTGTGCACTTATCTCAGGCCCTCATTTTCCCTGTCCACGTGGTGGCCCGTTGCATCCTTATGCCAAAAAGATGGGGGAGGAAGGCACATAGCAGCTGAGAGCCCTCTGAAGAGCTCTCAGCCACTGTGTGTCTCACCTCCTGGCATAAGGATGGTGCAAGTGGCGTCATCCTTATGCCAGGAGGGCAACTCAGCTTGAGGAAGGCATGCAGCAGCTCAGAGCTCTCTGGAGCACACTCACCCGCCGCCTTCCTCACCCTCCACCCAGCATAATGCCAAGAGGATAGTTTGGGGGAGGAGGATGGGAAAAAGGATGGGGCAGTCGCCATGTGTCCCGTCTTCCCCCCAGCAAAAGGATGGGATGAGCAGCCCATCCTTATGCTGGGAGCTCACCCAGACCCACAATGCGGCCCCAAGGCAAAAAAGTTTGCCCATGCCTGCTATAGAGACATTCTGGGGGATCTAGATATCTTTTAGGAATTTTCTAGCTCATTAATTTCAATAGGATTCACCATTATCCGCAGTTCCCTGTTACCGCGCTATGTTCAGCAACATATCTCCCATGGATATGTGGGTTGTATTGTATTTCTCTTTGACAAAATGCTGTAAAGCAGAGAATTGTTTGCATTGGGAGAACATCAGGTGCAATAGCATAACATTAGGACTGAATAGCTGACATCCTGCCTTAGGCTTCCAATACATTACACTAAGTCCTCAAGTGCAACTCTATGCTATGCAGAGAGCAGATGTCAGATAAATGAATAGTATTTATTCATATCTAAGGTTTCAGTTAACTGTGGTTCACTCAGGAACATATTCCCCATGGATACAAGGGTCTTATTATATTCATTCCCTAGTTTTTAGCCTTCCTTTTTGAAGAACGTGTTTAATTTTGTGGCGCCTACAGACCCTGTGAAATTTGCACTGCATCCATCCAGCCACTTCTATAATGTTAGCAAACAAAATAGCTTTCCTTGTGATCCTCAGAAGGAAGCTCCCTTTTGCTCGCATTCAAAAAAGTGGTGACGATTCCTGCCATTAGCTTTAGATGTCAACACTTCGCAATGGTGACTTTTGCTAATGCTTGCCTTTAGGGGATATCATAATGGCACCAGCTGACTTGTAATTTCCGTCAAAGTCATATTGCTTTCCCATGTTTTCTTCTTCTTTTTTTCTGCTTTGCCATTCTGACTGATAACTGCAGGCTGGAAATTTTATCTAAATGAGAGCATTTCAGTTCCGAAAGACAATATTATGAAGCGCCATTTGCTTAATGCTTCACATTACATGCAGGCGATGTGAAGACTTGATGCCTACTTTTCAACTTGTGGATGGTTAAAGTTTCGAGGAGAATGTCACCAATAGCTTCTGTCTTATTACAAATGGTTGCTGTGGAATCAGCGAGAAAAGTAAGGAGCCGCGGTGGCACAATGAGTTAAACCCTTGTGCTGGCTAAACTGCTGGCCTGAAGGTTGGGTTGCTGACCTGAAGTTTGCCAGTACAAATTTGCCAGATGGGGCAAGCTCCCATGTGTCAGCCCTAGCTTGTGGGGACATGAGAGAAGCCTCCCAGCAGGATGGTAACACACTCGACAACGTCTCTGAAGATGGCCAATTCTTTCACACCAGAAGTGACGCAGTATGTTCTCAAGTCACTTCTGACACCAGAAAAAAAGTGAGAAAAGTGATTCAGAGACATATTTTTGCCTCTCATCCCTCTAAATAAGAGCACCTTTCCACATTTATGCTTGCTAGGGAAATCTAGAAGTGCGAGAAGAAAAAGGAGGAGGAGGAGGAAGAGGAAGTTGAGAAGAAGTTATTTTCAGAGCCCTTGGTACTTGTTTTGTCATTCTACCATGCCATATATATTACCCTTGCTTCAGGGCTGGCCCTAGGTAATTTTCAAGTGTAAGCAAACAGTATTTTGGTGCCCCGCCCCCTCCAACAGACCTCAACCTCTGAGGATGCCTGCCATAGATATGGGCAAAACGTCAGGAGATAATGCCTCTGGAATATGGCCATACAGCCCAAAAACCTACAGCAATCCAGTGACTCTGGCCATGAAAGCCTTTGACAACACAGTGTATTTTTTTCAAATGATCAAGAAATAATGATGATGATGCTCCTGTCATTAGGCGGTTCCGCTCTCTTCCCTTCCCTTCCCGGCTGAGCACTCTGAGCTCACCAATGGAGAGAGTCAGAAACACTGGGATGTCTGTGGTGGAGGAAAAACAGAAAATCTAGGATGAAACTGTCCCCGTATTAAAGCCTTCACTTGTGGAGGACATTGGCAGGGCTCTTGGACATGTTCATGGTGCTCCCTATAAACTGCAATGTCATTGGAAAAAGGGCCATTGGTGTCTCTTGAGTAGTGGGAGCTATAGCTATTTGTGGAAGTGGGACCTTGTTTGTGGAAGTGGACACCCCAGCCACACACATAGATACATATTTTCACTTTTATTATGTGCATAGATGTCTACTTCATTTCTATCTCTACTTTCTGCTGATATGGGAACTCTAGGCAGCTAACAAAAATATGTTTGCTAATAATTTTGCTGCTGTCATACGTCAATAAACCATATAATTTTGAGTGGGTCTTCTTTCAAGCCATGATCAATTTCCTATCCATTTCTCTCCCTTCTCTGTTATTTTATTTGCTCTTCTTCCACAGCAGAGAATTGTGGGAACGCTCCTGCATTAGAAGGAAGCGCAATTTAAAAAGATAGCCGAGATTGGCTAATTATGGATATGTTTCAGAAACTCAGATCAAGGGATTACCATAGGGCCAAAGTGTGCGGCCTCGTGGGGTTCTTTGCAAAGAAAACTCTATTGATTGTGCGAAAGTCTTGCTGATTATGAAGGTTAATAAATGACAGAACAACAAAGATCTACTCTGAAGCAAAGCCTCCGTTAATGAGGGGGGAGAAACCCGCCCAGGAGCCCACCGATGGATCGCTAAACGTTTCCTACTTTTTAATCGAATGTTTATCCCGACACATGGAGAAAGTAATTTCTTAGTGTGGACTTTATGCAGAACAGCTATTAAATGAGCTTTCAAAGTATTTGCAGAGCAATAACTCAGGATTGACTGGTGGGAATCTCATAATCCAGAAACGTGACCCAGCACAATATCAGCCCAGTTGCTTGAGCTGAGATTAATTCCAATAGTCCCCTCTCCCTGACAGCGAATACAGTACATGGCAAATAATGCCCTGTAAACATGTTCTGATCTCCCTCCGTCTCATACAAATATCGAGCTGACCGGCTCATTGAATGTCATTTCGGAATGTCCAAGGATGCTATGAAAAAAAATAAAGAAAGTTGCTGATGAATTAAATGAAGAGGAGCTCTTATTTGATTGGATCCATCCCGACTCTCAGGCACAAATTCTTCTTTTCTTTCATTCCTTTTCTGCTCAGCTTTACTCAAAAGATTAATTTAGCAACTGCATTTTTCTAGCAATTTGATTAAAACTCAGGGAAGAGACTATGTGGTGCTTTTCATTCCAAAGAGATCTTCAGTTGTGTAATTTTCTAAAAGAACAAGGCCAGTGAAGTGTTGCTGCTTAACACAGGATGCTGCTAAAGAGAAGTAGGGATGGGGGAGGTATGTCACTCTTTGGAACAGCATTTCTCATCTTGGGGGTCAGGACCCATGTGAGGGCGTTGCAAGGGGGGGATTCAGTATTTTTTGTTGGTTATGGGGGTTCTGTGTGGGAAATTTGGCTCAATTATATCGTTGGTGGGGTTAAAGGGGCTCTTTGAATATAGGTGAACTATAAATCCCAGCAACTACAACTCCCAAATGTCAAGGCCTATTTTCCCCAAACTCCACCAGTGTTCAAATTTGGGCATATTGAGTATTTGTGCCAAGTTTGGTCCAGATCCATAGTTGTTTGAGTCCACAGTGCTCTCTGGATGGAGGTGAACTACAACTCCAAAACTCAAGGTCAATGCCCACCAAACCCTTCCAGTATTTCCTGTTGGTCATGGGCATTCCGTGTGCCAGGTTTGGTTCAATTCCATCATTGGTATTCAGAATGCTCTTTGATTGTAGGTGAATTATAAATCCCAGCAACTACAACTCCCAAATGACAAAATCAATTCCCCTCCCCAACCCCACCAGTATTCAAATTTGAGTGTATTGGGTACGGGTTTTTTTGCCAAATTTGATCCAGTGAAAGAAAATACATCCTGCATATCAGATATTTACATTACGTTTCATAACAGTAACATAATTACAGTTATGAAGTAGCAACAAAAATAATGTTATGGTTGGGAGTCACCACAACACGAGGAACTGTATTACAGGGTTACGGAACTGTGGACTCCAAACTATGATGGATCTGGACCAAACTTGTCATGAATACTCAATATGCTGAAATATGAACACTGGTGGAGTTTGGGGAAAATAACCTTGACATTTGGGATTTGTAGTTGTTGGGATTTATAGCTCACCTACAATCAAAGAGCATTCAGAACCCCACCAGAATTGGACCAAACTTCCCACACAGAACCCCAATGACCAACAGAAAATACTGTGTTTTCTGATGGTCTTTGGAGACCCCTCTGACACCCTCTCATGACACCCCCAGGGATCCCGAGCCCCAAGTTGAGAAACCCTGTTCTAGAAGATGCCTTCATAATTGTGTGTCAGGCTTTAGTTCTACAGCCAGAGACCTCTCAGCCATCTCTGCTCTCCATCAGTCAAAGCATGGCCATGGATGTAGGGTGCAGAGGATTGTGGGTTGTCCAAAGATATGGTTGCTCCATCAGGTGACTTGGAAGTCTTTCATACAGTAACCACAAGTCAAAGTTGACTTGACGATAGTTGGCAACAACAGCTAACTGGGCTTTAGCCTTGGAGAAGATATGTGGATAAAATGGCTGGTCATAAACAAGTTTTCTTTACTACAGGGTGTCATTGATGGATCCCACCTTGTGTTGAGGAAGCATCTACCCATGGTTCCTAACGTATCAAGTGGTGAAGCACTGGCAGATATTGGCTTCAGTATCAACCATTTGATAAATATGCTTTTGTTTAAATTTCAAAGGAGACATCTAGTCTTTTTTAGGATAAAGTTCAGCACTCTGAGTATTCCTTCAAAGTTCAAAGAGAACCTTAGGTCAAACATTGACATTGGTGGTGGAGACAAATGTTGTAATTCAAACTTTGTCAAAATCAGAAGGATGAGAAAAAAGTGCACAAATCGTTCCCTATCTGCAGAAAAATATTATATGTCCTCTCTCTCTTTTGTTAACTTCTTAAGCATACGGTAGTAGAGTGCTTTCTTTCAAAACCATATATCAGACAGAAAAACACTGCTGGAGAACAAGGTTAAATAGCATAAAAGCAGAGGCCTGGAAGAAGGTCAATAATCGACTGGACAGGATAGAAGCAAGGAACAGGAAAAGGCTTGGACCAATGGCATTGTACATAAGGTTGTCAACACTATTGATGGCAGATAACATGGCTGAAGGGGATGCAAAAGAAACATGAAAAGGGGCCCGTGATCAGCTTTGCAAAGAGAAACGCAAGAACAAAGTGGAAAAGAAGAGTCAAGGAAGAATCTTTTTTTTTTTTCGTGGGCTAATCCCCAAACACAGGAAGACAGCTGCACAAAAACAAAGGGTACAATATTGCTTCAAGGCATTAAATCAAAAAGATGGAAAGTACACAGGAGGGATTGGACCTTTTAGTGGGGAAAGAGCAGCCTTTTGCCCCCATTGCACATTTGGAAAACAGGACGTTCCAACAGCTGCTGAGCTAATGCGGGGAGTTAAATGTGGAGAGCTCATTTTGATAATACCTGTGATTTTGCTCTTTGGAAAGCTTAGGGACACAGGCGATGGTTCCTGATGCACACACTGCTGTGAATATTCATGAAACTGAAGGGCAGACCATTTTGAAGGCTGCTGCTTCTGAAGGCTTACAAGTTTCTAATTTTAGGAGGCCATTACATATATATTGGGGTGTATGGCATTCATTATTAAGAGAAAGCGAAGTTGACATGATAGCTGACAAAGGCTCATCAAATCAATACAAAAGAAGCAAGTGAGATTTTGTTTTGATTTGAAATACCAAGTAGCGGTTAATGACTGATGTTTTATTAGTAGGGAACTGAATCGATTTCAAAATTTAAAGTTTAAGAATGACTTCAGTGAAATCAATTTATCAAAGGTAAAGGTAAAGGTTTCCCCTTGACGTTAGTCCAGTCGTGTCCGACTCTGGGGGTTGGTGCTCATCTCCATTTCTAAGCCGAAGAGCCAGCATTGTCCATAGACACCTCCAAGGTCATATGGCCGGTATGACTGCATGGAGCACCAGTGGTACCTATTGATTTACTCACATTTCCACTTGAACTGAAAGTGCTCAGAGCTATGGAAGTAAGTGTTTGTGTTGGCACGGCAGGTTAAACCACTAAGATACAGAACTTGCTGACTGGAAGATTGGCAGTTCTAATCCCGTTGTTAGCCCCAACTTCTGCCTGGGATTTGTAGTTTGATGAGGGACTTGTACTATTTTGCCAAGATAGTATATATAGACTGCTTCAGTTTTGTTACTTTAGCTACTAGTGAGAAGTCAAGCCTGTTTTGAATTTTAAAGCTATTCATGTTATGAATAGAACTGCCCTCTAGCACATTTTCAGCGAGTTGATTTTCTTCCTATCATCTTTCTCTGCAATATTTCATGTAGAAATCAGAAATACTATGGCAGGGGTGATTTTGATGTTGATATTTAATATTTATTTAAACACAATTAATGTGTTGGAATTACTGCCTACTTCTCCCTTTCACTGTAATTAACACACAGCTGCATTGAAGCCTGAGTTGATTTTAATTCTTCTTGCTTAATCTGTTTCCAGATCACTGGAATAATAACAATAATGATGATGATGATGATGATGACGCTTCCATTCGGAGTCCAATATGTCACTCTAGCAATAATCAAGAAGCCATTATTGAGACATGTTTGGAGCTTTTCACATTTCATCTCCTTGCAGAGTGATGGAAGCGAGCCTCTTCACTGGTAGCTAATTGTATAGGATGACAACATCTGCTGCCAAATCCAGATGCTTTGGTGGAAAACACATTGTTAACATCCCCCTTTGGGAGAGGAAGAGCACTGGCATCTTCTGCACAATTTGTGTAGAACACGTCTCGTGCTCGCTTCAGGAGCCAGCCTCCCGCGAGGACAAGGAGCAGAACAAGGAGCAGGGAAATCCAGGCAGCTGTCATCTCCATCACTTGTTAGGCAGGCAAGCATACACTCATCAAAAGCAATCACAGTAACACAGCCCCAAGAAAGGCTGAAACGTGCTGCTCTGTCAGGTAGCTCTTCGCTGAATGCCGTTGCTGTTTTCTTCATGAACAGTATCCTTGAAATGCTCTGATTGTGGTTCTGGCCCTATGGATGTAGTGGACTTTGTCTCCCAGAATTCCTGAGCAAGGCCCATGCTAACTGTTATTATCCTTTTATCTTTCCACTTCTAAAAGGAAGTAAAATAATTCCTTTCATTCAAGTAAAGATGGGAATGCTAGACGCTAATGTCCTGTGGTATAGAATAGTCTCTGTGTGCTTTATTTACATCACTTTATTTATTTATTTATTTATTTATTTATTTATTTCGTCGTCGTCTCACTCGTTCAGTCGCTTCCGACTCTTCGTGACCTCATGGACCAGTCCAGGCCAGAGCTCTCTGTCGGCCGTCACCGCCCCCAGTTCCTTCAATGTCGAGCCAGTCACTTCAAGGATACCGTCCATCCATCTTGTCCTTGGTCGGCCTCTCTTCCTTTTTCCTTCCATTTTCCCCAGCATCATGATCTTCTCCAAGCTTTCCTGTCTTCTCATGATGTGGCCAACATACTTCAACTTTGCCTCTAATATCCTTCCCTCCAGTGAGCAGCCACTGGGCATTATTTCCTGGAGGATGGACTGGTTGGATCTTCTTGCCAAGGTCCAAGGCACTCAGGATTTTCCTCCAGCACCAAAGTTCAAAAGCATCTATTTTCCTTTTCTCAGCCTTCCTTATGGTCCAGCTCTTGCATCAATAGGTTACTATGGGGAATACCATTGCTTTCACTGTGGACCTTCGTTGCCAGTGTGATGTCTCTGCTTTTCAGTATTTTATTGAGGTTGGCCATTGCTGTCCTCCCAAGAAGTAAACGTCTTCTGATTTCCTGACTGCAGTCTGCATCTGCAGTGATCTTCGCGCCTAGAAATATAAAGTCTGTCCCTGCCTCCACGTTTTCTCCCTCTATTTGCCAGTTGTCAATAGGTCTGGTTGCAATGATCTTGGTTTTCTTGATGTTTAACTGCAGCCCAACTTTTTATTTATTTATTTATTTTTATTTTTATTTACAGTATTTATATTCCGCCCTTCTCACCCCGAAGGGGACTCAGGGCGGATCACATTATATATATATAGGGCAAACATTCAATGCCCATATACACATAGAACCGAGACAGAGACAGACAGACGCAGAGGCAATTTAACCTTCTCCTGAGGGGATGTTTGCTTCTGGCCACAGGGGGGAGCAGCTGCTTCATCATCCACTGTGACGGCACTTCCTCATTCCAATGTCGTAAATTAGTTACGTTATTAGTGGTACATTATTTCCTACTTGATAGATGCAACTATCTTTCGGGTTGCTAGGTCAGCAATGAGCCAGGGCTATTTTTTATTTTTTAATTGATGGGTGCTCGGGCTGGCCTCGAACTCAGAGTGATTTATTGCAGCAGGCTGCTCACCAGCCTGCGCCACAGCCCGGCCTTTACCTCACTTTTACCCCGCCCTTCTCACCCGGAGGGACTCAGGGCGGCTTACAACAGTCGGCAATTATATTGCCCAAAATACATTCAATAAAACAGTAACAGAATCCATAAACAATAAAACAGTACCGCATTAATTAAAATCTGTTAAACCATGAATTATAAAATTTAAAATCATATATAGTTAAGTTCGTCCACGAACACCTTCGCGTACGCCTTGATTCAAGTTTCCTTTCAAGTTGCCTTTTGATTTATAGTGATCCCATAGATTTCAGAGGGTCTTCTTAGACAAAATGGGTTTGCCAGTTCTTTCCTCTGAAATATAGCCTACGACATCTGGTAATATTTGGTGGTCTCCTCATCTAAATACTAACTAGAGCGGACCCTTCTTAGCTTCCAAGTTTACATAAGATCTGATTTCAGAGAATTTAGGTCTTCCACAGAAGTTTTGGATTTTGGAATTCCATTTTTGGGGATAAAAGATTAATTCTTCTGCCACCTAACAGTTCGAAAACATGCAAATGTGAGTAGATCAATAGGTACCACTCCTGCGGAAAAGTAACAGCACTCCATGCCAGCGACATGACCTTGGAGGTGTCTATGAACAACGCCGGCTCTTCAGCTTAGAAATGGAGATGAGCACCAACCCCCCAAAGCGGACATGACTAGACTTAATGTCAGGGGAACACGTTTACCTTTACCTAAATATGTGTAAATAACAGTTTACAAAATTCTTCCTCTTCATATTCAGGCATGCATATACATGATGACATTCACAGAATGACAAACTCAAGAGGCAGGTGTAGGATCTAAATCAAGCCAGAGAATACCCTTGCTTTGGAAAGGTCCTGGGTGCAGCACATTCCTACTGAAACTGGGACCATAGTTTAGATGGCTATGGGGCACATCGTTCTCTGCTGAGGTGGCCCAGATCTTTCTTTTTCCATGTTGAAACCACCAATACTCCTAACTAACCATGAAGATCCAGGTGGTAAGCTCAAGGAGCAGAAGGTAGTCGTCGGATCAGGCCTTGGAGTGACTGGAAAGGGGGGTGGGGTCTTATCTGGGGGAGTGGGTCTGGGGAGGATGGACGGGAAGGAAACCAACAATGTCCTGCAGAAGCCGAACAATGAGCTGCCCTCTAAATTGGCCGAACAATCTTTGGATACTTCCTGCAATTCTCAACATCTTTTACGAACAAATAAGGTTGCAGTGGAAGTTTCAGACTCATTATTGAATAGAGGCAGGTGGACTTCTAAGCGAGCGGTCCAGATATCTCTTTCACAAATTTTATCCATAAGCTGGTCGGAAGTGAAGATCAAGACTATCTTTGTAGGCTTTGTAGGGAGTACCAATCCTGGAACCGCTCCTTGTGTCTTATCATTGGCTTGGAAGATAAAATATTAAGGGATAAATTGTATTTGTGTGGGCCCAAACTGCAACAGTGGGGCATCACTCTTAGGAGGGTGCTAGTAGACCCACTAATTCGCCCCTTGGACATCGGGCTGAACATTGAAATTCAAGATTCCCTAATTCTAAGTCATGCTTGTTCTACCCCCCAGTCCCACAATAAGACCCCACTCTTGTCTAGTCACTTTCCTATTTATGATGATGCCATATCAATCGACTCCTCTCTCCCATTAGTGGAGAGAAGCTCCTTTTTTAAACAAACAAGCACTTTTGGAGGCTTTCCTTTCCAGGACAGTTGACTAGTCCCGGCAATTGGCAATTCCACCCAGTTCTTCCATCAGGGGGAGGAGGGCTTGCATGGAGGTGGCTCCATTGAGGTTATATGGGGGAGGAGAAAGCACGGTCACTATCAACCCAGGGAGAAGCGCAACAGAGTTTTTGCGACCCTGGAGAGGATTAGGTGTGGTAGTCTTCAGGACAGACCCCCCAACCTTAAGGTCCTGCTTTTGAACGCCAGATCTGTCAATGGTAAAACAGCTGTCATCCAGGATTTGATCCTGGATGAGGGGGCGGATCTGGCATGCATCACCGAGACGTGGCTGGATGAGCTGGGAGAGGTGACTCTCACCCAGTTGTGTCCTCCAGGTTTCAGGGTGCATCAACAGGCCAGAGTTGGGGGGCGGGGAGGATGAGTTGCGGTGATCTTTCGGCAGTCCATCGCCCTGATCAGATGCGCCGTTCCACAATCTCCGAGGTTCGAGTGTGTTTTCCTGAAGGTGGGAGCCCGAGACAGCATGGGGATTCTGTTGGTGTACCATCCACCCCGCGACCCAGCAGTCTCTCTGTCCGAGCTAGCAGATGTGGTCTCCAATGCGGCCCTTGTCTCCCAACAACTGATAGTTTTGGGAGACTTTAACATTCATGCCGAGACCACATTGACAGGTGCAGCTCAGGATTTCATGGTTGCCATGACAACCATGGGGCTGTCTCAAGTTATATCAGGGCCCACACATCAGGCAGGACACACCTTGGACCTTGTTTTTATTGTGGACGGTGGGACAGTCAGAGTGGAAGAGCAATGCATTCTTCCATTGTCATGGTCTGACCATCATCTGATCTGTTTAAGTATCGCCGTGCCTTCTAACCTCCGCAGGGGTGGTGGACCCATTAAGATGGTCCGCCCCAGGAGACTGATGGATCCGGATGGACTTCTGAGGTCTCTTGGGGATCTTCCTGTCCTGGAGACTGGCGATCCTGTCGATGTCCTGGTTGATCGCTATAATAGTGAGCTATCAAGGGCATTGGACACGATCGCTCCCGAACGTCCCCTCTCACTGCGTAGAGTCGCGTCGACTCCTTGGTTTACCGAGGAGTTGGCTGTGATGAAGCGTGCGAGGAGGGGACTAGAGTGCATTTGGAGGAAATCTCGGGACGTGTCCGACCAAGCACGGGCTAAAGCCGCTATTAAGGCGTACTCCGTGGCTCTGCGAGCAGCCAGGAAAGTTTTCACGACTGCCCGCATAGCGTCTGCAGCCAACAGGCCATCGGAGTTGTTCCGAGTTGTTGGGGAGCTCCTGCGGCCTCCTGAGGCCCAGGGGCTTCCCGATGACTTGGCAACTGGGTGCAGCGATTTCGCGCACCATTTTGCAGGCAAAGTTGCTCAGATACGCCTTGAGCTAGACTCCAGTTTAATTGTGGTCTCAGCGGAGGTAACCGAGGTACCTGTCTGTTCGATCTTATGGGATTCTTTCCGGCTTGTTCTTCCTGATGACGTGGAGGGGATTCTTGGGTCTGTGAGGGCGACCACCTGCGCTCTGGATCCTTGTCCCTCTTGGCTGGTTAAGCTGGCCAAAGATGGGTTGTTGGACTGGTTTGTGACCATAATAAATGCTTCTTTGGTTCAGGGGTCAGTTCCATCCTACTTTAAGCAGGCGGTAGTAAAACCAGTACTAAAAAAGCCCTCGCTTGATCCATCTGTTTGTAACAACTACAGACCAATCTCCAACCTCCTGTTTTTGGGCCAGGTTCTGGAGCGGGTGGTTGCCACGCAGCTCCAGGAGTTCCTCGATGACACTGATTTTCTGGACCGCTCTCAGTCTGGCTTCAGGCCTGGGTACAGTACCGAGACGGCTCTGGTCGCCTTGGTGGATGACCTCTTCAGGGAGCTGGACAGGGGGAGTGTGACCCTGCTGGTCCTCTTGGACATCTCAGCGGCTTTCGATACCATCGACCATGGTATCCTTCTGGGGAGGCTCTCCGGGATGTGGCTTGGTGGCACGGTTCTGCAGTGGCTCCGGTCCTTCCTGGAGGGTCGTTTCCAGATGGTGAAGCTGGGGGATACCTGCTCGGACCCCTGGCCATTGACCTGTGGGGTCCCGCAAGGGTCTATTTTATCCCCCATGCTATTTAACATCTACATGAAACCATTGGGAGAGGTCATCCGGAGTTTTGGAGGGTGTTGCCATCTCTACGCAGATGACACGCAAATCCACTACTCATTTCCATCTAACTCCAAGGAAGCCCCTCGGATTCTGGCCGCTGTGGCGGACTGGATGAGGAGGAACAAGCTGAGGATCAATCCTGACAAGACAGAGGCCCTCCTGGTCAGTCGCCCGTCTGATCGGGGTATTGGGTGGCAACCTGTGCTGGACGGGGTTGCACTCCCCCTGAAATCACAGGTCCGCAGTTTGGGGGTCCTCCTGGATTCAGCGTTGACGCTTGAGGCTCAGGTGTCGGCGGTGGCCGGGAGGGCTTTCGCACAACTCAAACTTGTGCGCCAACTGCGACCATACCTCGTGAAGTCTGACTTGACCACGGTGGTGCATGCCTTAGTTACCTCTAGACTGGACTACTGTAATGCGCTCTACGTGGGTCTTCCCTTGAAGATGGCCCGGAAACTAATTAATAACAGGGGCGAGCTACAGGGAACGATCTACTCCCCTGTTTAAAGAGCTCCACTGGCTGCCGTTCACTTTCCGGTCCCAATTCAAGGTGCAGACCATCATCTATAAAGCCCTAAATGGTTTGGGACCCACCTACCTTAGTGACCGTATCTCCTACCATAAACCTGCTCGTTCCCTTCGTTCATCCGGGGAGGCCTTCCTATCGCCACTGCCTTTGTCCCAGGCCTGTCTTGTGGGAACGAGGGAGAGGGCTTTTTCTGCTGTGGCCCCCCGACTGTGGAATTTATTGCCCACTGAGATCAGGCAAGCCCCCACCTTGTTAGCCTTTAAGAAAGATCTAAAAACATGGCTTTTCCGATGTGCCTTTGGGGAGTAAATGTAATATATCATTCTGGTTATTCCCCTTGGATTTTATCCTTTAGACTGCTTCACCATTTTATATCCCTGTTCCCTTATTCCTATGTCTCTCTCTCCCGAGTTTTTAATTAAGTGTTCATGTGGCCTGCCCTGGTTTTCATTGTTTTCTCTGATTTGTGTTGTAATATATATGATGATTTTGCACTGTTATATTGTGTTATGATTTGCTGTTTTATTTTGTTATATTGTATGGTGTCTGGGCATGGCCCCATGTAAGCCGCCCCGAGTCCCCATTGGGGAGATGGTGGCGAGGTATAAATAAAGTTTTATTATTATTATTATTATTATTATTATTATTATTATTATTATTATTATTATCTTCATGGTCAGTTAGGAGTATTGGTGGTGTCAACATGGAAGAAGTAAGATGTGGGCCACCTCAGCAAAGAAGGATGGGCCCCCTACCCATCTTACCACCTGATCATTCTGGGTGCCTCTGCTGACATCAAAATGGGGCCCACTTGACCATTATGAAGTAGGTGGTCGAACCTTCCTACTTTCTCTTGGTTTCATTGGAGCCCCATTCTGTAAGCTGAGGTGCCTGCAGTGGATAGAAACTTGCATGTAGCTCCATGACTAACTGCAAGAGTGATTGGCAACATGGTTGCAATCCACCCCTTTCTTCATACTGATGTGGAGGTAAAGCATGATGGTACCGATGTCCAATCTGGAATGTGGATTGGACCAATTCAGACCCGATATAGCTGTCTAGGCTACCATGAAGCCACAAGACACTCTAGAGTTTCCATCAAACTCAGGTATCACTCCACTTTGTTCAACGTGGGGCAAGTGCTCCAGAATGGACTCTACCATTTTGATTTTGTTGAACATAGAATCATAGAATAGTAGAGTTGGAAGAGACTTCATGGGCCATCCAGTCCAACCCAATGTCAAGTAGCAGGAAATCGCGTTCAAAGCACCCCAGACAGATGGCCAGCAGCTTCCAAGAATGTGTTTGATAACAAGCCCGAGACCCACAGATTTTTATTAGCACTGCACTCTCACTCTCTCTCACACACACAACACAGAGTCATTTTAAGTATTATGTTCTGATTTTTGTATATTCCTTTGTGCTCCAACCACATTCTACATTCAGTAGCTTAAATTTCACAGCAGGTTTGGTATAAACCTTTAATCGTAATAATGATCCTTTGATCTGCTGTGCTCTTTTCATTTCAGAGGTTGCTAAAGGACCCTTTTGGGAGCGTTCCAGCTGCTTTTGTTTAGTTCATGTATATTTATTTATGTGGCTTTTGAACCCCATTTGATGGCTGAAAAGTGATTCCCTGGTTAGCTGCAGTTATTGTAGATCAATTTCCAAAGGACTGACCAGAAGTGGGAAGAAAAGGAACAGACGGCAGCATTTTCTTTCTTTACTACCTTCCGACGACCTGTTCGCTGCCATTCACTTGACTGCAAAATATAATAAAATAAATTTTAAAAATGGGTGGATTGTTTAAGTTTCCCCAGCTAGCCAACCTGTTCCCTGAAATGAATGTTTCCCTATAGATCATTAGTCTTGCTGGGGGAAATAAAAAAAAACACACAATTACTCCAATGCTGGGGGAGAAAAGGCCCCACAAACATACTTTTACTGTTGTCTCAATGGCTAGACTTGATTCTCTCCTTATATTTGGCAGAAGTTGTGCTGGTCTGGGAATATCTTGATTTACATCCTATGCGGAAATGCCATCATTAAGTAGCACTGCTGATTCCGAATACAAATAGCAATCTATGTATTTTTTTAATGCCTACATTGACTGTCCAAAAAAAATTAAATTATTGTAAGATGTTTTCGAAGGCTTTCATGGCTGGAATCACTGGGTTGTTGTGCATTTTCGGGGCTGTGTGGCCATGTTCCAGAAGCATTCTCTCCTGATGTTTCACCCACATCTATGGCAGGCATCTTCAGAGGTTGTGAGGTATATTGGAAAACTAAGCAAGGGAGGTTTATATCTCTGTGGAAGGTCCAACTATTGTAAAATAAGTTGACCCAGTCCAAGTCATGCATAAGAAATCATTACACAAAGCCAGTAATCCTCACAGGGAGAGACGAATACATAATAATAATAATAATAATAATAATAATAATAATAATAATAATAATAATAATAATAAAGGCCACCCTGCTGGGATCTGCGCGCATCATCTGAAAATACATCACACAGTCCTAGACACTTGGGAAGTGTTCGACTTGTGATTTTGTGATATTAAATCCAGCATATCTATCTTGTTTGCTGTGTCATAATAAAATAAAAATAATAATAGTAATAATAATAATAATTACCAAAACCATGAGATCAATAGTACAGGTAACCCAAAACCAAAAGGAGGTCAAACAAGGTGTTAAATTTAGCCTGAAGAGGGGTCAGGAATCCCAAGAAACACATATACACTATAATTGTTTTTCCTGTGGTATACCTCCAAGTTGTTTTCAACTTATTGTAACTCCAAGTCAATCCTATTACATAGTTTCTTTGGCAAAATAAACAGAGGCTGGATGGCCATCTGTCAGGGGTACTTGGACTGAGCTTTTCCTGCATGGCAGGAGGTAGGACTAGGTGGACCATGTGGTCTCTTCCAATTCTATTATTCTATGGTTCTATGAAAATTTATCTAAGAGAGTCTGACTTGCCCAAGCTCATTCAGTTGGCTTTCTGGCCTATTGAGGATTTGAACCCTGATTTGCAGAGTTTTAGTCCTACAATAAAACCTTACATCACACTCCACTGAAAGTACAACTGGTTTAAGAGAGAGAATGATCAAGAGCAATGAGGTAGGAGCTTTATATGTGGCTACCTCTGAATGCCAGGTGGTTGAATGCTAGACATTGATTCTTCCAAAGCTTCTCCATCTCTCTTTGTCAGGTTACTCCATAGCTTTCAGGAAACTCGAGAGTGACTCTAGTTTTTGAAGCTGGATAGAGCTGGACTTGGGGTGATCCAGTGTACAGACATCAGAAAAACCCCACCCTTGTGTCACTGACCAGAAGATCCTTGCTGGTGACATTGCCACCAGTGATCCCATGACTGTCCACCTTGTTGTAACTTCATCAGAAGTTATATCTCCAGCAAAACTTTGCCAAGAAGCTGTTTCTGGCTAGTGAAACTCAGTCAGTGGTGCCTCTAGAGCAGTGGTTCCCAACCTGTGGGTGCCCAGGAGTTCTGGCCTACAACTTCCAGAAATCCCAGCCAGTTTACCAGCTATTGGGATTTCTGGAAGTTGAAGTCCAAAACATCTGGAGACCACTGATATAGAACAAAGCACCAGTGCTGACCATCTGGACTGCAATTTGGTTGCAACTGTTCCCATAGTGTATCAAGAGCAACTCCAGGTTATATTGCTGGTTTTGAAACAGCCGTCGATTAACTCTACAAAGTACTTGGCAAATCCCTAGTTGTATTACAGTTGGGTAGGATATGAAGGGTGGTTTTGAATAGTGGGAGTGTGTGGGAGGATGGAAAGAGCAGGTCTATGACAGAAAGGGAAAGACAGAGAGAGTGTGTGCTCATTTGTCCCTTTCTATTTCTATTTGTGCTCCTCCTTTCTTCCCTCTAGAGATCGATTTCTCTCGAGAGAATCAGTCATCATGAGTTCCCAGCACAGAGCTGCTAAAAGGCTTTCATTTGCTCTTCAGGGTGTTTTTAACTTCATAGAGGAAGACCAAAAGGACTGCTGCTTTGAAGTAGTCAAGGTAATGTAGATCTTGACAAGGAGAAGAGAATCTCCATCCCAGTTTTATATCGGCACCATCAAACACTCGCACTTGGAGTCCTCATGTAGGGAGTTTCAAAACACAACTTTTTCTCACACCATGTTTGAATTGTCAAAGGAAGGAAAGAAAGAGGAGATGGATCAGCCCCATAGATGAAAGTGAAACAACTCCAAACCACCACCACTGTTACACTTTTCCCAGATTGGTCTGCTTGTTCAGTGTAGCTCCTGATAAGAAAGGAAATCATTTGGAGCAAAAAGAGGAAACAAAGAGGTTATATGGAAATTGCAATGCTTTTAGTCAACAACTTGATGGTTCAATGTGTTGTCATGGTTCTCATGGCTGGAATCACTAGGTTGCTGTGAGTTTACCAGACTGTATCCAGAAGCATTCTCTGCTGAAGTTTCACCCACATCTATGTCAGGCATCCTCAGAGGTTGTGAGGTCTGTTGGAAACTAGGCAAGTGGGGTTTATATATCTGTGGAATAATGTTCAGGGTGGGAGAAAGAACTCTTGTATTGATAGTTTGTTCTATAAATAGGATTGTGGCATATTAGAAACTGATAGATATAAAGAGTTGCTGCCATGAGTTGCTACAAATTCTCCAGTTTTAGTGGGCTCAGCCCCAAGCAAAAGGAAAGCTCTGCATGCAAATCTCCAGCTCTGCAAGTAAAGCATATGTTTGCTTTATTAGTAGCTGCAGTTTCAAAGGGTTTCCACGGGGCCTGGATGGTTAGTTAGTTAGATATTGTTGTTCCAAGGCAGCTTATCTGGGTTCGAATGTTAGCAATGGCGAACTTAGTATCCATACTGAGAGTTAAGGTCCATCCGTAGCAGTCAGTCACTTCCAAAACTTTCTTTTTTGTTTAAATTTAAAAAGCATAAAAATGCCAGTGCTATCTATTCAGAAGGCATTATGCACTCTAGAGGTCAAGAACCTAACGGAAGCATAACCTGAAAGTCCACAAAATATGAATACAACCAAGAAGATTAAAACATTGCAAAAACATGAGACATTTGATGGTTTCTTTGTCTGGAAAAAAAATTCAAATCCATCACAGATCTAATATTAATCAAAGGAAATATGGAGAGCATCAAGGAGAGATGCAAGGAGGAAAGCCAATAAGAAATGTTTTGTGGGCTACTGACCTTCCCTGCATTATTGAAGATGCCTTGACTAATAGGAGCTCATGTCTCCAGCAGTGGTTGATGGCAATATGCTCCGGAAAGTTTTCTTGACTTTTGCAAGGATTTTTTTTTGGGGGGGGGGGACTTGCTAGTAGCGCTAGCACTAGAAGGCTTCAAAGAGCCAAGCTTGAAACAGGCTTACCTATCATTAGAATTATGCATGCCATATATTAATCTCCGGGAAGGGGGTCCAAGTTAAACCTTAGCAGAGAAATATATTGCAGGTGTGACATGACTCTCAGATGTAGGCAAGGATTCAGTAAGGGGAGAATGAATACAAAGTTTGTCTTCCTCCAAATATCCTTGATTTCCAAAACAGAGATTAAACCACAGGGCTAGAAAAAAAGCAACCTAGAGTTCTGGCCAAGATACAGGTTTTGTGATATAAATCTCTGTCTGTGGATTGCTATACGCCCCTTTTGTGATATGTATTAGGGTTGTGCATTCGGAGTAAACCTTGCCCCATTTCATGTCCCAGCTTTTGGTGGGGCCCCGATCCATTTTTGGGAGCCTCCCAAAATTGGGAGAGCAGATATCTGTTCTCAGTTTAGGCCTCCAAAAGATCAGTTTCCTATTGGACCATTATGGGGAGGACTTCCCATCCAGGCTAACCTTTCATGGCTCACACTTTAAGGAGGCTTCTTACCTGCTGTTTCTACAGAGTAAGAGGTGCTCAGCTGCAGGTACTGGCAGGCGTACATTTTCTGGGCCTGCATGCCACACACGCACTTTCTTTCCAAGCCAAGGAAGCAAGTTCTAGGAAGCATTTGGCTGCAGATGAAAGCAGGCTTGGATCCGGGATCGATTCCAGCTTGCTTTTGTGTCGAGCTGATTTTTGTGTGTGGAGGGGGCTTCCCATTTCATGCTCCCAAAGACACAAAAGAAACTGTAGAAACTAATTCCGTGCACAGCTCTAGTATGCATAAACATTGTAGTTTGGTGATGCTCCCAACTCTCATGATTCCATACAATTGAGTCATAGCAGTTAAAGTGATGTCAAATTGCATTGATTCTACAGTGTAGATGAACTGAATGAGTATTCTAGCATATTTGAGAAGAGTGCAAAAACTGGGCAGATTTTGATGAAGGTGTTTGGATTGGCGTACGTATTGCTGCCATCCCTCCCCCCTTTTTGTGCTCTGTTTTGTATATTTTGTAGTTATCAAGAAACTCCTTATTTTCTGCTTCTATGATTATCAAGCTTATGGCTAACAATGTGTCATGGTCCAGGAAAACTCCACTGATTACCCGGCCCATATTTCTAACTGGGAAAGACTCACTTCTTGAATCACTTTTTGCCTGTTTAAGCGTCTGAAATGTGGACCTCCGCTGTGACATTCAAAGTGGACTGAGCCAGAACTGTGAAGCTAATGGGCTAAGGAGAGCAATTCACCTCATCCGACCCCCTGGTAAGCAGATACACACTTTCTAAGGAAAGCCATCAAGACAGACTTTGGGGAAAAGTTCCACATTGGCTTGAATATACAGAGTAGTGAAGCACGATTGCTCTGATGGAGGTGCTACAGACAATTAAACTGTACACAGCCTTGCTACAAAGCCACCGCGGGGGAATGGCGCCACATGATTGGCGGGAGGGGAAGATAAATAGGAAACATCAAATATGTGTGGCAAAGCTTCCATTACTAAAAAATACAGTCTGAAGGCAAGCACTATTTTAACACGGTCTGCTTACGTTTGATGTCATTTTCATTGCAGAATGAGTTGCTAGCAGCTTCTGAGATAGACCAATTGTATATGTATATGTGTATGTGTATATATACATACATACATACATACATACACATACAAAACTATAGGTTGATTATTCCTTATCTGAAAATCCAAAATGCTCCAAATTGTCCTCACCAGTTGTTTGGATTGTGACCTTTTTGCTTTCTGGTGGTTTAATGGACACAAAATTAGTTAGTTTTTAAAAGCCTGGCGATACAAAAATGCTTTGACTTGTTGCTGGAAAGAAAGCATTCATTTTATAGTGTAGATACTAGATACTTCCCATGACAAATATGTGTTACAAATTATTATTATTTTATTATGACACAGCAAACAGGATAGATATGCTGGATTTCGTACCACAAAATCACAAGTCGAACACTTCCCAAGTGTCTAGGAATTATGATGATGATGATGATGATGATGATGATGATGATTATTCTTCACAGTGTGGTGAGAAAGAGAAACAGATGAAACAAATGCAAATACAAAGAAAACACAAAACAAAACACATAATTAAATTGAGGAAAATTGGATAAAGGAGCAAAAGGAGGAGCATGTGAATCGTGGAAACACTGAAAACCAATCCAGAAGACAGAAGACAAATAAATCTTTGGCTCCTCAGATGTTTCTGGATTTCAAGTCTCAACTACCCCAGTAGTCTAATATAGTAATAGTAACAACAACAACAACAACAACAACAACAGGAAAAACTCAGCTGTTATCAGGACCTCAAGATCGAACTGCAAAGGCTCTGGCATAAACCAGTGCAGGTGGTCTCGGTGGTGATCGGCACATTGGGTGCCGTGCCAAAAGATCTCAGCCGGCATTTGGAAACAATAGACATTGACAAAATCACGATCTGCCAACTACAAAAGGCCACTGTACTGGGATCTGCACAAATCATCCGAAAATATGTCACACAGTCCTAAACACTTGGGAAGTGTTCGACTTGTGATTTTGTGATACGAAATCCAGCGTTTATATCTCGTTTGCGGTGTCATTCTATGTCTTTGTGTCAATAATAATAATACACTTTATATTCCACTTTATCTCCCTGGAGGGACTTAGATTATAGTCCACATATAATGTAAGCATTCAATGCCTTTTTACACGAACAACGACATACAATAAACAGAAGGTAAAAAGCCTAGAAACATTTGCCATCTTCTTTTTACAACCATGGCTCACAAGAAAGACCATGGTATATGACACTCCCCATAACTTCCATTTTTGCCCTCCCCCCCAAAGGTTTAATACAAAAAAGGGTTTAGGGTTGCTTTATGTCACCAAACTTGAATATCCCACCCTGCACACCTACGTATTTTCTCCACCCAACCTCCAATACCAACTCTCCCTCCTTGTTTTGACAGGTATAACCTTTCCAACGGTTGATATTTTGAACGTTAGCCATTCCGCACAGGGTGTAAACGCAGAGAAGCAAAGGCATCTAGAATAAATGGGCAAGCAGTCAAATATGGAATATGAAAAGGTCAAATTGGAAGTTCGCTGCCTGCGTAATTTGAGAGCTGCTGCATATGATACATCAGAAATGTAAATTCTCACTCGTGAGCAATTGATTCAGGGAGAGAACACAAATGAGACATCAATCAATCATGCTGACAGCAAGAACAAAAACTTCGACAAGGACAAATCTAAAAGGTGGCATATTCCTGTGCATGGCAAAGATTAGCCGCCAAGAATTCCCTGAGCCCATTCCTATCATTTTCCTGCCACTCAATATAGTGGGTCTCATCTTCATAGTGATGGCAATTGTTATAGAAGCTCTAAAATATTTTTCATGAATTTAATGAAGATTGTAAAACTTATTCAGACTTCACATTTATCTCAGTTAATGTTCCATTAATATTTCTTAGAGGTGTGTTTCATTGGGATATAGTGTTAAGATGGTAGGTGTGACAACTTTCACAAATGGCCATGAGTCCATCTTCTATTTTGTTAGTGCAACTGCTAATGGTGTTCTACAATTACTTGGAAACTAGGCTTGGTAATGATGAACTCCAGTCCTTGGGAAACTGATGGAAGATGTACTCTTTCCTACAGATGGAAATAATATTTGAAAATATTATAATAATGATGGAAACACATATTTTTTGCTCATTGGGAAACCCCAACATGAAGACTCTAGGATCAATGAGAGTCTTCACAGTTTAGGATTTACTATACAGAAAATTCACACTTTTTTGTGCCACCACAGCATTTTTCTGCACAACTAAGACAATCATTTTCTATACAGAAAATAATACTTCAGCACAAAACATTTTCTGTGCAGAAAATGCTATTTTTCACACAGTAAATTCTACAGTTTTCGATGGGTTGTACGTGAATCTTTTTCTGTTCAAAATTCACATGTGAATTTTGTGTCTGTAAAGAGCAATGTTTTGGTGTGGGAAACAACATTTTCTGGCATACAAAACAATGTTTTTTGCAGTGAGCATCCTGAACTGTGATTATCCTTGGAAAATTGTGAGAATTCTTCAAAGCTAACAGAAAATTGCTAAAATTATTGTTTCCTTTGTGAATTAATTTGGTGAAAAAGTACATACTTATTATATCCTCTGATAAATTAGGTGAACACCTCCCTCAAGGCTTCTCTGTCGATGATTAGAATAATAAGAATGATAGAAATTTGAGATTTTTGAGGATCTGTTTGCACACAGCATTAATGCACCACAGGGAGTTTTAAAACATTTTTAAAGTAAGTAAATGAAGACTGTTCATAATTATTAAAGCAGAGAAGAAATATGATTGACATGCATTTTAATTAATTTTATAGTGAGAAGCAAACACCACTGTTTGTGAGAGATGGTTGACATGGGTCACAGAGCTTCTTCAAATCCAAAACCCAGAAGGAGATTAGGGAAGAGGGGAAAACATTATTTCACTAAGAGGAAAATGGAAATTGTGTTCAGATATAATTGGAGGGGGAGCTATTGATAGCATTAAATGAATTAATGGATTTACATGGACAGATGTGAGGCACATGCTATCTGTCATCCGCTGTTTACAAATTGTCTTCCTTGATTTTAGAGTCAGGATGACAGATGGCTTATAGAAAGCTGAGGAGACTCAAAAACTCAACAGTTCCCTGAACCAGATGGCATTAATCCTAAACTCCCATGTAAGACCAAGGACACCTCTTCCTACAGAAAGTCAGAACATAGATGTCTAGGATTGTGTCAAACACTGATTAATTCTTACAACATAGGAGACTACTCCAAACATCTGACAGGATGATCTCCAGTTCACCAAAAAGACTACGCAAGAAGCAATTTGCTAATCCTTTGGATGCTTCGAGATTCTTCCTTGTTTCTAACAAAGCTATAATGGAACTAGCATGTTGTTTTGCAATGAAGAGAATAAGAATAGAAATGCAATCAAACGCACCATTAGTTCTGCTTTCTTGGGCTTACAGTTGGGATCCTGTTACTGAGATGCACATGCATGGCTTGTGGTTACACAGGGATATGTTTTCTTTTGGATGGTGTGCAAGGACCTTTTTCTTACCTCCGTGACTGGCAGCTGTCTATCCCTGAGTTGGGAATGATGGAGGTCCTGTGGACATTTACCACTAGGAAGGCAGTGTAAAGCACCTGCGTTGTGGTATGCTAAGAGATTTACTATATTATGCAGTACTAAGAGAGTTTGAGTCCAGGGTTTTCTAGGTAATATTTGTTCAGAAGAAGTTCACCATTTCCCTCTTCAGAGGTTGAGAAAGTGTGAGTTACCAAGGTCACCCAATGGTTCCCCATGGCTGAACAGGATTCCAAACCTTCGTCTTTAGAGTCCTAGTCCAATGCTCAAACCACTACACTTTGCAGAGGGCATCAAATATCTTGACATGGTCCTACTTGGTAGAGCAAGATTCAGCTGCATCACAGTTCCAACCTTGCTATATATGGTCAGATGACCATCATGTTCCACTAAGCTTGGTTTCATGTCTTTCTTCTAAATTTAGGGGTCTTATTTGTAGTGTGAAGCCTCCATATGCTTCCATATCTTGATTAGTTCCTTATATTTCACCATATACTCTTGTCTCTGATCTGTGTCTTCCATGCTGAAAATTGAGCTGCCAGATTTGTATGCCACATTTGTTTATATTTCTTCTGATCTCAGTGTTGATCACAACTACCATTCAACTTTCTCTGGACTGTGATGTGACCTGTAAAAGAATTTAATTCCACCAAGGTCTGGCAGAAGGACTGGTCCTGCCACAAATCAGAGTGAGACAACTACTATAGGCAGGATAATTTCTGATAGATGCCTCCCTTGGTCATTTCTTACATAGCAGCTGTGGGCAACTTTGGAAGGAGTAGGACTATCTTTTTTCTTTGAACCTACTCTGGTGAGCCACAAGTCATGTTTTCAGCATCCCTGGCACCTGACTTCTGCCCACCACTTTGACCAATTTTTAGGATTGGGCCTTTTTTGGGTATCTGGAGATGCGGGAAGAAGACATTGGTGACAAATCTGGAGTATTTGGTGTCATTTCCTAGCTTTAAAAATGCCCATAAAATAAAAATTAAATGGAGTTTTGTGGGATCTCTGGAGTGTTTCACACAAATGTGGGCTGGTCCATGAGATCACGAAGAGTCGGAAGCAACTAAACGAATAAACAATGACTGCATGTGGTCCACAGGATGTAGTTGGCACAATTTGCATATAACCTTTCAAGTAGAGCTATGATCCTTTCTGAGTAGAAGGGCTAATGGCTGAACTACCCTGTTTCCCCTAAAATAAGACATCCCCCAAAAATAAGACCTAGTAGAAGTTTTGCTGAATTGCTTAATATAAGGCCTCCCCCGAAAGTAAGACCTAGCAAGGTTTTTGTTTGGAAGCATGCCCGGCGCCCAAGAACCAAAACACCAGAGCATGCAGGATTGGTAAATGTACATACCAATTGTATATGGAAATAATGGTAGTAACAAGAAATTCTTGACAGAAGTCACAGTTTGTCTGGTTTGGTTATGTTGGTTTGTGATGACACCTACTGTACAGTATAGAATAAATGTTCATTTTCTTGTTCAACAATAAATGTGAATTCTTCTTCATGGAAAAATAGGACATCCCCTGAAAATAAGACCTAGCGCATCTTTGGGAGTAAAAAATAATATAAGACACTGTCTTATTTTCGGGGAAACACGGTAAGCAGTTTGGCAGAATATGGGGGGCTAAAAGTGATGGGGCGTGTATGAATCAAATATTAGTTCTGCACTATAAGCTAACTGGATTAGTGAGTAGCCTTATATGCCAAGCAAATGCTCAGAAATAAGCGTTGACTGTGGCACCTTCGGTGAGGTTGGGCACATTAGCCTCACCATGTAGTGGGGCATTAAATAAAGCTCTTGTACTAATTGCAAACCTCCCTGATTTGGAGGCAGCAGAGAGAGGCAATAACAGCAGAGCAAGCAAAAGGTCACCCCTTGCATCAGGCACCCCGGGAGTGCTGGAATGTAACTGCAATTGTGTCAACACTAAAATTATATAGTGTTGGAAGCAGAGGCTGTAGCTTATTAAGCCTCTTTACGGCAGAGTGCTGGTAAAAGATACAACTTGAGGCAAAACAGACTGCCAGGATTTAATCTCATCAGCTGCATATAAATCAGTTTTAAAAAGCTTTCCTTGGCTTTGCTAACATACTCCAGTGCCTTCATTTGAGGCCTTTAACGCTTGTTGCCTTGTCATTTATATGAACAGGGAAATATCAGGACAGGATTTGCTAGCTCTTCTCCTGATTTGCTCCTTTGGGATATTTTCTTCAGTGTTGAGCTGAAAGAACTCTGTAATGAAACAGTGGCTCAGTTTCCTTTTTGGACTGGGAAGTTGTACAGAGATTGCACCCAGAAACCAGGGGGGATTTTGAGGAAGTTCATTGGAAGCACAGGCTGGCTGCTGATAGATTTCCTCTGCATTCATAGTAAAGTTAAAGGTTTTCCCCTGACATTGTCTAGTTGTGTCTGACTCTGTGGGTTGGTTCTCATCTCCATTTTTAAGCCGAAGAGCTGGCGTTATCTGTAGACACCTCCTAGGTCATGTGGCCAGCATGACTGCATAGAGCACTGTTACCTTCCCATCAGTGCGATACCTATTGATTTACTCACATTTGCATGTTTTCGAACTACTAGGTTGGCAGAAGCTGGAGGTGACAGCGGGAGCTCACTCCCTCCTGGATTTGAACCACCAACCTTTTGGACAGCAAGTTCAGCAGCTCAGCGGTTTAATCTGCTGCACTCCTACACTGCAGAATTAATGCAATTGGCCACACTTTAAATTCCATAACTCAATGCTATGGAATCATGAGAGCTGGAGTTTTACAAGGTCTTTAGCCTTCTCTGCCAAAGTGTATTGGTGCATCACCAAACTATAGATCCCAGTATTCCATAGCATTGAGCCATGGCAACTAAAGTGGTGCCAAACTGCAGTCATTTTGCCTAATTGTATAGAACTATCATTGCCCTTTAAATGGATGGTGACAAGATGGTACATGTTCAGAGAAAGGTGACCAGGATATTCAAAGACCTGGAAGCCAAGCTCTATGCAGAGCTTGGAAAAGAGAAGGTTGAAAGGGGACACGAGAGCCATGTTTAAATATCTGAAAAAATGTCATTTTGAGGAGAGGCCAGACGTTTTCTGCTGCTCCAGAGATTAGGACACAATGGACAAATGGGTTCAACTTCAAACAGCAGGAAAAGAATTAGGAAGAATGTCTTGAGATAAAAACTGTTGGACATGGAATATGCTGCTGTTTTGAATTTCAGTGGAGTCTCCTACTCTGGAGATTTAAGACCAGTTGGATGGCCTCTCAAGAAAACTGGCAAAAAGCGGTTTGACTGTATGTTTCTTTGGATATCTACAATTCTATGATCAGGTGAAGATACGGAGTCCATTTGTGTTGGGGTTTGTAAAAGACACCATGATGTAATGGGTTAACTGGAAAAACATGTGTCAGCTGCTGATTGGCTAAGCCTGCAAAGAGCTAGCAATCTGATTGGCTACTTTCTCTGCCATGCTGCTGAGAGAAACGGTTTGAGCTGTTTTTTTTTTGTATTTGTTTTTTACCTCAGAGAGTTATAGAGAGAGCTGACTGAAAAGAGCCAGGGAAGAAGATGGCTGTCGACTCTCTAAAGCCTTGTCATTTCCAAGGCACTGAGGCATATTTAGACTATTTAAAATTACTGTTTATTCCCTCTATCTATATATATAAAAGGGTTATGAAATCGCGGCACCGAGCAAAACTGCAAAAGTAAAGGCCCCCCAACCTCGAAATTTGACAACACAACCCATCATCCATCCCTCAAGGTTGATACAACAGCCTGGCTGGAAGGCCCCATGGTGGTTGGAGGAGAGGCCTCCACGTGGCGGGGCCTGTGATGCCCGCCAAAAAGGAGGCCCGCGAGGACCCAAGGTTTTTTTTTATCACCCTTTTATATATATAGATTATTATTCACCCAAATAAAAATTATTATTATTATTATTATTATTATTATTATTATTACCAGCGGTGAGGAATAGTGGGTATTATTGTGGAGCCTTGCCCTTGCTCAAGATGTCTGCCTGTCTCCTTGGGCTCCTGCGTGCCCGGAGCTGGGCGGAGCTTGCTGGCAGGAGGCGTGTCGGGTCATGGGCGCGTGCCGGGCCCGTCGCGCGTTTCCGTCGCTGCAGCTGCTGCTCGGCCTTCGCCCCGCAGCGAGAGCGCACCGGTTGCTGGGCCCCAACCGCCGCGGCTTCAGCGCCGAGCCCATCCCGGTGGCGCCCAGCATTGAGTACCAAGTAGGGAGCTAGCGACGCCCGGCCGGGGTTGCATCAGCCTCCTCAGCGCCCCAGGTGCAGCGGATGGAAGAAGCAGCACGTGGGCAGGAGCATAATAATAATAATAATAATAATAATAATAATAATATAATTGCATATGATATATAATATTACAGGTCTGCAAGGAATACAGTGATCCTAATAGTATAATAGCTGGGTGTTATTACATATTATTATTATTCTAATATTTATGATTATATTATTCTAATAGTATATGATTATATTACTTTGAGATATTATTATCATAATATTTAATTTTATATTATTGTAGATAATTATATTATTTTAATATATTATTTTGTTATTACATATTATTATTCTAATATTTATGATTATATTATTTTAATAGTATATTATTATATTACTTTGATATATTATTATCATAATCTTTAATTTTATATTGTATATTATTATATTATATTATTTTAATATATTATTTTATTATTACATATTATTATTCTAATATATTATTATATTATTCTAATAGTATATGATTATATTACTTTAATATATTATTATATTATTCCATCACCCTTTTATATATATACATTAGACTATTATATTATTTTCATATATTATTTTATCATATATTATTTTATATATATATAAAGGTCAAGTTGTTTGCGCCGTGACTATAACAACACAACTATGCACAAAAGCCTTGCCTCAAGGTTCATACAACACAACCGAACCCCCAAAACGAAGCCGGGACCCGCAAAACCCCAAAAACCACACTAATAAGAAAACAGAACAATATAATCTCTAAAATCAGGACAATAAATCAACACTCACAAGACAGGAGAATTCCAGACAGAAAACAATCAGACCCAGCTAACACCTCCCAACAAATTCCCTCAACCAGGAAACACCCAGGCCTCGAACCTGCAAGGCCATTCAATGCTAATTGAGGTAACTAATTCCAACATTCATTCCTCCTGCACTCAGACTATTCATTGCTATTCGACCTGGCCGCCAACAAGCAATTCCACAAGGTAGAAAGCGGCCAGGCTTCCGAGCAGCAAGACTATTCACTCCTGTTCAACCACCCAAACCAGAATATACCCTCAGGTTTGTAAGCCATCAGGCCACTCCACCTCATTCAACCAGCCCAAGCAAGGAGGCCCCTATTTAGAAACTTCCCTGGCTTAGTAGCACAAAGGCTATTCAGTGCAACTCCAATTGGCCACAGCAACGCGTGGCAGGGCACAGCTAGTTCTCTATTAAGCAATTAGAGAGACTATTGTATATATTATTGCTCTGTTTGAATTCTTGAAGTTAAGTAAAGTTCCTGTTACTTGTTTCACAAAGCTGAGTGGCATGTTATTACACTGCAGGGAGACTTTAGGTTCAGAAGCAGTGGTAAAGCTTCCATTTAATACCATCTACAATACACAACAATTTGGACAGTGGATCAGTTTAAATGGAATCAAATCCAACTGTCCAGATTGCCACAAACCCTGCGGAAACTATGGAGTTTCTTGGTTGAGTTTATAGGCTACAGAAAAGCAAAAGAAAGAAATTCTTAAACAACTTAATATGTTACACTGGCTTCTTAAACCCTCATCCTGACTTAGCATATATGCCAACAGAGCTGATAACAGGTGATGTTCTTGGGAAGTCTAATTGGATCAAATGAGGCATGAATAGGAGCAGCAAATGTTCTCTTACACATCCTGTTCCGATTGAAAAGCTCAAACCAAATCTCTCTGCACTCTCTGGATGTTTCTAATGCTTTTTAAAATTCAAGCCAATTATTTCTCCACCCTCTCAGTGCTCGATAGTAGACTGTCTTGCTGTTATCTGGAAATGCAGAGGTTAGGTTTATTGTTATGCCAGCGGAACAAATAAGATACTGGAGGTGGAAGTAAGACGCAGTAGGGGGAAACAGGGCTGGGCGTGCTATCGAAACTCAAATCAATCCACCCCTTTCTTCCCTCTTTCTGAAAGCAATAGAAGAAATGGTGCTTGAGAAACAGAGCCAGAAACTTCAGAATTGGGGGAGGGAGCTCTTTTTACAAATGACAATTTCTCACATTTCCAAAAGATCCGAAGGGTATGTCCTTTTTCACAATAGCTAGAGAGCTGTACCTCAGTTTCCTTTGCACACAGTGACAAAACCAAAACCACGTTTCCAGCTTCTGGTTTTAGTTATAATGCAATGGTTCTATCTCTTAAGGCTACTTATAGACAATCAATTCATCTCCAATTTCTTTTGAGCAGCCTTCTATAGGGATGAATATCTTCTAGGGGCCTCATCACACTTGGTTGGAGGCCAGCTTCCTGTCATTTTTCCTGTAAGTGTAAAAGCCATTTACCAAATCTGTTTGATAGAAAGGTCAAAACTGCAGAGTTCCTCGAGTCAGGCAGGCTAGATTTCAAGCTTGATTGTTAGACCATGTTTGGTGTCCCACGGCACCTGATTCCTCAAATGCTGAAGTTTCCAAAGCTGGGCTACATGCAGAATTCTTCCTTCTAAATACAAGGAGCCGGGTTGTGATCAAGTTCAATATATAACTTTAATATTAAGTTCTATCTCTCATACAAAGTTTTCCAGACCAGTCCTGGATTAAACAGGTGGTTTAGATGTGGCCAATGTTTTCCCTAGTGCTCACAAAGCCTTTAAACTTCCCTTGGTGTCCTTGGGCTCATCTCTCTCTCTCTTTCTATCTGCTTAAGTAACCTTGCAAGGTTGTTGTGATAGTGAAGTGAGGCGATGAAAACTCATACACACCGCCTTGAACTCATTGCAGAAAGACAACTCATAATGTATCAATCTGTTAGCATGATAGAATGAGAAAGCTGCAGTGCTGGTAAGCAAAGAAGAGAAAGAATAGAAATTATATGTGTTGGGGTTGAAGAATGTTTTAGTTCATTGTATATCAGTGTAACGGCATCAATTTCCACTTGTAAGCTTTGGGGTTGGTGCTCATCTCCATTTCTAAGCCGAAGAGCCGGCGTTGTCCATAGACACCTCCAAAGTCATGTGGCTGGCATGACTACATGGAGCGCCGTTACCTTCCGGCCGGAGTGGTAACTATAGATCTACTCACATTTGCATGTTTTCGAACTGCTAGGTTGGCAGGAGCTGGGGTTAA
Organism: Anolis carolinensis; assembly: GCF_035594765.1. Classification (NCBI taxonomy): domain Eukaryota; kingdom Metazoa; phylum Chordata; class Lepidosauria; order Squamata; family Anolidae; genus Anolis; species Anolis carolinensis. The sequence continues at coordinate 12,462,446 of NW_026943823.1, read as the reverse complement.
CAGTGGGCGCTCATTCCGCTCCCGGGATTTGAACCTGGAACCTTTTGGTCCACAAGTTCAGCAGCTCAGTGCTTTAAAACACTGTGCCACCAGGGGCCCCATTATAATATAATGATATAATTAATAAAATAATAATATAATAATAAAATTATATATATTATATATTATGTACGCTAAAACTTATGATATAATACAATATATTATATAATACTGATGCAGATATTTGACCTGAACAGGATCTTGTTAACAGCTTGTTTATTTTAACTTCTTTTTTGCTGCGGGTTGTATGTATATGTGTTAAATGTTTTGATACGGCTGATGGGCTAATCAATAAAACGTGATTTGATTTTATTATAATACTAATAGTATAATATATTGGTTGTATAATAATATAGCACACACACACACACACACACACACACATATATAATATTGCAGTGTAGTAGTATAGTGCAATATAATATTATAAAGGGTGGAGGGAGCAAGTTTGTTTTCTGCTGCCCTGGAGACTAGGATGCAGAACAACGGCTTCAAACTACACGAAAGGAGATTCCACCTGAATATTAGGAAGAACTTCCTCACTGTGAGAGCTGTTCAGCAGTGGAACTCTCTGCCCTGGAGTGTGGTGGAGTGTTCTTTGGAGGCCTTTAAGCAGAGGTTAGATGGTCATCTGTCCGGGGGTGGGGTGGGGGTGTGAATATAATTTTCCTGCTTCTTGGGAGGGGGTTGGACTGGATGGGTCACGAGATCTCTCCCAACTCGATGATTCTAGTATTTCCTCATTTAGATGCATTTATTGTTTTCCAGAAAGCCAACTATAAGGTACCTGTTTTCAAGCTATTTATGTCTAGTTATCTCCTCTCTCAGTTCTGTGCCCAGTTTAAGAATGCAAGTAGTTAAGTGATTGTTCCAGAAAGTGGCAGATAAAAAGCTTTACATCTGTGACATAATTTTACCAAATCAGTACAAATTTAATTTTAAAACACTTTGGAAGCAACGGGGTGTATTACCACAGAATGCATCTGAAATCAATTCAGGATAATTTAATCCTCTAAACTGAAAATGCCATTTATTAGGAGCGGGCAGGGGCGGAGAACATCTCTTAGCATTAATAGGTTCCTCGGTAGCAATTACGAACCCCGACTTCAACCAGTTCAATTTTGCCTTGCAAGGTATGAATCAGGAAAGGTGATTTGCCAATTTAATGCGATTTGGACAGGGAAATGGACAGACACCCTTGGATAAAAAAAACCCTCCCTAATCACAATGCTAATGAGAGAAATACTCCCCGATAAGCATCACAGCGGCTGTCTTTTTACATCTACCATTATCTCCTATTTTTCCTTCAGGATTCCTGGTATCTTAGCAACCCAGCAGTCCTGATAGCCTTAATGGGCCCAAAAATGACACTCTTGGAAATCTATTGCTGAAGGCCTGGGGTGTGGAGTAATGATGCTTTTTGATGGTGGCGCTCAAACCACAGAGATAGCAGAGGATTAACGGATTTCCTCGCCCGGCTTGTCGTATGTATACATTTACTGTATAAGAACAAGAGACGGCTAATCAGACCTAAATCTAAACAATTTTCTTTTTGCAAGAAGGACATGGAGGCCAACTGGTTAAGACTACCACCACTGCCATCATTGACTTGAACAACAACAAGCAAAAATGTATTCAAGAGGATCTCTGAAAACTATGGTGAGGAAGTCGTTTTCTTGAGATGTGCAAAACGTTTCCATGAATCATAGCCGAGATGGCACATTTATTATCACCACAGAGGGTATACTGGCAAGCACAGGGCTGGTGGCAAAGCCTATTAGCTGCTTGACTGCTGCTCATTGCTCCGGGATCATCCAGGCTCAAAGCGTGGCATGGATCAAGTATTGCGGGGAGGAGAATGTATATCATCTCTTTATTAATATTCCCCAGATGGCAATGCATCAACACTGGAACTGAGTCATAAAGGGAAGGGAAGCTGCAAAGAAGGCTTGTTTGCTTGCTCAAAATATTGGGGATCATAAGCATGTGCTTCCTCAATGCCATCAGCCATGCTCAAGCAAATGACTGGCACATGTTCTATATTGGGCTGCCTTTGAATGTTCACTCCTAGGTCCATCCATTTCATTTTTGTACAGATACCTGTACAAAATGTGTGAACATATGGGGGTTGCAATGAGTTAATTGGACACCTACTGTGAGATATAGAGGGCTAAGAATACTGCTCTCTCTTGAGCGGTGAATCCATGGCACACAACTATGGAAGTGTGACACCAGCTTAACTCCTTCCCATAGTATGGGATTAGTTCTTTGGTGGAACTCTTTGCTAGGAAGTGGTAGTACTGCAGAGTTGGGCTCAAGAATTTTAAGTGACCTTCGCCTCACCAGGTGACAGATCCTAGGATGGATCTAAGGCATTTGTACTTCCTTGCTAGAGAGCTCTAGTAGCTGGGCTCAGGAGTTCTAAGTACACCTCATCGTATTCATTCCATAGGATGGAGTCAAGGCAGTCAAAATTGTTTCAATTGGCTATAATTGTACTATAGGAACACCCTCCCCAGAGAGATCAGACAAGTTCCAGTTCTTTTGGGCTTTAGAAGAGCCCTAAAAACATGGCTATGTGGACAGGCTTTTAAAGAATAAATGATAAAGATGACACAGACTGACCTATGGATAAGGCACGAGATTTTCGGATGAACGGATCTGAGCATGTGTATTTTTAAAATGTATATACTGTAATTTTATATTGTATTTAATTGTTTTTAACTGATTTTATGTATTGCTGATTGATTTTGTATAGGCATCTAATTGTGCCAGTGTTGTAAGTCGCCCTGAGTCCCTTCAGGTGAGAAGGGCGGGATATAAATATTGGAAATAAATAAATAGGTGTGTTTATTTCTTTAGCAACATTTGTCCAAACCCGTGTTTCAAGATGGTTTACAAAGGATAAAGCTAAAAGTAACTAGAAAACTTGAAACATAATCCTGCTATCAGCAGAATGAAATAAAATCAAAGCATTGTTGTTGTTTATTTGTTCATGATCTTTTCCAAGCTTTCCTGTCTCCTCATGATGTGGCCAAACTCCTTCATCTTTGCCTCCAATATCCTTCCCTCCAGTGAGCAGCCGGGCATTATTTCCTGGAGGATGGACTGGTTGGATCTTCTTGCGGTCCAAGGCACTCTCAGAATTTTCCTCCAACATCGCAGTTCAAAAGCGTCTATCTTCCTTCACTCAGCTTCCTTATGGTCCAGCTCTCGCATCCATAGGTTACTATGGGGAAGACCATTGCTTTAACTATGCAGACCTTCATTGCCAGTGTGATGTGCTCTTCACTATTTTATCGAGGTTGGCCATTGCTCTCCTGCAAAGGATCATTACCTTGATGCGACGCTGGAGCTTGGGCACCTCGATGATGCCATGAGCTAAACCGTGAAGGGTCATCCAAGATGGAAAGGTCATGGCAGAGAGGACAGACTAAATACAATCCCTGGGAAGGTAATGGCAAACCACCCCAGTATTCTTGCCATGAAAACTAAATGGATCAGTACAACCAAAATTAAAGCATGTTCATTACAAAATAATACTTAGGCAATGTTGAAGGGACTTCTACTGATGTTAGATTTGAACAACAAAAAGGCAAGGGTGATCATGAGCAGCACAGGGAAAAGGTTGTGCCATTGGTGTCCAGTCTGAACAATGCATGTCCAAATTGGTCCCAGTGCTGCTGTCCAGATCTCTCCAAAGAGTCTCCAAAGTTTGCCAATATTCACAAGAATCCGCCATGTACAATAGGGACAGTCAGTGCTCTTGTTTGTGGTGAATACAGAAATTTTCTTGCCAATATAGACTAGCCCTTGGTCCAACATTCAAAGCACTGTATGATGCTAGTGTTTCTAGAATATGGACATTCACAGATTTATCTGAGATGGTTTCAAGTCAGTCATTTCTCCATCCTACCATTTGTGTAGGAAAAGTGATTCTCTCACTGCTATGTAATTTTCAAGAGACACCCCTCCCCCCACACTCAAAAAAAAAAATCACAGGAATGAGGATTTAATCAATGTTTTCCCCCATCAGATATCTGTTAGCCAAATAGTGCAAAACCACTCATGGCTGCTGCAGCAGAAGGCTGCTCCCGGTTTTCTAAAGCCACAAAACAAACAACACCATTTGCTCCGAGAGCCAGCAGGCAGCCTGTAGTTGCAATGAGCGAAACAAGAGGTGATCTGGAAAGGATGGTGTGTTCATAACCTGGAGAATGAATGCTAATGCTCAGTCTTGAAGATGAAGCCAATGCTTGTTTTGCAAGCCACACTCTAATGAGTAATTATTTTAAAAGTAACTGCAGAGGGAGACGTGCCCTGTGGCATACGCAAGAAGGATTAAGGCTTGCTAAATTTCTATTATTGCCGCTTTCGTAATTTTGGCCATTAGATGCTGAGCACAACGCATGTTCACTTTCGACACAGCACTGCCAATGTAGCCCTGTCAGTTAATTTGTGCTTGCAGTGCGGCGCCACGCAGATCGCATTTGACTGTTTACTTCGTGGCTCCCCTTCAGGCAAAGGGGAAAAGGAGGCAGGTGGTGGCAGCATTTCCGTTCCACTCCAAAGCCTTTGCTTATGCAGAAGAGCATGCAAATCACATTGAGAGGCTTACGCAGTGGGGAGTGTGATTAGCAATGGGCCCCGGGCTGGGCACGTTGTCCTATTTTTGTTCTTCTGGATGACATATAATGATCATGTTACGGGGATTCTTAACACCTCTGCCACATTCACTAAGATCTCAGTAAGGTTAACAAGAAGAGTGAAGGTAACTAACTAGCTGGTGCAGACTCAAAATTTCTTCCTCTTGAGAGAGGCTCATCCCACACTGAATGCAGAGGAACGGTCAGGATTCAGTGACCTCTGCGGGATGTGACTCTATAAGAGACCACTCAAAATGTCAAACCTTTTTAGTGTTATTCTTGGCTCTGGTTTTATTTAATGTCAAAAGCATTGCATAAATAGATACGTTCAAAACTGATAAAATAAAGGGATCACAAGCTGCTAAGTAGTTTTAGACCAAAAACGGGCAACAGTGACTGCATTGTCTGTAGCTTTAAACAGTTCTTCCTTTGTGCATGAGGCGGGGCATTGTAGGCAAGCATACAGATGCGGAGTCTGTTCAGGGACTTCCAAATTGCCCAATCTCGGTTTGCCCCTGGAGGAAGATCCTTGTGGGGGGCTGTCCAGTTGGAATTGCCTCATTTTGCTTCCCACAGGGATATTCCTGCTGTTGCAGGAGGGACAGTTAGAGTGGTGGTTCTCATGAAACTTTTCCTTGATTTATGTCTACTGGAAGGAGTTTGAAAGCCATTTACTGTGTTCAACCTTATTTCTCTTGCAATTGGCAGCAATTTCCCAGTGCAATTCCAGTTCCTAGCTTGGTTCTGATAAGAAGGAATGAGTAAAAAAAATATATAGCTGCTTTTTGGTATTAGCTGCCTTCAAGCTGACCTTGACTTGTGGTGCTTTGAGAAAAGGGAGATCTTCAAGTTATTCTATTCTCAACAGTCCTGCTCAGATCTTGCAGATTCAGAGTTGTGGTTTCCCTAATTGAGTTTGCCCATCTGGAATGCAGTCCCACCCTCTACTTTCCCAAAAATTATTTTCTTTTCTATTACGTTTTGTCTTCATGATATGATCAAAATACGACAGCTTCATTTTAGTCACCTTGGCTTCTAGGAAGAGTTTGGTCTTGATTTTCTAGAGGACCCATCATTTTTCTTTTTACCAATTCCTAGTATCAGTAGAAGTGTTTTCCAACATCTGAAATGATTCAGATGTTGGAAAATATCAGCCTTTTTCACTGTTCAGATTTTTAAATCATTCATAGAACTAGAGAATACATTTGCATGGACCACTCTAATTTTAGTATACAATGATTTATCTTTAGAGTTCAGGATCTTTCCTCATTCCTTAATAACTGCCTTTTCAAGGTCTGATTTAGCCAGTATTGCACCACCTGATATTCGTCGTGAAGTAGCCACCAGTAAAGAAAGGACCAAGGCATTGACATCTCCGGCCAGCGGCCCATCCTCTGTTCGGACATCAGCCAGCAAGCCAATACCTTAAATCAAGAAATAGCTTTCTGAGATCTACAGAGATATTTGCAGGAACACCTCAGCAAGTGAGAATCCAAAAGTGGCAGGCTAAAACCCGGAACCCCAATCAGTGGCTGATACCGGATGAGAAACACCCTCCTGGGCACACAGAAGAGTGGGCGACTTGGAAGGAGCTGAACAGACTGCACTCTGGCATCATGGATGCAGAGCCAACCTTAAGAAATGCGGCTACAAGGTGGAGTCCACGATATGCGAATGTGGAGAAGAGCAAACCACAGACCACTTACAACAATGCAGTCTGAGCTCAGACACATGCACAATGGAGGACCTCCTTATATCCACACCAGAGTCACTCCAAGTGACCAGAACCAAATTTTTAATTTTGTTTGCGGTTTTTCTTTACGTTATAACTGTATTCTCAATTCGCTTCTGACATGATAAATAAATAAATAAGCTCTCCTTTTCTTCTGATTTCTTGGCTGCAATATCCAATCTGATGAATGATCAAGTGAAGATTCTTGAACCATTTCAATGTCTTCATCATCATCTTTACAGTTATGTAAATTGCCCGTGGTCATTATTTTTGTTTTGGTTATGTTTGTGAGATGCTACTTGATGCTTATAGTTTGATATTTTGGGGACATCTTATGCGGAGGAGTCCTCCTCCTCCTCTGCTTTAGAAGATTCTAGCTATACTCAGTCGGATATTCCTAGGCTTGTCCTATGTTATTCACAAGGCAAAAAGGAATGGCAAATGAAGTTTTAAAAAATACATAGAAGTTACAGGAAAGTTTTGCTAGAAGCACTATGGTTTCCTCTAAGTTTAAGAACCAGAAAACTGGAATTAATTATATCCAGCTAACTAAGCAACAAGAATTATTCTTGCACCTCAGAGATCTCTCTTGTTCATTGAGTATGTAGCTGTTATTTCAGGCTCATATTGCCGCAGTTTTATATGCTCTTCCAGAAGCAACGTTGAAAGCACAAGAACATCATTATTAATAAAAAATCCTGTATCAACACTGACAACCCACAGAGTCCCTGGTGGCAAGTCCACTCCTGCCTGGTAATCGCAATGTCACTTGCTCATGACATATACTTGCTCATGACATATCGCAATGTCACTTGCTCATGACATATACATGACATTCACGGAAGACGCCAATCAACATCCCATGAAGATATGATGAGGCTTGTCCTACCCACATGAAATGACACACGTCACAGTATCTCCAAAAGGACAGCCTGTCTGTGTATGAGGGAGCAGAAGTAGGATGTGTTGGATTTATTTATTGGAGGATGACTGACACTTCTCAGTTGCATTCAAACCCTTATCATGCCAAATGGAGACCAGCAGCAGTCTGCAAGGGTAAACAGAGGGCTGGGGGAGGAAGGCAAGTTTCCATAAAGCTCCCTAGCTTTTGATTTAAAAGACTAAGCTGTGAAGAGAGAACTCAAATTAAGGAGTATGCAAAATATTGCCTTTCAGTAGTCCATGGACTTCAACTCCCATTGTCCCTTACCAATGGATCTTCAGGATTTTCTGGATGGGAGTTGCAGGCTAATACCATGGGGGTGTAGATGCCATTTGGTTTGAATGAAACTATGCATACTTTACCTCTGCACTATTCAAAATACTAAATGAACTAGACTGTATCTGTTCTTGGAAGCTAAATTGGGTCAGCCATGCTTACTATTTGGATGGGAGATGGTCAACAAATAACATTGGCTCTGGGTTTCTGTGAGTTTTCTGGGCTGTGTGGCCATGTTCCAAAAGCATTATTTCCTGATGTTTCACCCACATCTATGGCAGGCATCCTCAAAGGTTGTGAAGTCTGTGGGAAACTAGGCCAGCGAGGAAGCAGCCAGGCTTTGAAGCTGCAAGGTCATTCAATGCCAATAAAGGTGGCCAATTGCAACATTCACACTTGTCTCAAACCAGCAAGAGTTCTTTCTCCCACCCTGGACATCATTCCACAGATATATAAACCTTACTTGCCTAGTTTAACAGACCTCACAACCTCTGAGGATGCCTGCCATAGAGGTGGGTGAAATGTCAGGAGAGAGTGCTTCTGGAACATGGCCATACAGCCTGGAAAACTCACAGCAACCCAGTGATTCTGGCCATGAAAGCCTTTGATAACACATTGAGCATAGACTATTTCAGAGGAAAGAACTGGCAAAACCCACTTCTGCATAAGAAAACATAGAATCCATGAGGTCTCCATAAATCAACAGGTTGCTTCAAAGCACACATACACACATACAAATTGCAAATCCGAGCGTTCCATATAATGTTGCCATGGCAGCTGATTTGGAATAATAGCACTATAAAGTTTGACACGGGCTTGTCAACATCACTCCCATACCAGACCAAAATATAACATGGCAGCTAAAATGCCAGGAAAAAAGCAACAAAGAAAACAACAGCAAGTTCTTGTGTCACATACAAAAATACCATGCATGTCAAAGTATCACTGTGGTTGGGAAATAATGACGGGAGCATGTGTACATTAGAAGGTTCAAAACGGTAAATTAACATGGAGTTTTTGCTTTGTAGCTGTATAGATAAGGTGCATGCCAGCTAAAGGAGGACTATTGTTATAATAAAATAATAAATTTCAGCTGAAATGCTGCAGAAATAGTTTATAGACAGTCATTTTGATATTGGCATCACCTACTGCTGTTTGCATACATCTACACCTGGGTTCGGGGAGTGGGGTGCGCTCCCGCTGTTAGCCCCAGCTTCTGCCAACGTAGCAGTTCGAAAACATACAAATGTGAGTAGATTAATATGTACCACTCTGGCAGGAAGGTAACGGCGCTCCATGCAGTCATGGCAGCTACATGACCTTGGAGGTGTCTATGGCTCTTTGGCTTAGAAATGGAGATGATCTCAACCACCAGAGTTGGACACGACTAGACTTAATGTCAGGGGAAAATCTTTACCTTTTACCTACACCTCCCTAGTGATGCTGCTTGATCCCCTGGCTGATCAGGTCACTGTAGAAACCACAATCTTGACGCTGGGATCTTGCACAAGACATAGTTGTAGCACTACCATTCCATTTCAACCGCTATGGCTCATTCCTATGGAATCTTGGGTTTGCAGGAGGGATTCTGAGAATTTTCCACTTTAGTGCACCACCAAATTACAAGCTGCAGTATTGCACAGATGCAACTGTTTCAATGCTGCCTATATAACTCCATGGATGCCCATTCATTGCAGTCGCCCCTGGGTGAAAGAGGATGCTGCCAAACTGCTCAATTCCATTTCCCCGGATACGACACTCCACTGATAAAGATGTAAGCCCCCTACTGAATCCCAACCCACATCTCAAAATAAAGGGGAGAAGATTAATCTTACGACATTTGCCCATTTTCTCACAGTGTTTCTGAGTTTCCCAAGATACCTTTTCTCATTAAGAAAATGTGTGAGTATTCTTTCTACTCTGAGTTCGGGAGGGTCTGTCTGGGTTTATCCTGCTGAATAATCTTTTATGACAATGTTTTACTGGTCCTTTGCCCATAGCATTGTACTACACAATGGTTCACCTCCTCTATACACAGAAGAATAACTACAGGAGGACAAAGTAAAGGACATCAACTCTTATCCAAATGACATTTTGGATAGGAGTCATTTTGGATGACTCCATTTGGATAGGAGTCGTTTTGGATAGGAGTCAGTGTAATTTTCTGGCTAGAAAGACAGTTGACAGTACAAGGTTGGAGAGAATGCTTAAAGTTCTGTCGAAAATGAATGTTTCAAGACATCCTGTAACTGTGATTTCATCTACACTGTAGAATTGATGCAGTTTGGTATCACTTCAATGCTATTGAACCCTGGGAGGTGTCATTTGATGTGATACTGGTGGTCTTTGGTAGAGAAGGCTGCAGACCTTGTAAAAGTACAACTCCCATGTATTGTTGAAGGCTTTCATGGCCGGAATCACTGGGTTGTTGTGTGTTTTCCGTGTTGTACGTCCATGTTCCAGAAGCATTCTCTCCTGACGTTTCGTCCACATCTATGGCAGGCTTCTTCATAGGTTGTGAGGTATATATTCTCATGATTCCATAGCATCGAGCCATGGGTGGTAAAAGTGGTACCAAGATAATATGTACCCAGCTTACATTTTCCAGTGTATCCTCCCCAGTTTTGCATTTTTATATCAAATACATTTGAAAAAAAAACATTGAAATAACTTTTTACACTTGCAGAAGATATTTTTATATTTCCTCCCTGTAAAATATATTCTATTTTTATAGAACATCTTCTAAAACCGGATACGTGAGCTGAAAGCTGTCACCTTATCATTGGAGTAAAATATGCTGCTTCCCATTTTGGCTGACATTCTCTTGCTGGTTTTACTCTATTTTAATTCTAATGTATCTCTCTGCCTTTCCTGGCTGTAAGGTGGAAGCTGCCTGAGAAGCGTAATTTTAAAATATTTTCAATTTTGTTTTAATATGACAGGAAAAATCCCCTTCCAGTTTTCTTTCTATCATTCATCCTGGGCTTGAGTTGGAAAGAAAATCGTGTTTGTCAACCTTTGAAGCCTGGCATATGTATGCAATGCGACTGTAACGAAATATGGGGCAGGGAATCTGGTTTTCTATAAGCTACTTGGGATAAAATAGCTCTTATTATTGTTTACTTCCAGGTTTGGAATGAACTTTGGTTAAAGAGTGACTTCCACACCTGCGCTCCTTTCAAAACCTGTCGCTTCACATTCGCCGGACTGATTTGTCATTTTCTCATCCGCTGCAACCAGATGCATTCGCGGTTGCCGTCTTCCTCCGACAAGGACTAATGCCTTGCGACAGATGCAGCTGTGAATCCAGAGGACTTGGAAACAGACAGCGGAGTTTGGAGGGCGACGGCTGTTGGCTCATCTCTTCGGAGAGCACTTTGAATGGAAAGGTCCTGCACTGTCTCTTGACACTTTTTCCAATGGACACATTGCAGGGAATGTGTCACAACAGACACATGGGAGGGCTAACAAAACAACATACAGCCAGCTCTCCACATTTGCTGTTTTTCTTTTTACAGATTTGATTATTAACTGTAAGATTTCTTTGAGAATGCCTAGGTCCTTTAGCATGACCCTACCAGAAGCTGATCCTAAAGTTGTGATGGAAGACATAAATGCATTCTCTAGGTTTTAGTAGGTCCTCCAGTGCAATTCGACAGAACCATAGAAACAAAGAATTGGAAGGAAAGGCTATCCAACCCAATCCAACCAACACTATGGTCTACATCTGTTAGATGATCTAAAAATTCCTAGAACAGTACTATCTAGCCTTCTCTGCCAAAGGGCACTATCACAGGACTGAGTAATAGCAGTTAAAGTAGTGTCAGACTGCATTAGTTGTACACTGTAGATACATCATAAATCCTTTTTTGCCACGAATATTAGGTAAATATTACCAATATAGTGTGTTAGATGAATTCTGGCCAATATTAATACATATATAGTTAAAATTCATATTAGCTGTCTTTTTGGACAGGACTCAAAAAGCTATATAGCCCTCTGCTACAGGTAAAGGTTTTCCCCTGACATTACGTCCAGTCGTGTCCAAATCTTGGGGTTGGTGCCCATGTCCATTTCTAAGCTGAAGAGCTGGCATTGTCCATAGACACCTCCAAAGTCATGTGGCCAGCATGACTGCATGGAGCGCTGTCACTTTCCCGCCGGAGCAGTAGCTATTGATCTAATCACAGTCGCATGTTTTCGAACTGCTAGGTTGGCAGAAGCTGGGGCTAACAGTGGGTGCTCACTCCACTCGCCGGATTCGAACCTGCGACCTTCCGGTCCACAAGTTTAGCAGCTCAGCGCTTTAATACGCTGCGCCACCAGGGGCTCCTTTTGGACCCATCCAAAATCCTTCCCTGACACTGGTCAAATCCAAAGCAGGATGGCAGGTGCTCATTGCTGGGGAAATAAATGGGTGACAATTCAGACTGCAGTCAATCTGGACTCTAAGGGGAAGCTGAGCGAAACCTATCTGGAAGTATTCCTTCCTTCCTTCCTTCCTTCCTTCCATCCATCCTTCCTTCCTCCAAGCCATGGGCAACTGCTTATTCCTCTTCTGGATTGACTCTTCATGGTTTTGCCCTGCAATTCATAGAATTATAGAGTTGGAAGAGACCTAGTGGGCCATCCATTCCAACCCCCTGCCAAGAAGCAGGAAAATTGCATTTAAAGTACCCCTGACAGATGGCCATCCAACTTCTGTTTCAGTCTCCAAAGAAGAAGCCGCCACCACACTCTGGGGCAGAGAGAGAGTTCCACTGCTGAACAACTTTCTCACACAGTTACAAAATTCTTCCTAATGTTCAGGTGGAATCACCTTTCCTGTAGTTTGAAGCCATTGTTTCATGTCCTAGTTTCCAGAGCAGCAGAAAACAAGATTGCTCCCTCCTCCCTCTGACTTCCCCTCACATCTTGATCCATGGCCTTCATAATGTCTTCTCTCAGCCTTCTCTTCTGTAGGTTAAACAATAATAATAATAATAATAATAATAATAATAATAATAATAATAATAATAATAATTTTATTCTTATACCCCACCCCATCTCCCCGGAGGGACTCGGGGCGGCTTACATGGGGCCAAGCCCGGACAGAACAATATAAAAACAAACAATAAAACAGATCAATCAGACAATAAAAGCAAGTCATAAAAAACCACATAGAAAATAAAATGATAAAATCATGGATTGGGTTCAAAGGATCTAGGCCAAAGTGCTAAAAGTGCGAATATATCATGTCCTCAGGGAAGGGTGGTTACTCAGCTATGATGGCTATAAAGTGCCATTATAATACTGGGAAAGGCATACACTGTTAAATGGACAACAGGTCGATCATACAGAGATCAGTCACCAAAAGCCTCTCGGAAGAGCCAAGATTTCAGGCTCTTCCAAAAGGAGAGGAGGGTAGGGGCCTGCCTAATCTCCACGGGGAGCGAGTTCCAGAGCCAGGGAGCCACAATGGAGAAGGCCCTCTCCGTCGTCCCCACCAGCCGTGATTGTGAAGGTGGTGGGAGCGAGAGAAGGGCCTCCCCGACGAGCGAAGAGGTCGTGCAGGTTCATAGGGGGAAATGCGGTCTCGAAGGTAGGTGGGTCCCAAACCGTTTAGGGCTTTGTAGGTGATAACCTGGACCTTGAATTGGGCTCGGAAAATAAACGGCAGCCAATGGAGCTCCTTAAACAGTGGCGTTATAGGGAAGCTTAAAGATATTGCTTAGGGGCCAGCAACATGCCCAGCTCTTGAAGCCACTCCTCATAGGGCTTGTTCTTGATCATTTCATTCACTTTCCTTTGGACACATTCTAGCTTGTCGACATCTCCCTTCAATTGCAGTGCCTAGAATTGGACACAGTGTGATTCCAGGGGTGGTCTGACCAGGACAGAATAGAGGGGTAGCGTCTAGATCAGGCATGGGCAAACTTCAGCCCTCCAAATGTTTTGGACTCCAACTCCCACAATTCCTAACAGCTCGTAGGCTGTTAGGAATTGTGGGAGTTGGAGTCCAAAATACCTAGAGAGCTGAAGTTTGCCTATGCCTGATCAAGACAATAGACTCCTATTTATGCAGGCCAAAATCCCATTGGCTTTTAAAGCCACCACATCACATTGTTGGCTCATGTTCAACTTGCTATCCCCAAGGACTCCAAAATTGTTAGATGAAGAGTTCAAATAGTCGGCCATCCACATTCACTGGGGTTAGGGGCACAGAACTTCCATTAAAGTAAAAAAAACTGTGCTTTTTTTTAACCCAAGAGAAGGTCTCTTCAGTTTCTAGGTCTTTCCAGCATATCTTCTCAACACTGATCATAGTATTGCATTAAGTCCTAGCGATAATAGTTTAAATCAAATCCATAAAAGTCACAGCTTCATATATGGAGAGATGACTGTATAACAATTGTTCCAGAACTGGGTAAAATGCCCTATTCCAAAATTAGAGGCCTCCCTCAATATTGATATAGGCTGCATAATGACAGGTTGGAGCTGACAGTCTATTTCTATTAATAAACCATGATCCCTTTCCACTTTTTCCTAAGTGGCAACCATGCCATCTCCTTTCCTGATCCCCCTGCATACACTACTCTTTTTATCATGCCTTTTGCCAAGCCTTCACAATATTCTTTGAAGCAAAAAACTCATTTGTGTCACTCACGACAATGAGATGTTACATTCTTTAAGGCTTAACATTCATCATTTTCAGTTATCACCAAAAAAAAGAAGAAAAAAAGACTTAAACTCACTGACACCAGGAGAAAATATTCCAGCTACTTCAGAGAAATACGGCAATGCAAAATTCTTTCAAGTCCTTTATATCATCTGCTCTGCCTGCTGTGAAGCATCAGTCTGGGCTGTAGTAGAGTTGTAATGGGAGATAGGGGAGGAAAAGAGGGACGTGGTGTAAAATCTCAGGCGCTACCCTCCTGGAGCTTGAAATAACATATGAATAGGTTGTACTCCCATGTGAACATTGCCAAATGCAAAATCCCTGAAATATGCATCTTTCTGATAGTTTGGATGACATATCCCATTGGCCCCATGCAGTATGATCCCTGGGCAGGAATGATGGAAGTTGGAAGCCAACATATCTAGTAGTTGTCATTTGGGGAAAGCTGACCAAATAGATGTGATTGTTACCTTTTAAGGCCCCATCTACACTGCTATTTAATTCAGTTGCAGAATGCAGCTGAATTGCATTGATCTGCATTATGTGAGACTATACTGCCATGTTATGCACCTTTGCAGAAGCATACAAGAAACTCGGTCTCTCACTGAACATCGAGAAAACCAAAGTGCTCTTCCAGCAGGCACCAAACAACCTCTCTGCAATGCCAGAAATAGAGCTTAATGGTGTAACATTACAAAATCTTGACTATTTCCGCTCCCTTGGCAGCCACCTCTCCACCAAAGTCAACATTGGCACTGAAGCTCTGCGAGTGCATCATTTACCTGAATGAAGCAGAGAGTGTTTGGGGATTGGGACATCCGTAGGGACACCAAGGCGCTTGTCAATAAAGCTATTGTCCTCCCAACCCTGTTATATGTCTGCGAAATGTGCACCGTCTACAGACATTGTACTCAACTCCTGGAACGATTCCACCAGTGTTGCCTCCGAAAAATCCTGCAAATCTCTTGGGAAGACACTTGGACAAATGTCAGCACGCTGAAAGAAGAAGCAAAGACCACCAGCAATGAAGCAATGCTCCTACGCCATCAACTCCGCTGGACTGAATGCCACGTCCGAATGCCCGATCACCGTCTCCCAAAGCAGTTACACTACTCCCAACTCAAGAATAGAAAACGGAATATTGGTGGACAGGAAAAGAGATTTAAATATGGGTTTAAAGCTAACCTTAAAAACTGTGGCATAGACACTGAGAACTGGGAAGCCCTGGCCCTTGAGCACTAACTGGAGGTCAGATGTGACCAGCAGTGCTGTGGAATTCGAAGAGGCATGAATGGAGAGTGAAAGGGAGAAACATGCCAAGAGGAAGGCACATCAAGCTAACCCTGACCAGGACCGCCTTCCATCTGGAATCCAATATCCTCACTTGAAGGTTGGGCTGCTGATCTGTAAGCTGCCAGGTTCGAATCCAACCCGGGGAGAGCGCGGATGAGCTCCCTCTATCAGCTCCAGCTCCATGCGGGGACATGAGAGAAGCCTCCCACAAGGATGGTAAAAACATCAAAACATCCGGGCGTCCCCGAGCAACGTCCTTGCAGACGGCCAATTCTCTCACTCCAGAAGCGACTTGCAGTTTTTCAAGTCGCTCCTGACATGAAAAAAAATCTATGTACCCACCACCAAGACACTACACTTGGAGGACCATCATACTCAGATAATGAGGGATCGCCTAAGTAAGTAAGTAAGCAGTTCAATGCCATTAAACTGCATTCTGAAGCTGCAAAACTGAGAATTTCATGCTCTCATATCCCAATTTTTGTTGAAACCAGACCCATGTATGTGGAGTTGAGGTTTGCACCCAGCTTCTGTCTCTGAGAATTTGTCAGTCTGCTTCCTTCTTGGAGGATTTGCTTTTCCCTTTTACTTGTAAGCTTTCTATATTGGCAAATAACATGGATATTTCTAAAAGAGAACCGCCCTTCCAACTTTTGCTAGCAGCAACGGCAGCGCTCAAACTGAAGTCTTGTCTTGAAACATGTTTGCAAGAGGAATTGACCTACAACTTCCCCAACTTAACTCCTGTAATAATAATCTCAAATGGCCTAGAAGAATTGGTGCCAGGAAATAGAGACATGTTTTTTATTATTATTATTATCGCAGGCACAAACACCCTCCCTTCTCTTGTTCTCCCAAGTTAGACATCAAACAACAAAGAGCCCCATCCAATGCTTCGTAATGCTGTGTAATTACAGCGGCGATAATGAGAATGATAGATATCTAATTAAAATCTGCAGGAACGGCAGGCAAGGAGAGATGCAAACCATCTCCCTAAACTGCAGTTTTCTCTTTGTTCAGCCACTTTCTTCAAACAAATCTGACAGCTTCTCCTTTTCTTTTTTTTTACTCCCTCTGCCCTTTTTTTCTGCCAGACCAGCATTTTTTTCCTGCCTGCTGTAATGAGGCTCCTCTGTAGGTCAAAGCTAATTTCAACAGAGATCTTATGGAACACAGAAAAAAAAGATTTTGCTTCAAGATGAAAGAGTCGAAGGTTTTTTTCCCCTTCCAACCTCCACTTTTTCCTTTCTTTTCTCATCTGCAGTGAGAGAAATATTGGTTTGGAGTGAGTGACTAGCACTTGGTTTCTCTATTTCTTTTTAAAGCCATGCGGCAAGCAAATAACTTATTCAACTCCCATTCTTTCTCTTGTTTTGCATTGCCAAGAAAGCACTGAAATTCATACCAAAAATGTATTTCTTACTAAAAACAATTAAGAACCTTATTCAATGCTATGTTTTCTTTGTGAACATAAGTACCCCCCTTGTCCCTGACATGTAGTTACAGTGCATCAGTTCTGGCAGATTCCTAGCAGTGTGTTTCGGTGTTGTGTGTTGAATTCCTTTTATGACAGACACAATGCCCAAGGTCTCCTTTTCTTCACAAGTAAACTACAGCTGCTCCCTTTGCGAGGCTAACATTGTATCTGATTTAGAACTAAGCAAAAAGTTCTTCAGAAAATACATTTTTGGTCTAAAAATCCTAGGCGCAACACAAGGAAGGCTAGTTGCACTCAAAAATCTTTCATGGCCACCTCTACTTTTGGTGAAGATCTCTGCAATTCATTGTATGCACAGCAAAGAATTGTAGGTCCACACATACTTTATAATCACTCAACGAGAGCCTAGAAGCATCCCAAGTTGACATGCATGTATGAACAGGACATACAGATCCAATGCTCACCCATGAGTATCAACTTTACCATGCAAAAAAGATCATAAATGAACCCTCACCTACCATGCTCATAGTATAAGTACCTGCTTTCCCGATGACAAATACTGTGGGTTCTTTTCAACCATTGTTTCAAGTACCTATATTCTAAGTTGCTGTAACATTGCTCCTGCCTGCCTGCTAAGCCAGTAATTATCGGCAGCTCCTCATGGTAATAGGCAGCAATTCTAATTTTCTGTTATGGAAAGCTACTTGCCAACTCCGAGGCCTCTGAGTGCAATGTTCATAGTTAATAGAGGTTCTTATGAGAAATGGCCTCTGCACCTCCTTGAACCATTGGTTAGAAAAACAGATGGTTCTCAACATGCAGCATCCATCTCCACTGCATTCATGTGCCTGAGGAACAAGTCTTGGAAAATGAACAGTTCAGAGTGAAAGGGGAGAAGGCAGAGCATTTCATTACAGTGGCGGTCAGTAGGAGAAATATTCCAGAAACGGATGAAGGAAATATTGTTCCACAAAGGAGAGAGAAGTTGTGGCTGGTGGTTACCATCTCAGAGGCAATGAATTAAAACGGGATTTTGATCTGAACTCCACATGACCTTGGAGGTGTAAACGGACAACGCCGGTGTGGAGATGTGGCAGGGAGGAATCTTTTTAATCCCACCGCTGCCACCAATTTGTGGAGATGTGGGGTAGAGGAGGAATCTTTTTATTAATTATATTATTATATCTTTAACTATATCCGCTGCCACCAATTTAAATATGTTTTATTTAACCGCTGCCACCAATTGTGGAGATGTCAGGCAGAGGGGAATTTATCTTCTTTATTCTTCTTATTTACTTTAGATGGTATCGTAACTTAGTTTTGAATATATGTGACAGAGACTTGGATATGGAAGAACAAAAAAATAAGTTTATTTCAGGCACAGAGCTTAGTGGTTACAGTAACTTCTTTAAAGGCAGATAATGGTTGCAAAGCTATCAACTGATCACTTTGGATCTAACTGGGATTGCTTCCCCTTACTACTCAGACTCTACAAATAAACCTAAACAAGTCACCTAACTTGCTTAATTCAACACCACTAGAGATCTGAGTTTCCCTGGTATCCCTAACCTGGAACCAGTGTCTTCCCTGTGTCTAAAATCACAGACTAAACTGTTTTTTAAAACATTCCCTCCTTTTCTTCCAAACGGCGGTTGGCTCCGCCCTCGTTGCTATGGTAACCTGCCTCAGAATGCTGAGCTGGCTACCATCCCCCTCGCACTGGTAACTAATACCCTTGTAAACATAGTTAAACATGACTTTTAAAACGAAATTAAACAAACATGACATCTATAAATCAAAATAAAAACACACAGCCGGCTCTTCGGCTTAGAAATGGAGATGAGCACCAACCCCCAGAGTCAGACATGACTGGACTTAACGTCAGGGGAAACCTTTACCTATACCTTTGATCTGAATATAAAGGAGCTCTCCAAGGTTCTAAACACTATCCTCCAAATAGGTTCAGCACTTTAGACAGCACATTCAAAACCCAGGGTATATTTATCGTCATGGGACCTATCAGCTGTTACTGGAGATACTGGGAAGAGTTTGTGGCAATAGTGTCACAATCATGACTAAGTCAGTGGTAGGTATGTGATAAAGCTAACAAATACTGGACTTTGATTCAGGAGTAGATGCATGAGATTTTCAAATTGTTTCTATTAGGACTAAATTAATTTAAATTCAAAATCAATAAATTATATGGTTCCAGCTGCAAGGATATTATATTCTTGAACTTCCGGGTGAGCGCGCAATGGCGACAGACATGGTGCATCGGAGCTCCCGATGAACCTCTCGTCGCCGCGTCTAGACTGAGCCAAGTGCTCGCCCCCTCACCGCGGATTGATACGGGAGGGGTTGCAAAGTCCAGGAGATCACCCGATGGCCCCAAAAACCGTCCGTCCCTCAAGGATGGAGGGTTGAGTGGGTCCAAGGACTCGGATGCGGCAAGACTCGGCGCGAGAAAGCGTGGACTCGTCCATTGCACAAGCTGTTTGCCGCGCACACCACAAAGAAAGAAAGCTGAAGATATTAAGCTCCGGAGCTGGGGGGCCCGGACCCAGGAAATGTGAGTTTCCAAAGAAAAGTCATTTTGGCTCTTCATCTCCTAACCTCCTAGTAAAGATATTAGGTAACTAAAAGAATTAGAAGAAGCGATGCGATTTTTTCGCCTGCTTCTTGAATTGTATAGGAATAATATATAAAATATATAATTGGCGACTAGGTGTGTTTTTTCACAATTTATTTTACAACTTATTGCAATTACAGCAATTTAGATGGACAGTTTATAATAAAGAGACCCATATAGACTTGCAGAGAAGATAGGATAATGAAAGGAATGGGTTTTTGAAGAAAAAGGAGTAGGGGAAGAATGAGGATAGTACACATTTAAACATTTAAAGAAGTGCATATCCTCCCTTTAAAAGAGTATAGATTACAGTGAAGCGAAGGAGCCTGGAACCTTTGAATGTTTGAAAGAACACTTGCCATTAAGAGAGAATGCATGGTGAGCAGAAGAATTCAGTCGACCTTGACGAGTTGGTTTGTTGTGTCTAGGGAGTGCTCTTGATAAGAAGGCGAAAACCCGCGAGAACTGGGGAGTAGTCCGCAGTTCGAAGGGGTCCCGCCATAAAAAACCCGGAAGGAAAGCCGGGGGAGTGTATAAAGTGACACACACCAACGAGCTCACGAGGCTAGAGAAAGAGCGCCACCTAGCGTCAAACAGAGGAATAAGAGCATATTAGGTTCTGGCAGCAACTCAAAGAAGAGTGGGAGGAAGACGGGAGAAACTCCCTGGCCACAAGAAAACCGTTAAGGAAAGGAAATCCAAGGACAAAAGACCAGAAAGGAAGTAAGAAACCAAGAAATAAAAGTTCCCAAATTCATTGTTGAGTGAGTAGCAAAGATAGAATAAATTAAAGAATAAATTCCTGGGGGGTTAAAGGACCTTTTAAGACTGTTTAAAGGAACAAAGAAACAGTAAAAATATTTGGGTCAGCCACCCCAGAATAAATCAAATACTAGGGCTGGAAAATCTCAAAGAAAAGTGGAATATATTGTAAATATTCTACCAATCATATTAATTGTATTAACTGTATATATAATTTGGGGAATATACTCAAATATAAGTATTTACAGGGTTTTTTTTCTTTTCTTTTTTTTCTTCTTTTCTTTCCTTTTTTCGGCACAAAGACTTAATAAGCCAGAAATAGGGGTAAAGTGGGTGATAAGAGCCTACTATACAAACAGTGGTAATTTATGAATTTACTGTCTCTCTGTCTGTGGATAAATTATAAAAGAGGTGTTCTATTTGAAAATTAAGTAACCAACATAATGGCAACACCAAAAGGAAGAATGGATAAAGACTGGAGAGATTTAAAAGCCACACCCAGGAGAAATTCTGTCCCCGCGATGGAAGAAATAAGCCTATGGGATCTTCTTAGAGAAATCCAGAATATTTCCGGGAAGCAAGATACGATCCAAAAAGAGGTACAGGCTATTGCTATAAAACAGGATATTCAGCATAAACAACTGCAGGAGGAAATGGCTGAACTTAAAAGAGAATTAAGAGAAGACATGGGATCCCTGAAAGGAGAAATCCAAAAAAACACTAATGACATCCAAGATTTTAAAATGGAGAATGCAAAGGTGGAGAAAATAAATAGTAAACTACAAAGGAAAGTGGAATCTATAGAAGAGAAAAATACCAGGTTAGAGAAAATGCAAGAAAGGATGGAAGCAAATGAATCAGAATATCAATTAAGATTTCGAAATATCCAGGAAGAACCGAAAGAAAATATTAAACAAATCATTATACAACTGACTGCAAAAATTATGAAATGTTCCGAGAAAGAGGTAGATACACAAATTGATAAAGCATTTCGAATTCATACCAACTTTGCAAAAAAGAATAAGGTATCCAAAGATGTGATAGTACACTTTGTCAAAAGAAGCTACAGAAATGACGTCTTGCAAAATAATAGAACGAAAACTCTAACTTATAAAGACAAGAAAGTGGTAATCCTCAAGGAGTTCCCACAAGCAATCCTGAATAGACGCAGGAAATATTTCTTCTTGACGGATAAGCTAAAAAGACTGCAGATAAGGTTTCGATGGGAGAAGTATGAAGGCATTATGCTGACATACAAGGAAGAGAAGATCTGGATTACGACAGAAGAAAAGGCAGATGAGTTCTACAGAAGATTAAAGAGAGACTTAGCTCAGAAACAAACTCCGCAATCGACAGAGAAGGAGAAAAACCCTAAGAGTTAAAAAAAAAGAAGATATGACTCTTCTAAAGAAGGATTTGAGCTTGCAATCCGGACTTTTAAAGAAGATGATCAGGACAAACCAATGGACAACAAGGAGGAAGGGGAAGAACCCCTAAATGAGTGATTTTAAACAACCAATAAAAATCTTTTCAAACAATATTAATGGATTGAATGTCCCTAATAAAAGAAAGAGAGTGTATAATTACCTGAAAAATAATAAATTTAATATCATTGCTTTGCAAGAAGTACAAAGTACAAAGAACCCAAAGACATGCCAAATATTTAATAAATAAAAGACTAGGTAAAGAATATTTTTCCCTTGATAAAAAAAGAAAAGGGGGGGTAGTCTTATATATCGATGATAAACTCGACTCTAAATTTGAATTCAAAGACCAGGAAGGAAGAATAATAGCGATAAAGATCAATATAGGAAGAGAAACAATCTTAATATGTAACATTTATGTTCCGAATAGACCTAAAAGGAAATTTGTGAAACTACTTAGACAATTTATCAACCAGAGCAATTTCGACCATATGATCCTAATGGTATATTAGATAAAAATTTAGATAAATCAAATATAAAAAAGAGAAAGGAAAGCAACTCACTCCCACAAAATTTTTTATCATTAAAAAAGGAATATAACCTACAGATGTGTGGCGAATGAGAAACCCAAAACAAAACGATTTTACTCACTATTCAAATAGGTATAAATTCTGGTCAAGGATTGACATGATCTGGGCATCTAGAATATTGACTACAAAAATTAATGAACTAAAGATTATGTCCAGGGATATGTCAGACCACAGCCCATTAATTATGGAAATTAACTATAGAAAAACTATTCAAAAATGGAGATTAAATGATAATTTGATCAAAAAAGAACAAGACATCGGTAAACTTAAAGAAATGACCAAGGACTACTTTAAATTTAATGACCTACCAGAAACTACACCAGGGATTATATGGGATGCATATAAGGCAGTCACTAGAGGCTTCTTTATTAAACAAAAAGCAATAAAAAATAATATCAAAAATCAAAAATTAAAAGAATTACAAACAGAAATAGATGAAAAAGAAAATATCTAAAAGCCAACCCAGAAAATAAGAAAATAATAAAACAATTAAAGATACTAAAAAATCAAAAGAGAAATTGGGAATTAGAAAAAATAGCCAATCAGTTAAAATGGACAAAACAATATAGATATGAAAATGCTAATAAGCCAGGGAAATGGCTGTCAAGATTAATAAGAAAAAAAGGGATGCACAACAAATAGCAAAAATAAGAACAGAAGATAGAGAAGTATATACAGATAATGAGATAAAAGAGGAATTTAAGAAGTTTTATAAAAAATCTCTATGAAAAAGACCAAATCAGTCAAGATAAGATAGTAGAATACCTGTGTCAGCAAAAATTACAGAAGATTACGGATGAACAAAGATTGAACTTAAATAAGGAAATAGAAATTGAAGAAATTAAAAAGGCAATAAAAGACCTGGATGCGAATAAAGCTCCAGGCCCTGATGGATTCATTTCAGGTTTCTATAAAATTGAACAGGAAGAGGTATTACAATTTTTTTAAAAAAAATAATGAATTTGGTTTTAACAGAGAGGACTATACCGGATTCCTGGAAAGAAGCAGAAATTATAATGATATACAAGGAGGGCAAGGATCCAAGTGATGTGAGAAATTATCGTCCAATTTCATTGTTAAATACAGACTATAAAATTTTTACAAAATTTTTAGCTAATAGATTAACTGAATTCTTACAAATGTGGATCGCTGGAGATCAAACTGGGTTTTTACCAAATCGAGGTACAAAAGATAACGTTAGAATTATTGTGGACGCAATCGAATACTATGACCAGAATTGTCAAATAGAGGTGGGCTTTCTCTCGCTGGATGCGGAGAAAGCTTTTGATAAACTCAATTGGGATTTCGTAAAATTATTGCTAAAAGAATTAGACTTTGGTATCCAATTTATAAACGGAATTCAGGCAATTTACGACCAACAAAAAGCAAAATTAAGGATTAATGGCCAAATAACAGAGGAATTTGAAATAAAAAAGGGTACGAGACAAGGTTGTCCCTTATCTCCACTGATTTTCATCTTAGCTTTAGAAATTCTATTAAGGTCAATTAGGAAGGACACAAACCTGAAAGGCATTAAATTGGATAAGCAGGAGATCAAAATCCGAGCCTTTGCAGATGACATAATATGTATTGTAGAAAACCTCAAAAACAAAATTAAAGATTGGTTATACAAAATTGAAGAATTTGGAAAACTAGCAGGAGTTCGAATTAACAAAGATAAAACGGTGATTCTAACAAAGAATGTTTCATTAGAAGATCAAGAAACCCTAAAAAAGATCTCGGGTCTAAAAATAGTAAAAAAAATTAAATATCTAGGTATTTGGGTGGGGAAAAAAACAACCAATTGTTGGAGTTAAATTATGGTGCCAAGTGGAAGGAAATAAAGAAAGATTTAGAAAATTGGGAAAGCCTAAATATGTCTCTATTGGGGAGAATAGCGACTGTTAAAATGAATATCCTTCCAAAATTACTCTATTTATTTCAGAATATACCTATCATTAGGAATATGAAGTTAATCAATGGCTGGAACAAAGACATAAGTAAATTTATATAGAATAATAAAAAACCCAGAATTAAATTGGCAACAATGATCACTCCAAAACTAAAAGGCTGATTTGGCCTCCCAGATTTTAAATTATACCATGATGCATGTGCATTAGATTGGATTCGGGACTGGATAAAACTAGATAAAGTTAAAACATTAACCTTGGAAGGGTTTGGCCTGAGGAGAGGTTGGCATGGTTATTTATGGTGCGACAAATTCAAAATTGAAAAAAACTTCGGTAATCACTTCATTAAATCATCCCTAATTAAAATATGGTCAAAATATAAAAGATACTTTTATGAAAAAACTCCACTTTGGTTTTCACCATTAGAAGCGCATCAGAGAAGGCTTTTAGGTTGGAATAAATGGCCCACATATAGGGAGATTCTGAAGAAACCCTTCACAACTGAAGGGACCCCTCAAATTAAAGAATTAGAGGAGATCCAAAAAGATTACAATAACGTATCCTGGTACCAGTATCTACAGATTAAAGAAAGCTTTAAGAAAGATAAAGAAGTGGGTTTTAGTATGAATAATGGTTTTTGGGACAACCTACTTCAAAGAAATAGAAAAATTATAACTATATTATATAAGAAATTATTGGATTGGACAACAGAACAAGAAGTGGTCAAAGAGTCCATGTTAAAATGGTCAAGGGATATAGGTAGACCAATTTTAATGTGTGAATGGGGGAATTTGGGGGAAAAAAATAAATACTGCCTAGCAACTGACCTCAAGGAAAACTGGTTAAAAACCATCCATAGGTGGTACTTAACACCAAAAAAATTGGCCTAATGTTTAAAAATGCAGACAACAAATGTTGGAGGTGTAGGGAGCAGGTAGGTTCATATCACCATATGTGGTGGAGTTGCAAGAATATAAAAAAGTATTGGAAAACAATTAATATTGAATGTGGGAAAATTCTAAAAAACAAAATGGAATGCAAACTGGACATTTATCTACTAGGTTTATATCCCAAACAGGATAGTGAAGAGAAAGGAAAAATGGAGAACAGAGAGAATGTGGAAAAAATCTTTACATTCCTAATTACTGCAGCAAGATTAGTAATAGCAAGACACTGGAAAGGAACAACCATTCCAACTAAAGAAATGTGGCTAGAAAAAGTAGTAGAGATAAAAAATATGGACAAATTGACTTTCATGATTAAAAAGAACACCGGATGCGCCATGAAAGAAACAGATTGGTCGAGCTTTGAAGTTTATTTGCAAGAAGAATTAAGAAGATGACACATACAAAAGGAAATAATTGGAAGACTGAAGAGTGGAAGTCTACACCCCCCCCCCCCCCCAGTTAGGCAACTTTCCCCTTTTCTTTCCCTTTTCCCTATCCTTCCCCTTCCCAAAACCCTCCCCTTGTATATACTACTCTGTAGATGTAGACGTAGCTAGAAACCCTATCCCCTTGATATCTAGAGAGAGTAGATACCCCCCCGCCCGTTTTACCCCCCAACCTTACCACATTCATCTACCCCACCATACCTACCTCAATCTTTCCCTTAGATTCCCTTAGATTCACGATTGTAACTAAATTCAATTAAAAATTATTTTTTTAAAAAGATATTATATTCTTGAAAATAGAGGAACACTGACTTACCTACAAGGGAAAACATTAAAGATGTCTGAAATTTTGGAAATGGACAAATTATCTAATACAATTAAAGAGTAGTTCTTAGATAACTTCTTAAAGGGTTCTAACCTTTATAAACATGAAAGAAAACATGAGTATTCTTGTGGGATCCGAATAATATATTCTCTCTTTTCCATAGTTATAAAGTAGAAATTAGGACTCTATATATTACACAATAGCAAGAAGATGGCTACTTTTCCAGAGAGATGTCTTTGGGTTGGAAGTTGAGAAATCAATTTTAATTTTTAATTTTTATGAATGGGGCAAAGGGGAAACTGATGTTAGGGTCAGAATCTTAGATAAGTAATATAGGTGTACTGCGGTGTCTCTATTACAACAATAAAAAAGAATGGGGAGAAATACTAACCTTGAATGCAGAAGAGTTATGGATGAGTAGATGCAGGTAACTGTGATGTCCCATGGACCCTTGGGCCGTGAACCTGACTCCATTGTGGACCACAGTGATGAGGAAATAAGTTTTGTGCCGATTCAGCAAGACTCTGCCCCGTTCCAGATGTTCCCTATTGACAATTCTAGTTCAACGCTCATTAAAAAGGCCCTTGAAACGGAGTCTTCTCTTCCCAGTTCCCCTCCCTTTGATAGAAGAATGTTTGTGGAAACTAACAGACAGGAGAAAGCTGGCAGGAGACGAAGCGCGCGATTAGCAGCAAAGGAATCTGCTGATTAACCTATTTCCCCTGAGAATTCTAAGGGAGGATTGCATCTGACACCTGTTCTGAGGGAAGATTCAAAGTTCTTTAAAAGTTCTGTGCGCTGGCTAGCCAGCGCGGAGTCAACGTGTCAGTTGGAGGATCAACTTCTCTTCCAGCCAAGAGTGGACAGCGTATGAGTCTACAACCTTGCCTTGCCTTGCCGTGCCATGCCTAGCAGTGTTCCTCGCCTTGCCTAGCCGTGAATTCCAGTCTTGCCTTGTCGCGCCGTGTATCCAGGCTTGTCTTCAATACCTTGCCTTGGACTTACATTGAACTCTAGCAAAAGACTTGGACGTTTTCCCCACTCAAACTGCTTGGAAGTTTGAGTGTGTTTCGGTTTTTGGATTACAAACTTTGAACTCTAATATTATATATTGGACAATATATTACTGGACTATATTTGACCTTTCCTGAAAGGTCTATTGATGAACTATATCTTCTGCTTGCTTTCGTTTTAATTTCTTAATTCCTCAATAAAGATATTAGATTGTTTATTGGCCTCGGTGTATTGGTTTCCAGTGCTCTCGCAGCCAGGGGTGTCACAGTAAATGTTCTGTATTTACAATTGCAGAATGCTAGCTTAGGTTAACAACACCACATTAAATGACCACTGAAATGTACCTGAAAGAAGGTGATGCAGCTTAGCTTGGGATTGTTTAATAGAGCCTTGCCATTTTTTCAAAAAATTGACTGGCTAGTCTTCAGCTTATTTTTTTAATATTATCCGCATATTTATTCTACTTTTCTTTCTAGTGATAAGAGCACATTTGAAAGCAAATCATTTTACTATCTCCTTTGGCATGCTAAATGCCTCTGATAAGAGGTCTCTATCTACATCTTTATAAGCTACATAAAGCCAGCCATCTTTTCTCATATGTAAATTGCGCTATAGCCAACAGAAACCTTTTGGCGCTCCGGTTTAATTCTTTTCAGTTCCAATTTGCTCTCTTCCATCTTCCATTTCAGGCCTTTGATATGTGGCCCCTTTCAGTGCGAAAAATTAAATAGGAATAGAAATAAATTTATGATATCGGTTTCTACTTAATGTGAAGCACAACTTTCTCCGGTGGAGCAACAGCAAATAAATGATTGGATCTAAGATCCTGTTAATTCTTTTTATATATACATTTCTGATCATTACCAATGTAAGCATGCAATAATCAATGAAAACAAATAGCTTTTATGGCCATTATGGGCATTACACACAATGTGTTTTTATTTAAAGGCAATTTGCAATCTGGCAGTAGAACATGCTGTTCCTTTTTTTTTTTTTGTTAGTCGGAGCAAAAGGCACTTTTTTGCAAGTTGTCATGTTGTTTAAAATTAATTTTAATGAGAAATATCCATACTACTTTTTGTAGAAGCTTCTGAGTTTATTGTATAGGGATTTTTTTTAAGTTCATGTACATTCTTAGGCGATTCCTTGTTGTTGGAGTATGAAATGTAGTGTCTTGGCGGTGGATACGCAGGTGACTGTGACCCACATGTTCTTCCACAGTGACGGCAACAGTTTCCAGGTGGAAAGTGATCCCAGTCAGGGTTGGCTTGCCGTGCCTTCCTCTTGGCATCTTTCTCCCTTTCGCTCTCCATTCGTACCTCTTCAAATTCCACAGCACTACTATGGTCAACATTTTCTAATGTTACACCATTAAGCTGTGTTTCTGGTATTGTAGAGGGATTGGCTGGTTACTGCTTGAAGAGCACTTTGGTTTTCTCAATGATCAATGAGAGGCCTAGCTTCTCGTATGCTTCTGCAAAGGTTTTTAGAATGGCTTGTAGGTCTTCTTCTGATTGCGCATAGACTACGTTGTCATCGGCATATTGGAATTCTATAACAGACGTTGTGACTTTGGTTTTGGCTTTCAGTCTGTTGAGGTTAAATAGCTTGGCAACTGTCTGATAGATAATTTCCACTCTGGTGGGAAGCTTCCTGTCAACAAGATGAAGTATCATAGCGATGAAAATGGAGAATAAGGTGTAGCGGGTTAAAGCGCTGAGTTGCTGAACTTGCGGACCAAAAGGTCCCAGGTTCAAATCCGGGGAGCGGAATGAGTGTCCACTGTTAGTCCCAGCTTCTGCCAACCTAGCAGTTTGACAACATGTAAATATGAGTAGATCAATAAGTACCGCTCCAGCAAGAAGGTAATGGTGTTCCATGCAGTCATGCCAGCCACATGAACTTGGAGGTGTCTACAGACAACGTTGGCTCTTTGGCTTAGAAATGGAGATGAGCACCAACCCCCAGAGTTGGACACAACTAGACTTAATGTCAAGGGAAAACCTTTACCTTTACCTATATGCATACTATAGCTCCCCTTAGGCCACAGCATTGAGCTATAACAGTTCAACTGGTTTCAAACTGCCTTGATTCTACAGCGTACATGCACCTTATGCTGATGGTGAATTAAAGCCACCCTTATAATGTAGAATACTGGACATAATGTAGAACTACCTCCTACTTTTTAGTGAGAATTGGTGTGTATGTGTGTGTAATAGCAAGCTGAACCTGTGTGTTAGCATGAGAGCACATTCCCCTCCATCCACAAAAAAGAAGGTGAAAGGCAATACCTTGCATGGACAAGATATTGCCTGTCTCCAGGTCACAGCCGGCCCAGGCACTCAACTAAATCAATATTTATGGCTTGCAGCAGTCAGAGCCTTTGTGTGGAAATAGCCATTTGTAGAGTTCTCTCAAGCATGGGCAACAACTTTGTGGTGCCTTTTGAAGGGAATGGAGTCTGATGATGTTTTCCCAAGGCACACTTTGACTGAGTTTTTCTTCCAGCCAGGCTCCATTAGGTTGAAAGCACATTAAAGGTGTGTACTAAATTTTCTATAGAAGCCATGGGAACAGAAAGCTCTTTTGCTCATCTGTAAGAATGAGTAGCCCATAGTGAGTAGACTTAAAAAAATACATTGTTGGGGTGGAGAGTACAGATAGAAGAATAGAGCAGCAAAATATCTGCAAGGATATATATGGATGAGGATGAGTGTATTTCCCCCAGGGCTGGTTCAATGACTATAGCTGCCTGATACACAAATGCACACACATATGTCAATGTATATATCATTTGTGGCTATCCAGTTTGTTGTCACCTGAGGCAGAAAATTCCGCAAGTGCTTCTAGTATCTGGCAGTAAAAAAACCAATTCAATAAATAAATAATCAGTGTGGTGCCTTGCATGAGAGATGTATATGATTCTGTCTCATAGTAGGACTGGACCTTCTAGAGCAGGCATGGGCAAATTTTAGTCCTCCAGGTGTTTTGGACTCCAACTCCCACAATTCCTAACACCTGTAGGCTGATAGGAATTGTAGGAGTTGGAATCCAAAACCATGCCTGGTTTAGAGTCAAATAATTTGCAACAATGCTGCAAGACAGGACCCTCAATGATCCACCTCACAAAACTGAACATGTCTTTCACAAGTGACATCTTCCATGATAATAAAGAATCCCATTTGGGTTTTAGTCTAAACTTTAACTAAACTCACTATGGGCTACTCACTCTTACAGATGAGTGAAAGAGTTTTTTGTTTCCCTGGCTTCTGTTAAAAATTTTTTACACACCATTGTGATGTTTTCAATCAAATTGCTCTGGAGTCTATCACTAGATTAGGCTCAGCATCACTGATAGTTTATTTACAGTCCAGACTAAAACTTGGCATGGATTCACAAGGCCACAGTTATCAAGGCCATCCACCACCACTGATTCCAACATGGTTATAATCTCAAAATGTGCTCAAAATGCACATTTTGAGACAGAAAAATGTTATTAAAAGGTGTGCTCAAATATAGATTTCTCTGGTGCCTCTACACTATAGAATTAATGTAGTTTGACACCATTTAAATTGCCATGGCGGAGCCCCCAGTGGCTCAATGGGTTGAACTCTTGTGCCGGCAGGACTGTTGACCAACAGGTTGGTGGTTCGAATAACAACAACAACAACAACAACAACAACAACAACAACAACAACAACTTTATTCTTGTATCCTGCCCCATCTCCCTGAGGAGACTTGGGGTGGCTCACATGGGGACCAAGCCCAATAGTATACAATAAACTACAATAAAATACAACAACATAAAATGCAATCCAAGCACAATAAATAAATATATAGTTATAAAAACACGCAATCATACAATAAAACATGGTCAGAGGTCAAAAGTGACATAATGGCACTTCTGTCTTCAGTCTTGGGGAGGGAGCTAAAATTGTAATTGTGCAATATCTTGGGGGTACTAATAACATGGGGCAGAAATAAAGTGCAGAAGGCTAGGATATAGGCAGAGGTGGGGGAGAGCGGGTGAGTTCCCTCTGTCAGCTCCAGCTCCCTATGCGGGGACATGAGAAAAGCCTCCCATAAGGATGGTAAAGCATTAAGCAACCAGGTGTCCCCTGGGCAACGTCCTTGCAGACGGCCAATTCTCTCACACCAGAAGCAACTTGCAGTTTCTCAAGTTGCTCCTGACTTAAAAAAACCCTGCAATGCTCAATGCTATGGAACCCTGGGATTATTAGTTTGGTGAAGCATCAACACTCTTTAGTGTTGCCAACTAAAGACCTTGCCAACTACAACTCCCATTATTCCACAGCCTTGAGCCATGGTAGTAAAAGTAGTGTCAAACTGCATTCATTTTGCAGTGTAATGCTCCCTCGGAGCACTTTATGAATACATTCAAAAATGGAAAGAAACATCTTTATGGGTGAACATAGGCACAAGTGACTTGAATCAGATATAGCCAGTAAAAAGCAATGCAAAAAAAAAAGCATGCTTCAATTCAACAAGCATTAGTTTGGAAGGAGTTAACTTTACTTTGATTTCCTGCAGCGCTCATCCTCAATTCCTGGTTATTTTTTACTCCAGCATTGACATCCCTAATTAGGAAGTTTTACATACAGGCAAGTGAATTTACCCCCAGCTGGGAAAACATGGCTTAGCAAGAGTTTTACATCTGCCCTCATTGATCTTCAGATTATCTCACATTCAAGACTCTGCGGCCTTTGGGAGCAGCAAAGAGGGGAAACAAATGTGGGAAAGTGCATAGAAAAATCTTTCTTTGGCTCCCGGGTTCAGCAGATCACGTTTGTCTGCCCGTCGACAGAGAAAGGGATTTAGATCATTTCTTTTGCATTCAATAAGTCACTGTAGGTAGGGAGGGAAAGAAGAGTCAAGCATTGAAGTCTGGGATTAAATAGGCCACAGCTTTACAGAAAGAGCACGGCATACAAGCATAAATTGTGAGCAGCGCACCGGAGATGATGGTACTGTACTGCATTCTTATCTGAACTGTCCTTTATGACAGTGAGGTGGTGGATCTACGTATGTGAGATGGTTCCCAAAAGAACTATCCAAGGTGCTGAAACTCCATTAGGAACAGGCAGATCCTTCTGACAGATCATTGAAAGTTATTTAGAACTACACATGGACTCATTGGCATGTTTTCTTTATTTATTTACAGTATTTATATTCCATCCTTCTCACCCCGAATAGGACTCAGGACGGATCAAAATGCAAGTATACATGGCAAACATTCAATGCCATTAGACATACAACATTTAACAATGTTCCTCTGCCAGGCCTTATCTATCAGTGGCCCTCCGGGTATTTGTGACTCCAACTCCCAGAAGCCCTGGCCAGCTTGTTCACTGGTCAGAAATTCTGGGACCTGAATGCCAAAAACACCTAGAGACTGAGCCACAGGTTGAAGAGCCCTGCCTAAGCTGTTTCACACAGCGAAGAGAGTCCAAATGTGCCCAATGTGGCCCTGGTCTGAAGCAGCCATTCCAGCAATGCAGATGTCTCCCTGCTGGTGTGTCAAATCAAATCAACAATGTATATAAGCAACATTTTGCTTTCCAACTCAGCTCCATAACATTGTCCTTCTCCACTTCGTGACATCACAAGCATCCATGATTCTGATGTCATAAGGGGCTATGCTTGCCTTCAAAATATGTCTTCAAGGAGATGTTTGGTGATGTAGTTTCGTGTATTCGGCAATAAGGTTGGGCTAGGGAGCTCTGGCGTGGACTGGTCCATGCAGTCACGAAGAGTCGGAGACGACTAAACGACAGAGCAGCAGCAGAGGTCCTAGAGGGGCCCCTGGTGGCACAGTGTGTTAAAGCGCTGAGCTGCTGAACTTGCGGACCAAAAGGTCCCAGGTTCAAATCCCAGGAGTGGAATGAGCACCCGCTGTTAGCCTCAGCTCCTGCCAACCTAGCAGTTCAAAAACATGCCAATGTGAGTAGATCAATAGGTACCGCTCCGGTGGGAAGGTAACGGCGCTCCATGCAGTCATGCCAGCCACATGACCTTGGAGGTGTCTATGGACAACCCTGGCTCTTCGGCTTAGAAATGGAGATGAGCACCCACCCCAGAGTCGGTCACGACTGGATTTAACATCAGGGGAAACCTTTACCTTTACTAGAGATCCTATAAGACCTCTAGTAAAGTATTCTGTTGAGTAAATTAAACTAATAGCTGATTCAGCCAATGGAGATGTTTAGTTATAATGTGAAGGGGAGGTGGAACAACTTGTCATCATTTATTTACAACATTTTTTTTACCCCGCCTTTCTCACCCGCAGGGACTCAAGGCGGCTACATATGATGTTGGGGGCATGCTAAAATCATTTTCCTGGGGAATCTCATCTGGAGAAAGTGAGATATGGAAAAATGAGTATTACTTAATTGAAGTAAATTTTGTTAATAGCTGGTAGGAGATGTCCGTTTGTCCAGCACAGCCTTCAGGAAACCTAGAAAACCCAATGAAATCACTGTCAAAATGTGGGAAAAGCCCAAGCAAGTATTCAGCTGTTGTATGCGAATTCTGGGATATTTCCCTATCCCAATTCTGTAGCACAGCCTCAAAGACAGCTGGATATTAAGAGCTATGCACAGTCCTTTGCCACTTGCTAAAAATTGCAGAGGTTGAAATGAGAAGCAGTTTTGCGGTTATGAACAACCTACTGAACTCCAGCTCCATATAGAAGCCAGGAGGTTTCTGCATCACATGAAGGGGCCAATGTAATGATGATTACTGCGATGAATAATTAACAACATGTTCGGCATAAGAACCCCTTGCCCCACACCTCCTGACCCGGCTCATCATGGGCTGCATGCTCCATAGCCCCATTAGCCATGCTTGACTAATAATTGATCCAGCTGTGTTCTCGGCCCCAAACAGGTCAACTCATATTCTCAGTCTCGCATTCTTCTGGTGGGCTGCATGTTTGAAATGTGCTGGGGGAATTCGGTAGTTTCCTCGTGGATTACCTCCATCCAACTTAAAGGCACTTGGAATGGAAACAAACTGACCTGTCAGGCAAACTCTCCTTGAGCTAATGCGCCCACGTTTCCCAGTCTTTGATTTCTGCTAATTAAAATTATTTCTTTTACAGATTCATAGGCAGAAAGTCCCCCGTTCCCCAGCATGCCAACTTGAGCTTCAGCTTGGAGACAGAGGCAATTCTTCCAAAAAAAAAAATCCCCACCTGACACAATCCAATGCCTTGTCAAAGTCCGGCTAATCAAAAAAAAGGGGAAAAAAACCTCTGGCCTTAATCACCGCTGTTGCGTCGGCTTCCATCAGACATATATCCATCTGGGGAATTTCGTGCTAAATCCAATATAACCCAGCATTCAAATGACCCACATCACAGCTGCTGCCGCTGCCACAAGTTGCTGATTTTAATCATTAATATAAAACAGCGCTATGATTTTGAGCAATGGATTTCAAAAGGGATACACATGTTTGGTGGTTTGTTTGGATACAAATCAATGCTTTGAGTTAGCAAAAATGAATTGAACTCAAATCGATGGTGAAATCTCTACACAGAGTCAATATCGAGGCCAAATAGTTGCTAACTTGTCTAAGTGTTCCAAGTGAGGGTGCATGTTATTTATTTATTTAAAGCATTTATATTCCACTCTTCTCACCCCAAAGGGTGCAAAGCACAACATCTATATGGCAAGCAGTCCATGCCGGGACATAAAATAATTATAAATATACACAAACATTAAAATCAGTTATATCTATGTTAAAATCAGCTGTTTAAACCAACTCAAGTCATCATGCTGGCTCCGGTCAGTTGAGTAGGTTTCCTATTATTGCCTCATTGCACTGTCCCAAAGGCTTGGTCCCACAGCCAGGTCTTTACCATCTTTCTGAAGGACAGAAGGGAGAGGGCTGATCTTCCACACGGTCTTAGGCTCTATGTAGAGAGCATTGCAGTAGTCGATCCTAGATGTAACGAGAGCATGGACCGCCATGGCCAAGTCTGACTTCCCATGGTATGGGTGCAACTGGTGCACAAATTTTAATTGTGCAAAACTCCCCTAGCCACCGCCGAAACCTGGGGTTCCAGACTCAGCAATGGGTCCAGGAGAACTCCCAAGCGGTGAACCTGTGTCTTCAGGGGGAGTGTAACCCCATCCAGCACAGGCTGTAACCCTATGAATCCCAAGCCTCAATTCAGGATGTTATTTGATGCTTTCCCTAGGTAAATCTCAGAATGTATGTCGGGCTGTGGCCCAGCTCATTAGTAGCCAGCTGCAATAAATCACTACTGACCGAGAGGTCATGAGTTCAAAGCCACGCTGGGTTGGAGTGAGCTCCCGAACATTAAATAGTCTAGCTTGCTGTTGACCTATGCAGCCCAAAAGACAGTTGCATCTGTCGAGTAGAAAATTTAGGTACCGCTTTATGTGGGGAAACTAATTTATGACACCATAAAACCTTCCAGCAGTGTGCAGAAGGATGAGGAAGTACTCTATCAAGGACTCGGTGTCACACATGGGGAGCAGCAGCTCCCCCTGTGGCTGGAATCAAGCATACCCTCATGAAGCCGAAAGATGGTAAATGTTTAGTAGCCTCTATGTCTATCTGTATATGTGGCATGTTTGATAATGGCATTGAATGTTTGCCATGTATATGTGTATTGTAATCTTCCCTGAGTCCCCTTTGGGGTGAGAAGGGCAGAATATAAATACTGCAAATGAATAAATAGAGCCTGTCCCTGATCTCAGCCATGTTATGTATATTAAAACTGTGTTAGTACCTTTGGGGAGTGAATTATTTTTACATTAGTCCATGTAGTATGGATCAGATCCCATGGCAGTGGAATCAGCAAAGATGGCATTCCTCGAGTGCTTCCTTCCTTCCATCTTTTCTCCTTTGGAGCTCTCCTTTGGAGCTCACCGAGCTGCTGACACTTCCGGGGGCCAATCCATCTTTGCTATGATCTAATTGTTGGCAAAGATGAATTAGCCCCCCAAACCTTCCCAGCTGTGTCTCCAGAGAGAGGTGACTGAAGAATGGCACAACCGTCGCCCGGATGCATGCCGTCAGCACTCCACAGGCCTGTGATTCATCGCTCTGCCAGTCGTTTGAGATACAGTGTATGAAAATGCCATATAAATGCAAATCCAAACACAAACACTGAATTCCCCTGTTGGGTAGTGATAAGGTGCTCATCCAGATGACATATTATGATTTAAAAGTGGAAAGTAATATCAGGGAAAAATATGGGCTGGTGTTGGAAGCAAACCACTGACAATGACTTTTAAAGTGGATTTTTATTTTTAATATACATATGTGGCCACACGTTTGGCTTAAGAAAAGCAAACCCTCTCTCCACTTTGCCTGGATTTCTCTATAGCATTGAAGGATGACGCTTTGTGATTAATTAAATCAAACAGAAATGAACACCCTTTTTTGGATGCAGCGCTCTTTGGCTTTTGGAAGAAAGAAGCATTGCAGAGAAATGCCGGGAATGTTCACATCTGTTTTTTTCCCCCCGGTTGCAAAAACAGTCTCCTTGAATGTGGAGGTAAGCATCTTGAATCTTAAGCATTTTCAAGGGGATCCATAAGAAGCAGTTATTCATTCTTACTTTTTTTGCACAGCACAGAGAAGAAAGTGCAACCAAATGTTCTGTTCTTTGGAATGAAGAGTGGACTCTTCTGGCTAGCCTGCTGTTGAGCAGCTATGAATAAGTAAGCCATACTTCTATATTTGTAACTGCTCAGTATTTATCTTTACAATAGGGATTCTTGCTACAATCATAAATGCTCCCTCCAAAACCACCTTAAAAGCCATCACTTCCCCTGATTGCAAAAGCCAAAACTTACTGCTACCCTTTTGTTTCCACCGAACTCTCAAAACTGTATAATCTATAGTGGAATTTGCTACTTCTAAGTAT
The DNA here is from genome assembly GCF_035594765.1 of Anolis carolinensis. Lineage (NCBI taxonomy): Eukaryota > Metazoa > Chordata > Lepidosauria > Squamata > Anolidae > Anolis > Anolis carolinensis. Next base: position 12,425,452 of record NW_026943823.1, on the reverse strand, counting down.
ATATTCTGAAATAAGACCTTATTGGAAATCATAGGAACAGGCTGCAGTTAAGCTGTGAGGTCCTTTGCTGATAGAGATGGAAGAAAGAATAGGACGCAAACACCCTTTTACGGAAAGAGCTTAACAAAAGATTGGGTCGGTTACAATGCCAAGGAAATGGATACTCATGTCATGTGTACAAAATGGAAGCAATGCAAAGGAACACTTCTCCTGGGGCTGAGCATGGCAGATAAGAAGGAACAATAGCTCTCTGGATAATGAGGAGTGGGCTGGATGCAGACCGGATGCGAGAAGAAGGAACTGCTTTCAGCCTTGCGGTCAGTGACTCAGAAATGTCATTCAAATGAAACCCAAGGAAGAAATTATCAAACTATTCATAGAATCATAAAGTTGGAAGAGACTTCACGGGCCATCCAATCTAGCCCCCTGCAAGAAGTGTTTGTCTCTCATTTGTTATGCCTTTGAAGCTCCTCGTAAACACTGCAACATTTTAGCAATGCATGTGATAGTACAATGTACGTGATTGTAACCATCTCCTTCATTGGATGAATCCACACTGTAGAATCAATGCAGTTTGACCCCACTTGAACAGCCATGACCCAATGTTGTGGCATCATGGGAGTTGTAGTTTAGTGAGGCACCACCGCTCTTTGGCAGAGAAGGCTAAAGACCTTGCAAAACTCCTGTGATTACACAACACTGAGGCATGGCAGATAAAGTGTCCCAAACTGAGCCATGGCAGATAAAGTGTCCCAAACTCCTCCTCTTCCTCCTTTTCAGGAAAGGGAGTTAAACTTTATTTGTGGGGCAGAATTCTAATTTTGCCCTTATTTTGCTTCTCTTTTGTCATATTAAAATGATGTGTAGATTTGATAAACATGGATTTAATATGTGTGGGTATGAATGAACTGAATAAAAGGAATGAATGAATGAGAGCTAATTATTTTGGAGACACTATTCTGAAGATAAAGGTGTGAAATGACTAAACCATTAACTACTTGCTTGATGAATTGTAATTAAAACCTTCTAATAAGCACTGAATTGGTTGACCTGCCCTAGTAAACTGTGATAGGAACTGTGACAACGATTAACTGTTGAAAACAACTTGTTTACATTATCAGAGACAATGACTCTTTAAATTGAGGAAATGTTTACAAGGTTTCATGCGTTAAAAAGGAAGTCAACATAAGGCTCCTTACATTTACCAACACTAATTAAGGAGAGTCAACATCTGTCAGGAACTGAGATGGAATCCTCATGTTTCAGGATGGAAAAACATCTTTCAATGATTTACAACTTTGGAACAATATCAGAAGAATATTCCTATTAAAAACTCAATCTAATAATTCTGAAATGTGACGGAAAGCAGGGCCTGGCCTAATTAGGTGCTTTTCCAAGAAGGGAGAAAAAATATGGTAATATTTGAGTGAATGAGGATGAATTAATGTGCATGAGTAATGTGAATCCTGAGTAAAAATGTAATTCCCCTCTGTTTGTTAGCCAACGTAACTGTAGGTTTGTGGATTCAATGCGATTACATAGAATCTGTGTGTACATATGTCCACTGTTGTTCTTTGTGTTAAAGTGTAAAATTTTGATACTCTTTCTCATACTGGAAAATTGTAATAAAAACCCTATGCTTTAAAGTTACTGAAAATTTGGGTTGTTGTGAGTCTTCCAGGCTATATGGTTATGTTCTAGAGGCATTCTCTCCTGATGTTTCACCCACATCTATGGCAGGCATAGCATTTTGGCCCATCTCTCTCTCATGCTGTCATTTAACCAAGATTAGGACCGTTATGATTGCTTTTCTATGTCTTCACCTATTTCATAATTAATATTATTACATCAGTCAAGACAAAGTATAATCTCCATTTGACTGGACAACATAACATTTGCTCCCATGGGCCCTTTTGTTATTCTCAGTCTCTGGTTCGCGTTTTACTTTATTGACCCATTTAATAAACAATGATTATAGCAACAAATGTTCCCTGGATTTCCAATCTCATCAAAAGTCTGTTTAGGTTGAATTTCAACTCCCTAGGTGAGACCCCAAAGTGGATCCCTCCTTCCCTTTGACTATTTGTTCATATTTGCAATTGATTTGTTTTTAAAACCAAAGGATGCCAAAGCCATTACCAGGGAGCACGTTGCTGTATCCACTCCAGGCGAACCTTTCATGAATCGTTCAGAGGCTTGGAAATCAAGGAATGTTTACTCTAATCAGAGAGAGACGGCGTGTTTTCTGCTTTACCTCTTCTGGGAAAGGTCGGTTGTACAACCTTGATTAGAGTAGCTTTTTATTTCGCTTCATGAAAGCCTTCCATATCTATACTCTGGCTACTTCCAGTGGTTCACTTTGACTCTCCAGAAACCATTTATTTTCAGTTTTGTAGAGAAAAAAGTATATTGCTCTCCTATTGTTTTTCAAGGGTGAATCCCTTGTTCGTCTTTGTCTCTTCTATGCTGAAGTACCTATTTCTCATGAAGGCAGACTGACAATCCAAACTTCAGCGCTTTGAGTTCCTTAACTTTTCTAATCACTCATCTGGCTAAGAATCCAGAACAAGAAATAGGTCTGTTGCAACAAAAGCTATGGAAATTCTGTGCATTGTAGTCTGGTGAGGCACCAGCACTCTTTGGCAGAGAAGGCTATTTGGATATGTGTACATAGGCATGTTGGGCATGTGTGGCAAGTTTGCTCCAGATGCATCACCGGTGGGGGTCAGTGTGCTCTCTGGCTGCAGGTCGAACTACAACTCCCACCATGATGGGCCAGTCCCCTCAAACCCCTCCCGTAGGCTCAATTGGTCATGGGGGTTCTGCGTGCTAAGTTTGGTCTCGGCCGATTGTCGATGGGGGAGTCATAACATCTCTGGATGTGGGTGAACTACAACTCCCAGAAATCAATTTTGTTGTGTAAATAATAATAATAATAATAATAATAATAATAATAATAATAATAGTGCGGTTTTCTGGCATTGTATATTTCTGCCGCTTCTGTGACTGTTCATTTGTATTTTGATTCCATAGCTCACTTGTCGATGGATGTCCAGAATCAGCAGCATCCACTGCCGTCCTTTTTATCCTGGGTGATGACCGAGCCAGTATAGACTTGGTTTTGGTTTGATTCTCCATAATGCTAATGGGTTAGGTGCACTTGACATCACAGTTGTGGAAAAGAATAAAGGTTTGGATCATTGATGTTGCCATCCCAGGTGACAGTCGCATTGATGAAAAACAACAGGAAAAACTCAGCCGCTATCAGGACCTCAAGATCGAACTTCAAAGACTCTGGCAGAAACCAGTGCAGGTGGTCCCGGTGGTGATGGGCACACTGGGTGCCGTGCCAAAAGATCTCAGCCGGCATTTGGAAACAATAGACATTGACAAAATTACGATCTGCCAACTGCAAAAGGCCACCCTGCTGGGATCTGCACGCATCATCCGAAAATATATCACACAGTCCTAGACACTTGGGAAGTGTTCGACTTGTGATTTTGTGATACGAAATCCAGCATATCTATCTTGTTTGCTTTGTCATAATAAAATAATAATAATAATAATAATAATAATAATAATAATAATAATAATGGAACATTGACTCTTTTTTAGCACTTTACAATTCTGAGATCGAATACTGCTGTTTTATCTACAGAAATTGCTGTATTTTTTTTACAAGACTGTACTGTGAATTTATGATGTTGTGTTGACAGTTTATTGCCTATGTTTTGTGTCACACCTTGAGTGTTTTATGAGCCACCCCGAGTCCCTCTGCGTGATGATGGTGGGATATAAATAAAGTTTTAAAAAATTATTATTAGTAGTAGAAGTAATAGTAGTAGTAGTAGTAGTAGTAGTAGTAGCAGCATGACGTTTCAGTGCCTTTGGTGCATCTACACTGTAGAATGAATGCAGTTTGACCCCACTTGAACTGCCATGGCTCAAAGTTATGGAATCCTGGGGGTTGTAGTTTGGGGAAGCACCAACCCTTTTAGGCAAAGAAGACGAAAGACCTTGTAAAGCATTACAAGTCCCAGGATTCCATAGCATTGAAATATGGCACTCGAAGTGGTGTCAAACTGCATTTATCCTGCAGTGTAGACACACTACAGTGTAGCCTGATGTACAGGGAAGGATATGGAAGAACCTGCCTAAATCCTTAAGCCAGACATGTGGCAGACCCAGGAAAAGCCTAGGGTTTAACAAGGCAGGTGTCATTAAACACTCCATTAAACAGTCTGAGCGAGCTCAAATGGAGTCAGGCCATAGCTGGTCAATCGGGGGCGCTTGGGTAAAAATGGTTCGAAAACTGATTTAAAACAATCATTTATTGTGGGTAGGAACAAGGTGTTCAAGGCGATGTTTCTCAGTAGATGACAGACTGGTTTTTGAAAGAAAAGGATGACAGCGAGGAAAAAAAAAAGATTCTTTATAGCTAAAGGATCGTTTCCAAATGTCAAAGAGAAAGCAATAAAATCAGTAAAGGAACCAGGCACGAGAGGAGAGGTTTACCTTTATCTGGCCAGCTAGAAAATAGGAAGTAAATTTTCCATTTTTCCTCCCTTCAAATCCTTTTAAATCTTGTTTTAAGAAACATTATCCTCGCAGAGGAAAGAAAGAGAGGGGAAAATGTCAGGGTCTCTAAGAAAGGCTGTGTATTGATTGTTCGAAATGTCTTCCCAAGAATCCAACTGCAAGGAAGGTAGTCTCAGAGCAAAACCAAAGTAGTGTCTCTTGGCTCTCATTTCAATGGGTTGGAGAATTTGCTCAGGGCTTTAGTCCGAACTGTAAAGAGGGGATCTAACCTGTATTTAGGATACTGCACCCTTTCAAGCCAGGATGCATCTATATTGTATAATTAATGCAGTTTAACACCACCTTAATGGTCATGGCTGAATGCTATGGAATGCTAGGACACGGAACAATGGCTTCAAACTACAGGAAAGGAGATTCCACCTGAACATCAGGAAGAACTTCCTCACTGTGAGGGCTGTTCGACAGTGGAACTCTCTCCCCCGGGCCGTGGTAGAGGCTCCTTCTTTGGAGGCTTTTAAACAGAGGCTGGATGGCCATCTGTCGGGGGTGCTTTGAATGCGATTTCCTGCTTCTTAGCAGGGGGTTGGACTGGATGACCCAGGAGGTCTCTTCCAACTCTACTATTCTATGATTCTATGATTCTATGATTCTATGAATCACAGAAATTGTCGTTTTACAAGGTCTAGAGCAGGCATGGACAAACTTCGTCCCTTCAGGTGTTTTGGACTCCAACTCCCACAGTTAAGTGGTGTCAAACTGCATTGATTCTACAGTGAAGATGCACTCCTGGAGCCAATTGCAGCTCAACTCATATGGAGAAAGTTGTCACCAAATGAAAAACTAGATTGGTACCAAATTTGCATATGCTAATTTATTTGATAATGCAAATACAGGCCTTCATAAGAGTTGTGGTTCACCTGTATCGAGAGAGCACTGCAAATGCAAACAATGATGGATCTGGACCAAATTTGACAAGCATACCCGATATGCCCAAATTTGAATACTGGTGACGTTTTGGGGGAATTGACCTTGACATTTGGGTGTTGAAGGTCCTGGGATTTATAGTTCACCTGCAATCAAAGAGCACTCTGAACTCCAGCAATGATTGACCTGGACCTAACTTGGCACACAGAACCCCCATGACCAACAAAAAAAATACTGGGGGGGGGGGGGGGTTAGGGGGAATTCACCTTAATTTGAAGGAGTTGTAGTTCACCTAGGTAAAGGTTTTCCCCTGATGTTAAGTCCAGTCATGTCTGACTCTGGGGGTTGGTGCTCATCTCAATTTCTAAGCCGAAGAGCCGACGTTGTCCATGGACACCTGGACATGTGGCCGGTATGACTGCATGGAGCGCCGTTACCTTCTTGCCGGAGCAGTACCTATTGATTTACTCATATTTGCATGCTTTCGAACTGCTAGGTTGGCAGAAGCTGGAGCTAACAGAGGGCACTCATTCTGCTCCTGGGATTTGTAGTTCACCTACTTCCAGAAAAACTGTCTGGGCCACACTTGGCACACAGAACCCCCATGACAAACTAAACCTACCCGAGCGATTTCAGGGGAATTCACCTTGATTTCTGGGAGTTGTAGTTCACTCATATCCAGAGACGTTATGACCCCCCCCCCCCCAATCGACAATAGACTGGGACCAAACTTAGCATGCAGAACCACCATGACTAATGGAACCTACTGGAGGGGTTTGAAGGGACTAGCCCATCATGGTAGGAGTTGTAGTTCAACCTGCAGCCAGAGAGCACACTGAGCCCCACTGGAACAAACTTGCCAAACATGCCTAGTATAGCCAACTTTAAGTACTGATGGAGTTTGAGAAGGTTAACCTGGCATGATGTGAGTTGTAGTTCATCCTCAACCTAATGCATTTTCTAAAATAAAAAAATGACTTTTTCAAATAATCTGGTTATCACTGGGTATCCAAGCTAGTTGTCCAATATAAAGCAGTGCTTTTTAATGAATGAACACTACTTCCTACTTGTGCCAAACTTGCACCACGCTGCATATGACTTTCATATTCTCCTTTCCCATTTTGTCATTTTCTTTCATTTTTTGTCTGCTGTCAGAATATCAGGGAGGAAAAGGGGTCATTTGACTCTGCTTTCCAGGACTTCCAGGTGCTTGTTCGGGATTGATGGCTCCGATGAGCAGCCATTTGTTTTCCTCCAAAGGTACACAGAGCAGTTCTTTGCAGATGTATTACCACAACTTTTCCCTGCGGGTGGGGCAAACCTCCCATCTTTTTTGAAAATAGAACAAATGAACTGAGAAATTCAAAGTGAGAACAGCTCCTCTATTCCCTCCTTCAGACACAGCTTGGATGAAAACTGGATTCGACAACATACGTAAGTGCATTGCTGAAACAGCTTTGCTTGCTATGAGCTTGTTTCTGAACACAATTTGAAGGGGTGGTTAAGATGTATAAAACACTATATGATTTAGGTTCAGACTATCCAAAACTATGAGACTCTCTGGGTTTCCACAATTTTTAGGAGAAGGTTTTCTCCCTTCCTACCACCTCATAGGTTCATCCGGTAAAAATATAGACAGAATCTCAGGGTTGGCGAGTGTTTTCTGGGCTGTATGGCCATGTTCCAGAAGTATTCTCTCCTGACGTTTCATCCACCTCTATGGCAGGCCTCACAACCTCAGAGGATGTCTGCCATAGATGTGGACGAAACATCAGGAGAGAATACTTCTGGAACATGGCCATACAGCCCGGAAAACACACAACAACCCTGTGATTCCGGCCATGAAAGCCTTCGACAACACATAGACAGAATCTACTTGGTGGCTCCAATGCTATTGGAACCCTTAATAATCAGGCTAAACGTATAGAATATATTCTCTTACAGGTTAAGATATTTGGATCAGGGAAGCAATGTTGAATTGAGGCTCCTTAACATGGCTAAATATTTGTGTTCAATGTATTTTTTTGGTGGGAGGGAATAGAACGGTTTGGAGGAAGAGTTGTAATTTAAGTTTTGAACGAAGTTTTTTTTTCGTGTCAGGAGCTACTTGAGAAACTGCAAGTTGCTTCTGATGTGAGAGAATTGGCCATCTGCAAGGATGTTGCCCAGGGGATGCCCAGATGTTTGATATTTTTACCAACCTGTGGGAGGCTTCGCTCATGTCACCGCATGGGGAGCTGAAGCTGACAGACGGGAGCTCGCACTATTCCCCAGATTCAAACCACAAACTTTTCAGTCAGCAGTCCTGCCAGCACAAGGATGTAACCCATTGGAGGAAGATGACTCTCAGAGACTCCTCATGGCCATATAGGTCCAGTAGGTGACCTTGTGAAGTCACACTCTCTCAGCCTCAGAGGGAGTAATAGACAAGACTCCATCCAAAGCAATATTTCTCCCAAAATATGCCCCCTAGTATTGAGTCACCATGAATCAAAGATGACTTGGAAACACACAACGTCAACAAAAACGTTAAGGGGGATCAATCCAAGAGTCTTGAGTTTAGTTCTTAGAATCATAGAAGAGATCCCAAAGGCCATCCAGTCCAATTCCCTTCTGCCATACAGGAAAAGCACAATCGAATCACTTTGAACAGATGCCCTTCTGGTCTCTGCTTTAAAACCTCTGCTGTGTGTTATATTATCACTAGTTTGTCTGCTATTCAAATGTGTAAGTAATTTTAAAGAGCACATAGTATAGTCTCTCCACAATATTTCTCCAGGGATAAATAATTAAATGATTTTTAAAAACTTTCCCAAGACATTAGATCGGCATCTCTTGTCTCAATCCCTTCCATCCAGATTTATTCGGCAGTATTTGTTGGGAGTGACAGGGGTCTGTGCTTCTGCCAATCAAGATGCAGAAGACTGACATTCCCACCAATTCCCTTAAGTGATCTTTGGAGAAGGATTCCTGCCATACTTTTTCCTCTTATTTGAGATTGCAGGAGAGATGGGGGTGGAAACATCAGTCTGTCGCATCCTGAACAATGACGGAACAGATCACCACAGTAGCTGCCCTGTGGTTCATGGTGATTTTTTAAAATTATTCCAGTGCATTTACAAATTGACAAATAAATTACACATTCATAACTGCAATAATGAATTCCAGATGTTTTTGTTTCCAGTTTCCACAAATCTATGCACTGCAGTCAACATAATAAACCTTCTGGTGGTTGAAGGAGGTGACAATTCTATTCCTGGGTTGGAAACATACTTCTGCCTTGGGGCCAAGAGACTTTCAACACACCGTTCTTGCAAAATGCTTCTGACTGCCATGAGCCTGTGACATGTCATGGAAACTGTTTCCCAAGCATTTCACGAAAAGGGGAAATCTTTAGAGCAGGAATCCCACAAGCCCTTGGGCGCCTGAGAGTCAAAGGCGCTTCTGTGCCCTAAGGCTGTATCTCTTCTCAGCTGATATTTTTCTCCTTTAAATTTTTCATTGTTGCTCTCTCTCTTTCTATATATATAGTTATATAGTTCTATGAGGAACGGTTGCATATACTACTGAAAGATCAGTCATGGAACAACAACAGTCAAGCAGGTCATGGAAAAGAAATAGAGCTCTTCTGATTTATGAGCATCCTGAAAATATTGGACCCAAATGATAATCCGTGAATACTAATTCAGATGCCTCAGAACCAGACCACTAAGCCTAGCCTTGCATAGGTTCTGAGAGCTTGTTTTATCAATAAATTTCCTTCTAGAATATGTAATTCCTTAAAGAATTTTGTTGCCTGAAACAAAATCCCCTTTCCCTTGAAAGTGCAATAGGTTCCTTGGCCTTGCATTTCAATTTTTATTCCAAAACTCTGTCAAGACAGCGTTTATCAGCATGTCTGAAGCTAGCGAATAATACAGGTGTCACCTTAGAGTATCTGCCGGCTTCACTATTGGCAAAGATCAGAGGATGTGATCCTTGTTTAAAAATTTTGGAAGCAATGCGTACCATGAGCCATTTGCTTTCCTTCTGTGGAAAAGTGTTCAAAAGCTGCCCTGTTTTCAAAGACTATTTGCAGTTCCGGACTTAGACTCCACCAAAGTCATACATGACTTTTCACCCTCTGTTCTACAAATCACAGCATTTCCTAGACATGAAAGAACACTTTCTTCTCCAGGCTTTAGTCTTAATTTAAAGGAACTATCCAGGGTTCTGAACCTATTGGAGGGATTGGTTTCAGCGTGTTAAAATGCAGATTGAAATCTGGAGTGACTTTGCTGCCCCATGTAGGCCACCAGCTGCTACTGATGATAGATTGTCACATTCATAGTGTCAGACGGAAAAATCAGCCATACTGTGTTTCCCAACATGGAGCTGGGATGAGCCGCAAAACTGAGCAGGAAGGCAGACATTAAACAGTAGCTTTCCTCAAAGGATTGACCAAATCCCAGCACTGCTTTCAATCCAACCTACTTATAGCACTAGTTGATAGATAAAGTTTAAAAATCATAGGTAAAGGTAAAGGTTTTCCCCTGACATTAAGTCCAGTCGTGACCGACTCTGGGGGTTGGTGCTCATCTCCATTTCTAAGCCGAAGAGCCGGCGTTGTCCATAGACATCTCTAAGGTCATGTGGCCGGCATGACTGCATGGAGCACCATTACCTTCCTGCCAGAGTGGTACCTATTGATCTACTCACATTTGCATGTTTTCGAACTGCTAGGTTGGCAGGAGCTGGGGCTAACAGCAGGCGCTCATTCCGCTCCCAGGATTTGAACCTGGCACCGTTTGGTCTGCAAGTTCAGCAGCTCAGCACTTTAACGCACTGTTCACATTGCATATCTTATGAGACTGAATGAGATTTGCAATCAGCTATGATTTTTAAACTTCATCTATCAACCAGTGCTCATGAGACTGAATGAATCCCTCGGTGGCACAGTAGTTTAAACCCTTGTGCTGGCAGGACTGATAACTTGAACTTTGGGTTGCTGACCTGAAGGTTGCTGGTTCGAATCCAACCCGGGGAGAGCGTGGATGAGCCTCTATCAGCTTCAGCTCCATGGGAGGTATGAGAGAAGTCTCCCACAAGGATGGTAAAAGCATCAAAACATCTGGGCGACCCCTGGGCAACATCCTTGCAAACTGCCAATTCTTTAACACCAGAAGCGACTTGCAGTTTATCAAGTTGTCAAGTTGCTCCTGACACACACACAAAAGTATGAGACTGAATCACCCAGCTATATGCTTAGATGTACAATAGGCTTAGATTTCTCAGAAAATTGGTCTGATTTCTTTTTGGGTCTCTTCATGCAAAATAAATGATATTCAGGCAGCCCCCCTTCACCTGAGTTACAAACCTCCGATTTACAAGCAACTCATAGTTAAGAAAGGAGGTGAGACAAGAAGTGAGAGAAGTATCCCCTTTATTTATTCCTGGTAGAATTATCCCCACATTTATTCCTGGTAGAATTATTCACAGAATCCTAGAGTTGGAAGAGACCCCGTGGACCATCTAGTCCAACCCCCTGACAAGAAGCAGGAAAATCACATTCAAAGCACCCCTGGCAGATGGCCATCCAGCCTCTGCTTAAAAGTCTCCAAAGAAGGAGCCTCCACCACACGCCGCAGCAGAGAGTCCCAGTGTTGAACAGCTCTCACAGTGAGGAAGTTCTTCTTCATGTTCAAATGGAATCTCCCTTCTTGTAATTTGAAGCCATTGTTGCATTGTGTCCTAATCTCCAGGGCAGCAGAAAAGAAGCCTGCTCCCTCCTCCCCATGACTTCCCTTCACATCTTGATACATGGCCCTCATCATGTCTCCTCTCAGCCTTCTCTTCTGCAGGCTAAACATGCCCAGCTCTTTAAGCCACTCCTCATAGGGCTTGTTCTCCAGACCCTTGATCATTTAAGAACAAACCTACAGAACCTATCTTGTTTGTAACATAGGAACTGCCCGTATATGGCACTATATGGCTTAGATTTCCTCTCACATTGGTCTGATGTCTTTTTGGGCCTCTTCTTACAAAATCTATCACATACAACAGAAAGCTTCTGTTACAATTGCCTTTCTGATATTGCACTTTGATTTGCATATTCTCAATAGTTTTCTAGTTGAAGACAAAAGGAAAGGCACTTGATTAGAATCCCGGAGAACTTTGTCAACGCCTGTTTTGGGATATGTGGGAGGGAGCCTTTGATGTGTAAACATCTTCCGGGGAGATTGACTGTAATAGCAAGTGTTGCATTTCAACAATCAGCAAATTGCAAAGGTTTGTGAATTTTAGTCCCTGTTTGGGTCGACAATTGCAGTGCTTCACGTCACCCAAAAGTTTGGCTCTACTTTCATCTTTAGAGCATGGAAGGACTTGTGCAGCGTTCCAGAAATGTACATTGTTCGTTGTGAATGAAAGGTCCAATAAAGGAGTGCTAGTAAATACAGTTGTTGTCATTAGGACTTTCTACCATTTTAGCTTTAAATGTAAGGTAGCTTATGATTGTGATTTGAAATAATGGCCAGAATCTTGGATTGGAAGATGTATCTCCAGCAGGTGAGTAAGTAACATAGAACACTCTTCAGAAGATGACATTAGATCTTTGTCAAAGAGAATGTGACATCAGAGAGCAGACTATATATCCCAAGAACCCATACATCAAAGACATAGCCATTTATTTATTTATTTATTTACAGTATTTATATGCTGCCCTTTTCACACCAGAAGGGGACTCAGGGCGGATCACAATGTACATATACATGGCAAACATTCAATGCCATTAGACATACGACATACAGACAGAGACACAGAGGCTATTTAACATTTTCTAGCTTCCGGCTTCATGAGGGTATGCTCAATTCTGGCCACAGAGGGAGCTGCTGCTTCATCATCCACTGTGACACCGAGTCCTTGATTGAGTACTTCCTCATTCTTTTGCACACATGCTGCGGCACACATTTATGGTGATGTAAATTAGATAAATTAGTCTCCCCGCATAAAGTGGTCCCAAAATTTTCCTACTTGACAGATGCAACTGTCTTAGGTAAACAACGAGCTGGGGCTATTTAATGGTTGGGCGCTCAGTCCGACCCGGGCTGGTTTCGAACTCATGCCCTCTCAGTCAGTAGTGATTTATTGTAGCTGGCTACTAACCAGCTACACCACAGCCCAGCCTTAATTAAACTACTATCAAGTTCGTGCAAATGTGCAGTGTGGATGCCTCCTATCTTTATCCATCCATTTTCACAGTGGTCTCTTTGCCTGGATGTGATTATTTGGGATCTCATCATGGAGATCTAATCTAATTCTTTTTCAAATTGGAAATCCCATAGACTGAATCCGGTGTCATTTTGCATGCAAAACATGTGTTCCACCGCTGAGCTACAACCTTTCCCAACCCCCCTCTTTTTGCTTCCCTTAGTATTGGTTCATATCTACTTCCAGCAGGAACTTCCTATAGAAATGTAAATGTTTATTTTTCCCCTCTGTGAGTGATGGGACTTCAAATATGCATGGAATCTTGCATATAATCTTGTTTATAAGGCACCTCCGGCACTGAAGTGGTGAAAGGTAAAGGTTCCTTCCCTGGAGATAATACTTGTGTCTGCTAAATATGTTAAAATTTACATAATGAGTGAATTTTAATCAGACCCTGTACCAGATAGAGCTCATGAGAGGAACAACAGCAGGGAAACTCTCCCCGAATAGGTGTCATGTATATTTGTGCTGCTTATTTTGACCCAAATGTCCCCGAAGGTGGAAGTGCGGTGAAGCACTGACACAGATTTATACACACCTGGAACAAATGGTACATCATATACAGAGGACTCATTATCATTCTTTCTGAGTAAAAGTAAATCAGGCTTCAATCCAATCCCCAATGTTAGCATTTTCTGCATTGAAAATACTTCTTCCTGTGCAGAAAATGCTGTTCTCTGAACAAAACAACCATTTGCAAATGTCATGCAGAATAAGTTTTGAACTGCAAAATTTCACAGAGTTTTGAAACCATCAAAAAGCATGTTTTTTCATCCATTTTGCAAATATGTTTCCATCCCTATGTAACAACATTATTTTTGCTAGATTAAGAAAACATATCTTTGGGTTGCTGTGAGTTTTCCAGGCTGTATGGCCATGTTCCAGAAGCATAATCATCATCATCATCATCATCATCATCATCATCATCATCATCATCATAACAATAACAACTTTATTCTTGTACCCCGCCTCCTTCTTCCTGAAGGGACTCGAGGTGGCTTACATAAGAAAAACAATCCATACATTTAAAACACAATATAATAACATAGTTATAAAACAACATAACATGACAATTATTAAAACCAAGACATCAATTGCTATGTACAGAGGGTGATTAGTGCAAACTCTCCTGATGTTTCGCCCACATCTATGGCAGATATCATCAGAGATTGTGAGGTCTGTTGGAAACTAGGCAAGTGGGGTTTATATATCTGTGGAATAATGTCCAGGGTGGGAGAAAGAACTCTTGTATGTCTGAGGCAAGTGTGAATGTTGTAATTGGCCACCTTGATTAGCACTGAATAGCCTTGCAGCTTGAAAGCCTAGCTGTTTCCTGCCTGGGGGACTCCTTTGTTGGGAGGTGTTCGCTGGCCCTGATTGTTTCCTGTCTGTAATTCCCCTTTTTCTGAGTGTTATTCTTTATTTACTGCTAACACTTCCCAACAAAGGATTCTCCCAGACAGGGGGCAGCCAGGCTTTGAGGATGCAAGGCTATTCAATGCTAACGAAGGTGGCCAATTTCAACATTCACACCCCTCCAAGTGACAAGAGATCTTTCTCCCACCCTGGATTTTATTCCACAAATATATAAACCCCACGTGCCTAGTTTCCAACAGATTTCACAACCTCTGAGGATGCCTGCCATAGATGTGGGTGAAACGTCAGGAGAGAATGCTTCTTGAACATGGCCATACAGCCTAGAAAACTCACAGCAACCCAGTGATTCTGGCCATGAAAGCCTTTGACAATACATAAAACATATCTTTATTTCTAATACCAGTGAAGGATTCTGTTTCATCTTGGAAGCTAACCAGGGGCCATTCTTGGATGGGAGATCACCAATGGATATCAAACTAGCAAAACCAGCTCTGTGCCTTCCTTGCCTTAGAAAACCCTATGAAATTGATGGGGTCACCATAGGTTGACAGGCAACTTGAAGGGACATACACACACGCATTAGACTTCAACATCTGTTTCTGCCTGTCTTCTTCACTGAGCATGATCTCCTCCAAGGGCTGTCCTCACCAAACCTTTGACTTGCTGGGATGGCCACAATCTTGCAAAAGATGTGGGCGTGTGGATTTGACGGCAGCTTGTCCCTTCAGGTTCTTCCTCTGCATCAATCCATCTCTGCTCTCTCGTATCAAAATACCAAGCCCTAACTAGATAGAATCGTTTCAACAGAGATCTGAACTTCCAGGCTTTCTTAGATAACCGCACGGTGCATGTTGGAGCCGTGTGCTGTGCCAATGCTCTGTACAGATAAAGCTCAGTTAAGAAAGCAAGAGGGGGAAGAAAATCTCATGGCTTGGAAATCAACTTTGTCTAGTGCTGATAGCAAGGATTTTTTTTTAAAAGGAGGAGTGTTGAAGTTTCCGCAGAGTGAAATTAGACCTGGTTCTTGGGACTAGTTTATTGGAGATGCCAGCTGTTTGGGGAAGATTGCGGCGAAACAGGCCTCACTGGTAGAGTAAAAATGGGACCCCTGCAAGGAACTTTAACTTGTGGTGTTCACGGTTTATGTGCATTTTGTTGTCTTCAGTGAAAAATCACTGGGATAGAATGCCTTGGCTGTGCAACATTTCAGGAGCAATGAGGCAAGGGAAGGGATACTGCCTGACAGACAGATGTGGATGGAAGCTGACAAGAATGGATGGGAGGTCGGGTTGCAAGGAGAAATGGAGGATGGGCCTCCTGCCCCTTTCATGCCGGGATGGAAGAGAGAATTTCCAAAGCAACGACTGCTGAAATTCCCTCTTCTTCGCAGCCACAAAAGCAATGATTCCAAAATTCTGCTTCTCCACATATTTTGCACTTTGGTTCCCATCAGCCTCAGCCATTTTTGAACAATAGGCAGGGATTCTGGGAGATGAAGCCCAAAATGCATAGAAGACAAAAAGATTTGGAATCGCTTAAAGGACAGGCATGTCTTTCATTACTTGGAAAACCTAATGGGAAGATTTCCTCCAGTTTTCCCTTCACTGGTCCCAGCCAAATGGACATTGTATATTGCACGTCCCATGTTGACTTCTATGCCGTGACTTCAAAAAAGTCTTGACAAGAGGAGACGTAAAGTTAAAGGCTGACTTAATGTCTAGTCATGTCCAACTCTGGGGGTTGGTGCTCATCTTCATTTCTAAGCTGAAGAGCCGGCGTTGTCCGTAGACACCTCCAAGGTCATGTGGCCGGCATGACTGCATGGAGCACCCTTACCTTCCCGCCTATTGATCTACTCACATTTGCATGTTTTCAAACTATTAGTTTGGCAGAAGCTGGGGCTAACAGCAGGTGCTCACTTTCTTGATTAATCTAAATAATAATAATAATAATAATAATAATAATAATAATAATAAATTTGAAATGTTTTCATCCTTTTTCTTAGGGTACAATTTGTAAAGCAAGGTGAACGCAATTCAAAACAACCCAGTGAAGAATCAAACTACCACTTGGTAATCCATCAGAGAAGGAGCCCCCAGTAGCACAGTGTGTTAAAGCACTGAGCTGCTGAACTTGCTGACCAAAAGGTTGGCAATTCAAATCCGTGGAGCAGGGTGAGGTCCTGCTGTTAGCCCCAGCTTCTGCCAACCTAGCAGTTCGAAAACATGCAAATGTGAGTAGATCAATAGGTAGTGCTTCTATGGAAAAGTAATGGCATTCCATGCAGTCAGGCCGGCCACATGACCTTGGAGGTGTCTACGGACAACGCCGGCTCTTTGGCTTAGAAATGGAGATGAGCACCAACCCCCAGAGTTGGACACGGCTGGACTTAATGTTAGGGGAAACCTTTACCTTTTTACTAGGAGTGAAGAAAGAGTAAGCACACTGTTGGTACAATGCTGGTATTCTGCAGAAAGATGGTACTGTACATAAAAATCACATGAGTTTAGATAATCACTATGCAAATACAATGTAAAGTCTTGGCTTTTGCTCTTGCAAAGAGCATAATTTTCCCCTTTCTCTCTTACTTAAACATTGTGACTCTTGATTTCAGAGCTCTGTATTATGGAGATGTCATCTGGGAAGTTTACGCTTATGACAGATCAGTTTGCAGCAAAGAAACAGAGGAAGACAGCCAGAGAGAACATGAAATGACAATATTACGCAAGGGCAAACATCCTCAGATGATGTGCTTCGAAGTCACTGTTCTCTGTAAACAGGATGCCAAATGTGAGGAGAATGCAAAGGTTAGCTTTGTCTTTCCTCTGAAGATCACCAAGTGGTAGATTTACTTATTAAAGCCATAAATAAATAAATAAAATTGCCATCTTTCCCACCCACACGACCACCTAAAAGACTCATTTCTCCCCCTCTTGTTCTGCCAAATGTAATAAACATGGAGACAGCTGACGGATATTTATAATGACTTGTCATACTTCGAACCAAATGGGGACAGAAAATGCTGTCTACAACTGACAGATTTGATGTCTAAAATCTCTGAACCTCCAATTTTTACAGGGCAGGTCCAATACGCTCCCGTCATCCTTTGCTATTCTGAATTGCAGGGATCATCGGAGTCAATGTAGGCTTGGTGTTGTTGTTTTTCTCAAGGCAGTGAAAAAGTCACTTCACTGGGCACATTTTCCTATAAGGAAGGCTTTCTTATTTCCTTTCAAACTATCTTTGAGACTCTTAAACTCAATGAATTGAGGTCTTCTTTTGCCACTTACTTCTTTATGTTCCCTATTTGCTGTAATACCAAACTCATGGCATAGGTAAAAACTTTTGGCCTTCCAAGTGTTTTGGATTTCAACTCATCAACATCTCATCAAACATGGCTGATTTTATGGGAGGTATAGCTTTGGTTCTGGAGGGTAAAATATACTCCCTTGACTGAACCACATTATGGATTCTGTGCAAGATGGCTATGTGTTTGGTGATTATGGTCCCATTGAATCAGTTGGATTTCCCTGCCTTAGAGGTAACTCTATGTTTACTAAATGAAAACCACCACTTCTTGTAGATCAAATTATGAAACAAATATCTTACATATGTTCATCAAGTTAGCAAATGTTGACAAATGTCAACAGATGTAAACATTTCACTTATCAGTCACAGTTCTTATCACAGTTTACCAGGCAGGTCAACTATTTCGGTTCTCATTAGCAACTGTTCAGCAAGCAGGTAGTTAGTCATTGCAGGCCTTAATATTTTAGAATGGTGTCTCCAAAATTTAGCTCTTATTCCTTCCTTCCATACAGTTCATTCAAACAATACATTATATATTTCATGACATGTGACATGTGGGGCCGGGATGTGGCGCAGCTGGTTAGTAGCCAGTTGCAATAAATCACTACTGACCGAGAGGTCATGAGTTCGAAGCCCAGGTCGGATTGAGTGCCCGACCATTAAATAGCCCCAGCTCGTTGTTTATATAAGCAACCCGAAAGACAGTTGCATCTGTCAAGTAGGAAATTTAGGGACTGCTTATGTGGGGAGGCTAATTTAACTAATTTACGTCATCATAAAAATGCTGGAAGATGAGGAAGTACTCAGTCAAGGATTTGGCATCACAGTGGATGATGAAGCAGCAGCTCCTCCTGTGGCTGGAATCAAGCATACCCTCATGAAGCCAGAAGCTGGAAATATTAAATAGCCTCTGAGTCTCTGTCTGTGTGTGTCGGATGTCTAATGGCATTGAATGTTTGCCATGTATATGTACATTGTGATCCACCCTGAGTCTCCTTTGGGGTGAGAAGGGTGGAATATAAATACTGTAAATAAATAAAAAAATAAAAAATAAATAAATACCCAAGAACTTGTACAGAATCCATAGCATGATCCAGGCTGGGGATAAATTTGACCCTCCAGATCCTATGCGACACCTCAAGCATGTTGGATGAGGGTTCTGTGAGATGAAATCTAAAACACCTCAAAGGCTAAAGGTTCTTACCCATCTCTGTGGTTTGGTACTAAAGTAGATGAGAAGAGTGAAGCAGAAAGCTGGCCAGGAGTGGCAATGATGGCAATGACATGGGCACAATCCCTCCCCTTTCCCTATACTGGTCTATGCAGGAAAGGTCTGATGGTGGTAGTGACCATCTGGACAGTGGATTGGGCCAAAGCGGACCTGATCCGGCTGTCTAGACTGCCCCAAAGCTTTAGGATACTTCAAAGTTTCAGATCCCCCAATTTTGCTTAAAATGGGTGCAAAGTTAGAGTTTAATTGAAAAACCTAGAATAATGGAAGTCGCTATGTGACATGAAGACTGCAACATTCTATTTGTGTTGAGCACAGTTTTTTTCGGTTAGCATAGACAAGCGTTCTGTGGTAGAACTGCTCTTATCACCAAACATTTCTAACATTTCAAGGAACATGACGAATGGGTGGAACTATGTACATACTTGTAATGTACTTGCGCTGCCATCTTTGAGGGACTGACATGCCTTATTGTGTATGTGACGCGGGGGGAATGAAGTTTGGAGAAGTTATTTTCCCTCCAGTCTATCAGTCAATCAGAGAAATGGTACCTTTCCATTGACAGAAATGATACATTGCCAAAGCTGTTCTGCGATATATTAAAAGTGTAAATTACCTTCCCCTCTCCTGTCAGGTTTGTATTAACCAAACTTTAAATACACAAAAAGACAGTGCAATGAAGTATAAAATGAGATAAATTGCAAGAAGTTCTCAATATTTCATAAGCCGGGGATGGAATAAAAGGTTCCGATGCTTCCCACAACGTTCCTGAATGTTCAAACAAGTTTTAAATGTAAAAATGATATTCCAAATTAAATAAACTATTTTTCTATGACATTTAAGTTGGCAGATCTAACAGATGCTTTAATGGAAATCAATCGACAGTGGCCAGAATTGCTAGTAATGTCGGGGGCAGGAACGGTTTCATGATTGAAGTCTGATAAAAGGTGGGAGAATAGAGTCATACCAAAGTTTTTCTCTGGGGAAATCTCCGATCGTTTAAGAATTATAGATGATAACTTTTTAAAATATGTAACGTACTATTGGTGCCTATCAAATAGGGATGCGTGAGATCAGAGATAGGATGAGGGAGAAATGGTAAACTAGGACATCATATGGGCCAGGCATGGGCAAACTTGGGTCTTCGGGGTGTTTTGGACTTCAACTCCCACCATTCCTAACAGCCTCAGGCCCTTTCCTTTTCCCCCTCAGCCGCTTAAGCCAAAGGGTTCTGGTGCCTCACCTAACTACAAACCCCAGCATTCCATAGCATCATGCCATGTCAGTTAAACTGCATTATCTTTTCAGAGAGGATGTACCCAAGGTTTCAGTTTTGGCTCAGTCATTATATTAGAGCTTCACCAAACTACATATCCCAGCATTCCACAGCATCATGCCATGTGAGTTAAACTGCATTATCTTTTCAGAGAGGATGTACCCAAGGTTTCAGTTTTGGCTCAGTCATTATATTGGAGCTTCACCAAATTACATATCCCAGCATGCCACAGCATCATGCCATGTCAGTTAAACTGCATTATCTTTTCAGAGAGGATGTACCCAAGGTTTCAGTATTGGCTCAGTCATTATGCTGGTGCTTCACCAAACTACATATCCCAGCATTCCATAGCATCATGCTATGTTAGTGAAACAGCATTATTTTTTCAGTGTGGTTTCTGTCCTGGCTCAGCCATTAGGCATATTGAGCAAACCCACTCCGTCAAAATGTTCAGGTCTATGAAAGGCTGCCATTTACCTACTCTTGTGTCGGAGCGGATTGAAAAATAAAGTTAACATCAGAAACAGGGCTGTCGTTCTAACTTGAGTCTCTGTTTGATGCCAGAGTTTATTTTCTTTTGTGAAAAAGGTTTTATTTTTTAAAGCATTTAGAAGGACACTCTGTCTGCCTTTCCATGAGCGGAGTGCCAAGATTTCTGTATGCTATTGTATACTTGCTTGGGCTTCAGGGGTTTTTGCGTTGGTTGACCTTTGCTGTGGGCTGGGAAGTGTGCAGGAGTTCTCTGGACTACCAATACAAATCAACATCAACCACACAACTGGCCTGCAATATTAATGGCATCCTTCATCTCCACTGCTTTTGCCGGCTACTCTCTCTCCATACACCTTGTCCTCTCTATTAGGAGTTCTAAAGTGGATCTAAATTGCAATATTGTCATGTAAAGGCATATTACAAGCTATGTCCAATGGTTTTTTTTTTTTTTTGCCTGCTTAGCTCCTTACATTTTTCCTCCAATTGTCTGGCCAGATGCTTAGTAGCATCAGAATGTGACAGATGGCTGGAGTAACAGAGATTTCTGATTTTGGAATGAGCTGTGGAACTGAACGGCCACCTGATATTTCACTTTCAAACTTTTCTCCAGTTAGCGAGGCTCTATCCTTACTAAGACCAAATTGTGACTGGAGACTTCCAGACAGATTCAAACTATACATGTGCTTCCATATCGATTCTGCACTCATGGATTCAACCATCCACAGTTTGAAAATATTTTTCACAGTCTAAAGAGCAAATTTTGATCTTGCCATTTGATATAAGAGATACAATTTTACTATATCATTGTATATAATAGGACTAGAGCATCCATGGATTTGGGTATCCATGGGTTTTCTTGGAACCAAACTCCAGCAGATATTGAGGCACTTGGTATGGAATTCCATAAATGCAAAATAAGATTGTGACCTCAAGTTTGTTCATTTGGAACTGCCACCCACTTTCAGGATATTTTAATGGGTGAAGAGGGCATTCATGTAGTGCCAGTGATGTCCTAATAATGGAACCATGGTAGCACAGTGGGTTAAACCGCTAGCTGCAGGAAATCTGAGAGCAAGCCAGCTGCAATTAACTGCAATGAATCACTCTGACCAGGAGGTCATGAGTTCGAGCCCCGCTCGGAGCCTATGTTTGTTTGTCTTTGTTCTATGTTAAAAGGCATTGAATGTTTGCCTATATGTGTAATGTGATCCGCCCTGAGTCCCCTTTGGGGTGAGAAGGGCGGAATATAAATGCTGTAAATAAATAAATAAATAAATAAATCTGCTGACCGGAGGATTGGCAGTTTCAAGCTGTGAGTTGGAATGAGCTCCCGACTGTTAGTTCTAGCTTCTGCCAACCTAGCAGGTTGAAAGTAAGCAATGTGAGTAGATCAATAGGTACCATCTCGGCGGGAAGATAAAAGGGTGCCCCATGCAGACATGTCGGCAAAATACGATCAGAGATGTCTATGGACAACAGGCTCCTCAGCATCGAAAAATGGAACAACAGGACCTCCCTATGGTCGGAGTTGAGCATTGCCTCCAGACGCCGGAGGCTGTGTACGTGTATTGTATATCGTTGTTGTGTAAAAGGCATTGAATATTTGCCTTATATGTGTACTGTAATCCACTCTGAGTCCCTCCGGGGAGATAAAGTGGAATATAAATAAAGATGATGATGATGATTATCTGAACTGCAGTTCAGTAAAACTGAGGTTTGTGTTTCCATGTATTTACTTCTTCCAGGCTGAATTTTTATCCATTGGCAATGCAATCTTTCCTTCTGGTATCTTCAACATTTCAAGCAACTCCTCACCACGTAATGGCGATCGGAGCAATCTTCTTACCCTGGCAGTTTCCTTTCCATATGTATGCATGCACCTTTGAGTCACTTGCAAACATATAGTAAGCTCATGAATTTTATAGATTTTCCTGAGGCTCAGGAATACTCAGAGGTCGTTTGCCAATTCCTTCCTTCAAAATAGAATCTAGAGCACAAGGTAATTATTGTGTGTATCTGTACATATAAGAATCAAAATTACATGTCAATTTATGGCTACTGATTAATTTTATAGGGTTTTTTGGGCAAGGAATACTCAGAGATGGCTTTGCAAGTTTTGTCCTCCTTAATATAGTCTACAACACCTAGTATTCATTGAAAGTCTTCCATCCAAGTACTAACCCAGTCTGACTCTGTTTAGCATCCAAGATCAGAAGGGTCTGCTGCCTGTAGGGTATTTTGTATTAATCTAGTTGAACCAAATTGTAGTCAAATCTTTGCTCTGCCACCTTCTTGAAAATAACCCACGGCAATGATAACATTTTACCAGTTTATGAGAGCAGATGGCCTATTAATGACTGCTTGTTAAAATTAGATATAGATAGCAAACGGTAGTATGGATTTTGCTACACACTTCATTAAGACCTGTTCTGCCACATGGAAATGTCCAGGGGTCAGAACAAATCACGTACAGGTTTAAAAGGAGTTATGACAAAGTTATTGCTCAAAGGGAATCCTAAGGTTATAAAATAAAACATTTGGCGAGTATATATAAACATGTTAATAGTAGGCCATTAGGCTGTCTTATTAGAGGCATAAAAGTACAATACATTCCTTATAAAATAACACAGCGTGCCCTGAACTGACTTTGGCCTGAAATTACATACAGTAGTTGCAATGACATCCGAGCATTGCTTGAACTATGCGGGAGTTCAGAGCAGCTTTGGGAGGAAGGAATGCAGCAGAATTATGGTGACTTTCCCAGAACAAACTATTGTTTGTAGTGTGGAGGTTGATAAGAAAGGAAGAATGGTTTTACAGTATTACATGTCCTTATACTCAATATGCAAAAATATTGTTTCCAAAAGTGGGTGATGACTTCTCAATCATTGGAGCAGTAAAACACAACTAGGGTTTGCATTAGGGTTGTGCATTTGGGGTAAACCTTGTCCTGTTTGTTGTCCTAGCTTTTGTTGGGGGCCCCAGATCAATTTTTTGGGAGCCTCCTGAGGTTAGATATCTGTTTTCGGACAAAAATCGGACCATTATTGGGGGGGGGGGTTCCCACCCTGGCTCTCCTTCATGGTGTGCACTAAGAGGAGGCTTCTTACCTTCTGCTGTTTCTACTAAAGTGTAAGAGGTGCTTAGCAGCTGAGCACCTCTTAATAGAATAGATAAATAAATAAATAACTCTAGAGTAAGAGGCGCTTGGCTGCAGGCATGTTCCGGGACTGTATGCATGCCACACACCACACACTCTCTCTCCTTAGAAAGAGATCATGTGTGTGGCGTGTAGGTCTGGAAAGCGAATGCTCCTGCCAGGGGCTGCAGCCAAATGCCTCTTACTCTAGAGTAAGAGTCGTTTGGCTGAAAGTACTGTCAGGAGCACACGTTTTCTGGGCCTGCACGCCACACTTGCACTCTCTTTCCAAGGCAAGGAGGTGTCAAGACCCTGGCTGCAGAGCACCAATAACCTTACACAGAGGCCAATCTCTATCTAATATCTTTATTAAAGAAATATATAAAATCAATAAAAACAGGTGAAGAATATAGTTCAGAAGCAGACCTTTCAGATGAGGTCAAATATAGTCCAGAAATGTATTGTCCAATATAAGATATTAGAGTTCAAAGTTTTAATCCACTTGACCGAAACACACACTTTGCCAAGCAATAGTGTGGGGAAATAACAGAGTCTTTAAAGTCCAATGAAGCTTGACAACAAGGCTGGAAATAAACTTGATTCTTGGCTAGATCCGTGACTTAAAACGAGGCAAACATGAAGCATGAAACAGAGTCCGTGGTAAAACCGTGAGACAGGGCAAGGCTTGAAGCAAGGAACTGGGATTACGAAGTCCACACATGATCTCTCTCCTCTAGCTGACCAATTGACTCCGCAAGGAATCCCTCGCGCCAAACACCTATATTGGGTCTCGTTTTCCCACCAACAGAACTCTTTCCCTAGAGAACGGGAAACGAAACCCAACTCTGTCCAGATGTGTGACTCCTTAGAATTTCCCAAGGGAAGCAAACCTAATCAGCTTGATGTTTGGCAGCTAAGCGTAAACTCCTCCATTGGGCCTCCCTGGCTCCCCTTTCTCTGGAATAAGATTCTTTTCTGGGAAACGGTGGGGAGTTCTGCCCAAGGCCTGTTTGGCTGAATTCTTGAGGGCAAACATCAACATCCTGCAGGTGAAGAGACTCCGGCTCTTGCTGAACCGGCGAAAACCCCATGTTTTCCTCTTCGTCTGTCACAATAGTACTAGGAACAGGACTACAAGGCCCATGAGTCCTCACAGGAGGCATGTTCTGGGAGGTGCTCGGCTGCAAATGAAAGCAGGCTTTCATATTGAGCAGAATTTCATGCGAGGAGGGAGTGTCCCATTTTGTGCTCCCGAAGAAATGGAAGACACAAAAGAATCGGTAGGAACGGTAGGAACAAATTTTGTGCACAACTCTAGTTTGCATGAACTTGAAAATAACTATCTAAGATGCTGGTCACCAAACTTGAGTCATTTGTTTGAGTTGTATACATTTTCCAGTGATTTCCCTGCTATAGAACTGCATCTCAAAAAAGAGAAGGGCCACTATATTTATATATATATGGCGTATGCTCTGTTTATGCGCTACAGAACTACATTTTTATCTATACATTTGCTGGCCTACTTTAAGATAGCTTGCTACATGGCCAGTTGACCACATACCTATGAAAACAGAACAGAATTCTGAAAGTTAGTCTTTTGAACTACCACTCCCCCAAAATTCCCCCAGAAAATATGGCTATTGGCTACAGCCCAAAAAAGTAACTTTTCAATAATCTAAAACAGACTCTCTAAAGTCCCACAGAGTTAAGAGCTTCCTTCCAGATATAACTCGAAAAACAATTTGTTCTTTTCAAATGATTTCCATCAGGGCTGTCTGCATTTTGCTTATCAGATCTGACTGTCTTCAGACCTGAGTTTTCTTCCTTGAAAGAGACCTGCAGCTCCACCAAGCAGATGTTTTCTTATCAAGAATTCAGTCCAGACCTATTTATTCAAAATTAGCATATCTCATTAACTGTCTCAAGGATACTGGCTTAATTCATCTTTTAATGAGCATCTCCCCCTTAAACTCCCTATCTTTTCAAAACACGAAACCTCTACAGCCTGCTACTCCCAACAAAGGATATGCATAATGATATGTGATTCAAATAGAAGAATGGCAAAATGGAAAAAAAAAGATGAGAAAAAGATAGAAAGCCATTAATATAAATTTTGCAGTGCAAAAAGAAAGTGGCTACATCTAGACCAGGCATGGGCAAACCTTGGCCCTCCAGGTATTTTGGACTCCAACCTCCACAATTCCTAACAGCCTACCAGCTGCCCATCATCATCATCATCATCATCATCATCATCATCATCATCATCATCACAAGAAACTAGGTAGAAATAGGTCCACAACTTATTAAATGCCATGGGAGTGATCAAAAGGGGGAATTTATGTACAGTGGCCACTTTACACCAAGCTAAAGGCTAAAGCCTGTCAGATTAGGATGAAAACCCTTGCTCTTTGTAATAAAGTGACTGTTCCGTCCCCCAGGACGATGGTTTGCCTTACCTATTGGTCGTTTGTTTGTTTTCCCTCCTTTACATTTTGTTTCAGCCTCTGGCTGCAAAAGCCCAGGAAAAGTGGCTTGGAGTCTGCAAGAGCTGGCTGCAGTTTTCTTTGCAATGATTGGTCAAAGAGTACAACATCTTAGGACCGCCCTTTTTTACCAGGGTCTAGTCTCCATTTTGGAGCCTCATTTTGGCTATAGTCTTCCAACGTGCTGCAGCTGTGCAAGCTAACTGGGACAAATCATCCTCAAAACCAGGCCAATCTAAGCCTATCCAAATTAGATAAGTATTGAATTATACTGATCTGGAATAGGAAATCTAGTTAGAGGAGCAGGGTTATTCCGTCGCTTCTAGAACTAATCTTTGCTGTAAAGATAGGGAAGGAAAGAGTTTCTCCTTCTAATATAGACAGCGTGATTAGGGTATAGAGGTTTTATAATCACCTTTGCCTTCTGGAACCAGGGATAATTCTGTAACTAAAACCTATAGAAATTTGTTTCATTTTCTGTAACTTTAAGATCTGTGCCAGGTTTACATCCTTGTATGAATAAACATCCTTTTTTTCGAAGTTTTCCAGACTCAGTCGTTCAATATTTTTAGGACAGCTTATAGGGATTTGCAGTTCGCCCGGATAAAGGACGGCACGTTTCAGCTTTATAGTTTTTTTATTGTCTGGCGGACGGCACAGTTTTGAGGACGATCAGCGGTTTTCCGCTTGGGCTAGCCTGCACGGCCATAGAGACTTTGATTTTGTTGGTCTGTTGCAGTGAAGCTTGCTGCCAGGCCGAAAGGCAAGTGAGAGAGTGGGGCTCCATTCCTTCAGCCTCTGCAGTATCCTGCTCTTCAGCTCGCGTGTGTGCGCGTAGCCCTGCGGCTGTTTCTGCAATTGCACGGCTGTGCAAAACCCAGCAATCTACCCCGAGCTCCTTCGGTGGCAGGTATCGAGCCGCGGAGCTCCAGCAGCAGTCTTTGGGCTCACACGGAGGTGGTGAGTCCAGAAGCACCAGGCCGGGACCCAGATAAGCCTGGCAACTCCAAAAGAAAGTTCTGGCTGAGTCTTCACAGTGGCTAGGATCTCGGCCGGGACAGTCGCCCGGCGGTGGTGACCTGCCTCATGGTCCGGCGGTGGTGACCTGCCTCATCATCCTGCGGTGGTGACCTGCCTCATTGACCTGCGGCGGTGACCTGTCTCATCGTCCTGCGGTGGTGACCTCCCTTCACAGCGGGGAGGAGGTGTCTCTCCTCCTTTCCAAAGCCAGCCTCGGTACTCCTTTGGCGGCAGGCCTCGAGCCGCAGAGCACGAGGTGCTTGAAAATTTGGCGAAGTCGCCATTTTGGCAGTTACGTCACTCGGGCAAGGGAGGTATCAAGTGGCAAGTTGCTGTCAGTTGGCATTTTGCAGCTTGCCTACCAAAGTCTGGCGCCAAAGGTCACAATCTTTGTAAAGTATAGTTACTTAGTGATATATATTGCTATGGTTAAGTGCTGTGAATTGTATTATATATTGAATTTGCTTTTATTGTAAATTTACTTGCAGGTATATTGCATTTGCCTTTGTTGTAAATTTACTTGCTATTAAGAATACATAATGTCTATGCAATTTCAAGATGATACAGATGGTATACCTCCTTCTGAGGCTGAAAGTAGGAATGAAAGGCCCCAAAGGATAAAGCA
Organism: Anolis carolinensis; assembly: GCF_035594765.1. Classification (NCBI taxonomy): domain Eukaryota; kingdom Metazoa; phylum Chordata; class Lepidosauria; order Squamata; family Anolidae; genus Anolis; species Anolis carolinensis. Next base: position 12,397,789 of record NW_026943823.1, on the reverse strand, counting down.
CCCTTCAGCCAAAATGCTAGCCCATCTAATAGACGAAAAGGAGCTCCTCCATGTGAGGTTAGGTTCGGCATGGGAGCGCATCACAACATTGATGGGCAGAATAGAGAGCTTGGGTATTACAAGGGTGCCATCCATATTACAGACAGACCTCGAAGAGACCTTCGGTCTTTGGAGGGGTTTAGTGTCTAAGATAGTCCAGGTCCTCGAGCGCATTAACGCCAAGGATTCAGAGTTAGAAATAGTGAGTGTTTTAGCTGACACTAATGAGAAAGAAAATAGGGTGAGGGCAATCCTAGCTTCCTTGTGCAGCCATGAGACCAATCTTTTAAAATCACCTGCTGTGGCACTTAGTCTTAAGTCCAACCGCTCTAGCCAGGTATCTAAACTAAGGGAGCGTGCATCGTCTAAACACAGCCACTCTAGCAAGTCTTCTGCTGCTGGGAGTGCCATCTCTTCCCTAGCTGCCTTGCACATTAAGGAGGCTGCACGTCTGGAGCTACAGAGCAAGGTTGCGGAGGCGGAAGCTGATGCAAAAGCAGCTGACCACACTTTCCACCTTAAAGAGGAGGAACAGCGACTCCAAATAGAACAGGCCCAAAGGCAATGTGAAATAGAAATGCTTAGAATAAGGATGGATGCTACTGCCAAAAAGGTAAAAGCTGAGACTTTGGCCAAGGTCCTAAGTGGGCAACTCACAGAAGAAAATGTAAGTCAGTTGCCAATGCAGGACCCTTCCTCCAAGGTGCTTGTGCACCTTAATGGTTTAAACAGCCAGCTTTCTGACGAGGAACATGAAGACTTCTCTCTGCGGTCAGAGCAGGGCCCTAAAGTTGCCTTCGGGTTGCCTAAAGTTCAGAGCGTCATAGCGGGGAGCTCATCTTTGCTCAGTTTGCCTGTGCCTCCTACTAAGATTCCTGAACAGTCAGCCAAACCATCAAAGCCTACCACCAATTGGGCCCTACAAGCAAGTCCAAAGGGAACCATCGGTCCATCTACAGACGATGTCATCCCTCCAAAAGACCAAAGGTCGACGCCAGAATCCCAACCCGTCTCGATCCTTAGAAGTCCCAAAAGAGACCTCAAAGACAAGGGAGTTGAAAAGTTTTCAGACAAGCCTGAAGAGTTCCTTCTCTGGAAGGTTACCTTCAAGAGGGCAATTAGAGACTTAAAGTTGTTGCCTGAAGAAGAGCTGACCCTGCTAGGCGCCTGGTTGGGTCCAGCATCATCTTCTCAAGTTAAGAGAATATATTCAGCCCACGTAGCTGATCCCAACAAAGCCTTGGAAAAGGCCTGGGACAGATTAGACCAGCGGTATGGAGCTAGCACGGAGATTGAAGCATCTCTAATGGACAAGCTGCAAAGGTTCCCAACCTTAAAGCTCAAGGACTGCAAGCTCTTGTGGGACCTCAGTGATCTTCTTGCAGAGTTAGAGTCGGCCAAGGAGAATCCAGAGTTGCCTGGACTGCAGTGCCTCGATCAGCATCTGTCCCAGCGGCAGATTCTGGACAAACTTCCCTTTGCCCTGCAGGAAGACTGGGGGAAACAGGTTTTTAACTACAAGGAGGCCCATTCTCAGGCGTACCCACCGTTTTCCCATCTGGTCCAGTTCATCACCAGAGCGGCCAGGGAAAGGAATGATCCACAGACGGGCCTGCCCACCTTATATCAAGGGATCCATACAGGGAAGGCGCCTGAAGTGGACAAGAAACCACCTAGAGAGGCCAATAGACCTGTCAGCGTAAAGGCAGTCGAAACTCAACACAAGACTGACAAAACCAGGTCAGAAGTAAAAGAGTTGCTTTGCCCTATTCACCAAAAGCCTCACTGCTTGGCCAACTGCAGGGAGTTTAGTAGGAAGACATACAAAGAAAGACAACAGCTAGTTCAAAAGCAGGGAATCTGCTTTAGATGCTGTGGAGCAACTCCACACTTTGCATCCAACTGCAAAGAAAACGTCAAGTGTGAGAAATGCAACAGCCTCAAGCATTGCACTGCAATGCACAACTCCAGTGTCATCTCCCACCCCAAAGGGAACGCTTCACCAAAAGAAAAGTCAGCAGTCGAAGACACCGACAAGCCAGCCGTACCAGAGATGCAGGTGGAGGTTTCAGCAGTCGCCTGTACAGAGCTGTGTTCTGACTCGCAACAGTTAAGAGTTTGTCATCCTATCTGCCTAGCGGATGTATATCCAGCCAAGAGCCCTTGGCTTAGAAAGAGACTCTATGTGGCCCTGGATTCACAGAGCGACGCCTCCCTGGCTACTCCAGAGTTCTTCCGCATGTTTGACCTTAAAACCAAGATGGTCGACTACACTATGACTACGTGTGCAGGAAAAAAGAAGTTGCAGGGTCGCATAGCATCTGGCTTTGTTGTCTCCTTTTGCGACCAGAAGAGACAGTTCAAGCTGCCAGACCTGATTGAGTGCTCCTCCATCCCTCGGAACAAAAAGCAAATTGTAACTAAAGAAGTTGTGGAGGCTCATCCACATTTGCGACGGTTAAAGAATGCTATACCAGCCTTTCAGCCAGATGTGGACATTGCCCTTTTGCTTGGCTTGGACTGCCCGAGCTTGTTCTGTGTGAACGACCAAGTTAAAGGACCTCCAGGTGCACCTATCGCACAACAACTGCCATTAGGCTGGACAGTCATAGGCCCAGTGTGCATAAACAAGATGCACCCGCCATCTTCGTTGGACTCCAATCAAGCACAGGTGCTTAAAGGTGGAAGTCCTACACTTGTGCGCAGTTGCCTAAGTCACATCTCAGTCTACTGCCAAGGAATAACTCCAGAGTATTCCTCCACCTTCAAAGTCTCTGAGAGAGACGAAGCCATAGCGCTCTCGAAAGATGAGCAAAGGTTCTTGGACAGTATGAAGGCTCAAGTCTCACGAAGTACAGAGGGAAATTGGGTAGCTCCTTTGCCCTTTAAGTCAGATAAGCCCACTTCGCCAAACAATAGACACATGGCAGGGAAAAGACTCTGGTCCCTAAAGAAAATAATCCATCATCAGGGTAGAACTCTAACTGAGGCAGCCCTTAGAAACGAAGGTCTGTGGGTAGTTAATGCCAAAAGGTTGGTCAACAGTTGTATTTTCAAATGTGTTAAATGCAGGTGCCTTAGGCGAAACTGTCAAAATCGGTTAATAGCAGAACTACCTCAGGATAGGACTTTGACAGACCCACCCTTTTCCCACGTGGGAATTAATGTGTTTGGTCCTTGGGAAATTGTTACCAGAAAAACCAGGGGTGGTGTTGTAAATAATAAAAGATGGGCGGTTTTGTTTACTTGTTTGTCAAAACGAACTGTCTATATTGAGGACGTAGAGGGAATGGACACTTCATAAATGCCTTGAAAAGGTTTATAGCCCTCAGAGGGCCAATTAAGTCAATTTGGTCGGACTGTGGCACCAATTTTGCATGTGCAGACCTTAGCCAACCATTTCTGGAAGAGGTGGAAGGCCGAATACTTAAGCCAGCTTCCAACCAGAAGACTCTGGCAAACCCCAAAGGACAATGTCAAGGTGGGAAACCTTGTGTTGCTAAAGGACAAAGACTTGCCCCACTATACCTGGCCTATGGGCATTATACTAAAGACCTTTCCTTGCCCTGACGGTAAGGTTAGAAAAGTTCAGGTAAAGACTCATAGTAAGGACAAAATGTCTGTCCTAGACAGAACAATCAGCAATCTCGTGTTGCTTGTCCAAAGTGTGTAAGTTTTATACTGTTTTATTGTTGTGTATACAAAGGTGTTTGTATGTTTTTGAGTGGTAAATTCCCACATCCTGGGAATTTAAGCGGGGAGTGTTCCGTCCCCCAGGACGATGGTTTGCCTTACCTATTGGTCGTTTGTTTGTTTTCCCTCCTTTACATTTTGTTTCAGCCTCTGGCTGCAAAAGCCCAGGAAAAGTGGCTTGGAGTCTGCAAGAGCTGGCTGCAGTTTTCTTTGCAATGATTGGTCAAAGAGTACAACATCTTAGGACCGCCCTTTTTTATCAGGGTCTAGTCTCCATTTTGGAGCCTCATTTTGGCTATAGTCTTCCAACGTGCTGCAGCTGTGCAAGCTAACTGGGACAAATCATCCTCAAAACCAGGCCAATCTAAGCCTATCCAAATTAGATAAGTATTGAATTATACTGATCTGGAATAGGAAATCTAGTTAGAGGAGCAGGGTTATTCCGTCGCTTCTAGAACTAATCTTTGCTGTAAAGATAGGGAAGGAAAGAGTTTCTCCTTCTAATATAGACAGCGTGATTAGGGTATAGTGGTTTTATAATCACCTTTGCCTTCTGGAACCAGGGATAATTCTGTAACTAAAACCTATAGAAATTTGTTTCATTTTCTGTAACTTTAAGATCTGTGCCAGGTTTACAACCTTGTATGAATAAACATCCTTTTTTTTGAAGTTTTCCAGACTCAGTCGTTCAATATTTTTAGGACAGCTTATAGGGATTTGCAGTTCGCCCGGATAAAGGATGGCACGTTTCAGCTTTATAGTTTTTTTATTGTCTGGCGGACGGCACAGTGACATTTCATACCTTTCTGTAAGGCATGCCATAAACTATGGAGAGGTAGTCAGAGTTGCTGCATGAGGTAGCAAGGATCCAAAGATAGAGGAGCAGAAGGAGATCCACTGGGTCTTAAGTCCAATCAGTATATTTGGAAGATGGGAACTGGGGCATCAAGTTAAGAAGAACTTTGAGGACTTCATCCTTTCAACATTTTCTTAATACCCAAACCAGGTGAAGAATAAACAACTCCACATATGTGTGATGTCTCATGGGCCATGTAGTCCCGTTCCTAGTACTATTGTGGCAGACGAAGAGGAGAACTTGGGTTTCCCACCGATTCAGCCAGAATTGGAGCCCCTGCACCTGCAGGATGTTTGCCCTCAAGAAGTCAGCCAAACAAGCCTTGGGCAGAATTCTCCCCCGTTCTCTCGTAAGGATAATTATAATCGAGATAGAGGCGCTAGGGAGGCGAATTGCCGAAGCGCCAGAATCGCTGCCAGACAATTAGCTGATTAAGCCTGTTTCCCTTGGGAAATCTTAAGGAGTCATGCATCTGGACACAGTCTGGGTTTCACTTCTTGTTCCCCAGGGAAAGTGTTCCTTGGCGGGAAAAAAAGATCCTATATAGGTGTTTACCCGCAAGGAGATCCTTGCGGAGTCAATTCGTCAGCTTCAGGAGTGAGATCGTGTGTGGACTACGCTACTCCAGTTCCTTGTTTTCAGGACCTTGCCACGGACTTTGTTCTAGTTCCAAGCCTGCCTTGTTCCCCGGACCTCGCCACGGACCTTGTTCTTGCTTTTTGCTTCTTGTTGCCTCGTATCAAGTCTTGTTTGCCAAGAATCTAGTTTGTTTTCCAGCCTTGTTGTCAAGCTCCATTGGACTAAAGGACCCTGTCATTTCCCCACACTTGCTCGGCAAGTGTGTGTTTCGGTTATTGGATTATAACTTTGGACTCTAATATCTCATATTGGACATTGATTTCCTGGACTATATTTGACCTTTCCTGAAAGGTCTACTTTTGAACTATATTCTTCACTTGTTTTTATTGACTTTATATATTCCTTTAATAAAGATATTAGATAGATTCTGGGCTCTGTGCATGGGTATTCGTGCTCTGCAGCCTGGGTCCTGACAATATGTTGGAGGCTGAAAGCTTACCTCTGATGGCCCTTAACTGCCTTGCTTGAATGATGAAAATGGGCACAGAATTTGAAATTATTAGCTGGAAGACATCAGTTGCTGCAATCTCTGAAGAAATGAAGAGTTGCCACTTGTTGCCTTGTTGTAGGAAGCTGTGATGAACCATGGGCCTTGTAGTCCTGCTCAGGACATTGTAATCCCTGATGAAGATGAAAACTTGGGTTTTTTACCTTCCCAGTCTGAACTGGATTCCTCTCAGCCAGATCCTTCCCAGGCAGATCTGGAAACCTTGCACCTGCAAGAAAGTTGTGCCCCAGAAGTATGTCAAACAACCCCAGAGCCTACTTCTCCCGTGTTCTTGCGCCGGGAGTTTTGTAAACAACAGAGAAGTTTGGATTCAGCTTCGCGCAGGAGTGCGAGGATAGCAGCTAAGAATGTTGCCAATTAACATTGGTTCTCGTGAGAATCTTTAAGGAGTTTAACATCTGGTCTCAGAGTCTAGCTTTCGTTTCTGATTCCCAGAGAACCGCTTTGGTGAGAAAGTTGGACTCTATATAGGTGTTTTGCCGCGTAGCAACTTCGCGGAGTCAATTCGTCAGCCTGCGGAGCGAGTTGTGTCTGGACAGCGCGCTCCGATTCAAGCCTCGCTTCAGCTCAAGCCTTGCCTTGCTATCCAGCCTTCGCCTTGCTTCCCAGCCTTTGTTTACCTACGGACTTTGCCTTGTTTCCCAGGACTAATCCTTGCCTTGTTTCACGGATTTTACCAAGTTATTCCACGGACCTTGTTCTTGTTCTTAGTTACCTTGTTCCACGTTCAAGCCTTGTTTCAAGTATCAAGTTATTTCCTAGCCACGCTCAAGTTTTATGGACTAAAGGACCTTGTCATCTCCCCTCACTTTGCTTGGCAAAGTGAGTGTTTCGGTTATTGGATTACAACTTTGGACCTTAATATTTCTTATTGGACATTGCTTTTTTGGACTAATTCTGACCTTTCCTGAAGGGTCTAATTCTGGACTATTTTCTATACTTGTTTTTATTAACTTTATATATTCCTTCAATAAAGATATTAGTTAGATTCTGGCCTCTGTGTATGGTTATTGGTGCCTCTGCCGCCTGGGTCGTGACAGTTTGACTCCGCCACCCATAAGCACCAACTAACCGAGGCCAGGATGTCTACCGGAGCCGCGCCGGCTGGACAGCCGCTCAGCTACACCATCAGCAAGGACGAAGTGGACCGCATCCGTGACAGACTCAACGCGCAGGATGGAGAAATAAAAGGGTTGAGGGAGCGCGGAGTTCGCCTCCCGGCCATGGCGTTGCCTACCAAGTTTTCTGGAGAAGCTGCTAAGGTTCATGTTTTCCGCCGCCAATGTCAAGCTTATCTAGAGGCCCGTGATGCCGAGTTTCCCCAAGAAGACATCAAGGTGGCGTGGGTCTACAGTCTTCTAGACGGACCAGCGGCTAGCTGGGCGACGGCCCTGTTTGATCAAGCCTCCCCCCACCTAAGTTCAGCACAACGCTTCTTGGATCACCTTAAGGAGACCTGGGGAATCGAGGACAATTTGGAGGCAGCCGGTCACAAACTCCGGCGCCTCCTTCAAGGAGACAGACCCATGTCTCAGTACATAGCCGAGTTCCGCGTGCTGGCCCACAACACCGGCTGGAACGATGTAGCCCTCAGAGGACAATTTCGGGAGGGTCTCAACATTGAAATGCTGGAAGAAATCTCCAAGGTGGATCCTCCCCAGACCCTCGAGGCACTCATTGATCAATGTTTACGGGCTGAAGTCATGATTGCCAACAGGAAACAATGGGTTCGAGGCCAGGGCGGTAGAGCCGGGGCAAAACCCCCCGCTCCCGCCAGTGTTCAGCCACGTCCGGTGTGGAGACCCCCGCCGCCAACCCCATACCCCAGAGGAGGCGAGGAGGTGCCGATGCAGTTGGGCAATGTGCGTCCCAGACTAGATGCCGCCGAGAAGGCCCGTCGTCAACGCTTGAACCTCTGCTGGTACTGCGGGAACGGGGGCCACTTCGCCAGAGAGTGCCCAGCCAAAGGGAAGCCTGCCGCCCGTCTTGCGGCGGCGTCCTCCACGGAGTCGAAGGCGTCTGAGCCGACTGGCACACAGCCGGCGGGGGAAGCCAACGACCGGGTGTAGAGAGGCTCGCCAACCCGGTCAAAAAATCCATCCAAGAGCCGCCAACCGGGGTCCTGTTCCTTCTCGTGGTCACATTATGGTCAGCAAAAAGGGGACCCGTCATGATCCACGCCATGATAGACTCTGGAGCTACCAACAATTTCATCGATAGAGAGTATGCCGACTCTCTGGGATTACAATATCATGATTTCAAGAATGCCCGTGTGGTGCAAGCCATAGACGGCCGTCCCCTCAAGACGGGCCCCGTAAGCCAGTGGTCGGAACCCACCAGGATGTGGATAAGGGAACATATGGAAGAGATTTCCTTCTTTGTTACCGAGGTTCCCCATTTCCCTGTGATTTTGGGAATTCCATGGCTGACACTCCACGACCCTAACATCTCCTGGTCCAACAGAGAACTGCAGTTTGCTTCACCGTACTGCCAAAACCATTGCCTCGTAGCCAAGGTATGCCATGCCACAGACTCCGAGCCCATCATCACCTTGCCAAAGAAGTACTCCGAGTATTGGGATGTATTCAATGAGAAAGAAGCCGAAAAATTACCCCCACATAGACCTTATGACTGTGCCATTGACTTGGTGGAGGGGGCCCCGATCCCGCGAGGGCATCTCTACTCCCTGACTGAACCAGAGCAAGAAGCTCTCAGGGAATTCTTAGAGACAAACCTTCGCAAGGGGTTCATCAGACCCTCTCAATCCCCAGCCGCCTCCCCAGTGATGTTTGTGAAGAAGAAGTCAGGGGAATTACGCTTGGTGGTGGACTACAGAGCATTGAACAATATCACCAAGCGGAACAGCTATCCCCTGCCCTTAATCTCGGATCTACTGGACCGACTTCGAGGAGCCAAGGTCTACACCAAGCTGGATCTTCGGGGGGCTTATAATCTAGTTCGCATCAGAGAAGGGGACGAGTGGAAGACCGCCTTCCAGACTAAATTCGGATTATTCGAGTCCCGAGTTATGAATTTCGGTTTATGCGGAGCTCCCGCAACGTTCCAGCATTTTGTCAACGATATTTTTCAGGACTATCTAGACAGATTCTTGATAATCTACCTGGACGATTTTTTGGTGTTTTCCAGATCACAATCAGAACATGAGAACCACGTCAAAATGGTGTTGCAACGATTGCGGGATCATGGACTTTATGCCAAGCTAGAAAAATGCGCTTTTGATCTACAAGAGGTAGATTTCCTTGGCTACCGCATCTCGCCTCTAGGGCTTTCCATGGATCCAGCCAAAGTTTCAGCAGTATTGGAATGGCGGGCGCCAACTAACAAGAAAGAGGTGCAGCGTTTCTTGGGGTTCGCGAACTACTACCGCAAGTTCATCCCAGATTTTGCCCGCTGGTCCGACCCCATCACTAGCTGCATCCGTGGAAAGCAGCCTTTCCGCTGGACTGATCAAGCAGAGAAAGGGTTCCAGCAACTGAAGAAACTATTCACCTCCCAGCCAATTCTACAGCACCCAAATCCTGGAACCCCTTTTGTGGTGCAAGCGGACGCCTCTGATGTGGCAATTGGGGCTGTACTCTTACAACCGGTGGGAGATCACCTCCATCCCTGTGCCTTTTATTCTCGTCAACTAACCACACCAGAGAGGAATTACACCATTTGGGAAAAAGAACTACTGGCCATAAAGGCAGCCTTTGAAACTTGGAGACATTGGCTAGAAGGGGCCAAATTCCCCATTGAAGTCCACACTGATCATCGTAATCTAGAACATCTAAGAACTGCCCGCAAACTAAATCAGAGGCAGCAACGTTGGGCTTTATTCTTTGAACGTTTCAACTTCCAGATCCATTATGTGACCCCAGCTCAAACCAGCAAGCAGATGCCTGGGCGCAGGACCAACTTCGCCAAGGTCTGCATTTTCCCTTTTCGCTTAAAGATGGGCTGCTCTGCTATAGAAATCATGTTTATATCCCACCCGGACCGGGCAGGGAAAAAGCGCTTCGTCTGTGTCATGACTGCAAACCAGCAGGACACTTCGGACTATTTAAAACCATGCATTTGATCCTAAGAGATTTTTGGTGGCCCAAGATCCGCAAGGATGTGGAAAAATATGTCAACACCTGCCCAGTATGCCAGCGCTCCAAGATACGAAGGGAGAAGCCCTCAGGGCTTTTACACCCCCTTCCTACCCCATCTCGCCCATGGGAAATAATTTCCGCGGATTTCATCACTGACCTACCACCTTCCTGTGGATTCACCACGATCTTAGTGGTGGTGGACCTATTCACCAAGTTAGCCCATTTCATTCCCTGCGAAGGCCTCCCCACGGCCAAAGAAACTGCGGATCTATTTCTTCAGCATGTTTTCAGACTACATGGATTGCCCAAGAGTTTAGTCACAGACCGTGGATCTCAATTCACCTCTCGTTTTTGGAAGGCACTACAAAAACTACTGGGCATAGACTCTCGCTTATCTTCAGCTCATCATCCCCAAACAGATGGGCAAACGGAGCGCACCAATGCCACTTTGGAGCAGTATCTTCGCTGTTATGTAAACTACCAACAGGACAATTGGGCTTCTCTGTTACCACTGTCTGAGTTTGCCTACAATAATGGAGTTCAAGCTTCTACAAAAGAAACGCCGTTCTTTGCAAACTACGGTTTCCATCCACGTTTCTTTCCCCCTGTCATTGAAACTTCAGAAGTTCCCGCAGCAGAGGATTGGCTGCAGGAACTCACAGCGGTGCAACAACTTTTGCTCCAGCAACTGGACCAAGCCAAGGAGGACTATAAACGCCACGCTGACAAACATCGCCAGCCGGGCCCCGAAATCAAGGTAGGAGATCGGGTTTTTCTGTCCACTCGCTTTCTGCCCTCCCACCGCCCATGCCGGAAGTTAGATGCCCGCTTCATTGGCCCCTATCCAGTGGTGGCGCAATTAAACCCCGTGACTTTCAAACTCCAACTTCCGCGTTCAATGCGCATTCACCCAGTGTTTCACCGTTCCCTGCTCCTTCCGGCGGATGGTGTGCGTCCTGATACAGACCAACCGGCCCCCCCTCCTGTTTTGATGAATGGGGAGGAGGAGTTCGAGGTTGAGGACATTTTGGATTCTCGCTTTCATCGCCGCCGCCTACAATATCTCATTGACTGGGTGGGTTTTGGGCCTGAGGAACGCTCTTGGGAAGACGCCTCCACAGTCCATGCTCCTGATCTAACCCGTCGCTTCCATCTGACCTATCCCACCAAACCGCGACCTCGCGCCTCGGGGAGAGGACCCCAGTTTGGGAGGGGCCCTGAGGAGGGGGATAGTGTGATGAACCATGGGCCTTGTAGTCCTGCTCAGGACATTGTAATCCCTGATGAAGATGAAAACTTGGGTTTTTTACCTTCCCAGTCTGAACTGGATTCCTCTCAGCCAGATCCTTCCCAGGCAGATCTGGGAACCTTGCACCTGCAAGAAAGTTGTGCCCCAGAAGTATGTCAAACAACCCCAGAGCCTACTTCTCCCGTGTTCTTGCGCCGGGAGTTTTGTAAACAACAGAGAAGTTTGGATTCAGCTTCGCGCAGGAGTGCGAGGATAGCAGCTAAGAATGTTGCCAATTAACATTGGTTCTCGTGAGAATCTTTAAGGAGTTTAACATCTGGTCTCAGAGTCTAGCTTTCGTTTCTGATTCCCAGAGAACCGCTTTGGTGAGAAAGTTGGACTCTATATAGGTGTTTTGCCGCGTAGCAACTTCGCGGAGTCAATTCGTCAGCCTGCGGAGCGAGTTGTGTCTGGACAGCGCGCTCCGATTCAAGCCTCGCTTCAGCTCAAGCCTTGCCTTGCTATCCAGCCTTCGCCTTGCTTCCCAGCCTTTGTTTACCTACGGACTTTGCCTTGTTTCCCAGGACTAATCCTTGCCTTGTTTCACGGATTTTACCAAGTTATTCCACGGACCTTGTTCTTGTTCTTAGTTACCTTGTTCCACGTTCAAGCCTTGTTTCAAGTATCAAGTTATTTCCTAGCCACGCTCAAGTTTTATGGACTAAAGGACCTTGTCATCTCCCCTCACTTTGCTTGGCAAAGTGAGTGTTTCGGTTATTGGATTACAACTTTGGACCTTAATATTTCTTATTGGACATTGCTTTTTTGGACTAATTCTGACCTTTCCTGAAGGGTCTAATTCTGGACTATTTTCTATACTTGTTTTTATTAACTTTATATATTCCTTCAATAAAGATATTAGTTAGATTCTGGCCTCTGTGTATGGTTATTGGTGCCTCTGCCGCCTGGGTCGTGACAGAAGCCTAGGTTGAAGACACTAAAGAAAGCAAGATGGCCTCTTCCTTCCTTCCTGCAAGGTCTCTGAAAGCATTGGATGTGTGGATGTTCTCACCAATGTGTCTTCCTCATTTTGGAAAGAGTGCCACAGGGCTCCGTCCTGGGCCCGGTTCTGTTCAACATCTTTATTAACAACTTAGATGAAGGGTTAGACGGCACGATCATCAAGTTTGCAGATGACACCAAACTGGGAGGGATAGCTAACACTCCAGAAGACAGGAGCAGAATCCAAAATGATCTTAACAGACTAGAGAGATGGGCCGAAACTAACAAAATGAAGTTCAACAGGGACAAATGCAGTACGTGTGAAAAAGACCTTGGAGTCCTCATGGACAACAAGTTAAACATGAGCCTACAATGTGATGCGGCTACTAAAAAAGCCAACGGGATTCTGGCCTGCATCAATAGGGGTATAGCATCTAGATCCAGGGAAGTCCTGCTCCCCCTCTATCCTGCCTTGGTCAGACCACACCTGGAATCACACTGCGTCCAATTCTGGGCACCGCAATTGAAGGGAGATATTGACAAGCTGGAAAGTGTCCAGAGGAGGGCAACTAAAATGATCAAGGGTCTGGAGAACAAGCCCTATGAGGAGCGACTTAAAGAACTGGGCATGTTTAGCCTGCAGAAGAGAAGGCTGAGAGGAGACATGGTAGCCATGTAAAAATATGTGAAGGGAAGTCATAGGGAGGAGGGAGAAAGCTTGTTTTCTGCTGCCCTGCAGACTAGGATGCAGAACAATGGCTTCAAACTACAGGAAAGGAGATTCCACCTGAACATCAGGAAGAACTTCCTCACTGTGAGAGCTGTTCAGCAGTAGAACTCTCTGCCCCGGAGTGTGGTGGAAGCTCCTTCTTTGTAGGCTTTTAAGCAGAGGCTGGATGGCCATCTGCCGGGGGTGCTTTGAATGTGATTTTCCTGCTTCTTGGCAGAATGGGGTTGGACTGGATGGCCCATGAGGTCTCTTCCAACTCTACTATTCTATGATTCGTGAAGGAGATGGTGAAAGTGGTCTATTGGATTACGTGACTATCAGACACTTCATTTAAAAAAACTTTAAAGGTGTTTCACTGGGAACAAAATGTTGAAACACAAGCAACACAGGACCTCATCATACGGATGAGGTTCAGTGTTACGATTTGCCAGCCTTTGTGGCAAATCAGGGTGGCATCGGGGCAATCCCAACACCCCATTCGGCAGCTGGTGTTTCCCTATCACATGTGGAGGGGGCTGATCTAATGTCACTGAGGGGGGAGTTCCACAGCCGAGGGGCCACCACTGAGAAGGCCCTGCGAGGGAGGTGGTACCAAGAGCAGGACCTTCCCAGACGATCTTAATCCCCAAGACGGTTCATAGGGAGAGATATGTTCGGATAGGTAAGCTGGGTAATCTGAGTCCATACTGCCATATATTCCAGTTCAAAGCAGAAAGTGTGGAATTTTATTCCGCTGTATGGAAGAGGCCATTGAAATCATGGAGGAAATCCTTCCGGACATCTAAATCAATCCAAAAGTGAGTAAAAGGGATTTGAACCTATCACCTTCAGAACTAATGAATTCTATCCGAGGCTTTAGCATTTAACTCACTACACCGCCAGAGGGCTTAGAAATAAAGAGCTCTGTTTGCCAGGTGTTAACTGAATCAGGAATACAATCCCAGGCAGAAGCAAATGCAAAAGCTAAAGTAAATAAACACAGACACATGCAGCAAGGGAGGGGAGGACTGCTGTATTTAAAGCTGGGAAGGTGAAACGGACAAATAAATGTAAGGCCCCAGAGGCAAAGCAGATCCAACCCCAGGAAGGTTATCATGGAGGCTGTTTGCCATTATTAAACTTGAATGTTTAATACTTTGAAGAGAGACTTGCTGCATCTAGCTGCTTGACTAAAAAGAAAGGAGAAAGTCATAGAAGAAGTGAAATGAAGTCAAAAAATATCAGTTTACAAGTCAAAGAAGTAACAGACCAGACAATTTAAAAAAATGGAATTGTCCAAGGAAATTGATGTCCCTGTTGCCTCCTATGTAATCACTTGGGTAAATTTCCAAGACCAAAAAGGAAACTAAATCCTATTGACATTTCTGAATACACTCACTGGAGCATTTGGATTTACTTACCAGTTGGGGTGTCTACACCAGGCATGGGCAAACTAAGGCCCAAGGGCCGGATGCAGCCCCCTCATTTTTCCTGTCCTCTTGGCCTACCACATCCTTATGCAGAAAGGACAGGGGAGGAAGGCACACAGCAGTGGAGAGGCCTCTGGAGTGCTCTCAGCCATCACGTCTCACCTTCCTCCCGGCATAAGGACAGTGCAAGCAGCCCTGTACGCATGCTGGGAGGATGGCTCCAGGAAGGCACGCAGCAGAAGAGAGCCCTCTGAAACAATCTCAGACATTGCTTGTCTCGCCCTTCTCTTGATGAAGAACTGAAAAATATGGATTTTTAGACATATATTGTATGCACGTTAGAAGCAGTGAAATGTAGAAAAATCAGACTCTCTCTGTGTTAGATTTTAGGGATGCACAAGCTGACAGGACAAGCTGGGAGAAGGGGGGCCAGTTTTCTATACATTCCAGTGTGAATTGGTTCCTAGTACAGCCTGACAGGCCAAGAGTGGCCTCTTGATGGATCTCTCTTTGTGTCTGTGACTTGCTACAAGCTTTTATTCTTATGTCTTTCTCACCCCGAGTTTTAACTTAATGTTCATGTGGTCCGCCCTTGTTTTCATTGTTTCCTTGATTTGTATTGTAATGGATATTATTATTTATTGTATTGTTCACTGTGTTGTGATGTGTTGTTCTTTTATATGCTGTTTATATTGTGTTGTTCTGGGCATGGCCCCATGTAAGCCGCCCCGAGTCCCCGTTGGGGAGATGGTGGCGGGGTATAAATAAAGTTTTATTTATTTATTATTTATTATTTATTATTTAGAGTGCTTAGATAGGAAAATGCTGATTGTGCATATTTATGCCCATGTATGTAAGCATGTGAAGTACTAATGACGAGATGTATGTAGAAGCATGTTCTTTGTCTGAAAATGTATAAAAGGCAAGTCAACGCCTTGATCTCGTCTCTCTGGTTTGCTTTTTGGAAGAGATTCCACTTCCAGAGACTCAGCTGAAATAATAAACCAGACCTTTTTGGCTTCTCAAAAGGATCTCTTGGTGTTATCTCCCTTCATCTACAACACTCCCAGCATAATGCTGAGAGGACAGCCCAAAGATTGAGGGAGGAGGATTGGGGCAATCACCTCATGTCTCATTTTCCTCCCAGCATAAGGAGGGGGTGAGCATCCCTGTCCTTACGCCAGGAGGACAACCTGAGGAGGACCCTAGTTCTGCCTCCCCTCCTGGTCCTTCCCTCTCCCAGGCCTGCTTTCTACCAGGCCCATTCCACCCAGTGTATGCTCGGCCACCCTCCCTCCCAGCCTGGCCCTCCTGGCCAGGCCAACAGTGGGGCCCCAAGCAGGGGTGGTTCACCCGCCAAGCAAACTAGGCATTTACCTGTGGCGCCATCTTGTTGGGGGCGCCACAGGCAAATCCTGGCTCCGCCAGGAAGGAGTTCTGCGCTTTGCAGACCAGAGAAGCGGGCACCGCTTCTCTGGTTTGCAAAGCGCCGAGAAATGGCTTCCTGGCAGGAAGGAAGCCATTTCTTGGAGCTTTGCAGACCAGAGAAGTGGTGCCCGCCTTCCTTCTTGTTCCTCGGCGCTTTGCAGACCCCTCCCCTCCCTGCTGCTCAGCCCCCACGGTTTGGGGGGGGGGAAATTCGGGGGGGGGGATTCTGATTGCCTACTCTCAAAAATTACCTAAGAACGGCTCTGGCCCCAAGACAAAATTTTTTGCCCATGCCTGATCTACACTGTAGAATTATTCCATGTTGACACCACTTTGATTGCTATGGCTCAGTGCTAGGAAACCATGCACCTTCTGTGTCAAAAAATGCTGGTGCCTCTCCAAATTACAGCTCCGAGGATTGCTTAACATCGCATAACATTGGGCAATGGCAGTTAAAGTGGTTTCCAAATGCATTAAATCTACAGTGTAGATGCACTCTAGTTACTACTCATCAACAAGAATCCAGGCCAAACCGCTTACTTTGTTTTCTAGCAAGTAGTGGAATTAACATGATTGTCTGAGTGATCTTGCTTAGAGTCCTACTTCATCATGGAAGGCAAACAGTTCCCGTGATGTATTTTTATGACATATAATTCAGCAACCCACATTTATTTATTTGAATTTAGTGCTGTTTAGGTGAAGGCAAAACCGCCTCAGGGGGCTTGGGAATGGCATTTGTCATACTCAAGGGAGGAGATAATAAATGGGGAAGATATAAATGGATGCTTTTATATCCTAGTTAAGCCCACAACCACTTTTGTTGTTGTCTCTCCCTGTAACACAATACATCACCATGCTTGCAGAAATCAGGATTTAGTACCTGGAGCACAGTACTGCGGACTGGGAATGCATTCTTAGAATAAGCTTCTTCCTTTAAGCAGCTTGAGAAAAGGTAAGAAAATGCAAGCTGTATGGATGGCCAGAACCAGGGATGTGAGAAAAAAAAATCATTCTACTGACTTAAAGTAATATATAGTTTTTCTCACTCCTGTACCTAACAGAACGAATCAGGAAATTTATACATGTTTAAGGGTTGGGATGCATTCAATGACATAAATGCATTCAACAGCATCCCTATAGCATTTTTATAGGAACACAAATGTATTACTCAATAGGTGCATGCTGTGTATCCATTTGAAACACTTTAAAAAGAGGAAATACGGACTAAACTGTTACAACACAGACCTGAAGGTGAGAAATGAGGAGCTCTGCAGATTGGAGAAAGTGATATCTGTTCTTATGAAAACATGCCAGAAGTGCAAGCTGAAAGAAATGTGGGAGACGAATGTTTGTCTAAGTCAAAGTGCTTGTAATTGAGGAGAGAGAGCATGCAACAAAGACAGACTCGCTTTTCCCAGAGGATTAGAGATGAGAGGAAAAGCAGGTGCAAGAGAAATGATGTTATGGGAGGGACTGAGGTCTTTTAAAGTGATTTCTGCTGGTACAATCCTTTGTGAGAGCAATGTTGTATTCAGGTGAACAGCTCTTGGTTTTTAGTCCTATGTTCTTGAAATTCATGTATTCAAGCTTCTAAGTTTGTTCTTGCTCCATGTGTGGCATAGGTTGCCTGCCTTGGGTTCATGCTGTCTTGTTTATGGATATATTTGTGGATTGACTCTGGGGACTGTATTTGAAAGGATTTTGGACTCTCGGCTGTCTTTGAAATAACATTTTGGACTTTGATTCTCTTATTTGAATAAAATTTCTACCTACTGGATTACCTGGACAGAGTATGGTTTGTGGTGAAAATGTGTTTCAGAGCTCTAGTGCAACAATGACATCAACAATATCTACAGGTAGCATTTAGGACCTGAAGTTTTGACAGATTCAAAAGCAAAGAAATGAGGGAAAATGGTCAAAAACCAATGCTCACACCAGAAATAATTGATTTAAGATACAATCCTATACATGATTCCTCAGAGGGAGCCAGGTGCTATTGAATTGCATACTTACTCATCATTTTAATAATCCCTTCTATGGGTTTTCATTTAAATTTCAAAAGTATTTTTTCCTACTAAAGTGCCAGATGAAAGGGTACTGGCTGAATTCAGTTTCAAACCATTTTGACGCTGGCTGCTGTCAGGGTCATTTTAGCACAGTCCATCAGCTACAGCATCTCTTTGCATGACAAAGTTAAATTGCTGGCTATTCCATGTTTCCGTTATGCTTCTTTTCCCCAACAAGCGCAACCTATGAAGGCATTTAATAATTCACTACATCAAAGGACCTATATACCTGAAAAGTGGGGAAGTAATCCAATAATAAATTCAGAAATTCATGGGAGAGCAACTGATGCTTAAAAAGAGCTGTGGTAATGGAATAATGTAAGGCGAAAATCCCATCACCTACATACTGATTAAGCAGCGTGTGTGTGTGTGTGTGTGTGTGTGTGTGTATATATATATATATATACACACACATGCTTAATTGTTAAACAACATTAACCAGGCTATCTATAGTTACACATATCAGGAATTCTTGAGAGTAACAAATTAAATCATCTTATTTAGATCTTAAGATGCAATTGTAGCATTTTAGATTTGGAAGAGGCCACAATGGCTATCCAATCCCATTCTGCCATGCAGAAATACACAACTAAACCATTCCTGAAATATGTCAAACCAACCTTTGTTTTAAGACCTGCAAAGATGGAGAGTCCACCAGTCTCCAATGCAATCTATTCCATTGTGAAATATATCTTACCAGTAATTTTTTCCCCAAATATATAGGTGGAATCACTTTCCTTAAAATTTAAATCCATTGGTTCATATCTTCATTTCCAGAGCATCAGGGAGTAAGCTGGCTTCATCTTCTATATGACATCCTTTCAGATATTTAAAGTTAGCTATCATGTTGCCTTTCAATCTTCTTCTCCCCGAGGTAAACATGCCAAGCTCCCTTGGTCACTTCTCATAGAACTTGGTCTTTAGGCTTTGAATGATTGTTGTTAATTGTCAACAAGTCCTACAAATTTAGGTCTGTGACTTCCTTGACTGAATCAATTTGTAACGTGGCTTTCCCATTTTTTACCGACTCCCACTTTCGGAAGTATTATCATCTTTCCTAAAGAGATATGCCCAAAGTGCAATAGCCTGAGTTTGGCTATTTTGGTTTCTAGGAAGGGTTCACGCAAGATTTGTTCTATAAGCCATTTATTGGCCATTTTGGCAGTCAGTGATATCCATGGAACTCTCCTCTTTTATCACATTTAAAATGAGTTGGTTATCATTCTATTTATTTATTTACAGTATTATATCCTGCCCTTCTCACCCCAAAGTGGACTCAGGGTGAATCACTGAACATACATATGCTGCAAACATTCAATGCCATTTTATACAGTGACAAGACAGACAATTGTACATAGATAGAGGTATATTTAGGCTTTCCCCATCTTCAGCATCTTGAAGGCTTGTGCTCGGTTCTGACCACGGGGGGGGGGGGGGGTACTGTTGCTCCATCTCCCTGTCAAAGAGCTTTGTTTGTAAACTCCCTCCTTGATTGAATTGTCTGCATTTTTCTGGCATTTCCTTATGGGTGCCTTAAAATATCTTCCTCCTTTTTTAAAGTGGTGCCTAGTTATCTACTCACATTTTTCTTTTGAACTGCTAGGTAGACAGAAGCTGGGCTAAAGGCCAGGAGCTCACCCTAACCTGGGCTTCGAACTGTCAACCTTTTGATTGACAAGATTTACTGCAGCTGGTGGTTTAACCTGCTGTGCTAAAAAGCCCAGCTCTTTACTACACTCTTTCTTCACTCTAAAACTTTCACCAAAAAAAGTCATTAGTTAGGGATTAACATCCCCAGCATAAAGTTATCCTAAACTCAAGTTTGAACAAGTATATGAAAAGAAATCCAGCCTTTTGTTAATTCTGCGCCTTTTTTCTTTATGTGAAAATACTGTACTGTCAAATTGCATTTTGGGAGCGAACTTGTATTTGGCTCTGGTTTGCAGCTTGGTGTGGAATACCAGTCTCATATTTCTCATGATTACTGCAGCCGACATTACTTGCACATTCAAATAATGAATGAGGAAAATGGAAAGGATTGAAATTTTCCACTTAATCAGGTTCAATAAATTATGAAGTTGAAGTGCTTGAGGACTGGATAGTTTAGGAAACTGGTAACAATGAAATAATAACAGGCAGCATAGATGAACTGAAGTGCTTTTTTAAAAATAAAGTGCAGCCTGAACTCAGCTATGCATGTTTACTCAAATAAGACCAATGTACCACCCTATCTCCCCCAGGGGACTCAGGGCAGTTTCCAATAAAAAAAACAACATACATTATATAGTCAAAAATTGAGAATATTAAAAAATACAACCATACAATTAAAATAGACAATAAATAACAATTACAACCAATCAAGGTCAAGAACACAGGGATCGTTGGCCAATATCATAACAATCTGATCAGGGATGAATGAATCTTACATAATAATAATAATAATAATAATAATAATAATAATAATAATAATAATAACTTTATTTTTATACCAAAAGGGGACTCAGGGCGGCTTACATGGGACCAAGCCCAAATAAAAACAATAGCAATATAAAACACAACAATAGACAAGAGACATGCACAATTATAAAAATTTAAACATTAGCCAATAAAAACAAATGACAAGAACTAATAAAAACATGGATTAAAACAGAGAGGTTGTAAAAATAGACTCTTCCATGTTCCAGTGCCATTTGAAAGGTTATTCAGTCCTTTCAAGGCTGAGGCGTGTTGTAGCTCAAAACCGTTCTCATGACATTATTGTGTACCGTTGTCTACTCTGTGGAGAGAGGCATGGAGCAGTCTCTTGACTCCACAAAGCTTCTGGAAGATCTGGACACTGAAATATTTGAACATCTCTTTTTAACTAGAGCAGTGGTTGACGAGGGACCACTTTGACCAGGGACCATTTTCCAACATTAGTACCATTTGGTTTGGTTATTTGGGGTGCTGATTCAGAGCATTGGATAGACCACTAGTTCTAGTTTCTGATACAGAACATATGCCATCCAGTAGTCATCATCTACTTGCCCACAGAAAACCATGTTTAATAATCTAGAGCTGATGTTGTCTATCTAATGCAATATCCTGAATCAACACCCAAAATAACCTTAAGAACAAGTTCAGAGGGAGGGAGGAGGAGAAGCAGCAGTCAGGAGGCTTGTTGTCGCACCTTTCATGGGTAGTCAGTCTCTCCCTTCCCAACATCCCTGTTGCCTTGGCACTATAAGAAGGTTTCATGAGACCAAGCACTCTTGTTGCAACAGTGTAGTAATGGTGAGGTTGCAGACCATGTTTTAGTTCTTGGGGACCACTGGTGGTCCATGGACCACAGGTTGGGAACCACTGAATTAGAGCAATGGGTCCTAAACTTTGGTCCTTCAGATGTTTTAGATGTCAACTTCCAGATTGCTGGCCAAGTCAACTAGGGCTTCTGGGAGTTGATGTTCAGAACACCTAGAGGATCAATGTTTGGGATTGTTGCACTAGAGAGTGGGAACATTTATAAGGTGGGGTCATCTTCCATTGGAGGCCTTCCCATTCATAGCATGACATATTGGTAGGCACCAACTGGGCCTGACTTCACTGGCAGTATGCATAAGCAGATTAATGGTGCCTTGGTCCCAGTGATAAGAGGATCTTTCTCCATTTTCCAACTGCTACTGCTTTAGAAGAAGACCAGCCAGCCACACATAAAATTTCATGCACACCATTTTTCTTTTCCTTCTCCTCTGGAAAAAAACCCCCAAACTGTATTTCTGTGCAAAGTCATCCTTCAAAACATTTTATAACGCATAGCTTGGGGGGGGGGGGGGGCAAGAGAAATAAGGAACAGGGCTCCTGTTTCCTTCGTGGATGTGTACCGGAGGCAATTTCAGAAGGAGCTGCTTATTACTTGGTTGCATGACAAGCAACCCCTGCTGAAATTCCCTCTTCAATACAACTACCAAAGTTTCATCTTCCAAACATATGTGCGAGGCACTAGGAGAAAAAAAACCTCACAGGAATATTATTTGTCCCGGTGGAGGATCTCAGATGTTCAGAAGCCTATGTTCTTGACCAGAAATGTATAGCATCAATATTTTTTTTCAATTTCTAGAGATGTTGCATGCGACTGAGAGCTTATTTTCAGCATAAAACAAAAGCAGGAGGACGGGAGAAAAAGCAGGCCATGACAGAAGAGAGAATAGATTAATGTTTTTGGAGGAGCTAGCATTGTAAATGTGATCATAACAAGTTGTCTCGTATATAAAACTAGTCATTATTTCCAAATCCCAGTCTAACCAGCTATAGCTGAGGTTTCAGGAAGCTCATGTTTCCAGTTTGGCATGGGTGGCGGGATAGAAATGCCACGTCCTTTCCCCCTTCCCCTCTCTTCTGAGCCATTAAGCATGTGTTCAAGTAGAAAAAAAGGACTCATTTATTTTTCCTGGATGATCCATACTCATTAAACCTTCATGTGACAGGACTATACATCTGGGACCCAGCACAACAAATGTGTTCCTCTGTGCCAGCATCGGATTGCTGAACAGATGGCACTGCCAAAAGACTTGCCTCGGCAATAGTAACTTCCCGTGGAGCCCTGCCACCAAACTGAAGTAGGTTGTGATGTTCCCCGACTGCAGCCTGCAGCATCTGGAGTAAAAACTTGCAGAGAATGGACGAATAATGCAGATGGTGATGCTGATGTGTTGGTGCCATTTGAATTGTGCGCCTCTGGAGGGAAGGGCCAGGAAAACAAACATGTTGTGATTCTGAAGAGTACCTTTCTAATCAAATGGAGTCCCTTAGTTAGCCCCATCGGTAGACAATAAGAATCTGTTTTAAAAATGGTTGATGTATACAGCAGGCAGAGAGAACATGCTTGAAATACCAAATCCTATTGAGGCATTCTTATATGCATGCTAGAAAAATCTCCATTTTCTTGCATCAGTTTCAACCTATAACCTGTTATAAAGTGAGTCCCAGCCATAATGAGGCTCCATCTACACTGCCATCTAATGCAGTTTGAAACTGCATCATGTGGTCAGTGCAGACCCATATAATGCATTATCTGACAGTGTAGATGGATCCTATATCTCCAATCCAAGATTATTTTTCCCATCTTGCAAATAGACCCATGAAGTTGAAATGGTACACACACAAGCCCTTTTACTAACTTTGGTTCAGCTATCAATGAGAATAGATACTGCAGTGAAAAGACATCAGAAGAAGATTAGGACATGGAAGGGCACTTATGAAGAAACTAGTATAGAAGCAGAGCCGGTCCAACCGTCAGGCAATCTAGGCATTTGCCTGTGGCGCCACCCCCCCCCCCCCGGGGGCGCCGTCGAGGCCCCCGGGGGGGTGGCGCCACCCTCCGCCTCCTTTACCTTCGGCACAGGCCTTCCAACCGCGGCCTGGCCCTTGCTGCCCCGGCCTGACTGCCTGGGCCTTGCCGTCATGCAGCCATGCTGTGCAGGAGGCGTGGCCACGCCTCCACGCCGCCTGGCCACGCCTCCCACACCATGTGGCCTGCCATGCCGAGACACCACCTTCCAGGGCAGCAACAGATCGCCAGGCCATGCAGACGCCTATCCCAGCCTCCGCATGAGACAGGTAGCAGCCGTGCCCTCGCCTCCACCCCCTCCGTGGTTCAAAACAGCACCTCCTGCCTCCTTCTTCCCTCCTTCCTTCCTTCCTTTCTCCCTTCCCTCCTTCCTTTTTTTCTCCCTTTCTTCTTTTCTCCCTCCCTCCCTTCCTTCCTGCTTCCTTCTTTTCTCCCTTCCCTCCCTCATTCCTTCCTTCCATCCCTCCCTCCCTCCCTCCCTCCTTCCTTCCTTCCTTCCTTCCTTCCTTCCTTCCTTCCTTCCTTCCTTTCTACCTTTCTTCCTTTCTGGATTCCTTCGCTCTTTTTCCCCATCCCTCTTCACTCCTGCCTTTCTTTCCCCTTCGTTTTTCAGTCAACTCGTTTCTTTCTTCCCTCTCCTCGCTCTCCCCTTCCCTTCCTCCTCTTCCCCACTTTTAACTCCTTTACCTTCAAGGCTTTCATGGCCGGAATCACTGGCTCGCTATGACTTTTCTTGACTCTATGGCCATATTCCAGAAGCATTCTCTCTGTAAGTTTCCCCTTTATCTATGCCAGGTACCCTGGCTGAGGCAAGTGTGAATGTTTCAAATTGGCCAGATTGATTAACACCTCCCAACAAAGGATTCCCTCAGGCAGGAAATAGCCAGGCTTTCAAGCTGCAAGGCTTTTCAATGGCATCAGTCACACTGGCCTCTAACAGCCTCAAGCCCCTTCCTTCCCCCCCTTAGCCATTTAAGCTAAGGGGTAAAACCTGGACACAGTATATTATTTGAGAACATAGAACTGCTGGACCACTCTCACAACCACCATGTCAAACTACACAGAGAAGCCATTGAAATCCACAAGAAGCATGTGGGCAATTTCAACAGAAAAGAGGAAACCATGAAAATGAACAATATCTGGCTACCAGTATTTTAAAACTCTAAAATCAGGACAGTAAATAAAGAACAACACACACAAAAACAGAGGAATTCCAGACATGAATCAATCGGGCAGCTCACACCTCCCAACAAAGGATTCCCTCAGGTAGGAAGCAGCCCGTCTTTGAAGCTGCAAGGCTATTCAGTGCTAATCAAGGTGGCCTATTGCAACATTCACACTTGTTTCCAACAGACAAGAGTTCTTTCTCTTCCAACCTGGACTTTCAACAAATATTTAAGCCCCACTTCCCTAGTTTCAAACAGACCTCACAACCACTGAGGATGCTTGCAATAGATGTGGGCAAAACATCAGGAGAGAATGCTTCTGAAACATGGCAATACAGACTGGGAAACCCACAGCAAACCAGTGATTCTGGCCATGAAAGCTTTTGACAACAGGTTCCAGAAGCATTCTCTCCTGACGCCTCACCCACATCTATGGCAGGCATTCCCAGAGGTTGTGAGGTCTGTTGGAATCTAGGCAAGTTGGGTTTCTATATCTGAAATGTTTAGGGTGGGAGAAAGAACTCTTGCCTGCCTGAGGCAAGTGTGAATGTTTCAGATTGATTAACATCTCCCAACAAAGGATTCCTTCAGGCAGGAAACAGCCAGGCTTTGAAGCTGCAAGGCTTTTCAATGCTAACCAAAATGATTAATGGCAACAGTCACACTGGTCTCCAACAGACAGACAAGAGTTCTTTCTCCCACCCTGAACATTCCATGGATATGTGTTGTGAAATGGTCAGAATCATTGGGTTGCTGTGAGTTTTCCAGGCTGTCTGACCATGCTCCAGAAGCATTCTCTCCTGACGCTTCACCCACATCTATGGCAGGCATCCTCAGAGGTTGTGAGGTCTGTTGGAATCTAGGCAAGTTGGGTTTCTATATCTGTGAAATGTTTAGGGTGGGAGAAAGAACTCTTGCCTGCCAGAGGCAAGTGTGAATGTTTCAGATTGATTAACACCTCCCAACAAAGGATTCTCAGGCAGGAAACAGCCAGGCTTTGAAGCTGCAAGGCTTTTCAATACTAATCAAAATGATTAATGGCAACAGTCACACTGGTCTTGTTGTCGACCGCGTTTTAGGGGATCGGGCCCTTAAGGAGAGACCCGATCCGGTCCTGAGAGAACGGACCTTGGCGAAGCCAAAAGGAGAATTACGAGCCGCAATACAACCTGAAGCCGAAATGAAGAAGGTCCGCCAAAGTTGAAGGAAAATCCGCCAAGGAGTCTTTATTGAGCAATTCAGCTGAAGAGGACTCTAGTAGTGATCATTCGGTCTACTAGGGTCCCATACAATCAAAATAAAGCCATATTTATACAAAATTTCAGTCTGACAGCCCTTTGAATTTCCCGCCCTGCTCCCCCGCCCATCTGATCGTTGATAGGCTAGAAGGTTGAACGAGGCGGGCTTTCGTTTCCCGCCTTGCTCCGTTGGCCCAATAGGTTGTCTCTACTCGGGCTAATCAGGAAAGAGAAGGCGGGAGTTATTGAAACAATGAGGTGACAGGGCAGGAACTATCGGATTAAGTCCTGCTAGACCGATTTCTAAAAGGTGCTTAATTTATTAATGGCAGCAATCAAGGGTGTCCGGGTTTCTGTCACGTATACAGATTTTAGATATGCCTTGGGGTGTCAGAGGTGGAAGCAAAGATGGGTGGTGATGAGCCATATTGACAGGCTCTGCAGGGCGCCTTCCTGAGGTGTCCTGGATTTTCCTTTGGGTGAGATATGACAATGTTTGCCTTGGGGCGAATCACCTTTAGGTCAACACTCCGAATTCGGCGACTCAAGCCCTATATTGTCCATGCAATTTGAATTTGATTGGATTTAGCGGGGGCAGATTATCCTTTTGTTTTTGGGAAAGGAAGCCTGGGTCATAGGAAATGGGATAAGTTCTGGGGTTCAGGTTGAGTTCAAAATATTTCCTATTTGATTTCATGATTTGACAATTATATGAAATAAAATGAAAAATAAAATAAAGTTGGAATATAAACCATGCTGGGAAAAATACATATTTTCCGGGGATCCCAAAGAGTACAAATACATATAGGCAGACAGATAGATTTCATGGAAATAAGGGAGAATCCATAAAAGTGAGTTACATTGCATAAAGGGGAATCATGAATGATATAAACAATTGAAAATATTTGATAAGAACGAAGTTCATAACATCTGGAGAACCCAGCATGGAAATTCATAAAAGTGGAGTTTTAGCAGCATGATTTTACAATTCATGAAGTTAGCCCAACGATTAGAAATTCATATAACAGTGATTCATGAGGGTGTCCAGGTTCATAGAATATGAAAATTCACGGATACATTGGGAAAAGAGTTCATCTGTGGTGGAAGGAATTCATAGAAATAGCATGGGGAAGAGGTACATGTGGGTTGCAGTCTTTGGAAGTATAGGATTTCATAAGTTCAGGGGTAGGTTTGGGGAAGAGTGTCCTTCTCATTAATAAAATTATGAAGGTGTGAATGAAACGTGGAGGGCGTCCGTCCAGGCACCCTCCTGGCAGCTGTAGAGAGGGTGAAGGTCCTTGGAGAAGGTTGCTGTGAGTTTTCCAGGCTGTCTGGCCATGTTCCAGAAGCATTCTCTCCTGATGTTTCGCCCACATCTATGGCAAGCATCCTCAGAGGTTGTGAGGTCTATTGGAAACTAGGCAAGTGGGGTTTATGTATCTGTAGAATTTCAATAGAAAGAAAGAAACAATGAAAATGAACAACAACTGAGTATTTAAAAAAAGCTAAAATTGGAACAGTAAAAAAAGAACAACACTCAGAAGACAAGAAACAATCAGGGCCAGTTAACACCTCCAAACAAGGGAGTCCCCCAAGCAGGAAGCAGACAGACCTTGAACTGAAAGGCTTTTCCATGCAAATCAAGGTGGCCAATTCAAACATTCACACCTGTCTCAAACAGAAAGGAGTTATTCCTCCCACCCTGAACAATCCACAGATATAGAAACCCCACTTGCCTAGATTCCAACAGACCTCACAACCTCTGAGAATGCCTGCCATAGATGTGGGTGAGGCGTCAGGAGAAAATGCTTCTGGAACCTGTTGTTGAAAGCTTTCATGGCCAGAATCACTGGTTTGCTGTGGGTTTCCCAGTCTGTATTACCATGTTTCAGAAGCATTCTCTCCTGATGTTTCGCCCACATCTATGTCAAGCATCCTCAGTGGTTGTGAGGTCTGTTTGAAACTAGGGAAGTGGGGCTTAAATATTTGTTGAAAGTCCAGGTTAGAAGAGAAAGAACTCTTGTCTGTTGGAAGCAAGTGTGAATGTTGCAATAGGCCACCTTGATTAGCACTGAATAGCCTTGCAGCTTCAAAGACGGGCTGCTTCCTACCTGAGGGAATCCTTTGTTGGGAGGTGTGAGCTGCCCCTGATTGATTCATGTCTGGAATTCCTCTGTTTTTGTGTGTGTTGTTCTTTATTTACTGTCCTGATTTTAGAGTTTTAAAATACTGGTAGCCAGATATTGTTCATTTTCATGGTTTCCTCTTTTCTGTTGAAATTGCCCACATGCTTCTTGTGGATTTCAATGGCTTCTCTGTGTAGTTTGACATGGTGGTTGTGAGAGTGGTCCAGCAGTTCTATGTTCTCAAATAATATACTGTGTCCAGGTTTTACCCCTTAGCTTAAATGGCTAAGGGGGGAAAGGAAGGGGCGTGAGGCTGTTAGGAATTGTGGGAGTTGTAGTTCAAAACACTTGGAGGGCCAAAGTTTGCCCATGCCTGGTAGGCAGGTGCACTTGCTGTTACATCTTTGCTGGAAAATAATTCTGTGTGCATTTAGAAAAGCATAAATACTACATATTTCAAGTAATGCATCATCATTTGATCATTTCATAGAATTCCAGCAGATTCTGAGGATGTGTAGGATGCATGGGAGTGGGAATTTATGAGTGGCTGTCACACAGCCATATAACCCAGAATACCAAGGCAGAATAACCCACAATATCTGCTTTGAACTGGGTTATCTAAGTCCACAATGCCCTATATCCCTGTTCAATGTTTGGTGCTAAATTTGCAAATATAGTAATTCCTACATAACATTGGAGCCCTGGTGGCGAAGTGTGTTAAATCACTGAGCTGCTGAACTTGCAGACCGAGAGGTCGCAGGTTCAAATCCCGGGAGCAGAGTGAGTGCCCGCTGTTATCTCCAGCTCCTGCCAACCTAGCAGTTCGAAAACATGCAAATGTGAGTAGATCAATAGGCACCGCTCTGGCGGGAAGGTAACGGCACTCCATGCAGTCATGCCCATGGCCACATGACTTTGGAGGTGTCTACGGACAATGCTGGCTTTTCGGCTTAGAAATTGAGATGAGCACCAACCCCCAGAATCAGACATGACTGGACTTAATGTCAGGGGAAACCTTTGCCTTTACCTTTTACATAACATTACTATGCATTGAACTGCTTTTTTCTGTTGATTTGTTGTAAAACATGATGTTTTGATGCTTAATTTGTATAATCTTAATGTAATTTGATGTTTAATAGATTTTTCCTTAATCCCTCCTTATTATCCAACATTTTCGCTTATCCAACGCTTTTATTTTTCAGTGAATGTTTTTTTTTGGGGGGGGGGGCAAAATTCTGTTCGCCTACACTTAAAAATTACCTAGGGCCGGCTCTGTATAGAAGACATATCATTCAATGCTATAAACAAATTTCTGTGTATGATTGTGCCACGGTGGCACAATGGGTTAAATCAGTGGTTCTCAACCTGGGGTCCCAGATATTTTTGGCCTTCAACTCCCAGAAATTCTAACAGATGGTAAACTGGCTGGGATTTCTGGGAGTTATAGGCCAAAAACATTTGGGGACCCCAGATTGGGGACCCCACTGGGTTAAACCCTTGTGCTGGCTGGACTGCTGACGTCTCCTGGGCAACATCTCTGTAGATGGCCAATTCTCTCACACCAGAAGCAATTTGCAATATGTTCTCAAGTCACTTCTGACATGATAAAAAAGCTGGACAATGATGGAAGTTGATAGGAAGAAAGTCAACTAATTTGGGATGCAGTGCTGGAGAAGAGTTCGAGTGACCTCTTCACACGAGGCTAAAATTGGCGTCATGCGCCAGTTTAACCCAGGTCACCCATAGAGCCTTCTAGCTCCCATCAAACAATGCCGGCATGACTTTGTGGGTGAAGGAGATGTCATATTAGGATTGTGTGTAGAACAAGTCCCAAACTGAGTAGTCTTCTAAATCTGCCTGGTTTTTGACCACACCTGGAAGAAAACTGCTGAAATTACTGAAGAATCGCATCCCTAATTGGAGCACCACTAGTTCCGAAAAGTTATTGCAAGAAGAGAAGGGAATAAATTTGCCTCCCCTTCCCTTTAAGTAATGATGGTCTGTCCTGCATGTGGGGAAGGGAAGCCACATTCTCTCAGCATGTTTCATTAATTCATTTGCAGTCATCCTGTGTCTTTCTGGGCTGCCTGTGCCTGGATATTAGCCAAGCTCAAATAGAAGTCTCTTGGCTACGGGAAAGCATAAAGCAAGTTTCTGCATTCATTAAGACTGCACCGCTTTTTCCTAAGGGAGCAATGAAACTGGAGCCTGCAGAGTTAAAGCCGCCTGACCTGAATAGATATGAATGTCAAGATTGCCTTGTGTTCCGAGGGAGTCAAAGGTATAATGAAAGGTGAGGCCATTTATGGATTTTGCTTAATTGAATCACGACTGTATATATAGCTGTCATTATACACACCAGTGGTGTATCCTTGACTTGACACCACATATAGAATATCCATTAAAGGTGTCTCGGGAGCAAGGTTTTTCACACTTTGAAGGGTGGGAAGGAAGTCTTGGAGAAGGAGGGAACGGTAAGGAACACTTTCAAGGGTTGCCAAGGATGTTGGCAGACATTCCTGGTCTCTGTGACAGAAAATTTGCTTGGCAGCAATGCAGGATTTTTCTGTAACTCTAATCAGTTGGCAGAAACACATGGAAAAAGCACCTGTTCGGCCATATTTTATTCAAGGCACGTCGAGGCAATTTTAAAAATAGAATGGCTATTTAGAGTGAAACTTTGTGAGCTCATAGTAACAGTTGAAAGCCCCCGGACACCTGAATGACTCTTAAGGCGCCGAGCAATTCCCCTGCAGCCATTTGCCCTCTAGGCACCATACATACCAAATTCAACGGGCGACTCTTGCAACCCTATTTCATCATTCAATTTATATTATTCCAACAAAGGGCCCAAAGTGGCTCAATATAAGGCTAAAATAAAATATAAATAAAAACCTGATAACTCAAAATTACATAAATTAGATATCCTTTGAAAGGTGGCTCAATCATGAATAAAAATATGACCGCAGTCAAGAACTCAGAAGAAGAGTATTTATTCATTTTATTTATTTACAGCATTTATAGTCATCCTTCTCACCCCGAAGGGGACTCAGGGCAGATTACAATGCACATATACATGGCAAACATTCAGTGTCATTAGACATACAACATATAGACAATATAACATTTTCCAGCTTCTGGCTTCATGAGGATATGCTCGATTCCGGCCACAGTGAGAGCTGCTGCTTCATCGTCCACTTGTGAACCGAGTCCTTGAAGGAAGTACTTCCTCATTCCTTTCCGCACACTGCTGGCAGTTTTATGGTGTCGTAATTTAGTTAAATTAGCCTCCCCGCATAAAGCGGTATCTAGAATTTTCTACTCAACAGATGCAACTGTTTTTTATTGCTACTTCAAAGCTGTCATTTGGCTACTGTTATGAATTGTGATGTAAATATCTGATATGCAGGATGTATTTTCATTCACTGGACCAAATTTGGCACAAATACCCAATACGCCCAAATTTGAATACTGGTGAGGTTGGGGGGATTGATTTTGTCATTTGGGAGTTGTAGTTGCTGGGATTTATAGTTCACCTACAACAAAAGAGCATTCAGAACTCCAGCAACAATTGAATTGAACCAAACTTGGCACACAGAACTCCCATGACCAACAGGAAATACTGGAAAGGTTTGGTGGGCATTGACCTTGAGTTTTAGAGTTGTAGTTCACCTACATCCAGAGAGCACTGTGGACTCAAACAATTATGGATCTGGACCAAACTTGGCAAGAATACTCAATATGCCCAAATGTGAACACTGGTGGAGTTTGGGGAAAATAGACCTTGACATTTGGGAGTTGTAGCTGCTGGGATTTGTAATTCATCTACAATCAAAAAGAAATGCTGCTCTACATGGTCAATATCTCTTCATACAACTCTTGGTTGAGGTTCTATAATGAGTTGTAAAGACAGACATTGGCATATAGAGCAAAAGAAGTACCTCACAGAAGGAGAAGTTATCTCTACTTGTTGACCTTCGTTATTTTCTCTCCTACAGGCAGAACTTGCCTGCAGCTGTATCAGAAAGAAGTTCTACCACCACCTCTTTAAAAAGCAATGAGAAATATAGAAGCAAAGCGAGACAGAACCAAGAAGATAAGCAACCAACAGTTTCAAACTTTCTTGCTTTTCTTTGCCAGGAAAAGCAAGATGCTTCCAGAGGGTGCGTGGGCAAATGGTGGCAGAAGCTTTCTTGATGGAAATATAGGGCAAGCAGATGGAGAGAAGAGGCTCTGTAGCCAAGAATGCCGGGGGTAGCTCTCATAAACGATTACAGGTGGCTTCTGTACATATTGACAGATTCAGAGGCTATTTGGGAAATATTTTAGCCATCATTTGATGGCTGTTCCCATAAGTCCCTCCTTATGATTTTTCGGGAGTAAGATTCATGCTGAACCCTCCCAATCTGCGAATCAGAGCTCTGTTCCCAGGCAAAACTCTCTCTGGCTGCATTTCTTAAAAACACTTTTCAATACTTTCTTAGCCTTTTGTTAAAGCTTAGGTGGATGTTTCAGTGTAAGCTAGTTGTTGCAGAATGATATTTTATTCTAATGATTTTATTCAAGAAAATTAAAAAATAAAACACCCAAGGTAAAGATTAGGTAAAGGTTTTTCCCTGACATTAAGTCTAGTCGTGTCCGACTCTGGGGGTTGGGGCTCATCTCCATTTCTAAGCCAAAGAGCAGGCGTTGTCCATAGACACCTCCAAGGTCATGTGGCTGGCATGACTTCATGGAGTGCTATTACCTTCCCATCTGAGCAGTACCTATTGATCTACTCACATTTGCATGTTTTCAAATTGCTGGGTTGACAGAAGCTGGGGCTAGCAGCGGGAGCTCACCCCATGCACCGGATTCAAACCGTCAAACTGGTCAGCAAGTTCAGCAGCTCAGCACTTCAACCCTCTGTATCACCATGGGTTCCTAAAACACCCAAACAGATTTTTATATATATAAACTACCAAGAGCCCTCGGTGGCGCAGCGAGTTAAACAATAATATGTTTACATTTCTTCTTTTAATCACAATCTACTGATTCATATATCACAAAGTTGATAAATATCTCCATCATTATTGTATAGAGTTAATGAATTATTCTTAATGTCTATCAAAGACATTAAAAATCAACATTGTCAATTTTCTCCTAATCCACATTTCTCAACCAGTCATTTTTCTTGCATTGGGATAATTGATTCCTTCCATCTCTGAGCATAGACAATTCTGGTGGCAATTACCATATATTGCAACCTTCTCCCAAATTTTCTATCTAGAAGATCGTCCAGCATTCCTAATAAATAGCCATATTTTAAAGAGGTTTTTTTTTTGGGGGGGGGGTTGCATTTTCATCCCTACCGTGAAATTTGAAATGCTTTAAAATGCGATATCCATGTTGGGAGAAAGGACGGATATCAAAATCAATCAATACATTTTGTTCAAAAATCCAAACCAAAAGAGACCATATATTTTCCAAAATATAAAACACACTCTTCACCTGACGAGAAGATGTTGAAGTGATTGTTCATTTTTCAACTGTTGCTTCCAAGTTCAGCTGTTGCTTTCCAGTCTTAGTAGTTGAAATAGGTTTTTGCTTTGGCAGATAAGTAAGCGCTTCCGATAATTATTTAACCATGGGACGCGTCCTCCAGCAATTCATCAGGAACTATCCTGGGATACCTCCTCCGCCTTTGGGCAAACGGGTAGTTTGCAAAGAGGAAATTGCACGCTGATTTGCGGTTATAATTGAGGAAAATTGCTTAAGAGCATTCTGACAGCCCTGAAAATAGGCCAATTAGTGAACCCGCATCCCTCCTCCTGTGATTTGCGAGCGTCTCCCGTTTAATTTTTCTGTCACTTCCACAGGAAGGTTACAAATGCATTAGCAGTTTTAACCACCTCTTTGCTTCCTCTTTTACGTTTTAGTTTAAACACCAGGTTGTTTTTTTTTTTTTTTTTACCTTTGCACGATAATTAAAACATACCCAGCCATTTACTCTTAATATAAAGCAATTGTGAATAATTAACAAATTAAGCATGTGTTTTTAAGACCACCTGGCATGCTACTTTCCTTTTTTTAAAAAAGGTGCCTGCAATCACTGCTGCCTGCTGTTATTCTGATTCTTGTCAAATGGTTGTGGTTATTGGCGGTAATAATGCATTTGTAATTGTAGTCTTCTTAGGATGGCAAATGGTCAAAGTGGGAGGTGAATGTCCCTGGGGAAGAAAGGTCTGTAAGTGGATTTAGGGGAGCCTTGGAGCCCCCGGTGGTGCAGCGGATTAAACCATGGAGCTGCTGAACTTGCTGAACAAAAGATCACCAGTTTGAATCCGGGGTTGCTGACCTGAAAGCTGTCAGGTTCGAATCCCACCTGGGGAGAGTGCAGATGAGCTCCCTCTATCAGCTCCAGCTCCATGCGGGAACATGAGAGAAGCCTCCCACAAGGATGGTAAAAACATCAAAACATCATTGCAACGTCCTTGCAGATGGCCAATTCTCTCACTCCAGAAGCGACTCAAGTTGCTCCTGACACACACACACACACACACACACACAAAATTCTGGGGAGCTCCTGCTGTTAGCCTTAGCTTCTGCCAACCTAGCAGTTCAAAAACATGCCAATGTGAGTAGATCAATAGATACTGCTCCAGCAGGAAGGTAACGGCACTCCATGAAGTCATGCCAGTGGCCACATGACCTTGGAGGTGTCCACGAACAACGCTGGCTCTTCAGCTTAGAAATGGAGATGAGCGGACTTCCGGCGAGTGACAAATGGCGACGGACACGGATCACCAGTGCTCCTGGTGACCACCCGAATGCTGCGCCTGGGAAGAGCCTAGCTCTCCCCTCCTTACCGCGGATAGAGACGGGAGGAGTTGCAAGGTCGGCTGGAGAACCCGATGGCCCCAGCAGGCGCCCATTCCCCAAGAGTGGGTGGCTGAGAGGGTCCGGGAAGATCCGGACAGCAAGGCGCGGCACGGGAAGCAGGGGATCCTGCACAAGCCGTACGCTTCGCTCACAAAGACTAAAGACTCAAGCAGAAAGCCGCCTGAGAGGGGGCAGACGGCAAGAATAAAAAAAAATTGTTCTTAGCTTCCAAGGAAAACTATGGAGAACTAAGAAAGAGAACGAAAATTGTGAGTGGATAAATGCTTTATTTCCATCTTTCTGGGCAAAGATTCGGGGGAGACTGAGTCAGGGAAACATATGAACGCGCGGGCTATCCCCCCAAAATCTCCCCTGTCGGTTCTCCTGCCAATATCCGTTAAGATAAACTCAAGCCTCAAGACTTATTTTCACTGTCCCATTGTTTACTGCAAGATTTAGCTTAATTTGTTCGCTGTTTGAAACGGGAAAGCTACAAGAATAGATAGCTTAATCTGAACATCGAGTCCCAGGTCGGTTAGTAGAGAAGGCACGGCCAGCAAAGACATTATAAACAATATCCCCTCCCACTAAACAAAAGCCACTCCGACCTTGAAGCCCTCGGCATGTTTTGAAGTCCTTGGCATGTTTTGTCTACAACGCTGTGTGGGTACGTGAGCAAACGGACGGAAGTGGCGATGTCTAAGGAGGAGGGGCAAGCTTACTGAAGGAGGGGCATTACCAAAAGGAGGAAGAAGAAAAACAGGAAGTGTAGCTCCACGGACACCCATTCAGAAACACATACCAGAGAGACTAAAAGAAGGATAGAAGAACAGGAAGAGACGGACTTAGATGGGACTGTGGGGTAGCGTATCAATTTTTGGAGGCTAGAAGCCGTAACTAAAGAACCTGTCACCGCGGAGCAGCGAGTTATAGCACACAGCACAAAAAAAAAAAAAAAATAGACAGGAGAGTCTGTAGAAGATTAAGGACTGAGAAGTGTGAGAAGACAGCATTGGATCGGGCAACCCAATAGAGAGTCTACAAGAGAATTAAGGCAAGATACTAATGAAGGTGAGACAATATATTTCTCAAGAATAATTAAATAAAGCGTGAAAACTCAATTGAGAAGAAAGGAGGGAGAGGGGAGAGGAGAAGGAAGACAGGAGGAAGAAAGAAGAAGAAGGGGACTCCCCAAGAGGTGGAAGCCAGCGGTTCCCCCCCCCTTTGCTGTGGTTGTGTGTGTGTGTGTGTTTTTTTTTCCTTCGTCCACATAGAAAACAATTAAAGATATGTAATTTAAATTTTGGGCATTAAATTAACTATAAACAAGTAATTAATTAAGAACTTAAATAATCAGGTAATTGCTATTCAGATTAACTGTTTCAGGGAAGGGAAAGATTGGGAGTATTTACATTAATTGTTTATCTGTATTTATGAACTACTCTATTAATCAATTAAGATTTCAACAGATAACAAAGTAGCACTAAGAGAGTGTTAATCCCTGGGATTTCAAAGGAAATAATGATAACAGCAAAGTGGAAAATGGAAAAAGACCCGAAAGACAACAAATCTATGTTACGCAGAGGATCGCTGAATGATGAGATAAATCTAAGGGATCTAATGAAGGAGATTCAATCGATCTCAGCTAAGCAAGACATGATCCAAAAGGAGGTACAAGCCATTGCTGCCAAGCAGGATCAACAACAGAAATCGCTACAAGAAGATATGAAAGATCTAAAGGAAGAACTCAGTTCCCTAAGAAATGAAATGCTCAATAATACAAAAGAAATTCAGGATATAAAAGCGGAAACGATTAATAACACAAAAGATATAAAAGAACTGAGAATGGACAATAAGAAAACGGAAAAGATCCAAAGTAAAATGCAAAAGAAACTGGAAAGCTTAGAATCCAAAAATTAAAAACTAGAAAAAATACAAGAAAAATGTGAACAACAAGAGTCAGAATTCCAATTGAGATTTAGAAATATTGAAGAAGATTCCAAAGAAAATATTAGAACAGTGGTGTCACAGTTGATCGCCAAAATTCTCCAATGTTCGGAACTAGAGGCCGATTCTCAAATTGATCGGGTCTATAGAATACAAACCAACTACGCAAAGAAGAACCAATTAATAAGAGATGTAATTGTCCGCTTTATCAAGAAAAATACCAGAGATGAAATATTAAAAAGCAATTTGACCAACCCACCCTACTATAAACAAAGAAGAGTAGCAATAATGAAAGAAATCCCCGCATCAATAATGAATAGAAGAAGGAGATACTATTTTCTCACAGATGAATTGAAAAAGCTGAACATCAGATTTAGGTGGGAAAAATTCGAGGGGATTATGACAACTTACAAAGGAGAGAAATTCTGGCTGACATCAGAAGATAAAGCCAGGGACTTTTACAGGAAACTTAAGAGAGATATAGATCCAGAGTCAGTATCACCAAATAAAGAGAAAGTGCTCAATCCAAAAAATCCAAAAAAGAGAAGATTTGACTCACCAAAGGAAATCGAAGAAAACCTAAGACGGAAAGACAAGACGGACAAAGCAGCCCCATCTTCAGAGGCAGATGATGAAGAGGACGACGACAGCCCAATCGATGACAACCCAACCGATGAATGATTTTACCCAAACAATAAAATGTTTTTCAAACAATATTAACGGTCTGAACTCGCCATCCAAAAGGAAAAGACTATTTAGTAAATTATGGAAAGAAAAATATAATATTACAGCCCTACAGGAGACACACATAGCAAAAAAACATGTAAAATATTTGATAAACGACCCATTAGGACAGGTATATTACTCCTCGGATATTAAGAAAAAAAAAGGAGTTGCACTATATATAGACACCAAATTTAAGTCGTTGGAAAAATTCAAGGACAATGAAGGAAGAGTTATAGGGGTAATGATAGAGATTGGAGATGAGAAAATCCTTCTATGTAATATATACGCTCCAAACGGCCCAAAAACGAAATTTATAAAATTTGTTTGGGAAAATATCAACCAGATAGATTTCGATCACATTATGATTTTCGGAGATTACAATGGGGTGCTAGACAATAAATTAGACAAAACCTATAATCAAAAGAGGAAAAAAGAATTCAGTACCCTGCCAAAAATGTTCATAAGATTTAAGGAAGAATTTGACCTGAAAGACACATGGAGGGAACTTAATCCTAATCAAAAAGACTATACCCATCTCTCTAGCAGACATCATCAATGGTCAAGAATCGACATGATTTGGGTGACCAAAACATTGTTAACCAAAATAGACAAAATTAAAATATTATCAAGAGACCTTTCGGACCACTGCCCACTTGTCATGGTAATAAATCATAAAAACCATAAGAGAAAATGGAGACTAAATGATAATTTAATAAAATTAGAGAAAGATATAGATAGAATAAAAATTAAATCAAAGGAATTTTTTAAATTAAATGATACCCCTGAGGTGAGCCCACAGATAATCTGGGATGCCTATAAGGCTGTAATTAGAGGAGATTTAATTCAATTAAGCGCAAGTAAAAATAAAAGAAGGAACCAAGAAATAAACGAGTTGGTTAAACAAATTGATTCAGAAGAAAAGAAACTTAAACAAAATCCCAAAAACCAATTGACGAAAAGGAAATTAGAATTATTAAAAAAACAAAAAAATACTTGGGAAATAGAGAGACTAGCCAATCGGTTGAAATGGGCGAAACAACAAACGTTCGAAAATGCCAATAAGCCAGGTAGGTGGCTGGCTCGAATGATAAGAAAGAGGAAACAAAATAAACACATAGCTAAAATAAAGGTAGGAGATAGAGAGATAATTAAAGATGAGGAAATAAAGGAGGAATTTAAAATCTTCTATAAAAATTTGTACTCAAAGGATCCCATAGGCCAGGAAAACATTGTAAAGTACTTAGGAGAACAAAAGCTACCAAAAATAACGGAAGACCAGAGACTTGGACTAAATAAGGAAATTACAGAGGAGGAAATAAAAAAGCAATAAAAGATCTTAAAGTAAATAAATCACCAGGCCCAGATGGCTTCACAGGAGAATTTTATAAAACAGTACAAGAGGAAATAATACAATATTTGAAAAAAATAATGAATCAGGCGCTAAACTTGAAAAAAATCCCTGAATCTTGGAAGGAGGCTGAAATAATTATGATACACAAGGAAGGTACAGAAGCACAAGAGATCAGCAACTATCGGCCTATATCCTTACTCAATATAGATTATAAAATTTACACAAAAGTTCTGGCAAATAGATTTAAAGAGTTTTTAAACGATTGGATTTCCGAGGACCAAACGGGATTTTTGAAAAATAGAAGTACAAAAGATAACGTAAGAATCATATTGGATATAATAGAATATTATGAATCAAACCCTCAAAAAGAGTTAGGACTTGTCTCAATAGACGCCGAGAAGGCATTTGACAACCTAAATTGGGAATTTTTCAAACTACTGTTACAAGAAATAGATATAGGGTGGCAACTTCAAAACGCTATTAACGCTATCTATGACAAACAAAAAGCCAGAGTTTATATTAATGGCCTGACATCAGAAGAATTCCGCATCGAAAAAGGAACTAGACAAGGCTGTCCTTTATCTCCGCTGTTATTTATTTTTGCCCTAGAAACACTACTTAAAGCCATAAAAAATGATAAAAACTTACATGGGACAAAATTGGATAAACAAGAAATAAAAATAAGAGCCTTTGCAGATGATATAACCTGTATAGTAGAAGACCCACAAAGAGAGTTAAACAATTGGCTAGAAAAAATTGAGGAATTCGGCAAAGTGGCAGGTTTCAAATTAAATAAAAGGAAAACAAAAATTTTAACCAAGAACATGACTAAGAAAAAACAAGAAAATCTACATAAAATCTCAGGACTAGAAATAGCAACAAAAATTAAATATCTGGGGATCTGGATCTCTGCAAAGAACAACCAACTCCTGGAACTAAATTACTTAGCCAAATGGAAAGAAATAAAAAAAGACCTCGAAAATTGGCAAAATCTAAATTTATCATTACTAGGGCGAATAGCGGTAATCAAAATGAACATACTTCCTAAATTATTATATCTTTTTCAAAATGTCCCAATTATAAGAAATACAAAAATATTCAAAGATTGGAATAAAGATATATCCAAATTTATATCCAAGAATAGAAAACCTCGAATCAAATACTCAATTATGATCACTCCCAAACTAAAAGGCGGTTTCGGTCTCCCTGATCTAAGATTATATTACGAGGCCTGTTCTTTGGAGTGGGTGAAAGAATGGGTAACCCTTAAAAAAGAAAAAAGAAAAAATACTTACCATAGAGGGATTTGATTTAAGAAGGGGGTGGCATGGATATATGTGGTATGATATGATGAAAGTAGAAAAAAATTTTGGAAACCATTTTATTCGCTCAGCCCTGTTAAAAGTTTGGATTAAATATAAAAATTATTTCTACACAAAAACTCCATTGTGGCTATCGCCCCTTGGGGCA
This sequence comes from Anolis carolinensis, assembly GCF_035594765.1. Classification (NCBI taxonomy): domain Eukaryota; kingdom Metazoa; phylum Chordata; class Lepidosauria; order Squamata; family Anolidae; genus Anolis; species Anolis carolinensis. The sequence continues at coordinate 12,357,883 of NW_026943823.1, read as the reverse complement.
AACCAAAGAAGGCTCTTAGGCTGGACAATCTGGCCAACATACAAGGAGATCCTGGGTGGATTAAATAACAGAGATGAAGAGCCCTTTGTAAAAAGCATGGAAGAGATACAAAAGAATTACAAAAACGTCTCGTGGTTTCAATATATTCAAATTAAGGAATTCTATAAAAAAGATAGACAAGTAGGGTTCAATCAAGAAAGTGGCTTTTGGGACAAATTCCTGCAAGTGAAGGAGAAAAGTATAACTATCCTCTATAAAAAGTTATTAGATTGGGTTACCGAAAGAGAAGAAGTCACTAAATCAATGATACAATGGGCCAAAAATATAGGGAGGCCTATAAACATAGATGAATGGGAATCAATATGGAAAAAAAAATGAAATATACATACGCCTCAGATCTAAAGGAGAATTGGTTAAAAATAGTACACAGGTGGTACTTGACACCAAAAAAATTGAACTTAATGTATAAAAATGTTAGTAATAAATGTTGGAAATGCAAAGACCAAGTGGGCTCCTACCTACATATGTGGTGGAGCTGTAAAAAAAATGAAAAGTTTTGGAAAACAATACACTCAGAATGTAATAAGAGTCTTAAACTAAAAATGATCTTTAAACCAGAACTCCTCCTGTTAGGGTTGTATGATTCCGAAATTAAAATGGAGACAAATAAAGATAAACTTTTTACGTATTTTATAACGGCAGCGAGGATAATTTTGGCGAAACACTGGAAATCGGAAGAACCCCCCACAAAAGACCAATGGTTAAATAAAATTATAGAAATAAGAGATATGGACATTTTAACTTTTTGGATGAAGAGTAACTCCGGTAAGGCCATGAAAAGAACAAACTGGGAAGATTTCGACGAGTATCTCAAAAAAGAATATGATTGAAGAGAGAAGATGCCATACTGGAAGAGAAGAACGGAAGTCACCCAACCCCCCCCCCCAAACTTTAGGCAACATTCCTTCCCCGGCCCCCTCATCCTACCCTCCTCAATTTATTCCTACCCCTCTTTTCCCTCCCCCCCCCTTTTTTTCCTTCTCTTTCTCTTCTTGCCCCTCCCCCTAAACCTACCCACTTCCCTCCCTCAAAAACTTTCCCGCACAATCTTTTCCCTTAGTTTCTTCCCCCCTGGATCACTGATATGTATAAGCAAAATTTCAATAAAAATTATTTAAAAAAAAAAAAGAAATGGAGATGAGCACCAACCCGCAGAGTTGGACACAACTAGACTTAATGTCAGGGGAAAACCTTTACTACAAGTCAAAGAAGTAACAGACCAGACGAATTAAAAAGATTGAATTGTCCAAGGAAATTGATGTCCCTGTTGCTCCCTATGTAATCAGTTGGGCAAATTCCCAAGACCAGAGTCAGACATGACTAGAATTATTGTCAAGGGGAAACCTTTTCCTTTACCTGTCCTCTTCTAATCAAGGCATTTTGGGAATAAATGAACATTCTAACTCCCTGTGAGTTTGGAAAACACAAATGTTTAGCCAGCCTTCTGTGTTTGCTGAAGTTAGGGGTACAGGACCCCCATAAAATTAAATAAGGATAGATTCTAAAAACTCTCCCCTAAACAGCCAATCCCTCAATTTCATCACAAAGCCTCCATCTTGCCAATAAAAACCCGTGATAGGGTCATTAGGAACCTCCAGCGGCGCAGTACGTTGAACCACAGAGCTGATGAACTTGCTGTCCAAAAGGTTGGCGGTTCAAATCTGGGGAGCAGAGTGAGCTTCTGCTGTTAGCCCCAGCTTCTGCCAACCTAGCAGTTTGAAAACATGCATATGTGAGTAGATCAATAGTTAATAATAATAATAATAATAATAATAATAATAATAATTTATCTTTCTATCCCGCCACCATCTCCTGGAAAGGACTCGGGGTGCTAACATCGGGCTATGCCCAAAACAGAAACAAAATATAACAGTTACAACGGATATCTAGAGTTAAAAAACAATAATAAGGTAAAGGTTTCCCCTGACTTTAAGTCCAGTCATGTCTGACTCTGGGGGTTGGTGCTCATCTCCATTTCTAAGCCGAAGAGCCGGCGTTGTCCGTAGACACCTCCAAGGTCATGTGGCCGGCATGACTGCATGGAGCACCATTACCTTCCTGCCAGAGCAGTACCTATTGATCTACTCACATTGGCATGTTTTCGAACAGCTAGGTTGGCAGAAGCTGGAGCTAACAGCGGGCGCTCACTCTGCTCCCGGGATTTGAACCTGAGACTTTTCGGTCTGGTAATTCAGCAGCTCAGTGCTTTAACACACTTCACCACCGGGGCTCCTTAAAAAAACCAAAAAAAAAAAAAACCCAATAATACAACAATCAAATAAAATAAGGAAATATAACATAGCATACAATAAAACACATAATAACCAAGACAAATGAGGTGATAGTACAAAACATCCGACGGGAAGGTAACAGTGCTTCATGCAGTCATGCTAGCCACATGACCTTGGAGGCTTTCTGCTAGGTTGGCAGAAGCTGGAGCTAACAGCATAAGCTCACCCTGCTCCTTGGATTCAAAAAGCCAGCCTTTCGGCCAGCAAGTTCAGCAGCCCAGCGGTTTAATTCGCTGCACCATCGAGGGCCCCTTTCTCTTGAAACATCTATGTATATATATATGTGTGTGTGTGTCTATACACACACACACACACATAAACAGGGATGCTGATTATTTCCTTTGGTTTTGTTAAAACACACAGCAGAGAAACACACCATCATGAGAGGAAGAAAAAAGCAAGCTAAATATGTTCACAAAATATTTACTCAGCAAGGATGAGCTTGCATTGGTGATCTCCTTGGGGAGGATCCCATTGCACATCATGCGCAGTGTGTATTGTGTGTGCGAAGGCCGACATGAAGGATGGAGGCAGAAAGCGCAGAGGGGAGAGCATCGAGGGATGTGGAACGCGCTAATGGTATTTCATTATTAAACTGTAAATAGCAACAGCATAAGCTAGATGTTGGAGCTGCTTTCATGGGCCATAAATGCTAATGTTTATTACCAATAAAAGTCAAAGGAGCATTTAGTAAAACAGTTTACCAAACAAACATTAAATACTTTAATGCATTAGCTTCAATGGGCAGGATCAGGTTATTTAATTAACAGTGAGTAATTTGTAAGTTTTTTTTCTAAAAGAAATGATTTTCCAGTTTGTCCAGAACATATATCCCATGAGTACCAGATCCAAAGGAAGTTTAGATATAAAGGAGGTTAGAATAGAAAACTAGAGGAGATAGGGGTTTATTTAGGGAAATTATCCTCATTGTGTGTGTGTGTGTGTCTCCAGACGCTTTAAAGATCTTTAATGTTAACATATTTGCAGAGCTGCAAGAATTGCGAAAGAACTTTCGCATAACCTGTTGGGAGGAATTCAACCTCAAATTACTTTATTTTCATTGGGAGCTTTTCCATACTTTTAAACACTGGGAACAGATTGCTACAGCACTAATGAAATACATTGTTAAACATCTAGTCTTGCAGTAGAATAACAATTAAGAACTGGAAACAACTGTAATTTTAGTTGCTGTGAGTTTTCCAGACTGTATGGCCATGTTCCAGAAGCATTCTTTCCTGATGTGGCACCTGCATCTATGGCAGGCATCCTAAGAAGTTGTAAGGCAGGCAAAACATCAGGAAAGAATGCTTCTGGAACATGGGCATACAGCCCGGAAAACTCACAGCAACCCAGTGATTCTGGCCATGAAAGCCTTCGACAACAAACTACATTTTGTTAGGAGTTTTGGCACAAATTTCTCCAACATTCTTCTTTTTAAATCTGGTTTTAAAAATAAACAAATGGAAACTTCCAATGAAAAAACCCGAAATGTGAAAATACCAAAAGCTAATGGTTTATTTGTTCAAGTATTAATTAAGCAAGAACCAGATGTTGTTGACTTAGAGTATTAGCCATAGATATCTCTTACCTCCAATATAAATAGGGGGAAATGCACACATAAAACTATAACAAGAAACATATAAATGCCTAAATTATGCTTCATTTTCTTGTTAGTCTGGCAAGTGCAAATGCAGCTGCTTTGCTTAATGCAGACCAAATTACATCCTCCAGCATCTATAATTCACAGGAGTAACTTCGGGTTTGCAGAGATCTGATATTGCCCATTAATGAATCACGAATGCCAAGTGTCTTGCTCTTGGCTACCACCACCCTTCGGCGAGAACAGAAACAGAATACACCGTGTGCCATTTCAAACAACAATAACAACGGCACCATGTGATTCACAGCTGAGGGTTGGTGGATACAAAGCACTGAGGGATGGTCTTTTTCACTGCAATCTTTGGATCATATTGAGACTGTCAACTTAGAATGGTTCAGCCTTCACCGTTTAGGAGGAGATCATACATTATTCTGGCAAAGAATAAAGCTCACACAAAAGTACACAGAAATCTATGAAATTTGAAATTGAACACAAATGAGGAAAAAATTCTAAACTATTTGGTTATAGGAGCCAGGATTGCCTTCGCCAAACTATGGAGAACAAACCAGATCCCTTCAATCAATCAATGGCTATTAAAAGTATGGGAAATAAAGACCATGGACAGACTAACCTTCCTGATGAAGAAACACCATGGACAACCAATAAGAGAAACCGACTGGTCAACATTTGAAGAATACATAAGGAAAAGACGGTCATACTTCGAAGAAATTCCATAAGAACAAACAGAAATATACAAATCTAGCAATACAATAAGTCGCTTCAGGAGACAAACGGACCCTCCCATCCAAAGGGACAGTTACCCATGGAATAGCCGACACCACAACGGGACTACTCTCTGACATCCAAAGACTCAAACGACTTTCCCGAACCTCTCTCTAGCCCCCTCCCCCCTTCCTAAAATCCACCCCCTCTGTTTTTGTTTCTCTTCCTTTCCCCTTTTTCCTCCCCCCTCTTCTATATCCTCGCACCCAGCCCCACCCCCTCATCCCTACCCCCCTACTCCCCTCTCCCATTTTTGAACCCCACTATTTTAAACCTGTATGCAAAAATACTTAATAAAAATTATTAAAAAAAAAGAAATCTATGAATACATGTGGAGATACAGTTGTCCTATTGCTAACTAATATCCAGAATAGAACATAGGTAACAAACTAATTATAATCATTACAGCTGCAAGAGTAATGCACAAATGAAGACTGTTTACAACATTACGTCAAACATTATTTTCATGCTTGTATACTTTTTCAGTAACAGATAAATATATTCAGTGACTGAGTTCAACACTTTGAATTCCAGTATTGTCCCACATAGATAAAAGTCTTAAGAATGCATGGTCAATGAAATAAACAACTGATCATTTCTTCTGTAACTAGTGGTTCACACTTTAGATAAATTCCGCATTGTCCCATGCAAGTTAATGTCCCGGAGATGCATATAAAGGAATGTAAAACATGAAGGAGTGAAGAACAACAAGGATTCCCGGCTATTTTGTAATCCTCGTTTCTGGATCAAGATATATATATATATATTTGGTGTTGCATTGTCTTAAATTTTTATATATTGGATTTTACTATGTTATTTAATTATTTTAACTGTTTTACTCTTATTTTATTGTATTATGATGTACTGGTAGTGATCCTACCAGTTGTGTAAGCCGCCCTGAGTCCCCTTGGGGAGAAGGGTGGGGTAGAAATATTGGAAATAAATAAATATATAAATAAGATCCCTTCTTCAGGTTGCTTCTAAGGGTTCTTTCATGCGTTTGTGGTAGAATCTCCTGACGCTTTTGTACATTCGACTAAGGCGTTTGTGGCTCTGCTGTAGCACTTCAACTGTGGATAATGATCCTTCTGCCGTCCATTTGTGAGCAACTAGGGCAATCCGGCATGTCTTCCTGTAAATAAAATGGTGAGATATGTTAAATGTTGGATGCAAAGACAAAGATGCCCAACATGATCCGGCATTCATACATACATGTGGCATATTTATTTATTTATTTATTTGCAGTCTTTATATTCCGCCCTTCTCACCCCGAAGAGGACTTGGGCGGATTACAATGCACATATACACGGCAAACATTCAATGCCATTATTAGACATACAACATACAAATAGAGGCATTTTAACATTTTCCAGCTTCCGGCTTCATGAGAGTATGTTCAGTTCCGGCCACAAGGTGAACTGCCGCTTCATCATCCACTGTGACACTGAGCCCTTTTTGATAGTAGTGCTTCCTCATTGCTCTTTGCAAGCCGCTGGCAGTTTTATGGTGTCGTAAATTAAGTTAAATTAGCCTCCCTGCATTAAGCGATACCTAGATTCTCTACTCACAGATACAACTGTTTTCTAGCTGCTTATGTGGGCCACAAGCTAGGTTATTAACTGTCGAGAGCTTAATTCCGACCAGGGCTTCAAACCAATGACTCGGGCTTCAAACCAATGATCTCTCGATCAGTAGTGATTTATTGCTGCTGGCTACTAATCAGCTGCGTGACAGTCTGGCCCTATATTATTGCACATTCCTTGAATCGTGAGTTATCATTATTATCTCTTTACAATTGTTCTACTAGGTATGTTTCTGAGTTCTTGGGGTAATAGAAAAGAAAACTTTCAAGTAATTCTCTAGAATTCTTGACCCAGCTTTAGATCTTCTGCCAGCTATGTTCACTTGGGATGCTAGAGAAGAAAACTCTCAGGTATCCTAAAAATATTGGCTCAGCTTAGGTCTTCTCCTTGCTACATTTTCCGGGTCCTGGAGGGCTAGAAATAAGACTTGTAAACTCCTAGGAAGGCTGATCCACCTTTAGATCTTTTGCCAGCTAACTTTCCCAAATCTTGGAGTGGTAGGAATTTTTTCAGGTAACCTTCTGGAAATGTTGACCGAGCTTTAAATCTTCTCCTAGATGCATTTCCCAGGTACTATTACATAAGAGCCATCCTACACAGTAGCCAACCAGATTTTGGCACGGACAGCAAAGGGCATGACTTAGGGCTGCAAATCAAGACTTGTCCTACTGAAAAACCCATTGCTTTGTACCTAACATAGCCACCATCATGCCCACCAGGAACTGATACATTTAACTTTCCAAAGTTCTTCCCCGGTGCGTAGATGGGAAAAACCTGGAACAACAACAACAACAACAAACAGGAATAAAATTGATACAGGAGAACTTATGAAGATCTAATCTTATGACCAGACTATTCACTGAAAGAGTTCATGAAACAACGGTGTATGTAAAGGCTATGATGATTTTTAAATACCCGTGTTTGGAGTTCCACTGCATTTGATGGTGGTTTATGATCACAGTAATCATGATGCTAATGTTCTGTAATTCAATTATGGCACAGTAGTGAACATTAGCAAATCTGAAACACAGTGGGACAAACTAGTTAAATTCATATTCTGGTAATATCAATATTAAACCTACTGCATAATTACCTCTGAAAAGTTGCCACTTAAGACACAGCAATTGAAGGAATAAATTATGAAGATAAATGGCATTGCTAATTTGCCTTCATATGGAAGAGAAGTAAGAAAAGTAAATAGAATCACCAAGTGATTTTTTAAAAACACTCAAATATTACAATATTAAAACATTGAAAGCTGTAAATTTATCTTGCAGTGTATATGATTAACATGAGTTATATTAGTTAAGATTGTATTTATCCCATTTATTTTACTTATGAAACACGAGTAGAATGCTTGCCTTAATATTAGGGAAATGAGGACGCTGTTTCCCAGTAAAAAATTGTTCACTACCCATGAAATTGTATTTTGGTCTCCAAATTTCTAATATTTCGGTAATTTAAAACTTCAGTTGAACATTTAGAAATGCCTATGAATCCCTATGAAGACCTAGGTGTGTTTGACTTAGAGAAGAGAAAGGCAAAAGGTGAAAGGGTGTTACACTGTGTACAGATTGTCTACAAAGGCTTGGTATAAGCTGACAATTTTTCTGAAATTCTACTAAACTTTCAACTTAATTCCACATTGCGTGTGTGTCTATATATTAGACTTGTGCTTTCAGGGAAAACCTTGCCCCGTTTGTGTCCCAGCTTTCGTTGGGGGCCCCGATCAGTTTTTTGGAGAATCCCAAAATTGGGTGGGTAGATATTTGTTTTTGTTTTTGGGCTCTCGAAAATCAGACCATTGGCTTCCCTTCCCTGTGTGCTTTAAGAAGGCTTCAGTTCTTCTTACTTGGCACCTGCTGTTTCTACTCTAGAGTAAGAGGTGCTTGGCTGCAGGCTCTGGCAGGCGTGCACACTTTCCAGGCTGCCTGCCACCACACCACACACACACTCTCTCTTTCCAAGGAGAGTGTGTGTGTGGCATGGCGTGCAGCCAGGCCAGGAAAGCACGCACGCCTGTTAGTGCCTGCAGAAGTGTGCCTATTGCTCTAGAATAAGAGGCGCTCAGCTGCAGGTGCCCTCTGGGTCTGCCTGTATGCCTCGACCACCACACATGCACTCTCTGAGAGTGCATGTTCAGTGGAGTGCAGGCAGGCCTGGAGTTCAGCTACAGTCGTGTTCCAGGCTTGCCTGCACCCTGTCACACACACACTATCTTTCCAAGACAAGGAGGCAAGTTCAGCTGCAGATGAAATCTTTCCTGTCAAACAGGTTTTCGTGTGGGGAGGGAGCTTCCCATTTCGTGCTCCCAAAGAAACGGAAGACATGAAAGAAATTGTAGAAAAGGTAGGAAAGAATTCCGTCCATATGTCTACTATATGCCTTCAAGCTGCCTGTCAAATTATGGTGACCCCATGAATTTCATAGGCTTTTCTTAGTCAAGAAATGCTCAGAGGTGGTTTTGCCAGCTCCTTCCTCTGAAATAGAGCCTGCCACGCCTGGCATTCATTGGCAGCCTCCAATTCAGGGTAGGGTAGGCTGACCCTACTTAGCTTCCAAAATCAGAGAAGACAAGAATATAATTGAAAGCAACATGGACATCTGCGCATTCCAAATATCGGGGATTTTTTTTTTACAAACTTAATACATTGCAATGGATGCTGCCAAAAAGGAGTTAGCAATGAGCACAGCCACATCATACGGTAAAAGAAACCATTAATTACATGACAGGGCCAACGTTTAGTAAAGGTGCCAACAATTTCTTCCATGCTTGTTGCCGTATTAATGTTACATATTGGCAAGATTTTAAATCTTGGTTTTGATATCACAGTGAGGACTTTTTGCAGTTTCAGAGCTAATGTGTTGGAGTGGTTTGATCATTGGAATATGATTCTAGCAATCAGGGATTGAATCCCTTTTCAGCTAGAGAAAGTCATTGGGTGACCTTAAGGAAGTCATACTCTCTAAGCCTATAAAGGAGGCAAGGATGAATCCCCTTTGAATAAATCTTGCCAGGCAAACCATGTGATAGGTTCACCTTAGAGCCTCCATAAGTTGGAAATGACTTTAAGGCATGCAACAAGAACAAGACGCATTGTTTTATTGATTATATTATTCATTGATCATATGTTCTCTCAGCTGCACACATAGTGATGTCTCAGCTGCTTTGACATTAGGAAAGCTAGGAAAGCAACCAAGGAAGTTATATTCATATACAAGTATATGGCATGTATGGATATAGCAGCCTGGCCTCAAAACCTCTCACAATGTTCAATGTAAAACAATGAGTGGTGACATCTATATTATTCTGTGCTGCAAATTCTTGTTAGAGGAAAGGTTGTCACCTTCAAAAGTACCTTCCTCTGCAATGCCAGGAGTTGCATTCAGCTCAATGTCAAAATAAATTGCATGATTGATATTGTGCTCCATGTCTCAAGGAATTCCTCTGTTCCATTACAAAAAAAATCAATATTTTGGAACAAAATAACAAGGAGGAAGGGGAAGAATTTCATCAACATCATAAAAAATGCCTTGCTGAAATTGAACCTTGTTCCTCTATCAATTAAGAGTAGAATTAACAGGCTTCGTAAAGATTGTTGATTGATATTTGTAAACATCAATTTGATTAAGTGAGGAAGCATAGCATGGAAGCAGCACACAAAATTCACCCTCTGAGGTTGGAATCCTTTAGCTTTGCTAATGTAAGTATTTTTGCAGATGTTGCACCAAGAGGTATCCAGTATTTTCTGGCTACCCACCTGTTTTTGGGAGGCACACAAAAATGGATATGGGGTCTGCCTGTATCTGGCCACCAGAAACCAATCAAGGTTCAGCCGAAATGCACAAGCCTAGTTGCAGTTACACTGTAGAATTAATTGAATTGGATGACACTTTAACTTCTATGGCTCAATGCTATGTAATTATGAAAGTTGTAGTTGTAGCTTAACAATTATGAAAGTTGTAGCTCACCAAACTATACTCCCAGAATTCCATATCTCTTAGCCATGGCAATTAAAGTGATGCCATACTGCATTAATTTTACAGTGTAGATGCACCCTCTGCTCTCTCTGCAGACATGAGAACAGTTGGCAAACCAGCCATATTTGTGGGAAGTATTATATACTTATGATGCCACCTGATGCCATTGTAGAACCAATTTGAGTCTTTTTTCCCTTATCTCTCCAAAGGATTGTGGATTTCTGATTTCCTGCCTTTTGATATTTGACGTCTCATAAACAATTGAGTTATCAATCTACAACCAAGCTGAAAGTAGATTTTTTTAAAGCGAGAAACTATGAACAAAGGCTTTCAAAGTCTAATATCAGCCTCTCACGACTTGTATTTTATTTACAATTCTTTTGAAGCTTTTGTTCAAAAATAAATAAGGGGGGGGGGGGAAACCATGATGTTCATTTGCGTGAGAAAATTCCCTGTGTAGATTGAAGAGGTAAAACTTCTAGTGACAGTTGTTTCTGGCTTTAGAACAATCTCATTGCAGGAAATACAGTCTTTGAACTTAATAAAAAGCAGGCTTTGAAATATTATCAAGAGAAAAGGGCACAACGTGTGAGATAGTATCATTTACACCCATCTGGGGTATCATAATCTATGTATTATCTGCTTTACAAATAAAACCATGCATCAGTAAAGCCCATATTTGGCACCAGGCTCCCCATTTCATACGGTTAAAGAAGCACAACATCCATAATTAGTCAGCGATGTCATGCATAAAATTTCTGCAGCATCCGCAACTGACTAAATTAAAACCTTGGCAAAGGGCAATATTATCATGGAAGTGAAATGGTTCAGAAAGCATACGCTGTTACATGTTTTTAAAGAGACAATAAAATATACGAGTCTGTTCTCCCAATCATTATCCTTTAAATCTGGAGGAGGGCATTCTTGGTGGGAAGAACCTTTTTACTCCATATATTTTGAACTACAGGCTCCAGTATCCATCCCTATGGGTTGGCCATGGGACTAAAGGGAGTTGGAATCTCTGTTGTTGCTGTGTGCCTTCAAGGCATTGCAGTGGCGCAATGGATTAAACCCTTGTGCCGCTGAACTGCTGACCTGAAGGTTGGCTGAACTATTTATTTATTTATTTCCCATACTTGTATCCCACCCTTCTCACCCCGAAGGGGACTCAGGGCGGACTCACAATCAGCAATAATTCAATGCCAAACATACAATTCCAAACATAACAATTACAATTAAAACCAAACATTAAACATAGATTAATTAAAACAACAGTTAAAATCACCCATGTTCCATATTGAAGTTGAGGATAGGTCCATTAGTCCGTCACCTTAAAGTTCTCAATTATTGCACTGCTATAGTTACTGCTTAAATGTTTGGTTCCATAACCATTTTTAAAGTTTTTTTTTCTAAAAGATGATATGGAGGGGGCTGTTCTGATTTCATTGGGGAGAGAGTTCCACAGGTGAGGGGCCACCAGTGAGAAGGCCCTGTTTCTCATCCCTACCAGTTGATGTTGCAAGGATCTCTACTGACCTGAAGGTGGGCAGTTCAAATCCGCAAGACAGGATGAGCTCCCATTTGTCAGCCCCAGCTCCTTGTCAATCTAGCAGTTCGGAAACATGCAAATGTGAGTAGATAAATAGGTACCGCTTCAGTGGAAAAAGGCAAAGAGATGCTCTAGGCAATCTTGCCAGTCATTGAAAATTGAGAAAAAGCACCTCCCCGGAGCTGGAGATGAGCACCGCCTCCAGAAGCCAGAAAGGAAAGGAGAAGCCTTTGCCTTGTTTGTGTTTGTACATCTTGTGTTTGTATTGTCTTTGACTGTAAAGGCACTGAATGTTTGCCTATATAAACGCTGCAATCCACTCTGAGTCCCTTAGAGGGAGAAGGGTAGAATATAAATAAAGTGTATTATTATTTTACTGACACAAAAACACAGTATGACACAGCAAACGAGATGTATATGTTGGATTTCCTGTCACAAATTCACAAGTCGAACACTTCCCAAGTATTTAGGACTGTGCGATGTATTTTTGGATTATTGTTGTTGTTATTATTATTATTATTATTATTATTATTATTATTATTATTATTATTATTATAGTGTCCCATAAGATGGCCATCTGTAGGGAGTCCTTTGATTGTGTCTTCCACGTAGCAAGGGGTTAGAGTGGTTGGTCTTTGGATAATTTCCAGTTGCTATGATTCTGTGGAACTGGGATATTTTAAAAGCAGTCGAACTAGGCCTGTAAGGAAAAGTCTTGAATGATAGAATGGTAGAATAATAGAGTTGGAAGAGACCACATGGGTCATCTAGTCCAATCCTTTGCCATGCATGAAAAGCACAATCAAAGCACCCCTGACAGATGGCCATCCAGCCTCTGTTTAAAAGCCTCCAAGGAATGAACTTCCACCACACTCTGAGGCAGAGACTTCTACTGTTGGACAGCTCTTCTTACAGTCAGGAAGGTCTTCCTAATGTTCTGGTGGGATATTTTTTTCCCTGCAATTCGAATCTATTGCTCCATTGAGTCCTAGTCATTAGTCATTGAGTCCTAATATATAATATATTGTATATACTTATAATATTGATAATAATATTATAATGTAATACAATATTATACTAATAATAATATAATATAATAATATAAATTATATATTATATATTAAATGTAATATTACTAATAATATTACCATATAATCATATAGTACAATATAGTAATTTAATGCTTATATTGTGCTATGCTAATAATATATTGTATGCACATTTGATTTGTAAGCTGCTCTGAGTCCCCTCCGGGGTGAGAAGAGTGGGATATAAATGTAGTAAATAAATAAATACATGAATAGTCTCCAGGGCAGCAGAAAACAAACCTGCTCCCTCTTCCTTATGACAGCTTTCAAATATTAATACATGGCCAATTGGCCATCATATCTCCTCTCCATTGGGAAGAGGAGAAAGCCTCATATACTTTGATCCTAATACAAAGAGCGAAAATGGTTGGGGTGTTCTCAGAACGTGATCCGTTGGAGTTCTCAAGACAGCCCATTAAAAAGCACCTTAAGCACTTGTCATTGCTGTAACCAAATCAAGTCTGTAAATCATTGTCATTGGACCTGGGATGAGAAGGTTGCAAGTCGACATTGCAAGCCGGCGCCACATCCTTTGACTGCACTCTTTGCCGAGCCCAACGTAATTGAAAGTTTGCTGCGCACACATTGTCCCGGCCAAAGCGTGCAGCATCCCATTTGAGCGACACATGAAAGAAATCTGTCTTTTAAATCCCCTTTCTTCTCTTGACAATGTGAATCCCATAACCCTGCTCTTATCCATTTTAATAAGCTGCACTTTATGCTGATCCAGTAACTGAACATTTGATAAGGATTATAAAAATGTGTTTCACTCATGTTAAATCAGTAATATTGCACTTTTGAATCAAGCTTCAGTCAAGATCCGGGGAAAGAGATGTATGTGTTTTGCCTCCTTTCAGTCATTTGAGGAAGCATATCCCGCTGCCGAAGATGAATTGTGCCACCATTCTCCGTTTTGCTTTCATGAGCTGTTTTAGTTGTCATTTATTTGGATCATTTTTTAAAAAAAGGATTTCTCATTCCTTCACAAGAGTCCAAGAGAACTCTACCACCTTTTAAGCCCTGAAGATTTGGAGAATTTAATTCACGAAAAGCAGGGAAGGGGAATGGATAACTAGCAGCAGTCTTTTGTTGAAGTGTATATTATAGACAAGTTTGACCATTCATCTTCAGCTAATGGACCATAATTCATAATAGCATCATACTCTGTGCTAAAATGAATTGCATTAGCTGTAGTCATGACTTCCAATGTAAAAGTGAAACAAAGACAAAGGGTGCTTCTACACAGAATAATGAATGCTGCTTGAAACCACTTCAATGGTCATGACTCACTGTTATGGGACCCTGGTATTTGTAATTTAGTCAGGAACCTGCACTCTTTGGCGGAGAAAGTTAAAGGTTTTGGGAAACTACAACTCCAATGATTCCAAAGCATTGAGCTACATCAGCATTAATTAATTACCTGCATTAATTATATGGTGTAGATCAGTGGTTCCCAACCTTTTTTTGACCAGGGACCACTTTGACCAGGGGCCATTTTGACCAGGGACCACTCTCCAACATTAGTACCAAAAGAGTTACGAATCAGTTTTTGGTCAACTTTAGATTTGGTTTGGTTATTTGGGGTGCTGAATCAGAAAATTGCATTGGATAGACCACATCAGCTCTAGTTTCTGATACAGGACATATGCCATCCAGTAGTCACCATCTGCTCACCCACAGAAAACCATATTTAATAATCTGGAGCTGATGTGGTCTATCCAATGCAATTTTCTGAATCAGCACCCCAAATAACCCCAGGAACAAGCCTAAAAACGAAGACACCAAGGCACCTCTCCTTCAAGGAATGGCTCCAATCAGGGCAGTGGTCCTCAACATGTGGGTCTCCAGGTGTTTGGCTTACAACTCCCAGAAATCCCAGCCAATTTATCAGCTGTTAGGATTTCTGGGAGTTGAAGCCCAAAAGATCTGGGGACCCACAGGTTGAGAACCACTGGCTCAGGGGAAGTGAGGAGGAGGAGAAGCAGCAGTCAGGAGGCTTGTTGTCATACTTTCGATGTGTAGTCAGCCTCCACCTGCCTGACATCTTAGTATTATAAGAGAATTTCGCAAGACTAGTCACTCTTGTTACAGTGGTGTAGTAACAGTGTGGCCTTGGATCATATTTTAGTTCTTGAGGACCACTGGTAGTCCATAGACCACAGATTGGGAATCACTGATATAGATGCATCCCAAGTATTAAAGCATGTTTTAAATGAGTTCTCCAAGCTGCTGCAATTTCTCATCAGCTTTTTGGCCTTTGGTGAATTCGATCTTGGGAGCAGTATTTCATTGTTACTGGAAGGCCATAGGTTCTTCAGTCCTGATAAAAAAGTGGGGTAATGGAGCCAGGGCCCATACATTAAAAAAAGACAGTACCTTGGGATTGATGGAGGCAATGGCATCCTATCCCGCTCCCGCTGTTAGCTCCAGCTTCTGCCAATCTAGTAGTTCAAAAACATGCAAATATGAGTAGATCAATAGGTACCACTCCAGCGGGAAGGTAACGGCACTCCATGCAATCATGCCAGCCTGGAGGTGTTTATGGAGGTGTTTATGGACAATGCCAGCTCTTTGGATTAGAAATGGAGATGAATCGGGCACAACTAGGCTTAATGTCAGGGGAAAACCTTTACCTTTACCTATACTTGAAATTCAAATGCAATTGTTTCCAAGAAAAAACATTGTGTGAGTCTGCTCTGCCAATTCTCTTCCCTCAGTCACTGTGTGTTGCTTTTCTTGTGATGTTTTTGGTCGGTTGGTGATTAATAAAGAGCATTCTTGAAGTTCATGGGAGTCTAAAGAAGCAAACGGCCTGCTGCTTTCAAAGAAGTCGTTTATAAACCAAGTAAAGGTCAAGGTGTTTTTCTTTAGTGGCAGACTCCCAGGCTATTTATCATCTATAAAGTGCTGCCTTTGCAGCCCTTGTGATAATTTCGTCAATAAGAAAGAGCTAAATAATTGTGTCTTTTTGTGTCAGGCCGACCTCATCTATATTTAAGCAGCTCCGAAAAGAAAATGTTAGCTGAGAGAATGCCCTGGGGAGCTAAGTCACATAATTTAAGGTTAGATTATGAAGCAGAAACCAGTTACGGGAGAGAGGCAGCATTGTCAATATTTACAAAAATGCAAAGGCATATTGTCGTATACATTCCCTGGAAGATCATCTTAATTGTAATTTATTTATCATAGAGTTGCCCTGGAGAACTCAGCAAATTTCTACAGTGGATACTTCTCTAGGAATGTTCTATATCCTATTGTAACTTTCAATGGGAAGTAATTCATTTCAACGGGGATCACGGAACAATGGCTTCAAACTACAGGAAAGGAGATTCCACCTGAACATGAGGAAGAAACACTGTGAGAGTTGTTTATCAGTGGAACTCTGCCCCAGAGTGTGGTGGAGGCTCCTTCTCTGAAGGCTTTTAAGCAGAAGCTGGATGGCCATCTGTTGGGGGTGCTTTGAATGTGATTTTCCTTCTTCTTGGCAGAGGGTTGTACTGGATGGCCTACAGGGTCTTTTCTAACTCTAGGATTCTATGATTTTTTGAAATCAACGACTTTGAAAAATATTGGCTGGATCTTTCCTTGATATGGGGGGGGGGGGGAGAGAGAGAACTCAGTGTTTTACAAAATGAAGAAAGAGAAGGAGAGGAGGAGGAGGAAGTTGTTATTGTTGTTGTTGTTGTTATTTTGGCGAGGCAGAGAGAGAAAGTGGAAGAATACCCTTGGGAAAACAATGCGCCTTTGCAATGTTTTTGGCAACAATGGATGAGATTATGATTATTAATGACCGAGTTTTGAATTTCTGTGTTTGCATGGAAGGAGGTGTACACCCACAGATTAATTAAAAGCCTATTTGTGTTATTAATAATATGATTAGACAAAACTGAGCACTCAGATAGTTCTTAATTCTAAGATTAATTGCACTGGCCTGGATAATGAGCTTTCCCCAAATCAACCTGCAAAAGTTTTTTCAAAACTTTCCAAAGAAGCAAGGTTGATGCACACTGTGATGCCCTGTTTGAATATCTGTTGTCTTTATTGAAATAATTCAAATAATTAACAGAACTAGCACAAAGTTTCCTCTGAATTCCCCAGATACTCATGTTAGTAAACAGGCATAAAGGTGACTGATCAAAAGCAATGCTTCTCATTGGAGCCACCTAGTAATTCTTAGAAATGTGCACTACCTGGGGATTTATAACTCCCTCCAAATGATTTATTGAATGCTTCTGCTGGAAGTTGACCATAAAGTTATGCTGAAGAACATAGTAGTGCTTAAAAAGTGTCCTTCAGCACAACTTTATGACATTCATTCTCGGGAAGTCATTTGTTAAATAGAGCTCTCCATTATCCAGTTTTGCATATCCATTGGGTTCGTGCATGGATTCGGTTTGGTCTGTTCCCTTCAGCCCATCCGGCTTGTTCAGCTTGTTTGATTGGCCGTAATGGCAAGAGCTCGGAATTCTTTTTTTTTTTTTTTTGGCTGAAACGCACCACGTGGCAGCCGGTCACGT
This sequence comes from Anolis carolinensis, assembly GCF_035594765.1. NCBI lineage: Eukaryota > Metazoa > Chordata > Lepidosauria > Squamata > Anolidae > Anolis > Anolis carolinensis. The sequence continues at coordinate 12,340,431 of NW_026943823.1, read as the reverse complement.
CTTCTCCTTATTAAGAATTACACGGCATGCAAAGAATCTGCCACATGCTCGCATGGGGTTTCCCTGTTTGTTGGGCTAATCAGAATAGAACGCCATGAAATGTCTTACGCAAGCTGTTTCTGTTTCATGGGGCAAGTGTCTCCATTGCTCTTGGCTTTAGAGACAGAAGGATGCTTCTTTAACCCCGTTCCTCAAAACCAGGCTCTCTTGACAGGAAGAAAGGAAAGGGTCCCAGGAATGGAAAGGGAAGCCCTGTATGTTCCCTATTTCCGTTTGTGGGCTGAATTTTCCTGGATCTTTTGGCTACCTAGCTGAAAACAGATTTTTCCATTAGTCAATATTCTTTTTTCTTTTTTTTTAATTATTAAAGTTTCATATAACATGAAGAATAATAAAGAAAGTTTGTTATACATCAAACGCAGGAGAACAATGATTTTTATAGAAAGGTAGGAAAATGAAAGAAGAAAGGAAGAAGAAAAAGAAAAAAGGATAAAAAGATCACAAAACAAAAAAAAAATGTTGACTTCCATCTTGCTCAAGCTATTCCTTAAGTTTATTCGTAATCAGTATTCCATTGTGGCAGTCCTATGTCTCCTTCGTCTTCTTCTAATCCTGGAATTGATATACTTCAACTGATGAGATCTAATTTTTATCTGTTTTAGATAGTCTTTGACTAAATCCCAATTAGTTTCTTTCTTAGGTAGTCCTTGATTCGATGATAACCAGTAAGTCAGCCTGTCCATATTCATAATCTCTAATACCTTATTTAACCAGTCCTCTTTTTTCGGTATTTCTTTCTGCCTCCACATTCTTGCATACACTATCCTAGCTGCGGTGACCAAAATATTAAACAAAATCTCTTTGTTCTTATCCTTTTCGATATCTAACATTCCTAACAAAAAGACTTCCAGTTCTCTTTGGAATTTTATTTTAAAAATCAATTGTATAGCTTCCCCTATATCTTTCCAAAACTGTTTTGCTTTTGAGCAGGTCTACCAGGAGTGGGAAAAGGTGCCCGTATATTGTTCACATTTCCAACATTTGTTGAAGGTGTTCTTATAGCATTTGGAAATTTTATTTGGTGTCATGTACCATCGATATTGCATCTTAAGCCAGTTCTCTTTTAGGTCATATGAATATTTAAGTCTTTGGTTCCAGGCTTTTTCCCAATGCATTAAGTCAATCTGATGTCCAATTAGTACATATTCGAGAGGCTCCCAAAAAACAGATCTAGGTATCCAACAAAATTTGGATACCAAAAATAGACTACCCCCCAGACAAATTGCACAAGCCTAATATCCATGCAAAGTTTTTGGACATATTCATCCCCTTATTAATATTTCCTTGTTATTTCCAATTTCTATTGTTTTAAATATGTTGTTAGCCACTCATTAATGATATAAACGATAATAATAATAATAATAATAATAATAATAATAATAATAATAATAATAACATCACCACACATATATTTTCTGGAACTCCCGTTTCACATTTTTAGTTCTCCAGCCACAACAGACTTCCTCAGTCCTTTTATCCCACAAAAAGAGTCTTCCACTCTCTGTTCATGCTTGAGAGCAAGTACTTTTCTATAAATTTTAATAGGAAATGGGAACAGAGTATCAAAATGGCAAGACATATTTTCTAAATATTTAACCAGGTGCTCTCAATTATTTAAGCCTCTTTTAAAACACGCTGCAGGTACTAGCAAAAGTCTCACACATCTCTCTTTAAAGGTACAAAGGGAACTAAATATTGCAAATATGTTTCCAAATTGAAGCCGATAAATGCAACCAAAGATATTTATCCAAACATCTGTGTTAGACAGGAAGATATTTTTGACTGCTAAATAAGATAATGATATTAGACACTTCAAAATCCCCCACTCCTGGGTTACCAGAAACGGCTTTGCATTCCTCACCATTATTTGCTCATCCAAGAGTTACAGGATAGAAGTTCTGGTGTGCAATTCCAAACAATGATGGATATGAGAATTAAAGCAGAGTCAAACTGCTGTTTATTGTGAAGTGTGTGCACACTTCAGCTACTTCTGAATGGGAATGCTGTAGGGACAATGGATGCCTAACACAGAGAGAATATTAGAACAGGAGTCTGTTTGCTTACAAATGCCATTTATGGTACTTAAAGTCTACCAGAATCAGTGAAGCCTATAAAATAAGCAAAGGTTTTCAATCTTTTCGGCCTCTATACACAGCAACCCGGTTGTCCCACACAGTTTTATTTAATGTGTTGTCGAAGCCTTCCGTGGCTGGAATCACTGGGTTGCTGTGAGTTTTTAGGGCTGTATGGCCATATTCCAGAAGTATTCTCTCCTGACATTTCGCCCACATCTGTGGCAGCATCCTCAGAGGTTGTGAGGTATATTGGAAACACGTTAGGAGAGACTGCTTCTGGAACATGGCCATACATTGTGCATTGTGTCAAGTTCCAGACGGCACTGCAGCGGCATTTTGGCCGAGCTTCCAACCCTCCTCCAAGCAATCCCATTTTTTTTCTTCTCTTAGTATGGATGTTGTTGGATAAATCATTATACACTTAGGAGAGACCTCAGATACATTCTGTAGCTGTATAATATGCAAGCCTTGTAACTGCCAACAGGATCTGGTAGGCAGTCATGATCTGCAAATCCCTGCCATCTGTAGACATTTCTCCATTTGCTTTTTTTCCCCTCTCCCTTCCCCGGAGTGATAAAAACCTCCTTCAAAAGGTTGTTGCCAGCCTTACATTCTTTACATAAATAAGAATTAGACACATTGGCTTTCCCATTCAATTGCTTCCTATGAGAAATGGGGGAGATGTTGTGTGTAGCAATGAGGCCTGGTGGTGATGCATGATTCATCATCGCATTGAGTTTCTCCAGTTCCACGTGGCAATAAAACAACCCTTGGAAGTGTGTCTGGATTTCATTTTTCTCGCCCTGCCTCTGTCTCTTTGATAGGGAGCTATTTACACAGATAAGGCAATATGGTTCCACTGTCCTCATTTTCAGGAGGCAAGAGAACACCAGGGACTTCACGCTTGTGCCTGAGCAAGTTATCTGAAACATGCAGGCTCCCGTTCTTGCATAAGCACGATGCAGAGAAGGAGAAAACACATTGGGTTGCTCTCAGTTAACCCAAGATGGCAAAGCAATGTGCCGATGTTTCAAACAATGTTGCTTTCTTTACTCAGAGCTTTTGAATTCCGCCTTTCAGGCTCATTAACAATGTACATCTATGCCTCAAATGCACGTAAACAAGACCTGTACTGTTCGCATTTAACCCCCCCCCCCCAAACTGGTTTGTATTGTAGCAGCAGGCAGAAGAAATGCTTGTGGCTAGATCCATTGATCCCGCTCAAAGCTCTGAAGCTGTCACTGGTGTCTCAATGTCTCTGAGCATGCCGCTGTCGAACCTGAAATCGCCTCCAGCCAAATAAAACATACCTTTCGTCTTAGCCGTGTTGCCCTTTGTGAGCGATGCAGCGAGGATTCGCACGTAGGAGTTGATCCTCAGCAAATGCAAAACAGTGTCTCGTGCGTGCTAATGTAATTGTGTCTTTTATAAGAGAAGATTCCATGTCCCTTTCGAACATCATTCATTATTTACATCATGCCTCTGGTTAGAATTTAATAAAATTAGTTTTTATTGTTTATATATGAGATTGGGAGCCAGCGCAGCATAGAGATTCTGGCAGCGAACAAGGAGCTTGCGAATGGCTCCCAAAACAACATCCAAAACAAGTCATACATTGTGTAACTGAAGCTGGCAGGAAGTAAAGTCACCAACAGGATTCCAATGTGAAAACACATTGGGTTACTGTGAGTTTTCTGGGCTGTATGGCCATGTTCCAGAAGCATTCTCTCCTGATGTTTCGCCCACATCTCTGGAAGGCATCCTCAGAAGTTGTGAGGTTTGTTGGAAACTAGACAAGTGGGGTTTATATACCTACCTGTGGAATGTCCAGGGTGGGAAAAAGAACTCTTGTCTGTTGGAGGCAAGTGTGAATGTTGCAACTGACGAACTTGATTGGCATTGAATAGCCTTGCAGCTTCAAAGCCTGGCTGCTTCCTGCCTGGGGGAATCCTTTGTTGCTGTCCAGATGGTCTTAAAATATAGCTCTCATCATCCTTCACTATGAGGAAAGATGATGGGGCATGGTTGGACCTGTGATCCAGTAACATCTGGAAGACTAAAGCTGTTTCTCTTTGGCATGTCCATTTTTATATTTTAAGAGAATATAAGAAATAGAAGAATATATAATGAGTTGTCGAAGGCTTTCATGGTCAGAATCACAGGGTTGTTGTGTGTTTTCCGGGCTGTATGGCCATGTTCTAGAAGCATTCTCTCCTGACATTTTGCACACATCTATGGCAGACATCCTCAGAGCTTATGAGGTCACAAGGATGCCTGCCATAGATGTGGGTGAAATGTCAGAAGAGAATGCTTCTGGAACATGGCCATACAGAACGGAAAACACACAACAACCCAAATGAATATTTCTTATATAGGTTCAGTCTTGCTTTCAGTTCAGGAAAAAAAATCCAGAGATAATATATAGCTAGGTGGCTAGATAGATGGACAGACAAAGATGATGAATGGATGGATGGCTAGATAATAAATAAATGATAGCTAGATAAATAGATAAAGGTAATATGTAGTTAGGTAGGTAGCTATATGAAAAGACAAAGATGATGGATGGACAGACAGATGATGGATGATAGATAGATACAGCCTGGCTCTGCTCCCACACTGAAAGAAGACCAGTATTAGATACATCATGGCATTGTATGCAACAAGGAGTATGTGTAGAAGTGGAGCAAATTCTTTGAAATCATATGGTGTCCCTTCCTGCTCCTCTTTTCCAGATTTCATTGACCTACCCTCCTGCTTCTGCTGCAGGGTAAGTTTGCTGGTCACTTCAGGGCCTGGTAGGAATTTTCTACCACTCCCACTTTTTTACCTACCCTGCAATGAGCAAACTGGATAAAACAGTGAAGAGCAGAGACATCACACTGGCAACGAAGGTCCGCATAGTTAAAGCAATGGTATTCCCCATAGTAACCTATGGATGCGAGAGCTGGACCATAAGGAAGGCTGAGCGAAGGAAGATAGACGCTTTTGAATTGTGGTGTTGGAGAAAAATCGTGAGAGTGCCTTGGACTGCAAGAAGATCCAACCAGTCCATACTCCAAGACTGCTCACTGGAGGGAAGGATATTAGAGGCAAAGATGAAGGACTTTGGCCACATCACGATAGCTTGGAGAAGAGAATGATGGTGGGGAAAATGGAAGGAAAAAGGAAGAGGGGCCAACCAAAGACAAGATGGATGGTATCCTTGAAGCGACTGGCTTGACCTTGAAGGAGCTGGGGGTGGCCAAGGCTGACAGAGAGCTCTGGCGTGGACTGGTCCATGATGTCACGAAGAGTCAGAAGCAACTGAACAAATAAACAACAAAAAGCACACTATATATGGGGACACTGAAAATTGGATTCATGTGGTATTATAAACAGGGATCACTTGGATATAGTGTGGGTGAAAAGAAGGATTTGATGAACATCAAGTTGAAAGGGAGGTCTCTTAAGGTCATATAATTGGGAAGGAAACTTTCCTTGGAGTTGTCCTGGAGACTAAGCCCTTTAACATTTGGAAGGGACTTCTGGGGTTGATCTCCAAGTAGTTTGTTGGCTGGGAAGCAACTCGGATGGGGATTTTTTGCCTTAGGACTCATGTGTGCTCACCTATACATAAGAATTGGCAGTTTTTACCTCATGGGTTGGTTTGATGATTGATTTACTTTGTTATAATATTCTTATTTCTCTTGTTTTTATGTTACTGTTTATGCACTTCTATGTATCATGTATGTACTTAGGATGTTTATATTTTATATTTTAACTATGTAGACTGGGCTTGTCCCCATGTAAGCCGCACCGAGTCCCTTTGGGGAAATGGAGGCAGGGTACAAAAATAAAGTTGTTGTTGTTGCCGTTGTTGTTGTTGTTGTTGTTGTTGATGTTGTTGTTTTCCCCCAGGAGACGCTGGGAAGGAGTTATAGGGAAGACCACCTACCTCAACTGCTCCCGTACTAGATTGCTTCCCCATATTGCAACTCTCAGGAATTAAAGCTTAGCTTGGTTAATAATTAAATGAAATGGCATTTACAAAATCCAGGCTTCATGCCTGGTTTGTTTATTTCCATGGTTGGTCAGCAGTAGAGATGGATAGGTGGATGGATGAGCGATAGTTATTTTTTACCAGTTCTTTTTTCTTCAGTCAGATACAAAACCCGGTAATGAGTCCATCAGAACCCCAAGCTGGATTTTAAGTATCTTCCTGGAAAGAAAGAAAGAAAGAAAGAAAGAAAGAAAGAAAGAAAGAAAGAAAGAAAGAAAGAAAAGAGAAAAGGTCTGCCTTGCTATGCACACTGGGGGAAAAAATGACATTTGCTCATGCACAGATTGCTGTGAAAACCATTTTGTGGTCTCAGTAGGCACCATCATTTCCAATGTCGATGCTCAAACCTTTGCTTCTACATAGTTTCTGAAGAGATGCACACTTAGTTTTTGCTTCCTGAGACATTTGGGAGGCAAATGAATCTATAACCCTTCCACATCGGGCTGGCAGGACCACTTCAGAAAAGATTTCCCTTCTCTCCTTTCTGTAACAGTCCTTCCTGGGTTTCTGGTGTAGGACGAAGGGCCAAGGTCTTTACTTCCAGTCTTCAGAGGTTGGAAGTGTTGTTTCCATTGTGCTGGCAATATGTGCAAACCTGCCTCGCCTTGTCATGCATTTAGAAAGCTGGCAGATTGATTAACTGCTTATTGACTATTCTGGGTACACAGTTAATTCGCTTGCAGGTGTTTCTTTGCACAGATCTACACAAACACGGCACGCAGGGATTTATTCTTTCAATATTTAGAATGCTGAACTTCAGAGCATGCGGGTCCACCATAAGCCCTATCTCTCAAAGCTAAGCGTGGCAGCGCCTCAACCTCATTCGTTCACATGTTAGCTTATTTTACAAAAAAAAAAAAATCAATGTGTCTAATAAATCAGTTGCGATGAAAAGAATAATGGAGAAAAATGCAGCAAAATTGGTTGATGCTGTAGGAATAATGAAGTAAGATACAGAATATTGGCCACAGAGGGCCATTTGAATTCAACAATTTGCTACATACATATTTTTTACAGATTCAGTCTGTTCTCCACATTGGCAGATTGGAATAATCATGGATTATTCTCTCTAGGAATCTGTTTATCCTCCAGTGTGACTCTAGCATCTCTTTAGGAATTTCTAGGTCCTCTTATGAGATTCTATAGGTAGCTTCCAGTGAAAATTGGTGGTGGATCTAGGGATAATAACAACAACAACAACAACAACAACAACAACAACAACAACAACAATGAAATCCAGCATATATTTGCTGTGTCATATTGTGTCTTTGTATCAATAATAATAATAATAATAATAATAATAATAATAATAATAAAATTATTTTTGTATCCTGCCACCATCTCCCCGAAGGGACTCAGGGTGACTTACACATGGCACAAGGTGCCTAAAAACACAATTTAAAATACAGTTGAATAAAACATATAGGCATATAAAACAACAGCTGAAAACTCAATTAAATCAGCGCTCATTAACCAATGGCAGTAAGATACTGTAAACGTGGCCAGGCTGTAAACAAAAGGACAAAGAAATGGGATAAGTGCAACGCTGTAACCATGGGATGAAGCGTAAGGCTGTATAAGAAATGTGAAATCAACTAGGGAGTAGGCATTCTCAAAAGCTTGTTTGAACAGCCAGGTCTTCAGGAATAGGCAAAGAGATGTCTGGGCTATGATGTCAGCTAGCAGTAAATCAAAGATTGGAAACAAAATAATAATAATAATAATAATAATAATAATAATAATAATAATAACAACAACAGACATTATTATTGACATTGACAAATATAATAGACATTGACAAAATTACGATCTGCCAACTGCAAAAGACCACCCTCCTGGGATCTGCGCGCATCATCCGAAAATACATCACACAGTCCTAGACACTTAGGAAGTGTTCGACTTGTGATTTTGTGATACGAAATCCAGCATATCTATCTTGTTTGCTGTGACATACAATAATAATAATAATAATAATAATAATAATAATAATAATAATAAAAATTTATTTTTACCCCACCACCATCTCCCCGAGGGGACTCGGGGCAGCCAACAAAATACAGCAAAGTGCCACATATAGATAATATATAAATCTGAAATGATAAAAACCACAGAATTACAACTGTACACATATTACAATTTAAAACATTAAAATTCATAAAATGCAGTCATAGCTGCAGATAAAAACAAGTTGTTTCAATTGGTATAGCCCAGTGCCAACGTGATGCCCACATTAATCCTTAATGACCTACGTAAGATCAAAGGCTTCCTTAAAGAGCCATGTTTTTCAGCTGGAAAGGAAGGCATTCCAGAGCCGAGGCGCCACCACCGAGAAGGCCTGCAGGAGTTTATTCTTTCCGCATCAAAACAAAACTTGAATGAACGCTTGGAAATCACCTATAATTATGTAGTGGTCGGATGATGCCCTGGGACTAAAGCATCCTCCTGTCACATCTCGTGCATCATGCCTTTCCTTTAGAGTAACTTCCTGAGCTTTGTATTCAATACAGCAAGAACATATCCGGCCCATCTTCTGTTCGGATATCAGCCAGCTTGCTAATGCCTTAAATCAAGAAACAGCTTCCTAAGATCTACAGACACATTCGCAGGAATACCTCAGCAAGCAAGAGTCTAAAAGTGGCAGGTTAAAATCTGGAACCTCAATCAGTGGTTGATACCAGATAAGCACCCAGCAGACTGGGCAACTTGGAAGGCGCTGAACAGACTGTGCTCTGGCACCACGAGATGCAGAGCTAACCTTTAGAAATGGGACTAAAAGTGGAGTCCATGACATGTGAGTGTGGAGAAGAGCAAACCACAGGCCACTTAGTACAATGCAGCCTGAGCCCTTCCATATGCACAATGGAGGACCTTCTTACAGCGACACCAAAGAGACTTCAAGTGGCCAGCTTCTGGTCAAAGGAAATTTAGCATAATGCCATGTTTTTACATTTGTGGTTTTTAATACATTTATAGCTGTATCCTCATTTTGATTCTGACACGATAAATAAAATAACAAAAACGTATTTCCAATAAACAGGCAGAGGACTCAGGTAGAACTTCATTTGAGAGCTTCCAGAAAGTTACTACTTTGCCTCAATGTTTTATGTATTTAAAAGGTGGGCGTAATAATAATTCCATGGGATGGAAAATCCAGGAAGAATGCTTTTTCTCGAGCCGGAATAATAAAACATCAAAGAAAGGGAAATAATTACTCCTCCTTCCCATGGGTTGTTTCCCCTTCTTCCTCTGAATATTTCAGTTTGGTGTCAAGCTAATAAAATGAACGAGATTTAACTTTTTCCTTCTCTGGGTTTTTATGAATACAAATGCAATACAAAAGCAATTTCTTTGGAAATAATAGGCTCTTCCCCTGCATTAACATATTTAACAAATGGGGTGTGTGTGTGGGGGTGGGGGTGGAATCGGTGCTGCATGCAAAGTGATTACCCGAGTTGTGATGGAAACAAAATCATCTGCATTTTATTCTTTTTAATCCAATGCTCCAATCTTCTTCTGGTTGCTACTGCACAAAATGCATCCTCTCTCGACTGTGAAATCATTTGCATTTTGAAAAAACCTCAGTAATAACCTGTTTCTGAAAAATCTTCGTGCTGTAATTACTATTTACTGAGTTTTAATCAGAAGTATGATATTTGAAATAAAGAATCCTGTAGACAACCAACTCTTTTTTTCTGCCTGAAAGGAATGTATTATTCTTGGTTTGTGAATTTGCTCTCCCTCTCCCTACCAATACATGAGTTGGGAATCTTACAATGAGGTGGGCAATGACTTAGGGCCATTTCCCTGACCTTTAGTGACCCCTAGAGGTCAAAAAATTGAAAACAACACCAGTGGTTCTCAACCTTCCTAATGCCAGGACCCCTTAATACAGTTCGTCATGTTGTGGTGACCCCCATCCATAAAATTATTTCCATTGCTACTTCATAACTGTCATTTTGCTACTGGCATGAATTGTAATGTAAATAATATCTAATATGCAAGGTGTATTTTCATTCACTGGACCAAATTTGGCACAAATACCTGATACTGGTGGGGTTGGGGGGGAATTGGTTTTGTCATTTGGGAGTTGTAGTTGCTGGGATTTATAGTTCACCTACTATCAAAGAACATTCTGGACTCCACCAACGATGGAATTGAACCAGACTTAGCACACAGAACTCCCATGACCAACAGAAAATACTGGGAGGGTTTGGTGGGTATTGACCTTGAATTTTGGAGTTATAGTTCACCTACATCCAGAGAGCACTGTGGACTCAAACAATGATGGATCTGGACCAAACTTGACACAAATATTCAATATGCCCAAATTTGAACAATGGTGGAGTTTGGGGAAAATAGATCTTGACATTTGGGAGTTATAGTTTCTGGGATTTATAGTTCACCTACAATCAAAGAGCCCCTTGAAGTCCACCAATGACAGAATTGGGCCAAACCTCCCACACAGAACCCCCATGACCAACAGAAAGTACTGTCTTTTGGTGATCCCTTTGACACCCCCTTGCGGCCCCCTCCCCCAGGGGTCCTGACTTTGAGAAACGCTGACCTACATAATTATCTCCAAATTCATTTGGACCCTTCTGAGCCATTTTGGAACATGATCAGGTCCAGATTTTTAAATAGACTCCACTTGTGCCTAAAATGGGCTTTTAAAGATGGTGTGATTGGGTGGCTATAAGGTAAGGAGCCCCTGGTGGTGCAGAGGGTTAAACTGCTGAGCTGCAGAACTTGCTGACTGAAAGGTTGGCGGCTCGAATCCTGGGAGCGGGGTGAGCTCCTGCTGTTAGCCCCAGCTTTTGCCAACCTAGCAGTTCGAAAACATGCAAATGTGAGTAGATCAATAAGTACTGCTCTGGTAGGAAGGTAACAGTGCTCCATGCAGTCATCCCCATGGCTACATGACCTTGGAGGTGTCTACGGACAACGCCGGCTCTTTGGCTTAAAAATGGAGATGAGCACCAACCCCCAGAGTCAGACACGACTAGACTTCATGTCAGAGGAAAACTTTTACCTGTACCTTTACTTCCAACCCTCTATTATCTTGTGTTTTTTAATATGTGCTCAGAGAAATCTATATATGAACGATCAACTGTTTTTAGTGTTCTTGTCTGTTTCATAATTGCTTTGATGCTGTTGCTTTGATGCTTTGTGTTGATCCTGAGATTTTAAATTGTTTTGGAAAAAAATCAAAGAGATATGAATAAATAAAGTCAACAAAGGAGTGATCAGAAAAGCAAATGGTTTGGTGAGCCTCCTTTGTCTTAGTAAAATTCTTTTGCTTGGGAACGCGCATGCATTTTCCTTCCATATTTGCTTTCCTCGGCATAAGGCATAATGGCACAGAAATGCTGTGAACATTGCCCCATTAAGCTCATTATTGTACCTGGTGTGTGTGTGAAAGAGAAGCACCTAGAGATTGTCATCTGTTGTGCAGTGATACAATTTCTCCCTTGACATACAAAAAAGAGATTGGAGAGACAGCAAAGCTAGAATATGGAGTGTGTGGAAGCTTCGGATACATCCCTTAGGGACTTTCCTCTGTATTCTCACATTAGTGATAGAATAGAAACTGACAATGAGCACACAGAAACTAATTAAGCCGCTCCAAAAAAATTCAAGCTCAGTCGCAGAAATTATGAATATGAGATATGAAAACTGACAAAATTGCATAGGTGTACATAGCAGTCTGGCTCCATTATAGATCATGAATATCAACTGCAGGCAACCTCAAATTGTGGTGGATGAAAGCTTCCATTCTATTGGGGTATTGAATCCACTCTGGATCTTAGTCTGAAATACGAACTCTGTATCCAAGGGAGAGTCTACACTGGCTGGTAAATTGAAGGCAATGGCCCTGGAGGTGGTCACACCCGTTCTCTTGAATCAGATGGTCCACCTGGGCCAAGTCCTCATTGGCTCCACTGAACCATTACCTCATCATTCATGTTGCCATTGTTACTTCAGTATGGCCTCAGAACACAACTGAGACTCTCCATTTTATTAATGTATTGCCTTGATGGTGCAGTGGGTTAAACCGCTGAGCTGCTTAGCTTCTGCTGTTAGCCCCAACTTCTGCCAACCTAGCAGTTCAAAAACATGCAAATGTGAATAGATCAATAGGTACCGCTCCAGCGGGAAGGTAACGGTGCTCCATGCAGTTATGCCAGCCACATTCGGTTCCTCATTGGATGTATGCTGACAACATGGGTACAGTTTAGTAAATGGCAAAAACGTACTACTGGCTGTTGGGACATAGATGTGCTGGAGAGGAATGTAAATACTGAGAGCCAAGGTCATGCAGATGGCTCATAGAAACAGCCATGTGTAACACAGGAACAGCACCCTATTGTTTGATACCACAAGTATACAACCAAATCTCTCTGGACCGATGGCCAGGCAGCCAGGCTCTAAAAAGTGTCCATTGTCAGGCTCACTTCAAAGGACCAGTCTGAACGCAGATCAAAGATAGCTGCTCTCAAATCCAATCTTTATTGAAGAATACATGACTTTGGAAAAGTCGAGAATGACCTAATGTTTACATACAATCATTTTTATCACCTCTGATGCAACGTAACACCACACGCAAATATCATCATCAAACCCCACCCCTTGTATCACATTTCTACTATTCCCACACACTATACCAATTATAATTGTTTATACTTTCAACCCCGAGTTCCCAGGCTCATTCTATCTTCTTCTGCCAGGTGCTTCCAGGATTATTTATGTTATGACTCCAAGTCCAGGGCTTGGAAATTCAGCCCTGGGACTTGGTTCCATGACATGGCGCCCTCTTTTTCTTCGTCCTCCTCTTCGGCTCTTCTTTCATCACAATCCTGAAATAAATCAAACAATAACTCTATGTGTCCATTTTGTCCAAAGTACCCATATACTTTTTCAGTAAGCTGCGATGGAATACTGGGTGTATTTTCCCTAAACTTTTTGGCAATGCCAACTGGAAAGTCACTTCGTTGATAACCCCCTGTATTCTGAATGGTCCAATATATTTGGGGCCCAATTTTCTCGAAGGTAGCCCCAATTTGATGTTTTGGGTACTTAACCACACTAAATCTCCTTTCTCCAATTTATCGCCTTCCACCCTTTTTCTGTCTGCGAATGTTTTATACTTTTTGTGTGCTTCCTTTAAGGATGCAGTCACTTGACTCCAGCATTCTAGCATTTGAGTTTTCCATTTCCCTGCCCCTGTTTCTTCATTCTCTGTCCATTTTGGCAACTGGGGCAGAGGCTGTATTTCATACCTGTAAACTACTTCAAAGGGAGTTTTATTTGTTGCTGAATGTATAGTCGAATTAAAAGCTAGTTCTGCGAAAGCCAGCCACTTAGACCAGTCATTTTGTCTCATGTTAGAGTACATTCGAAGGAACTGCCCAAGTGTCTGTTGAGTACGTTCTACTGCCCCGTTTGTCATGGGGTGAAAAGCAGAACTTAGACTCCTTTCTGCTCCTAGCATTTCCAAGAATTTTTCCCAAAATTTTGCTGTGAATTGAACCCCTCTGTCACTGACCACTCTACTGGGACATCCATGAAGTTTGTAAATATGGTTTATGTATAATTCAGCTAGTTTTTCTGCCGATGGTAATTTTGTCAGTGCTATAAAGTGGGCCTGTTTAGAAAACAGGTCTAATACTGTCCAAATATAACGATGTCCTTTGCTAACCGGCAGTTCCCCCACAAAGTCCATAGCTACACATTCCCAAGGCCTGGTAGGTTCCGCTACTGTTTGTAATAATCCCATTGGCTTCCCTCCTCTCGATTTATTTCTGGCACAATCATCACATTGAACAACATGATTCTTTATGTCCTTCCTCATTCCTGGCCACCAACAATGTTTTGCTATTGCCTTTGTTGTTTTTGTAATTCCTGTATGACCAGCGCTCTGGTTATTGTGAAAACGATGCAAAATCTTAATCCTTAATATTGCTGGGATATACAGTTTCTTGTTCACAAACCAAAATCCCCCCTTCTGCTCCCCTTTTTGTGCGTTGGATGCGATCCACTGATCTCCTTCGTATGACTGTTTCAGTTCTTTTCCCCAACTACTTTCCCCGTCGAATTCAATAATAGCAGTGTTCTCTCTTTGGGTTTGCGCTCTTGTCCTGACAGCTAAGCCCCATTGTTTATCAGAGAATATTGTTCCCTCTTTTGCTGTGGTTATGCCTTCGTGTTGAGGCATGCGTGAAAGAGCATCTGCCAAGACATTCTGTTTCCCTTGGAAAAACTTTAATTGGAAATCGAACCTGCTGAAGTATTGTGCCCATCTAATTTGTTTGGGGGACAATTTTCGAGGAGATTTTAAATACTGGAGGTTCTTATGGTCAGACCAAATTTCAAATGGGATTCCGCTCCCTTCGAGGAAGTGTCGCCAGCATTCTAAGGCTTTTAATATGGCTAATGCCTCTTTTTCCCATATGGGCCAACATTTTTCAGTTTCACTGAACTTCCGGGACAAATATCCACAAGGTTTTAAGTTCCCATTTTGATCCTTTTGCAATAGTACTGCCCCGTATGCACAGTCTGAAGCATCGCAATGGATTATGAAAGGGCTCCGGATATCGGGGTGTTTTAGGACGGGTACTTCTGTGAAGCATCCTTTTAGGGTTTCAAATGCCTTTTGGCATTCTGGCGTCCAACTCAGTTTGGCGCCAGGAGCTTTCACTTTTGCTGTCTCCCCTTTCCCTTTTGTTTTTAAAAGTTCAGTAAGGGGTGCGGTTATTTGCGCAAAGCCTTTTATGAACGATCTATAAAAATTTGCAAACCCCAGAAATGATTGCAATTGCCTCCTTGTTTGGGGTACTCCCCATTCTTTTACGTCTGATACTTTAGACGGGTCCATAGCTAACCCTTCTGGAGATATCCGATACCCCAGAAAGTCAATTTGAGTTTTATTAAATTCACATTTGGACAGTTTTGCATACAGCTTTGCTTCCCTTAGTCTCTGCAAAACTTCCCGGACCAATTCCACGTGCTTTTCTTTATCTTCGCTCACGATCAATATATCATCAAGGAATATGAATACCCCTCGGTACAACAATGGGTGCAGTATTTCATTTATAAGCTGCATAAAGCAACTGCCGCCATTTTTTAACCCAAATGGCAAAATTTTATATTCAAAATGGCCGAATGCGCAGGAAAATGCAGTTTTCCACGTATCCTCAGGTTTGATTCTTAATTTATGATATGCTTCAATTAAATCAAGTTTAGTAAATATGCTCCCTTTCTTCAATACGGTAATTAAATCCTTTACTAAGGGCATAGGGTATTTATTGTCCTTAGTAATTGCATTTAAATTTCGATAGTCAATGCACAATCTTAGGGAGTTGTCTTTCTTTCTCCTAAATAACACTGGGGCTCCGAGAGGAGAATTGGATGGCTTAATGAGGCCTCGCGCCAGGTTCTTATCAATATATTTCCTCAATTCCTCCTTCTCCTGAACAGACATGGGATACACTTTTGGTTTTGGTAAGTTTGCTCCTGGGGTTATTTCAATTTCTACTTCTATATTCCTCTTGGGAGGTAATTTACTTGCCTCTTTCTGATTGAAAACATCCACAAAGTCTCTGTATTCAGGTGGCAATAGCTGTGGGTCTATTTCACCTGCTTCATCTCCCTCGTCCTCCTCTCCTGCTATTTTGCTTATCTCCCATTGCGTCTGTTGTTCTTTAAATGCTAGGCTCTTTCCTCTCCAATCTACTTCGGGATTTGCCTGTTCGAGCCATGGGATCCCTAGTATTACGTGGTATGTGGCAATAGGGGCTATCACAAAGGATATTCTTCCTTCCCATTTGCCTATTTTACATGGGACCCCCCGTATTTCCTTTGTAGATACTTCCCCAGCAGCAACTGATCCATCTAGCTGCGAAAATGCAATTGGGGAGTCAAGCAACGTCTGCTGGCATTTCAGCGCTCCTGCTAGTTCCGGAGTTATAATGTTCCTAGAACAACCGCAATCCACGAATGCCCTGCAGGTGGCCCGATTCTCTAGCCCCGATAGGCAGATTGGCACTACTAGCATGCGTTTGTCTCGACTCACCAGCCTTTCCGAAGATTCTGGGGCTCGCACCTCCTCCTCCGCTCGCCTCCCGGTTGCTGGCTTGGGCTTTGAGGGTTTTGGCGGTTCCCCCTTCCGGGCCCAACATTCTGCTGCTCGATGGCCCGTCTTCCCACATACAAAGCATCCCGGCTTGGGTTTGTTGTCATCTCCTTTGAAGGGGATCCCCGGCCTCCCTCCGGGCCTTTCCTGCTTCCTCGTTTCTCCTCGACCTCTCGCCACCGGTCTTTGCTGGCCGCCGCCGCCCCTGAAACGCTTTACTTGGGCCAGGGTGGATTCGACGCGCCCCGCTAGTTGTATCCAGCCCTGGAGTGTTTCTGGGTCGTCTCTGTGCGCTGCCCAACTAAAAACCTCGGGGCGTAGTCCCTCTTTAAATATCTCCACTTTGGTCACTTCAGACCACTCTGGTACCCTTTCCGCAAGATGGAGGAATTCCTCTGCGTACTCGGGCACTGTTTTGTCCCTCTGCTTTATTCCTTTAAGCTGGTCTCGAGCTCTCAATTGCTCTAGCCGGTCTCTGAACCGGTTTTCCAGTGCGGCGAGGAAGCGGGGCACTGACCTCAGGCATGGGTTGCGTCTGGCATGTAGTTGCACATACCAGCTGACCGCTCCTCTCTTTAGTGTGTTGCCGATGGCCCGAACCATGCTTGCTTCGGAGGGGAATGTGTATGCATTGTCTTCCATATATCCTCTGATGCTAATGAGGAAAAAGTTCAGTTCAGATGATTCCCCTCCGTATTCCAGTTTGAGATCTTCCCTCCTTTGCATCCATTCTGCGGTCCGTTGATGCTGTCTGGGAGGCATGGGGAAGGGTTGCATCGGGTTTCCTTGGACGGCCCCTTTGAACACGCCGCGCCCCACTCCGGCGGTCGTTCTGCGCGGCTCCCGAAATTCTGCCGCTGCTGTCGGCCCTTCCACCCATCCGAATGCGGGCCTCGCTGTAGCCCCCGCACCTCGCCTTCCCTCGTCGTACGGCACATCCTCCTCCTCTTCCTGGATCTCCGGCTCCTCTCCGCCTTCGTCCGCTAATCCACTGGACCCGATCCCTGGCCCCAGTGGTCTTTCCACCCCGACGCCTATTCGGGGGGTTGGAAGTTCTGTTGGAGTTGGCGGCCTCAGAGTTCCCAGAGCTTGCTGGCGCTCCACTTCGCGCGCCATTCTGTCTCGGAACTCCAGTTCCTGCCAGTATTCCTCATCCCCCTCGCCCCTCGCCTCCACGGGGCTCTGCGTTGAGGCGCGCTGGCCCCTCTGGCTCCAATCTCCTTCTTTACTTGGCTCTCTCTCGGCGCCATATCGGGTGGGCTCCTTTTGGAGATTCTCTTCCAATAGTGGCACCAACCTCCCCACGGTTTCCGACAGCCTGGATAAATTAGTTTCCAGGATGGATAACCGCAGGGCCACGGTCTCCGGCATGCTTCCTCCAGATCCCCAACTGGTTTCTGCAGCTCTTCCTCCTCTGGGAATCCTCTGGGTCACGCCGTTCGGCCTGGGGTACCCCGTAGAGGAAGCTATGGCTTGCAGCGTCTCTTCCCCCAACGGCCGGGCCCCTGGCAAAGGCCTCCCTGCTCCATTTGGGCTTTGATCTCCTTCTTCATTCATTATCACTTCACTGCGAATCCGCAGGAGGGTGAGAACGGGATTCTCAACTTAAATGTCAGGCTCACTTCAAAGGACCAGTCTGAACGCAGATCAAAGATAGCTGCTCTCAAATCCAATCTTTATTGAAGAATACATGACTTTGGAAAAGTCGAGAATGACCTAATGTTTACATACAATCATTTTTATCACCTCTGATGCAACGTAACACCACACGCAAATATCATCATCAAACCCCACCCCTTGTATCACATTTCTACTATTCCCACACACTATACCAATTATAATTGTTTATACTTTCAACCCCGAGTTCCCAGGCTCATTCTATCTTCTTCTGCCAGGTGCTTCCAGGATTATTTATGTTATGACTCCAAGTCCAGGGCTTGGAAATTCAGCCCTGGGACTTGGTTCCATGACAGTCCATAATGACAAGGTTCTGTTCCTGGCTTGAAAGTGTGTGTTTCTGTTTCATTGTGCAGAAGTGGGCAGAAGTGGTCCTACCTCATTAGGTTTGTTTGTGTGGCAGATACTTCATGAAACGTCTGGAGGGCACAATTTTTCTGGCTAGGACAAAGAACGGAACTGTTGCAGAGATCCGCATATCCGTATATCTGCATATCTGTACATCCGCATCCTGGTGCTTTTTTTTTTTTTTTTTTACAAAAAGCTGACAAGATTTCTGGTGGAAGTCCCGTGTTGGTCATTTTGGGAGTCTCTAAATCTCAGAACAAAGCAGCAAGTTTGGACAACGGAGGCAGAAATCCCAGGACTAACCGGTCTGTATGTGGACCTCTTCTGAAGTCCTGGGATTTTTTGCCCCTGTCTAAAACGTGATTTAGTGCTGTCTGAAAGCACCCTTAGTCTCCAGACATTTATCAATACATGTCCCAGAACTTTTTCCATTGCTGTAATACAGCAACTTCTCCACCATTTTTCCACTTCTTTTTCATCTTTCCACTCCTTTGATTCTAACTGTTCACTTCTCTTTTTCTTCTGTGATCTTCTCTCCCTTTCTTTTTCTTGCAGCCTAGATGTATTTCCTTGTTCAGGGGGCTTCTTTTTCCCCTCTCTTTCTCTCTATATCTCCAAGTGTTGAGGGTTTTCAAGACTCTCTGCAGCTACGTTTGATTCCCAGAGCATTGACAGGTCTCCCCAGAGAGTTAGGAGAAGAGGAGCAGAAACACAGCAGTTTAGATTGCAGAGAAAGGCTGCCGGGAGTCAGTCTCAGTTTCAGCTGAAACAGAATCAAAAAGGCAAAGAAGTCTGAAGTGGAGATAATCTCGAGACAAGACATGGTGGGCACATGCTTAATCCAAAAGAGGCCTGAGCAGTTTTCAAGCTGTTAGCAATATCTTGCCTAAGGCTTTTTTTCCCTATCAAAACCATGGCACTAAGAATAAGGCAAAGCAGCAAAGGAAACAAGAGGAGCAGAAATGCCAGCAAGTTTTGTAGCATACAAAACTATCAACTAGGGATAGCAAAGCATTTTTGTTGAGTTTGACAGACTTGATAAAAGTGGTTTAGTGCCTCTAGTGTTCTTCTATTTGTACCACCACGGAGCATTGTGGGTGCACAAAACAATATGGGCATATCGCAACTCAAACAACTGAAAATATCTACCAATAGAAATATGCACTAAGATCAGTTCATAGTACACAAGGGGAAATGTATAAACAAACGTGATTTTAAGAGAGACATTAAAGTGTGTATCAGTTTCAACACGGGAAGAAGAAAACAGAGAAAAATGACTGGAATTTACTATCACAGCTACAGATGTGTAATCCTGAGTTATGAATTTTATATGCAGTTTTGCTGAATCTATGTGTTCCGTACATGCAATGACTGTAAGCTAATACATTTGGGAACATTAGTAGAAATCCTCCAAGAGTACATCTACACTTTAGAAGCCCCCGGTGGCAAAGTGGGCTAAACTGCTGAGTTGCTGAACTTACTGACCGAAAGGTTGGTGGTTCGGATCCGGGGTGTTAGTACCAATTTCTTCCAACCTAGCAGTTCAAAAACATGCAAATGTGAGTAGATCAATAGGTACTGCTCCGGTGGGAAGGTAACGACGCTCCATGCAGTCATGCTGGCCACATTACCTTGGAGGTGTCTACAGACAACGCCAGCTCTTTGGCTTAGAAATGGAGATGAGCACCAACTCCCATGATTAGACAATGTCAGGAGAAAAACTTTACCTTTACCTTTACAGTTTAGAATAAATGCAGCTTGACACCACTTCACTGGCTGAATATTATGGGATTTGACCCCTGATCTCCAGTGTCCCAGTCCAATGTTCAAACCACTACACCATTCAGGCTCTAGCCGGCCCTAGGTATTTTTCAAGTGTAGGCGAACAGAATTTTGGTGCCCCCCCCCCCCAAACCAATCATTGAAAAATAAAAGTGTTGGATAAGCGAAAATGTTGGATAATAAGGAGGGATTAAGGGAAAGCCTATTAAACATCAAATTACATTAAGATTTTACAAACTAAGCACCAAAACATCATGTTTTACAACAAATCAACAGAAAAAGCAGCCTCGACTGCGCCCCCGTATGTTTTGTGCCACAGGCGACTGCCTAATTCGCCTCATTGTTCGCCTCTGTCTACAGCTTACACTACCATAGATCCCATACATTATCCCAGCCATCATTGTTTTTATCAATCTGCACAGTTTTGTTTTGCTAGATATAACCTTGCAGCTGATTTTACTTATGTGCTGTGCTCTTGAAAATTATTTCACTTCAAACATGTTTTTTCCTGGATTGAAGACATGTATAGCAATAGAATCAGAAGTGACTAAACGAATAAACAACAACATAGCAAAATTTGGAGAACACATTTCCACAGCCATCAAGATTAAAATTTCATATTGGCTCAAAAGTGTAACTTAAGCAAGCCTGCATTAACCAGTGAAATGAACTTTTTGTTGTTTATTCATTAAGTCACTTCCGACTCTTAGTGACCTCCTGGACCAGCCCACACCAGAGCTCCCTGTCGGCCGTGGCCACCCCCAGTTCCTTCAAGGTCAAGCCAGTCACTTCAAGGAGACCGTCCATCCATCTCGCCCTTGGTCATCCTCTCTTCCTTTTTCCTTTCATTTTCCCCGGCATCATTCTCTTCTCCAAGCTATCATGTCTTCTCATGATGTGGCCAAAATACTTCATCTTTGCCTCTAATATCCTTCCCTCCAGTGAGAAGTTGCACATTATTTCCTGGAGGATGGACTGGTTGGATCTTCTTGTGGTCCAAGGCACTCTCAGGATTTTGCTCCAAAACCACAGTTCAAATGTTTATCTTCCTTCGCTCAGCCTTGCTTATGGTCTAGCTCTTGCATCCATAGGTTACTATGGCGAATACCATTGCTTTAACTATGCGGACCTTCCTTTATCCCAAACTGCAGCTCATTCACCAAAAACTTGAATAGAACTAGCAGATTCTCTCCAACCTTTTATGCCCTATCTTTTTATTTGGGTGGTATGTAGGATAGCATTGTAAATGAAGAGTTTTCTGTTTGTTGTTTGTTTGCTTTGACCCCAAGTTTGGAAAAATGATATTTGGGTTCCTGTTCCTAGAATCCTTTGGGCACCATGCATAAGAATGCAACTTCAGTCTACTTTGAGTTGGCTATGCAGTGTCAACATTTCCATTACTGCCTCCATACTTGATAGACATAGCTGGAGTTCAGTGCATACTGATTTCTAAAAGTGACAGGTATCCCAGGTAGAAGTACTTAAAAAATGCTCTTCTAAAGAGATTTTTTAAAAATTAAATGGAAATATATGCTTCCCCCACCTCTTGAGGGATGGTGTCAACGTGCTCTTTCAAGACCTCTCCAGGAGGGCTCCTTGTTATTGTCACACAATCTATTTATTTGAATCAGGCTTGCTTTTCTTTCTTATAGCTATTTGTCAGGTCTCCTTTTTTTTTTTTAAACAGCCCAAAATGAGCCATCTAATTCAATTTTTCCCATTTGGGGCCATCTGGCAGGTGGAAAGTTTTGATCCGGTGGTGGCTTTTCTCATAGTTTTCTGGTGGTTTCTTTTCAAACGTCTAAACATAATCCCTGGTCACTCAATTAACAACCCTCATCAGCGCACACTTTTGCCATCCATCTGCTCAAGGCTGTTTTTGAAACGACACTACCTTGTATTTGGCATTCTTAACTGTCAGGCTCACCTGTAACATAACCCTCCTTCTGTTCCAAACTAGAAAAACAGATTTCTCCATTTTCTAGTCTAAAGTTTTGTCAACAAATCCTTCCCACCTCCCCTCTCCTCCAGGAAAGAGTTTGCCCTTGGTGGCAGGAGATTTTTCTCAAGATGGAAAAATTTTGCAAGAATATTGCAAGGTGTGAAGAAGGTATTTCAGACTTGGGCCAGATTTATAACTGGAGGTACATATGGCATAGAACCATATGGCCATAGCATTCGGATCATGTCTCCCGAGTGTTGAAAAGTGGGTGGCTTTGTGTTGTGCCATGGATTGTGAAAAGTTTCCTATTCAGAGAAAAAATTGTATCCTTGAACTCTCTTTATTTCCTATTGGAACCTTTCACTGTCTTTCTTTCTACTCTCCAGGCACCTCCTGTTTGAGACATTATCATACCTATATTGCTTCTAGGGGTGTGCAAATCTGGGGGGCACTCATGCAAAAACTTAAGAATCAAAACTCATCCAATACTTTTCCATTTGAATTCTGTAATGCTTGGAAATCAGTTTCATTTTCAGCGCAAGCGAGGCAAAGCCAAAAAGGCTGCAATTCCTCTTTAAATTAAAGAAGAGACAGGCTGCCTCTTGGCATGAAGAAAAGAAAGCAGCAGGAGGCGATGAGCCGAGTGAGCTGGGAAAGGGACTGAGAGAGCACAGAATTCTGGGAAATGTAGTTTGGGAAGGCAAGGAGCCATATGGCAGAGAATTCAAAAGGCCCTGCCCTAAACTACATTTCCCAGAATTCTGCTCAGCATCAGAAAGCCCCAATTAGGATAGGGGAGAGATTTGTCCCTCCAAGCAGCAGCCAGAATCCAATAAATTGTTGAATCTGCAAAGAAGAGGACTGTCTGATACTTCAATACTTCTAAGTAAATCTCTGCTGGGCTGGGAAGAAATCCCTAAATTGAAGTTCTATTGATTAAAGACATTCAGTGAGACAGCTATTTTTTAAAACAAACAAACAAACAAACAAACATTTTTGTCAAAATTTTAAGAAACCACAAAAATCAGTAGATGTATGAATATTTGTGAAACTTGGGGGGAATGATTCCCTGTTATCTTGTGTCATTTTATAGAAAATTCAAGGAGATAGATCTTGTAGGTTTTTTAAGTGTTTGTAAAAACTTTGAAAATTCCCCAAAAATCAGTGGATGACTGAAATGTTCTGAAACTTAATGGACAAACAGTGGTAAATGTGTTCTATAATTGCAGCAAGATTCATGCCAATGGCTCTAACAGTGAGGGAGAAAGAAGCCCCTGAAGTTTCCCTATTGGCACAATTACTTAACGAAAAGTAATGAAAAAGTAGTTAACTCATTATAGTTATAATACAGACCCCGTCCAATTTCAGAAACACTTTAGAAATTATTTTCCCCACCTTCTAATTTCATGAGTACTGAATTTGTTTTCCATTGATAGCCCAAGCCTAATTGCTTCTATGTAAATAGCTGAGATTCTGTATTGAGGCTGAATACTAAAAATCTCCCAGTTACATTTGCAATTAGTTCATTTTGGCAGCACTATAACTACCATAGCTCATTGCTGTGGAATTGTGGGAGTTGTAGTTTTATAATGTCTTTACAAGAGTGCTGACGCTTCACCAAATTACAAATTGTAAGATTCCATAGAATTGATTTTTTTAAATTTTTTTTGTCAGGAGCGATTTGAGAAACTGCAAGTCACTTCTGGTGTGAGAGAATTGGCTGTCTGCAAGGACGTTGCCCAGGGGACGCCCAGATGTTTTGATGTTTTTACCATCCTTGTGGGTGGTTCCTCTCATATCCTTGCATGGAGCTGGAGCTGATAGAGGGAGCTCATCAGCTCTCTCCTCAGGTTGGATTCAAACCAAAATAATTGGCTGTCTGCAAGGGTGCTGCTCAGGGGACACCCAGATATTTTTGGTGCTTCTACCATCCTTGTGGGAGGCTTCTGTCATATCTCCGCATGGAGCTGGACCTGATATAGGGAGCTTATCCACGCTCTCCCTGGGTTGGATTCGAACCGGCAACCTTCAGATCAGCAACCCAACCTTCAAGTCAGCAGTCCTGCCAGCACAAGGGTTTAACCCACTGCTCCACCGGGAGCTCCTGCAGTTTAGATTCATCCTCTGTTTCCCTAGAGTCATCCTTTGCTTCTCTCCCTCAAAATAAATTATTTTCACTGCAGGAAAGTCTTCAAACACTGTATAGGTTCCAAAGACTAGTCATAATCTAGGATTTGTTGTGTGCAAAATTCATGCAGAGTCGCCTTGCAGAGAATATGGAATTTCTGCACAGGAAAGAGCCCTTTTGCACAGAAAATGCTATGTCTATATAGAAATGTTATGTGTTGCACATACCATAATTTAAAAGAAATTAACTAACTCAGGGGGAATTACCAGCTACCACTGGCAAAAATTGACTCAACATCTCAGTGTCAAGTTAATGCAACACAAAGTAACATTAGAAATCCAAATGTTGTCTTTGAGACATTGATGCAGCGATGCCTTCGTAACAACTTTGCTGGTAGGTCTATGCAAAGATGTCAACCCTTGGAATGGAGTTGCCCATCATTTCTTCCTTTACACCAGGCACAAAACCATTAACGAAAAAGACTGGCCAGTATACAATGTTTCTATCTTGTGGTAGCAGTGACTGTTGAGAATCAAGGATAAGAAAGTGGAGGACATCTTTGCTGCAGGTTGGATTGCTGTTGCCTTTGACCCTCTCACTAGTGGTTTGAAATATAAATCTCTCCGTGGGGAGCCTGCACAGAACAGAGAATTGGCCGGTCAATCGGATATTTCTTTACCTTAGTGAATGGCTTATGCTGGGGTTAAATGAAATGAAATTCACTCTTGGCAGCTCTCCGTCACCATTTCTATCACACTGCAAATGTCACAGCTTCTCCTTTTGACCATTTCAGATCCTTGCTGTTCTGTTAACAGTTGGAGAGAAACCTGGGCTGTATCAACTGAATCCAGGCATAAGGTTTCCTTTCTTGTGACATTAATGTTCAGTAACCAAGGAGGCATAACCAATTTCTTTGTATTTTACAGCAAAACCTATATCCTTCTGGACTCATTACACAAGAATAGAGGTGGAGACTTTGAAGTTCTTCAACTGTTTTTGGACTATCGCTAAGAGTAGCTCTAGCCAGCCTAGTCAATAGTGAGGAATGCTGGGAGTTGGATGCAATCATCTCTATACAACAGTGGTTCTCAACCTGTGGATTCCCAGGTGTTTTGGCCTACAACTCCCAGAAACCTCAACCAGTTTTCCAACTGTTAGGATTTCTGGGAGCTGAAGGCCAAAACATCTGGGGACCCACAGGTTGAGAACCACTGGTATAAAATACACACACACACACACACAAACACACACACACACACACACACGTATCTATATACACATATATAAGCTGTCACCCCAAGTGGATGGTGAGCACTAAGTTGTGAAGGGTGGTATAGAAGACCTGTTTGATTCATCTTTTTGCTGGTCCATGTCATTTTTGAATATAATTACTCTGTCAGAGTGTGATGAAGTCAATCTATATATATAAAAGGGTAATGAAATTTCGGCCTAGGACAAAACAACAAAACTACACATCCCAGAAACACTAAACTAGGCAGCACAACCCCTCATCCATGCCTCTACGTTCATACAACAAAAAGAAAAGAAAAACAAAGTCCTAATTAGAGGGAGAGGAATAATTGTTTTTATCCAAATGCTGCCAGTTAGAAGGTTAAGCTCCGTCAGGGGAACCTTAACTACCTTAACTACCACCAATACCTCAATACTTTATTTCCCATTCTACCATACTTCGCCACAGCAACGTGTGGCCGGGCACAGCTAGTGTGGTATATGTTCGCAAGTGCAATACCATGACACTAGAAAAGAGGCTCTGAATCCCCATAATGGACACCTACTTGAAGATCATGAGCAAGTCACTCTCTTTCAGCCACAGAAGAGGACAAAGGTAGACTGCCCTCTCAACAACTCTGCAAGGAAAACCCTGTGATAGGTTCCCCATAGGTTATCTGTCCATCAGAAATGACTTGTAGGCATTTAGCAATGAAGGCACAGAGCCGCAGAGGTACAATGTGCCGGCTGGACTGCTGACCTGAAAGTTGGGTTGCTGACCTGAAGGTTGCTGGTTCGAATCCATGAGATAGAGTGAACTCCCATCTTTCAGCTTTAGCTTGTGGGGACATGACAGAAGCCTCCCAGCAGGATTGTAACACATCCGGGCATCCTCTGGGCTATGTCTCTGTAGACAGCCAATTCTTTCACACCAGAAGCCACTTGCAGTATGTTCTCAAGTTGCCTCTGACACGATTAAAAAGAAGGAACAAAGGCTATGATATAATAATATAGCCATTTTAGTCATGTAGTGGAAAAGTCATCAAAAACTGCACCTTTCTAAGTCTATTCATGACTTCATTTGCACAACATTCCCATGTGGTATCTTCACACATGAAAAGGCATTTTCCCTGCACTGGAAATGCCATCCCCTGCACAGAAATGGCTGTTTTCTACACAAAATCCACCATGTGTGACTTTTGTGCAGCATCAGTGCTGAATTGTGAACATATTTACCAATAGACCAATTTCATTTTATTTCCAAGTCTATTCAAGTGATTTCTGACATAGGAACCTCAGGTGGCGCAATGGGTTAAACCCTTGTGCCGGCAGAACTGATTACTTGAAGGTTGGGTTGTTGACCTGAAGGTTGCCGGTTCAAATCCAACCTGGGGACAGTGCAGATGAACTCCCTCTATCCAGTCCAGCTCCATGCGGGGACATGAGAGAAGCCTCCCACAAGGATGATGAAAACATCTGGGCGTCCCCTGGGCAATATCCTTGTAGACAGCCAATTATCTCACACCCAAAGCAACTTGCAGTTTCTCAAGTCACTCTTGACATGAAAAAAAATGCTGACATATGCCATCCATAAAGCGAATCAATCATTGTGGGATTTCTTGGCAAGATTTGTTCAGATTTGTTTGCCATTGCCTTCCTCTGGGGCTGAGAGACTGTGCCTTGCCCAAGGTTACCCTGTGGCTTTCCATATCTGAATGCATTTTAATGCATTCATATTTTTATTGAAACATATATTTAATTAAGCCATTTTCTCCTTAACACATTTTCTCTCCATATCCAGATTTCTAAGGAATTCTCTCTTGCCTTCAAAGGATGGATTCTTCAACATGTTTTGATATTTTGCTTGAGAGAACAATGTCACAACACCAGGAAGTGCAAAACTAATAGAAAAGGATAACCACACTTAGTTCCATGTTCTGATCTGCCTGTGAGTTGCAGAGCTGTGACTTGAGAGGGTTTACATCCGGATGCACAAATATTAGTTTTCTCCTAGCTGTCATGTTTACGATAATGAGGATTACCATAGCAGCTGGCTGAGCCCTGGTTTCCGTTTGGGAGGCGACGGAAGCAAAGTAGGTGTTGAACAGTTTTTGTTCTTTCTGCCATCTAATTAACAGCAGTGCCACTGCATCCAACTGCTTGCGGTTTTCCTCCAAAATGGTCCAAGTTGACAAAACAAGGCAGAACAAACAAGAGCCAATTAGGAAGCCCTATCTGTCCCCAAAAGTGACTATCCACATTGCAGACCTATGCACTGATGGAATGGAATGGTATAGTGAAGACCAAGGAGACCAGCCATAGAAACCCGCCAAGTGACCTTGGGCAGGTCACACGCTATGAGCTCACAAAATACAATGGCACTCCACATTTGCAGGTTTAGCTTTTGCAGATTTGATTATTAATGGATTTGATTATTATAGCATCTCTAAGAACCGCTCCTACCGCCAATCATCTACTGCACTATGGTTTTACATCGTTGAAGTAATCCAAGATTCAAAACAGCAACAAGAACAGTAACACCAGAGCCATGCTTTCAGCAGATATTATTTTCATTGACTTTTGCTCAGCTGCTGAGCCAAAGGTCTCCTTTGCCCTGTTTGAACACAGACTTCGTGCCATCTGCTTCACCTTTAGACCCCAGACTGAATTTCCCACTCCAGAATTGGAGAGAGGATCATCTGCTTAACCTCCGCTTCTGCCTTGTCTACCGTCTCGCCTGCTTGCTATTCTTTCTCCACAAATCCCTCTCTCACAGAGGGTGCTCTTAGGATTTTATTGCTCTGACTCAAAAAGGGATTAATAATCCTTCAGGCAACTTCATCCAGTTAGCCTTTCACCTTAATTTCTTCCTGGATATTTTCTGTGCCAGGCTGACATCTCTTGGTATTACAGCACATGCCGTGGCCTTAAGCTTACTCAACCTCTTATATTCCTCCATGCTCAACATCCCCCCACCCTCCACTCTTAAATCATTAAATAATATATTGTCTCCATCCATCAATGGCTCATATTTTCCATGAAGAAGGCAAAAAACAAACCCATAGCTAATGAAAAGAAAACACAATGTGCAGAAGAGGACACAGCAAAACTAGCAAAAAGGCCGCTTGAAATTAGGCAAATCCTAAGAGGGAAATTTATTTATTTCATAGAATCATAGAATCATAGAATAGTAGAGTTGGAAGAGACCACATGGGCCATCTAGTCCAACCCCCTGCTAAGAAGCAGGAAATCGCATTCAAAGCACCCCCGACAGATGGCCATCCAGCCTCTGCTTAAAAGCCTCCAAGGAAGGAGCCTCCACCACGGCCCCGGGGAGAGAGTTCCACTGTCGAACAGCTCTCACAGTGAGGAAGTTCTTCCTGATGTTCAGGTGGAATCTCCTTTCCTGTAGTTTGAAGCCATTGTTCCGTGTCCTAGTCTGCAGGGCAGCAGAAAACAAGCTTGCTCCCTCTTCCCTATGACTTCCCTTCACATATTTGTACATGGCTATCATGTCTCCTCTCAGCCTTCTCTTCTGCAGGCTAAACATGCCCAGCTCTTTAAGCCGCTCCTCATAGGGCTTGTTCTCCAGACCCTTAATCATTTTAGTCGCCCTCCTCTGGACGCTTTCCAGCTTGTCAACATCTCCCTTCAACTGTGGTGCCCAAAATTGGACACAGTATTCCAGGTGTGGTCTGACCAAGGCAGAATAGAGGGGGAGCATAACTTCCCTGGATCTAGACGCTATTCCCCTATTGATGCAGGCCAGAATCCCATTGGCTTTTTTAGCAGCCGCATCACATTGTTGGCTCATGTTTAACTTGTTGTCCACGAGGACTCCAAGGTCTTTTTCGCACACACTGCTGTCAAGCCAGGCATCGTCCCCCATTCTGTATCTTTGATTTCCATTTTTTCTGCCGAAGTGAAGTATCTTGCATTTGTCCCTGTTGAACTTCATTTTGTTAGTTTTGGCCCATCTCTCTAGTCTGTCAAGATCGTTTTGAATTCTGCTCCTGTCTTCTGGAGTGTTAGCTATCCCTCCCAGTTTTGTGTCGTCTGCAAACTTGATGATCGTGCCTTCTAACCCTTCGTCTAAGTCGTTAATAAAGA
Source organism: Anolis carolinensis (assembly GCF_035594765.1). NCBI lineage: Eukaryota > Metazoa > Chordata > Lepidosauria > Squamata > Anolidae > Anolis > Anolis carolinensis. The sequence continues at coordinate 12,310,911 of NW_026943823.1, read as the reverse complement.
TGTTGAACAGAACCGGGCCCAGGACGGAGCCCTGCGGCACTCCACTTGTCACTTCTTTCCATGATGAAGACGACGCATTGGTGAGCACCCTTTGGGTTCGTTCGCTTAGCCAATTACAGAGCCACCTAACCGTAGTTTTGTCTAGCCCATATTTTACTAGTTTGTTTGCCAGAAGGTCGTGGGGGACTTTGTCGAAGGCCTTACTGAAATCCAGGTACGCTACATCCACAGCATTCCCTGTATCGACCCAACTCGTAACTCTATCGAAAAAAGAGATCAGATTAGTCTGGCATGACTTGTTTTTGGTAAATCCGTGTTGACTATTAGCAATGACCGCATTTGTTTCTAAGTGTTCGCAGACCACTTCCTTAATGATCTTTTCCAGAATTTTGCTTGGTATTGATGTGAGGCTGACCGGACGGTAATTGTTTGGGTCGTTCTTTTTTCCCTTCTTGAAGATAGGGACCACATTCGCCCTCCTCCAATCTGCTGGGACTTCTCCCGTTCTCCAAGAACTCTCGAAGATAATTGCCAGTGGTTCTGAAATAACTTCTGCTAGTTCCTTCAGTACTCTTGGGTGTAGCTGATCTGGCCCTGGGGACTTGAATTCGTTTAGAGAGGCCAAGTGTTCCTGGACAACTTGTTTCCCTATTTGGGGTTGGATTTCCCCCAATCCTTCGTCCATTCCGTGTTGCTGAGGTTGAAGATGGCTTTCTTTTTGTGAGAAGACCGAGGCAAAGAAGGCATTAAGTAGTTCTGCCTTTTCCCTGTCCCCTGTCGCCATCACCCCATCTTCTCCTTGCAATGGCCCTATCGCCTCCTTTTTCTTCCTTTTTCTACCAACGTAAGCAAAAAAGCCTTTTTTGTTGTTTTTTATGTCCCTGGCAAGCCTGAGCTCCTTTTGCGCTTTAGCCTTGCGAACCTTTTCCCTACAGGTGTTGGCTATACGTTTGAATTCTTCTTTGGTGATTTCTCCCCTTTTCCACTTCTTGTGCATGTCACTTTTGAGCTTTAGCTCAGTTAGAAGTTCTTTGGACATCCATTCTGGCTTCTTTGCACTTGTCTTATTTTTCTTCTTTGTTGGCACTGTTTGCATTTGCGCCTTGAGTATTTCACTTTTGAAAAACTCCCATCCATCCTTAACTCCCTTGTTTTTTAATATCGGCGTCCATGGAATGCCGCTCAGTAATTCCTTCATTTTTTGGAAGTCAGCTCTCTTAAAGTCCAGAATGCGTGTTTGACTTGTCTTAGTTTCAGCATTCCTTTGTATTGCAAACTGCAGGAGCACATGGTCACTTGCCCCTAAGGATCCAACCACTTCAACTGTATTGATCAGGTCTTCCACATTTGTTAAGATTAGATCAAGAGTTGCTGATCCCCTTGTTGCCTCTTCTACCTTCTGGACCATAAAATTATCTGCAAGGCAAGTGAGGAATTTGTTGGACTTTGTACTCTTGGCTGAGTTTGTTTTCCAGCAGATATCGGGATAATTGAAATCGCCCATGACTACTATATCTCTTCTTTGTGCCTGTTTGGTCAGCTGTTGACAGAAGGCTTCATCAAGTCCTTCATCCTGACTCGGAGGTCTGTAGTAGACACCCACGACAAGATCTTTTTGAGTCCCGGTTCCCTTGATTGTTATCCAGATGCTTTCAAGCTGGTTTCCCGGATTACAGTCTTGCATTTCTTCTGCAACGTAACTGTTTTTGACATATAAAGCTACTCCCCCTCCTCTCCCCTTTGTTCTATTTCTGTGAAAGAGGTTATAGCCCTCAATGGTTAAATTCCAGTGATGGGAGTCATCTCACCAGGTTTCAGTGATGCCTATGACATCGTTTGTGTGGTGCTGTGCTAGGAGTTGGAGTTCGTCTTGCTTATTTCCCATGCTCTGAGCATTAGTGTAAAGACATGTAAGCCCCTGTGACCTCCCCTCGAACTGTTTATTTGGGATTATTGTGCTCTCTGTACTTGGTCCTTGCTGTGTTTGTGCAGCCCTCCGTTTAGCCTTTCGGCGGTTCCCTGTGGTCGTGGGTAATATAGTGTTCGCCAGGCTGTTGTTCCCCTCCCCCAGTGGATCTAGTTTAAAGTGCGCCTGATGAGGTTTGTGAGTCTGTGTGCAAAAAGATGTTTTCCTACTTGTGTGAGATGCACCCCATCGCTTGCCAGTAGTCCATCCTCTTGGAAGAGTAGACCATGGTCAAGGAAGCCAAAATGCTCCTCTTGACACCATTTTCTGAGCCAGTTATTGACCTGTACTATTTTTCCGGCCCTTGTAGTGCCGTGTCCTACAACAGGGAGGAGGGATGAAAAGATCACATGTACATTATACAGTTTTAGCTTTGTTCCCAGAGCTCGAAAATCATTTGTGATCTTTTGAAAAGTATGCCTAGCGGTGTCATTGGTACCTACATGAATCAACATAAGGTGGGGAGGGTGATGGGGCTTTAGGAGCCTGCTGAGCCTCTGAGTGATATGGTGTATTTTTGCCCCCGGGAGGCAGCATGTTTCTCGAGCCATCCCATCCGGTCTGGAAATGATGGCTTCCGTTCCTCTAATGAGGGAGTCACCTACTACCAAGACCTGTTTCCTTTGAGGATTGACAGGGTCCCTTTTGTGCAAGACAGTGTGTATGTCCCCTGAAGAGTGTTCCTGTTGAAGTGAATCATGTAGGTGTAAAATGTTGTCCTCCTCCTCAACATCCCCAGTGCATTCATCAATGACAATCCATTGAGATACATCCGAGAGCCCATTACTCTCCCAAGGATGTTCCTGTTGCTCCTGGTCTATGATTGGGGATGGAGCATTTGCATGCTTACATAAGTGTGACTGTGGTGATGCACTGTCCCCGTCAGGGCTATCCCCTGCGCATTGATCCAGGGTGGTCCACTGAGTGGTATCTAAGAAACTGTGGTCCTCCACAAGATGTGTTTCCTGATTGTATGTTAATGATGTAAGAATTTCAAATCTGTTGTGTAAATGCAGCTGAGCAGAGGAGTTCTGCGGAGGCTGCCTGGTCCTGCGTCTCCTTCTATGGGTGACCTCCTTCCAAGCCTGAGGGTTGTCTACCTTTGAGTTGATCTCCCCATAAGGTTCCTGATCATGGTCTTGGTGGTGTTGGTGTGATGCAGGCTGCTGATCTACAGCAGCATGTTGTGCAGTGTCCAAGAAGAGCTCGAGTGCCTGAATGTCCTTAAGGGTCTTAATACGGTGCTCGAGCTGTTGGATCCTCTGCTCCATCAGAGTCATCTGTTTGCATTTGGAGCAGATGTAGTTGTCTAGTTTTTGTGTGAAAAAGCGGAACATGCCACAGCTGGTGCATGTGATGGGAATGTTTTGCTTTTGTTGCATCTCTTGGTGAGCGTGGTGGCCAAGTGGGATCTTTGTACAGTTAAGTAATATGCACGCACTTTATGTGCAAACTGCAACAAACCACCTCTTTGTGTATTTGTTTATGTTGCTTTCTTTCCTGTATGTACTGCAAAGGATAGTTAGTAAAGGTGCCTCTTTGACCACAGGAGCCAAGCCCACACTCAGTTTAAAATCTTAGCCAAATCTTAGCCAAATCCTACCTGAAGCCAGGGAGCAAAAATGTCCTCCTGCTGCCTCTGCTTCTGCGAGAACCAACTGCCCTTCTGGGATCCCTCTCCCATTTGCTACTAGTGGGATCTCCAATAAAATATTGCAGTAGATCATCACATGAACGTAGTCCAGTCCTTCTTCAGAATACTCTATTGCCTTCCTTTGTTGTCTGCTAACTTCTCCAACGCAATTGGTACTAAGAGTGCATCTACATCAGGCATGGGCAAACTTTGACCCTCCAGGTGTTGGACTTCCTGGCTGTTAAGAATTGTGGGAGTTGAAGTCCAAAGTTTTCCCATGCCTGATCTATAATATATAAGTTATTTATTTATCATGTCAGAAGCGAATTGAGAATATAGTTATGATGTTTAAAATTTGGCATTATACTAAATATCCGTTGATCAGAAGCTGGCCACTTTTAATGCCGCTGGTTTCGCTGTAAAAAAGTCCTTCATTGTGCATGTGGCAGGGCTCAGACTGCATTGTAGTAAGTGGTCTGTGGTTTGCTCTTCTCCACACCCACATGTCATGGACATTTGTGGACCCATTTCTTAAGGTTGGCTCTGCATCTTGTGGTCCCAGAGCGCAGTCTGTTCAGCACCTTCCAAGTCACCCAATCTTCTGTGTGCCCAGGATAGAGTCTCTATCCGACGTCAGCCAATTGTAGTTCCGGGTTTTAGCCTGCCATGTTTGGACTCTTGCTTGCTGATGTGTTCCTGTATCTCTGTAGATCTGAGAAAGCCATTTCTTGATTTAGGCTGTTGGCATGCTGGCGGTTATCCGAACAGAGGATGGTCCGGGGATGTCATTGCCTTGGTCCTTTTATTACTGGCTGCTACTTCCTGATGGAAGTCTGGTGGGGCAATACTGGCTAAACAGTATAATTTCTCCAGCAGCTTAAGGCATAGACATCCTGTGATAATGTGGATGGACCACTGTGGATGTGGCTCTCATTAAGAGCCACATCCACTGCTTTAACGTGGTGAGATGTATTCTACACTGGACATGCGTACTCAGCAGCAGAATAGCAAAGTGAAAGCGACATGCAACATACTATAGAAGTGATATGATTTTATATCACTTTAAGTATTATTTGGCAAAGAAGGCTTATGTCTGAACTACAATGCCCAGGATTCCATAGTGTTGAGCCATGGCTGTTCAATCTGTATTAATTCTACAGTGCAGATGCAGTACAGTGCAGTGGAAGCCTAGAGGAACTTGTCAAAAGTGGGAGGGAGACAGGCTGTCCTAGTTCAAGCACTGATCTTACTTGGCTTAAGGCAGCTCTGTGTTGTCGGTTATGGTACCAACACCCTCAGAGTCTGTGGCATCAAGCTGTGCTTGGTATTTATACTGCCTTCAGTTAATGGGATCAGGAGGACAATTCTGCATACTTTAGGTTGTCCCGTTATGATGATGTATCATTGCTATTTGCTGTGAAGTTGATTTTGACCCCAAAAATCTTATGGATGGACTTCCATCAACATCAACATATCTGTTCAGGTCTTGCAAACTCAGAGCAGCCATGGCTTCCTTGACTTATTCAATCACTAAATTCAGTGATCTCTTCATAAAATCATAGAGTTGGAAGAGACCTCATGGGCCATCCAGTCCAACCCCCTGCCAAGAAGCATGAAAATAACATTCAAAGCACTCCCAACAGATGGCCATCCAGCCTCTGCTTAAAAGCCTCCAAAGAAGGCTTTCATTCTCTTTCCAAATATTATTGCCATTTTGTGATACATACACATTGCAATAGCTTTGGTTTAGCCATAATTTCCCCTTAGAAGATGCCAACTTGGTTGAATAATAATAATAATAATAATAATAATAATAATAATAATAATAAAATTTATTAACTGCCTCTCCATGCAGTTCACATCCTTGACTTCTTCAAAAGGACATTAAGATAGACAAGAAAAGAAAAACCTCACAATTGAGTTCATTTCATGAATCTAAAATCTACTCCATTAAAACACCTTGCCATCATTAATATTTTGGGGATATCTCTCTCTCCTTTGTACACAATAATGAACTGCCTGTTTACTGAGAAATCAGTTCAGATTAATGTGATTTTGATGGCAAAATCACCCAGGATGAAAATTGCAACACCGGAGGAAGTCTTTTATAGGTCACATCTTTCAAGTTTCACCAACGATCCCATGAAATGACTGTTTACATAATAAGGCATGGCAGATACGATACCCTCATAAAATAATCAAAACCTGATGCATTTTCAGTCAGAAAGTACAAGCAACCTCATTTGATTTCCTGGAAATGTGCTTGTTTGCTAACACCCACTCTCTCTTCCAGCTTTCATCTAGATCCATTTCTGCCTAATTACGGCATAAATAAGGATGTATGACATTACCTAGAAAAACAGGATCAGGATGTGTATTCGGAGAACAGGATGGGAATGAAAACAACCTCACACTTGAGTTTCATTACATTGCTATCAGTTAAAGATGACTCCTGTCAACATTCAGAAGGAAATAAAAGTTTTGTGCGATATTGACACACAATAATGTAACTTTCCTCTGAGAATAATATATATTTTAAAATGTCTTCCACTACATCAGTAGTTCCCAAACTTGCCCAAGGTCACTCAACGGCTTTTCATATCTACTTGAGGATTTGAATCCAGGCCTCCAAAGTCATCCGTCATTGTTCAATGTTCATTGCCAGGGATGGTCAAGAAATTCATATTAATTTGATTTTTGAATGAATTTATTGAACCTATGGTCTGTGAGAATGGCTCTCTCCCTACCCTTGATGTTGAGGACACAAACACAAAGTCCAGGCAGAAAAAGACAAAAAGCTGAATAATCTCAAAGAGAGACACAATTCATCTAGTACTACTGCATTTAAACAATTCAACCACACAGTAGTTATTTTATTCTTCCATTCTGTGCATTTTGTAAAGGTAAAGGTTTCCCTTGACATTAAGTCCAGTCGTGACTGACTCTGGGGGTTGGTGCTCATCTCCATTTCTAGGCCGAAGAGCCGGTGTTGTCCATAGACATCTCCAGGTCGTGTGGCCGGCATGACTGCACGGAGCACCGTTACCTTCCTGCCAGAGCGGTACCTATTGATCTACTCACATTTGCATGTTTTCAAACTGCTCGGTTGGCAGGAGCTGGGGGTAACAGCGGGCGCTCATTCCGCTCCTGGGATTTGTAGAACATACAAATATATATATACTGTGAGACCAATTAAAACATGCAGCCAATGCTCTCTCTAATAATAGTACAAATTTGCAGTATAAATGGATGGGCAAAGGCATGCATTACAGCTCAAATAACTCTTCTATAAACCACCAGCAGACCATCATATCTAACCTTAAATAGCATTAACCCCATCTCCCTAAAAGCAATTGATAGTCTGGTTATTTGTGCTATACCATAATGTTAATATTTGGAGATAGCGTGGAATAAATTGTGGAAAAAATTCAATTTACTTTTCCTTACATTTTTAACTATCTTTTAAAAAGTGTCCTAAGCAAATGATTTTAAAATTGGCTTCATTAATCAATATGCATAATTAACTGCAAATCCAATAGCGCCAATGGCTGTAAATCCTACAAATATACACTTATTATTAACTTCATTTCTAATGTCATTGCTTTGCTTTTTCCACTTCAAACACAGTTTTTAATGTATAGTGATGGCAATGGATTGTGGGTGATGAGTCAAACGGCATCTGGTGTATCAAATACAGTTCTGGACAACAAATCTCAAGAAGATTGTAGAAATAATAACATTATCACTATCTATACTTATGTGTCTCCTTTCCCCAGAACTAGGGCTCAAGAAAGTTTACTAATTTTAAAAGATTTCAATTAAAAACATGAAAAAGGGGATTTTTTTTATTTTCACCAAATTGGGATGCTGCAGAACATTTTTGGGTTATTCTAAGGGTAAGAAATGTGTGGACGTTTAGGGAGAACTTGAGCGCGTTCAGGGAGATTTGCAGACAGGTCAGCCTGACCCGGCTGATTCTGTGAATACCTTAGATCAGGGGTCCTCAAACTTTTAAAACAGAGGGCTGGTCCACAATCCTTCAGACTGTTGAGGGGCCGAATTATCATTTGAAAAAAAACAAAAACGAACAAATTTCTATGGACACTGCACATATCTTATTTGTAGTGCAAAACAACAATAACAATGAAAGACCAATACAATATTTAAAAATGAAAATAATTCTAACCAACATAAACCTACCAGGATTTCAATAGGAAGTGTGGGCCTGTTTCTTGCCAATGAGATAGTCAGGTTAATTAGGATTGTTGTTGTTGTTGTTGTTGTTGTGTGTCTTCAAGTCATTTCAGACTTTGGGCGAGCCTAAGTCCAAAGTTATTTATTTATTCATTTACTACATTTATTTACTAAATTTATATCCCACCCTTCTCACCCCGAAGGGAACTCAGAGCAGCTGTATGTACATACAATATATTATATTATTAGCATAGCACAATATTAGCATTATATATTACTACTCGTTGTGCCCAGCCACGCGTTGCTGTGGCGTTGTCTGGTGGTGTTGGTGAGAAATTTGAGTTAGTGGTGGTATTGAATGTCTGTTGTATGGTTGTCTTTATGTTTAGTATGTACAGTAGAGTCAGGCCTCTCTGAGTATACAGCTATACTTTTTCTATGTGAAAAAGATAAGCAAACACTCTAAAGGTTCCAAACATAAAAAGAGATGTGACATGTCAGGGCCACAGAAATAGTCAGGCCTCTCTGAGTATAGAGCTATCTTCTTTCTATGTGAAAAAGATAAGCAAACACTCTAAAGGTTCCAAACATAAAAAGAGATGTGACATGTCAGGGCCACAGAAATAGTCAGGCCTTTCTGAGTATAGAGCTATCTTCTTTCTATGTGAAAAAGATAAGCAAACACTCTAAAGGTTCCAAACATAAAAAGAGATGTGACATGTCAGGGCCACAGAAATAGTCAGGCCTCTCTGAGTATAGAGCTATCTTCTTTCTATGTGAAAAAGATAAGCAAACACTCTAAAGGTTCCAAACATAAAAAGAGATGTGACATGTCAGGGCCACAGAAATAGTCAGGCCTCTCTGAGTATAGAGCTATCTTCTTTCTATGTGAAAAAGATAAGCAAACACTCTAAAGGTTCCAAACATAAAAAGAGATGTGACATGTCAGGGCCACAGAAATAGTCAGGCCTCTCTGAGTATAGAGCTATCTTCTTTCTATGTGAAAAAGATAAGCAAACACTCTAAAGTTTCCAAACATAAAAAGAGATGTGACATGTCAGGGCCACAGAAATAGTCAGGCCTTTCTGAGTATAGAGCTATCTTGTGCCGTCGCGCCTGGGGCTGTAAACTCTTAGTGAAAGAGGCATGGACGTGACATCTTTCCCCAGGGGATTGCTTCTTGCCCTCCTTTAGGGAAACTGGAACTCCCAAGGACCAAAACACTGTAGATAACTCAAAAACTGGGTTTATTGTTCACAAAGGGGGTAAAAGAAAATATACATTACAGTCTTTGTTTGTTTAAGTCCGTGGAGCCTTCTAGATCCCTCTTTCTCTGGCTGTGAATGCCGGAGCAAACTCAGCCTCAGTCCAATGACCTATATCTGAAGACAAGAGTCTTCCTCTGTTGCCAAAGGACTGACGTGAAGGCGCTTGAGACTCCTCAACGTTGTTCAGGTTGGCCCTGAACATGAAGTGTGAGTCCCAAGGGTAAGAACCTCAGAATTGGTGCTGAGAGGTAACTTTTGAAGGGCTTTCTGAGCCAAGTCTCTCTCTCACGTCCATCTGGTAGAGAGCTTGCTGGTGGAATGAAAAGGAGGAAACACAGTCCTAATCCTGGAAGAGGTGGAGCCAAACAGTTTTGCTGAGTGAGCAATGTAACAGGTACAGACAACATTGATTGACAGATATAAATAACCAATCCAACTACATTTACAGGGTAAGGGCAAAATCAGGCATGATACAACAATTCAGATCTTGAAACTTATAGTTCAACATATAGATGGCGCCACTCGCGCCGTCACACTCCCGGCCTAGATTTCCGGACTTTCGGAAATCTAAACAAAATGGAGTTAAATACCTTTAACTCTTATAACTTTAGACTGTATGTCTTCTGAAAATAACACAACCATGCCGCTAATAGGCCTGTCAAACAAAGAAACCTTTTCATTAGAGACGATCTTAACCTGGGCCTTGCACACTCTATTGTCAGAGCTAGGATATAATTTTGACACAATACCCTTAGCACATTGGTGTCTATGAGCATCCTTTTGTTTAAGTAACACCAAATCCCCAACCTTTACGAGCATTAACAAACCAAAAACCATTGTTTCTTAGGGCAGACTCAGTAAATGTCCTTCCTTGGTGTTTAACCTTTGCATGGAAATGCTGTGTCAACAGCAGAGCTATGTGGCTATGGTGTGGCAAAATAACAGGATTTTTAACACAGGATCTAATCTTTGCTCTTTTTAGTCTACCTCCAACCCTAAGGAGACCCTCGTTGTCCAGGAAGGGGTTCAAGTCCTTTAAACAACTATTTTTGGGCAAGGAAGCTTTTCTTTCTAGACAAGCTATTTCTTCTAAAAAACACTGTCTTTGAGTGGATCTCAGGATGACTGTTGAGGCTTTTGAAAGATCTTGGGGCTGAATTGCACCACTGTTTTTTGTAGTGATGTAATGTATGAGCCTGGCAATGGCTGCCTGAAGTCTAGTCCATTTTGAAAATCTTTCAAACTTGGCTGGATTTAAACCTTGCCTTGATAAGTCTTGGCCATCGATGGTAGATTTGCAGGACTGAATTTCTGGCAACTCAGTGTCTTTGAGCACGGAAATGCTTTCTGGAAAGGAAGGATTTTGAAGACATTTGGGTCCAGTGATCCAGGATGACTTGGACAACTTTGCGGCTGATGTTCCTCGGGATGTCACATCTGCCGGATTTTCTGAAGTGGATATGTAATGCCACTGCTCTTCTCCCTCCGCACACACGCTGGCTGGTTCAGCGTAGTTGCTTCTGAAGAGGTCTTCCACAAACTGGGTGATCTGGGTCTTTACCTTCGGATCCTTTAGCATCCTTCTTCTTAAGGACAGGAGACGATGAAGGGCAACATCTCTGTTGTTGGGTAGAGATGGTCTTTCCGGCTTGAAAGGTAAAGGTGCTATCCAATTACCTTCAGGGTCTTGAGTGACTTGGTTGTTCATCATCTCAAGAAACTTCTGATCATTTTTAGAGAAGGCTGTTTGCTCATCTCTCTCTGTGACTTCGATGATGGGAGAGTAATCGGGCATTACTCCCTGGCAGCAAACTGAGATGTGGCTGGCACATCCTTGCATTAGTGAAGGCCTTTTAGTGACAGGCTGGAACATCTTGTTCAGGCAGACTGGGCCTAACACCGTCCATCCTAAAGGCAACTGCTGGGCCATGGGTGATCCCTTAGGACCTTCAATCTGGTTGCTAACACGGAACAGTGTGGGACAATCTGCACCGATAAGCATGACGATGTCTGTTTCCAAGTCCAAAGCTGGTATTAGATCTTGAATACCTTTGAGATGAGGATGGGCTTGTACCACCTCCTTCGTGGCTATCTGTTCTTTGTTCCTGGGAATCAGGCTGCATTCTATAAGGTCAGGAAGATCGTATCTGACCTTTTGTCCGACAGGCGAGATTTTGAACTTTGTTGCAACTCTGCCATTCATCTTATTCTTTCCAGAACAAGTGGATATGGTGTAATCTATTGTCTCGGTATGAAGGTCGAACATGTCGAAGAACTCTGGGGTTGCAAGAGATGCGTCACTTTGGGCATCCAAGGCGACGTAGACCCTTTTCTTATTCCACGGCTGCTTGTCTGGATACACCTCTGCCAGGCAGATTGGGTGGCAAATCCTTGGCTTGTGGCTATTTTGACAAAGCTTGGTGCAGGCAACCGCAGGAGCCTTGAGGGCTACCTGAGGCTCTGTAGGCTTTTGGTCTTCTTTGGTTTCTTCTTTGGCAGGAGAATTTGACTTTGCTTTGAATTGAGGGGAATCGAAGTTGTGCATTGCAGAGCAATGCTTGATGCTGTTGCAGTGTTGGCATTTAACCTTTTTTTTGCAGTCTTTGGAGAAGTGAATAGTGGCGCCGCAGCATCTAAAGCACACCTTGGCCTTTTGAACTATTTGGAGTCGTTCTTCGTAAGGCTTCTTTGCGAACTCTCTGCATTCAGCTAGGCTGTGTGGCCTTTGATGAATGGGACAGGATATGGTGTTGTTGCTGACTGGTTGAGCAGAAGTTGCAGGAGTTGCGTCTGTCATCTTGACACTTAGGTTCCTTCTAAGATCTTTGCCCTGGGCTTTGTCTTCTTTGGAGGTCTTTTCAGGCTTTAGGTCTTGGTACAAAGCGAGAAGACCTGTCTGAGGGTCATTCCTCTCACAGGCTGCTCTAGTGACGAAATCCACCAAAAAGGTGAAGGGCGGGTATACATTTGCATTCTCCTCTTTGTACTTGAACACCTGTTTCCCCCAAGCTTCTCGAAGAGGAAAAGGAAGTTTGCAGAGAATGGCACTCTGCGACGTGTGCTGGTCCAGACATGCTAAACCTGGCAGCTCTGGATTTCCTTTGGCTGAAGCTAGCTCTAGTAAAAGATCACTAAAGTCCCAAAGTTGTTTGCAATCTTTCATCTTCAGCGATGGGAACCTGTTGAGTCGATCCATGAGGGACGCTTCTATCTCAGTGCTCGCACCGAAGCGCTGGTCCAAGCGAGACCACGCTGTGGACAATGCTCTTTGGGGGTCTGCTACATGAGCAGCATAAAGTCTTTTTACTTGCTCGGCTGAGCTGGGTCCAAGCTAAGAAGGGACAGTTCTTCATCCGCTTCTAGCTTGAAATCTCGAATGGCCCTCATGAAGGTGATTTTCCACAGAAGGTAGTCATCTGGTCGGTCAGTGAATTTCTGGACGCCTTTGTCTCTGATGTCTCTTCTTGGATTTCTCAAGAGGGAACCCAATTGAGACTCCAGTGTGTAAGGGTACATCTGAGGAGTGTGATGTGGCCCGACGAAGTCAATGTTCTTCGGTTGAACACATCTTGTCTCGATGGTAGGCGATGCTGAGTTCAGCAGATTGCTGGCAGGCAGCACCTCTGAAGCCTTCATTTTCAGCGATGGGAGAATTGACTTGGTATGCAGGGATGAATGTGGTGGTTCACTCCCGGCCATGCCTTGCCAATGTGGATGGACATCTGGATGTTGTTGAAAGACGTCATCCTTTCGTTCCCAAGTAGACAAGTGGTATCTCTGAGGCCTAAGTACAGGGATGGACTCTGACAGAGATGATGGCACTCTCCCGGCCGTGCTTTGCTGTACTTCTGAGAAATGGGCAGGCCTTGAAGTTGCGAACACTGGAACAGGTGAGCGATCTTCAAGGTGGCGAAAGGAGATATGACTCTGCACTACAGGTGATTCCAGTTGCAGATGTGCTGAAACCTTTGCTGTAGGCTCTTGTGTTGGCAGGAAACTAAGGTTTTCTTGGGTTAGTTCCTGTGATAGGGCTTTGGCTAGAACGTTAGCTCTGACTATCTTTTGTGCTGTGTCTCTTTTTACTTGAAGCAGATCTAGATCCCGTTGCAGCTCATCTTGCTTGGCTTCAGCCATTGCAAGCTCTATTTCTCTCTGGGCCCTGGCCTGTGCTAGGTCAGCTTCTTGTTGGGCCCTAGCCTGAGCTAGAAGCAGTTTCTGCTTGGCTTTAGCCTGTTGAAGGAGGAGTTCCTCTTCATTGAAGGCAAGGTCTTGCTTAGCCATATCTGCAGACGCCTCTGCTTCTAAAACCTCTTTTCTAATTTTCAAACGGACAGCCTCTCTGTTGTAGTGGGCTGCTTTGGAAGAAGTACTGATGAATGAATGTATGGATTGGGAGGAACTGCTATGCCTAGATGAATGCTTGGATTTATGGCTAGCATCATTAGATGGAATCTTGAGCAGACTGGATCTAAGGCTTACACATGGGGAGCCTTGAACCCTTTCTTCTGCACCTTTGAATAAGGAACTGGGCTCTGGTTCAGATAGAACCGCGCTGTAGCGCCTCCTCTCTTCTTGTAGGCTAAAAGAAATTTCCTTAGCCCTATCTAAAGACTCTGGAGTGTTAATTTTGTTCAGTACATAGATTATTTCTTCTGCAATAGCACTCCCATTATTGAAGGCCTTTAAAAATTCTTGCCTAAGAATTTCCTTTTCCTTTGGGCAAAGGGATGCCCTTATTGCATCAGCTATGGTCGGCAGGTTTTGCCAAGCTCTGTTAAACCTCTGCCTAAGCTGGCCTTCCTGCTGCAAAAGGCAGAGCATTGTTTTCTCTGTGGGGTGCCTTTCTCTGACAGGGCGGGGGGATTTGACCCTTGTTTGCAAAATCCCATTGCTATGACTTGCCATTATGAAATTCAAAAGGAAACTTATCCCAAGTTTCAAACAGTACAAAAATGCAATACTATATAACTATACAATTAAAGGGACACAAAAAGGGCAATGCAATATTTTAAACAAGACAATTAAAACAGCTGCTTAACTGGGAAGTTAAGCCTGGGCTTTCATAAACTTGCAGCAGGCTCTGAAGAAATGGCAGGAACTGCAGAAGGTTGGAATTTATTGCTTTGCAAACTGGGTTCTGGAAGAGGCTTGGTTGAGCTGTAAAGGCTGGCTTCTGGAGAAATGTATCTACTTTGCAGAAACCTGGATTTTGCTGCAGTTGCAAGAGCTGGATGTAGCGATTTGCTGGCTTGAGAAACAGAAAAGGCGGGAAACTTAGCAAATGTTTCAATTTGGCAAAGGCTAGGCTTCTAGAAAATGTATCCACTTTGCAGAAGGCTTGAACTTGCTGCAGCTGCAAGAGCTGGATGTAGCAATTTGCTGGTGGCTTGAGATGCAAAAAGAGCGGGAAAGCTTGCAAATGTCTCAATTTTGTGAAGGCTGGGCTTCCTTTGACTTCTTTATCTTTAGGAGACTATGGGCTTGGCAAATTTAAGGCCCTTTCACTCCTTCTTTTCCCTTCTTAGCACTTCTGGAAGGCTTCTTTCAGCAGTTCTGGAAAAGAAGGCTCCTCTCTCAGTACTTCTGGAAAAAAAGGCTTTTCTCAGCACTGTGCCGTCGCGCCTGGGGCTGTAAACTCTTAGTGAAAGAGGCATGGACGTGACATCTTTCCCCAGGGGATTGCTTCTTGCCCTCCTTTAGGGAAACTGGAACTCCCAAGGACCAAAACACTGTAGATAACTCAAAAACTGGGTTTATTGTTCACAAAGGGGGTAAAAGAAAATATACATTACAGTCTTTGATTGTTTAAGTCCGTGGAGCCTTCTAGATCCCTCTTTCTCTGGCTGTGAATGCCGGAGCAAACTCAGCCTCAGTCCAATGACCTATATCTGAAGACAAGAGTCTTCCTCTGTTGCCAAAGGACTGATGTGAAGGCGCTTGAGACTCCTCAACATTGTTCAGGTTGGCCCTGAACATGAAGTGTGAGTCCCAAGGGTAAGAACCTCAGAATTGGTGCTGAGAGGTAACTTTTGAAGGGCTTTTTGAGCCAAGTCTCTCTCTCACGTCCATCTGGTAGAGAGCTTGCTGGTGGAATGAAAAGGAGGAAACACAGTCCTACTCCTGGAAGAGGTGGAGCCAAACAGTTTTGCTGAGTGAGCAATGTAACAGGTACAGACAACATTGATTGACAGATATAAATAACCAATCCAACTACATTTACAGGGTAAGGGCAAAATCAGGCATGATACAACAATTCAGATCTTGAAACTTATAGTTCAACATATAGATGGCGCCACTCGCGCCGTCACATATCTTCTTTCTATGTGAAAAAGATAAGCAAACACTCTAAAGGTTCCAAACATAAAAAGAGATGTGACATGTCAGGGCCACAGAAATAGTCAGGCCTTTCTGAGTATAGAGCTATCTTCTTTCTATGTGAAAAAGATAAGCAAACACTCTAAAGGTTCCAAACATAAAAAGAGATGTGACATGTCAGGGCCACAGAAATAGTCAGGCCTTTCTGAGTATAGAGCTATCTTCTTTCTATGTGAAAAAGATAAGCAAACACTCTAAAGTTTCCAAACATAAAAAGAGATGTGACATGTCAGGGCCACAGAAATAGTCAGGCCTTTCTGAGTATAGAGCTATCTTCTTTCTATGTGAAAAAGATAAGCAAACACTCTAAAGGTTCCAAACATAAAAAGAGATGTGAAATGTAAGGGCCACAGAAATAGTCAGCCTCTGCAAACATTAGGATTGTATGTTGTTGTTGTTATTATTATTATTGAGAGGCTGGGTGGCCATCTGTTGGGAGTGCTTGGATTGTGTCCTGCATGGCAGATCGTGGGAGGTGTTCGCTGGTCCTGATTGTTTAGTGTCTGGCATTCCCGTGTTTTAAGAGTGTTATTTTTTATTTGTTGTTGTGATTTTAAGCTTGTTAAAATATTAGGAGAGAGATTGTGTTGATTGTCATGGTTCATAGCATATATTTAAAATATAGAGTATTAAAATGGGTTGGATATTGTAGAAGGTTGGAGTGGAGATAAATGGTTTGGATGATGGGTGGGTGCTAGGACCCAGGGGACAGCTTTTTCCCATTGCCTGCCTTCCCTCTTGCCCATGAGGGCTTCTCTTTTTCCTCCCTGTTATGGCTCCCGATGGGGCGTTGTGGGTTCTCTCCATGTGGAGGTGCGTGAAGTGATTTTGTGTTGTTTCAACCTTAAGGTGTGGATGATGGGTTGTGTTGTCCAATGTCGAGGTTGGGGGGCCCGTAGTTTAGTTGCTTTGCTCAGTGCCGCGATTCCATCACTCTTTTATATATATATTGAACTATACCACTATACTGTAATATATGTAATATATAACATATAATTAATATTATTATATGGTATTATTATTATTAGTATTATATTGTATAAAATGATAATATTATTATCAATATCATATGTATATACAATATATTATATTATTAAAACTGATATAAAAATATTATATTATAAATGAGGGCAGGGCCAGGTAAATGACCTTGGAGGGCCGCATCCGGCCCCCGGGCCTTAGTTTGGGGACCCCTGCCTTAGATTGTTCCTTAGCAACCGAGTCCAAGGAAAGTGAAATTGCTGTTTCCCTAGAGAAGACGCCTTGGGAGGGTGGGGAGACTGAGGAGGACACTAGGGAGTGTAGATTAGATCTCAGAAAGCAGGGCGTGAAAAGTAGATAAAGGAGAGCTTCCCAGCACCTCCAAGATAAAGCCTTGAAATCCAGATGTCTTTGGAATGATTTCATGGGAGCCTGGTTGGGCTTAAATTAGGTGTTTGGTTCCACACATTTCAGAGGAGACAACATTGCTAATGAGGAAAGAGTCTCCTGTTCATGTTACCAAGTTTTCAAGTCCATGATTCTTGTATTGTCAAGATCTTGTTTCATGTTCCTGCCTTTGCCTATGTATCTTGGAAGTGATTTGCCTGAAAGAGGTTCCTGTGTTCATGTTCCTGCTATTACCTTGGATTATTGCTATATATTTTTTATTTCTAGCTTCTATGATAGTTCCTTGGCATTTTTGAAAGACATTTATTGAACTCTGATTGCTTTTGTATATTGCTGGTTATATTCCTACTTTTGGTTATAACCCTCCCCCTTTTATACTCTTTATTCAATAAACATTTTATTATTGGACTATTGGACTCTGGTGTGGTGCTGGGTGATCAGTTGCCTCAGGGCTAGGAGGCAACAGGTTACCAGTCATGGTTCTTTCAGGATGTCTTTCAGGTTGCAAATCTGGCATGCAGGGAAGGACAAATGCCACAAAGCAAGCCAATTTAACTGGTTCCCTTTGACAAGTTGGGTGAGCCATCTCCAATTTACCAACCAAGGCTGGTAGATGGCATCAGCTAACTAGCTTTTGGTCTCATGGCAGGTCCTGTTATTTAAAAAAAGCCCTGCACTTTAGAAGATTAATGTCTTCATTCCAGGTTGAGTTGAGGGCAATCTTAGCCCTGGAAGGAAGAAGATAAGTGGCCCTCTTCAAGAACAATCACTTCTTGCAGCAGTTGTGACTTCAAGTATAAAACACTTGGGTCAACTTTGCAATAGCGGACAGCTTCTCAGTTTCAGAAATTTGCTAAATATATCTACAACATACAATTAGTTGGTTTTCCAATATTTGAGCCAAACATCTTTCAAAAGTGCCGATCAGCATGATCACTTTATGGGAGGCCCAGGCCCCTTCCCCACTGCCCTATATTCCAGGATCTGATCCCAGATTATCTTCTTATCCCAGATTATCTGGCAGTGTAAATTCATATAATCCAGTTGAAAGCAGATAATCTGAGACAAAATCCTGGAATATAGGGCAGCGTAGATCCAGCCATAGTCAAAAACATTTGAAAAGCAAAGTGTCGCCTGTTTTTGGAACAGTAGATACATTTGATATGGTTGTGATGAATTCATCCTTTCAATTGCTTTTCAGGAAATGGGGCATTCAATGTTTGAAGAAGTGCTCAGTTGTGAATCAGATACGGTCAAAAAAATTTTTCTTATATTATTGATGTTGAAAGAGGATTTCAACATTGCCATTATCTAAGAAGTGGAAGATGTTTCCAAGAATACTTATCAACTCCTTGTAGCATGCTTCAAATGCAGCTTTATAACAACTATCTAATATACTAGTTCTTATATTATTGGCAATGGAAAGAAGATGGAAAAGGCCAAATTCTTCAATATTTTCATCTTGTGAAGAGCGATGCTAAATTGATTCTAGACAAGGTCATTGAAATGGAAAAGAATCCAAGAACATCATATTTATAATAATAATAATAATAAAACTTTATTTATACCCCGCCACCATCTCCCCAACGGGGACTCGGGGCGGCTTACATGGGGCCATGCCCAAGACAATACAATAGACCATAACATAATACAATTAAATAATACATTACATAAAATAAAACAGTACAACATAAGATCAAAACAGCAATATAACACGAGCGGGCCGCATGAATACTACATTTAAAAACTAGATTAAAAATTAAAACTCTGGGTGAGAAAGGGATCAGAATAAAACCTCGAGGGACGGGACATCAGATAGTGAACCAGTCTAGAGGATAAATATCGGGGGGGAGTAGCATAGAACATTTACTCTCCGAAAGCACACCGGAAGAGCCATGTTTTTAAATCTTTCCTGAAGGCTAAAAGGGTGGGGGCTTGCCTGATTTCAATGGGCAGCGAGTTCCACAAGCGAGGGGCCACCGCAGAGAAGGCCCTCTCCCTTGTTCCTACAAGGCGGGCCTGAGATATAGGTAGTGGCGACAGGAGGGCCTCCCCCGATGATCGGAGAGGTCGGGCAGGTTTATGATAGGAGATACGGTCACGAAGGTAGGCGGGTCCCAAACCGTTTAGGGCTTTATAAATGATGGTCTGCACCTTGAATTGGGACCGGAAGATGAACGGCAGCCAGTGGAGCTCCTTAAACAGGGGAGTAGATCTCTCCCTGTAACTCGCCCCCGTTATTAGTCTGGCGGCCGAACGTTGGACCAGCTGTAACTTCCGGGCCGTCTTCAAGGGAAGCCCCACGTAGAGCGCATTACAGTAGTCCAGTCTAGAGGTAACTAATGCATGCACCACCGTGGTCAAGTCAGACTTCACGAGGTATGGTCGCAGTTGGCGCACAAGTTTGAGTTGTGCAAAAGCCCTCCCGGCCACCGCCGACACCTGCGCTTCAAGCGTCAGCGCTGAATCCAGGAGGACCCCCAAACTGCGGACCTGTGATTTCAGGGGGAGTGCAACCCCGTCCAGCACAGGTTGCCACCCAATACCCCGATCCGACGAGCGACTGACCAGGAGGGCCTCTGTCTTGTCAGGATTGATCCTCAGCTTGTTCCTCCTCATCCAGTCCGCCACAGCGGCCAGGCACTGGTTCAGCACCCAAGGAGCTTCCTTGGAGTCAGGTGGGAACGAGTAGTGGATTTGTGTGTCATCTGCGTAGAGATGGCAACACCCTCCAAAACTCCGGATGACCTCTCCCAGCGGTTTCATGTAGATGTTAAAAAGCATGGGGGATAAAATAGACCCTTGCGGGACCCCACAGGTCAAAGGCCAGGGGTCCGAGCAGGTATCCCCCAGCTTCACCATCTGGGAACGGCCCTCCAGGAAGGACTGGAGCCACTGCAAAACAGTGCCACCGAGTCCCATCCCGGAGAGCCTCCCCAGAAGGATACCATGGTCGATGGTATCGAAAGCCGCAGAGATGTCCAGGAGAACCAGCAGGGTCACACTCCCCCTGTCCAGTTCCCTGCGGAGGTCATCCACCAGGACGACCAAAGCCGTCTCAGTGCTGTACCCAGGCCTGAAGCCAGACTGCGAGCGGTCCAGAAAATCAGTGTCATCGAGGAACTCCTGGAGCTGCGTGGCCACCACCCGCTCCAGAACCTTGCCCAAAAACGGGAGGTTGGAAATTGGTCTGTAGTTGTTACATACAGATGGGTCTTATATTTCAAATAAGAAAGGAAGAGAAGGGTTGGATTTGTAAGTAATGTATCCATGGCTATATTTCACATATTGAAAAGATCGCTCATTATCTGGGTTGGTTGTTCATTTGAAATAATATGGATATCACAGTATACAACTGTATCTCTCCGTCATTGGGAAGAGATAGGGGAATCTACACATAAAGACTTATGTTGAGGATTCTGAATGAATTGATTTTAATCTTGGATATGTTTAAAATTTTATATAATGTGATTTTATTTTGTAATGGTATCTGCTTTTATATGAATTGTTGTTTTGTACACTGTTTTTAGGCATTGAATTTTTGCCTATTTATTGTAAGCCACCTTGAGTCCCCCCGGGGAGAAAGGCAGGGTAAAAATGATGTAAATAAATAAATAATAAATAGAGTTAATATGGAGTTGAAACATTTTAGACCAGTGTTCCCAACCTTTTTTTTTTTGACCAGGGACCACTTGACCAGGGGCCACTCTCCAACATTAGTACCAAAAGAGTTACAAATCAGTTTTTGGTCAACTTTAGATTTGGTTATTTGGGGTACTGCTTCAGACAATTGCATTGGATAAACTACATCAGCTCTAGTTTCGGATACGGAATAAATGCCATCCAGTAGTCTCCATCTGCTTCCCCATAGAAAACCATATTTAATAATCTGGAGCTACACCTTGTAACTTTTTTCCCCTTTGCAGAAATTGGCCTTCTTTTCCACACTCCTGGATTTACTGTTTAGCCCCACAGAGCCATTCAGTTGTTGGGCCAGACTAAAACATGATCTGCCCCATCCCTCCCAAGTGAGGACAAGAAGTTGGATATGGTGTATTGTCAAACGCTTTCGTGGCTAGAATCACTGGCTTGCTGTGCGTTTTTCGGGCTGTATGGCCATTTTCCAGCAGCATTTTCTCCTAAAGTTTCACATGCATTTCTTGCTGGCATCTTTGGAGGTTTTGTTGGCAGTGAAGCAAGTGGAGTGTATATACCTGTGGAATGTCCAGGGTGGGGGAAAAAACCCTTGTCTGTTTAAAGCAAGTGTGATAATGTGTCCTGAAACATTTAGGAGAAACATGGTGGTTTCATCCATTTGAAATTGGGCAGGTCTTCAACCTTTTTAAAAAAAAATTTTTGGATAAAGAAACTGTGTGCTGCAGACCAAGGGCCGGTTCTACTCTATCAGAGAAGCAAGCTCAGATATCTATTTTACTCTACAGTCCCTCTCAAAATGTTGACAGAAAATGATATTGAGTCTCTCGTTACCCTTTTGAGAAGGACAGAAGAACAAAACAGATGGATCCATGAATAGTATAAGATTCTGCTGAATTTGTGAAGACAGGGTTGGGTGTTTTTACATGTCTAAATGCATATGATTTGGGGAAAAGGTTCTGCATGGTTTCGATGTATTAAATCTTTAGAAACATGTTTGGCGAGTTGCAGCCTTTGAGGGATTGCTCCAGGGAGCATAAAATGGGCTCCAGGGGCTTCACACGGCCATATTATGCCCACTTCTGCTCTAGATCTACAAAGGCATGTGCACCATGTTACATAAGGATGAGTCATTCCTGAATGGTATCATTGAGAAGGAAAATGGGATAAATCCTTCCAATAATCCATCCGGCCTGAGCCAAAAGACATTAAGTCCTCTAGTCATTTGGAAAATCAGACCTTTGGGCTTAATATCTGATGAGATCATGGATCATCTCCCTGGTAAAAAAGCAGCTGCATACAAACAAAGGTCTAGAGGAAATGCTCTGTATACCATCTCCAAATGGATTTTCTTTCTCTCATTATTTGCTCAGTTTGAGGGACTCAATTTAGTCTGAAAGTGTGGGTTTTTTTTTATTCATCACACTGAAGAGTCATGCCGACTAGTTAACGAGTCTGTTTGAGAGTCTAATTAATACCTGCATATGCTGAAATGGGGTTGAACGAAATGGGGTTAAAGAAATGGGGTTAAAGAAAGCAGCAACTTTGTGTATGAAGAAATTGCAGTCACCTGAACTGAGCTGTTCTTTTGTGCAGCAGGTCACTGGAGAAGAAACACATTCATCTTTCTCAAAGACCACCTGGCATCTCAAATCTTTATCAGACACTTCCTTTCAACTCGCCACCCACTTGCACATCCTTTCATAGGGACTCTGTATTTTTATAACTTAGTTAAGGGGGAAAAACATTTTTTTTCACTTGAGTTGAGATCCCATTTTTTCACTTGTGTTGACATATTCTTCATGTGAGATTTCACCTTCTTAAAAGTAGCTTCTAGATTTAGAATTAAACATGTCCATTACTGATATTACTACAGGTTGGGTATCCCTCATTCAAAATGTTTGGGACCAGAAGTGGTTTTGATTTTGGATTTATTTAAAATTTATTTTGCAATACAGTAGAGTCTCACTTATCCAAGCCTCGCTTATCCAAGTTTCTGGATTATCCAAGCCATTTTTGTAGTCAATGTTTTCAATATATCGTGATATTTGGGTGCTAAATTCGTAAATACAGTAATTACAACATAACATTACTGCGTATTGAACAGCTTTTTCTGTCAAATTTGTTGTAAAACATGATGTTTTGGTGCTTAATTTGTAAAATCATAACCTAATTTGATGTTTAATAGGCTTTTACTTAATCCCTCCTTATTATCCAAGATATTTGCTTATCCAAGGTTCTGCCGGCCCGTTTAGCTTGGATAACTGAGACTCTACTGTACCTGTATTTGCATATATACATACACAATGGACCATACATTTAGACTTCGAGATGGAATCCAAGTCTAAACTTATGGTTTCCACAAGAATATCTGTATAAAACAGTGGTTCTCAACCTGTGGTCCATGGACTACCAGTGGTCCCAAAGAAGTAAAATATGGTCCGCGGCCTCACAGTTACTACACTGTTAAAACAAGAGCGACTGGTCTCGCGAAACCCTCTTATAGTGCGAAGCAATAGGGATGTCAGGAGGGGAGAGGATGACTACCCACGAAAGGCACGACAACAAGCTTTCTGACGGCTGCTTCTCCTCCTCCTCCCTTTGGTTCCTGGAAGCGGAGGCACCTTGGTGTCTTCATTTTTAGACCTGTTCCTGGGGTTATTTGTAGTGCTGATTCAGAAAATTACATTGGCTCTAGATTATTAAATATGGTTTTCTGTGAGCAAGCAGATGATGACTACTGGATGGCATATGTTCTGTATCAAAAACTAGAGCTGATGTGGTCTATGCAATGCAATTTTCTGAATCAGCACCCCAAATAACCAAACTGAATCTAAAGTTGACCAAAAACTGATTTGTAACTTTGTTGGAGAGTGGTCCCTGATCAAAGTGGTCTCTGGTCAAGTGGTTCTTGGTCAAAAAAGATTGGGCACCAGAACCACTGCACTAGCGGGATGTCAGCTGACAAGTGTCAGTAACACCATTTGATTCTCCATTTGGAAGATTTTTATTTCTGGAATTAATTTGTTCAAGTTCCCTTTTAAAAAAGTAATTGAGGATATGAGGGCCCAAACAACAAACCAAGAAGAAACCCTATTCATTTGAGCTAACTTATCCTTTGTTTTTCTTCAGCACAAAAGTCATTTGACATTTTGAATAAGTTTAAAGAGTCCATTATCTCAAAGGAGATGGGCTTTGGTTGAACTCAGTGGTCCTCAGTGTTCACTTTGTTGCCTGCTATTGCTTGGCACAATGCACTTTCCTGCTGCCTCTTAAATACGCACTAAAACCTACTCTAGCCCTACCATTGCTCTAGTCAAGCATGGCAAATAGCCCCTCGGAGAGCAATGGATGCTCTTTGTAGATGGGGAGCAAGCCGAGGAGAGGGGAAATTCAAGGCATAACATCAGGACAGATGGTCTGGCAAGTGCACAAGTAAAAGGTATCTCACTTTAAATGAAATAAGTTTGTAACTTTTACCAGCATGAAATAATAAAGCCTGCAGTGTGCTCCTACCTGCTTGCATTACTGCCCAGATGAGAATTATTTGCTTCTTCATACGCAGTCCCTGAAATCCTAGGCTATATTGTCTCAAGTAACTATATGCCACACATTGATGCACAGAGGCTGTGCTACCCCATCTTTCTGCTGAATACCAACATGATGGGATCACTTGTGCATCTGGCAATTATTGTTCCATTATTGTCCCTTTGTGCAGTCAGGAAGGTCATTTCTGTAAATTCCAGTGAATCATGGAAAGCACTGATGGACAGTTAGAGACCATGCAAGTATAGGAATCCATTGAGTGGATTTAAGAAATCTGAAAGAGTGAGCTAGTCAAAATTGCCATGGAGACTCAAAGTATTCATTTGATTTTCATGTCAGAAATTTCCCTGTAACTTGAAAGGTTTTTTTTTTTATGCAAGTTGGATAATAACTTTATTTAGTGTCATCTGTACTTCCTTCTGTCTTGGATATTTCATTCTGTACATACAGTATATTATAGCTCTTTCTCTTGACTAAGGTAAAGGTAAAGGTTTTCCCTTGACATTAAGTCTTGTTGTGTCCAATTCTGGGGGTTGGTGCTCATCTCCATTTCTAAACCAAAGAGCCGGCATTGTCCGTAGACACCTCCAAGGTCTTGTGGCCAGCATGATTGCATGGAGCGCCATTACTTTCCTGCTGGAGCGGTACCTGTTGATCTACTCACATTTGTATGTTTTTGAACTGCTAGATTGGCAGCAGCTGGGGCTAACAGTGGGAGCTCACCCTGTTCCCCGGATTTGGACTGCCGACATTTTGGTCAGCAAGTTCAACAGCTCAGCGATTTAACCTGCTGTGCTACTGGGAGCTCTTAGCACAATTTTCACAAGCATAATAATAAACATTGGTTGAATTGTGAGTCAGGTTTGAGGATCAGGACATCCGTAGGGAGACCAAGGTGCTTTTTTAATAAAGCCATTGTCCTTCCAACCCTGTTCTACACCTGCAAAATGTGGACTGTCTACAGACAACACACTCAACTCCTGGAAATATTCCATCAGCGTTGCCTCAGAAATATCTGCAAATCTCTTGGGAAGACAGATGGACAAATGCCAGCATGCTAGAAGAAGCAAAGCCCACTAGCACTGAAGCGATGCTTCTACACCATCAACTCCACTGGACTGGCTACGTCATTCGAATGCCTGATCACTGTCTCCCAAAGCTAACCTTGAAAACTGTGGCATAGACTCTGAAAACTGGGAAGCCCTGGTCCATGAGTGCTCTAACTGGAGATCAGCTGTGACAAGCAGTGTTGCGGAATCTGAGGAGGCACAAATGGAGGGCTTAAGGGAGAAAAGTGCAAAGAGGAAGGCACATCAAACCAACCCTGATCGGGACCGCCTTCTGCCTGGAAACTGTGGAAGAACATGTGGGTCAAGAATGTAATAATAATTATAATTCACTATTATAACTGTATATTTATATTACATGCAATATTACAGTAGAGTCTCACTTATCCAAGCCTCGCTTATCCAAGCTTCTGCATTATCCAAGCCATTTTTGTAGTCAATGTTTTCAATATATCGTGACATTTCGGTGCTAAATTTGTAAATACAGTAATTACTACATAACATGACTGCGTATTGAACTGCTTTTTCTGCCAATGTCTTGTAAAACATGATGTTTTGGTGCTTAATTTGTAAAATCATAATGTCATTTGATGTTTAATAGGCTTTTTTCTTAATCCCTCCTTATTATCCAAGATTTTCGCTTATCCAAGGTTCTGCTGGCCCGTTTAGCTTGGATAAGTGAGACTCTACTGTACTAATAATATTGCAATATAGTCATGTAATATAATGTATTGTATGTATATATACGTGTAAACCGCCCTGAGTCCCCTTCGGGGTGAGAAGGATGGGATATAAATGTTGCTAATAAATAATAATAATAATAATAATAATAATAATAATAATAATAATAATAATAATAATAATAGGACTCCACAGTCACCTACGTATCCACCGTCAAGTCACTACACTTGGAAGGCCATCATACTCGAACAACAAGGGATTGCCTAAGTAAGTAAGTAAGTAAGATCCAACAGACTTAATAGATAGGACAAGGGGATCTATAAGGTGTATGAAACAAAATATTGGTCTATTGTTTCAGTCTTTTCCTCCATACATAGCATAATGATTTGCGCCTTTCTTTCCTCCCTCCCTCTCTCCCTTCTTTCTCATTTTCGACTCTTAAGTCCCACTTTTGTCATTTGGAAAGCAACAAGACCATTAGGGGAAAATACCACCACCATATCCCCTGAATTCTGTACATGCAATCCCATGTTTTTTTCTTCTTCTTTACAGTCTCTTCACCCTGGAGATCTATGAAAAGCATGACATTTATTGTGGGAGTAATAATAACCTACAGATAAATCTGGGATTAGGTGAAGATAAGTGTCAGCCAGAACTGATTGCTTAACAATAGGCTGACACCTATTTTTTCCCCTCTTTCTCAGTAAGAGGACTTTTTATTCTGATTGAGCCCAGCTAGGTCTATTATGCATGTCTGTAGTATTAGGTTGAGCTGTATCTGTATAACATTATATAACTTCTCGTTGTAAGCGTAGCAACAGACGACCAGGCTTCAATCTGTCGAGACACAAGTGAAATATGATCTGTATTTGTTTTATTTTTTTTTAATTGAGACTTCACATCCCTTGCATTGGCAACTTGTACTTTCCTCCCTCTGCCTTGAACACGGGTCATATCTTTGGAGAGCAATTGTCAACATAACACAAGTCAATTTAGGAGAAAGGTGGGGTATAAATAATAATAAATAAATGCTGCTGATGATATGTACTGAAAAAAGGTTATGTTTTAGTCTGGGACTTTTGGGGGCTTATGAACAATGTTGGGGTCAGTAAAACATGGGCTGGAGGCCGCATACAGCATGAAGGCAAACCCAGCTTATTTCTCATCTTCTACATATCGGAAATAGACAATTACAAAAGAAAGAGCTGGTGAACAACTCAATGATACCCCTTCATTTGGTTTGTTTTCTGAAACCAGCTATTAACCATTCAACAATGACAATGATGTTCAGACAAATGTTTATGTGTGTGGGGAGGTGAGTTGTCAGATAGTGATGATGTTGTCTTATCTTAATGTTTCAATGAAAATTATACAGCATTGCACAGGGTCAATATTCCACAGACTCAATTCAGTCTAATAACAAGATGAAGACAAAAAAAGCATTCTGGGTTCAGTTACAATTTTTAAAAGGGGCTATTTAGTAGAGTTGTGCATTCAAGGTAAACCTTGACCTGTTTCGTGTAGTGACTTTCGGTGGGGGCTCTGATCCATTTTTTTGGAGCCTTCTGAAATCGGGAGGGCAGAGATTTATTTATTTATTTACAGTATTTATATTCCGCCTTTCTCACCCCAAAGGAGACTCAGGGCGGATCACATTGTACATATATAAGGCAAACATTCAATGTCATATGAACATAGAACAGAGACAGAGACAGACGCAGAGGCAATTTAAACCTTCTCCAGCTTCCAGCTTCCTGAGGGTATGCTTGATTCCGGCCACAGGGGGAGCAGCTGCTTCATTATCCACTGTGACGGCACTTCCTCATTCCAACAGCGGCTGGATGATTTTTATGGTGTCGTAAATTAGCCTCCCCACATATAAGTGGTACCTAAATTTCCTACTTGATAGATGCAACTATCTTTCGGGTTGCTTAGGTCAGCAACGAGCAGGGGCTATATTTTATTTTTAATGGTCGGGTGCTCACCCCAACACGGGAGTGATTCTTTGGCCATAGTTTCTTACGAAAGTATCTAAGAAACTATGGTCAAAGAATCACTCCAGACATATAATTTCATTAGCTGTGTCCGGCCATGCGTTGTTGTGGCAAATTGTGGTGGTATTGGAAATAAAGTATTGAGGAAGTGGTGGTACTTAGTATATGTTATTTCCTAAAGCATGTGAATATACAATATTTGTGGTTGTTACTTGTTTTGTCTGTTGGAGGCAAGTATGAAGGCTGCAGTTTGTCTGAATGATTTGCATGTAATGGCCTTCCAGCTTCAAAGCCTGGCTGCTTCCTCCCTGGATGAATCTTTTGTTGGGAGGTGTTAGGTGGCCCTGACTGTTTGATGTCTGGAATTCCCCTGTTGTTAGGGTGTTGTTCAGAGTGAACCCAGTTAAAACACCCCCATTTCCCTTTACTGTGAGGACCCTCCATTATTATTATTATTATTATTATTGTTGTTGTTGTTGTTGTTGTTGTTATTTTCTCCTGACCCCAAAGTCCCCGATTTCCCCTTCCTGTCTCTATTGGCCCTCTATTTCTTCTTCTTCTTCTTCTTCTTCTTCTTCTTCTTCTTCTTCTTCTTCTTCTTCTTCTTCTTCTTCTTCTTCTTCTTCTGTTCTCCTCACCCGTACGTCCGCCAATTTCCCCTTCCGTCTTGATTCGCCCCCATTTGCAGTCAGTCCAAGGAGACCCCCATTGTGGCAGCAGGAACAGGCAAGTGTGCGAGCAACCGTTTAGGTGAGGAGTGGGGCGTGTGAGGGCCGTGCGCTGTGTCCTGGTTGGCGCAGGCGCAGATGGCTTTTTGTTTTGTTTTTTTTTGTTTTTGTTTTTTTGGGCCATGGTTCCGTCCTGGATGTTTGGTTTTGTTGTCAGAACCTAGAGGCAGGACGTTGGTTTGTGTTGCCAAGTTTCGTGGTTCTGCGTCATTTAGTTTCGTTGCCTACTTCTAGGTAAAAAGTCCAGAACATTTATATATATATAGATTAGACTGAAGATATAGTGGGAGATTATTAATGCTACAAATAATACTATAGCTCTGTCAATGAAGTGGTTGAACAAACTCTGATAACGTCTTACAGTATGAAATGTTCTAGCTTTTCCTGACAATCAGAAATGGATAGCCTTTTCTCGTCTTTCCCTCTTTTTTATTTTTCATCTTTGCATCTGCTGGGTCCTAGAACATTATTGGATGGAGCTCAAGGACAAGAGAATAACCTTGTGAAATCCATCCAGAATAAGACTTATGTGTATTGGGTATGCCAGAATAGTTACACCAATGCAGGGCACCAGTAGCATGTTAGTCTATGGATCTGCTTGCTTTTCTTAGCTTTTCCTCCTCTTGTCCATTTTATGACACTCCATTAGCCATAATGAATCACTTCTGGGAATGCAGTTTCACTCATTAGCTCTTAATGTTGCCCACTTCAAGCCTTTGTAGCAAGCTTGGGAAAGAATGCATGAGATGGGTGCTAAAGATCTTCTTCCTTTGATTGAATCTTCCTTCTTGAGCCTCACCGCAGATATGTTAGCAATTCTTTACCCATGAGATCTCCTTTTTTCATTTTGTCCTGAAATGAAAACAAGTGTCCGCAGAGTTGGATTGGATTGTATTGATTAAAATTTATTTTCTCCCCGTCAAGTCAAATTGGCTTGGCTTGCGGTATCAATTCTCCTATGATGCAAAAAACACCGTGTGAGTCTAAGTGGGGAAAGGCTGCATGAATGAATTCAAATGGAAGCACTATATGATGGAAACATTTGTTTTCCCCACTGAGCCTAATACCTCAAAATGAAATCACCTGTGTTCATCATATTATAGCAGACCCGCTAAGGCACTTAGCGATTATCAAGGTTAGAAGAATCAAATGCCAGCTTAATTTCTTATTCTTGCATCTCGAGATATCATCATTGCATGGGAATATTTTCTCTTCACCCAGTAGATATAGAAGGGGGTATGAAGTCAACTCAATAAACCCCCTACTTCATATCAAATGAGATCTCCACAGTCCTTCAGTAACCTTAAAGAGGTGAGTCCTTCATTCTAATTGTGATATCTCCTTCATGCCAGGAGGCAGCGGGAGGGGAGGATGTGCCTATTAACAGAGATGCAATGAGTACAATGACTTTATATGAAAAACCTCATTTGTTGTGTATTGAGATATCCTTAAATGATGGACTGGAGAAACAAGATAGTGGGAATCCTTTTTATAAAGCTAACAGTCTGCCCATATTAAAAAAAATATCTGAGTCCCTGCATCGTGGAGTGTAATGTGTTGCACTCTAGCCTTGAGACACCTTTTCACCCAGCACCACACCAGAGTCCAGTAGTACTAACAACAACAACAGTTTATTAAGAAAAGTATATACAAAAGGGAAAAGAGGCCATTTCCTGAAAGAGCAGTAGAAAGGGAGCTATAAAATAGCAGTAGTCCATATACAAAAGAACAGTAGCCCAAAATAGCAAGGTACATGAAATCAAGGAAGTCAAAATCCCAGGCATAAATCCATAAGCATGAAATCAGGAACTTTTTCCAAGGCAAAACTCTTCAAGGAAAGAGGAAACACAGGAGGCAAGCTTGAATCATGAACTTGAGTGCTAAAACAGGAACCTGAACTTTTTGGCAACGTTGTCTGGTCTGAAAGACACCAAGTAAACATTACTTAATTTAAGCCAAAGGCTGACCAAGAAGCCATGAGATCATGCCTCACACACCTGGGTTTCAAGGACTTCCCAGGAGTCTTTCAGGACACCTAAATAATCTATCCTTCACCCCCTTTGTGCAGAGACCTAATCTGAAACTCCCCATCAGCTGAAGGCTGATTCCAAAGAAAAATTGGCATTCCCTCTGTTGCTAAGGAATGAACATTGGAATCCAAAACATCCTCTGTCTCATCTTCAACTGTCTGCACTTCTCTCTGATCTAAGGCCTGCAATTCACCCTGATCACACACAGACTCCTCAGTCGGAAACCCATCATCCCCCTCATCCTCTGAGAAATCCCCAGCCTCTTGCTGAGCCCCAACATAATGCTTCATATGCAGTTTTGCATCTTTATCACCCATGACCTATCAAGCCTAGTGGGGCATACATCACCATTAATTGCCTGCCATAGATGTGGGCGAAATGTCAGGAGAGAATGCTTCTGGAACATGGCCATACAGCCCGGAAAACACACAACAACCCTGTGATTCTGGCCATGAAAGCCTTCAACAACACATCTGTCTTCTTCCCTTTCCATTGTGTCACAGATACACAGATATATTTGGGACCCAAATCATCAAAATTGACTTTAGCACCTAGTATTAAAAAAAATCCAGTATCTCTCAAGCTTTCCTTTTAAAAAAAGTAGCACCATTAAAGCTACTTTCCCCTGGCATCCACCTCGCTATGCTAAGAAACTAATAAAAGCCAAACAGCATTGCGAAGGAAAATGGCTTCATAATTATTAGGCTCTTTGGGTATAAACGGAAATTAAAACAAAGGGAGTTCTGGGTAATTGTATACTAATGAGACCATGAAAACCATTCTCCAGGGGCACGCTTTCCGGTTCAAAAAGATATAAATAAGTATCTTTGTGCCCTCATTAGTTCTCTGGAAGGAGATGCATTAGCACGTGGTGCTGCAGTTTGTGAAAAGCACTCTTTTCCCCCATCGTACCAAAGTAAATCAACTAACCTTTTCCATGTGGAAATGTGATTGTTAAATGTGTGATATCGTCATCTGTCCCCAAGCACTTGCTGGTCTTCTTAACATTTGAGATAGCTTATAGAAAGGATTGTACACCAGCAAATCCTATTGTTTTGCATTCTAAAGCAGCGGCATAAAACTTGCATCGACTGATCCATAGACCAATGTAAGATTTTTACCTTAATCTTTTGTCCCCAAAGGAACCATCCCCTGCTCTTTATTTATTCTGAATTGCTTTAGTATAGCAAATAGTTTTATTATTCTAATGTCAGTTTCCATATAATGTTAACTATATTGCACTTACTTTCAATTGGTAGTTGACTCAAGTTCCCATTTTAGGAGAAGGGCAAGGTGGAGATGATGGTGATATGGAAGAAAGGATTGTTTCTCTCTATCCTCAGTTGTACACGTTCTTGAGCCTTTTCTGCTAAAAAGTGCTGGTGCCTCCTCAAAACTACAACTCCTGAGATTCTATAGCAATGGTTCCCAACTTTTGGGCCTCTAAGTGTTTTGGATTCCAATCCCAGAAATCCCAGCCAGCTTAGGAACTGTTAGGAACTGTAGGAGCTGAAGTCCAAAACACCTGGAGGCCCAAAGGTTGGGAACCACTGTTCTATAGCATGGAACCATGGCAGTTAAAGTGGTGTCAAACTGTATTAATTCTACAGTGTATTCACATGAGTAGTGTGCATTTGTATGGAATCGCTGTTCATTTTGTTTAGTTTCATTCATTTTGTCTCAGTTTTGTTTTTGTCCCCGTTTCCGAAAATGTGGTGCCGATACAAATAGAATTTTCATCTTACATCCAAAAAACTGAAAATTTTTGAACCATTGGCAGCCATGGGAGGACTTCAGAGGCTCAGCCTCCCCCCCCCCCCCCCGGCTCGGTTTTTGGGCTAGAGGGGTGAAAATTGCCACACACTGAGGGCATTTTGACACTTTTAGGCCCACCAACTTTTAAAACTTTTGGGTCTTCCCCAGAGTACTATTGTTATTAATAATATTAATGTTATTATTAACACCTATTACTACACATCAGCTGTCATGGGAAAGCAGACCTCTCTCAGACTCAGCTTAGGGTCCCAGACTAACTAATGTTATTAATATTAATATTATTATTAACACCCATTGCTACACATCAGCTGTCATGGGAAGCAGTCCGCTGTCACTACTGCTTATTATTAGGCACCCCGAAATGAAAGGAAAACGAAAGCAAGCACAGTGACCATGGAGCTTTCTCTTTCATGTCGGCTTTTGTTTTGTCCGAAAATGGCATATTGCATTTTGTGCATCCGAATGGACGATACTAATGAATAGACGAATGAAACAGATGAAACAAATACCACACACATCTCTAAGTCACACCCCATGTCAGGCTTCAGTTTGGAAATGCAACAATTACATTGAGTGAAATGCTGGCAGTCAAAGTTAAATAATAGCATTACAATTGCATCTTCTTTTTTATTTCAAATAGCAAGACTTTCAACTTTGAGTATACAAGTCCAATCTCTAGGTTTTGTTGGATCCAAAACTATAATGCTCAGTCTCGCATTTATCAGCACACATTCACTTTGGCGTGACTGCTGTCAAAACCTTGGTGAATAATATGACAAGACCTCAAGCTGAAGCATGAACTCAGGGGAATTAAGGTTTCTCCAGTTTCTGAGTCAGTCTAGTTGCTCGGCAGGGAATTCGAGTCACTGCAAAATCTCACTGGGAACCCATGGCTCAAGGAGCAAAAGATGCCAAAATGACTGAAGAACTGTTTTAGCTTAATTTGGCAGAAGGGAGTTCTTGTTTTTTCTTTTGCTTAAATCTGGCTTAGCTGATGTGCATTTAGGGCAGGAGACCCTAGCTTGTAACTATCCTCAAATGTTAGACTTGTTACTGGGTATGTTTGACCCACCTATTCCAAAAATGGCCCCAGTTTCCCCCTTAAAACTCTAGCTTTGAGATACATAACATATGCCTTTTACCAGTTGTCATGTGCTCACCCATAGAAAATCATTATATCAATACCTAATAAACTAGAACTCATGTGGTCTATCCAAAGCAAATTTCTGAATCAGTGCCCAAAATAAATCCAGGAGCAGACCCCAAACCCAGGACACCATAAATTCCCTTTTTGTTGGGCTTATGAATCAAAATAAATATTGGCAATAGATTTAGTATGATATTCTTGGGCTATCCTGAGTGTTCACTTTGATGTTCAATGATTTTATACAAGTTTGGAAAGATGGAGGAAACAAGGAAGGAGAATATTTGGGAGACAGGCAATATTTGCCACCTCCATGGTCACTAGGGATTGAAAGAATATTTGGAAATTCGTTTCTGTGAAGGTGGTTGAAAATGTGTTTCTAGGGAAGAATTCTGAACTGGTGAAAATCTTCATAATTGGAGTCTTATGCAATTATGTGGCCTTTTCCCCACAATGAACACATTAATGATACCATTTTGTATATTTCCCTGTGCTGAATATGCAACTGAAGCTTTAAATCACTGAAAATGCTAGAAAATTGGGGACGGCAGGAACATTTCATGGGGGAAATATTGGTTGGGGCAATGCCCAAATTTTACCCTGAGGGCCACCTTTACCTAATGTTGCTGCATTCCCGTTTCCAAAGCCTAGACAATTCTGTGTTGTGCCACTCATTTTAATCCAAATGACACCTATTGGGAGTTCCCTATGCACAGCTTTCTTGTCATCCCTGTATATGAAGCGTGCTTTAAAGTGTTAATATTTTAGTTCCATCTGGAAGAATCTGCCATATATACTTGCACACATATGCTTGCCTTGGGAGATGACCAGAATCAAAATATTTTTTCCAAACTGGTGAGTGCCAATTGTTCTGTCTCCAAATGGGACCCACCATGCAACAAGAACTCTCATCATCAGCATTGCTGTTGATTGGTGCTATTGTCTGTATGATTAGAATATATTTCACTGTGCCTTATCGATGCTTTCGGGGGTATGTGATGATACAGAGCCGTGGGTTTCACTCACTGCTGAGCTTTTTCTTTGCACGGAACTACCGCCACTTCTGTGGAAGCCACCTCCTGGTGCTGGTGCGACATTGCTAGGCTGCTTTCCTCCAAATCATGCAGAAAGAAAAGATCGAGAAACTGCTAAGCCTTGCCTAATGCAAGCTGCTTTTGCATGCACATCACATCACTCCAGCTCTACTGCAGGGAGCAAGCAGTTATTGCAGGAGCCAGCCAGGATAAACATTCCCTTGCCTTCCTTCTTAATGCATCTTCCAAGAGCGAGATTGGAAATAGTCAGGTGTATGTGTGTGTGTGTGGGGGGGGGGGGTGTGTGGAAGCTATGGCAAAGGCACTTGTCAAGAGTGAGACAACAAGATAGAATCCCCTGTAGCTTTAAAAAAAAAAGAGAGAGATGTGTTGTTTCTAGCAAGATGAGACAACATTTGGAGGTTGAGGTATTAGAGTTACATTTCATGTAGGAAGGGTTTCCTAGTCCAGTAGTTCTCAGCCTGTGGGTCCCCAGGTGTTTTGTCCTACATCTCCCAGAAATCTCGTCCAGTTTACCAGCTGTTAGGATTTCTGGAAGTTGCAGGCCAAAACATCTGGGGACCCACAAGTTGAAAATCACTGTCCTAGTCCATCTTCATCTTTTTCTTCTTCTGCTCATCCTCCTCCTTTTCTGTCTCCTCTCCCTCCCAGTGTGGAATGCATCTCACCATGTTAAAACAGTGGATATAGCTCTTAATGAGACATGCTGCATTATCACAGAATGTCTACGCCCTACACCACTGGAGAAATATACTGTTTAGTCAATATTTTACCACCTGACAGCCTGTAATGAAAGGACCCTAGCAGTTGGAAAACATGCAAATATGAGTAGATTAATAGATACTGCTCCGGCAGGAAGGTAATGGCGCTCCATGCAGTCATGCCAGCCACAAGACCTTGGAGATGTCTATGGACAACACTGGCTCTTCGGCTTAGAAATGGAGATGAGCACCAACCCCCAGAGTTGGTCACAACTGGACTTAACATCAGGGTAAACCTTTATCTTTACCTAATGAAAGGACCAAGGCATTGATATTTCTGGCATAACTTCTATTCGGATATCAGCCAGCATGCCAATGCCTTAAATCAAGAAGATCTACAGAGATATTCATAGAAACACCTTAGAAAGTGAGAGTCCAAACATGGTAGGTTAAAACCTGGAACCTCAATCAGTGGCTCAATCAGTGGCTTCTTAGCAGGGGGTTGGACTGGATGGCCTATTCTATGATTCTGTGATTCTATGACCAGATGAGAGACTCCCTCCTGGGCACACAGAAGGCTGGGTAACTTGGGAGGCACTGAACAAGCTGCGCTCTGGCACCACAAGATGCAGAGCTAAACTTAAGAAATGGGGCCACAAAGTGGAGTCCACGACATGCGAGTGTGGAGAAGAGCAAACCACAGACCACTTACTACAATGCAGCCTGAGCCCTGCCACATACACAATGGAGGCCTTCTCACAGCAACACCAGAGGCACTACAAGTGGCCAACTTCTGGTCAAAGGAAATTTAGTATAATGTCAAGTTTTCAACTTTGTGGGGTTTTTTATACATTAGTAAATATGTATGAGTTGAGAGAATTCAAAATGACTGTTCATTTACTGATAGGTCTATGGACCATAATAAATATTGTTGTTGTATACATTACTACAGTAGAGTTTCACTTATCCAACACTCGCTTATCCAACATTCTGGATTATCCAACACATTTTTGGAGTCAATGTTTTCAATATATCGTGATATTTTGGTGCTAAATTCATAAATACAGTAATTACTACATAGCATTACTGCGTATAGAACTACTTTTTCTGCCAAATTTGTTGTCTAACATGATGTTTTGGTGCTTTATTTGTAAAATCATAACCTAATTTGATGTTTAATAGGCTTTTCCTTAATGCCTCCTTATTATCCAACATATTCGCTTATCCAACATTCTGCCATCCCGTTTATGTTGGATAAGTGAGACTCTACTGTATTCTCAATTTGCTTCTGACACAATAAATAAATCCCTCCCAGTTCTTTTTCTTCTCCTCTTTCTTTTCCTTCTCTTCCTTCCTTTCAACCTGTTCCTCCAATGGAATGAACCTTGAAAGTGCCTTCACATAACTCTCAATTTTCTTTCCTAGGCCTCTTCTACATTGCCTTATAATGGAAATTATCAAAACAGATAATCTACATTATCGGCTTTGAACTGTATTAGATGAATCTACACTGCCAGATAATCCAGTTCAAACCAGATAATCTGGATTTTATATGGCAGTGTAGATGGGGCTCTAGAGAGATCTCAGTGCTTTGAAAAATAAGGAGAATTTTCTTTTTCTCACCTGGCTTCCAGGAGAGGAATGGTGAGCATCCTGATAAAAGTGCACCTGTTTGCCTTTTTCATAAATGAGCCCATGTCACAAACTGAGTCAAAATGAGTCACTTTCTAAACTGAAAACATTTGCTGCCCATATTTAAGCAGTCACTTTGTTACTCACCTCCCCCCACGTATTATCATAAATTGATTGTGTGCCACAAAGGAAGAAAGCATGCTCCAGTGTATTCAGAATTATGCAGAGAGTTAATGTACTATTATATTTTCATAGGCATGCATGAATATTTCATCATGACTTGCAGAAACTTTTTCTTCTATTATTTTTTCATGGTGGCTCTGTCTTCCATTACTAGTTTGCTCCTATCTTACCAACACTTAATTATGAGTTTCCCATAATCCACCCACATTAAGTTACTGTGAGAATGAGATGACAGATTAAAGGGATAGGGATGGTATATAGATGGCAAGAAAGGTATTGAGAATTTCTAACAATGTTTTGGGGTTCATCAACACTGTAGAATTAAGGCAGTTTGGCACCACTTTGTCTGCCATAACTCAGTGCTATGGAATCCCAGGATTTGGCATTTGGCTGACACCAGCAGTCTTTGGCAACGAAAGCTAAAGACCTTAGAAAAACAGAATCATAGAATCTTCTAAAACTACATCTCCCAGAATTCTACAACATTGAGCCATGGCAGTTGAAGTGGTGTCAAACTGCATTAATACTACAGTGGAGCTGTACCCCTGGTATTATTTTGAGAATAGATAGATAAGTATTACCACCCTTGTCCTTCCTTTCCTAAATTTACCAAAATCCATGGATTTCAATTTCCATTATATACATTGGTGTAGTTATAGGGTGTCCCTGATAGGAAATTGCAAAATCAAGGGTTTTTTTTAGATTTTTAAATCTATTTTTTAAATAATATTTTCAAACTGTGAATTGTGAATGGATTCAGAATCCATGGATATAGAGGACCAAGTGTCTGTCTGTCTGTCTGTCTGTCTATCTGTCTATCGATCTATTGAGAGATTGTTATGTCTGGAACTTATAACTGATATATAACTTTAATAATAACAACAACAACAACTTTATTTCTATTCCGCCCTAGCTCTTCAAAGGGGCTCAGGATGGATTCCAACAAACAACGGCATACATCCAATGCCTTCAAAAAACAGATAAATATTGGCATAAAATCCTAACAAGACCCCACATATGAATACAGTGTTAAAAACCTACCATCACATTAAACCTAATATCAGTGAAGTGAGTATAATATCAGTAACCTAAACCAATATAGTCAGACAGACTTATCAGTGGAATATATCTATATATCACACACCCAATTCTTTCTATAATGTAGCATTCATACATATTACCACAATTCCTGATGTAACTTTGTTGTTGGCAGGTTTGTAGTATAAGCAAGCTACAACTGGTTTTGTAACAACAACAACAACAACAACAACAACAACTTATTTGTGACCCACCTCTTTTCATGGCTTGAGACCGAACACATCACAGTTCAAATGTATCACCATAAAATGCATACATTAAAACACACCATTTAGAATAACACTTGGTCCCAGTTTTTGTGTTTAGTTTTGCCAATATAAAC
The DNA here is from genome assembly GCF_035594765.1 of Anolis carolinensis. Classification (NCBI taxonomy): domain Eukaryota; kingdom Metazoa; phylum Chordata; class Lepidosauria; order Squamata; family Anolidae; genus Anolis; species Anolis carolinensis. The sequence goes on along the minus strand of NW_026943823.1, from coordinate 12,272,475 downwards.
TTCTAAAATGCAAGTTCCCTGCTCGGAAATCAGATTATATTTAATATAATGCCAAAAACAAATGGAAATTTAAATTTTTTTTTAAAAAACCAAGCAAAACATTTTTGCTTGATTAGTTAAAGCTCTTGCTTCAATGGATCACATTATTTCTCTAATTAATATCTCCATGTTCATTGAGCTGCACATGAAATAATCCTTACTGAATAATTTTAAAGCATCATGTTAAAAAAAGATTCTCCTCCAATTTATAGAGTGTGGGGGAAACATCAAATATTAATTTCAAGTTAGAAAGGAAATGAGAAACCTTTTAAGTCACAATGCAGAGCTTTTATTCCCATTCCCCATGCATATACAAAATGTCTATCATAAGAATAATGTCCCCCCACCACAAATCTCTTCTTTCTCTTTTGCTGATCAAATTATGGGCCTGTAAATGCGGGTTGGTGCTCATCTCCATTTCTAAGCCGAAGAGCCAGCGTTGTCCGTAGACACCTTCAAGGTCATGTGGCCACTGGCATGACTGCATCCAGCACTGTTACCTTCCTGCCAGAGCGGTACCTATTGATCTACTCACATTTGCCTGTTTTCGAACTGCTAGGTTGGCAGAAGCTGGGGCTGACAGTGGGAGCTCACTCCGCTCCCTGGTTTCGAACCTCTGACCTTTCAATCAGCAAGTTCAGCAGCTCAGCGGTTCAACCCGCTGCACCACCGGGTGGGCCTAGAATGAGATTAAATATATGGATAGAATATATAATTGAAATCACTCCAACCCTGATGAATGACACCCACCATTTTTTTTAAAAGAGTCTGAAATGCCCTTGATCAGTGAGCAAAGCAAATATAGCTTGTTAGTTAAATCTCTGCTATAAACAGTAACCGCCACAGATCTCATTAGCCCATTATCTCTTGATACACAGATTTTTAATGAGATGAATACATTTTGAAGTGCAAATGTAAATGCATTATCCTGGATGTCCTGGGAAAATATGAAAATATTGGAAATTCAGTTTCGTAGGAACCAGTCTATGATCCATAGATTAAGCCAGACCCAGAAAACACTCATAGAATCATAGAATCATAAAATAGTAGAGTAGGAAGAGACCTCATGGGCCATCCAGTCCAACCCCCTACTAAATAGCAGGAAATCGCATTCAAAGCACTCCCGACAGATGGCCATCCAGCCTCTGCTTAAAAGCCTCCAAAGAAGGAGCCTCCACCACACTCCGGGGCAGAGAGTTCCACTGCCGAACAGCCCTCACAGTCAGGAAGTTCTTCCTGATGTTCAGGTGGAATCTCCTAAAACATGTGAAGTTTCCGTCAATGAAAGGTTGGATTAGGAGACCCTATCGAGTCCAATGGCATTTACTCCGTGTTAATGTGTATAAAATTGCAGCCCAGTTATGGGTGGTATAATGAATATTTCATGAGGTAGATGGAAATAGTGTTATATCCAAGCTTTGGAAATCATCACAAGATAAGTCTGAGCATAGTTTATATGTTTCTTTTTAAAGACACAAAGTGGGAATGCAGGTTAATGTTAAACTATCTTCATTGTGTATGTGTGGTTTAAAATGCTGCTAAGGAGGCTGTCCAGGTCCTGAACCTGTGCTTGGCAGCTGTGATGGTCTGAATCCAGATACGACAGAGGTAATATTGTTTTATTGTCGATTTTGTCTTATTGTTTTATTGTTGTTATTGTATTGCTGTCGGGCATGGCCCCATGTAAGCCGCTCCGAGTCCCTTTGGGGAGATGGGGCGGGATATAAAAATAAAGTTATTATTATTATTATTATTATTATTATTATTATTATTATTATTATTATTATAATCCTGGTCAATCAAAAGGCCAAACAGAGTATAGGGTCACAGTCTGTGCTGGAAGGGGTTACATTCCCCTTGAAATTATAAATTCACAGCCTGGATGTCCTCCTGGATTCATCACTGAGTCCAGAACCCAAGGTCTCCGTGGTAGCCAGGGGAGCCTTCGTACAATTAAAACTTGTGCACCACATGTGGCTGTACCTTTAGAAGCCAAACTTGGCCACAGTTGTCCAGATTATACGGCAGTGCAGACTCATATAATCCAGTTCAAGCAGATAATGTGGATTATGTGATTTGATAATCTGGATTATATGGCAGTGTAGAAGGAGTCAACGAGCTACATGTGATCCAGAGATCGGAAATTGACAGTGTGGTGTCTAGACCATATACAGCTCTTGAAGCCCACAAAAAGTGTTATCTAATAGCTGTGTGTGGTCCAGAGACCACACTTTGACCACTTTAGATTTGGGCCCCTTTCAGACTGCCATATAAAAATCCAGATTATTTATTTATTTATTTATTTACTTTACAGTATTTATATTCTGCCTTTCTCACCTTTGAAGGGGACTCAGGGCGGATCACATTATATACATGTAGGGCAAACATTCAATGCCCATATACACATAGAACCGAGACAGAGACAGACGCAGAGGCAATTTAACCTTCTCCTGACGAGATGTTCGATTCTGGCCACAGGGGGGAGCAGCTGCTTCATCATCCACTGTGATGGCACTTCCTCATTCCAACATTGTAAATTAGTTAAATTTGCCTCCCCACTTTATAAGTGGTACTTTATTTCCTACTTGATAGATGCAACTATCTTTCGGGTTGCTAGGTCAGCAATGAGCAGGGGCTATTTTTTATTTTTTAATTGACGAGTGTTCACCCCGCCACGGGCTGGCCTCGAACTCATGACCTCATGGTCAGAGTGATTTATTGCAGTAGGCTGCTCACCAGCCTGTGCCACAGCCCGGCCCCAGATTATCTGCTAAGAACTGGATTGTATGGCAGTATAGACTCATATAATCCAGTTCAAAGCAGATAATGTGAATTATTATTGATAATCTGGATTATATGTAGTGTAGAAGGGACCTAGTCCAACCTTCTGCCACCCGAAAAACCCACTGCTAAAATATTCCTCACACATGACCATAAGTGGAATCATGTACTCCAATGTTGAGCTACTCTCACTAACAGCATATTCTTCTTGAGTTCCATGCAGAATTCTCCTTCTTACAACCATAGTATCCCTGATTTCTCACTTTAGCACAACTATGTAGTTACTTTGCTACCCACCATCATTGTAATTTAATGAGTCCATACTCCCAAAGAAACAAATAATTACTAGCAATTAGCTACTGGTTTGTTAGTTTACTGCGGACCATTAATGCTACAACAAAGCAGCTGTTAACTAAACCTGCACAGTTGGAAATGGTTTGCCAACTTTTTCAAAGTCTTCCTACAGTTTGTGTATATTTCCCACTGCATTCCCATCTTGCAAAATCCATCCAGGAAGTGGGTAACAATTGTTATTTCTCCAATTAGTGCCTCTTTGATAGTGGTTAAAAATATGTTTCATTTGAACAACAGGAATAAATACCACAGAGTGTTCTTCCATTGGCTCGGGCTCTGTATTATCGGAGCACCATATCCATAGAGCTTTCCAAGCAGAAACGATTGGTTTAAATTAAGCTTCGGATTAACATTAATCAAACTGTGGATAGATTTGCATTCCAGTTATAGAAAACACTTTTTGCAATGTTGCTCAGCTGAGAAGAATGGGAAGAAACCAGCAACCAAAGCTTTTCTAATGGGAATGAATTATCTTTAAATGCAAACTGCAATGCAGATGAAACATTGGAGTTTTGGAGGCTTTGAGTAAAATCAACCATGGAATCCCTCTTACTTCTTACACTGGTCCTTTCCACCTCATACAACCAATGGAAATGAAAAAAAAAAACAAAAGCAAGCATGGTGACCGTGCAGCTTTCTCTTTCATGTCTCCTTTAGTTTTGTCCGAAAATGGCATCTTTTGTTTCATGCATCCGAAGGGATGATACTAAACAAATAGACGAATGAAACAGATGAAACAAATACCATGCACATCACTAATATACACACTTTGTACACTTCTGGAAGTGACAGACATTGAATTTTATATAGGCTATGCAAAATTCATTTCTGCTGAATTTGAGGCCCCAAAAGTTCCCGAAATACGAACTTGACTTCTAATTAACAATGCCTTCTTTCCCTCTCGTTAGCAGAGATGACTTGGTTTGTAGCTCCCAGCATGAGCGAGCCTGCATTGACTCTTCCCTCCTGGAAGCAAGGTGGATCTCTCAGCCGAGTTAATTAGAAACATCACAAATCAGCCCAAGTTACAATGGAATTGGAAGAGATGGATTTAGGTCAGTGTTTAATGACTTAGTGCACAACATGCAACAGCAGATGAAGTCCTATTGAATTATTGTTTGTCACCAAGAGCAGATGAAACCATGCCGTGAACTTTTCTGTCAGTCTTGGATTCCCACTGTCATCCCAACAACACCATGTTAATCTCTTTCTATTTGTTGAAAACAATACGGACTGCTTCTTTATCATAATTGGCATCAGTTCATCAGAGGTTAGAAGACTCAGGGTGCATCTACTCTGCAGAATCTTATTTTCCATCTTCACTGCTATGATATTTCATCTTTGTTGATGAGAAGCTTCCCACCGGAGTGGAAATCATCTATCAGACAGATGGCAAGCTATTTAACCTCAGCAGACTGAAAGCCAAAACAAAGGTCACAACAACATCTGTTATAGAACTCCAATATGCTGATGATAATGTAGTCTGTGTGCATTCTGAAGATCTACAAGCCACTCTAAACATCTTTGGAGAAGCATATGAGAAGCTCGGCCTCTCACTGAACATCGAGAAAACCAAAAGTGCTCTTCCAGCAGTCGTCAGCCAATCCCTCTGAAATGCCAGAAATAAAGCTTAATGGTGTAATGTTAGAAAATGTAGATAATTTCTGCTCCACAAAAGTCAACATTGATGCTGGAATACAACACTGCCTGAGCTCTGCGAGTGCAGCTGCTTTGGTCCCATTTTAATAGCCTTGGCTCGATGCTATGGAAACCTGGGATTTGAGGCACCACAATCATTGGCAGGAACGGTTAAGGACCCCATAAAACTATAACTCCCAGGATTCCATAGCATTGAGCTAAAGCAGCATCAAAATGCATTCATTCTACAATGTAGATATGCCCCAAGAGTATTTGTAAGGAGTAAGCTTGAGATATTGGTCCCTTCTACACTGCCATATAATCCAGTTCAAAGCAGATAATCTGAATTTTATATGGCAGTGTAGAAGGGGTCCTAGGTCTATTTTATTTAATGTCATTTTATACCACCTCCCAGTTCACAAGGGATCCCATGAAGATATGGGAAAAAATTGAAAGAACATTATTCATTTTTTTGCAATTTGTTCTAAAACAATCCTGCAATATTAAATACAGTATTAGAGCAATTTCAAATATTAAAAATCCAGTGGAATAGTGCCATTTTGGAGGCTCTTCAGTATATCAAAACTGATGAAACCAGCCCAACATTCTTGGGTAAAGAATTTCATAGCTGCTACAGAGAAGAAATGAATCCAAGAGCTTTAGCTGAAACCTCTCTCTCTCTCTCTCTCTCTCTCTCTCTCTCTCTCTCTATATATATATATATATATATACACATACATACACACATATACATATACATATACACTGCCTTGGTATTTTGACTAGTTATTTGCTAAAGGCAAATGTCCAGACTGCGATTATCATATATGGGTCTCGGGTTGGATAATTGTAGCAAAAATCTTATAAATTCATCTGAGCATTCTCCATCTCAATCATATTTCTAGGAGCAAAAGAGAAGATAAAAGCAGAAAGTGCCAAAAGAGAGAGCAGAAAGAAGGAGAAGTAGAGAACCGAGTGCCCTTGAGATACTGAAGTTTTAATATCATAGGCTATGTGGGCTTGGTGTCTTCCAAGATATATTAGATTTTTTAAATGTAATATACTCAACTGTCTCAAGCTGCTACTTTTCTTTTCTTTTCTTTTGAAAAAAGTGTAATATGGAATTGCTCGATTTCTCTTTCAACAAGTGCTGATTTTCACCTCCTCTGCCTTGACCCACTTTGGACATTTCAATAAAACTAAATTGGACATTTAGTTTAATATTAGGGTACTTGGGACTTCTCAGAAGTGACCATCATCCATTGAATCGACATAACTTGCTAAAAGCTGTAAGGCAACAAGGCTCTGATGAAACTTTAAGGATATACTGGGAAAAGCTCCAATTTTGCCATTAAAAGTAATAATTTCTGTAAAAGAGGTAAAGGTTTCCCCTAGACATTAAGTCTAGTTGAGTCCGACTCTGTGGCTTGGTGCTCATCTCTATCTCTAGTCCGAAGAGCTGGCATTGCCCATAGACACCTCCTAGGTCATTTGGCCAGCATGACTGCATGGAACACCTTTACTTTCCCATCGAAGCGATACCTATCGATCTACTCACATTTGCATGTTTTCGAACTCTTGGGTTGGCAGAAGCTGGGGCTAACAACAGGAGCTCACCCATCTCGCGGATTTGAACTGCCGACCTTCAAATTCTGCAGCTTAATATTGTAACCTGCTGCACTACCATGGCCCCTTAATAATTTTTGTAATTATTGTGATTTTTCCCTCCCCGTGTATAAAAGGTAAAGGTTTCCGCTGATGTTAAGTCCAGTCATATCTGACTCTGGGAGTTCGTGCTCATCTCCATTTCTAAGCCAAAAAGCCGGCGTTGTCCAGGGTCATGTGGCCATAGGCATGACTGCATGGAACGCTGTTACCTTCCCACAGGAGCGGTACCTATTGATCTACTCACATTGGCATGTTTTCGAACTGCTAGGTTGGCAGAAGCTGGAGCAACAGCAGGCGCTCACTCCGCTCCCGGGATTTGAACCTGGGACCTTTCGGTCTGCAAGTTCAGCAGCTCAGTGCTTTAATACGCTTTGCCACCGGGGTTCCCTATATATAGGGGCGCTTAAAAAGCCAGGCATTCAAATCACTGAATGTTGTCTTCAAGGGAGCATTATCCCCACATTTTTGACAGCGATAGCAAAGAGGGGACACAGATTGCTTTACATGTTGTAAAATTTGCTTTGAGGTTTGTTGCTTCAAAATTTGGACCCTTCCAATTCCCAAATCCTGCATGTGAATAAAATACTCCATATGGTCTGGAATAATTGCACAGGCATTGTTCATTTCCCATAAGGGATTAGCACATGCGGGGCAAATGAAGCATATTTTGTGAGATTTACTAAGTTACGATCTCATATGTTGCTTGGCAAATGTTGCTGCTTCAGATGAAAGGAGCAAGTTGTCCTTACACTATCAAGATGGCAATCTGAGTGCTTTGAATGGATGCATTAGGTGAAGCCTGTCCCACTTCCTGGGCACACAGAAGACTGGGAAACTTGGAAGGCGCTGAACAGACTCGCTTTGGCACCACGAGATGTAGAGCTAACCTTAAGAAATGGGGCTACAAAATTGAGTCCATGAAATATGAGTGTGAGGAAGAGCAAACAACAGACTACTTACTCCAATGCAGCCTGAGCCCTGCCACATGCACCATGGAGGACCTTCTCACAGCGACACCAGAGGCACTCCAAGTGACCAACTTCTGGTCAAAGGAAATCTAGTATAATGCCAAGTTTTTAACTTTGTGTTTTTTTAAACACCTCATAACTGTACTGTCTTTTGACACATTAGATAAATAAATATCAAAAATAAGTTGGTTGATGCATCCATTTGTTGTTATTATCTAACATCAAGTCAAGTTCAGTTCAGGGCAGCCTCATGAATGAGGGACCTCTAAGTCACTATGGCTTCCTTGGTTGAGTCTGTCCATCTGGAATCTGGTCTTCTTTGCAACTGCCTTCTGTCTTAGAAAGCATTGTCGTCTTTTCTAGTAATGTCTTCTCATGATATGGCCTAAATATGACAGCCTCAGTTTAGTCATCTTGGATTCTAAGGGGTGTTCAGGCTTGATTTGTTCTAGGATGCATTTCTCTGTCATTTGAGCAGCCCACATTCTCCATGGAACACTTTTCCAGGACCATACTGGAATGAGTTTATTTTCTTCATATCCAGCATCCCTGTTTCCCTCAAAATCCAGAAAATAACTTTTCCAGAAATAGTAAATGTAAAGGCTTTCCTCTGACATTAAGTCTAGTTGTGTCTGGCTCTAGGGGTTGGCACTCATCTCCATTTCTAAGCCGAAGAGCCGGTGTTGTCCATAGACACCTCCAAGGTCATGTGGCTGGCATGACTGCATAGAGTGCTGTTACCTTCCTACTGGAGCGATACCTATTGATCTACTCATATTTACATGTCTTTGAACTGCTAGGTTGGCCGAAGCTGGAGCTGACAGCAGGAGCTCACTTCTCTCCCTGGATTTGAACCACCAACCTTTTGGTCAGCAAGTTCAGCAGCTCAGTGGTTTAACCCACTGTGCCACCGGGGCCTCGTTTCCAGGTATAGACAAAACTATATTCAGTCTTTCTCCAATAGGTTGTATTTTCCCCCTTATTAGGCATCCAGTTATATATGTTCTGTCCAGTTCTTCATCCATCCATTTTTTTTTAAAAAAAATGCAAATTAAATGTAGTTATTTCTCCATCTCTGTAATTTTTTCACCTCCAACTCCTTTTCTTTTTTAAAAAAGGCACTTGTGGTTGAATATGATTACAAAACTCATGAATGGTAATGGAATGTTTGGGGCTGCTGTCTTAAGCAATGCTTTACAACCTTTTTAGTGGATATGATTAATTGGCCTTAATTGGCAATCCATTGATAAGATCCTCCATCTGCTCAATGGAAAGCGGGCAGCTGGTCTTGTTGGTCTATATAGAATATATAAATGTTTGCAGAATTTTAAGTACTTTCTCAAGGCATTAAACACAAATGCACAGATGCACAGAGCGGACTTACTAGAACCAGCTATTGAATAATTTCAGAATCTTCAACTCATAGTCTCTGTGCCAAGTTATCCGTGCATACAGTTAACTTTGCTGAAACTCCCGGGTTATGTCCATTCTGTTATCACAGAGGAAATTATACAATGTTAACTCACTTAATTTTTTACTCTGCCCATGAAAGAGTAGCTGCTTTCAGAGGAAAAGGATGAAGGATAGCCAAGGCTTTTAAAACAAAAAAACAAGTAAATTGCCAGCTCACTGTGAGAGGGTTAATGCAGGAGTCACAGCAAAACTGAACATTGGAGCCTACCCTCGTGACTCAACAACCGAAAGCACAAAAAGCTTAATCTACCTAAATATCCCCATTAAGCAAAATGCCAGGATCTGAGCTAGCAGCACACAATGGAGTTTAGGAACGCTTGGATTATGTTTCCATCTGTCCATCAGTCTGCTGGAAGTTTCATTAAGACCTAGGGATTGCTCATAAATGTAACCTCAATGCATTTTTTTCATCTTTTGTTTACCTGGGAGTAGCCTATACCAATATAACTGTGTTGCCCAAGATAAAGCCAGATTGCTATTACTATACATCCTAATCTCTGGAGCAGCACAAAACAAACTTGCTCCATTTTCTACATAACACCTTTCAAAAGATTTAAACATGCTAGAAAATCCCAAAATATAATAATAATAATAATAATAATAATAATAATAATAATAATAATAATAATAATAATAATAATACTTTATTTATATTCTTCCCTGTCTCCCCAAGGGGACTCAGGGTGGATCACAGTACACATACCCGTTCAATGCCAAATTATTTTCTATCTTTTTTTTTTCATACCAGAGATAAGAGTGCCACCCTAATCTCAGGTCTATTCCTTTCAGATTCAAAAATTTTGCTATTTTCAAGTTTTGCTCAGTCTTTGTTCCACAATAGTGCTGCTGCCTCAAAGTATAGTTTTAAATCAGGTGTAGCTCGACCTCCCCTCTTTCTTTGATCAATCATGTATTTTACTTTAATTCTGGGTTTCTTTCTTTTTTCTTTTTCTTTTTGCCAAATAAACTTCATTATATATTTATGCCAAAAAAAAAAAAAAAAAAAGGCTGGCCAGAATCCTGAACGGGATCTTGTTAACAGCTTGTTTGTTTTAACTTCTTTTGTACTGCGGGTTGTATGTTGTATGTATGTCTATGTGCTAAATGTTTTGATACGGCCGATGGGCTAATCAATAAAATGTGATTGATTGACATTCAAGGTCGTTTGGACAGACAGGACAGAACAGAACAGATAGAAAGGAGGTATGTTGTCTCAAAGTCCACTTTTGATGCCTTGGAGCTTGAGTTCGGATTCAGTCACAAGAGGATGCTGTTGCTCCATTCTCTATGATGAAGAGCCATGGTTTTCCTCCTTCCACCTTCCTTTTGGTCATCACATTTCTGGTCTTGTTTTTTATGGTGTCATAAAATACTTCCCCCACAATTTGGGGTTCCTAATTTCTCTTCTTACAGCTCTAAGCTGTTTTTGAACTGCTTAGGTAAACAGTGAGCTGGGCTTGACGGTCGAGTGTTCACCCCAACCGAGCTGCAAACTGGCCATCTTTCAGTTGGTAGATCTTATTACTGCTGGTGATTTGAACTGGATTATTGGAGTTCACACTGTCATATAATCCAGTTCAAAGAAGATAATATGGGATTTTATTCATCTGTGTGGAAGGGGTCTGAGCCATAATATAATATAATATAATATAATATAATATAATATAATATAATATAATATAATATAATATAATATAATATAATATAATATAATATAATGTCAGCTCACCACAGCCGCTCCTGAATGAACACACAAGACTCTCTGTGATATCACCAGAAACTTTTACTGTAGGAAACATGAACATCAGAAAAGCCAAGAATGGGAGGCTCCGGCCAACCCTCCTTTATATACCCTCCCCCTCATTTGAACAGTCTCTTCCCGCTCAGTAAAACCCCGCGCAAATTCCCCGCCAAGTCCATCAGCCGTTTCTCCTCCGAGTCCTGGGACGCAGGTGTCTTATCAATGTCAGTGACCCTGAAACTCAGAGCCACATCCAGGCTCTAGTAGCAGGGTTCTGACATGGCGTCCTCCTCCCCTTCGTCCTGGAAGGAAAAGATTAAACACAACTATTGTTCTCCGCTGTCCAGAGTTCCTTTATACTTTTTTAACAGGCTGCAATGGAATACCGGGTGTACCTTTCCTAGGTCCTTTGGTAGCCTCAGCTCATAGGTCACTTCGTTTATTCTTTTTGCTACCCTGAATGGCCCTATATAGCGTGGAGCCAATTTCTTGGATGGGAACCCCAATTTCAGGTTTTTTGTGCTCAGCCAAACCAGATCTCCTTCGCCCAATTTGTCCCCCTCTCGGCGCCTACGATCCGCAAAGAGCTTGTACTTCTTTTGTGTTTCCCGCAATGCCTCTACCACGGTTCGCCACCCTTGCTTGATTTTGGCCGGCCATTCCTCGTCGGTCTGGCCCTCCCCTTCCTTCCACTCGGGTAGCCTGGGGAAAGGTGCCACCTCCTGTCCGTATACTATTTCGAATGGGGCACGACCTGTGGCCGAATGTACGGCCCCGTTAAAAGCCATCTCAGCAAACGGAAGAAGGTCCGCCCAATCATCCTGTCTATAATTGGTGTACATCCTTAAGAATTGGCACAGTGTCTGTTGGGTACGTTCGACCCCCCCGTTGGTCGCGGGATGAAAGGCCGAGCTCAGGTTCCTTTCTGCTCCTAACAGCTGTAAGAATTTTCCCCAAAATTTTGCAGTAAATTGGACTCCCCGGTCACTAATTATCTTGTCGGGACACCCATGTAGGCGATATACGTGCTTCACATACAAATCAGCAAGTTTTTCAGCTGAAGGAAGTTTTGGCAGAGCCACAAAGTGTGCCTGTTTTGAGAATAAGTCCAATATTGTCCAAATGTATCTGTGGCCTCTGCTGGGGGGTAGTTCGCCTACAAAATCCATGGCTACGCATTCCCATGGCCTCATGGGCTCTACCACCTTCTGCAATAGCCCCTGGGGCTTCCCCGGTGGTGTTTTTCCCTCTGCGCATAATTCGCACTGCGTGACGTACCCCCTGGCGTCTTTCCTCATTCCGGGCCACCAGCATTGTTTGGCCAACAGTTTAATAGTCCTGGTGGGGCCTAGATGACCCGCACCCTTGTTATCATGGTACTTCCTTAACATTTCTCGTCTTAAACATTCAGGAATATACAATTTCTTATTTACAAACACCAAATCCCCACACAATTCTCCCTTTTCTTTGTTTGTTTGTAACCATTTGTCCATTCCATACGCTCGCTTCAACTCTTCCTCCCATATTTCTCCTCCCCCCGTGGAAATGGCAGTACGTTTGTTTTCTTTGGCCGCTTGTGCTCGAGTTAGTACTGCCAGGCCCCATTGCTTATCAAGAAAAATACTCCCTTCAGATTCCTGAATTCCTCCCCCGTGCTGAGGCATCCGAGAGAGAGCGTCAGCGAGTATATTATGTTTCCCCTGGAAGAATCTGAGTCTGAAATCAAAACGGCTGAAATATTGGGCCCATCTAATTTGCTTCGCTGATAGTTTACGAGGGGATCTTAGATACTGTAAATTTCTATGGTCAGTCCACACCTCAAACGGTGTTCCACTTCCTTCCAGGAAGTGTCTCCAGCACTCTAGTGCTTTTAGAATCGCTAAGGCTTCTCTCTCCCAAATCGGCCAGTTTTTTTCTGTATCACTAAACTTTTTTGACAGATAGCCACATGGCTTCAGGTTCCCCCCCTCGTCTTTCTGTAGCAGAACTGCCCCATATGCCCGGTCTGACGCATCGCAATGTAATACAAAGGCTTTAGACATATCAGGGTGCTGTAGGACAGGCTCCTCCGTAAAACGCTTTTTAAGGGCTTCGAAAGCTTCCTGGCATTCTATTGTCCAGGTCAGTTTGGCCCCTGGGGCCTTCACTTTGGCTGTTTCTCCCCTACCTTTAGTCTTTAACAAATCCGTTAATGGCAAAGTGAGGCGCGCAAAGTCCTTGATAAATGTTCTATAGAAGTTTGCGAACCCTAGGAAGGATTGCAGCTGCTTCCGTGTTTTGGGGGCTTCCCACCCCCTCACGTCTTCTACCTTCGCAGGGTCCATCGCCACTCCCTGGGAGGAAATCCTATACCCCAGAAAGTCTATCTGGTCTTTATTGAACTCGCACTTGGCAAGCTTCGCATACAGTTTTGCTTCTCTCAACTTTTGCAGGACTTCCCTGACTAGTTCTACGTGTTGCTCCTTAGTCCGAGATACTAACAATATGTCATCTAAAAAAACAAAGACTCCCTTGTACAACAATGGATGCAACACTTCGTTGATTAATTGCATGAACGCGGCGCCTCCGCCGCACAAACCGAAAGGGAGCACACGATAATTGAATAATCCGAATGCACAGGAGAAGGCCGTCTTCCACCTGTCCTCTGGTTTAATCTGCAATTTATGGTATGCTTCAATTAAGTCCAATTTAGTGAATATCTGTCCCTCCGATAACTGGGCGATCAAGTCCTTCACTAAAGGTAGGGGGTATTTATTTCCAGAACTGATTGCATTCAGGCCCCTGTAGTCAATGCAGAGCCTCAGCGTTTGGTCCTTTTTGCGCCTGAACAACACAGGCGCCCCTAGAGGGGAATTTGAAGGCTCTATGAAACCCCTCGCTAGGTTTTTATCAATGTATTTTCTCAGTTCCTCCTTTTCCCTAGCCGACATTGGGTATATTTTTGCCTTAGGAAGCTCTGCTCCTGGGACTAGCTCTATCTTCACTTCAACTCTCCGCTTCGGTGGGAAACTGTCTGCTTCCTTCTCATCAAATACGTCCACAAAATCCCGATACTCTGGGGGTAATTTATCTGCCAGTTCTGCTATCCTGATAGAGTCTTCCTCCCCCCTTTTCCCCGGCTCTCTCTCCACTTCCTGGCTCCCTTCTTCCAACTTCATCCTGAAGATCATGCTCTTATCCTCCCAGTTGATTTGCGGGTTGGCCTGCCCCAGCCATGGCATGCCTAGTATAACATTATAGCTGGCTATTTGTGATATCACAAATGACACCTTTCCTTCCCAACTCCCTATCTTACACTTTACATCTTCGGCACTGTACTTAGCTAATGATCCCGATGCTGTGGATCCGTCCAACTGCGAAAAAGCTATTGGGGATTCTAGGTTCGTTCTTTCGCATCCCAATCCCTCGGCTAATTCAGGGGAGATGATGTTCCTGGAACATCCACAATCCACAAATGCTTTGCAGGTTGCTTGTTTGCTGCCACTTTCCAGCTGAATGGGGACCACTATCATGGCTTTGTCCTGACTTACCAACCCCCCCGAGTGGTGCCTCATCGGTGGTTCTTCCTCGGCGCGTTTCCCTGCCACGGCTCTTGGTTTGGGCGGGCCTCCGCCTTCCCCTTTTCTCTGCCAGCACTCGGCAGCCCTGTGGCCCAAACGGCCGCACACGAAGCAGCCCCTCCTGCTGGTGCTCACGTTCCCTGGCGGCTCCGTTCTCCTCCCGGCTGGGGTTGATCCCTCCTTCCGGCTCCCCTCTTTCATCTGCGGCCGCTGCTGTAGCCCTCCTCGGTGCCTCCTCGCCTGGGCCAGCGATGTCTCGACGCGCCCCGCCAGCTGAATCCATCCGCGCAGTGTGTCAGGCTCATCACGATGCACCGCCCAGGAGAGGATCTCCCGCCTGAGCCCCTCTTTGAAGAGTTCTATCTTTGTCACTGCAGACCATTCCGGCACCTTTTCAGCGAGGCATTGGAACTCCTCCGCATACTCAGATACCGACCTCTGCCCCTGGGAGACGGTCTTCAACTCCTCCCTCGCCCGGATCTGCTCCAGTGGATCTCGGAAACGGGTCTCCAGGGCCCCCATAAAGCGTCGGAGTGACCCCAGACATGGGTCGCGCCGCGCGTGTAGTTGAACGTACCAGCTGGCCGCTCCCCTCTTCAACACTGCACCAATGGCCCGTACCCGGCTGGATTCCGTTCTGAAAGTGTGGGCATTGTCCTCCATATAGCCCCTCACCGTGGTCAGGAAAAAATCCAGTTCAGAGGACTCTCCCCCAAACTCGATCCTTAGTTCCTCTCGTCTCGGTAGGGGTCCCTGTGGTGGCAACCCCCAATCCTCCGCCCGTCGCAAGCCCCCTTGCGGGCCAGTGGGCCCCGCTGCTGCTTCCCTTTGTCCTGTGCCACGCCCGGCATTCGCCAGGGGCACCAGGGTCTCAGTTGGGAGCGTAGCCGGGATTCTCGGAGGCTTTTCCCCTTCGTCGTCACTCTCCTCCACCCGCGTCAGGCTCGTTTGGATCTTGGGCCGGGCACCGGGCTCCTTTCGCATTTCCCTTCCCTTCGGTGCTGGGAGGTCTGCAAAGCCCTGGCTGCTTCCCATGCTCACGTCCCACATTGAGCTAGCCCGGAGTTCCCTTCCTCGCTCCGGCTCCGCCAAAACCGCCAGGCGCTCCATCGCCCTCGACATCACTGCCAGGGTGGTCTCCATCGCCGACATCCTCTCCTCCAGAAACACCATCTTTTGCGGGCCTGGGGAAGGTGAACCTTCCTCTCCTCCGGTGCTGTCTCCCCGCACCACTCCACGCCTCTGGGTTACCCCATTTGGCTGGGCATAAGCGGTGGAGGACGCCAGGGCCGCCAGCTGGTGGAACTCAGCGTCCGTCTCGGGAGTGGCCCTTTCCGACCTTCCTCCTCCGGCGCCCAAGAGCTCTTCATCCTCCACTTGCATGTTACACCTCACCGCTACAGCGGGATGGTGTCCGTATTCTTGGCTTAGTGTCAGCTCACCACAGCCGCTCCTGAATGAACACACAAGACTCTCTGTGATATCACCAGAAACTTTTACTGTAGGAAACATGAACATCAGAAAAGCCAAGAATGGGAGGCTCCGGCCAACCCTCCTTTATATACCCTCCCCCTCATTTGAACAGTCTCTTCCCGCTCAGTAAAACCCCGCGCAAATTCCCCGCCAAGTCCATCAGCCGTTTCTCCTCCGAGTCCTGGGACGCAGGTGTCTTATCAATGTCAGTGACCCTGAAACTCAGAGCCACATCCAGGCTCTAGTAGCAGGGTTCTGACAATATAATATAATATAATATAATATAATCTATATATATAAAAGAGTGATGGCATCACGGCAATTCACAAAACAACAAAAGTACAGGCGCCCCAACCTCAAAATTTGACAACACAACCCATCATCCACGCCTCAAGGTTGATACAACAAAAAGAAAAGAAAAATAAAGTCCTAATTAGAGGGAGAGCAATAATTTTTTTTATCCAATTGCTGCCAGTTTAGAGGGCTAATCTCTGCCCACTTGGTTGCCTAGCAACCAAGGGACAGCCAGGTTTCAGTTAGGGGACAGGAGGATGTAGGCCTCACTTAGACTTCTTCCACAGATTATCTAATTTGCACTGGATTATATGGCAGTGTAGACTCAAGGCCCTTCAACACAGCTATATAACCCATTTATAATCTTATATTATCTGCTTTGCACTGGATTATCTTGACTCCACACTGCCATATAATCCACTTCAGTGTGCATTTTATACAGCTGTGAAGAAGGAGCCTCATATAATCCAGTTCTAAGCAGATAATTTAAGATTATCAATATACAGTAGAGTCTCACTTATCCAACGTAAACAGGCCGGCAGGATAAGTGAATATGTTGGATAATAAGAAGGGATTCAGGAAAAGCCAATTAAACATCAAATTAGGTAATCGTTATACAAATTAAGCACCAAAACATCATATTATACAACAAATTTGACAGAAAAAGTAGTTCCATGCGCAGTAATGCTATGTAGTATTTACAGTAGAGTCTCACTTATCCAACACTCGCTTATCCAACACATTTTTGTAGTCAATGCTTTCAATATATCGTGATATTTTGGTGCTAAATTCATAAATACAGTAATTATTATATAGCATTACTGTGTACTGAACTACTTTTTCTGACAAATTTGTTGTCTAACATGATGTTTTGGTGCTTAATTTGTAAAATCATAACTTAATTTGATGTTTAATAGGGTTATCCTTAATTCCTCATTATCCTACATATTCGCTTATCCAACGTTCTGCCGGCCTGTTTATGTTGGATAAGTGAGACTCTACTGTACTGTATTTACCAATTTACCACTAAAATATCACAATGAATTTAAAACACTGACTACAAAAACATTGATTATGAAAAGGCAGACTGCGTTGGATAATCCAGAACATTGTATAAGCGAATGTTGGATAAGTGAGATTCTTCTTTAATATGAAATAATTACTGGGATATAATAATGCAGAACAATATAATCTCTAAAACCAGGACAGTAAATAAACAGGGGAATTCCACACGGGAAACAATCGGGGCCAGCTAACACCTCCCAACAAAGTATTCCCATCATCAAAGTCTGGCAAATCCTGTTTTATCAGGGCCACAGACAGTAGAAGCACATAAAATATCGCAAACAACACCACTCTGAAAACAAGGGAATTCCAGACAGGAAACAATCAGGGCCAGCTAACACCTCCCAACAAAAAATTCACTCAGGGAGGAAACAGCCAGGCTTTAAAGCTGCAAGGTCATTATATCCTAATCATTTTTCCTAATTGCAGCATTCATACTTGCCTCCAACAAACAAAAAAAACCAATCAGAAATATTGTATATTCACAACCTTTAGGAAATAATATCCCCTGATGGCGCAGCGTGTTAAAGCGCTGAGCTGCTGAACTTCTGGACCGAAAGGCCACAGGTTTGAATTGGGGGAGCGGAGAGAGCCCCCACTGTTAGCCCCAGCTTCTGCCAACCCAGAAGTTCGAAAACATGCAAATGTGAGTGCATCAATAGGTACTGCTCCAGTGGGAAGGTAACACTGCTCCATGCAGTCATCCCACATGACCTTGGAGGAGTCTACGGACAACGCCGGCTCTTCGGCTTAGAAATGGAGATGAGCACCAACCTCCAGAGTCAGACACGACTGGACTTAATGTCTGGGGAAAACCTTTACCCTTGACCTTAACTACCACCAATTCCTCAATACTTTATTTCCCATACCACCAGACTTCACCACAGCAACGCGTGGCCGGGCACAGCTAGTATAATATAATATAATAATATAACACTTTATTTATATTCCATCCTTCTCCCCGTGGGGACTCATAGCAGATTACAGTATAAGCGGATACAAGCAAACATGCAATGCCTTGTTTCAATACAATGAGACACATACACAGACAAAGGCAAAGCCTTCTCCTTTCATGTCTGGATTTAGAGATGGTGCTAATCTCTGGCTCTGGGTGAGGTACTGGGGGGTGCTTTGAATGCGATTTCCTGCTTCTTAGCGGGGGGTTGGACTGGATGGCCCATGAGGTCTCTTCCAACTCTATGATTCTATGATTCTATGATTTCCAAGTCAAGTAGCCTATGTTGTTGTGTGACTGATATAATATTTGGAGTGTCTTATGCCTTTCCCACCAAAGTGGTACCTATTTATCTACTCACATTTGCATGCTTTTGAACTGCTAGGTTGGTAGGAGCTAGGGCTAACAGTGGGAATGCACCCTGTCCCATGGATTCAAACAGCCAACCTTCAGGTCAGCAGTTCAGCAGCACAAGGGTTTAACCCATTGTGCCACCATGGTCCCTTCTTCAAGCAGAACAAAACTTCCTAATCAACTCTCATAAAGGCTTGGTTTCCAAACCTTGGTTGTCTTTTCATGGGCATGTCCATTTTTATCAATATCCTTCTTGATAAGTAGACACAATATGAGGTCTGAGCAAAGTTGAATCGAGTAGTAATCTTACTTCCCTCAATCTCGAAAACCCTCTACAAGGACTTCCTAAAACCATCTAAAACCGAGCAGTTGGTATCACCATTCGACTACAGTTCACTTATAGTTGGCTCCAGCATTTTCTCATATTCATTTGTCTCAAAATGAATAGTCTGTGAAAACTTTGGTTTGTTCTAGTTTCACAAACAAGGCAAGTCTCAGAAAGTGCGCAGTTGAAAACATCCCTTGCTCATCTCCTGACATCCAAGCAAAGTGTGCCAGCTTCATTCCCCAATTTTGCACCTCTTAGACTTGCAGCGTCTTCTGTCATTTCTTTTCCCCTTTTTGTCTCTTGTCACTATTGCTTTCTGGGCGCCTCTCTCTTGCTGAGTTGAATTGACACTTCTAGAAAGCAGCATCTTCTCACAGCATGGGAAATCAGTGGTTGCATCTCCGAAGGAGGTGCTGTTTTCATGAACTGCAATTCTGTGCAGCGGGGAAGAAATTATTAGGAATCAAAAAAGAGAAAAGGGGAAGAGGCAGATGTGAATGACAAACTCAGAGTGACAAATAGGAAGGGACACGGATGTGAAAAACGGGGAGAAACAATAGGTCTACAGGGACATGAGGCAGAAGCTAAGACTACAGAGATTCTCCAGTTATAGATGCATTTTTGCCAAACCAAGTTCATGCTCATTATTGTTGGTAAAGTAAAAAAGAAAGTAACGAGAAAAGAAGTTTGAGCTTACCTTGAAGAGCAAAAGTGTTCATAGTTCCAGCCTAGTTCAGGTTTCATTATTTGCAATTCCACTTCCAGCAATACACAAAATTATGGTTAACTTGATCTGAAATATCTCTCTCTTTATAAGTCAATGTCATTTAGTAGGGTACATTCAATTCCAGAAGAGATATGCTTGAAATGATTTTGTGATAAAGAGTTACCTTCAATAATTTGCCACGTATTAATCACAAGAAGAGAGGGAATAGTTTTTCACCATAAAAAGAGGCATTAATTATTTGTACTGAGGTGTGCATGCCTACATTTCTTTTCTTTCTGCTGTCAACTGGCCAAAAGGGGATTTGAAGGTTTTCTTGAAGTTAGTAGAATTCAATATGTATAGATAGTTTCTCTTTTCTGTTACAATCAGTTGGAGCGAGGCTTCGTTAGTGTTATCAGGCTGAGGCTGGGAACGGCTTTCCCTTCCTGCTTCTT
Organism: Anolis carolinensis; assembly: GCF_035594765.1. Taxonomy (NCBI): domain Eukaryota; kingdom Metazoa; phylum Chordata; class Lepidosauria; order Squamata; family Anolidae; genus Anolis; species Anolis carolinensis. The sequence goes on along the minus strand of NW_026943823.1, from coordinate 12,252,623 downwards.
GCACCTGAGAACCATCCTCATTAACAACAACATTTCTTCCCATGGGAAAGCCTCCCTGCTCTTCATTTTCCACAGCAGGAACACCCTGCACCTGAATCCCATATTTCCCATCAGAGTCATCTTGAAACTCATCCTGAACCTGAATCCCATCATCTTGAAACTGCATCCCAGAATCGTCATCAGAATCACACAGAGGCTGAGCCACAACAACCACCGCCACTGCAAATCATAATTTTTTATGATTTATAATACAGTAGAGCCCCGGTTATCCAAGATAAATTGGCGGGCCCGATCTCAGATAACCGAACGGCTCGGATAGGGCAAGGGCTTGCCGAGGGACATCTCTCCGGATCTCCTTCGGCCAGGCCCTTGCTGGAGGAAAAAGTTTCCTCCAGCAAGGGCCTGGCCAAGGAAAACCCGCGGCATACTTCTCGTTTCCTGGAGGGACAGGCCCTTTCTGAAGCAAGGGCCTGTCCCTCTGAAAAAAGTGGAGCATGTCCTGGAGCTCCTTTGGCCAGGCCCTTGCTGGAGGAAAGAGTTTCCTTCAGCAAGGGCCTGGCCGAGGGAGATCCGGGCAGACATCCCTCAGCGCTTCGGATGATACAGACGCTTGGTTAACTGGAGCTCGGTTAACTGTGGTTCTACTGTATTATTTTAGTTTTTATTTAAAAACCGCGAAACACCGAGTCCCCAAAAACCGAACCGCGAAGCAGTGAGGGAACACTGTAACTCTCAAATTGCCCCTCCTTAAAAATCAAATTGCCCCCTTGTAAGGCATGTGCCCCTCCTTGGGAACCCGGGCTCTAGACCGACATCAGGGATTCCTGAATATGTAATGCAGGATTGTAACTATAACTGTGATGGCCATATTTTTAAAATATGTTTGAGATGCTCCCATTATTATAGTCATTTTGTTTTTTTCAGTAAAAATATGAACGCAATTGTGACCACTACAAGAGAGGCAATGATGACTCTTAGTGAGAAGCTGAGTCCTTGTGTCTCCTCCAGTTTGTAAAAGAGCTTACCCTACGGAGCAGTAAATAACACTGACATTGTGAGGTTTTCTAAGGGCAGATTTGGTTTGTGTGCCGGATGTTTAGGGGAATGTGGCGACAATTAGGATCCTTTAATTGTTTGTTGTTCAACTTTTGCCTGTTAATGATTCAGTCCAATTAAAAAAGCTAAACAGTAAATAATAACAGAGGAAAGGCTTACACATTCAAGAAGATTATGTTCTTAAGAACTGGGGGAAACATCTAATTATGCTCCTTTCTGTTCTTAGCCCCTCTTTGACAAAACAATGAGACGAGTTTAGTTCTGTGTTAATTAATTAATATGAATAAATACCACAGCAGAAGTGGAAAATGGTCTGCAATTATTCCACTTCCAACAGCAAATGGCTTCTACAAATGCATAATGTGGATAAAATATATTGTTTTTCCAACGGTGGTATTTTTGAATCCCAATGGTTTAAGTAATTAAAGATCCTGTTCTCTACTGACTGATAGTAAATGTGTATTTATAGCTTTCCCTATCCCAGTGCATGTCAATCGTTCCTGAATACTAGTCATTAAAACATCCATCGTTTCCCTTCTTCTCAGCCATGAAAAAGCAAACTGAAGGTAACTTGCACTAATCCCCAAAGGTGCCCAAGATCCATGGAACAAGTTTGATTTTGCTTTGCTTCTCTAAGTATTCTTAAAAAAACACAAAGTTCCAGACAGATGCGTTTATGTGGGGGATTTTTGTGCCAATTTGCTGCTTGTGTGCAAGTGTTTTGTTAGAAACAATTGCTTTTCCTTTGTATAGAAAACAGCAATCTTGCACAACAAAAGCTTTCCACAAAACAGTATTTCTGCACACTCTCAAAAAATAGGTCCATAGAGAAAAAAATGGGGAGAGGTTGAAACTTTTTCCCCCTGAGATTACTTTTCAGGTCAGTATCTCCTGATCTGGCATGAGAGCTCAACAAGGCTCTGAAATTACCATTATTATGCAAAGGTCCTTCACAGGTAATAGATCCTGAATCCTTGCTCCCTCTTTAAGCTGCAAAGGACAATTGTTTCCTCAATTATTTATTTATTGATTTATTTACAGTATTTATATTCTGCCCTTCTCACCCCGAAGGAGACTCAGGATGGATCACAATGTACACATACATGGCAAACATTCAATGCCATATGAACATAGAGACAGAGACAGAGACACAGAGGCAATTTAACATTCTCCAGTTTCCAGGCTTTGTGAGGGTATGCTTGATTCCGGCCACAGGGAGAGCAGCTGCTTCATCATCCACTGTGACACTGAGTCCTTGATGGATACTTCCTTATTCCAAATGCTGCTGGATGATTTTTTATGGTGTCGTAAATTAGTTAAGTTAGCCTCCCCTGCATAAGCGGTACCTAATTTTCCTACTTGATAGATGCAACTATCTTTCAGGTTACGTAGGTCAACAACGAGCAGGGCTATTTTTTAATGGTCAGGTGCTCACTCCGATACGGGCTGGTTTTGAACTCACGACCTCTTGGTCATAGTGATTTATTGCAGCTGGCTACTAACCAGCTGTGCCACAGCCCAGCCCCAAAAGTTTATTTTTGTTTTCTTCTGCTTTTTTCTTACAGTAGAATCTCGCCTATCCAACCTTTGCTCATCCAACGTTCTGTATTATCCAACTCCGTCTGCCTCCTGCCCAGATCCACAGCTGTTTTTCTAGGCAGCAACACGCAGCGGGTGAACACGCGCAACAACACAAGTGCAGCCACACTCCCAAACAAGTGGCAGACATGTCGTAAAACATGCTTAATTTGTAAAATCATAATGTAATTTGATGTTTAATAGGCTTCTTATTATCCAACATTTTTGCTTATCCAACGTTCTGCTGGCCCGTTTATGTTGGATAAGCTAGGCTTTACTGTATTTCCTTTATCATCAAGACGTTTTCCACTGTGAATTAGCAAGAGGTTTTCAACCAAGCAGAAGTTGTTCTGATGGTAATCTGTTTTTTGGTGTCTGTTATTGCATTTTTCTATCTCAACAACAACAGCAATAAGCTTGATATCCTGCCCCATCTCCCCATGGGGACTTAGGGTGAATAACAACAAGGAAAGGCAAATATTCAATGCCATACACAAATACATATCCTGGAAATGGTGTCCATGGATTTTGCACTAACTGAGTTTTCACTTGGTTATCAGAAACAGAATTGTTCATATAAAGTGCAAAGTCTAACAATGCACAGTTTCTGGTCTAACAATGGCACAGCTTCTTCTCTTTGCTCCTGTTCCATGATTTCTTTGGCAGGACTTGGATTAGATGAACCAGTGGGAGACATCTCAGTTTCCATCTGCAATCCAGGTCAAATCCACCCCCCATCCACCCCATGTCTTTGGATTTTCCTGCTGGCTGCGGGTAGACAAACTTAGTTGCTTCCACTTTGTCAGCTATTGCTGCTATTGCAATGTAAATTGGTAGAAAGATAAGTAATGACAGTGTAGATAATCAAAATTGGATTGAGATAGTGCACTGCTTGCAGTTCTGGAGGGACTCTCATTTTTGCCTCTTACATATTTGGCACGGGGATTTGGTTAACCAGTTAAAATTCATGAGTAAACCAGTATTTTTCCTGAAAAATTTGAACCTGTAAACCACCCCCTTGTTTACAGGCTTGCCCATAGTTCTGTTGCGCAAGATCGTTGTGTGTAAGACCTTTTTTTTGGTTCCATAAAGTATTTTAATGCAATATTGTATGCTGTGTAGAAAGCAACAATATTTCACACATTGAAAAAATATATTCTATTTTTTTTAGAGGGGGCTGGGGTTCTTCTCTTTATGTCGGTCCTCCAGAATGATCATAGAAACACAGAATAATTCAAAAAACACTTGAGAATATGCAAACACTAGACTAAAGCTCTCCAGAAATATTCATTGTTTCTCCTGTAAAGAAAACACTGTAGACATGACTCATTTTCACTTGCAAGAACGAAATAGTCAAACATGAACATTCTGACTATATTGTTGGGCTTGTTCATGAAGAATAAAAGAAATATTCTGGGTCTTCAAGTCTTGTTTTTTTGAAAACTTCCCATCTCGTTGTTGTTATCCCACCTTTTCAGGATTCAAGGTGAAAGATTTCTCATCTTATATTTTCTGGGATGTGTGAACAAGTAGACCAAGTTAGACTAAAGCTCCTGTTTCCTTTCAGAGGAGAGGAAAATATTTCAGTTTGCTTTTGTCTGGAATATAAACAATTCTTGCTCTCTTTCTTAATGTCTCCAACTCTCTCCTGCACTCACATAAATTAAACATGAAACCAAACAGAATTTGAGACTGGGAATAATAATAATAATAATAATAATAATAATAATAATAATAATAATAATACTTTATTTATACCCCGCCACTATCTCCCCATGGGGACTCGGGGCGGCTCACACGGGGCAAGGCCCAACTAGCACAATTTACAGAAACAACAGCATAAATACATTGAACAATATACAAAAAATAATAAAACACAGTAAGACATTAAAACAAGAGTCAATACAGCAGTAAATCAATCATAATTCTCGCATTATGTGCAAAACGGTGTATGACAATCTATGTTTTTGCAAACTGGACCCAAACACAGTTTAGTAAATGCAAGAAACAAAATTAACACTTTGATACTACTACTACTACTACTACTACTAATAATAATAATAATAATAATAATAATAATGCTTTATTTGTATTCCGCCCTATCTCCCCGAGGGGACTCAGGGTGGATTTCAGCAAACAGACACAAAGGCAAACATTCCATTTGTAGAAACAACGAAACACAGATAAAGGTAAAGGCTTCCTCATCCGGCTCTGAGGGTGGTGTTCATCTCCATTTCTAAGCTGAAGAGTCTGTATTGTCCATAGACACCTCCTAGGTCATGTGGCTGGTATGACTGCATGGAGCACTGTTTACTTTCCCACCCAGACGGTACCTATTTTTTTATTGTTGTTTTATCATTTTATCCCACTCCCACCCTCCCCTCCTTGTACATACAATTTAGACAGCAGACTACAGAATTTACATTTGAAATATCAACCTCAATGTTAATTTTTCCACTCCACATCTTAGCACATCCTCTAAACTGGTTTCCACATCTGCTTGATTATTGCAACCTTTTCAATTTTATCTATATTGTTCCATTTGCAATTTGTTATTTCCACATTTGAACATATCAACTATATACACAGGGGCTGGGCTGTGGCGCAGGCTGGTAAAGCAGCCTGCAGCAATAAATCACTCTGACCAGGAGGTCATGAGTTCGAGGCCAGCCCGTGGCGGGGTGAGCACCCGTCAATTAAAAATAAAAAATAGCCCCTGCTCGTTGCTGACCTAGCAACCCGAAAGATAGTTGCATCTATCAGGTAGGAAATAAGATACCACTTATAACTAATTTACGACGTTGGAATGAGGAAGTGCGGTCAGAGTGGATTATGAAGCAGCTGCTCCCCCCTGTGGCCAGAAGCGAACATCCCCTCAGGAGAAGGTTAAATTGCCTCTGCGTCTGTCTGTCTTTGTCTCGGTTCTATGTATATGGGCATTGAATGTTTGCCCTATGTGTGTATAATGTAACCCTGAGTCCCCTTCGGGGTGAGAAGGGCGGAATATAAATACTGTAAATAAATAAATAAATAAATAAATACTTATACCAATTTGTCAGAATACATTTTGTTTTATCTTTCCAACCCCTCACTAAAACAATTTGTGCACACGCTATTAATTTGTCAACCATTTTTCTTTTTGTGTATTCTTCACTTCTGTTATCCTTGCATGTAGTACATTTCTATTACCTATTACTATTTGTAGACTTAACATTCTATTGATTTCTCCATCAATCATTCTCCAGTATTCTTGCACTCGATCGCATTCCCATATCATATGATTAAACACCCCTCTTCGTTCACAACCATGCCAACACATGTCCTTCATCCCTGGTAAAAATGTGAAAGTTGTGTAGGAGTTCTGTACCATTTTTGTAACATTTTCCTTCTTGCTTTCCTTAATACATTGTACATTTATTTTGCTATATTACTTACCATATATACTCGAGTATAAGCCGACCCGAATATAAGCCGAGGCACCTAATTTTACCACAAAAAACTGGGAAAACATTGACTCAAATATAAGCCAAGAGTGGTAAATTTCAGAAATAATAATAATAATAATAATAATAATAATAATAATAATACAGGAAAATAATACATGTAATAATAAATATAGTAAAATAATAAATGTAATAATAATAACACGATCAGAGTGAAATAATAAATGTATTATTATTATTATTATTATTATTAATAATAATAATAGAGTAAAATAAATGTAATAGTAGCAACAATAATAAAAATAATAAATGTAATAATACCAATAATAATAGAGAAAAATAATAAATGTACCATATATTCTCGAGTATAAGCTGACCCAAATATAAGCCAACAAGGACCCTCACCTGAGTATAAGCCAAGGGGGCTTTTTCAGTCTTAAAAAAAGGGCTGAAAAACTAGGCTTATACTCAAGTATATACAGTATTTCCCTTAGCATGTCTTCCCTCTCAATTTCCATGTTTGGAAAATTTCCTCTATTATTTCTTCTTTACCGTTATAACAATAGGCGGTACCTATGTTTTTGAACTGCTAGGTTGGCAGAAGATGTGGCTAACAATGGGAGCTCATCCAGTTCCGCAGATTTGAACCGTCAACCTTCCGGTCAGCAAATCCAGCAACTCAGCTGTTTAAGCCACTGTGCCACCATGGGTACACGCTTCTAAAATGCATATTAGAAGAAAAAAAATCCTTAGAATAATTGGCACATAACCGCGAACATTTCCATATAAGGTTGGAAAAAAATGTTTTAGTAGCATATATACTTGTGTCAAAACAAGTTTCCAGGCTTGAGTTGTATCCGTTCACATATTCCTACACATTCCTACAAATTCTAGCAGTAAAACCTCTTTCCATAGCCCATGTCACCAAATAAGAAATGAAGAAGTGCTTACATATTGCATCATTATAAAACACTAGAATTTTCAAAATACTATAGGAGTCTTGATCAATTTTAATATATACACCTTTCCTCCCAGGAATATCTTTTGCTAAATTGCTTCCTCTTTAATACTCCAGCCTAAAGTTATCCTTTCCCCAGATTGTAACAAACATTGTGTTTAGAGCACAGTTCTGTTTGTAAGTGGATTCCTTGCAGACACCTTTCTTGATATAACCCATGCCTCACCGATTCCATTCTCTACAGTTTGAATACATTTTCTAATCGTGTGTGCTGTCAGAAGGCTCTTCCAATATGGAAATGTCATTAAAGAAAAAAAAAAGATATTTGGAAGTAGATGTTAGGGCTGGGATGGATTTGATGAATTCCCCTAGAAAGCTCCTCAAAAGTCAGAGCCTTCATGCCTTGCAACTGTAGGGAGTTAGAATTAAAACACCCATGTCTAGATCAAAGCATGAAAGACTGCCTGATTATCAAGGAATGCTTCAGATTTAAACCACTTTCATCATTTGCCTTTGAAACAAGGTGGTTTTGAAGTATGAAACAGGTGTGTTGTGTTGTCTTTGTAACACATCCATTAAAAGAAAATTCATTCATTAAAAAAAGCGAGGAGATGAAGTATCTGAGAGAAAATTTGAGGTTGGGGAGATAATCTAAAACGCAATCAGGAAAGGAAAATAGTGTTTACTAGCTGTGCCCGGTCACGCGTTGCTGTGGCGTTGTCTGGTGGTATTGGTGAGAAATTGTTGAGGTAGTGGTGGTATTGAATGTCTATTGTATGGTTGTCTTTATGTTTAGTATGCACACTGAAGTGGATTATATGGCAGTGTGGACTCAAGATAATCCAGTGCAAAGCAGATAATATAAGATTATAAATGGGTTATATAGCTGTGTGGGCCTTGAGTCTACACTGCCATATAATCCAGTTCAAATCTGATAATCTGTGGAAGAGGCCTAAGTGAGGCCTAACTGTGCCTGTCCCCTGGGCTGAGGAGGTTGCTAGGAGACCAAGTGGGCGGAGCTTAGCCTTCAAACTGGCAGCAATTGGATAAAAACTATTATTCCTCTCCCTATAATTAGGACTTTATTTTTCTTTTCTTTTTGTTGTATCTACCTAGAGCCGTGAATGATGGGTTGTGTTGTCAAATTTCTAGGTTGGGGGGCCTGTAGTTTTGTTGTTGAACTTTCTCACCTGTGTGAACTTATGGGGAAGTCGCTTGACCTCGTCTTCTCACAACTTGCTACATTAAATGAGAAGATAGATTACCTCTTCAAAGGGATCTCTCTTTTGGTGAGTAATCCTGGTCAGTGTTACATCAGGAAGGAAGAGGATATCGCGGCTGCCACTTCGACCGAGTATAAGTGGTCTTTGACTTCTGATGGGGAGGGTGGGGAATGGCAATCAGAACATAAGGAGGAATTTCTGAAGGAAGATGGGGATGTTGAAAATGAGAGAGAGCTTTCTCATGATTACAGGGGAGAAGGGAGGGCTGGGCATAAGGTTATGGATCAGAGTTTAAAAAGGACAATTGCACATGGAATATCTGAGTCTGGCCTCTGTACACCTGACCCAATGCGCCACCAAAAATATTTACCTCAATAAGAAAAACAGACTCATGGTTGAATAGGGGTAGATGGACTTCAAGGAGAGTGGTACTGGAGTCCCTCGCTCAAATACTATTTGTGAGCCCAAGTGTAGTCAAAATTAAGTTCATTTCATGGCTATGTAGGGACTTTCAAGCTCAGGACCGCTCTATACGTCTCGTTATCACCTTTGATGATAGGACTTTAATTGAAGCACTTTGGGCGCGTAAACCCCTGTTGAATTCATGGGGTATTAATATTAGGAAGGTATTTCTGGACCCCACAATCCGCCCCTTGATGGCAGGCTCGGAACTGCATTTTCAAGGTACCATTAGTTCCAGAATGGTTAGTGCCCATGATTCTTTATCTAGGTCCCCTCCACTCTTAAAATCTTGTGTAGTGACCCCCATTTCAACTCTAGACCCTTCCCAATCCATTCTCGATTCCCGCCCAGAGACATTGCTCTTGTTTAGTCAATCTAGTTCCCCTGACTGCTCCATCATCTCATCATTACAGGATTCATTCTCAGACTCTAAGCAAGATCGAATCCTGAGTAGCTCCCCATTTATAGACAGCTGACTAGGGCATCCCAATGAGAGCTCTATCCTACCTATCACCCTGGGGGGGTGGGGGGTGGACCAGAGCCTGGGGGAGACCATTGAGGTCATGTGGGGGAGGAGGAGGAGTGGTCACCTTTATCCCAGGGATAAGCGCAACAGAGTTCTTGCAACCCTGGAGAAGGATAGAAGTAGTAGCCTCCATGACAGTCCCCTCGGTTTGGAGGTCCTGCTATTTAATGCCAGATCCGTCAATGGTAAATCAGCTATCATCCAGGATTTGATCTTGGATGAAGCGGCGGATCTGGCTTGCATCACCGAGACCTGGTTGGATGAGCCCGGCGGGGTAAATTTCACCCAGCTGTGTCCTCCAGGTTTCGGGGTGCAACAGCAGGCCAGAGCCGGGGGGGCGGGGAGGTGGGGTTGCGGTGGTCTTTCGGCAGACAATCTCCCTGGTCAGGTGCGCCATCCTGCAATCTGCAGGTTTTGAGTGTGTCCATCTTAAGGTGGGTACCCGGGACAGTTTGGGGATTCTGCTAGTGTATGGTCCACCCCGTGACACTGCAGTCTCCCTGCTCGAGCTGGCAGAGGTGATCTCTGGTGCGGCGTTGGTCTCTCAGTGGCTGGTAGTGCTGGGGGACTTTAACATTCATGCCGAGGCCACCTTAACTGGTGCAGCTCAAGACTTCATGGCCGCCATGACGACCGTGGGACTGTCCCAAGTGATATCTGGTCCCACTCATCAAGCTGGACACACACTTGACCTGGTTTTTGTTGCAGCAGATGGTGAGGTCGGAGTGGAAGAGCAAAATATTCTTCCGTTGTCATGGTCCGATCACCACCTGATCAGTTTAAGACTCACTGTGACCTCAAACCTCCGCAAGGGTGGTGGACCCATTAAGATGGTCCGCCCCAGGAGACTGATGGATCCAGATGGATTCTTGAGGTCTCTTGGGGATCTTCCTGTCATGGAGGCTGACAATCCTGTCGATGCCTTGGTAGATCCCTATAATAGCGAGATGTCCAGGGCAATTGACACGATCGCCCCCGAACGTCCCTTCTCGTTGCGAAGAGTCACTTCGGCTCCCTGGTTCACGGAGGAGCTGGCAGTGATGAAGCGCTCGAGGAGGGGACTAGAGTGCTGCTGGCGGAAAACTCGTAGCGTTGCTGACCGAGCACGGGCTAGAGCTGCTATTAGGGCCTACTCTGCGGCTTTGCAGGCAGCCAGGAAGACCTTCACGACTGCCCGCATAGCGTCTGCAACTAATAGACCATCGGAGTTGTTCCGTGTCGTCGGGGAGCTCCTTCACCCTCCTGAGGGTGGAGAGGCACCCGAGGACGCGGCAACTCGGTGCACCGAGTTCGCGCACCACTTTGTGTCATGGGACCAATTCCCAGGGCTGAATTTGCAAGCCCTGGATTTGGAGCCATAACATAAACAATCCTGAATGCCTCATGAAAACACCTGGCAGCAGAGCATGGGAACTCGGGGTTGAAAATCTAAACAATTATAATGAGTAGTTTGTGTGGGAATAGTAGAAATGTGAGACAGGGGGTGGGGTTTGGTGATGATATTTACGTGTGGTGTTACGTTGCAACCAAGGTGATAAAATTGCTTGTATGTAAACATTATGTCATTCTCGACTTTTTCCAAGTCGTGTGTTCTTCAATAAAGATTGGTTTGATAGCAGCTGTCTTTGATCTGCGTTCATGCTGGTCGTTTGAAGTGAGCGTGACATTTAAGTCGAGAATCCCATTCTCACCCTCCTGCGGAGTCGCAGTGAAGTGAAAATGAGTGGAGGGGGCGATCAAAGCCCGAAAGGAGCAGAGGGGCCCCTTGCCTGAGGCTCGGCCGCTGGGAGAGGAAACGCTACAAGCCATCGCTTCCTCTACCGGATACCCCAGACCGAACGGAATTACCCAAAGGATTCCCAGAGGAGGAAGAGGTGTCTCAGCAGCGGCGGAGACCAGTTGGGGGTCTGGAGGAAGCATGCCGGAGACCGTGGCCCTACGGTTGTCTATCTTGGAGACCAACCTGTCCAGGCTGTCGGAAACCGTGGGAAGATTGGTGCCGCTGTTGGAGGAGAATCTCCAGAGGGACCCCACTCGATACGGTGCCGAAAGAGAGCCGAGTAAGGACGAGGCTTGGAGCCAGAGGGGCCAGCGCGCATCGACGCAGAGCCCAACGGCAACAGGCGGCGGTGGAGATGAGGAGTATTGGCAGGAACTGGAGTTCCGAGAAAGGATGGCGCGCGAGGAGGATCGCCAGCGAGCCTTGGAGACTCTGAGACCGCCAACTCCAACAGTACTTCCAACCCCCCGAATGGGTGTCGGGGTTGGAAAACCGCTGGGACCAGGGATTGGGTCCAGCGGGTTGGTGGAAGAATGCGAGGAGGATCCGGAGATCCATGGAGACGGGGAGGATGCACCGTACGGCGAAGGAGTGCGAAGTGCGGGGGCTACAGCAGGACCTGCATTCAGATGGGTGGAAGGGCCGACAGCAGCAGCGGAATTCCGAGGGCCGCGGGGAACGACCGCCGGGCTGGGACGCGGAGTGATCAAAGGGCCAGCTCAGGGGAACCTGATGCAACCCCTCCCCAGACCACCCATGCAAAGGCAGCGGGACACAGAATGGATGCCTAGGAGAGAGGAGCTCAAACTGGAATACGGAGGGGAATCATCCGAACTGAACTTTTTCCTCATTGGCATCAGAGGATACATGGAGGACAATGCACACACATTCCCCTCCGAAGGAAGCATGGTTCGGGCCATTGGTAATACTCTGAGGAGGGGAGCGGCCAGCTGGTATGTGCAACTACATGCCAGACGCGACCCGTGCTTGAGGTCAGTGCCCCAATTCCTCGCCGCACTGGAAAACCGATTTAGAGACCCGCTGGAGCAATTGAGGGCTCGAGACCAACTAAAAGGAATAAAGCAGAGGGATAAGACGGTACCCGAGTACGCAGAAGAATTCCTCCATCTCGCGGAAAGGGTACCAGAGTGGTCCGAAGTGACCAAAGTGGAGATATTCAAAGAGGGACTGCGCCCCGAGGTGTTTAGTTGGGCGGCACACAGAGATGACCCAGAGACACTACAGGGTTGGATTCAACTGGCAGGGCGCGTCGAATCCACCCTGTCCCAAGTAAAGCGCTTCCGGAGCGGCGGCGGCGGCGGCCAGCAGAGACCGGTGGCGAGGGGTCGGGGAGAAACGAGGAAGCAGGAGAGACCCGGAGGGAGGCCGGGAATCCCCTTCAAAGGAGACGACAACAGACCTAAACCGGGATGCTTTGTATGTGGGAAGACGGGCCATCGGGCGGCAGAATGTTGGGCCCGAAAGGGAGAACCGCCCAAAGCCTCAAAGCCCACGCCAGCAGCCGGGAGACGAGCGGAGGAGGAGGTGCGAGCCCCAGAATCTCTGGAGAGGCTGGTGAGTCAAGACAAACACATGCTGGTGGTGCCGATCTGCTTGTCGGGGTTAGAGAATCGGGCCACCTGTAGAGCATTCGTGGATTGTGGTTGCTCTAGGAACATTATAACTCCGGAATTAGCAGGGGCACTAAAATGCCAGCAGACGCTGCTTGACTCCCCAATTGCATTTTCGCAGCTAGATGGATCAGTTGCTGCTGGGGAAGTATCTACGAAAGAAATACAGGGGATCCCATGTAAAATAGGCAAATGGGAAGGAAGAATATCCTTTGTGATAGCCCCTATTGCCACATACAATATCATACTAGGGATTCCATGGCTTGAACAGGCAAACCCCGCAGTGGATTGGAGGGGAAAGAGCCTGGCATTTAAAGAGCAACAAACACAATGGGAGATAAGCAAAATAGCAGAAGAAGAGAGCGAGGGAGATGAAGCGGGGGAAATAGACCAAGAACTATTGCCCCCTGAATACAGGGACTTTGTGGATGTGTTCAATCAGAAAGAGGCAAGTAAATTACCTCCCAAAAGGAATATAGAAGTAGAAATCGAAATAACCCCAGGAGCAAACTTACCAAAACCAAAAGTGTATCCCATGTCTGTCCAGGAGAAGGAGGAATTGAGGAAATACATTGATAAGAATCTGGCGCGAGGCTTCATTAAGCCATCCAGCTCCCCTTTGGGAGCCCCAGTGTTATTTAGGAGAAAGAAAGACAACTCTTTAAGACTGTGCATTGACTATCGAAATTTAAATGCAATTACTAAGGATAATAAATACCCTATGCCCTTAGTAAAGGATCTGATTACCGTGTTAAAGAAAGGGAGCATGTTTACCAAACTTGATTTAATTGAAGCTTATCATAAATTAAGAATCAAACCCGAGGATACTTGGAAAACTGCATTTTCCTGCGCATTCGGCCATTTTGAATATAAAATTTTGCCGTTTGGTTTAAAAAACGGCGGCGCTTGCTTTATGCAGCTTATAAATGAAATCTTACATCCACTATTATATCGAGGAGTATTCATATTTTTGGATGATATCCTTATCGTAAGCGAGGACAGAGAGCAACACATTGAACTGGTCCGAGAAGTTTTGCAAAAACTGAGGGAAGCAAAACTGTATGCGAAACTTTCCAAATGTGAATTTAACAAAACGCAAATTGACTTCTTGGGGTATCGAATATCTCCGGAGGGGTTAGCTATGGACCCATCCAAAGTATCGGACGTAAGAGAATGGGGAGTGCCTCAAACCAGGAGACAATTGCAATCGTTCCTAGGATTTGCAAATTTTTATAGATCATTCATAAAAGGCTTTGCACAAATAACCGCACCCCTCACAAAACTTTTGAAAACAAAGGGGAAAGGGGAGACGGCGAAAGTGAAAGCCCCTGGCGCCAAGTTGAGCTGGACGCCAGAATGCCAAAAGGCTTTTGAAACCCTAAAAGAACGCTTTACAGAAGAACCTGTCCTAAAGCACCCCGACATTCAAAGCCCTTTCATAATACATTGTGATGCTTCGGATTGTGCATACGGAGCAGTACTATTGCAAAAAGATCAAAATGGGAACCTAAAACCTTGCGGATATTTGTCTCGGAAGTTCAGTGAAACTGAGAAATGTTGGCCCATATGGGAAAAGGAAGCATTAGCTATATTAAAGGCCTTGGAATGCTGGCGACACTTCCTCGAAGGGAGTGGAATCCCATTTGAAATTTGGTCTGATCATAAGAACCTCCAGTACTTAAAATCTCCTCGAAAATTATCCCCCAAATTAGATGGGCACAATACTTCAGCAGGTTCGATTTCCAATTAAAGTTTTTCCAAGGGAAACAGAATGTTTTGGCAGATGCTCTTTCACGCATGCCTCAGCACGAGGAAATAACCACAGCAAAAGAGGGAACGTTATTTTCCGAAAAACAATGGGGTTTAGCTGTCAGTACAAGAGCGCAGGCTCAAAGGGAGAGCACTGCCACTGTCAAATTTGACGAAGAAGATAGTTGGGAAAAAGAGCTGAGACAGTCATATGAAGGAGATCAGTGGATCTTATCCAACGCGGAAAAAGGGGAGCAGAAGGGGGGATTTTGGTTTGTGAAAAAGAAACTATACATCCCAGCAATATTGAGGATTAAGATTTTGCATCGTTTTCATAATAACCAGAGCGCTGGTCATATGGGGATTACAAAAACGACGAAGGCGATAGCAAAACACTGTTGGTGGCCAGGGATGAGAAAGGACATAAAAAATTATGTTATACAATGTGATGATTGTGCCAGAAATAAATCGAGAGGAGGGAAGCCAATGGGACTATTACAACCGGTAGCAGAACCTACCAGGCCTTGGGAGTGTGTAGCCATGGACTTTGTGGGAGAACTGCCTATTAGCAGGGGACATCGCTACATATGGACAGTATTAGACCTGTTTTCTAAACAGGCCCACTTTATAGCACTGACTAAACTACCATCGGCAGAGAAACTGGCTGAATTATACATAAACCACATTTACAAACTTCATGGATGTCCCAGTAGAGTGGTCAGTGATAGGGGTGTTCAATTCACAGCAAAATTCTGGGAAAAATTCTTGGAAATGCTAGGAGCAGAAAGGAGCCTAAGTTCTGCTTTTCACCCCATGACAAACGGGGCGGTAGAACGTACTCAACAGACGCTTGGGCAGTTCCTTCGCATGTACTCTAATATGAGACAAAATGATTGGTCTAAGTGGCTAGCCTTCGCTGAACTAGCTTTTAATTCTACCATACATTCCGCAACAAATAAAACCCCCTTTGAAGTAGTTTACGGGTATGAGATTCAGCCTCTGCCCCAATTGCCAAGGTGGGCAGAGGATGAAGAAACAGGGGCAGGGAAATGGAAAACCCAAATGCTCGAATGTTGGAGTCAGGTGACTGCATCCTTAAAAGAAGCACACAAAAAGTATAAAACATTCGCAGACAGGAAAAGGGTGGAAGGCGATAAATTGGAGAAAGGGGACTTAGTGTGGTTAAGCACACAAAACATCAAATTGGGACTACCTTCAAGAAAACTAGGCCCCAAATTTATTGGACCTTTCAGGATACAGGATGTGATAAACGAAGTGACTTTCCAATTGTCCTTGCCAAAAAGTTTGGGGAAAATACATCCAGTATTCCATCGCAGTTTATTGAAAAAGTATATGGGTACTTTGGACAAAATGGATACCTAGTGTTCTTGTTTGATTTATTTCAGAGTCGTGATGGAAGAAGCACAGAAGAGGAGGACGGAGAAAAGGGGGGCGCCATGTCATGGGACCAATTCCCAGGGCTGAATTTGCAAGCCCTGGATTTGGAGCCATAACATAAACAATCCTGAATGCCTCATGAAAACACCTGGCAGCAGAGCATGGGAACTCGGGGTTGAAAATCTAAACAATTATAATGAGTAGTTTGTGTGGGAATAGTAGAAATGTGAGACAGGGGGTGGGGTTTGGTGATGATATTTACGTGTGGTGTTACGTTGCAACCAAGGTGATAAAATTGCTTGTATGTAAACATTATGTCATTCTCGACTTTTTCCAAGTCGTGTGTTCTTCAATAAAGATTGGTTTGATAGCAGCTGTCTTTGATCTGCGTTCATGCTGGCCGTTTGAAGTGAGCGTGACAACTTTGCAGACAAAGTCGCTCGGATTCGCTTCGACTTGGATGCTAGTTTTGTTGCAATGCCACAAGAGGTAACTGAGGCACCTGTCTGTTCGAACTTGTGGGATTCGTTTCAGCTTGTTCACCCGGATGACGTGGACAGGATTCTTGGGGCGATGAGAGCAACCACTTGCTCCGCGGATCCTTGCTCCTCGTGGCTAATTAAATCAGCCAGAGGAGGGTTGGTAGAGTGGTTTGTGATGATAATTAATGCCTCTTTGGATCAAGGCAAATTTCCATCTGTCCTCAAACAGGCCATAGTGAGACCCATATTGAAGAAGGCCTCCCTTGATTCGACCATTCTAAACAACTACAGACCAATCTCGAACCTCCCTTTCTTGGGCAAGGTCCTGGAGCGGGTGGTTGCCTCGCAGCTCCAGGGTTTCCTGGATGACACCGATTTTCTGGACCTATCGCAGTCCGGCTTTAGACCTGGTCACAGTACTGAGATGGCTTTGGTCGCCTTGGTGGATGACCTCCGCAGGGAACTGGACAGGGGGAGTGTGACCCTGCTGGTTCTCTTGGACATCTCAGCGGCTTTCGATATCATCGACCATGGTATCCTTCTGGGATGGCTCTCCGGGATGGGTCTTGGGGATACTGCTCTGCAGTGGCTCCAGTCCTTCCTGGAGGGCCGATCCCAGTTGGTGAAGCTGGGGGACACCTGCTTGGACCCCTGGCCATTGACCTGTGGGGTCCCGCAAGGTTCCATTCTGTCCCCCATGCTTTTTAACATCTACATGAAACCGCTGGGAGAGGTCATCCGGAGTTTTGGAGTTCGGTGCCATCTCTATGCAGATGACACCCAACTCTACTACTCCTTTCCACCGAACTCCAAGGAAGCCCCTCAGATACTGGACCAGTGCTTGGCCGCTGTGATGGGCTGGATGAGGGCAAATAAGCTGAAGCTTAATCCCGACAAGACAGAGGTCCTCCAGGTCAGTTGTATGTCCGATCGGGGTATTGGGTGGCTACCTGTGCTTGACTGGGTCGCACTCCCCCTGAAGGCGCAGGTCCGCAGTTTGGGGGGTCCTCCTGGACTCAGCGCTGACACTGGATGCTCAGGTGTCGGCGGTGGCCGGGAGGGCCTTTGCACAATTAAAACTTGTGCGCCAACTGCGACCTTACCTCGTGAAGTCTGATCTGGCCATGGTGGTCCATGCCTTAGTTATCTCTAGACTGGACTATTGCAATGCACTCTACGTGGGGCTGCCCTTGAAGACGGCCCGGAAATTCCAACTAGTCCAACATTCGGCAGCCTTGCTTCTAACTGGAGCTAATTATAGGGAGCGGTCAACCCTCCTGCTTAAGGAGCTCCACTGGCTGCCATTCACCTTCCGGACCCAATTCAAGGTGCACGTGATCACCTACAAAGCCCTGAACGGTTTGGGACCCTCCTACCTTAGTGATCGCCTCTCCCCCTACGAACCTGCACGATCTCTTCGTTCGTCGGGGGAGGCCCTCCTCTCGCTCCCACCTCCGTCACAAGCGCGGCTGGTGGGGACGAGAGAGAGGGCCTTTTCCGTGGTGGCCCCCCGGCTCTCGAACTCGCTCCCCAGGGAAATCAGGCAAGCCCCCACCCTGGTAGCATTCAGAAAGAGCTTGAAAACCTGGCTCTTTACTCAGGCCTTTAGTTAAAGATTGCTCATCCCCATAGCAATCTGTATCTGTGACCATTCCTGTACCATTCCTTGATAAAGACACAGGGTCTATTCCCATCCCAATTTGCACTTCCAAGAATTTGTAGCACTTTATCAGTCACCTCATGTTTACAATATTTATATGGTGCACCTTACCCAGTCTACTTTTACAACCTCTTCATTTTAATCCATGTTTTTATTAGCTCTTGTCATTTGTTTTTACTGGCTAATGTTTAAATTTTTATAATTGTGCATGTTTTTTTGTCTATTGTGTTTTATAATGCTATTGTTTTTATTCGGGCTTGGCCCCATGTAAGCCGCCCTGAGTCCCCTTTGGGGAGATAGAGGCGGGGTATAAAAATAAAGTTATTATTATTATTATTATTATTATTATTATTATTATTATTATTATTATTATTATTGTTTTGTCTGCTGCCCTGATGCCATCACTCTTTTATATATATAGATAATGTGAGAAGATGGTCGTGGCAGATGGAAAGCCAGCTATGATTGTGAGGCGCTGACATGTTGGTGAACACAGTCTGCTGAAGGACCTCTTCCATCTCCAGATGTTCTGCACATACTGTCATGGACACATCTAAGCCTTCTGATTTAGGACATCTTATGGTTTGAGAATTGGACAACAACTTTGGGAACCAGGGTTCAGTTCCCTGCTTGGCTATAGAAAGGATGGTCATTGATGGGTCAGGGCTGATGTGGATTTTCTCCCCTATTTCATCATGTTTTCAAGATGCTGTGGCCACATCCTTGGTTTGGAGGAGTCCACAGCTGCATGGTATACCATAGACCTCTGCAGGAGTCTACTGTATACAATGCAGCTCTGGACAAGTCTACATAGGGACCCCCAAATGCATTGCCCAGACACAAATCAAGGAACATGAAAGGCACTGCTGAATAATTCAACCAGAGAAGTCAGCCGGAGCAGAGCACTTGATGAACCAACCTGGACACAGCATACTATTTGAGAACACAGAAATGCTGGACCATTATAACAATACTATGTCAGACTACACAGAGAAGCCATTAAAATCCACAAACACGTGGACAATTTCAACAGAAAGGAGGAAACCATGAAAATGAACAAAATCTGGCTACCGGTATTAAAAAGATTCTAGAACAGTGATTCCCAAAGTGGGTGCTACCGCCCCCTGGTGGGCGCTGCAGCAATCCAGGGGAGCGGTGATGGCCACAGGTACATATATCTTTCTGTTTAATTGCTATTATTTTTTTTTAAAAAAAATTAATAAGTAATATTTTTTATGGAAAGGGGGCGGTAGGCCAAATAAGTTTGGGAACCATTGCTCTAGAATCAGGACAGTAAATAAAGAAAAACACTCAGAAAACAGGGAATTCCAGTTCAGGGCCAGCTAACACATTCCAACAAAGGATTTCCTCAGGCAGGAAGCAGCCAGGCTTTGAAGCTGCAAGGCTATTCAATGCTAATCAAGGTGGCCAATTGCAACATTCACACTGGCCTCAAACAGACAAGTGTTCTTTCTCTCGCTCTGGACTTTCCACGGATATATAAATCCTTGACTCGTTTCCAACAGACCTCACAACCTCTGAGGATGCCTGACATAAATTTGGGGAGAGAATGCTTCTGGAACATGGCCATACAGCCCAGAAAACTCACAGCAACCCAGTGATTCCGGCCATGAAAGCCTTCAACAACACATTAAAGTTATTCCATCTTTGACATGACCTCGTTTCACATCTTGAAAACAGCTACCACATCACTTTGCTTTCTTCTCCTCTCCAGATTATACATATCCAACTCCATAAGTCCCTAAGACACATGACACACAGCTATGAGAACAAAATACAATATGCAATGAATAGAATCATATGTACAACTCAATCTTCATAATAGTCATAGTTCTTTCTCTCTGTCTGTCCATCTATCTGTCCACCTATCTATCTATCTATCTATCTATCTATCTATCTATCTATCTATCTATCTATCTATCTATCTATCTATCTATTTCTATCTACATACACACATAAAGTTGGATAAGAGGGCTTAAACATGCACAAGACATCATTAGGATCCCAACCATGAACTGCCTGTTCTGAAAGCTGCGAGAGGCAATAATTAATATTTTAGAACAAGTTTCCTGTGAAATGGTTAATATAAAACATCTTCATGTTTGTTTTTCAGTAAAAAAACAAAAACCTTGTCACAAAGGTTAACATCCCTCCAATCCCAAAGCCCTGAGTTGTGACCAAATGCTGTTAATCTGTCAATTGGGCATGAACTAAACATATTTGCTGTCTAAATTTGACCATACCATGTGGGCTAGATAAAAACAAAAACAGTATCTAGCTTTTAGCCAATTGGATTTTGGAAGGGAAAATGGCCACTTGTCACAATTGTAAGGACAACGTAGAAATTAGTTTTGCTTCCAATTTAAAGCAAACCTGCCTAATGCATATTTCCTAAACCACTTTGTGAAGCAAAACACAGACATTTTTCTTTAGTCATTTGCTCCCTGTATTTCAATACTGGGCTAAAAATGCTGCATATAAAATACATGCATTAGGAAAAGTCTACCTATAAAAATAGGTATCAGTGAAAATAGCACAGGCATGTTGTACTGGGTAAACTGCTTGCAAAATGTGGGGATTGAGCAAAATTGCTTGCAAGAATGCATATATTAGGAGGAAGTCGTGCACATTTTCATGTAAACCTGAACAATTTTCTATGTAGATTGCAAATTGATGCAAACATGAGATTGCCTAGAAAAAGAGCGTTGAGTAAACAGAATGACAATTGAGAGTTTAAATCAAGCCTGTCTCAATGTGGGCAACACTGCAATCTGATAGCAAGCTAACCTTGAAGACTGATCTCTTTGTACGGGGAATGGCTGGAGTGATGCCATGGGATTCATATAGACTTCGGTGTCCTCTCTCCTGGATGCCTTCTAAAATAGATACATATCTTTCAATCTTACAGTGTGCCTTGCTCTGGTCTATTCCCTATATACTTCGAATTGGACCAAGAGAGAGTGATCTTATATTGGTGCATCCAGTGTAGATTTTATATTTGGCAGTGCAGACTCATCTTCTTCTTCTTCAGTTACATAGTCGTTTCCGACTTTTGTGACCTCATGGACCAGTCCACGCCAGAGCTCCCTGTTGGCCGTCGCCACCCCCAGTTCCTTCAAGGTCAAGCCAGTCACTTCAAGGATACCGTCCATCCATCTTGCCCTTGGTCAGCCTCTCTTCCTTTTTCCTTCTATTTTCCCCAGCATCATGATCTTTTCCAAGATGTAGACTCTTAGTCCAGATCAAAGCAGGTAATGTGGATTACTCACTTTGATAATCTGGACTATACAGAAGGAAGAGGAAAAGAAACCTCTTCTTCTCTCTGAAGAACTGCAGTGGGGGAGCCTTAAACACGACAGTGAGAAGTGTTATGCGTTGAGAAAAGATCCTGACCAAGGAACCCATTAATAGAAGTATCTTTAGTTCACACAAACACATATGGAATATGCTTTTCCAATAAGGCGTGTTAAGAATACGTAATCCCCTGGAACATAATGAAAACAAAATAGCTCTCTGGAATTGTCTACTATGAATAATAGAAGCAAGTTTATGTTTTGTGGAGAGCAGTGGTTTCTAAACTTTGGTCCTCTAGGTGTTTTGTACTTCAGCTCCCACAATTCCTAACAGCTGGTAAACGGGCTGGGATTTTTGGAAGTTGAAGTCAAAAACACCTGGAAGAATAAAGGTTGGGAACCACTGGTGTAGAGGATCCTAGGATTGAACTATGACAGTTTCTCTTTTAACTTGCAATCTTCGTCTTGTGTTTGTTTGAACTCTGTGTGTCAAATAGATTACGTATTGCTTGGTATCTCAAGATCAAAGGTTCACGTCTCATTTCAGCAAATGTGTATAGTAAAACTTTCAGAAAGTGTTGACGAAAATAATTTCAGACACAGGCAGTCTCCAAGTTACAAACAAGATAAGTTCTTTAGGTTTGTTCTGAAGTTGAATTTGGGTGTAAGTTGAAACAGGCACATTTTGTAAGTGTAACTCCAGCCAATATCTATTAGGGGTGTGCGACCAACAAAAAAAAAGTTTCAAATGTAATTACAAAATGGGCGGGGGGAGGAATAGTTTCTAAAATTAATTTACAATAATAAATAATAATTAATATATTGTATACATATGTAATATTGATAATATTATAATGTAATGCAATATAATAATAATATATTAATTATACATTATTTATTACATGTAATATTACTGGTAACATTACAGTATAGTGGTGTGGTGCAATATGCTGGTATATAGTGCTAGTGTTTTGCTGTGCTAGTGATATAATACACTGTATGTAAATATTATTTGTAAGCCGTTCTGAGTCCCCTTTGGGGTGAAAAGGGTGGGATATAAATCTAGTAAATAAATAAATAATAAAGTGATCTCACAGCAGATCAGGCTAGCTGTCCATTTAGCTGAGCTTTGTATAGTGGGCAAACGTTGGTCCTCCAGGTGTTTTGGACTTCAACTCACACAATTCCTAACAGCCTCCCAGCTGGAGGTTTGCCCATGCCTGGTATGGTGTGATGTGTTAATTCTCCAAGATCTCAGGTCAAGCTGTTTTCCATATCCATCTGGAGGGGTAAGTGATTAAGTCTCAGGCCCTACAAATGCAAAGCATGTATTTTACCAACGGACTAATATGACCAAGTATTAGAGAGCCGGCTTGGTGCAATAGTTTGAGTGCTGCACTAGCATAACTTAATATTTCATTCTTTGCCCAAGGTTTGGCAGCTTCACAACCGAATGGTTCAACAGTTGGGCAATGAATGACATATTAAGTCCTCCTTGTTTGTTTGTTTGTTTAAACACTGACAGTAATTGAGAAAGTACACATTGATTATGAGTGAACTAGTAGAAAGAATAAAGGCGAGGTGACAACAATCAATCTATTTTAGAACTAGCAAGGTGGCAACAATATTTTTGGCTTCAGGCATAGCCCATGAAAAGCTATAATCAATATTAATGATTAGAGGGGTAACCCTTTGTCAGTGTAAATTATTCATACTTTGCCAGTGTAAATTAATCACACTGGCCAACTATTTAATGCTCTTCTTTATGCTGTATAAAAAGAGAAAGTGTCAGAGGTCATTGGTGGAATTATCTATTTTATGACTTGCTCTTTTGCCACAAATACTGATTTTTGAGGTGCAAAGAATATAGAAAAGCTGATCTTCTCTACCGAACTCAAATTGGAATGGAGGTAATATTGATTTGCATAGAATGTTATATTTTTTGCACAGAAATTAGCATTTTCAGTTCAAGAAATACAGTAGAGTCTCACTTATCCAAGCTAAACAGGCCGGCAGAAGCCTGGATAAGCGAATATCTTGGATAATAAGGAGGGATTAAGGAAAAGCCTATTAAACATCAAATAAGGTTATGATTTTACAAATTAAGCACCAAAACATCATGTTGTACAACAAATTTGACAGAAAAAGTAGTTCAATACGCAGTAATGTTATGTTGTAATTACTGTATTTACGAATTTAGCATCAAAATATCACGATATATTGAAAACATTACTACAAAAATGCCTTGGATAATCCAGAGGCTTGGATAAGCGAGGCTTGGATAAGTGAGACTCTACTGTAATATTTATGTGTAGAAATATTGTAGGAAAGATTACCGGTATATTTCCTTTGCATAAAATGCTGCTTCTATAAAAAACTGGCCACAGTGAAAATTTATGCAGAACAAGTTTGAATAGCCATCAAAACCCACCTAGTTTTCAAATATTTTCTCAGAACAAGAAATTTGGCATCCAAATTTCATTGAGCATCCAGATCCATTTTTCATGAGCTTCCCGAAAATCTGCTAATGGAAATATCTGATTTTGGCAAGGGAGCTGAAAGATCTGGGAAGATCTGGCCAATTAGCGGCAATGAGGAACTTACAAGGCTCACCTTTCCGCTCTAGGATCCTTTCCTTTCTTCCTTTCAAGGGAATCTGGGTTTCAGCAATGGGGTTAAGGAAGCACCCTTACTGGGACCCTTTCCTTTCTGCCTTTCAAGGAGTCTGGGTCTGAAGAACAGGGTTAAGGAAGCATCCTTCCTTGGTCTCTTTTCTTTCTTCCTTTCAAAGGAGTCTTACTTTGAATAATAGGGTTAAGGAAGCATCCTTCCTGGGACCCTTTTCTTTCTTCCTTTCATGGAAGCCTGAGTTTTAGCAATGCGTAAGACATGTCATGGTGTTCTTCTATTTAGATTGACCCAACAGGCAAGGTTCACAGGGAAACCCGGTGTGAGCAGCACGTGACAGCCTCTTTGCGTGTCGTGTGATGCCAAATAGAGGAGGAGCCGTGATCGGCTGCCACATGGTCCATAATGGACAAAATAACGTGACGGCTGGACCCTTACTGTTATGACCCTTTGGCCAAGCCGAACAAGCCAGATTGGCCAAAGCAAACCAACCACTCCGAATCTATGCACAAGCCTAAAATCTAGTGGTGAGTAGCATCCTTATTTATGTGTGTATTTCAAATGCTTATAACAGCTATAGACAAAAGTTGCTGGACAGGATACACAACTTGCTTTGGAATAATATTCCTTTTCTACTTTTTTGCTTTTCTCCCTCTTCTCTAGTATCTCCCTTTTCCCTTTTTCTCTTCCTCTTCTCTTCCTTGCCTTCCTCTTCTGTCACCTATGAGAAATCAAAAGAATATTTATCCAAAGGATTCGTCAGCCATTAAAGTAAAACGCATATTATCAATTGATCAGTTATAGACTTCTTTTAAAATGAATTTTTCCTTTGGCTTTCTGAAGAAGAGAAAAACAATAGCCTGGCGAAGAAGAAAGATCAAAATGGAACCTTGTCAGCCCTCTTAGTTTGATCATGTACATTAAATATAGATGAATCAGTTTGATGGTTCCTGGATCATACAGAGGAACCGCACAGCTATGTTCTCTGAATGGCAGTGAGAATGAGTGTCATGTGATTTTATGGAGTGACAATCTCCCCTTAGGATCTTCAAAGCTCTCTTTGCCATCTAGAAAGAGCTAGGGATGAGGGCTACAATTGTTGGATTCACATTTTAGTATGAAGCACTCTGATTCAAACTTCATGAGCTGATACGTGAACTGCAATACAATTCCTCTTTCTCTGCTTCTCTGCACTTGGCTAAAAGATACAGAGAGAAAGAGAAAGAGAAAGCAAGAAAGAAGTGAAGAGGAAAAGGAAAAGGAGAAAGAAGAGAAGGTGGAAGAGAAAAAGAAGAAAGAGAATAAGGAAGATGAGGAGAAAGAGGATGGAGAAAGATGGGGAAAAGGAGGAAGAAAAAAAAGGAGAAAGTGAAGGAGAAATTTATCTTGGAGAAAACCGTACATGAAATTTTATAGAGAATTCAGAAAGTTACATATTACAGCAAGTTGTTTCCAAAAATATGTCAAGTTGTATACAGATAGAGATATCTTTTATTTCTCTAAAAGCCCTTTGTTTTGCTAGCTTAGTATACAACATAGCAAATGACACTGAAACGCAATTGCTTGATTTTCTCTCCTTTCCTCTAAAGGTGGACCAATGTGTCCATTTTTATATCAGTCTTCTTTTGAGGCATCCGACAGAAATGCTGAAATCCCACCAGATGTGTTATTTCACACTTGGAAGCCTATCAGGTTCTGTATCTATTTGAGGCAAAAAAATAAAAAAATAAAAATGGCATCCTTAGTTCCAAGAGGAAAATACAATTCTTTTAAGTCAGTTGGTTGTCTTGAATTCAGAGCATTTTCCGTCCTTTTCCAACCATAGAATTGTCAATCAAAGGAATGGTGGTAATTGTCATTGGCCTCATCTATATTGCCATGATGGCGCAATGGTGAAACCCTTGTGCTGCTGAACTGTTGACCTGAAGTTGGCAGTTCCAATCTATGAGACAGGGTGAGCTCACACTGTCAGCCCTAGCTCCTGCCAACCTAGCATATTAAAAATATGCAAATGTGAGTAGATATATAGGTACCGCTTCAGCAGGAAAGACAAAAAGATGCCCCAAGCACACAACCAGGAGGTGTCCATAGACAATACAGACTCCTTTGATTGGAAATGGAGAAGAGCACCTCAGAACCAGAGATGAGCACTGCCTTCAGAGCTGGAAATGAAAGGAGAAGCCTTTGCCTTTGTTTGTGTATTTGTGTCTCATCGTATGTCATTGTAACAAGGCTTTGGATGTTTGCCTGTGTCTGTTTATATATTGTAATCCATTCTGAGTTCCTTCGAGGAGAAGGGCAGAATATAAATAAAGTGTTGTTGTTGCGGGGGTTTTTTTTTGGAACATTTACTATTATTATTATTATTATTATTATTATTATTATTATTATTATTATTATTATTATTATTATTATTTTGTATGACACAGATAGATATGCCGGATTTTGTATCACAAAATCACAAGTCGAACACTTCCCAAGTGTCTAGGACTGTGTGATGTATTTTCGGATGATGCAAACAGATCTCAGTAGGGTGGCCTTTTGCAGTTGGCAGATCGTATTTTTTTTTAATTATTATTATTATTATTATTATTATTATTATTATTATTATTATTATTATTGTAAATAGTGCTACATAATATTATACAAACATTCAGAACATTTTCCATTGATAACACATGCTTACATTGTTACCCCTCTTTTTCCCTTCCTCCCCCCCCTCCCCTCTGTATTTATTATTATTTTTACGTTGTTGTTGTTGTTGTTGTTGTTGTTGTTGTTGTTATTATATAATGCAGTTTAACAGCATCATATGGTCAGTGTAGACTCATTTAATGCAGTTCAACTGCACTGAACTCCATTGTATGAGTTCACACTTACCATATAATGCAGTTTCAAACATCATTAAATGGCAACATCGATGGGCCAGTTGTTTTTCTTGTAATACCAAATGAGGTTGGTTCTTTTACAATAAGGAAGCAATAAATACACTTGTTGGTGACAGTGCCTCCTTTTCTTCACTAACCAAAGCTTGCTGTCAAGTCCGCCAGGAAGTAAGTTCTGCCTTCTGTGATAATCCTATGGATCACTCTGCTCGTCCCATAAAACAAATGAAATGCCTGATCTATCTTTGAATGATGAGTAAAGGGAAAGACAGATTTTTGGGTTGCAAGGAGACCTTTCATTCATTCCTTGTCCACGTTTCTTGACTAACAGACATCAATAGATCTCTCTTCCATGCCTTTCGCGAAACCCTTCTGAAACAGGGGACAGCAGTTGCAATCTCCCTTCTTCAAAGACACTTCATTACTTCTTGTTTTCTGCTTGAGTTCCCTCTCAGCAAAGAAAGAGAATTCTAGAATATCGATTTTTGTACACTTTGCTCACTGAACACACATTCCCTTTGAATAATTTATTTGTATTTTAGGCGTTTTCTGCCTGTGTTCCTGCACAAAATTCCTTTCTGAAGAATTTTTTTTTCTCCCATCATCTTTTCTAGGTAACCCGGGGACTTGCTTTCTTCTGTTGTGTTTGAATTCAATTTAGAGATACAAATCAGGGCAAACATCAAAGTCTGATATAATTTGTAGAAATAAGTTTTCAAAAAGAAAGAAAACAAAACAAAACTCAAATCTAGCGACCCATAATTGCAGTGGAGAAAGAAGTCAAGCAGCAGATACTTTCTGAAATGTTCCTTTGACTTTATTGACAGCACCATGGTTTACATATACAGTATTAGCAGAAGTAAACCTGAGGGAGAAATGGGATTTTCTTAAGACATCTGGCAACAGCCCGCTATGGGTGTGAAAGGGAGGAAAGCATTGGTGTTGTTACATGTTTTCAAGCCCTTTCCAGCCTATGCTGCTCTTAAAGCAAATCTATCACTAGATGTTTTGGAAAGATATGCTCAGAAGAGGTTACTATTGCCTTTTTTGAGGCCAAGGATGTGTGACTTAATTATGGTCTTCTGTCCTTTAGAAGACAGGATTTCTGTGTTTCTATAACTGCTCTTTAGAAATATACATAGCTCCTACGCCTTTAAGAGTTCTGTAAAAACAGACAGAGCTTTTATGCCTTTAAGAGATTACTAGTAATAGAGATTCTATGCATTTATGAGTTCTCTAGAATTAGAAAGGGCTCTTAAGCCTTTAAGGAGCCCCTTGTGGTGCAAAGAGTTAAACTGCTGAGCTTCTGAACTTGCTGACTGAAAGGTCGGTGGTTTGAATCTGGGGAGGGAGGTGAGCTCCCTCTGTTAGCCCCAGCTTCTGCCAACCTAGCAGTTCGAAAACATGCAAATGTGAGTAAATCAATTGGTACCGCTCTGGTGGGAAGGTAACTGTGCTGAACACAACTAGACTTAATGTCAGAGGAAAACCTTTACCTTTACGCTTACCTTTAACTTTAACTTTACCCTATGCCTTTAAGAGTTATCTAGACACAGGGTCCCTGTAACTTTAAGAGTTCTCTAGAAGTTGACAAGACTCCTATGTCTTTAGGAGTTATCTAGAAATGGGGATTCTGTGTTTTTAAGAGTCTTCTAGAAATACATATGGCTCCTATGCCTTTAAAAGTTCTCTAGAAGTCATCAGGGACCCTGTATTTTTAAGAGTTCTCTAAAAGCAAACAGGTCTCCTGTGCCGTTCAAAGTTCTCTAGAATTAGACAGAGCCCTTGTCCCTTTCTCTAGAACTAAACAAGGGTCCTATTCCTTTAAAAGTTCTCTAGAAATTGACTGGCTTCTTGTGCCTTTAAGAGTTCTCTAGAAGTAAACAAGAATTCTATGCCTTTAAGAAATCTCTAGAAATAGACAGGGCTCATGTACCTTTAAGAGTTCTCTACAAGATAAAAAAAAAATCTCCAATAGAAGCCACTATGTATCTTTGGGGGATTTTCCAGCAAACATAGCATTCTCATGAGAAATATATGATTTGTAACAGAGAAAAACGTTCTGTTTTGAAGCCACCTTTTTGGAGAAAGCAGTGTCACAACCTTCAACCTGTATTGCAGTCTTTGTGTGGATTTTCCCCCCTTCCCTCCTTTCTGCATTTACAAGCTAAACCAGCTGTGAAAGGCACAGGCATGTTGTTTCGTTTGCATTCCAGGTAGATCTGTCATCTTGCACTTACCACGAGGCAACCAACTTGCCCAATCGGGGCTACCATTTATCAATCTGGCAGAGTTACCATTTCCATTGTGGCTGAAAATTTATCATGGCTAGTCCTTTGTATTATGATGATGGTTATTATGTGGAGGGAGTATATTCTCTTCTTTGGAAAATCTGGGTGAATTTTGGATTCATGCCGATGACAATTAGGGTTGCTGTTCATGTACCAGATGAAGATCATGGCTGCCCCTGAAACCCCAAGCAGTTTCTCAACAAAGATTTATTGATTTGATCTTGTGGCTTTTGTGAGCAGATGTAATGTAACAAAGCAGTGCATCCTCCAAAGAACAATGAACATGATTTTTTTGTGCCAGAGGAAGCAGAGGATGTAAAACCCAGATATTAATGCTTACAATATTTTTCTAAAATTTATTTTCTCTTTGTCCTTCAACATTTCATGCAATATGATCTTTTGGGGAAGGTCAGTTGATACTCCTGCATGAAGCTCCATAATAAGCAATGGTTAATCCATTTTTCAGATTAGAATTAATGCAGTTTGTAGGGATGTGCATAATTTTGTTTCTAATTCGCATTTTGGATAACATTCGTTAAATTCATCCACACAAATCAATATTAGAAACATGCAGAAAAGTTGTGGGGGTGGAATTTAGAAATCGAAATGCTCACCAAACATTTTAGTTAAGATTCTGTAACATTCGGATGCCTCCCAAGGTCAGTTTAATTTTCAGTATAAGCATTAAGCAACTTTGATAAAGCCAAGAGAACATAAAATGTTTTAAAAGCCAATCCTGTTTTTCCTTGGCCCAATCGCCATAAGGAAGGCACTAAGGGCAGGACTAGCAAACTTGGATAGGAGACTGAGAGCAAAGCATTCTGGAAAATGTAGTTTGGGAAGGCGAGGCCCCTTGTGGCAGAGAATGCAAAAGGCCCTACTCTAAACTACATTTCCTAGAATGCAATGCTCAGTATCAGAAAGCCCCAATTAGGACTGTAGCAGCCATCCATTTAGAATCAGTCTAATAATAATGAATAAAATGGTTAAATCTGCAAAGAGGACTTAAGTAGGTAAGTAATAGTATAAACCTGTGCTAAATTGAAGTTATGTGGTTGTGTATCCTAAAGACAGACAGGCATTCAAGTGGATTTCTGTTGTCACATTTTGGGGAATAAATTGTTTTTGTCTAAACTTTTAAAAATCCCCAAAAATCTATAGATGTGTAAATCTTTCTGAAACTTCAGGAGATTGGTGACCTGGTTATCTTATGCATTTGTATATAAAATTCAAGTAGATAACTCTTGTAGTTTTTAAAAATGTTGTTTGTAAAAACTTTGAAAATTTTCCCAAAAATCTGTGGATAAGTGAAACGTTTTGCAATTTGGTGGGCTAACAGTGGTAAATGTGTTCTACCATTGTAGTGAGTTTCACTCCAATAACTTTAAAAACGAGAGAGAAAGGAGTCCCTGAAGTTTCCCCAATTATAGTAATTAATTATGTGCAGTTACTATAACGAAATAGTAAGGAATTTTTCATAAATTATACTTTAGAAACACTTTAGAAATGGAATGTCAGCACCCCCAGTTTTGTAATGACTTTTGAACCATTTTTAATGGATCGCACATCCTTAACAGTTTGGCATCACTTTAGCTGCATTGACCTAATGCTACTGGGCCCAGAAGTGAGATATTCAATAGCATTCATTTGTATCTGTGGTTTAACACAACCACAATCTGGCTGGGAACGTATCTCCTATGTCTCTTTGTGACTTGGAGTCAATTTCTGCTTCATGATTTTATATAATGGGTTGTAATCACCAAAAGGTCCCAGGTTCAAGCCCCGGGAGCGGTGTGAGCGGCCGCTGTTAGCTCCAGCTCCTGCTAACCTAGCAGTTCGAAAACATGCCAATGTGAGTAGATCAATAGGTACCGCTCCAGCGGGAAGGTAATGGCGCTCCATGCAGTCATGCCGGCCACATGACCTTGGAGGTGTCTACGGACAGCGCCGGCTCTTCGGCTTGGAAATGGAGATGAGCACCAACCCCCAGAGCCAGACATGACTGGACTTAATGTCAGGGGAAAACCTTTACCTTTTTAACCTTTAATCACTGTATGTATGGCAAGGAGCATTATCTCAAATATGATCAAGACTAACTGTGGCACTATAAGTAAACATGTTTGCTAATAAAAAAAACAGTCTTCAAAAAGTACAGAGCTCGCAGGGATTTTCCATTTCTCGGGAAATAACCCTGGATAACCGTGTGCCTGGGATTAGGTCACCCAAATCGGGAAGCAGAGATTTCAGAGAGACCTTTTTGCTACGATGCTTCAAGTTGGAACCATTCAGTCCTCTGAGTCATAGAAGGAATATGAATACATTTGTTGGTTTCAATTATTCATGGAATGAAATGTAGAGTGCTCAGGGAGAAAAAAAATCTATCTGGGATTTATGTAAAATATACTGGTGTTCAGAAATTGAAATAATGTTCTTTCTGCCAACTGCAAAGTGCATATTTTTGATAGAGAATATCACTTAAGTCTGCCACTTTTGCTCTGTCCAGTTGGCTTATGTTATGGATTAGGGTCTGAGTAACCCTCTACGAACCAAAATAATGATGATGATGATGATGATGATGATGATGATGATGATGATATTATTATTATTATTATTATTATTATTATTATTATTATTATTGTAGCCTGCTTTTCTCTCTAAATGGAGACCTAAAGTGACAAAGGTACATGCTTTCCCATTTCATAAAGTAATATAGGAACAGTTTTGGAGACTATATTTCAATTAGTTTCAAGTCTACGCAATACCTTATGTACTCATTCCTAAAGCACGTCCCTTCCATATCCACCTAACCGTACAAAAGCACTAGTGATTCTAGGAGCAGTGGGTTAAACCCTTGTGCTGGCAAGACTGATGACTTGAAGGTTGGGTTGCTGACCTGAAGGTTGCCAGTTCGAATCCAACCTGGGGAGAGCACAGATGAGCTCCCTCTATCAGCTCCAGCTCCATTCAGAGACATTAAAACATCAACACATCTCAGTGTCCCCTGGGCAACATCCTTGCAGATAGCCAATTCTCTCACACCAGAAGTGACTTGCAGTAATTCTAAGATACACCCCATTTTTAGATATAAGTTTATATGGGCGGGCGGATAAGTTTATATGTCTTAGACTTGAAGAAATAGGGTAATATATACACCTTCTTTAGTACACATTATTATTTGGGAAACCTTGCCGCAAATTTAGGAGAAGCAGACGTTTTGAAAAGATTTTGTTGTTGTTCTGCAAGAATATTTTGAAAGTGGAAATAGTCATTTCAGCTCCTCTATAGTCCATGTCTGGTCCTATTAAACAAACTCTCAAGGAAGCAATGAATTTATGGTCTCAATAGATGGAGATATCCCCCAGAGTCCCCTTTAACCACCTGCCAACTCTGGGGAGAAAACCCATCCCTTCATCTTCCGAAGTGGTTGCGTGAATCAAATGGCTAAGTGACACACAGGGATTAATCTCTGACCCAGCGCCTAATGGATAAAAGTGTTAATAGGTGTTACCATAAAGCTATTGAGTTGTGGCTCATACTGCCATTTATCTTCATTGGTTCCAAACGCTACACCTCTAATTAACTTTCCTTATCCCTGATGGAGTTCAATGGGAATATTACAGTTAAGTGTATAATGAAGTCGAGATTTAATTTAGGAGAGACCTGGAATGGAAAGCAATCCCTCATTGCCTATCTGGTTTATATTTATATTGTTGTCATGAAAGAACTCTTTGGATCTGGCCATTTGGCATCCTGGAGAAGCAATGGGAACAGCATTGGAGGAATATTTCCGAAAAGTATGTTTACATTTTGCCTGTGTTTTAACACACTGTCTTTGGATTTGGTTCTGTTTTTCTGGCTGTGAGGAAAGAAAATCAACCTGGGGTGATGCCTGCACTGAAGATAAATGCAGTTCGACACCACTTTAATTGGAATCATGGGAGTTGTAGTTTTGCAAGACCAAAGAGTGCTGCTGCCTCACCAAACTACAAATCCAAGGATTCCATAGCATTGAACCATGGCAGTTCAAGTGGTGTCAAACTGCATTCATTCTACAATGTAGATCAATGGTTCTCAACCTGTGGGTCCCCAGATGTTTTGGCCTTCAACTCCCAGAAATCCTAACAACTGACAAACTGGCTGGGTTTCTGGGAGTTGTAGTTCAAGACACCTGGCGACCCACAGGTTGAGAACCACTGGTGTAGATGCACTCTAGGAACCCAAATTCCATGGCCATCTACTCCTCTGGATCCTTGGAAGAACAAAATAGTTTCTTTCCACCCCATTTCTGCCTCCTTGTCAGTTTACATTAGCCT
Source organism: Anolis carolinensis (assembly GCF_035594765.1). Taxonomy (NCBI): domain Eukaryota; kingdom Metazoa; phylum Chordata; class Lepidosauria; order Squamata; family Anolidae; genus Anolis; species Anolis carolinensis. The sequence continues at coordinate 12,219,246 of NW_026943823.1, read as the reverse complement.
CGCTCCAAATTTGTCACTGTCTGGTCTTTTTCTCAGAAGATGCCCACTCAAATAGAATGCTAACAAGCACCTCAATTATGAGCCTTTTCCCAAGCCGCCAGCATCTCTTTCAGTTCTGTGGTGTATTATTCATCACTGACCAAGATTTGGGTGGGGGGGATGTGATATAGAATAACACCCAGCTACTGTGAAGGAAAAGATAAATGTGGTCAAGAGAAAAAGAACATGCACTTTTTTGTGCCGAACATTCAGGCCTCTCAAAACTGTCAGGTGAGAAGGAAAGAAAGAGACAGTTGGTTATAATGTAGGACAAGAGGGAAGGGAATAGAATTCTTCCACCAGTCCATAGAAAGATACCAAACTACCCTTAAATAAGATTTTCCCTATTTTGCTCTAGTGTGACATAATTAGAAGACATAGAGAAGGCTACAATCTCACTAAAAGCCAAGGTGACAAAGCCAAGGCTGTTGTGATTTGAACATATCATGAGATGATGTGACTCATTGGAGAAGACAATAATGTTTGGGGCAGTAGAAAAAAAGAGGAAGACCAAAAAGTCTGCATTACAAATGGGTAATTTACAAACTGGATTTGCAAAACTTGAGCAAGTCAATTGATGACCTCTTAGGATGTATCTACACCAGGGGCAGGGGCGATTCAACCGTTAGGCGAAATAGGCGGTTGCCGAAGGTGCCAAAATCTGAGGGCCCAATTGAGGAGCATTCAGGTGCCCAGACTCCAGCTGCAAAAAGAGGGAGGGAAATACTGCCAGAAATACTGTTTGCTTACACTTCGAAATTACCTAGGGCCGGCTCTTACCAGGGGTCCTCAAACTTTATAAGTGGAGGGCCGGTTCATGGTCCCTCAGCCTGTGGGAGAGCCAGACTATGATGACATAGTACAAAATTAGGATTGTTGTTGTTGTGTGCCTTCAAGTCATTTCAGACTTAGGTCAACCCTAAGTCTAAAGTTTAGGACAGGGGCCAGGTAAATGACCTTGGAGGGCCACATCCGGTCCACAAGCCTTAGTTTGTGGACCCCTGTTCTACACTATCATATACTCCGGACTACCTAATCAGATAACCCAGATTATCATCTTTAAACTGGATTATATGAGTCTACACTGCCATATAATCTAGTTCAACGATGATAATTTGGATTTTATATGGCAAATCTCTCATTCATAATGTCAACTTCATAGCAAAGAGTGACAAATAGAAACAACATTGTCTCTATTTTTATTTTTTATTTTCCTTTATGTATTGAATTTTCTTCCAGTGAGATCAAGGTAATGTGATTCTCGTCTTCCCACTTTATACTCACAGCAAGACTATGATATAGATCGGACAGGAGACAACAACTCATCCAGGTATAAGCAATCTGGATAATATTTGTCACATCTTGGGATCAAGGAAGAACATTTTCCTAAATGTAATACCTATGAAAGAGCTTTATCTTGGTCCATCTATTCTATCTTATCTGGACTATGTCATCTTTAAAAGTCAAACACCAGTTTTACTCCATAAATTGGTCGGCATTTCAAAGACAAAAAATGTACCAAGAGATGTGGAAAATCTCAGGAATTGGCCTTTAACTGCAGTAAGATCAAAGGGCATCCGGCATTTCTTTGGGCTTGTTAAAAGTGCTCTGATGTGTGTCCTCTTTTTATGTTGCCTTCAAACTAACCTGCTGCTCCTCCATTTGGCTTTCTCTCCAATGGTGGACTTGCAATTACTTTCCAGATAAGTTAGGCAACACCTCCCTCTTGCCTATTAAGTTCTGTGAGGTCCTGAAGTCAATATCTTTCTGTATCTGGAACATTTCTCAGACCTTTTTTTCTCTTGCATCAGAAAAACTCTGCAAGGAATGAGCGAGATCCAAAAATAAGCATTACTGTATTCTGGGTGCCCACATCTCTGGAGCCTTTTTAGGTGTCCAGAAAAAGTGGGAAGATGGACTATAAAGTCTAACCCATATGAAACTCCATTTAATTTCATTCTCTCCTCCAAAGGGACTGGTTGCTTGTTCTTCTTACAACACAGCTATTTGTTGGCTGGTGTAGACAAAAAATGTTAGGAAGTTGGAGGCTTTTAAATATAGGCTGGGTGGAAATCTGTCAGAGGTACTTCAATTTGTGCTTTTCCTGCATGGCAGGGGGTTGGACTAGATGGCCCATGTTGTCTCTTCCAACTCTATTGTTCTATGATTCTATGAAGGGATTTAGATATGTCCAGTGCTGCCTAACCTCTGGTCTTCTAGGTATATTGGACTTCTGTTTCCAGAATCCTGGTCTTTAGCCAAGGCAACTATGACTTATGGGAAATGAAGCCCAAAACTGGAAGTTTGGGAATCAGTTCTATAGCTAGACATTTACACATATCAACACAGGCATATATAGGACATCTTGAATGCTTTCCAGAGATCCAAGAGGATCACACCATTTTGGGAGCCTACTATAGGGACATAAATGGATGGTTCTCCAAGCTGTCCAGCTTTCTACAACCCATTGGTGTCCTTCCATACAGCCACATAACCCACAATATCTGCTTTGAACTGGATTATCAGAGTCCACACTGCCATTTAATCCAGTTCAATGTGGATTTTATACAGCTGTGTGAAAGGGGCCTAAATAACCATGTTGTAATGAAAAAGAAGCAGAAAAAACAGGAGAGGGTTTTTTTGGGGGGTGGGGGATATTATGCAAGAGAGGTTATGCATTGCTCCCTTTATAACAGTAGTTCCTAAACTTTTTTGGATCACTTTGATCAGGGACCACTCTCCAACATTAGTACCAAAAGGGTTACGAATCAGTTTTTGGTCCACTTTAGATTCAATTTGGTTATTTGGGGTGCTGATTCAGAAAATTGCATTGGATAGACCACATCAGCTCTAGATACAGAACATATGCCATGCAGTAGTCACCATCTGCTCGCCTGCACAAAACCATATTTAATCATCTAGAGCTGATGTGGTCTATCCAATGCAATTTTCAGATTCAGCACCCTAACTAATCCCAAGAACAGGTTTAAAACCAAATACACCAAGAAAATGTTTTTTTGCTTGGGCTGTGTTATTATCTGTAGTAGTAACAGTGAGGCTGCGGACTTTCTTGTGGACCACTGGTGGTCCCCACCACAGGTTTATAATGATCAAAAGGAACATTGTTGTTGTGTGCCTCATTTCTGATTTATGGTAATAGAGGCCTCGAAAATACAATTTGAGGTCCTTGCAATCCACAGACTATATGTTATGGTTGAGCCTTATGGCTCCGATACTGGGAGAAGTGGTCGTAAGACTCCTCGGGAGTCAGACTCTCTTGAGGAGCGAGAAAGGAAACGGCTGCGGGACTTATTTGCAGAACCAACTGACGAAGACTCCTTTGAGGGTTTTACCGAGGGAATGGAGGAAGAGATGGTTAGCTCAGAGGAGGATGATATGGAATGGACTCGTGTGAGGGAGGATTTGGGTGCCACCGGCAATGATAGTATGGGAGGCGACTGGGGGGTTGCAGGATTAGACCCGTGGACGAGCTAGAGGGATGGGACGGGATCCACAGCTGGGGATGCTGTGGGGCGTAGTCAAAGGTGTTTTAGCTCTGATGAGGAGGATGATGATGAGGCACCTGGAATTAGGGTAACAGCTGACAGCGATGAGGAGTTGTAAACTGGCATAAAATGGGGTCTAGAATCCAGGGCTAATTGCGTTGGGCAAGGTAATCTGGACGAACGCTTGGGCTCTTGTTGGAAATTTCCTGAAGACGGGTGTGATTCGTTTGCTGAATACGTAAGTTACCAAGGACACTGGGCATAGACGGCGGGAGGAACTGTGTGGGCTTTTCCTGTGCAACTTGTGTTTAATCTTAATAGCTTGGACCTCCGTCGTCTTTTTGACGGACATTAATTGCCTACTCTGGATTGACGCTGGACTGACTGACTGACTTCGACCTTGGACTATCCCTTCTGTGATTATCGGTGGAACTGGTGAACTAAAGAACCTGGCCTTCGACCTTGGACCGGATTGGGACCCCGCTGACTGCTTCTGCCCTGATTGATGTGTTTGGACCCGGAGTTCGCTTGCTGCTCGGAGCAGTAACAACTTAGTTAATCAACCACAGCTGTTGAGTAGCAGAGAGTAATCTGCTGCCAGTTATTTATGTTTCATTGAATCTTAGTTTACCAGTTTTGTTTGTTTTAAGAGCCAGGCTGAAGTAAGCATTTTTGGTTTAACCCGGATTAAACTCCCGTTTAATCCGGTTTATCTTTTGAACTGTTTTTTAGTGTCTTTTCATATTGAAGGCGAGTTTTTGCCTAGCCCTTTGTCTTTTACGGGCATTTTTGGTTCTGTATCTTTAATAAACTGTGTTGAATCTTATCTGGTGGCGTTCTGTCTGTGAAAGATTGCCCAACGCCAGAAAAAAGTTTTCTAGTTAGGTAATTACGTCAAGAAGACGATGGAGGAGCTTAAGGCTCGTTTTGACCAGCTGCAGGCTGCATTTTACGCTGCACAAGCAGCACAGCCAGCTAAAGGACATGTAATGACTCCCGAACGTTTTGACGGGTCTCGAAACAAACTGCCTACTTTTTTGGCGCAAATTGAACTTTATTTTTCCCAGATTAGTGCACAAGCTTTCCCTACGGACACCAGTAAGGTGGCATTTATTTTGAGTTTACTGACCGGTCCTGCAGGACAATGGGCCACTAATTTGATTTTGGGTAATGACCCAGTCAAGGACAATTTAAATGATTTCAAAAAATTATTATCTGACACTTTTGGGAATCCCCTCCGTATGGAAAATGCTAGCTGGGCTCTTTATCAGCTAAAACAGGGCAAGGGGTCTGTTTTGGACTATTTAAACAAGTTTAACTCTTATCGGCATCAATTAGACTGGGGGGAGAACGCGTTTATGCTTCTGTTTATTGCTGGCTTGAATGACTACCTCCAGGATGAATTGGCACGTTTAGAGCCGGCAGAAAGCTGGGACGCTTTGGTAGCTAAGGTGTTGCATTTGGACGCCCGGTTCGAATCTCGCAAACAGTCTAGGGCAATGTACGCGCCATCTGTATCTGCGCCTAGGGCACCTGTGACAAAAGGGGAGGAACCTATGGAGCTCGGAGTGTTTAGAAAACTGTCTATGGCAGAAAAAGACCGTAGGAGACAATTGGGATTGTGTTTGTATTGCGGGAATGCTGGGCATTTTGCTAGGAATTGTAATGTTAAGCCTTCTCAGCTTTCGGGAAAAGGCCAGCCCTAGTGCGACGTGAGTCCAACGCATTAGGGCTTCTAAAGCAGTCACTTGAGGGGAAGAAACATGTCTTTGTACCCATTTCTTTATCTGTTGGGGGAAAAGAACTTGCTTCTACTCTGGCACTGCTGGACTCAGGGGCTACGGTCTCATATGTGGATGTTGGGTTTGCAAGGAAGCATGGGCTTCCTACTGTACGTAAAGCATGCGATATATGGGTGGAAGGAGCGGATGGGAAATTACTGGAGTCTTGGGTGGTTAATCGTGAGACCTCAGAAATAACGTGGGAGGTACAAGGAGTTACTGGAAAGTTTGTATGGGACATTACACGGTTACCAAGATATAATGTAATCCTGGGAATGGATTGGTTAACTTTAGTAAATCCTCAAGTGGATTGGGTGAAGCGTACTATAGCTTTTAAGAGGCAGGAATGTTTTGCTCTTAATCCTTCTCAGCTTGACATGGAGGGAGTGCCTGCTGAATATAGAGAATTTCAAGATGTGTTTTGTAAGAAGGAAGCGGATAAATTGCCGCCTCATAGACCATACGATTGTGCCATTAGACTAGTAGAAGGCGCTAAGTTGCCAGCAGGAAGGTTGTACGCGTTAACGGTACCAGAAAGACAAGCCTTGAGGGAATTTCTTGATGAGAACTTGGCTAAAGGGTTTATTCGCCCATCTAGTTCTCCAACTGCTGCACCTGTGTTTTTTGTAGCTAAAAAGACAGGAGAACTCAGATTAGTATGTGACTACCGGATTCTTAACAAGCACACCATTCGTGATAGATATCTGCTACCTTTGATTTCGGAATTACTGTCAAGAGTGCAAGGGGCTAAGATTTTCACCAAACTTGACCTACGGGGGGGCGTATAACTTGATTAGAATACAAGAAGGTGACGAATGGAAGACGGCATTTAACACGTATTTCGGATGCCACGAGTTCCGTGTAATGCCTTTCGGACTTTGTAATGCGCCTGCTGTCTTCCAAAGATTCATAAACGATGTGTTTAGAGATTTAATTGACCAATTTGTAGTAGTTTATTTGGACGATATATTAATTTTCTCTAAGGATGAAAGAGAACACCAGCAGCATGTTAAGCAGGTATTGCACCGTCTACGGGGTAATGGGCTTTTTGCTAAGGCTTCCAAATGTGTTTTTCACGTGCCTGAAGTTGAGTTCCTGGGACATGTAGTTTCGGGAAAGGAACTAAAAATGGATCCACATAAAGTTGACGCAGTCAACTCATGGCAAGAACTCAAATCCAAAAAAGATGTACAGCGATTCTTGAGATTTGCTAACTATTACCGAGAGTTTATCCCAAACTTTGCCAAACTCACTGTACCTTTAACGCAACTTTTGCGTAAGAAACAACCGTTAGTGTGGGGACGGGAGGCTCACGATGCATTTCTACAATTGAAGTCTAGTTTCCAGGCTGACAATATACTAATCCATCCAGACATTGATAGACCGTTCATAGTAGAAGCAGACGCTTCTAGCTATGCGCTGGGGGATGTATTATCTCAAAGGGATTCATCAGGGACTTTGCGTCCCTGTGGATTTTATTCCAGACAACTAACACCTTTTGAACAAAATTATACCATTTGGGAAAAAGAATTGCTGGCTATCAAGGTGGCTTTTGAGGTGTGGCAGCACTGGTTAGAGGGCGCACGTCATCAAATTGTGGTCAGATCTGATCACAAGAATTTAGAACATTTACAAACTGCCAAGAAATTGAATCAACGTCAGATTCGATGGGCTTTGTTTTTCTCTAGGTTTAATTTTAAAGTTCAGTTTGTAGAAGGGAAGGTAAACTTACGGGCAGATGCGCTATCTCGTAAGCCTGAGTTCAAAACCTGCGAGCAGACAGTGTGCCAGACCATTTTGCCTACTGCCTCTTTATTTGTGGTGGAAAACGAGGCTGGGTTACATGCTCAAATCTTAGAGGCTCAGAAAGAGGATAATTGGACTCAAGAGCAACTCATACTACTGTCGGTAGGGAATCGAACTATGCTGCCTCATTTACAAGACCAGGAGGGGGTATTGGTACGCAATGGACAGGTTTATGTACCGGCAGGTGCACTTAGGTTGGAAGTTATTAGGGCACATCATGATGAACCAATGGCTGGGCATTTTGGCAGGTTTAAGACCGTACAACTCATTACCAGAAACTATTGGTGGCCAAAAATGCGACAGGACATTCTCCGATTTTGTGATAGCTGCGCAGTTTGTCAACAAAGTAAGACGCCGGTCGGGCGCCCTAGGGGTTTATTATCTTCCTTGCCTGTTCCTGATAGACCGTGGCAGATTATTTCCATGGATTTCATTTCTGATTTGCCTAGGTCTGGGGGTTATACTTGTATTTGGGTGGTGATGGATCTGTTTTCTAAAATGGCTCATTTTATACCATGTTCAACAATTCCAGCGGCTCCTACATTGGCTTTACTATTTACCAAACATATTTTCCGTTTGCATGGGGCTCCTGAGGTTATTATTTCCGACAGAGCTCCTCAATTTGTGTCTCGTTTTTGGAGGCATTTCCATGAGTGTTTGGGAACCAAATTAAATGTCTCCTCTGCTTTTCATCCACAAACGGATGGTCAATCTGAGAGAGTTAATGGGTTGTTGGAGCAATATTTACGTTGTTTCTGTCTGGAACAACCAAGTGCTTGGGTAAAATGGCTGTCGGTGGCTGAATTTGCCTATAATAACGCTGTACATACGTCTAGTCAACACACCCCATTTGAATTAACTTACGGTTTCCATCCGCAGGGAGGGGTGGCACCGTCAACCAATGTGGTTTCCTCTGACCCGGTGTACCGTTCCTCTGAAATGGCTGCCTTACATGATGTTGCTCGTCGGTTGCTATTAGAAGCTAAGGCAGCGCAGAAAACTCAAGCCGACCGCCATAGACAAGCCGGGGAAGAGTTGGAGGAAGGGGATCTGGTCTGGTTATCCTCTAAATATATTAAACATGCTGGGGGAAAGTTTGCGCCACGGTATTTGGGACCTTTTCCTATTATCAAAAAAATCTCTTCTGTGGCATTTAGACTGCGTTTGCCTTCTTCTTTCAAGATTCACCCTGTCTTTCATCGTTCTTTGTTGAAGTTAGATACTTCTGGGCGCCGTAACACTGTAGCTGAGGAAATCACTGCTGTATCTCCACCTTTGGAGGAGGAGGCCTTTGTGAGAGGGGATAGTGTTATGGTTGAGCCTTATGGCTCCGATACTGGGAGACGTGGTCGTAAGACTCCTTGGGAGTCAGACTCTCTTGAGGAGCGAGAAAGGAAACGGCTGCGGGACTTATTTGCAGAACCAACTGACGAAGACTCCTTTGAGGGTTTTACCGAGGGAATGGAGGAAGAGATGGTTAGCTCAGAGGAGGATGATATGGAATGGACTCGTGTGAGGGAGGATTTGGGTGCCACCGGCAATGATAGTATGGGAGGCGACTGGGGGGTTGCAGGATTAGACCCGTGGACGAGCTAGAGGGATGGGACGGGATCCACAGCTGGGGATGCTGTGGGGCGTAGTCAAAGGTGTTTTAGCTCTGATGAGGAGGATGATGATGAGGCACCTGGAATTAGGGTAACAGCTGACAGCGATGAGGAGTTGTAAACTGGCATAAAATGGGGTCTAGAATCCAGGGCTAATTGCGTTGGGCAAGGTAATCTGGACGAACGCTTGGGCTCTTGTTGGAAATTTCCTGAAGACGGGTGTGATTCGTTTGCTGAATACGTAAGTTACCAAGGACACTGGGCATAGACGGCGGGAGGAACTGTGTGGGCTTTTCCTGTGCAACTTGTGTTTAATCTTAATAGCTTGGACCTCCGTCGTCTTTTTGACAGACATTAATTGCCTACTCTGGATTGACGCTGGACTGACTGACTGACTTCGACCTTGGACTATCCCTTCTGTGATTATCGGTGGAACTGGTGAACTAAAGACGTCTGTACCTGGCCTTCGACCTTGGACCGGATTGGGACCCCGCTGACTGCTTCTGCCCTGATTGATGTGTTTGGACCCGGAGTTCGCTTGCTGCTCGGAGCAGTAACAACTTAGTTAATCAACCACAGCTGTTGAGTAGCAGAGAGTAATCTGCTGCCAGTTATTTATGTTTCATTGAATCTTAGTTTACCAGTTTTGTTTGTTTTAAGAGCCAGGCTGAAGTAAGCATTTTTGGTTTAACCCGGATTAAACTCCCGTTTAATCCGGTTTATCTTTTGAACTGTTTTTTAGTGTCTTTTCATATTGAAGGCGAGTTTTTGCCTAGCCCTTTGTCTTTTACGGGCATTTTTGGTTCTGTATCTTTAATAAACTGTGTTGAATCTTATCTGGTGGCGTTCTGTCTGTGACACTATACTTTTCCCACTCCTGAATTAATGGATACTTTACCTCTTTTTAAATTTTGGTCCTTTTTATTGTATTTGGATATACTTGCATTTTTATCAGCCTTAAAATTGTGCTCTTTCAGCTGTGCTATTCTCTCCTTTCAGTTTAAGCTTACTGCAATCCAGTTCTTTTTAAGTTTTACTGCTTCTTTACTATGGGGTCATCTCCATCTTTGCCAGCCTCCAGAGGCCAATGTTTTGTTTACTATACCCCCCTCTTCATCACTTTGTTGAATGCTCCCTGTATGAAATACTATGGAAAGCATCTCTTCATTCATCAAACTTTTAGCAGCAGAAATGTAGAAATTCTGGTTTTCTGAAGCTACCATCTTAAAAAGTTTTCCAACCTCCAGAGAAGGAGATCTTCAGCTAGAAAAAGAAGTTCAACTTCATAGCTTTTCTTGCTGCAGGCATAGAAATATGTTCTACCATTGTTATTTATCTACAATGTTCACTCTACTGCTATTACTCCTGAAGGGCCAAAAGAAATCCAAAGGCTTCCAGTTTGGTGGAAGGTCTCAAGCTCTCCTCTTTTGTCTCATCCTTAGAATAGGAAAATATTATAACATGCCTTCTCTTGAGTTTGGCAGCCAGAGAGAGCCTTGCCACATCAAGATGCCATTTCCTGCACAGAAAATGTTATTTTCTGTGCAAAACAGCCATATGTGAATTTTGTACAGCATAAGTCTTGAAATATGAATCATATCCAAACACATCACTGTTTCTGAAGACTTTCTTGCAGCAGGAAGAAAATTGCTCCTGTTATTTGTGGCTTTTTTCAAGTGGAGAATTATACTGCTCTATGCCTTTCTTCATGTATTTTGAGCTTTGTGGAAGTGAGTGTTCATTGAATCTTCCATTGTAGGTTGTTTCTTGCAGTAGCATTTAAAAATTAGTCTTCCTTAGTCAACCAAGGCTCCTTTTCTATGGAAATAAACACAACTGCAAGAGGAATTGACCTGGCTATTGCTCTTAAAACTGTTTTCTCTCCTGCAGCCCACGGCCCTTCAAATCAGCCCAAAATGACTAACTGGAGGAAAGCATAACCATTGGTTCAGACTTGTTAGAGCCACAGGGCTGCTGAGCAGAGGCAAGTAAGGTTTGCCTGTGTTTGCAGGATAGTAAATGTCTGCTTAGTTTGCAAAGTCACGCTTGCAGTGATCAAATCGTCCCAGGGAGTGACTTTGCAACCGTTCCTGTCTGGAACGTGCATTATGGGCAGCACAGCTGAGAAGTCACAAATAAACGACTTGATTAAGTAGCTTCCGCAAATGTAGAGAGTGACCACTGGTTGCTGGAGAGACCCACTGTCACCTTCAGAAGTGATACTGCTGTGCTTCCAAGGAAAAAGGAAACAAACCGTTATCTACGGCGTTCAGAATGTGGGCCTTTGTTTGCAGTGTGTGCACCTTCTTTGCCACAGTTGTTGTTTTTCTATTTTCTGTAGCTTCTGATGGATCTTATTTCTCTCAGGCTTTTTTGGAATTTCCTATCTCTTTAACTGCACTATCTGAATTGTCTTTTAAAGGACAGCTATTATTTGCATGAAGTCAAACTTTGGAAATCACAGTCAATTTTGGGGAGGTCAATTTATCCAGGCCCAGATATTTCCAGCACCAGTCATGTGCCAGACTCTAATAACCTTTTGTACTTGTAAAAGTTCACTTGCACTTTTTGCAATGCATTTTCAAACTATTTTTTGATAACGGCAATTCAATGTAGGCTTGTGCATTTAGGGTGTGTTGCTATCCGTTTCTGCTTGCTTGATACTGTAAGCCCCCCCATATCCGTCAGCGACTCTCAAAAACGGGTGCACTGCCTAATGGGTGTTTTCTTTCTGCATCCGAAAAAAACAGTTCTTTTCAACCCATTGCAGGTAATGGGAAACTTATGCGGCTCCCCTTTCCCCTGGGAGCCTTTCCTTTCTTCCTTTCAAGGAAGCCTGAGTGTCAGCAACTGGGTTTAGAAAGCACCCTATCCAGCCCATTGTGGAGGGGGCTTCCTATAGGCTTTCCTTTCATATCCTTCATTAAAACCTGGATTTTAAAAAGTATCAGAGTTACCACTCTTTCTGGATCCTTTCCCTTCTGTTTGTAGAGGAGGAGACCAGGTTTAATGCTTTTTAAAGCTGTTCTACACTAGAGGAGAGGCAGGCACACGCACTTTCTCTCCCAGCACCAGCAGCACACCATTCAGCTTTCCAAGACATTTTAAGGAGACCCAGGGAAGGAAGAACAATGACCTGGAGCTCAGTGGAGCTATCCTCCCTGGACTACCTTAAAAATCCCCTCTCTTGCCTGCAATCTCCTTTCTGCTTTGGGTTTTGCTTCCTTAAAGTTGTCTCCACTTTCTACTCTAGAGGAGAGGTGGGCTTCTCTTTTTGTTTGCTGGGATTTTGATTATTAATAATTATTATCAACTTTTAGAAGTATTTTCTGAAGGAGAGGAAAGAAAAAAGAAGCTAAAACTCCCAGTCAGTCCAACTAAATAAAAAAAATCAGGAAAATAAAGTATTTGGGATGCCAAATAGGGTATGCGGGGCCGAGATAGGCTCCCGCTTGCTTTTGCTGCTGGTGGGTTTTTGTACTGTGACGGGCTCCCGAAGGTACCGAAAGAAAACAAATCAGTGCACAACTCTAACTTAAATGTTAAGGTATGTCTGACCTTGATCTCTCTTGACTCAAGGCAAAGATCAGCTCATGGGTGTGATATTGTTACTGCAAATATATTAGTTAGCATTCTGTTATTTGGAGAGGGGGTTCTTAGGATGTTGAGCTCTCTCTGAACCACCTAATTCAAACACCACAAGCTGGAGGACAATTTCAGATAAGGAGAACTTTAGAGACAGTCTTACTTTTGACTTGTTTCCTATCATTCCTCCCTAGTTGCATTTGGCTACAAGTAAGACTCCATCTGGATGGATGCAAAGGTCTGAATCCTGCCTTAGATATTCATTTGGCACAGTTGCCAGTTCTTGGCAGGCTTGGCAAGGGAAGAGAGAGGTGTGAAAGGCAAAAGTCCCTTCGATAATAAAAGCGGGACTTAATCTTTATAAATGATATTGATTTTGTGTGTAAGCCAGTTTTCTGGCTCACTCTCACTTTTCAGTTATCACTTCAGCCACCAAGGTCCCTTTGGAGACATTGGAGTGTCAGAGCCAAACCATGCTCTGATGAGACACGTTTAACCCTTGAAGAAGACCTCATTTAAACAAGGCTCCTGATAAACAGCACAAACATTAAGGTTGTTCTCAATGACAGTTTCCTAAAGTGTTAATATATAGTTTCAGTGATTCTCTTATTCATTTGGAGAAACTAGAAAGGATTAAACTTCAGAAAATCTGATATACCTTAGGTCATATAATTGAAGAACTCCATTAAACATGCATCCTTTTCTGAATGTAATGCAAGGGACTATTTTCCAGCCTCTTGGGCCCCATTCAAAACTAACATCTCCAGGTAGTTGTCAAGCCCCATAGGATGCTGATCCTCTTAATTCTTCTCTCTAAAGAACTGAAGTGGGAGCAAGAGGAACTTGTCCCTAGTTTCCTCTCTTTCCCTACTTCTCCTTTCCATTAAATGGCCATAACTGAAGCTCCTTTGGGTTTGTCACCTGCTTGGCATAGGGAGCTATACATTCTGGGAGGCCAGAGTTCGAATCCTTATCCATGGATATTTGCTAGGTGACCTTGGAAGAATCGCACTGCTCTCAACCTCAAACAAGGTTCAAAGTTCCTCAATCAGCACAGCTGGCTGCTGCAGTCCTCATTGGGGCTTTCTGATTCTGAGAAATGCATTCTGTGAAATGTAGTTTAGGGAAGGGACTTTTGAATTCTCTGCCACAAGGAGCCTCATCTTCCCAAACTGTGATGTCTCATGGGCCTTGTAGTCCCGTTCCTAGTGCTATTGTAGCAGACGAGGAGGAAAACATGGGATTTCCACCGGTTCAGCTTGAATCGGAGCCTCTCCACCTGGAGGATGTTTGTCCTCAGGAAGTTAACCAAACAAGCCTTGGGCAGAATTCTCCCCCGTTTTCCCGAAAGGACAATTATAATAGAGATAGAGGAGTCAGGGAGGCTAATCGCCGGAGTCTCAGAATCGCTGCCAAACAACTAGCTGATTAGGTCTGCTTCCCTTGGGAAATTCTAAGGAGTCATGCATCTGGACAGAGTTGGGTTTCGCTTCTTGTTCTCCAGGGAAAGTGTTCTGTTGGCGGAAAACAAGACCCTATATAGGGGTTTTGCCGCAAGGGGAACCTTGTGGAGTCAATTGATCAGCTTGAGAGAGAGATCGTGTGTGGACTTCGTATTCCTTGTTCCCTGCTTCCCGGATCTAGTTTCAAGTCTTGCCTTGTCTCACGTTTTGCCACGGACCTTGTTTCATGCTTCAAGTTGCCACGTTTCAAGTCTTTGATCCAGCCAAGAATCAAGCTTATGTTCCAGCCTTGTTGTCAAGCTTCAATGGACTATAAGACCTTATCATCTCCCCACACTATTGCTTGGCAAAGTGTGTGTTTCGGTTAATGGATTATAACTTTGAACTCTAATATCTTATATTGGACATTATTTTCCTGGACTATATTTGGCCTTTCCTGAAAGGTCTGCTTCTGAACTATATTCTTCACTTGTTTTTATTGACTTTATATAATTCTTTAATAAAGATATTAGATAGAATCTGGTCTCTGCGCATGGTTATTGGTGCTCTGCAGCCTGGGTCCTGACACAAACTACATTTCCCAAAATACTGTGTTCGCAGTCCCGGTCCCAACTCTGCAAGTCCTGCCTCCGCTGTCCTTCCTTATGGTGGGTCTTAATTTAAACACTAGCAATTGCCTCTTTGGCTTTGCCAAAGTTGTTTAATGCTTATATTATAAATTAAACTGACTTTAAGAGGCTTCTAAATGTTACAGAATCTTAACAAAAATTATTGGTGATTTGATTCTTAATTTTTTCTCCCCCCTTTCCTGCATATTTCTTAATGGTGATTCGTTTACATGAACCTAGCGAATTACTAATGACTTACAAGGATTAACAATAGTTTTGCACAGCCCTAATAACTTCCAAGAAAACTTTGTGCTAGGATCATCGCATGTCAGAGGGCCCTCCCACAAAGCCATATGACCCAGAATATCAAGGCAGATAATCCCACAATATCTGCTTTGAAGTGGGTTATCTGAGTCCATACTGTCATATAATCCAGTTCAATGTGGATTTTATACAGCTGTGTGGAAGAGGCCAGAGTTGACCTGAAGGCACATGAGAACATCAATAATCCTTGACAAAACAAATGGCTCAGTCCTGTAGTTAGTTCTGACTAGGGGCCCTCCCACACAGCCATATAACACAGAATATCAAGGTAGATAACCCACAATATCTGCTTTGAACTGGGTTATCTGAGTCCACACTGCCATATAATCCAGTTCAATGTGGATTTTATATAGCTGTGTGGAAGAGGCCCTAGAGTAGATCCAATTAGTCAATAGGATTTATGTATGTGCTGACTACTTTAACAATTGATTGAATGGGTCTACTCCAGTTGAGACTGAGATGATACCAGCCATGATGTGCTCATCTTATAGATCTTTTTACAAGCATTCTTGGCATCTAATGGAAAAGTGAGTATTTTGATAAGAAGGTGAAAGAGAATAAAGACGGAAACAAGCTCTCCTGAATGAAAACCAGCTCAGATAGTTTTTGTAAAATAGAATTAACATGCAACCAGAGATAGGATTCGCTTGGTACTATAGGTTGATTAAGACACAGGGCAGATCAAAGTGGTCTTTGAAATGCTGTGAAAAGGGCTTCTTCAAAGGCGGCTCGGGCGTTTCCTTAGATTAGATGGCAGGAGAAGGGAGCTGGTGGTTTTTTTTAAATTCTTCTTAAAAATGAGTGAACAATAGCCATGGTGTAGAAGACAGAAATTCTTGGATTGCTTTGCTCAAAGAAGAGGACTGATCAAACGTATGATATTGATGAAATGCTGATATAACCTCGCCTGGCATGCGCCTGGTAGCATGAATTCCAACAGATCAAAAGAACAGAGGTGTGTGTTCGTGCAAAAACCCTCCAGCAGACAGGGCTTTGACAGGTGGCTTAGCAGAAGAGATCGGCTGCAGAAGAACAGGATTCTGAACAGGGGAAAAAGCCAACAGCATTGTTCCAGGAAAGAGGGGTGTGAGGATGTGCGTGTTTGAAGAATAATGAGCTGTAGGACAAATAAGAGCCAACACCATTGTTTGAGATCATGCGGCTAGAAACATCACGGTTGCATCCATCTTAAATTGGCACCATCTGTATTAACAAGGTGCAGGAATCTAATTTATTTCTGGGCAAAGAAAGTGTGGCTTTTCAGATGGCATTGGACTACAATTTCCATCCACACAGTCCCAACGGGGAGAGAAGCAGATGTAAACAATATTCCATTTTTTGTGTGGCTAATGGTGTCCCAGGGGGACAATTTGACTACTGCTGTGGGATTTCTTTTATAAATAAACATATCCGAATGAATAAGAGGGCAATGATCTGTAGAGAGTTTTGTTTTTATTTTTACTGTATTGTTTGGCTCCTAAAAGGAGAGCAATCAGAATTTTTTTCCTATGGGAAAATATGATCAGGAAAATATAAACTGCACAAACGTGCTCAGCAGGGAATAAACTTTTAGAATTTAAAAAAGTGAAACTGGTCTGAAGGATAATGTGAACTGGAGTCAAATAGTATCTCGAAAGAACTGTCTACTGTGATCTGAAATGGATGTGTTGGATATTTAAAACTGTTTTAGGAGGATATTATTACCATAATGTTTTAATTGTCTGGTTAATTTAATTCATATTTTCAAATATAGTTCAGCGGGGGTCACAGTTCGCCACAGATGCGCCAACTCCTTTAGCTGCAGATATGTCCATAGCAGAGATGTCAGGTAACGGGTTGCTTAGCAACAACTCAGGTGATGCTTTTCGGGGAGACAAAAAGCCTCAGGAACAGCAAAACCAGACAGGCAGATAGGAAAATGCAAAAATCTCAGTATTACGATCTCCTTCACACTACACAGTTGTAGTACTCTGATGTTATCTGTCATGGGAGCATCTTATGGAATTCTGAGATTTGTGGTTTGAGAAGTCGCTTAGAGCTCTCCATCTGAGAACTGTCGATAATCCTAAACTACATAATCTGGAACCCAGTAAGGTGAAATGGGATCCCAGTGCTGCAGTTCCAAGCAATTGCAATGGGAATTCCATTGAACACAGTAGGCCTGAGCATTTATGATCCACATTTGATGGCAATCATAATCTTTTACTTGCATTTGTTATGGAAGGAATTTGTTTGGAAGTTCGGTTCTTGCAGATACTTTGGAACTGAGTGTCAATATAATTACCAGCTTTTCTTCCTCAAGTTAGATGATTATGATATGTGGCGCAGACGGGAGAGCAATGAGTCACTGACCAGGAGGTCATAAGTTCGAGGCCCGCTCGGAGCTATGTTTGTTTGTCTTTGTCCTGTGTTAAAAAGGCATTGAATGTTTGCCTAATATGTGTAATGTGATCCGCCCTGAGTCCCCTTCGGGGTGAGAAGGGCGGAATATAAATGATGTAAATAAATAATGTTCTTCTCACCTCTTGCTACCTGAGCTCAGCAGGCATCGTAGTTCCCAGAGGCTAACACCAAAAAGTGTTCAAACACTATTCCTCAGAAGATAAGAACAGGTTTTATATTTATTGAGGTAATTAAGCAAGCACCTAGGTTCTTAAGTAGACAAAGTGAACCTTGGAAGCATCCCTTGGTTCACAACAACAGCTCAGGAAATTGTAAGACTTTTATATCAATTATAACATGGATGTATGCCAAAGTGATGTATAAATCCCCATCTGTGCTCCCACTTTTTCATAGAATCATAGAATCATAGAACAGGAGATTTGGAAGAGACCTCATGGGCCATCCAGTCCAACCCCCTGCCAAGAAGCAGGAAATCGCATTCAAAGCACCCCCGACAGATGGCCATCCAGCTTCTGCTTAAAAGCCTCCAAAGAAGGAGCCTCCACCACTGTCTGGGGGAGAGAGTTCCACTGCCGAACAGCTCTCACAGTGAGGAAGTTCTTCCTGACGTTCAGGTGGAATCTCCTTTCCTGTAGTTTGAAGCCATTGTTCCGCGTCCTAGTCTCCAGGGCAGCAGAAAACAAGCTTGCTCCCTCCTCCCTATGACTTCCCTTCACATATTTGTACATGGCTATCATGTCTCCTCTCAGCCTTCTCTTCTTCAGGCTAAACATGCCCAGTTCTTTAAGACACTCCTCATAGGGCTTGTTCTCCAGACCTTTGATCATTTTAGTTGCCCTCCTCTGGACGCTTTCCAGTTTGTCAACATCTCCCTTCAATTTCAGTGTTGCTTTTTAATAGTCTCCATTGCTCACACAAAAGACCTCTGGCAATATATGTACTAAAATATGATTCTTTTCTTGCAGTTTAAGAAAGGGTGGGCATTAACCCTGGCTCTCGAGATGTTGTTGGAATCCACCTCCCAGTATCCTTTCCTGGGAGTTACAATCCTGCAACATCTGGAGGGAGGGGGGCTTGTTTGGAGGTTCTAGCAAGGGAGCCCAGCTATCGTATAATCAGGACCGAAGACTGGAGACCTTGGTACACTCCTTCTATGCCTGGGACGTTGTCCTCTTTCACCAAGTGTGCAGCTCGGAAGTGAGGGCAAGCTGGCTGCGACATCTGTCACCCCATTGATCGCCAGGGTTGATATGGCTGGCTAGGCAGTTGTCCCCTTCCTCCCTCACTGCTTCATGTGCGTCCCTCCAAAGCTGTGCGCTCAGTGGAAGAGGACAACATCCCAGGTATAGAAAGAGTGTACCGAGGTCTCCAGTCTTCAGTTCCAAGTGTACGATAGCTTTGCTCCCCTGCTACCCTGTTTCCCCGAAAATAAGACATCCCCAGAAAATAAGACCTAGTAGAGGTTTTGCTGAATTGCTAAATATAAGGCCTCCCCCGAAAGTAAGACCTAGCAAAGTTTTTGTTTAGAAGCATGCCCGGCGCCTGCAAACAGAACACCAGAGCATGCAGGATTGGTAAATGTCAGTTCTACATGGAAATAATGGTAGTAACAAGAAATTCTTGATAGAATTCAGAGTTTGTCTGGTTATGTTGGTTTGTGATGACAACTACTGTATAGTATATAATAAATGTTCATTTTTTGTTCAACAATAAATGTGAATTTTTCTTCATTGAAAAATAAGACATCCCCTGAAAATAAGAACTAGCACATCTTTGGGAGCAAAAATTAATATAAGACACTGTCATATTTTCGGGGAAACACGGTAGAACCTCCACACAAGCACAAACATCTTGTGGTTACAGTTGTTTATTCTTATGCCTGAGTGTGGCCTAACACCACCTATGTACATGATTCATACAGTTAGGAAGAGAAGTGGTAGAGATGCATTGCAGTTATCTTCTTCATGAATTATCTGATTCGATAAGTAGGTATGAAAGCCACTGTGGACTAGCGGTTTGAGTGTTGAGCAAAAGCTCTGGGAGACCAAGGTTCACATCTTGGCACAGCTATAGAAACCTAGACAACCTTGGGCAACTCAAGCACTGAGAAAGGCTTTGGTAAACCTCTGGTAAAAAAAAAGTGCCAAGAAAATTCAGAATATCACACTAAGTATGGTGTTCTTCAAATATATCTTCCAACCCTACTTTAGTTAGGAGCTGAGGGTGGCTCATTATTTGAGTTCTGAAGTTGAACACTTGTCTTGGTTAAGATTTAACTCTATTAGACACTATTTTGAAATATATATAATCTTTTATTATAATCTTTATTAAATATATAATCTTTATTATGATTTTTAAATACAAGAGTTCATTTAAAATAACGGGGGGAAAGAAAAAAGAAAGAAAAAATCGGGAAAAAGAGATGTTAATAATAATAATAATAATAATAATAATAATAATAATAATAATTCATCCGAAAATACATCACACAGTCCTAGACACTTGGGAAGTGTTCTACTTGTGATTTTGTGATACAAAATCCAGCAGATCTATCTTGTTTACTGTGTCATACAATGTTGTTGTGTCAATAATAATAATAATTATTATTATTATTCATCCAAAAATACATCACACAGTCCCAGACGCTTGAGAAGTGTTCGACTTGTGATTTTGTGATACGAAATCCAGCATATCTATCTTGTTTACTGTGTCATACAATGTTGTTGTGTCAATAATAATAATAATAATAATAATAATTCATCCAAAAATACATCACACAGTCCTAGACGCTTGGGAAGTGTTCTACTTGTGATTTTGTGATACGAAATCCAGCATATCTATCTTGTTTACTGTGTCATACAATGTTGTTGTGTCAATAATAATAATAATAATAAGGCAATAAGAAAAAGAGATTAAAAGAATAAGACGAGTAATGTGACTTCCAGTTCTCGTTGATGCGGCTTTTTGTCTTTTGGTCCAAGTCTATCATCTTTTCTTTTTCCCAGCTCGCCTTTTTCTTGCCTTCTACTTTTCTGTTTCTTTGTTTCTTTTGTTCTTTATTTCCTCTTGCTATATTACTGTTATTTCTTTTTCTTGTTTTTTTAAAAAAAATGATATTCATTTAATAAGCTCCAGTCTGTTTCTATCCATAGTTCTCCTTGATATTTCGCTATAAGATATGTCAGTCTATCCATGTTTTATCATCCATTGTTCTGTTGTGGATGTTTTATTTAGTCTCCAAAGTTTAGCGTAAGAAATTCTTACTGCCGATATCATAAAGTTCAGTATTTTTCTTGTTTATACCTCGTGTCTTTTCTATCATTTCCAATAAATAAACTCCATTAGACACTCATGAGGTGCTTGTTTCAAGTTGCATTGAATGGACAATAAAGTTGTTCCCATATTTCAGCTCTTTCTCCATGCCTTTCCCATTCTTTCTTGTGCGGGTAGTCAAAACTAAATATAGTGCACTATCACCACTGTTAATGGTGAGCCTTACTTGTGAGTAAGTATTGAAGAATTACTCCATCTCTTAGAGATAAATGGATCTATTTCCATTTTAATCCCCAAAGAAGTGGTGAAGGGTGTAGAAAATCCATTTGTTTATCACTTTAGAGCAATGCGAAAACCTATGGAACTTGCTAATGGTGTGTGTGAAAGACGACTGCTCAATGCTATCATTTCCTCCTCAACTCACATGATGGGATAGCGAATCTGATAGCTTAATCCATATGTTTTTTAACATATGGGAAGAAGAAAACTGTGTGTATGTGTGAGATGTATATTGGAATAAATGCCACACACAGGCCTGCCAGCTGACACTAAAGGCCTGCGCGTCTCTGTTTTGTGTTTTGATCTGGAACATCAAGCATCTGACATCTGTCTGGTTTTTCTGGGGAGAAATAAATACCAGAATGTCAGCAGTCAAGTATAAGGAACATGTCTTTACAATAATAATAATAATAAAAAGGGCTGAAGTTGAAATCATTCTTGCAGATGATTGGAGATGAGGCTTTGTTCCTTTTTCTTCTTCCGTCAACACCATCCCTATCCCTCCAGGCAATGACTTTATAAGGCAAGACATCTCCCATTGGCTTGTATAGGTCCCCATCCTTTGCTTTTTGCAATCTGTGTAAGCCTTCAGACATCAATGGAGGTGTGATGCCGACACACTCACATGCACACTGTATATTGAATATGTAACCCTAAAGGTCCCATCTTCTCACTTTGGCCTTTATGTATCTCCCAGCTCAGACTTCAGAAAGGAGGATCTGTAATCTCATTGTTTGGATGGAATTCTCCAAATGTCAGAAGAAAGACCTCTTGATTGGCACTTGTGCAGAGTTCTATGGGGATTATGTACTGACCATAAAATTGCCGTCCCTTGATTCTGTGCCAATCACTGCTGTATTCACTGCCTCTTTTGACTGGCAATATTATTTTTTATAGCCTTCTGCTTTCACGTGGACGATCTGAACAATTTTTTTTAGGGAATGTATACTGGTGTTAACTCTTTCTTTCCGGTGAGTTTTTTTTTGGGAGGGGGGGAGAGGGTTTAAAATTTATATATTTATTGGGTTGTTGTGTGTTTTCCGGGCTGTATGGCGATGTTCCAGAAGCATTCTCTCCTGATGTTTCACCCATGTTTATACCTTATCACCTCTGAGGATGCCTGCCATAGATGTGGGTGAAACATCAGGAGAGAATGCTTCTGGAACATCACCACATCCCGGAAAACACACAACAACCCTGTGATTCTGGCCATGAAAGCCTTCGACAACATATTTATTTATTACTATTTCATAGTCAGCTGCTTTCTTATAAGCAATATCAATGTCTTCAGAATACCATTTTTGTCAGCATGTCTTGTATATTAGGTATTTTATTTATCAGAAGCGAAATCGAGGGTACAGTTGTAATGTATTTAGAAACAAAAACAAAGTTAAAAATTTGGCATTATACTAAACGTCCTATGATCAGAAGCTGGCCACTTGGAGTGCCTCTGGTGTCACTGCAAGAAGGTCCACCATTGTGCATTTGGCAGGGTTCAGACCACTTAGATGTAAGTGGTCTGTGGTTTGCTCTTCCTCACACTCGCATGTTGCGGACTCCACTTTGTAGCCTCATTTCTGAAGATTGGCTCTGCATCTCGTAGTGCTAGAGTGCAGTTTGTTCAGTGCCTTCCATGCCACCCAGTCTTCTGTGTGCCCAGAGGGGAGTCTCTCATCCAGTCTCAGCCATGGATTGAGGTTCTAGGTTTTAGCCTGCCACTTTTGGACTCTTGCTTGCTGAGGTGTTCCTGTGAATATCTCTGTAGATCTTAGAAAGCTATTTCTTGATTTAAGGCATTGGCATGCTGGCTGACATCCAAATAGGAAATGGGCCGGAGATATCACTACCTTGGTCCTTTCATTGTTGGCTGCTACTTCCCAGTGGATGTCAGGTGGTGCAATATTAGCTAAACAGTATAATTTCTCCAGTGGTGTGGGGCGTAGACGTACTATGATAATGCGGCATGTCTTATCAAGAGCCACATCCACTGTTTTAACATGGTGAGATGTATTCCACACTGAGCATGCATATTCCGCAGCAGAGTAGCAAAGCGCAAGGGCAGATGTATATCAGTATGTCACACATATCAAGGCCTCTTAAGCTGTTTGATATTTGAAGCTGGAAGGGTTCCCTTTATACGCTGGGGATGTAGCACCATGTTGCATAGCATACCCATATCTCTTTCCTCATTGGGTGTGTATATATGTATGAGATAGAAAGTGGTAAGATAAACTCCATAGTGATTTCCCACCAGGAATCTTGTTAACATTTGTGGGAAGTGTCAGCTGAGGGTGAGGGTCCCTTCTCAAGAATATTAGGTAAAGGTAAAGGTTTCCCCTGACGTTAAGTCCAGTCATGTCTGACTCTGGGGGTTGGTGCTCATCTCCATTTCTAAGCTGAAGAACCAGCATTGTCCATAGACACCTCCAAGGTCATGTGGCCGGCATGACTGCATGAATATTAGATGGGTGAAAAACCCAACAATACTCTGTTCATTGTCAAACAACTCCTTCCATCAGGTGGTCTAGCTTAATGTTTATTTGGCACCTGCTGTCTTGTTCTTTGCATCCATTAGTTCAAATCTTCTTATCTAGGGCAACAGGGAGGGAGAAAAGGCTTGATCCATCTTTCAAATATATAAGGAGGCTATTATATCACTTCTTAATCTTCTCTGCTCTAGGCTAAGTTTACTCAGATCTCTCAGCATTCCTCGTGGGACTTGATATGGGCTTTTCCACTTTGCTTCTTCTTGAGTACTAGCACATCTGTTTAGGTCATGGCTTGAGAATACAAAGCAAAGGGGTGGAGAGAGGGAAAGGGAGAGAAGATTAACAAATAGAATAAAAAATAATCACCATAAAACGAGTAAAACATTTCAGTTCCCACCTTCTTCAGTTGCTAAAGATGACTCTGATCTGCATTCAAGATGAAACTTAAGAAAGTTATGCCATGGATGATGGCAGTGTCCTCTAATTTGGGGCCATGGGACATTAGGGTCTATGGATCCAGAAATGTTCATTGTGTCCCAGAGATGAGGAAGAATTTAAATAAGTTGTTGTAAGTCTGGTGCAGAAGAACATTGTTAGTCTTCCTCCTCAGTGTTTGTTTGGTCTCAAGTAGTTTGGAAAATTTCACCTTCATAACATCTGTTTTAAGCTGACCTGACCCACACGTCTTGGACAAATGTTCAGAGCCGAACGTAATTATCCCTTCACACTTGGATGAATGTTGCAGTATTATTCCTCACTCAAAAGTAGATCCTTAAATGCTTTTAAAACCATCATAAGAGGATAATTATGCTTGGAAAGGGATATATTCAGGAAAGAGATGACTGCAGATCTAGGTATGCACGAGAAGGTGTGCCTGGGATGAATATATAAATTGTGCATTCATATATATTATAGATGTGTGCAAAAATTTTGCCGTCATTTCATTTCGTCTACACAAAATGAATGATGACATTTCTGTAGGAAACAAGAGGCAACACGAAAATGAAAGTCGCACAGTCATCATGCTTGCTTTCGTTTTCCTTTCATTTCTGCCCCATAACAATAAGCGGGTACTGACAGAGAGCTGCTTTCCCATTACAGCTGATGTGTACGAATGGGTGTTACTAATAATATCTATCTATCTATCTATCTATCTATCTTAATAAAGATAGCTACTCTGGGAATCTAAGTTGAGCCTGGGAGAGGAATGCCTCCGCATTACATCTGATGTGTGGAAATGGGTGTTAATAATAACGTCTATCTATCTATCTATCTATCTATCTATCTATCTATCTATCTATCAATTAATAATGATAATGATTAATAACGATAGCTACTCTGGGAATCTAAGCTGAGCCTGGGAGAGGAATGCCTCCGTGTTACAGCTGATGTGTAGAAATTGGTGTTAATAATAATAATATTATTAATAACAATAGTACTCTGTGGAAGATCCAAGCATTTTAAAAGTTGGTGGGCTAAAAGGGATCGAAATGGCCTCCGTGTGTGGCAATTTTCACCCCTCCAGCCCAAAAACCCGAGGGTGGGAGATGAGCTTCGGAAGCCCTCCCATTGCCGCCAATGGCATGAAAATTTTCATGTTTTTTGTTAGCCAGATGAAAATCTGTGTCGAAAATGAGATGACACGAATAAAACTGCACAAAACAAACAGCAATTCCATACAAAAGCACAACATTTATATATATATATATATATATATATATATATATATATACATACACTTTCAACTCACCAGATGAGCGCTCAGGAGAAAGGTTGTATGGGAAGAGCCTAAATTAAAGGGGACAACATGTATTAGATTGGACACAATTCTCTTAAGGCTCAGGAGCAAGTTGTCTCAGATGAGGCAATGTTTGTGTGTTTATGTGTGTGGTTATCTGTATTCCCATCTTATTCCCCTTCAAGTTGTTGATGTGAAGATGGGTGTGAAAAGAATGGCCAATGCTTTGGAATGCTGAAATGTACTAAATAATAAATGAGGAAATTCTGAAGAGAGAAACCCACATGAAGCAAGGGGGTCACAAAACTGTCTTGTGAGTATGTCGAAATAGAGTGTTTCATGCTTCCAAAGCTTTGGCTTGAGTTAGATGAAGATTTCATATTTTTCTAATGTGTTTTTCATGCTGGTGGACTCCAATGGTGGCCACTGGAGAGGAAAGGGTTCAAATGAATAATGGATTCTGAAGTAAAGCTGGCTGGTGTTTAGAATTGCTGGGACGATACGGCTGAACATGTTGGCTTTCTTCCCTCGTTCACCGCCTCCCTTCAAACCATTCTTTTCACTCAATACCACAAGCCCTGCCAAGACATTTTTTCAAAAATAATAATAAATAAAAATAAAATAAAATAAAATGCAATTCCTCTTAATAATTAATGCCTCTTTTACTCTGAAAATACCTGGAGGAATATTACTCTGTAATTCTTTGTCAAAGGCAATAACTGCCTGAGAATCAAAAGTAAAGAGGCAAATGGCCCATGGTGCTCTGAACATTACAATGCTCTGTTGCTTTTCTAATCCTGATTTAATGCCTAAGGTTTTGGACCACTTTAGGTCTGTTGGGATGAGGGATAATTTTAGCAGCTTCTTAGGTGGGAAGGGGAAAAGAAAGAAATCAATTCTTTCAAATAAATTGAAACCACAGTTTGGCCGAATAGCAAGTTTGGTGAGTAATTACTCACCCTGTGCTATTGAAAAATACACCAAGAGGGAGTAGAGGTAATGACTGGAATCACCTACTTAGTTACATGTACTTAACTAAGTAACCTCTCATGGCCTGACCCCTCCTCTACATCCTCCTGAGACCTGATGGAAACATCAACACCCTTTTGAATCTGGCTGTTGAAATCTGCTTGGGCTATTCTTCCTTCCCTGGTCATTGAATAGACACTGGACACATAAACTTGCAGGTGATAAGAAGAGTCTGTACATATTAGGCTTGAGCAAATTTTTCGTTAGTTCGTTAAATTCGTTAAAAATTCGTTTCACAAGTACTTTTGAATTGACATTTGAAACATCTGCTCACTGCCTTACAAATATTACGAATTTGAATCAAAAAAGTACCTTTTTTCGTTTGTTTCTGATGTCTTCGGATGTAGCTGTAGCCCCTCTGAGAGGAGAAGCCATGTTGGCATACCTCTCAGCCAATCAGAGTGGAAGAGAGAGGGAGGGAGAGGCATGGCCATCGATCTGCTAGCATTTTTAAAAAACGTTGCTTTCATAATAGCTTTCCAAATGCAGGAGAACGAAGCCTCTGAATTTTGACCATTCTTTTAAGTGGAAATGAAGCAAGTCGCCATTATGAGCCAAAAACTCCATTTCCCAGAAGCCTTAGCAAGCCAATCAAAGTGGAAGGAAGAAGGACAGGGAGGCGTGGCCATCAATCTGCTAACATTTTAAAAAAACGTTGCTTCAAAAATCCGCAAAAATCAGTGGATGGGTCAAACATTGTCATAGCATTAACTGTCATAGCATTAATACAAACTCTCAAGCAACCAGATACGACTCTCGGTTATCCGACATTGACCGCTCTCCACGGGTGCCAGTTAAATGAGAGTCGACTGTCATAGCATTAATACATACTCTCGAGCAACCAGAGACGACTCTCAGTTATCCAACATCGACCACTCCCCTCGGGTGCCGGTTAAATGAGAGTCAACTGTCATAGCATCAACCACTCCCCTCGGGTGCCGGTTAAATGAGAGTCGACTGTCATAGCATTAATACATACTCTCAAGCAACCAGAGATGACTCTCAGGAAATAGCACTTTCAAACCAGGAACTGATTTCCTTATTCAGAGGCTGATAGCCATCTGTCAGGAATGATTTGATGGTGTACTATGATTTCTGTTCCTGGGTGATAAATGTCATTTCCTAATTGGTTCTGTCATAGAAACATGGCAAATTCTATGACACTGCCTGAACTTTGTGCAAGCGACATGGATGGAACATATTATGGTTTGGTCCACCAATTTAACAAAGTTTCAGCCACAAAAACAAAGTTTCTCAAGTAGAACAATGACTTTCACAGTAAAGACAACCCAATGAAACAGGAAATAAGACTTTCAAACCAGGAACAGATTTCTGCAATTATTAAAAATGGTTTATTATAAAAGCTATGAAAATTCGCCAAAAATCAGAGGATAAGGGGAACATTCCAAATTTTGGTGAGATATCAGTGTTAAATGTGTTCTACCACTGTACCAAGTTTGAAGAAGATAGCTCAAAAAATGAGGGCGGGAGAGTCCTGTAAAGTCTCCCCTCGTGCTATTTTTTTTGCTAGTGCGCATGCGCATCCGCCATTAACGAATTACTTTTGAAACTAATGAACTTTCGTTAAATTTCGAAAATTTTTGAGGGCAAAATTCAGAAATGACATCAGAAACGAAACGCTAGCGCCCCCTACTTTTGAAACGAGTTTAGAATCAATTTTTTCATGGATCGCTCAAGCCTAGTACATATGTTTGGAGGCATTTGATGATAGGAGCTGTGCATTCCTGTTTCCAAGATAATCTTTAGAACAGTGGTTCTCAACAGGAGCCTGCAGTGGCCTAGGGGATAAAAGCCTCATGACTTGAAGGTTGGGTTGCTGACCTGAAGGCTGCCAGGTTCGAATCGCACCCGGGGAGAGTGCAGATGAGCTCCCTCTATCAGCTCCAGCTCCATGCAGGGACATGAGAGAAGCCTCCCACAAGGATGCTAAAACATCAAAACATCAAAACCCCTGGGCAACGTCCTTGCAGACGGCCAATTCTCTCACATTAGAAGCAATTCCAGTTGCTCCTGACACAAAAAAAACAAAAACGTTCCTAATGCCATGACCCCTTAAAACAGTTCCTCATGTTGTGGTGACCCCCAACCATAACATTAGGTTCATTGTTACTTCATAACTTGTCATTTTGCTCCTGTTATGAATCATAATGTAAATATCTGATATGCAGGATGTATTTTCATTCACTGGACCAAATATGGCACAAATACCCGATATGCCCAAATTTGAATACTGGTGGGGATGGGAGGAGATTGATTTTGTCATTTGGGAGTTGTAGCTGCTAGGATTTATAGTTCACCTACAATCAAAGAGCGTTCTGAATTCCACCAACGATGGAACTGAACCAAACTTGGCACACAGAACTCTCATGAACAACAGAAAACATTGGAAGGGTTTGTTGGGCATTGACCTTGAGTTTTGGAATTGTAGTTCACCTACATCCAGAGAGGCCTGTGGACTCCAAATAATGATGGATCTGGACCAAACATGGCATGAATACTGAATATGCCCAAATGTGAACACTGGCGGAGTTTGGGGAAAATAGACCTTGACATTTGGGAGTTGTAGTTGCTGGGATTTATAGTTCACCTGCAATCAAAGAGCCCCTTGAACCCCACTGACGATAGCATTGGTGCAAACCTCCCACACAGAAGCCTCATGACCAACAGAAAATAAGGGTCTTTGGTGACCCCTCTGCCACCCCTCACAACACCCCCCCCGGGTCCCAACCCCCAGGTTGAGACATCACTAATTCTCCATGCTTTGGAGATTGCTGGCAGAAAGGGCATGAAAACATAATCTGGATGTGCCCCAATCAATAGGAGATAATAATAATAATAATAATAATAATAATAATAATAATAATAATAATAATAATAACTTTATTTTTGTACCCCACCTCCATCTCCCCAAAGAAACACAAGGTGGCTCACATGGGGACAAGCCCAATCAACATGGATTAAAACATAAATCAATACAATTAAAACATTATAGCCACATAAAATAGATCTCCATCGCTTGCAGCAGCTGCTGCTCAATAAAACAGCAATGAGGGGCTTTTACCATGATAGCAATCTTGAATACATAGGGATTGCGAATATGAATAATTTACACATGTGAAATTCTTGGCTACACAACAGTTACTGTTAGTGAATGCCAGCCTATGTCTACAAAAATGTGCATGAAACCTTCTCCTTCTTTCTCCATCCTCAAATTATAAGTCATGCAAGAAAGAAGAAAGTGGAGATAAGGCCAGCCCCTCCTTTCCTTTCCTTGCTTTGCATAAGCTTGAAAAGTTTCTGCCTTTCAAGTAAGAAACACATTACATAATTAGCAGATAAAAAAGGCATGAAATTATGTGAGTTAATGACAAGAAATGAATGAGGCTGTCTTTCCTGTGTATTAGAGTCCTGTCATGCTTAAAGTAATTTACGTTTTGAGCAGTTTTGAAATTGGCCAGCCAGTTAATGATCCTGGACTGGATATCTTTCTTATGTGGGTTAAATAAATAATTGGGGCATAAAAGTAATCAAGGTCAGAAGGAAGACGTAGGGCGGTGATGCCAACAGCTAGTGTGAGCTGCCCCTTCTCTTTACCTCTCTTGCTTTTCCCCACCTTGATGCCCCATTTAATATTAATGGGAGAACCTGCACTAGGAAATTTAATATAAAGGTCAGCCTTCTTTGGAAAGGAAAATAGAAAACTAATTTAGACTTTGGTAGGCTTCTCTTGAATCTAAAATGTCATAATTTATTCAGGACTGGAACACAGATTGGCCAAAAGCCTATTGACAACACTGGCTGCTTCTTTTTTAAAAATATATATGTTTATTTCCAAATGAGTTAAATAAAACTTTACTCTTGTTGAGTATCTGTCTTGCTTTGTGTCTACTTGGATAGACTAAAGCAGATTCACCCTGCAACAGCTGTGAAGAGTCCACATGGTGTGTGGATGGTAATTTAGGCTCAGACCAAAATGTAACCCATTCAAATCTCCCACTAAGTATAAGGAGGAAAAAAATGACTTGTAGTGATATTTGGCAATGGCAAGATAAATTTTAACATTTTTATGGCTTGCAATTTTATGGAAGCACAATATTATAACAGATTTGCGGGAGACAATTAATAGTTGGAGGCAATAATTGGTGAAATCATGCATTTCCCGAAGCAGATCCTCAGTTATTTGTGTTCCAAGCATTCTATTTGTGTGATGATTAGTTAAAAGAAGTGTAAGAAAATGATTTTTTAAAAATAAATACTCTCATTAGAAAATGCATAAGGATGTGGGTGAACTACAATTCCCAAAAATCTTGGGTCAATACACCCCAAGCTCTGCCAGTATTCACAATTGGCCATGTTGGGTCTGTGTGCCAAATGTGTTCCAGTTCTGTCATCTGCTGGATTCTCTGAATACATGTGAACTATAACTCTCTGATGCCAAGGTCAATCACTCCAAAACCCTGCCAGTATTCACAGTTGGCCATGTTGGGTCTGAGTGCCAAGTTTGATCCAGATCCGTCACTTTCTGGGTTCAGTGTTTTCTGAATATGGGTGAAATATAACTCTCTAATGCCAAGGTCAAGCACCCCAAAGTCCGCCAGTATTCACAGTTACCAGTGTTGGGTCTGTGTGCCAAGTTAGTTCCAGGTCCATCACTGGTGGGGTGCACATTACTCTTAGATTGCAGGTGAACTAAACATCCCAGTACCGACAACTCCTCTAAATCATGGTGTATTGTCCCCAAACCCTTCTCTCTAGTACAGTGGTTCTCAACCTGTGGGTCTCCAGATGTTTTGGCCTTCAACTTCCAGAAGTCCTAACAGCTGGGATTTCTGGGAGTTGTAGGCCAAAACACCTGGAGACCCACAGGTTGAGAACCACTGCTCTAGTATGTTCAGTTACTGTGTGCCATAGAAAAGAATAGGAAAGGGTTAAGGGAGAAAGAAAAACCTGTTGGTCTGGCATGCATCAATGAACAGGCCAGCCAAATCTCACTTGAGAGATAGTTCCATAAATTTTGTGCTACCACCAATGGGGCCAATAAACCTCCTGTTGATCTTCCTTGGAAGTGAACACAGCACAGAGGCAGACATTGTGACAGTGACGGATGGGCAAGATCATTTGGGAGCAGGAAGTATTTCAGAGAACTTGTTCCCCTTGAGGACAGCAAAGCCAATAAACAGGGTGACCACCAGCAGCTTCCATATCTATAGAATGGCGACTCTGTTCCAGGATTTAAGGGAGTTCTCCAAGGTGCTTATGCGTATCCTGTAAATCAGTTCAGCACTTTCAACAATACATTAAAAGCTAAAATCTGGAGCAATTACAACACCCCTAATCAATCTAGCCACAACATTAAATTGCACTTTTTAAACACTCCTGAAAGCAATGGTAATTGCAGTATGGAACTATTCTTGACTCTGTTTTTTTTTTTTTTTAAATTCTCAATTATCCACCCCATAATGGCACAGTGGGTTAAACCATTGAGCTGCTGAACATGCTGACAAAAAAAGTCATCAAATCAATCCGGTGAGCAGGATGAGCTCCCACTGTTAGCTCCACTGTTAGGAAGGTAATGGTGCTCCATGCAGTCATGCCGGCCACGTGACCTTGGAGGTGTCTACGGACAACGCTGGCTCTTTGGCTTAGAAATGGAAATGAGCACCAACCCCCAGGGTCAGACTCAACTAGATTTAATGTCAGGGGGCAATCTTTACTTTTACTATCCACCCCATAGCAATTTTCTATGTATTTTGCTATGTATTTTAATTCTGTATTTGTTTTGTTTTATGCATATATCAACTGTTGTTTTTAGGGTCTTGTCCCCGTATAAGCTGCCCTGAGTCCCCTTGGGGAGATGGAAGCAGAATATAAGAAATAAATTATTATTATTGTTGTTGTTGTTGTTGTTGTTGTTGTATGACACAGCAAACAAGATAGATATGCTGGATTTCGTATCACAAAATCACAAGTCCAACACTTCCCAAGTCTCTAGAACTGTGTGATGTATTTTCGGATATTATTATTATTATTATTATTATTATTATTATTATTATTATTATTATTATTTTCAGGCATTCTTCACCAGGATGGTATTTTGTGTTATCCTCCTCCTCCTTCTCCTCCTCCTCCTCTCTTGTCTTCCTTCTTTTACTCTCTTTTCTTCTTCTCCCTCCTCCTCCTCCTCTTAAAAAATCTTCATTAATTCGCTTTTATCTTAATTCTATCTCTTTCCATTTGGCCAATAAAATGCTGATCAACATGCCAAATCGATCCTTTATTGTCTTTGCTAAACTTGTAATCTGTCTCCCCAAGCATGCGTGCACCAGGTTGAAAGGCCATTATTGTGACAGTGTAATTAACACTGCAGTCATTTAATGTGTTTGCCTGCATAATTGTGCCTCACTTTACTCCTGATCTTCTGCCTGCTGCTTCCTTAACAAGCAAATGCATGAGACACCACAGGGCTAAAGCAAACGCGGTCATGTTTTCAGCTCCAAAGATTAATGTTCACCACAGGATGGGTGTTTCATTTCTTTTTAATTCCATTTTGTGCAGGTGTTTTTAAACGCTTGGTAGGAATGTCTTCTACCTCTATATTCTGCCTTCCTATCTTTGGATGCCAACCTCTTTTGGTCTACATCAGTGGTTCTCAACCTTCCTAATGTAGTGACCCCTTGATATAGTTCCTCATGGTGTGGTTATCCCTGACCATAAAATTATTTTCGCTGCTACTTCATAACTGTAATTTTGCTATTCTTACGAATCGTAATGTAAGTATCTGATATGCAGGGTGCATTTTTTTTTCAAATTTAGCACGAATACCCAATATGCCCAAATTTGAATATTGGTGGGATTGTGGGGGGTTGATGTTGTCATTTGGGAGTTGTAGTTGCTGGGATTTATAGTTCACCTACAATCAAAGAGCATTCTGAGCTTCATCAATGATGGAATTGAATCAGACTTTGAACAGAACTCCCATGACCAACAGGCCATACTGGAAAGGTTTCGTGGTCGTTGACCTTGGGTTTTGGAGTTTGGGAGTTGTAGTTCAACTACATCCAGAGAGCACTGTGGACTCAAACCATGATGGATCTGGACCAAACTTGGCATGAATATTCAATATGCCCAAATGTGAACACTGGTGGAGTTTGGGGAAAATAGACCTTGACATTTGGGAGTGTTAGTGTTTTCACATGGTCTTTGTTGACACCCCCCCCCCCCGTGAACCCCCCAGGGGTCCTGACCCACAGGTTGAGAAACACAGGTCTACATAAAGCCTCCCTTTCTGCATCAGAAATGGATGAACTAAATGAGATTAATCTTCTATGGCCTGTGATGAAACACCAGACTGCTCCTCTCACTCACTTCTCCCTTTAACCCTCAAGATCCTTCCTGGAATCTATTATTATTATTATTATTATTATTATTATTATTATTATTATTATTATTATTATTTTTTATGACACAGCAAACAAGATAGATATGCTGGATTTCGTATCACAAAATCACAAGTCGAACATTTCCCAAGTGTCTAGGACTGTGTGATGTATTTTCGGATGATGCATGCAGATCCCAGTAGGGTGGCCTTTTGCAGTTGGCAGATAGTGATTTTGTCAATGTCTATTGTTTTCAAATGCCGGCTGAGATCTTTTGGCACGGCAAGCAATGTGCCGATCACCACCGGGACCACCTGCACTGGTTTTTGCCAGAGTCTTTGAAGTTCAATCTTGAGGTCCTGAGTTTTTCCTGTTGTTTTTCGTCAATGCGACTGTCACCTGGGATGGCAACATCAATGAGCCAAACCATTTTCTTTTCCACAACTGTGATGTCTGGTGTGTTGTGTTCCAAAACTTTGTCAGTCTGGATTCGGTAGTCCCACAGTATCTTTGCGTGCTCGTTCTCCAATACTTTTGCAGGTTTGTGATCCCACCAGTTCTTTACTGCTGGGAGGTGGTACCTGAGGCATAAGTTCCAATGAATCATTTGGGCCACATAGTTGTGCCTCTGTTTGTAGTCTGTCTGTGCGATTTTCTTACAGCAGCTGAGGATATGAGCAATGGCCTGAATTGCCAATAATAATAATAATAATAATAATAATAATAATAATAATAATAATAATAATAATAATAATAATTCTTCCAGCATATCTATCTTGTTTACTGTGTCATAATAAAATAATAATAATTGAATTATTATTATTATTATTATTATTATTATTAGCAATTTCCTAGCCATAACTGAGAGACCTTTTAGAAGATTCCAAACACATGGATTGTCACTTTAAATGCAATTGTATCACTTCACATCCCTCATAAAGTTTTCATAAAGAAGAATAAACACACCTACTGTAAATCTTTTGTATCCATCAGTGCCTCTTACTCATTGACCCTTCATGAATTGCAATGTTTAAAAATCACACATTGTGAATGTCTTCAGTTGTTTTCATACTTTGGAATTAAAGTATTAAATTTAAATTACCATTGTTTGCAATCATATCATCCTAAATCTAATTACTGCCAGAAAGGCAGGAAGTTAGCAAATTAGATTTTTATAAAAGAGTTGTTTCTTGTGTTGTCAAAGGCTTTCATGGCTGGAATCACTAGGTTGCTTTGAGTTTTCTAAGCTGCATGGCCATGTTCCAGAAGCATTCTTTCCTGACGTGTCGCCCACATTAATGGCAGGCATCCTCAGAGGTTGTGAGGCCTGTTGGAAACCAGGCAAGGGAGGTTTATATATCTGTGGAATAATGTTCAGTTTTGGAGAAAGAACTCTTGTCTTTTTGATCAAATGTCAATGTTGCAACTGGCCAACTTGATTAGAATTGAATAGCCTTGTAGTTTCAAAGCCTGGCTGGTTCCTTGTTGGGAGGGTTCTTTCTCCCACCTTGGACATTCCACAGATATATAACACCCTGTTGCCTGGTTTCCAACAGATCTCACAATCTCTGAGGATTCCTGCCATAGATGCAAGAGAAATGTCAGGAGAGAATGCTTCTGGAACATGGCCAGGAAACTCCAGAAAACTCACAACAATCCAGGATTGTTTCTTTTTAAAAAAACTCCCAAATAAACTTACAAAATATATTTTAAAAGGTTTAACTGTATAGAAATTTTGTTCCCTTTGCACGATAAAATTATCTATCCTTCATGGTTGAGTGGTTGTAATTTCCTTTCATATAAATCTCTTGTCAAATAATGCCCCCTGGCAGCCTGGCACTAATAATTGTTCAATTACATCCTTTTAGCTTTCAAATGGCCAGAGTCGTAACGACGGAACTTTATTAATAGGTACAGGCATAATTTTTTGGGAGCACAGGGAAAACTGTTTTTCTTGGGTAGATGAGTTTAGTTTTACAATTAAGGCGTTTATCCATTCCACATCACTTGATAATAACTGCAAATGAATTTCTTTTCAACAACTGACAAAAGCTACAAACCTGTCAGATCAAATGGGAATTTCAAAACGAGACAAATCTGAGCGTTTCCCCTGTTATTGATTGTGAAATGCAACAGAGGGTCAATATTGGACCTAACAGGCAATGCTCCTAGTCTTCTGTGGGCATTTATGCCTTTATGACAGTGGTTCTCAACCTTCCTAATGCCGCGACCCCTTAGTACAGTTCCTCGTGTTGTGGTGACCCCCAACCATAAAATTATTTTTGTTCCTACTTCATAACTGTATATGAATCATAATGTAAATATCTGATATGCAGGATGCATTTTCATTCACTGGACCAAATTTGGCACAAATACCCAATACGCCCAAGTTTGAAAACTGGTGGGGTTGGGGGGGTTGATTTTGTTATTTGGGAGTTGTAGTTGCTGGGATTTATAGTTAATTTACAATCAAAGAGCATTCTGAACTCCACCAACAATGGAATTGAATCAAACTTGGCACATAGAACTCCCATGACCAACAAAAGATACTGGAAGGGTTTAGTGGGCATTGACTTTGAGTTTGGGAGTTGTAGTTCACCTACATCCAGAGAGCATTGTGGACTCCAAACTATGGTGGATCTGGACCAAACTTGACATGAATACTCAATATGTCCAAATTTGAACACTGGTAGAGTTTGGGGAAAATAGACCTTGACATTTGGGAGTTGTAGTTGCTGGGATTTATAGTTCACCTACAATCAAAGAGCCACTTGAACTCCACCAATGATAGTATTGGGCCAAACTTCCCACACAGAACCCCTATGACCAACAGAAAATATTGGAGGGATTTGGGTTTCTAAGACTATCAGAAATATGTGTTTTCTGATTGTCTTTGGTGACCCCTCTGAAACCCCTCTCATGACCCCCCAGGGTTCCTGACCATCAGGTTGAGAAACATTTCTTCATGCCAAGTGGCTATTTTAAAAGCCGTTCAGTCATCCATCACCCCAACATTATATGCTCTCACGCTTTCTGAACAGATCCTTACCTGATTTCATATACTTATACAGTAGAGTCTCACTTATCCAATGTAAACGGGCTGGCAGAACGTTGGATAAGCGAATATGTTGGATAATAAGGAGAGATTAAGGAAAAGCCTATTAAACATTAAATTAGGTTATGATTTTACAAATTAAGCACCAAAACATCATGTTATACAACAATTTTGACAGAAAAAGTAGTTCAATACACAGTAATGCTATGTAGTAATTCCTGTATTTACGAATTTAGCACCAAAATATCACGATGTATTGAAAACATTGACTACAAAAATGCGTTGGATAATCCAGAATGTTGGATAAGCGAGTGTTGGATAAGTGAGACTCTACTGTACATCACATTATAATTATATTTTACTTTAATTTCTCTAGTAAACACAACAGAAATCAAAATATTCTGCTAGACAAGCTTGTTCTAAGGGATAAAGGGCAACTTTAACTAATATACAAGGCATGCGATCAACTTTAGAGCAGTGTGTAATATTGCTATGTAATTTACAGTCTCTTTACAAAATCAATGCCTACCACCTCTAATTCCATCTGGCGATCCCAAATTTTGCATTTTTGGATGTTTCCCCCCATCCCAGAATTATCTCCTGGCTCCTTTGCAATAATTCACATTGATTGCATTTCACTTGATCTGAAGCAAAGCAATAAAACACAGGATTAAATGCTGCTAAAGTCAGCGTATCTGCACATATTGTCTCATCTCAAGTTTCATGGTATATTTTTAATACACTGGGCACAGTCACAGGAAGCATATACCTCCTTTATTAACACTGCTGGTACCAGTTCATTTTATATGAACAAGCCTCCGGCATGAACAATATTTGGTGCAAAGGGGATCTGCAATAGGGACCCTGTTTCTGCCTGTTGTAATGGGAACTGCTTATGGGATGGGGTGGAAAAAGCACCGGCTACTTTCCATGTTATG
Source organism: Anolis carolinensis (assembly GCF_035594765.1). NCBI lineage: Eukaryota > Metazoa > Chordata > Lepidosauria > Squamata > Anolidae > Anolis > Anolis carolinensis. The sequence goes on along the minus strand of NW_026943823.1, from coordinate 12,181,929 downwards.
AACAAGATAGGTTCTCTAGGTTTGTTATTTTGTGCATTTTCTGTGCACAAAAAGAGAAGGCATTTCTGAGCAAGAAATACATTTTTCTACACATAGAAAAGCCTGTTTTATATACAGAAAATGATGCCTTGTGTCAAAGGCATCTGACACAGATTTTGTATAGAATAAGCACCAAACTATGAAGTTTTTCATCAGTCAAGAATTTCTTTTGGTCAGGTTTCCCCAAATCCAGACAAAGCAGTTTTATTTACCATTTTTAGAATATTTTCACTTATGCTTTTCTTCCTTATTCCATATGATGTTAAATGTTCCATTTTGTCTAAATTGCTTGAATTAGATGCCACCTTAATTGCAAATTTTAGACTGGGATGCAGAGAGGAATACACAGAGATGCCTATGGTAAGGAGAACATATTCTAGAATCATAGAATCATAGAGTTGGAAGAGACTTCATGGGCCATCCAGTCCAACCCCATTCTGCCAAGAAGCAGGAAAATCACATTCAAAGTCTCCCTGACAGATGGCCATCCAGGCTCTGTTTAAAAGCCTCTGAAGAAGGAACTTCCACCACACTCTGGGGCAGAGAGTTCCACTGCTGAACAGCTCTCATAGTGAGGAAGTTCTTCCTAATATTCAGGTGGAATCTCCTTTCCTGTAGTTTGAAGCCATTGTTCTGTGTTCTAGTCTCCAGGGCAGCAGAAAACAAGCTTGCTCCCTCCTCCCTATGACTTCCCTTCACGTATTTGTACATGGCTATCATGTCTCCTCTCCGCCTTCTCTTCTGCAGGCTAAACATGCCCAGCTCTTTAAGCCGCTCCTCATAGGGCTTGTTCTCCAGACCCTTAATTATTTAAATCACCTTCTTCTGGACACATTTCAGTTTGTCAACATCTCCCCACAATTGCAGTGCCCAGAATAGGACACAGTGTGATTCCAGGTGTGGTCTGACCAAAGAAGACTAGAGGCATAGTATGACTTCCCTGGATCTAGACACTAGACTCCTATTGATGCAGGCCATACATAGGACTATAGTGTCTAGATCCAGGGAAGACATGCTATGCCTCTAGTCTGCCTTGGTCAGTTCACACCTACCTGACACAGAGATAGAACAGGATGTATGGTATTTTGACAAATGCAACACAAATTATATAGAATGTTAGAAATTTGTGCTTAGCAATATAGTTATACACGGTGTTTACATGCCACCTGAATGCCATTTGTGAACAAAAACACTCCTGTCCAAATAGGAAACATGTTGTTTTCAACTCAGTCCTTTGTCACAGTGTTGTCATATCATGAGTTGTCTCCTGGCAGTTCAAAATCCTATGAAGGTGAAGCATGTTCATCTTCTCAAATCTGCACATATACATTATTCATTGGATTAATACACAATTTCACGGATGCATGGCAAGTACAGCTTCAAGACATGACGGTGCTGTATCATCCTGCTGGAGAGAAATTGAATAGCTACCCGTAAAATGCATTTAAAAGGGGAAAAAATAGTTTGAAGGATTAGCGTACGATTTCATAGAGACTGAAATTTCAAGGATATGTGATACCAACTCGGATGTTAGGCACCTGGAACATAAGACTGATTGAATTAATAAAGAAGGCTTTTGTGTAAACACATGTCTTAACGTTCTGAGATTGTGTTGGTTTCTTTGTGCTGATAGCTTTGATCCTGTTGTAACATCCGCAAGATATATTTTTTAACAAACTGTGAGGAGGAATAATTCCACTTGATAAAATCCATGAAGAAGAACGTGAATGGATTAAATGCAAGTGTTGATGGAAAAGAGTGGCAACATGGTGCAGGAGTTCAAATATTGAACTACGAATCTGAAGAACAAATCTGTGCTCAGCCGTAGCTACTGATTGTGTGATCTTAGGCCAGTCCACTCTCTCAGCCTCAGAGGGAGGAAAAGGCAACACCCTTGAACAAATTTTTGCCAAGAAAACCCAATGAGTAAGTGTCTTGAGGTTAAGCCAGAAAAAAACCCAAAAGTACACAACAACACTGGTGGAAAGCCACCATGGTGTATTGGTGTATGGATGGATCTGCAGTTACCACTTATCCCAAGGCTGATCTGGAGCGATAAATGGCAAATTGGTCCCTGTATGGTTTGTTTGTTTGTTTATTTATTTACAGTATTAATATTCCTCCCTTCTCACCCCGAAGGGGACTCAGGGAAGATCACCTTGCACATATACATGGCAAACATTCCATGCCATTAGACATGTAACATATATATAGACAGACACAGAGGCAATTTAACATTTTCCAGCTTCTGGCTTCATGAGGGTATGCTCGATTCCAGCCACAGGGGGAGCTGTCATTTCATCGTCCCCTTGTGACACCTAGTCCTTGATGGAGTACTTCCTCATTCTTCCACACACTGCTAGAAGGGTTTTTTATGATGTCGTAAATTAGTTAAATTAGCCTCCCCACATAAAGTGGTACCTAAATTTCCTACTCGACAGATGCAACTGTCTTTCTGGCTGCATAGGTCAACCACGAGCTAGGCTATTAATGGTCAGGAACTCATTCCAACCCGAGCTGGCTTCGAACTCATGACCTCTTGGTCAGTAGTGATTTATTGCAGCTGGCTACTAACCAGCTGTGCCATAGCCTAGCCCTTAGAGCTGTGCCTCTTCCCCTATCTTCTCTAATCACCTTGTTGCTCCATCCAATCTAATGCCAGGCCCACTGTTTACATGGGCAGAATTCAGAGCAACCCACAGCTTTGTTTAACATGGTTCAAGGCCATATTAAAGTAGTCTTGGACAAAGGTAACTGAAATCAACTCTGTGCATAACTTAGCTGCCATGGAACTGATTTGACTGCCCTTTGGAATAAGTGGTTGGCATAGATATGCCCCGTGATTCTGGAGACTAAGGGTCAGACCTCTGCTCAGCCCGGGAAACCTTTTGGTTTCACACTCTTTCAATCTCAAAGAGGGCAATGACATCAAACACCCTCTGAATTTATTTATTTATTCATTCATTTATGATGTTTCAATAACAATAACAATAATTTTTGTATCCTGCCTCCATCTCCCCAAAGGGACTCAGGGAGGCTCACATGGGGAAAAGCTCAACCAACATGGATTGAAACACAAGTCAGCAACGTTAAAACTTTATAGCCACATAAAACAACATAAAACAACATCAACAGCAAATTAGAACCTGAACAGTAATAATAATTACTGGAAATTCAGAGGGTAGGAATTTGTGCATCTCTATCCCGCCTTTCTCCACCCCGGTAGGGACTCAAGGTGGCTTTACATATAGGCAGCTATTTGATGCCTTAGAAATGGAATACAATTAAAATGAACGTTTCAAATAGAATAATAAAATGCAATTAAAACACTTAAAAACATTTAAAACAATATCATCACAATTAATCACATAATCCACAAGCATAATCTGGGCCATTCCTATAGTCATTGCAAAAACCTTGCCAAGAAAACACCATGGGAGCTTCAATGTAGTGTCACCACAAATCTGAAATGACACAAAGCACAAAAAGACATGCACTGATGTTAGAAAGGACATGAACAATAATAATAACTGGGATAGTTTAATTTTCTTTCTTGTAATGAAATAGCGGGATAGTGGAAAGGCTTTGAAGAAATGGGACAAGGATCAGGGAAGAATGCTGTAGCCGAAACAAAAACAAAACTGTTGACACCATGTCGCAAAACTGATGAGAAGATTGTAGAGGGAAAGAAGGCATTTTTCCCCCTGGTTTGATAAGTCCATGAGCTGGAAGTATTCAAATTCAAAGCATCTTCTTTGTGACATTTCTAGTGGAACGAAGTCAACAAACAGAGCACATTGCTTAGCAGAAAATAGATTGTTGGCTCCCGACAATAAAATGGATAAAGAATGGATTAGATTATGAGAGCAAAATGGATACAGAGCGTGCTGATACAGCTACGCTCATGAAAAAAAGCCTCCATAACTCATACTTTGGGCACTTCAGGTATAGATTTTTAACTGGGGCGAAGGAAGCATAATAGTCATCCCTTTGGGTGAAATGTCCTTCAGTTAATCAATAGCCATTTTGTGAATAGGGGAAAGAATGGAATATCCTTTAAGTACAGATATTTCCCAGCACCAAGTGAGGTCTGTCTGGCTTCAACAGGCACATTTACTTTATTTTCTTTGTGATGTTCAGACAGGCAGCTCGGTGAAAGGTGCCCTACATATTCAGAAGTTGGAGCAGACATTTGTGAATAATAGCCATGGTCAGGTTTCCTCCTAGGTATTCTGATTGTCATGCCCTGCTGCCGTTATATATACATGTTCTTTGTATCTGTAGTTTTGGATGGTATGTCATGGATATATTCAATTCAAGGTTGCCCTGACCTCAATCTTCTTGATAGCACCAGCAGCACAGAGAACCACTGAATCACCTGAATTTGCCTCTGCGTTGACTCACTTTTCAATAATTGGTTTAATGAATCTCTTCTAATTGGGAAGGGCCAACAGGATCTCAGAGATGCATTAGCATTTGCTTTGATAGTGCATAAATATTCCTCAATGCCTTCAAGGTAGCATTTTATCCATCACGGTTTCCAAAAACAGCGACTATGCCTTCCCCATTGTGCAGTGAAATGATAAGGAGCTATGTTGGTTCAGAAGTTGTATTTACCACTCTACTTATATGGCCTTACTTACTTATTTACTGCATTTGCATCCTGCTTTTCTCCTGGGATGGGATCCAAAGAGGTGTGTCATCAAACTGCAAATCTCAGGATTTCACGGAAGTTAAAAATGCTGTCAAACTGCATTAATTCCACAATGTAGCTGGTCCCTTAGTGACAGTAAATTATTCCCTCTAGACAAGTTGAAGTTGCTAACCCTAATTTAGATTAACTATAGGTAAAGGTAAAAGTTTTCCCCTGACATTAAGTCTAGTTGTGTCCAACTCTGGACTCTTTCTAAGCCAAAGAGCCAGCGTTATCCATAGACACCTCCAAGGTCATGTGGCTGCATGGAGCGCCATTACCTTCCTATTGATCTACTCATATTTGCATGTTTTTGAACTTTTTTATGACAGGAGCAGAAGCTGGGGCTAACAGCAGGAGCTCATCCCGCTCCCCAAATTCGAACCGCCAACCTTTCGGTAAGTTCAGCAGTTCAGCGGTTTAACCCACTGTGCCACCGGAGGCTCCTGTTAACTATACAGTGTCCTAAATATACCGTTGGTGAATCTGGTCCGTTATGGTCATGAAAACAATGTGATGTTTCTGTACTGATACAGATGATGAAGGCCATCAGAGAAGACTGGATACTTAACTTGCTTCATCTGAGTGGAATGCTAAACCAATGCATTCTTGATTGGAGAAGCAGACACTTTGAGTTTCATTCAACTACCTTTCTCAGGTCTTTGCTTGTGTTCTCGATGAGTAAAAACTTTTGTGCAAGTGTCACGTATCTTCCTGAAAGTGCCTCCCTGGCAGATTGCCTCATGCTTTCCCTGTGGTCAGGACCACTAGACAATGATTGAATGCCACTTGGCTCATGGTTAATATGCATACCGCCATTCGTCATATTAGCCATCCCTGTCACTCTTGTCATTTCTGATTGCAAGGTGGCTGGATTTCTGTGCTGCTCCCTCCTGGCCTTCATGTGGACTCATCGAAAATAGAAACTGAACAATATTAAAAGGAGGGATTGCTGAGAAATGAAAGTTGGACACTATGGTCAGGACTGGCACTTTTCAGAACTAGGAGGATACTTGGCAAAAAAAATAATATCCATAACCCAGTCCCAGCCTTATGATGGAGTCTGCAGATAGGTCTCATTGCCTGTTTATTGGGAATATAAAATGGCAAATCATCTGTTTGAGTTTGATAAGGTAAAGGTAAAGGTTTCCCCTGACATTAGGTCTAGTCGTGTCTGACTCTGGGGGTTGGTGCTCATTTCCATTTCTAAGCCAAAAAGCCGCCGTTGTCCAAGGTCATGTAGCCACAGGCATGACTGCATGGAGCTCCGTTACCTTCCCACCAGAGCGGTACCTATTGATTTACTCACATTTGCATGTTTTCAAACTGCTAGGTTGGCAGAAGCTGGGGCTAACAATGGGAGCTCACCCTGCTCCCCGGATTCAAACCACTGACCTTTCGATCAGCAAGTTCAGCAGCTCAGCGGTTTAATCCACTGCGCCACTGGGGGCCACTTGAGTTTGATACTATTTCTGTAAAGAAAGGGCCTCATCTCAAAGTTGCTACTGGATCCTTGCATGTCTTCACATAGAAGAGTGGTTTCCAACCTTTTGTCCTCCAGGTGTTCACCCAACTAATACATACAGAAATTTGTATTTCTTTTTTAAAATGCATACATTTGAAACATTCATCGCAAAAAAGATGTGCATTCTGCGAGAAAATTGACTTAGGGTTTTTTTTTCCATGTCAGGAGCGATTTGAGAAACTGCACGTTGCTTCTGGTGTGAGAGAATTGGCCATCTGCAAGGACATTGCCCAGGGATGCCCGGATGTTTGATGTTTTTAGCATCCTGTGGGGGGCTTCTCTTAGGTCCCTGAGCTGGAGCTGACAGAGGGAGCTCACCTGCCCTCCTGGATTCAAACCGCCAACCTGTCAGTCAGTAGTTCTGCCAGCACAAGGATTTAATCCATTGCGCCATTGGGGGCTTCATTTAGGGGGGATAAAGTTGCTTGAAAAACTACTTTTTGACAATATGTACACAAAATCTTGTATTTATCTGTGTGTAAAAGAGAGGGAAAAATGTTCATGTTCTTGTGAGCTGGAGAAGATTACTATTTAATGCAGAAATAGAAGGTAACAAATTCAACCGAGGATAAATGAAAGCCAGAAAATTGAACTCGCCAATCTCTAACTGAAATTAATATGTTGTGTAGCAAGGCTTGTTCTGTTTTGTGTGAAGCTCATTTCTAACTATTGATAACTGATAATGATATCTAACACTTTCCCACTGCCATGTCAACATGAAGAAGAGATGCCTCCTTGAACAGTGCAACCGCGTTGACAAACTATCATACGATCAATGAGGCCTAAAACAGGAGCGGGAAATTGTGTGTCACAAGTGGCAACTTCTGCCGGTCCCACTTCCACCTTCTGGATCTGCTCAGGAAACAATCTCAGAATTCAGCTATGGAAAATTATGGTCGGAAATTATGTTATGTCACTTCTGGGTGCCATTTTTTGGTCCAACGAGATCTTTTCAGATTCTGGGTATGTTTAGTGTAGGGTGGTAGGGTGTAACAGCTTATTTCTTTGCCTTTAGAACAGTGTTTCTCAACCTGGGGGTTGGGACCCCTGGACGGCGGTGGGGGTCACAAGGAGGCTTCAGAGGGGTTGCCAAAACACATATTTCTGATGGTCTTAAGCAATCTATTTGGCAGAGAAGGCTAAAGATCTCTCCGCTTGTTCTTTGGCCCAATTCTATAATTGGTGGCATTCAAGGGACTCTTTGATTATAAATGAACTGTAAATCCCAGCAAGTACAACTCCCACATATCTAAGTCTATTTTCCCCAAACTCCACCAGTGTTCACATTTGGATATATTGAGTATTCGTGCCAAGTTTGGTCCAGATCCATCATTGGTTGAGTCCACAGTGCTCTCTGGATATAGGTGAACTACAACTTCCAAAGTGAAGGTCAATGTCCACCAAATCCTTCCAGTATTTCCTGTTGGTCATGGGAGTTCTGTGTGCCAAGTTTGGTTCAATTCCATCATTGGTGGAGTTCAGAATGCTCTTTGATTGTAGGTGAACTATAAATCCCAGGTTTTGTGTTGCATCAACCCCATCATGCCTTGGCACAGTGATTGATGTAGCTCTCTTTCTTATTCTAACAGCCATTGCTCTGGGCTCTGAATGGGAAAAAAGCAGCCCGTTAGAGCTCCATCATGCCTTGATTCCTTGGGGAAATAGGGTGGGTTATAAATAAAGTTATTATTATTACTAGCTGTGCCCGGCCACGCGTTGCTGTGGTGAAGTATGGTGGTATGGGAAATAAAGTATTGAGGAATTGGTGGTAGTTAAGTAAAGGGTCCCCTGGGCTGAGTGGGTTGCTAGGAGACCAAGTGAACAGAGCTTAGCCTTCTAACTGGCAGCAATTGGATAAAAACAATTATTCCTCTCCCTCTAATTAGGACTTTATTTTTCTTTTCTTTTTGTTGTATCAACCTAGAGGCATGGATGAGGGGTTGTGCTGTCAATTTTCGAGGTTGTAGGGTGTTTACTTTTGTTGTTTTGTCCGCTGCCGTGATGCCATCACTCTTTTATATATATAGATTGACCCAATGGTTGGAGAGAAACCCTCTTTTCATATTCCAGCTGTCATTGCTTTGGCCTTTGAGGAAGAGACAAGCAGCCAGCATTTGCTGGTTCTAAACTTCTTCCCAACTACAATCCCCGCTTTTCCTTGAGTTCCATTTTATTTAGATTATAAAACCAATGGTAGGAAACATACAAATTAATGACTTCTAAGACACACTGGGAGCTTTTTTGGCTGAAGGGCAGGGTATAAACACACTGAATAAAACAACAGCAATGAGAACCAAAACCACAGCATGATTCAGGTTGGCCTTTGATTTGAGTCAGGCTCATCAGATCAAATCTGCACCACTCTGAATTTTAGATCTGAGTATCTGGCCCTTCAATTGCCCTGCATGGGAAAACCTAAGCAATGATAAGTTTTCAGGTTCTTTTTGGAAACAAAACACAAATGCTTGTAAAATTTGTCAGAGCAAATAATCCCTGTCAAATTGCAGACAGGTAGCTCTTGGGATTTTTCTGTTAGACATCTTTAAAACTGATTTCTCCTGCAAAAAAAAAGGAAAATATTTTTTAAAAGCTCATACAGTCAGTCGAGTGCTCAACCTTGGCAATTCATGCTGTTTTTTTGCATTGCAATGTCTGTGATGTATTGTCTACAGCTTGTCCAACGAGAGACTAACTATGCTTGTGCAACTGACACGCACACATGGCACACACACATACACACTTATATACACACAGAAGCAAAAAATAAGGAGAAAGAAAAATGTCTGGCACATTTTCCATGCTTGCAGAGCACTAGACTACTGGTAATGCTATGCTATAGACATGAAGAGCACCTCCATAGATCAGAACTGAGATTGAAATCCTAGAATCATCACGAGATGCCTTGCTCTCTGGATGTAGGTGAACTACAACTCTTCTAAATCAAAGGGAATTTTCCCCAAAGACCTCCAGTATTTTTTGCTGTTCATAGGGGCTCTGCGTGCCAAGTTATTTCCAGGTCCATCATTGGTGAAGTTCAGAGTGCTAATTGATTACAGGTGAACTATACATCCAAGTACAGTAGAGTCTCACTTATCCAACACTCGCTTATCCAACGTTCTGGATTATCCAGTGCATTTTTGTAGTCAATGTTTTCAATATATCATGATATTTTGATGCTAAATTCGTAAATACAGTAATTACTACTTAGCATTACTGTGTATTGAACTACTTTTTCTGTCAAATTTGTTGTATAACATGATATTTTAGTGCTTAATTTGTAAAATCATAACCTAATTTGATGTTTAATAGTCTTTTCCTTAATGTCTCCTTATTATCCAACATATTCGCTTATCCAACGTTCTGCCGGCCCGTTTACATTGGATAAGCGAGACTCTATTGTACCTACAACTCCAAATGTCCAGGCCAATCAAAACCCACTGGTATTCAAATTTGGGCATATTGGGTATGCATACCAAGCTTGATCTAGATCCATAATTGTTTGTGTTCATAGTGCGCTCTGGATGTAGGTGAACTACAACTCCTATAAATCCCTCTAAAGACCTCCAGTATTTTTTTCTTGGTCATGCCAAGTAAGTTCCAGGTCCATCGTTGGTGGACTTCAGAGTGCTCTTAGATTGCAGGTGAACTATACATCCCAGTATCTACAACTACTATAAATCACAGTGACTTCTCGCCAAACCTTTCTAGTATGTTCAGCTGCTGATCCATTTCTCTGTTTGCTGTGTGCCATAGAAAAGAATAGGAAAGGGTTATGGGAGAGGCAGTGGGCAGGGACATGCAAATTCCAATGGAGAGAGTAAGAAACACTGGGATGTCCATGGTGGAGGAAAAACAGAAAATCTAGGAGGAATTGTCCATGTTTGAAAGCCTTCATTTGGGTGGTGGGCAGTATGGTGTTTGTGGAGGACATTGGCAGGGTTTTTGGACATGTTTATGTGTATAGATTGTAAATTGATTATGTGCATAGATTGTAAACGACTTTGAATTTCATTTGAGGGACTAGTAGGATATAAATGATATCAATCGATAAATGCATGCCTATGAACAAAGCACAACGATACAACATTGCACCACATGATCACCTTCGCTCCCACATCCTTGAACAAAATACAGCTATTCTACAACATAAAATAATATCTAACTACTTCAACAGGGGAACTTACATAGGGAACATGAACAGGTTTTGTTTTAAATGACTGAACATTGACTAGATTCTTCTGGGCATATTTGTCCCTCCTTGAAATAATATAAGTGGAACTTTTCCTTCACTTCAACAGATATCTTACTATGGAGAGTTTGGGACATAACTCCCCATAACTTAATTAAAACCAGCCTTATTGCTAAATCACCTTAATTTTATTGCACCGGTTTTCAGATTTGAAACATTGTTTACCAAATAATGCAATAAACGAAGGGAGGTTCATTACAGTAGCCAATAAATAATAAGGTAAAATGTGTGATGCTGCCATAAAACAAATCAATATAAAAATAATTCACTTATGGGTGCAAGTATCCATTTTTAACTATTCGGGTACCTTTCCCAAAGAAAACCATTCTGGTGACTCAGCAATAGAGATGAGGCGGAATTTTGTTTGGTCTGCATTTTTAATGGAATTGGATTTGCACATCCGAAGCTCCCAGGTGAATCTGAACAAAGCTAGACTTCAGCTTGAATATTCTCTATATTTTATAGTGCAGTTCTTGATCCAAACTGCATAGCCAATTGCATATATTAGGAGAAATGGACATGAAATGTGTGTGTGAGGAATGCATGTGAAAAGAAATGTTAATGATCACGCATTTTAAAAAATTGCAGCTGTAGATGTGGAATTTGAATGGATGTATGATTGAATGTATTATGTATATGGAATGGACATACACCAGAAGCAGGCTCATTTCTCCATCTGTGCTCAAGGCCAATGAGCATCTTATGAAGACATGCCAAGATTTAATTATTAGTTTTGCTTTAGTTTCATGTAGCAACAGGGGGCTCATTTTATCCGATTGATAAATGTATATATGCAGTCATAGTAGAAATATCAGAAGTGCTGCTGGCGACGGCAAAAGGAAGGCATTTGTCCCCCAAAATAAGAATACTACCTCCTATGAGAATTCCCTTTGGCTTTGACATTTCCAGCATTTTAGAAACCTGTTCCCATCTAGAAGTTCTATTTTTGTGGAATCCTCCTTTGTCATATTTTCTGCCCCTTTTTGTTTGAGGTCTAAACTGTATTCCTTAATGCTCAACCGAAATCTGCTTTGTGCACGAAATTATTTAAAATATGTATATACTCGAGTATAAGCCTAGTTTTTCAGCCCTTTTTTTTAAGGCTGAAAAAGCCCCCCTCGGCTTATACTCGGGTGAGGGTCCTGGTTGACTTTTATTTGGGTCAGCTTATACTCGAGAATATATGATATATTTATTATTTTTCTCTATTATTATTGGTATTATTACATTTATTATTTTTTTCTATTATTGTTGCTACTATTACATTTATTTTACTCTTTTTATTAATAATACGTTTATTATTTCATTCTGATATTATTATTATTGTTGCATTTATTATTTTACTCTATTTATTATTACTTGTATTATTTTCCTGTATTTATTATTATTATTATTATTATTATTATTATTATTATTATTATTATTACATGTATTATTTAACTCTATTATTATTAAAAGTATGCATAAGCACATTTACATTGAAGAAGATGAGAATAATGATTTGATCAAAGTTGGACAGTTATCTTAAATTTGAGCTTTATGTAAATATTCAAAAACATTTAACCTACTTATGCCTCAATTAATGTAATTTTATTGGTATCTATTTTTATTTCTGAAATTTACCACTTTCGGCTTATACAGGAGTCAATGTTTTCCCAATTTTTTGTGGTAAAATTAGGTGCCTCGGCTTATATTCGGGTTGGCTTATACTCGAGTATATACAGTATTGTATAGAATTGTACAGTATTGTATAGAATTGTATAGAATTACAATTACTCTGTGCTTGATAAGGCCAACTGGCTAATCAATAAATTGTTGTTGTTGTTGTTGTTGTTGTTGTTGTTGTTGTTGTTGTTGTATAGAATTACCTTCAGATTAGTAGTAAAAGGTGCATAAGAAGCATACTCAAATTTCGTTGAATCCCATATCTTAGATATTTTTGGTCCCATCATTTCAGATAAGGGATACTCAGCTTGTACTGGGATTTTGTTGTTCCTGCTGCTGCTGTTGTTGTTGAAAGCAGGGAATTTCTGTCTCTGCAATTCTTAACTTGACTGATTCTCCCTTCATCCTATTTGGTACTATGTTCTGGATTCCTCTTTGTTAATAAAGTTATGGTCATGTGTATCCCAAGGCCATTCTTCCATACCTGTTGTAGCTCAGCGGCAGTCACAATAACCAGGGGCTGATGGGTTCCCTGATCATAGAATCATAGAATCATAGAATAGTAGAGTTGGAAGAGACCTCAAGGGCCATCTAGTCCAACCCCCCGCTAAGAAGCAGGAAATCGCATTCAAAGCACCCCCGACAGATGGCCATCCAGCCTCTGCTTAAAAGCCTCCAAAGAAGGAGCCTCCACCACGGCCCGGGGGAGAGAGTTCCACTGCCGAACAGCCCTCACAGTGAGGAAGTTCTTCCTGATGTTCAGGTGGAATCTCCTTTCCTGTAGTTTGAAGCCATTGTTCCGTGTCCTAGTCTGCAGGGCAGCAGAAAATAAGCTTGCTCCCTCCTCCCTATGACTTCCCCTCACATATTTGTACATGGCTATCATGTCTCCTCTCAGCCTTCTCTTCTGCAGGCTAAACATGCCCAGCTCTTTAAGCCTCTCCTCATAGGGCTTGTTCTCCAGACCCTTAATCATTTTAGTTGCCCTCCTCTGGACGCTTTCCAGCTTGTCAGCATCTCCCTTCATCTGCGGTGCCCAAAACTGGACACAGTATTCCAGGTGTGGTCTGACCAAGGCAGAATAGAGGGGGAGCATGACTTCCCTGGATCTAGACGTTATTCCCCTATTGATGCAGGCCAAAATCCCATTGGCTTTTTTAGCTGCCGCATCACATTGTAGGCTCATGTTTAACTTGTTGTCCACGAGGACTCCAAGATCTTTTTCGCACACACTGCTGTCAAGCCAGGCGTCCCCCATTCTGTATCTTTGATTTCCATTTTTTCTGCCGAAGTGAAGTATCTTGCATTTGTCCCTGTTGAACTTCATTTTGTTAGTTTCGGCCCATCTCTCTAGTCTGTCAAGATCGTTTTGAATTCTGCTCCTGTCTTCTGGAGTGTTAGCTATCCCTCCGAGTTTGGTGTCATCTGCAAACTTGATGATCGTGCCTTCTAACCCTTCGTCTAAGTCGTTAATAAAGATGTTGAACAGAACCGGGCCCAGGACGGAGCCCTGCGGCACTCCACTTGTCACTTCTTTCCATGATGAAGACGACGCATTGGTGAGCACCCTTTGGGTTCGTTCGCTTAGCCAATTACAGATCCACCTAACCGTAGTTTTGTCTAGCCCACATTTTACTAGTTTGTTTGCCAGAAGGTCGTGGGGGACTTTGTCGAAGGCCTTACTGAAATCTAGATATGCTACATCCACGGCATTCCCTGTATCGACCCAACTCGTAACTCTATCGAAAAAAGAGATCAGATTAGTCTGGCATGACTTGTTTTTGGTAAATCCGTGTTGACTATTAGCAATGACCGCATTTGTTTCTAAGTGTTTGCAGACCACTTCCTTAATGATCTTTTCCAGAATCTTGCCTGGTATTGATGTGAGGCTGACCGGACGGTAATTGTTTGGGTCGTTCTTTTTTCCCTTCTTGAAGATAGGGACCACATTCGCCCTCCTCCAATCTGCTGGGACTTCTCCTGTTCTCCAAGAACTCTCGAAGATGATTGCCAGTGGTTCTGAAATAACTTCCGCTAGTTCCTTCAATACTCTTGGATGTAGCTGATCTGGCCCTGGGGACTTGAATTCGTTTAGAGTGGCCAGGTGTTCCTGGACAACTTGTTTCCCTATTTGGGGTTGGATTTCCCCCAATCCTTCGTCCATTCCATGTTGCTGAGGTTGAAGATGGCTTTCTTTTTGTGAGAAGACCGAGGCAAAGAAGGCATTAAGCAGTTCTGCCTTTTCCCTATCCCCTGTCACCATCACCCCATCTACTCCTTGCAGTGGCCCTATCGCCTCCTTTTTCTTCCTTTTTCTACCAACATAAGCAAAAAAACCTTTTTTGTTGTTTTTTATGTCCCTGGCAAGCCTGAGCTCATTTTGCGCTTTAGCCTTGCGAACCTTTTCCCTACAGGAGTTGGCTATACGTTTGAATTCTTCTTTGGTGATTTCTCCCCTTTTCCACTTCTTGTGCATGTCACTTTTGAGCTTTAGCTCTGTTAGAAGTTCTTTGGACATCCATTCTGGCTTCTTTGCACTTGTCTTATTTTTCTTCTTTGTTGGCACTGTTTGCATTTGCGCCTTGAGTATTTCACTTTTGAAAAACTCCCATCCATCCTTAACTCCCTTGTTTTTTAATATCGGCGTCCATGGAATGCCGCTCAGTAATTCCTTCATTTTTTGGAAGTCAGCTCTCTTAAAGTCCAGAATGCGTGTTTGACTTGTCTTAGTTTCAGCATTCCTTTGTATTGCAAACTGCAGGAGCACATGGTCACTTGCCCCTAAGGATCCAACCACTTCAACTGTATTGATCAGGTCTTCCACATTTGTTAAGATTAGATCAAGAGTTGCTGATCCCCTTGTTGCCTCTTCTACCTTCTGGACCATAAAATTATCTGCAAGGCAAGTGAGGAATTTGTTGGACTTTGTACTCTTGGCTGAGTTTGTTTTCCAGCAGATATCGGGATAATTGAAATCGCCCATGACTACTATATCTCTTCTTTGTGCCTGTTTGGTCAGCTGTTGACAGAAGGCTTCATCAAGTCCTTCATCCTGACTCGGAGGTCTGTAGTAGACACCCACGACAAGATCTTTTTGAGTCCCGGTTCCCTTGATTCTTATCCAGATGCTTTCAAGCTGGTTTCCCGGATTACAGTCTTGCATTTCTTCTGCAACGATGACTTAGAGCAGTAGTTCTCAACCTTAAAAGTAACATCTGGAGAAGATTTAAACTGTGAGTGCAGAGATATTTGGACATAGTGGTAGCAGACAGTTAAAATGAATGTAAGCCTCTCTGAGTCCCCTCAGGGAGAAGGGCGGGGTATAAATGCATGTAATAATAAATAAATAAATAAATAAATAAATAAAACCAGGGATAGCTTGCCACAGCTTCTCTCTCTTTTTCCTCTCCCTCTGTTCTTTGTTCTTGCAGTTCTTGCACAGGAAATTCAGGAGGCCTTTGGGGGGCATCACGAACGAAGTGTTTGATTTTCCACTTTGAGAAAACTAGCAGCTATTCAAAAAGAATGGTAGGAGAGGGAAATATATTATTTCCTTTTGCTTGTTCCAATGGAGGGTTCTGTCTGATCACATTTTGGTGCGTGTGAAACATTGTACCGTCTCATGTTCATGTAGACCCATCATTGTTACAAACCTCTGTATCTCCAAAAGCCTAACAAAGAGTCAGTGCAATGGATGAAACACAATAGAGGTGACATCCTATAAAATAGTGCCCAGTATTTATTTATTTGTCTGAACACTCCTGAATGTATATTCACATTATCTTCTTATATACAATACATGGAGCCCCCAGTGGCACAGAGGGTTAAACCGCTGAGCTGGTGAACTTGCTGATCGAAAGGTCAGTGGTTTGAATCCAGGGAGCGGGGTGAGCTCCCACTGCTAGCCCCAGCTTCTGCCAACCTAGCAGTTTGAAAACATGCAAATTTGAGTAGATCAATAGGTACTGCTCTGGTGGGAAGGTAACGGCACTCCATGCAGTCATGCCAGTCACATGACCATGGAGGTGTCTATGGACAACAGCGGCTCTTTGGCTTAGAAATGGAGATGAGCACCAACCCCCAGAGTCAGCGGTTCGAATCTGGGGAGCGGGATGAGCTCCCACTGTTAGCCCCAGCTTCAGCCAACCTAGCAAATGTGAGTAGATCAATAGGTACCGCTCTAGAGAGAGGGTAATGCCACTCCATGCAATCATGCCAGCCACATGACCTTGGAGGTGTCTACGGACAACGCCAGCTCTTCGGCTTAAAAATGGAGATGAGCATGAGCACCAACACCCAGATTCGGACACAACTAGACTTGATATCAGGAGAAAAACTTTACCTTTACCTTATACAATACATTGTTCAGTTGTCATATATTTGCATATATTTGTAACCAAAACCATAGCTTTACCATGGAGTTAATATCCCTACTACCAGGGATCCTTGATGTTCCTGCATAACAAATGATTTTTTTCCACCTAAAGCAGCTTCTACCACCAACCTCCATAATACATCACCTCTTATCTAGACCAGCCATCCTTCCCAAGAGACCAGCTGGCATCTGGTCTCTTGGGAAGGGAGTGTTCCCTTAGCGCCATTAAAAGACGGCTGTTGCATTTCTCATGTTGTCACAAATTAACCGAAGGAGTGGCCCTGGAAGCAGCTGAAAACCAGCGAGTGCCTTTGGCTCTCCCCTTCCTGCCTGCGGATTGAGGCAATTAGCTGGAGATGTTACAGATCAGCAAACGGCTCCCATCATTATTTCCCAGGCGAGGCTCTTGCAACTGTGCACATGCTTGCAATGATGAATCGCACCTCCTCTAAATTTCCTGTTTGGAGTAGAAATGAAAACTGTCTTGCTGATAGTGAGGAGAGCGATTGTTGATTTATTATTTCCTGTGGCGAGATCTATTGCTAAAATATTGTGAAATAATGCCATATAAATCAAAGTGCGTCTGATTAATAAGCCCTCATATTATTGTGCAGACTTCAGGGGATGATGAAGCGGGAGTTGCAGACGGGTGCCATTTTGACTATAATCCTGTACACACTTGCCTGGGAAGGAATTCCATAGAATTCAACAAAGCTTGCTTTTGAACAGGCAGGTTGAACTATTTTTTTCTGCAACAGAGACTTGTCTTAACTATATAGTTATTGTGCAGTGGCGCAACTGTGACCTTGTGCTGGCTGAACTGCGACCTGAAGATTGGTTTGCTAACCTGAAGGTTGCTGGTTCGAATCCGTGAGACGGGGTGAGCTCCCATCTGTCAGCTCTAGCAGGGGCATGAGAGAAGCCTCTCAGCAGGATGGTACGCATCCGGGCATCTCCTGGACAACATCTCTGTAGAAGGCCAATTCTTTCACACCAGAATCAACTTGCAGTATGTTCTCAAGTCACTTCTGACATGAAAAAAAGCTACTTGGGTAAGTACTGTATACTTAACACATGCAGAAGTTGACTTCATGTACAAGTCAAAGACAGTTTATGGGGCCAAAATTATGGATTTTGTTATGATCCATGCATAAGAGAGGGTCATTCTGCGGAGCTGGGAAAGTGGCAAAACCTTTTTGGGGTCTCGTTGCCCATAGCCACTGCCACCACGATTTCCCCACAAAGGCCTCCAAAAAGGCCTTTCACCTTGTTATTCAGAAAAGGAGAGCAAACTTGTGTAAGGTAAGAGCTAAGTTCATATCAAAGCATGCATTTGAAATACAGATTTTCACTATTTAAATATGCATTTTGAGAACCCATATTTCTTTAAATTCTTCTTTCAGACTTCAAAATCTATTGTCAACCTTTAATGCATATTTGGCTTGTGTTCACATCAGCCATATCTCTATAGGTGATGGGAATGAAACAAAGCTGTGGATGTTGGTGGAAAACAGTGTTCAGTTTGTGGCATAACCATGCCTAAGCAGTGGTATGCATGCAAGGTGAATTATTTCCTAACTGCAACAGACCAATTCTGATGAAAATACCAGAAGCCAAGTTGAACATAATTTCATTCCCAAGACGGTGCAGCTGGCATAGGGAAGATTTTTGCCAATCCCACCTGGTGAGACCAGGGAAACTATTTCCAAGGGGGTGGGCTGCCTTAGGAGCCCCGGTGGCAAAGTGTGTTAAAACACTGAGCTGCTGAACTTGCAGAATGAAAGGTCGCAGGTTCAAATCCCAGGAGCGGAGTGAACTCCCGCTGTTAGCTCCAGCTTCTGCCAACCTAGCAGTTCGAAAACATGCCAATGTGAGTAGATCAATATGTACTGCTCTGGCGGGAAGGTAACGGCATCCATGAAGTCATGCTGGCCACATGCCGGGCTGTGGCGCAGGCTGGTGAGCAGCCTGCTGCAATAAATCACTCTGACCCTGAGGTCATGAGTTCGAGGCCAGCCCATGGCGGGGTGAGCACCCATCAATTAAAAATAAAAAAAAATGCACCTGCTCGTTGCTGACCTAGCAACCCGAAAGATAGTTGCATCTATCAGGTAGGAAATAAGGTACCACTTATAAAAGTGGGGAGGCAAGTTTAACTAATTTACGACGTTGGAATGAGGAAGTGCGGTCAGAGTGGATGATGAAGCAGCTGCTCCCCCCTGTGGCCAGAATTGAACATCCCCTCAGGAGAAGGTTAAATTGCCTCTGCGTCTGTCTGTCTCTGTCTCGGTTCGATGTGTTTATGGGCATTGAATGTTTGCCCTATATGTATATAATGTGATCTGCCCTGAGTCCCCTTCGGGGTGAGAAGGGCGGAATATAAATACTGTAAATAAATAAATTACTGCACTTGTTAATAACACAAAGCATTTCCACTGTTGTTGCAAAGATCTGGCAAAATGGTTGTGAAATAAAAAAAATATGATATGAACAATACCACAACAGCTATCACACCCGTACAGAACATAAACTTTATAGTGGGGAAAATATATACTTGATAGTAGTGTTTTTACATTTAGTTTCCTTCCTTCTCTCACATTCTTAAGGGGGAGAAAAGCAATTGCATTACAGCTTATAGCAGCTGCTGAAGTCATCTGTGTATGCCTTAAATATTTCACTGTGAAATTTGTGATTATATGCGAGATGTTATGTTCCAATATGCCGATAATATGGATTTTTCCAACTTTATTTTTTATTCAGGCTTTATCGTATGCATTATTAATTGCAACATATTTATAACCAACTTCTCATCAGAAAACAGAAAACATCAGATTTGCAACATGGTTCTATCAAATCATCTGTTGCAAAACCAAAGGAGTGGAAAACAATCACAGTAAAGAGAAAAGGCTTCTTTGTTGTCAAAGCAGATGGATCAATCTGAATTCAATCCATGTCCAGCATGCTGGAGAAACTTTTTTGAATTCAGACAGCCTTCTTTTTCCTTCTCCATAGAACGGATGGCACATTATCACATTATTTGTTTCTAATGGCCATTTGTGGCTTTATTTTTATAAGCCACACTTTTAAGCTCTGATTTACTTAGCATGATTAAGCAAAAGTTTAGAGGTTCCAACTTTAACTGAAAGAGTTTCCCCCCCTATAAAATAAAGGTAAAGGTTTCCCTTTGACATTAAGTCTAGTTGAGTCTGACTCTGAGGAGTGTTATTGTCGAAGACTTTCATGGCTGGAATCACTGGGTTGCTGTGAGTTTTCCGGGCTGTATGGCCATGTTCCAGAAGCATTCTCTCCTGACGTTTCGCCCACATCTCCATAGGGACAAGTCTCCATAGGGACCACCAAACGCAGCAGCATTGCCCAGGCACGAATCAAGGAACACGAAAGGCACTGCAAACTGATTTAACCAGAGAAGTTAGCCATAGCAGAGCACTTGATGAACTAACCTGGACACAGCATATGGTTTGAGAACACAGAAATGCTGGACTGCTCTCACAATCACCATGTCAGACTACACAGAGATGCCACTGAAATCCACAAGCATGTGGGCAATTTCATCAGAAAAGAGGAAACCATGAAAATGAACAAATCTGGCTACCAGTATTTTAAAAAACTCTAAAATCAGAAGAGTAAATAAAGAACAACACTCTGAAAACAGAGGAATTCCAGACATGAATCAACAAGGGCCAGCTAACATCTCCCAACAAAGGATTCCACCAGTCAGGAAGCAGCCAGGCCTTGAAGCTGGCAAGACCATTAATGCTAATCAAGGTAATTAATTAAAACATTCACACTGGTCTCCAACAGACAAGAGTTTTTTCTTCCACCTTGGACCTTCCAGAGATATATAAACCTCCCTGGCTTAGTTTCCAATATACCTCACAACCTCTGAGGATGCCTACCATAGATGTGGGTGAAACGTCAGGAGAGAATGCTTCTGGAACATGGCCATACAGTCCAAAAAATTCACAACAATCCACTACTGACATTTGCATGTTTTTGAACTGCTATTTGGCAGAAACTGGGGCTAACAATGGGAGCTCACCCTGTCCTGCAGATTCGAATTGCCAACCTTCAGCAAGTTCTGCAGCTTAGCAGTTTAACCCACTGTGCCATCGCAGCCTCTTGTTCCCAGACCATAATATCCACCATCACCACCACCATCACCACCAGCACTAACATCATTTGATATCCAAGCAATCTTAGAAAACATTCAAGCAAACACTCCATTGACTAAAGCAACTGCCTATGTTTAAATCTACTTTTTCATGTTCAATTTGGAAATATATGCAATTATGAAAGAGATATACATGTTATGCAAATCAGATCTTCCCAAATGGGTTTGGGCTCTGATCATAATTTGCTTTCAATCCTGTATTATATCCCAGACGGGGCAAACCGGATAAATCTGTGTTAAACATTATAATAACAAACCGAAGCACATTCCTTCCCCAGAGTGGCTATTTTATCTGTTTGTTTTGGAGACATAAAAACTTTAAAGGCACTTGCTACCTCGTAAATGTAAGTAGTGTAATGAAAATGCTTGAATAAATAGCAGAAATTGAGAAAAGTATCAAATCTGGAGGATAAGTGTGTTTCAATTTGCACATTAGTCTAGGAGCCGCCGGTCGGGATAGTTGCCTTCAAAATGTGCAGCAAACATTTCCTGAGCAAACATGAGCATCCGTGCCTACAAGGCTCTTCTAAGAGCTATAATTAAACTGCTCTTTGAGCTTGACTTTGCTAAAAGTCTGAAAATGACAGCATATCAGTGCTTCATCATGGTTTTCAAGTACGGAGGAAGATAGAGGTTGAAAATGTGGGTTAGTTGCTGAATGCACATGGTAACTGAATGCACTGATATGAAACCTAGTTGATTAATTTGGAAAGGAAATTGGTCATAGAATGGCTAAGCCCTAATATTGTTTTAAGTGGATTCATAAAACTCTTTGAATTTTGAATCAATAGCTGAGAAAATTCAGTAGTAATGAGCTCATTTGTATGTAAATGAATGTCATACCATCCTGTTCTGGTCCCTCCATGTTTTATGGTCCCCTTTTAGATGTCACTAAGAATAGTTCTGAAAGATAAATCTTTTCAGGAAATAATCCTTTTTGAAAAACCAATTGAAATGCAGAGGCTTTAGGAGTAGGGTTTATATTTTGGGTATCTTTTTTTAAAAAAGGCATTTACAATACTTTTTTTTTGAAAGCTTATCTAGCTGGCTTTTGTGAGTCGTCCCAAGTCCCTTCCGGGAGATATTGGTGGGGTATAAATAAAAATTTATTATTATTGACACAAAGACATAGTATGACACAGCAAGATATATATGCTAGATTTCGTATTTTTATTTTTTTTGTCAATAAACATTGACAAAATTACAATCTGTCTGCTGCAAAAGGCCACCTTACTGGAATCTGCACACATCATCCAAAAATACATCACACAGTCCTAAACACTTGGGAAGTGTTTGACTTGTAATTTTGTAATACGAAAGGTTTATTATTATTATTATTATTATTATTATTATTATTATTATTATTATTGTAGTCCCCGGTGGCGCAGTGGATAAAACCACTGAGCTACTGAACTTGCTGACTGAAAGATTAGCGGTTTGAATCCGGGGAGCAGAGTGAGCTCCCGCTGTTAGCCCCAGCTTCCGCCAACCTAGCAGATCAGAAACATGCAATAGGTACCGCTTCTGCGGGAATGTAATAGCGCTCAATGCAGTCATGCCGGCCACGTGACCTAAGAGGTGTCTACGGACAACGCAGGCTCTTCGGCTTATAAATGGAGATGAGCACCAAAGCTCAGAGTCAGACACGACGACAATGTCAGGGGAAAACCTTTATCTTTACCTATCTAGCTGGCAAATCAAGTAAGAAAGGATCAAGGTCTAAAGGTAAGTAAGCATTGACTAAGTTAATATGCATATTTGTTGAAGGACAGTATCACTGAATATTGGAAACTATTTTTCAGTTAGGGCTGCCTTATCTGACCCAGCTCCCTCATAAGAAGATTTTAAAAGGCTCATTCCATATTCTTCACAAAGTACTTCATACTGTATTGTTATTGCTGTCATCATCATCATCATCATCGTCGTCGTCACTACCACCACCACTATCATCATCTATGTGTTTCCCTTGTTTGGATCTCAAGGTAACTATAATAACAGTGTTATTCCTGTGTACAAGGGAGATGGATGAATTGTTGAAGACTTTCATAGCCGGAATCACTAGGTTGATGTGAGTTTTCTAGGATGCATGACCATGTTCCAGAAGCATTCTCTCCTGACTTTTCACCCTATCTATGGCAGGCATCCTCAGAGGTTGTGAGGTCTGTTGAAAATGCTAAAAACCCTCTCTAAAATCAGGACAGTAAATAAAGAACAACACTCAGAAAACAAGGAATTCCAGACAGGAAACAATCAGGGTCAGCTAATACCTCCCAACAAAGGATTCCCCCAGGAAGGAAGCAGCCAGGCTTTGAAGCGTCAAGGTTATTCAATGCTAATCAAGGTGACCAATTGAAACATTTACACTTGTCTCAAACAGACAAAAGGTCTTTCTCCCACCCTGGACATTAAGGAACTCTTGTCTGTTGGAGGCAAGCGTGAATGTTGCAATTGGCCACCTTGATTAGAATTGAATAGCCTTGCAGCTTCAAAGCATGGCTGCTTCCTGCCTGGAGGAGTCCTTTGTTAGGAAAGTTTTTTCTCCCATCCTGGATATTCCATACCCTGTTTCCCCTAAAATAAGACATCCCCAAAAAATAAGACCTAGTAGAAGTTTTGCTGAATTGCTAAGTATAAGGCCTCCCCCGAAAGTAAGACCTAGCAAAAGTTTTGTTTGGAAGCATGCCTGCCGAACAGAACACCAGAGCATGCATGATCGGTAAATGTATGTACCATAGAGTGTTGTACATGGAAATAATGGTAGTAACAGGAAATTCTTGATAGGATTCACAGTTTGTCTGGTTATGCTGGTTTGTGATGACAACTACTGTACAGTATATAATAAATGTTCATTTTATTTGTTCAACAATAAATGGGAATTCTTCTTCATGGAAAAATAAGACATCCCCTGAAAATAAGACCTAGAGCATCTTTGGGAGCAAAATTTAATATAAGACACTGTCTTATTTTCGGGGAAACACGGTAGATATATAAACCTCACTTGCCTAGTTTCCAACAGACCTCACAACCTCTGAGGATGCCTGCCATAGATGTGGGAGAAACGTCAGAAGAAAATGCTTCTGGAACATGGCCATACAGCCCGGAAAGCTCACAGCAACCTGGAGCTGGATGTGTTCCTATGGAAACAATAAATGGTGAACCCTATCGAAATGAATGATTTCCACTGGAAGATGCACTCTGGGTAGTTTGGTGGGATTTTTTTCAAACATCTTTTCTGTTTAAAAAGTAAAACTTTGCTACCAAAGTTTGTTTCTCTCCTCTCTATAAACACATCACACAAACAAAATGTGCACAGGACGCTGCGGGGAACTTTCTCCAAAATGTTAGCTATCTTTGATTTAATCTATTTTAAGGATGTTAATCTTGAAATGTTAGTCTTAAAATACAACATTAATGAAGAAATTAAGGAGATGTTTCACTTGAGTGAGAGTTTTGCCTGAAGAAACCCGGAGTGTATAAAAACACTGCATACATTGTTTTAATGAACGTCAGCACTAACAGACATTCGTTTTGCCTTGGAAAATAGTAAATGGCTATTGCCTATCAGACATGAACCCAGAAAAAAGAATGCCATATATACTCATGTAGAAGTCAACCTCATATAAGCCAAAGGAAGATTTTGGGGCCAAAATTATTATTTTGATGGCATCCATGGATAGCATCAAGCATCAATGCCATCTTGGGAAGTAAGTTGCTCTTGGATGCTGCCATTTCTTTTCCTGTCATTATTTCCCTGCCCAAACATTTAAAAAAGCCACAGAACTCCCATGACGAATAGGTAATACTGGAAGAATTTGGTGGGCATTGACCCTGAGTTTGGGAGTTGTAGTTCACCCACATCCAGAGAACACTGAGGACTCAAACAATGATGGATCCGGACCAGAGTTGGCATAAATACTCAATATGTCCAAATTTGAACACTAGTGGAGTTTGGGGATAACAGACCTTGACATTTGGAAGTTGTAGTTGCTGGGATTTTGTGATGACTTATGGGCCATGTAGTCCCGTTCCTAATACTGTTGTGACAGATGAAGAGGAAAACTTGGGTTTCCCACCGTTTCTGCCAGATTTAGAGCCCTTGCAGCTGCAGGATGTTTGCCCACAAGAAGTCAGACAAACAAGCCTTAAGGAGAAATCTCCCCCTTTTTCTCGCCATCTTTATTATAATCAAGATAGACACGCGCGGGAGGCGACTCGCCGAAGCGCTCGGATAGCTGCCAGACAATTAGATGATTAAGTCTATTTCCCTTGGGAAAGTTTAAGGAGTCTTGCATCTGGACAGTATAGGTTTCGGTTCTTGTTCCCCAGAGAAAGTGTGCTTTGGCGGGAAAACAAGATCCTATATAGATGTTGGCCACAAAGAATTCCTTGCGGAGTCAATTCGTCAGCTCGTGGAGTGAGATCGCGTGTAGACTACGTACTCCAGTTCCCAGCTCCTGAATCAAGTTCCCAGCTCCTGAATCAAGTTCCCAGCCCTGCCTTGTTCCACGGATCTCTATGGACTCAGTTCTTGTTCCACGATTGCCTTGTTTCAAGTTGGACCTTGCCAAGCTTCAAGTTTTGTCTTGCCTTGCATTTTAAACCCACGGACCCTGTTTCCCGGATTCCAGCCTTGTTTCCCTTGATCCGGATTTACCTTAAGCCTCAAAGACTATGGACAGTTCCCCACACTATTGCTTGCAAAATAGTGTGTGTTTCGGTGAAGTGGATTATAACTTTGGACTTTAATATCTTATATTGGACATTGTTTTTCTGGACTATATTTGACCTTTCCTGAAAGGTCTACTTCTGAACTATATTCTACACTTATTGTTATTGACTTTATATATTTCTTTAATAAAGATATTAGATAGAATCTGGCCTCTGCGTATGGTTATTGGTGCTCTGCAGCCTGGGTCCTGACAGTTTGACTCCGCCACCTTAAGCACCAATTAACCTAGGCCAGAATGTCTACCGGAACCGGGGCGGAAGCCCAACCGCTCAGCTACACCATCTCCAAGGATGAAGTGGACAGAATCCGAGATATGCTCCATACGCAGGAGGGAGAAATACGGGGCTTGAAGGAACGCGGAACCCGTCTCCCTGCCCTGGCGTTGCCAACCAAGTTCTCTGGAGAAGCTTCCAAGGTTCATGTTTTCCGTCGCCAATGCCAGGCATACCTAGAAGCCCGTAATGCCGAGTTTCCCCAAGAAGACATCAAGGTGGCGTGGATTTACAGTCTCCTAGACGGGCCAGCGGCCAATTGGGCGACGGTGCTGTTCGATGTAGCCTCCCCACACCTAAGATCCGAGCAAAACTTCCTGGATCACCTTAAGGCGACTTGGGGGATCGAGGACAACTTAGAGGCGGCCGGCCACAAACTCCGGCGCCTTTCCCAAGGGGACAGGCCCTTGTCCCAGTACATAGCCGAGTTCCGAGTGCTGGCCCAAAACACCGGTTGGAATGACATAGCCCTCAGAGGACAGTTTCGGGAGGGACTCAACATCGAGATGTTGGAAGAAATCTCCAAGGTGGATCCTCCAAACTCTCTTGAAAGACTTATTGACCAATGTTTACGCGCCGAAGTCATGCTTGCCAACAGAAAACAGTGGCTCCGAGGCCAGAGTGGAAGAGCTGGAGCAAAACCTCCCGCTCCCGCCGGCATCCAGCCACGTCCAGTGTGGAGACCCCCGCCACCAGCCCCATACCCCAGAGGAAGCGAGGAGGTGCCGATGCAGTTGGGCAATGTGCGGCCCAGATTAGATGTTGCCGAGAAGGCCCGCCGCCAACGTTTAAACCTCTGTTGGTACTGCGGAAACGGGGGCCACTTTGCCAGAGAGTGTCCAGCCAAAGGAAAGCCCGCCGCTCGTTTGGCGGCGGTGTCCTCCGTGGAGACGAAGACGGCCGAGGCGGCTGGCGCAAAGCCGGCGGGGGAAGCCAGCGACCGGGCGTAGAGAGGCTCGCCAACCCGGTCAGAAACCCCATTCAAGAGCCGCCAACCGGGGTCCTATTTCTCCTAGTGGTCACCTTGTGGTCAGCGAAAAAAGGACCTGTCATGATCCATGCCATGATAGACTCGGGAGCAACAAACAATTTCATCGATAGAGAGTAGGCTTGATCGATCCACGAAAAATTTGATTCTAAACTCGTTTCAAAACTAGAGGGGGGCAGCTTTTCGTTTCTGATGGTATTTCCGAATTTGGCCCCCCAAAAAATTCGAAATTAACGAAAATTCGTTATTTTCAAAATTAATTCGTTAATGGCGGACGCGCATGCGCAATTCCCAAAAACAGCACAGAGGGAGAGGACTTTACAGGACTCTCCCACCCTCATTTTTTGAGTGATCTTCTTCCAACTTGGTACAGTGGTAGAACACATTTAACACTGATAGCTCACCAAAATTTGGAACGTTTCCCTTATCCTCTGATTTTTGGCGAATTTTCATAGCTTTTATAATAAACCATTTTTTAATAATTGCAGAAATCTGTTCCTGGTTTGAAAGTCTTATTTCCTGTTAAATTGGGTTGTCTTTACTGTGAAAGTCATTGTTCTACTTCAGAAACTTTGTTTTTGTGGCTGAAACTTTGTTAAATTGGTGTGTGTGTGATATATACTGTGTATATAGTCCCTGCATAATGTGTGTGTGTGTGTGTGTGTGTGTGTGTGTATAGGTAAAGGTAAAGGTATCCCTTGATGTTAAGTTCAGTCATGTCTGACTCTGGGGGTTGGTGCTCATCTCCATTTCTAAGCCCAAGAGCCAGTGTTGTCCATAGACACCTCCAAGGTCATGTGGCCGGCATGACTACATGGAGTGCCATTACCTTCCCGCCAGAGCGGTACCTATTGATCTACTCACATTGGCATGTTTTCAAGCTGCTAGGTTGGCAGAAGCTGGAGCTAACAGCGGGCACTCACTCTGCTCCCGGGATTTGAACCTGGGACCTTTCGGTCTGCAAGTTCAGCAGCTCAGTGCTTTAACACACTTCGCCATCGGGGCTCATGTATATATAATATACATACACATACACACAATGTGGAGAATATGTGGAAAGGTAGATAGATAAGTTGGGAGCCACAGCGAAGGCACCTTCCTGGGAGCAAGGTCTAATAATAATAATAATAATAATAATAATAATAATAATAATAATAATAATAATAAATCCCTTACAATATCCAAGATGGCTCACTGCTACAGAATCTTGGGAGGTTTAGTTTGATATGGTACCATTATTGGCAGAGAAAGCCAAGCTGTAGGAGTTGAAATCCAATCATTTATCCTCCCTATAGAATCAATTTTATATGCATTTTTAGCTACAGAAAAGCTAAAATCAGGACAGTAAAAGAACAACACCCAGAAAATGGGAATTCCAGACAGGAAACAATCAGGGCCAGCTAATACCTCCCAACAAAGGATTCCCCCAGGTAGGAAGCAGCCAGGCTTTGAAGCTGCAAGGCTATTCAATGCTAATCAAGGTGACCAATTGCAACATTCACACTTGCCTCCCACAGACAAGAGTTCTTTCTCCCACCCTGGACCTTCCACAGATATATAAACCCCACTTGCCTAGCTTCGCACAGATGTCAAAACCTCACCGCCGGGTCCCTCTCTGTCTCTCTCGGTCTCTCCATTCCTGGCTCCATCCGCCGCCTTCCCGCCTCACAGAGAGACACCAGGCCTGAGCTGAGGCGAGGCGGCGGCGGCGGCGGTGGCCATTTCCCCCCTCCATCTTCCTCCTCCTCCTCGGCCTCCTTCCCCCTCGCCCCCTCTCATTGGCTGAGCCCGTGACGCCCCTTTTGCTGAGGGGCAAAAGGAAAGGGCCTGAATGGTGGGAGTTTGGGTGATTTGCAAAAGCTGTTTTTTCCTAACGAAAAAAACGACGACATAACGAAAAACGGCCTCTCGCGATTCGAAACCGCAATATCCAGACGTGTGGACAACCAATGCTTCAAAATTGCTTCAAAACAAACGAAAATAACGAATTAATAACGGTTAACGGGGAAAACGAATTATTTGAGCAAGCCTAATAGAGAGTATGCCGACTCTCTGTGATTACAATATCACGATTTCAAGAACGCCCGGGTGGTGCAAGCCATTGATGGCCGCCCCCTAAAGACAGGTCCAGTAAGCCAATGGTCTGAACCCACCAGAATGTGGATAAGGGAACACATGGAAGAGATTTCCTTTTTTGTTACCAAGGTTCCTCACTTCCCTGTGATTTTGGGGATCCCATGGCTGACACTCCACGACCCTAGCATCTCATGGACCAACAGAGAACTGCAGTTTGCTTCTAAATATTGCCAAAACCATTGTCTTGTAGCCAAGGTCTGTCATGCCACAGACGCTGAAGCCATCATCACCTTGCCCAAGAAATACTCAGACTTTTGGGATGTTTTCAATGAAAAGGAAGCCGAGAAACTACCCCCGCATAGGCCTTATGATTGTGCCATTGACTTGGTGGAGGGGCCCCCGATCCCACGAGGACACCTCTACTCCCTGACTGAACCAGAGCAAGAAGCTCTCAGGGAGTTCATAGAGTCAAACCTCCGCAAGGGGTTCATCAGACCCTCTCAATCCCCAGCTGCTTCCCCAGTGATGTTTGTGAAGAAAAAGTCAGGGGATCTACGGCTAGTTGTGGACTATAGAGCACTAAACAATATCACTAAACGGAACCACTACCCCCTGCCTTTGATCTCGGACCTATTAGACCGGCTTCGGGGGGCCAAGGTTTACACCAAGCTGGATCTTCGGGGGGCTTACAATCTAATTCACATCAGAGAGGGGGACAAGTGGAAAACCGCCTTCCAGACTAAATTCGGATTATTCGAGTCCCTAGTCATGAATTTCGGTTTATGTGGAGCTCCCGCAACGTTCCAGCACTTTGTCAATGATATTTTTCAGGACTATCTAGATCGGTTCTTGATCATATACCTGGACGATTTTTTGGTGTTCTCAAGATCACAATCAGAACACGAGAAACACGTCAGAATGGTGTTACAATGTTTGCGGGATCATGGACTATATGCCAAGTTGGAAAAGTGCGCCTTTGATCTTGAAGAGGTTGATTTCCTGGGGTACCGCGTCTCGCCACAAGGGCTCTCCATGGATCCGGCAAAGGTCTCCGCAGTTTTGGAGTGGAGGGCGCCAACCAACAAGAAAGAGGTGCAACGATTCTTAGGGTTCGCGAACTACTACCGCAAGTTCATTCCAGACTTTGCCCGCTGGTCTGACCCAATCACCAGCTGCATCCGTGGAAAACAGCCTTTCCGCTGGACGGAGCAAGCAGAGAAGGGGTTCCAGCAACTAAAGACATTATTCACGTCCCAGCCGATTCTACAGCACTCTGATCCTAAAATCCCTTTTGTTGTGCAGGCTGACGCCTCCGATGTGGCAATTGGGGCTGTACTCTTGCAACCAGTGGGAGAACATCTTCACCCTTGTGCTTTTTACTCCCGTCAACTAACAGCCCCAGAGAGAAATTACACTATTTGGGAGAAAGAACTTTTGGCCATAAAGGCAGCCTTTGAAAATTGGAGGCATTGGTTAGAAGGGGCCAAATTTCCCATTGAGGTCCATACTGACCATCGTAATTTAGAGCATCTAAGAACTGCCCGCAAGTTAAATCAGAGGCAGCAGCGTTTTGACTTCCAGATTCATTATGTAACCCCAGCCCAGACCAAGCAAGCAGATGCTCTATCACGGAAACCAGAGTATGCTGCAGGGCGCAGAGAGACCGTTGAATCCCAATTGCTGCAGCCCGAGAACTTTGCCACGCTCACAGTGGGAAACACCAAATCCACTCCAATTGAATCAACTCCCTCTACTCCAGGGCCCCTTTGTGCTCAGGAAATTAGAGCCAGTCAACAGGCGGATGCCTGGGCTCAAGATCAAATTCGCCAAGGATTACGTTTCCCTTTCTCACTTAAGGATGGATTACTATGCTACAGAAATCATGTCTACGTTCCTCCAGGACCAGGCAGAGAAAAGGCTCTTCGCCTGTGTCATGACTGCAAGCCAGCAGGACATTTTGGACTATTTAAAACCATGCATTTGATCCTAAGAGATTTCTGGTGGCCCATGATCCGCAAGGATGTGGAAAAATATGTCAATACCTGCCCGGTATGCCAGCGTTCCAAGACAAGAAGGGAGAAGCCCTCAGGGCTACTGCATCCCCTTCCTACTCCATCTCGTCCATGGGAGATAATTTCTGCGGATTTTATCACTGACCTACCACCTTCCCTTGGATTCACCACAATCCTAGTGGTGGTGGACCTTTTTACCAAGTTAGCCCATTTCATTCCCTGCGATGGCCTACCCACGGCCAAGGAGACTGCAGATTTATTCCTTCAGCATGTTTTCAGATTACATGGTTTGCCCAAGAGTCTAGTCACAGACCGTGGGTCTCAATTCACCTCTCGTTTCTGGAAAGCACTACAAAAACTATTGGGCATAGACTCTCGTTTATCTTCGGCTCACCATCCCCAAACGGATGGGCAAACTGAGCGCACCAATGCCACTTTGGAACAATACCTTCGCTGTTATGTAAACTACCAGCAGGACAATTGGGCTTCCCTGTTACCTCTGTCAGAGTTTGCCTACAACAATGGTGTCCAGGCTTCAACTAAGGAAACCCCGTTCTTTGCAAACTACGGCTTCCATCCACGTTTCTTTCCTTCTGTCATTGAAACCTCAGAAGTTCCCGCAGCAGAGGACTGGCTGCAAGAACTCACAGCGGTGCAACAACTTTTGCTCCAGCAACTGGACCAAGCCAAGGAGGACTATAAACGCCACGCTGACAATCATCGCCAGCCGGGCCCCGAAATCAAGGTAGGAGACCGGGTTCTTCTGTCCACTCGCTTTTTGCCCTCCCACCGCCCTTGCCGGAAGCTAGATGCCCGTTTCATTGGTCCCTATCCGGTGGTGGCGCAACTTAACCCCGTGACTTTCAAACTTCAACTTCCGCGCTCTATGCGCATTCATCCAGTGTTTCATCGCTCCCTGCTCCTTCCGGCGGATGGTGTGCGCCCTGATGCAGACCGGACGGCCCCCACTCCTGTTTTGGTGGATGGGGAGGAGGAATTCGAGGTTCAGGACATTTTGGATTCTCGCTTTCATCGCCGCAGCCTTCAGTATCTCATTGACTGGGTAGGTTTTGGCCCCGAAGAACGCTCTTGGGAAGACGCTTCCACAGTCCATGCCCCTGATTTAGCCCGCCGCTTCCATCAGGCCTACCCTGCCAAGCCGCGGCCCCGCACCTCGGGAACAGAGCCCATTTTTGAGGGGGGCCTTGAGGAGGGGGATAGTGTGATGACTTATGGGCCATGTAGTCCCGTTCCTAATACTGTTGTGACAGATGAAGAGGAAAACTTGGGTTTCCCACTGTTTCTGCCAGATTTAGAGCCCTTGCAGCTGCAGGATGTTTGCCCACAAGAAGTCAGACAAACAAGCCTTGAGGAGAAATCTCCTCCTTTTTCTCGCCGTCATTATTATAATCAAGATAGACACGCGCGGGAGGCGACTCGCCGAAGCGCTCGGATAGCTGCCAGACAATTAGATGATTAAGTCTATTTCCCTTGGGAAAGTTTAAGGAGTCTTGCATCTGGACAGTATAGGTTTCGGTTCTTGTTCCCCAGAGAAAGTGTGCTTTGGCGGGAAAACAAGATCCTATATAGATGTTGGCCACAAAGAATTCCTTGCGGAGTCAATTCGTCAGCTCGTGGAGTGAGATCGCGTGTAGACTACGTACTCCAGTTCCCAGCTCCTGAATCAAGTTCCCAGCTCCTGAATCAAGTTCCCAGCCCTGCCTTGTTCCACGGATCTCTATGGACTCAGTTCTTGTTCCACGATTGCCTTGTTTCTAGTTGGACCTTGCCAAGCTTCAAGTTTTGTCTTGCCTTGCATTTTAAACCCACGGACCCTGTTTCCCGGATTCCAGCCTTGTTTCGCTTGATCCGGATTTACCTTAAGCCTCAAAGACTATGGACAGTTCCCCACACTATTGCTTGCAAAATAGTGTGTGTTTCGGTGAAGTGGATTATAACTTTGGACTTTAATATCTTATATTGGACATTGTTTTTCTGGACTATATTTGACCTTTCCTGAAAGGTCTACTTCTGAACTATATTCTACACTTATTTTTATTGATTTTATATATTTCTTTAATAAAGATATTAGATAGAATCTGGCCTCTGCGTATGGTTATTGGTGCTCTGCAGCCTGGGTCCTGACAGATTTATAGTTCACCTACAATCAAAGAGCCCCTTGAACCCCACCAACGATTGAATTGAATTGAGCCAGACTTCCCACACAGAAAATACTGGCAACCCCTCTAAACTCCCCTCGTGACCCCCCCAGTGTCCTACTGTCTAATAATAATAATAATAATAATAATAATAATAATAATAATAATAATAATAATAAAAATAATAATATTTTTTCAACTGCAAAATGCCACCTTACTGGGATCTGCACCATCATCTGAAAATATATCACACAGTCCTAAACACTTGGGAAATGTTTAACTTGTGATTTTGTGATATGAAATCCAGCATATAGATCTCATTTGCTGTGCCATGCTATGTCTTTGTGTCAATAATAATAATAATAATAATAATAATAATAATAATAATAATAATAACTTTTTTTCTCCCTGAAAGGGCTTGGGGCAGCTTACAAAATGCTCAAAGTGCCTTAAAAGCAGAACATGAAATAAAACACACTATAAAATACAATTCAATAAAACATGTAAGCATGTAAATAACAACTTAAAACTTAGAATAAAACAGCGCTCATCTATCAATGGCAATAGCTAATGTAAACATGGCCAGGCTGTAAACAATGGGGCAAGGGAATGGGAATAAGTGCAGATCTGTAACTATAGGATGAGGGCATGGGATAAAGTGCAAGGCGGCATAACAAATTCATGGATCAACTAAGGACTAGGCCTTCTCAAAAGCTTGTTTGAATAGCCAGGTCTTCAAGTCCCTACGGAAGGAAGACAATGCGAGAAGGCCCTCTTTCTCATTCCCACCAATTGCTCTTGAGATGGTCTAGGCTAAGCTCTTTCCTTTTGCTATTCTACTCAGATAAAAAGATGTTTCCCTTTTTGCAAAGAGTTAATTTACCATCTTGTCACATGGCCGCCGGAATCACCAAGCACCGTGGTGAACCTGCCATCCTATGCCCTGCATTGCCCAGCTCCTGTTTTTTTTAAAATTATTATTATTCCAAGCCTTCATGGATCAGCTCCATCCTAGATCATCCACAGAGCCCTGTTGAAATTCCTTTACGTCATCTGGTGGGAGCTGGCAGGCTTCATGGATCTAGGACTAAACCGGCATATATAGCCGGAACAAGCACTTTGTGATGAGGTCATAAAACTCATGGTTAAGTCAACCCAGGAACAGTGGCCGAGTAGCACCTAACACAGTGGTTCTCAACCTGTGGGTCCCCAGATGTTTTGTCCTTTGACTCCCAGAAATCCTAACAGCTGGTAAACTGGCTTGAACCCCACCAATGATCGAATTTCTGGGAGTTATAGGCCAAAACACCTGGGGACTCACAGGTTGAGAACCAATGACCTAACACTACTAACTGGCCCATTGCAAAAGCATATTGCAAGTACTTCTTTCATACATTGACTTTTTACTGCTTGAATGGAGCAAGGCCTTTCCCAAAATGGTTCTATGAATGGCCAATGTGGGTTGGTGGTGGTGGTGGGGAGGGGGTGAGTTGCATTAAACTTTCATTGGACTTTCATGTTGACTTTCTACCCACTCACAACGTTCATGCCTTGATCCAAACAACTGTAGCATCGCTAAAAGCTTTTTCACAAACTCTACAGACTACAAACTGGCCTTGACAAAGAAGTCTTTAGAGACTTTCAAGTATGGCAAAGCACATTTTAAAAGGATTACTGTTAATCTTTTATGATACGGCCGCCTGAGAAATTCTGTCAAGTGGAAGAAAAGTGTCTAGTGATATGACTGCAGTCCTATATAGAGCTTTATAGGTCATGGCCAGGATAGTGTGTAGTGCAGTTACCTCACCAATGGGGTTGTGTGATCCTTGTAACCAGACCCAGTCAGTGCTCTGGCTGCACCATGTCAGACAGTTTTTGAATAGTTTGGAAAAGCAGTTCTTCATAAACTGTTGCAGCAATCCGGATGGAATGTAGTCAAAACATGAGTTCTTGTAGCCTGTTATAACATTAGCATGATCCTGAATGACAGTTGATGGGGAGTACCATCAAGAAAAGACTTTTTTGATTATATGTCTTGCTCTCTGGGCCTTAGGGAGGTATCTCATTGCCTACAATGAGAAACTAGGATACTGAGCTTCTAACACCCCTTGATCCCCATTGGGAATATCCTTCCCCAATACAGAAATCCAGAATGATCAGACTACAAGGCTCATCATCCATGACCCATCCAAGGTGAAAGGAACAGCAGTTGGAATGACATCTCTTCACCTACTGGAACTGTGCTCCATAATTGAATGGGAACAGATGTGGAGCAAAAAAATAAAATAAAACATACTTATGCAACAACCTTAAAGGAGAATTGGTACAAAATAATGTACTGTTGGTATATGACCCCACAAAAAATTAGGGATTACCGTATATACTCGAGTATAAGCCAATCCAAATATAAGCTGAGGCACCTAATTTTACCACAAAAAACTGGGATAACTTATTGACTCGAGTATAAACCCAGGGTGGGAAATACAGCACTATGGGTAAATTTCAAAATAAAAATAGATACCAATAAAATTTCATTAATCGAGGCATCAGTAGGTTAAACGTTTTTGAATATTTACCGTATTTCAAAGAAAAACAATAAACTAGCTCTATAAGTGAAAAAGTAGGGGCAACAAAAACAGTATGGTATCAACAATAACCTAATAACAATAACAATAACAATAATAATAATAATAATAATAATAATAATAATAATAATAATGAAAACTTCATTTGGATCCCACCCTATCTCCCCATGGGGACTCAGGCCAGCTTCCAACATAGTAACAGGCAAACATTCAATGTTTATACAAACAATGCAGAGCTAGATATAGATCTATAATTAAAGATACTAATTTCACATATGCATTTCCCCCTGAAACATTTGCAAATCCCCTCTGTGTGTGTGTGTGCATTTCCCCTACAATATTTGCAAGCCCTATATATAGGTAGGTAAGAATATATTCATATCTATCCAGGCATCTCTCTTTATATAGATATTTGCAGAGACTTGCAAACATATGATGGTAAATTCATATATAAAAATAATGTATATGTATGGCTACAGATACACAGATACATGGATCTATATGTATAAAGGATTTGCAAAGACCTGCAAACATATGAGGGGAAATTCATATATAAAATTAATGTGTATAGATAGATATACATATAAAGGTACATAGAGATTGCAAAAGCTTGCAAGGGGTTAATGCCTATATATCTGTAGGAGAGTTTAACAAATATTTCAAGGGGAAAATGCTTTCATAAGATTTGTGAATATATATTTTTCTTCTTACTAACTTGCAAGGGTGTCTCTCTTTTCAAAACATTCCCTTGATTAAGAGCCAGGGAGGCTTTGCTAAAGTAAACACACTGATAAGGAAGAAGAGAGAAATAGATCACATATTGCAAGCAAAGCCTGCAGGCTCCGTTGCCAGCCTTCACCTTGACCGGGGGAGGCTTTTTCAGCTCATAAATAAGGGCTGAAAAACTCGGCTTATCTTCGAGTATATACGGTATGTACAATACACAAAATAAATGCTGGAAGTATGGCTTACAAGAAGATACATTTTACCACATGTGGTGGACGTGTAATAAAGCCAGCAGTTATTGGAGAATGGTCCAGGAAATCTGTCAAAAGATCTTAAAAATGAAAATACAGATGAAGCCAGAATATTTCTTACTGAGCATGACAGACGAGGAAATGGACCTGGATACAAACAAAGGCATTTTGTTTGTGTCTTTGTCCACAGCAGCAAGGATGGTTTATAGGCTTGAGCAAATTTTTCGTTAGTTCGTTAAATTCGTTAAAAATTCGTTTCGTAAGTACTTTTGAATTGACATTTGAACCATCTGCTCACTGCCTTACAAATATTACGAATTTGAATAATAAAAGTACCTTTTTTCGTTTGTTTCTGATGTCTTCGGATGTAGCTGTAGGCCCTCTGAGAGGAGAAGCCATGTTGGCATGCCTCTCAGCCAATCAGAGCTGAAGAGGGAGGGAGGGAGAGGCATGGCCATCGATCTGCTAGCATTTTAAAAATGCCATTGAGACACCCCCCCCCCCCCCCCCCGCGGGGACCACCAGTTCAGTAGAAGCCTTCCACATTGCTCTCTCTCCCCTTCTCTCTCTCCCCTCCCTGCTTCTCTCTCTCTCTGAGAGGTTGCAGAGAGGGGGGGGAAGCAGGGAGGGAGGGAAGAGAAGAGAGAAGGGAAGAGAGAAGAGAAGAAAGAGCCATGCCTGCTCCTCCTTGCCCTGCCTTGGAGCCTTCCCGTTTGGTTTTGCTTCTTTAAGGCAGTTGGCTTAAAGGGGAAACCCCAGAGCCTGTGGAGCCTTTCTAAAGAGCCAGAGGATATCCCTTTAAGAGATATCTCCAGGAGGAGATGCCAAACCCAAAACAGCTCCTGCTCCCAGAAAGGAATCTGGCACCAGCTCACTTGCAACAGATTCAGTGCCATGTAATCATGTGAGTTGTAGTTTTACAAAGTCCCTACCTAGCCTTCCCTGCAGAAGAGAGCCAGTGCCATGCCAAATTACAGCTCCCAGTTTTTTGTCAGATTGTTTTGAATTTCAACTCCCACAATTCCTAACACCAGACATGGGCAAAGTTTGCCCTTGCCTGGTATAGAAGCATTCTATTCTTCTTCTCCAGACATGCCAACAGTATTAAGTGATAAAATCTTGGGCATTTTTTCCTTTAATGCTAAAAGTTCATAGGTTGTTCAGCAACAGCCTACTGGCTGGGTTGCTATGAGTTTTCCGGGCTCTATGGCCATGTGCCAGAAGCATTCTCTCCTGACGTTTCACCCACATCTGTGGCAGACATACTCAGAGGTTTTGACGTCTGTGCGAAGCTAGGCAAGTGGGGTTTATATATCTGTGGAAGGTCCAGGGTGGGAGAAAGAACTCTTGTCTGTGGGAGGCAAGTGTGAATGTTGCAATTGGTCACCTTGATTAGCATTGAATAGCCTTGCAGCTTCAAAGCCTGGCTGCTTCCTACCTGGGGGAATCCTTTGTTGGGAGGTATTAGCTGGCCCTGATTGTTTCCTGTCTGGAACTCCCATTTTCTGGGTGTTGTTCTTTTACTGTCCTGATTTTAGCTTTTCTGTTGAAATTGTCCATGTGCTTCTTGTGGATTTCAGTGGCTTCTCTGTGTAGTCTGACACGGTGGCTTTTAGAGTGGTCCAGCATTTCTGTGTTCTCAAATACTGGCTGTTAGGAATTGTGGGAGTTGAAGTCCAAAACATCTGGAGGGCCAAGGTTTGCCCATGCCTGATTTAGATCCATCTCAAAAAAGGGTATATTTGCCAAGCCCTTTGAGTACGACCTTGGAAATATCTGGCTATTGCACATGCGCGTCCGCCATTAACGAATTACTTTTGAAACTAACGAATTTTCGTTAAATTTCGAAAAATTTTGAGGGCAAAATTCGGAAATGACATCAGAAACGAAACACTGGCGCCCCCTACTTTTGAAACGAGTTTAGAATCAATTTTTTCATGGATCGCTCAAGCCTAA
Source organism: Anolis carolinensis (assembly GCF_035594765.1). NCBI lineage: Eukaryota > Metazoa > Chordata > Lepidosauria > Squamata > Anolidae > Anolis > Anolis carolinensis. The sequence continues at coordinate 12,143,437 of NW_026943823.1, read as the reverse complement.
TGGTTTACGCTAGATCCTGGAAATTAGAAGAAGTCCCACTAAAAGATCAATGGTTAGACAAAATAATGGAAATTATGGATATGGATAGACTAGCATTCCTAATAAGGAAACATACAGGAAGACTGGCGACCCTTTACGAATATATGAAAATGAATTAGAAAGAGGGAATACAAACTCCAAGAACTGAAGGACTGTAAGAAAGAAAAGTCCCGGAACGAGACTGAAGAAAGGGGGTGAAGATACAAAAAATGTAAACAAAAAGTACAAGAATATTATTGTATTGCAAAGAAGAAAAATTGAAGTACCAACCCTCCCCTACCCTTCCCTCATTTTCCTGTTCATATCCTATGCCCCTCACCCCTTTCCCTTCTTTCGAATTCTTCTCATTCCCTTTTATATACCTTTGAAAACATTTACTGTATATACTCGAGTATAAGCCTAGTTTTTCAGCCCTTTTTAGGGCTGAAAATGCTCCCGTCAGCTTATACTCGAGTGAGGGTCCTGGCCGGCTTCTATTCAGGTCGGCTTATACTTGAGTATATAGGTATTCAGAGTTGGACAGTCTTATCTTATTAAAGTCTTATTATTATCTTAAATTACAGTTTTATATAAATATTCAAAAACATTTAACCTACTGATGCCTCAAATAATGCAATATTATTAATATCTATTTTTATTTTTGAATTTGACCCGTAGCTGCTGCATTTCCACCCTCGTCTTATACTCGAGTCAATACGTTTCCCCAGTTTTTGTGGTAAAATTAGGTGCTTCGGCTTATATTTGGGTCGGCTTATACTCGAGTATATACGGTAATAAAAATTATATTTTAAAACGATGTTATTTCCCACAGAAGCCAGAGCAATGCCATTTGGAATAGATTAAGAACATTTTGACGGCTGCTGGACCAAGGTACAATGGACATATATATGTTCTTTTTTCCTTCTGATGTCAGAGCAATGTTGTTTGGAATAGACTGGAGACATCTCACCAGCTGCTGAACCAAGGTACAATGGAGCTGTGTTTGGCTGCTCTTCTTTCCTTTTGAGGCTAGATCCCCAAGAAAATGTAAAAAAGAATGTGCATGATCCAGCAAAATGTTCTGATGTCAAAGCTTCCTACTGTGAGCTGTGTTGGTTTTAGGGTGAGCATTCACTAATAAATGTTTCAGTGATGTTAACAGTTTGAAGCAACAAGGGACATTTTTCCCTTAAATACTTCTAGACTATTGTGAGGATACCTTTCCCGAATGTGTAAATGAAGACTTAAGAAGGTTAGGAGAGATGGACGTGGGAGAAGTCATGTCATGTAATAGACTAAGCAGCATGTCTCGCACAAATCCCAATTATACCAGAGCCTGCACAAATCTTCAAAAGAGCTCCAGGCAACTGTCAAGGAGAATAGCGGCAAACATGCTCAGGATCTTATAGCACAAACTAGCTGCAGGTTTTTTATTTAATAATATAGGCAGCTCAAATCCTGAATGAAACAGAATTACAGGGTTTTCTGGCTCGGCTGCCATGTGATACGGCTAACACAGAAATGCTTCTGTAGCATTTTGTCCCTGAACAACACTCGTCCTTATATTGCGGGTTCTGATTGCAGGCAATTATATGGAATAATTTTTGTTGAGGTTTCTGAAATGTCTGAATAGTTTCAAAATGTGTGGGCTTTAAGTGAATCAAAACTTTCTATAACATTGTGTACTGGTTTGAACATTGGATTATGACACTTTGGAGACTAGGGTTTCATCCAATGAAACCCATAGGATGATCCTGGGCAAGTTATGCTCTCTCAACCTCAAAGGAAGGCAATGGCAAACTTCTTTTGAACATATCTTTTCAAGAAAGCCTTGTGGTAGGTTCATTTCAGGGTCACCATAGATCAGAAGCAACTTGAAGGTATGCAGAAGCAACAACAACCAATGTTTATTGAACCATTTTCAGGTGGAAGGATCACAATGACATTTTCTGCGAAGTTATGGAGTTGAGAGCTTGGCCCTGAGTCCCTCATCTTTCATAGGCACTCATTCTTTGGACTACTATTAAAAAACCCCAACTTATGTACACCCACCTATTTACATATGTTTTGCTTTTATATACAGTAGAGCAGGGGTCCCCAAACTAAGGCCCGGGGGCCGGATGCGGCCCTCCAAGGTCATTTACCTGGCCCCCGCCCTCAGTTTTATAATATAATATTTTTATATCAGTTTTAATAATATAATATATTGTATATATATATAATCTTGATAAAAATATTATAATGTTATACAATATAATACTACTAATAATACCATATAATAATATTAATTATATGTTATATATTACATATAATATTACAGTATAGTGGTATAGTTCAATCTAGTAATATATAATACTAATATTGTGCTATGTTAATAATATAATATATTGTATGTACACACAGCTGCTCTGAGTCCCCTTCGGGATGAGAAGGGTGGGATATAAATGTAGTAAATAAAGGTAGTAAATAATTAATTAATTTTAGGCTTAGGCTCGCCCAAAATCTGAAATGACTTGAAGGCACACAACAACAACAACAATCATAATTAACCTTACTATCTCATTGGCCAGTAGCAGGCCCACACTTTCCATTAAAATCGAGATAGATTTATGTTGGTTAAAATTGTTTTCATTTTTAAATATTGTATTGTTCTTTAATTGTTATTGTTGTATTGCACTACAAATAAGACATATGCAATGTGCATAGGAATTTGTTCGTTTTTTTTTTTTCAAATGATAATTCGGCCCCTCAACAGTCTGAAGGATTGTGGACCGGCCCTCTGCTTCAAAAGTTTGGGGACCCCTGCAGTAGAGTCTCATTTATCCAAAACTTGCTTATCCAACGTTCTGGATTATCCAACGCATTTTTGTAGTCAATACATTTTTGTAGTTTTCAATACATCATGATATTTTGGTGCTAAATTCATAAATACAGTCATTCCTACATAGCATTACTGTGTATTGAACTACTTTTTCTGCCAAATTTGTTGCCTAACATGATGTTTTGGTGCTGAATTTGTAAAATCATAACCTAATTTGATGTTTAATAGGCTTTTCCTTAATCTCTCCTTATTATCCAACATATTCGCTTATCCAACGTTCTGCCAGCCCGTTTACGTTGGATAAGTGAGACTCTACTGTAATACACTTTAAAAAACCTGAATAAAAATCTATTTAAAAAAACCCCTCGCGTACAGAAGCATTAAGTCCCAAGGACAACCCATACTTGGGTTGTTGTGCATTTTCTGGGCTGTATGACCAAGTTCCAGAAGCATTTTCTCCTGACATTTTGGCCACATCTATGGCAGGCATCCTCAGAGGTTAGTTATGTTGGAAAACAAAGCAAGGGAGGTTTATATATCTGTGGAAGGTCCAGGGTGGGAGAAAGAACTCTTGTCTGCTTGAGGCAAGTGTGAATGTTGCAGTTGGTTTTCCAATATACCTCACAACCTCTGAGGATGCCTGCCATAGATGTGGGCAAAACGTCAGGTGAGAATGCTTCTGGAACATGGTCATACAACTCAGAAAATGCACAACAACCCAGTGATTCCAGCCATGAAAGCCTTTGACATTTAACCCATAGCTGGTTTGCTCCCCAGTTGGCCTCTTGATGGAAAACAAACATATGGAGACCCTTCCCAGAATCTTGAAGCTTACAGTGAATATGCTGCCCCAAGTTCGTCCAATGGGTAGTTTTCTTGCTCAACCCCTTGAGTCCCATGACTTAAGGAAGCAAAGGCAGAGCCCTCCTCTTCACCCAATGGATCTTCACCATAAAACCTGCTTTTCTCCTACCTACTTCTTGCCAAATGACATCATGTTTGTAGACACAATATTAAGTCAATTGGAGAAGTCTCCTTAGATATAGTGTAGAATAGATGAAAATAAATCTGGAAAATGTGGGTGGGTCAGGATTTCTATTTTACACTGAAACAATGACCAAAGCTTCCATGGGACTAAAGACAGGATGATTAAGATCTTGCATCAAAAAGAGGGTTAGAAGAGCATATAAATGCTAATGCAGTTGACTCCTCCCCTGTGAGAGCCAGGTAATTTTGAGAATGATTTCCCAAGCTTTGAAAAACTACCCAGGAATCAAAACAAAGCCAAAGTCAACTTCTTTATGACTAGAAATCAGGCAAATTGTAGCGGTCCTTTGCATTTTAGGAATGGTTTCCGACTCCTCCAGGCTTCTCTGATTTAATTATATTTCCGAGCAACTCATCTGGGAACTATTTGTCCAATGAGAATGTTTGATGCTTGCACTTTATTAACAGAATAATCAGTGGAATAGCTTTATTGACCTCATGTATTTTGCCAAGAAAAAAAGTTATGGGGAGAAATTACATTTCTCAAACAGGTGCCTAGGTGGACATTAAAACAAAACATCTGGATGAACGTGTCAGATCGAGTTCATCAATATTCATCAAGTCATCCATATTAATGTAGCATCTCTCCCAGTGATTAACTTTAATCTCTAAAATATTATTAATTCTGTGAACACTAAGGTATCATTCGAGTCTGGGAATCTACAGGGAAATGAATGGGGTAGCTTGATTTGCACAAAATCTAAATGTGATATAAACAAGTCTTAAATATGGGCCATGGTAGTGATTATCAGAAGATGGGGTAGAGCTTTGAATGTTTTGTATGCAGAATAAGGACAGAAAGAATATTCAAGAATATTGGATGAACATTGAAAAACTGATTTCTTGGGTGTCAGAAATCTTTGGTTCCTATATAGTCAGGAGTATTTGCATATCAGGATGTGTTTTGCATGATACATCAATGTGGATTTCAATGCAGAAATGAATGCTTATGTCTGAAAAATCCAGTTTTCTGTGCAGGAAATATATATTTTTGAGCAGAAAATGACTTTTTCTGTGCAAAAAGTGTATTCCACAGACAATCCTGCAAATCTCTTGGAAAGTCAGATGGACAAAGGTCAGTGTGCTGGAAAAAGCAAAGATTGCTACATTGAAGGAATGCTTCTATGCCATCAACTCCGTTGGACTGGCCACGTTGTCCGAATGCCCAATCACCATCTTCCAAAGCAGTTACTATACTCCCAGCTCAAGAATGGGAAATGGAATGCTGGTGGACAGGAAAAGAGATTGAAAGATGGGCTAATCTCAAAAACTGTGGTATAGACACTGAGAACTAGGAAGCCCTTGCCCTTGAGCACTCTGACTAGAGGTCAGATGTGACAAGCAGTGCTGTGGAATTTGAAGAGGCATGAATGGAGAAATGTGCCAAGAGGAAGGCGCATCAAGCCAACTCTGATCGGTACCACCTTCCACTTGGAAACCGATGTCTTCACTGTAGAATAACATGTGGGTCAAGAATAGGGCTCCACAGCCACCTACATATCTACCACCAAGACACTACACTTGAAAGGCTATCATACTCAGACAATGAGGAATTGCCTAAGCAAATATAAGACTATGGTGTTTTGTGCAAAAGTGCAGGGTTGGATTAGTAGACAAGAAGGCATTCATCTTGTCATGTGAAATGAAAAGGTCAGACAGATTGGAAATGTTGTTATTGTTGTTGTCGTTTTTGTTATGGACATCTGAGTCTTTATAATTATACCAGATGTTGCCAGATAGAGTCAGTTACTATATTCCCAACTCCCAACAGTAGAGTCAGTTAGGGATTAAACACCTGGAAAAGATATTCCATCAAAATATTAGGAAGACAATCTTGGTGGCTTGGAGTGTGGTGGAGTCCCCTTCTGTGGAGGTTTTTCAGCAGAGATTGGATGACCATTTGTCTGGAGGACAGAAAAAAAGACAGCCTGGAGAATCTGAAAGGACTAAAAGCCACAAAAACTACTTTGGAGTCCAGAGTGCTGCACATTGCTTACTCCATCCTTGTGAAGTTGTATTTCTCCTCATGGTACGGCTTCTGCTTTTTATCGAAGACTTCTTCTGCTTCACTCATGGACCACAATGCTCTGCTGAGTCTAATCCTGCTTCTCTTTGATCTTCCTTCTGTTGCTCATCTTTTCTTCTCCCAGATATGGATTTTCTACCCTCCATCTCGAAAATTACACAAAGCTGATCTTGAGGCTTTGAGTCCCACGTCATTCAAAGAGATTACATGTTTCTTTTTAATTTGAGGAGCGGGGGGAACATAATGAGAGTGCTGTGCACATCAACACTCTTTAGGCTTGTAATTAACCTGAGAACTCTCATTAACCAACAGGACACAACAGGGAATAATTGTTGCAGTTGATAATTCACACTCGGAGCTTTGTCAGGCAGGCAGCCAATGTCAGGCTAACGCTGCAGTTTCTGGTTATGATTAGTTTTTATCCCCCTGTGCGTTGTTACTATTGCAAAATGAAGCCTGTCAGTTTGGAGGTAGGGAGGAAAGGTTTTCTTTTTGGCACAAGGAGGGCTCTCCACAACTAGAGAACCATCCAGAGACCCAAACTTCCCCAAACTTTGGACTCTTAACAACTCCAGATAATATGACCCAGTCACAAGGGATATTGGAGCGCCAAATCCAAGATGCCTGAAAGATACCTGGTTGGGGATGGCTACTCTAGAGCAGGGATGATATGGAGATGAGAGAGGAAACATAGCTGAGATTCTTGTCATTGTTTATATTGTCAATGTAGCCATTTATAGTCCTCATTTTTCCCATTTTGGAAGACAATAATTAAAACAATACAGTTTGACCTCCATATTCAACTGACTAGTGTTGATCCTGGAGTCCCCGGTGGCGCAGTGGGTTAAACCGCTGAGCTGCTGAACTTGCTGATTGAAAGGTCAGCAGTTCGAATCCAGGAAGTGGGGGTGAGCTCCAGCTGTTAGCCCCAGCTTCTGTCAACCTAGCAATTAGAAAACATTCAAATGTGAGTAGATCAATAGGTACCACTCCGGCGGGAAGGTAACTGCACTCCATGCAGTCATGCCAGCCATATGACCTTGGAGGCGTCTATGGACAACACTGGCTCTTTGGCTTAGAAATTGAGATGAGCACCATCACCAGAGTTGGACATGACTAGACTTCACGTCAGGGGAAAACCCTTTACTAGTGTTGATTCTGTAGTGTGAATGCAGATGCCAGGGAGAGAGAGAGAGACCCCAGGTCATTTGGTACTTTATTATAATCCAATACCTTATTTTAAATTGGGTATTAATGAAGCTCAAAACAGGATCAGCTGCCATTATTTTTGAAAGAGCTGCAAGTCATGGAAGGCATTTATGCTCTTGCTGCTCCGATGTAATTCTTTCATGCCTTCAAGAACCCTTCACAATAAGACTCTTAAAATAATCCCATTAAGAGAGGCAGGCTAGCAAGTGTGGATCTTGTAGAAGCACAAGATTTCCCCCCCTTCCTTGAACCGATTTAGCCTGTGCTCTGCAGGAAGAAGAAAGGAAAGGTGGAGGACATGAAAGCACAAGTTTTGTTCTAAAGAGAAGCTTCCTCAAGGTCTAAAAATACATCAGGAGACACTGTGCTGTGGCTACAAACTGGAAGGCTGGATCAAAGACATACAAAGAAAAAGAAAACAGCCATGAGAAGGGTTCCATAAATACAAAGGGACACATGCAGAGCTACAATGGGAAGCTCCTATAGGAAGCATCACTATATGCTATTGCACTATGAAGAAGCCTGTCCATCCTGATGTTACTGTTGTAAAATAGCAACCATGGAATGAGGAGCTTGGACATGGAAAGTTGTGTTAAATGTGGGCTACTTTATTGGAACTACCCTATATCTATGAGTCTAAAACTGGGTCGACTCATCCACAGGTCAATATGACTACTGTACCCTAACTCTTATATATAAAAAAGGAACAATTCCTTTCTCTGAGTAGAGAGATGAAAGGCAAAACATTAGTTCATCCCAAACCCAAAAGTAACCCAAAAGAAGCACCAATCCACCCTACTCTTTCTGCCATGGTGTTTTTGAATGCTTCAAAAGGAAATGGCATTGGCTTTTCCCCTAGGATGGCTTTGATGCTTTCCCCTCTCTGTGGAATGACCCTTGACATATGTGAAGGTGATATCCAAATCCATAACTTTGGCTCCAAAATCTGCCCTTGACTAATACATGAGGTCAACATGCATGTGTATAGATGATATGTCCTATTTAAGTTCATTGGACCTGAAAGGAGCAAGAGGGGAAGCAACTAGGCACACGTCTACTGAGCTAACTCTCAACCTCAGCTTTTCATTGGATGACCCATTTGAGCCCCAAGATTTACCGTATATACTCGAGTATAAGACGACCCGAATATAAGCCGAGGCACCTAATTTTACCACAAAAAAACTGGGGAAAAATTGACTCCAGTATAAGCCAAGAGTGGTAAATTTCAGAAATAAAAACAGATACCAATAAAATTACCGTATATACTTGAGTATAAGCCGACTCAAATATAAGCCGAGGCACCTAATTTTACCACAAAAAATAACTTATTGACTCGAGTATACGCCGAGGGTGGGAAATGCAGCAGCTATGGGTAAATTTCAAAATAAAAATAGATAACATTAAAATTTCATTAATTGAGGCATCAGTAGGTTAAATGTTTTTGAATATTTACCGTATTTCAAAGAAAAACAATAAACTAGCTCTATAAGTGGAAAAGTAGGGGCAACAAAAATAATATGTTATCAACAATAACATAATAATAATAATAATAATAATAATAATAATAATAATAATAATAAAAATTTCATTTGGATCCCACCCTATCTCCCCATGGGGAATCAGGTCGGCTTCCAACATAGTAACAGTCAAACATTCAATGCTTATATAAACAATGCAGAGCTAGATATAGATCTATAATTATAGATACCAATTTCACATATGCATTTTCTCCTGAAACATTTGCAAATCCCCTCTGTGTGTGTGTGTGCATTTCCCCCTGTAATATTTGCAAGCCCTATATATAGATAGGTAAGAATATATTCATATCTATCCAGACATCTCTCTTTATATAGATCTTTGCAGAGACTTGCAAACATATGAGGGTAAATTCATATATAAAAATAATGCGTATGTATGGCTACAGATACACAGGTACATGGATCTATATATAAAGGATTTGCAAAGACCTGCAAACATATGAGGGCAAATTCATATATAAAATTAATGTATATAGATAGATACACATATAAAGGTACATAGAGTTGGCAAAAGCTTGCAAGGGGTTAATGCCTATATATCTGTAGGAGAGTTTAAGAAAATTTTCAGGGGAAAATGCTTTCATAAGATTAATGAATATATATTTTTCTTCTTCCTGACTTGCAAGAGTGTTTCTCTTTTCAAAACATTCCCTTGATTAAGAGCGATGGAGGCTTTAATAATAAATGTACCATATATTCTCAAGTATAAGCTGACCCAAATATAAGCCAACCAGGACCCTCACCCGAGTATAAGCCAAAGGGGGCTTTAAAAAAGGGCTGAAAAACTAGGCATATACTTGAGTATATACAGTACCTTCCCAATAAGTGGCCAGTTGGGTTGCTGCATGGCTATCCACTTATTGGAATGTAAACCCAGAAAAATCCCTCAAGGTCCAAACACTCTGTAAGCAAGAATGGTATCTTCAGTTCAGACTGAAGGGTAGTGTTGTGACTGCACCTTCGCGGATTATGGTTGATGGTGATGGGATTCGAAGAGGAAGAAAAAACCCTCGTGATGAGGGTTCACTGGAGGAGTTGCGCAGGAAGCGACTTAGAGAGCTATATGGGGGATCTTCTGAGGAAGATTCAGATGGGGAGTTTGGGGAAATGGATGCTGAGGAACAGGTGGTGGCTGGGGAAGTCCCACTTGGGATGCTTGGAGAAGGGAGGATGGTTCTTTAAGTGTTCATGGGGCTAAGTGTGGGCAGGATGATTGGGACTCCGACGAATTGCTAGGTACTCCGGATCCACGAGCTCTAGCTGTGTGGAGTTCGGACTCTGAGTAGATTTGGGACACCTGGTGTTTGGATGTGAGTGTTTGGTCACCCAGGAGGAAGGGGAATAAAATGGGAATGTTTGGCCACTGCACTTTGTGTGTGGCAAGGTGTTGCTGAGGCGCCATTGGGATCTCTGTGTTTCCGTGAAGACTGGACTTGGACTGTGATTTGGATGTAAGTTATCTGGGACTGCTCTGCAGCGGAGGGATGGAACTGTATGGGTTTCCCTGGACTGCATTCTGATTACTATTTCTAGCTGCTGATACCATCGTGGCTTGGCTCTTTGTGTCTTATCGTGGACCTGGTTTGGATGACTGCACCCTCTTCGGACTTTGGATTGGAATTTGACCTGGCTTCTGTCTTCGCCCTCTGACTGACGACTACTCCCGGCTTCTGACTACTGGTTTGCCTTTCGGAATTGCTGCTGCCTCCTGACCTGACCTTGGATTCTCCTGACGATGGCTATTCATCATCCCTTTGAAGCTCTCGGCTTTATCTGCACCGTGGAAGCAGTTTACTGCATTTCTAGTTTGTTTTGTTTTCAAACCAGTTTGCTGTTTTTCTTTTGGGAACTGTCCCTTTAAATCCGCAGAGCCGGCTGGCTGTTTTCAGAAATGGTTTGGAGCCAAAAGAGGCTTTTGCACTTTCAGTTATACTCTGCAGCTTCTGGAAGGTTTCAAGTCTTTGTTTATTTTGCATATTTTCTAGCAGTTAACTCAATTTGTTCTCCAAAGCTGAATTGAAGCGTCTTTTAGTTTTTATTGAATGCCAGCATGGAAAAATAGCTTGGCTTGTTTTTGAGTTATATTTTTGTCCGAACTACTCTTGAAACACTGATAAGTGAAGTGTTTCATGGATACCCTCTGTGTTTATGTTACTTTTGGCTTATCTTCTGAATAAACTCTGTTTTGTTTGTTAACTGGCATCTGACTCTTGACAGGTAGACTTCCCAACCCTATGCCTGTAAAGGCCATTCCAAATCCTTAACACTTACCAAGGTGTACACTAAAGTTTCAGGTATCCATGGCAGGTCCCAGCAGATTCATCATCATCATCATCATCATCATCATCATCATCATCATCATCATCTATTCATTTCTATCCTGCTTTTCTCCCATGGGTAGGATTCAAAGTGGCATATCATCATCATCATCATCATCATCATTGCGGAGCTGTGGTGGCACAATGGGTTAAACCCTTGTGCTGGCTGAACTGCTGACCTGAAGATTGTGTTACTGACCTGAAAGTTGCTGGTTCAAATCCGCGACAGGGTGAGCTCCCATCTGTCAGCTCTAGGTTGTGGGTACATGAGAGAAGCCTCCCAGCTAACACATCTGGGCGTCCCCTGGACATCTCTGTAGATGGCCAATTCTTTCATGTTCTGAAGTCACTTCTGACACAATAAAAAAACATCATTGTCGTCGTCATCATCATCATCATCATCATCATCACCTGGTTTATTTGTATTCTGCCTTTCTCCAAGAGGAGGTCCCAAGGTGGCTTCCAAGGGTTCATATTGTAATAAAAATCCCATTTTCAATATAAACATAATTGCTCAAAGCTTTTTGAAAGGGTTTTAGTGCCAAGATATTGCATCACCCCTTTTCACCAACTTCCCTATTTTCAAGATGTATTCCTTAACAACACCTACAAAAGACTTGTGCTACATCTTCTGCAATCTCTGCATGCTTGCATAAAACAAATCTTAGAATTTCCCGGTGTTACAAGCACAGAAGCAGAGCTCTTTGTATTTTCACAGAACCTAGCAATTTTAAGTGCTTAATTTAAAATGGAGAGTGTTGGAAAGGTAATTTTAAAGCATGCAGTAAGTCACAATGTTTTGCTATGTTTACAAATGAATTATAGAGTAAAAATTTACAAGAAGGCCAGTTGTTTGAATTGGCCATTAGATGGCTGAATAAAATTGTCAAATTTTCACTTGAGTTGCGAAATGAGTGGCGCAACTGTGGACTGCAATGTTATTTATTTTCTTCTATACACCTCTGAACCGGTATACGGACATGGTGTTTGTATTGTGGGATCAATGCTATGTGTTTGAAGAACGATGCAGTGCACAAACCAAAAGGTATTGGAATTTAAGCAGTTCATTGCAGAACAAGATGGGGGAAACCCTCCCTTTTTTTCTCCTTGTAAGCAAAAGTTGAAACAAAACTGACGACCTTCAGAGATAAGTCTATAATCAAGTGGGGAACACTTTCACTTTTCCTTTTCAACTGATGGCTGATGTTTATCAGATGCTTTTGAAAATGGTATCAGAGTACAGATGCGGGTGTTCAATTGCTCATATGCACTTCCATTTTCCATGGTGTACTATTTTTATTTTATGTTATTTGTTTGGACCTGATGGCAGTCGCTCAAACCTGGGAACAAAATGGAACCAAATACAAAATCCATAAGGGGAAATAGCTTTCTTGGGCCAACTGTAAAGCATAAATGTCAAAAACTGTTGCACCCCAAGGCTGCATGAGTACTCGAAAACCAGACAAGAGCCAATATAACACACTATATCTTTATTAAAGCAATTATATATCCAAAGGAAATTAGGTATAGAGTCTAAGGAATAGTTCTTTTTAGAAAGTCAATGGTAGTTCCAAATGGGTAAAGGAAAAGGTCCAATATTATAATCCACAATGAGAACTTGATAGCTCTCCAAAGAAATCAAAGGGTCCATGAATTGAAACAGAAAATCAAGGCTGGCAGAAACAGAGTTCAATCCACTGGAAATACTTCGTAGCAATCAAGGCAGCAAGGTTGTCAAAGCTGAGGCAAACTTGAATCAGGAACAAAGAAACAACTGGAGTAAAGTCAAGGTCTACTCGAGAGTCGCGGCATGGCACGGCCTGACTGGAACTGGATCAACTTGGCTTGGAAACAAACAAGAGCTGGAGACGGAGAACCTCTCTCAAGGAAGAGCTACGTTGACACCACAAGAAAATCTACTCAGTGAAATACTTTTAACAGATTCCGAACTGTTCACAATTTAGGGAGTACACGCTCTCAAAACTTTCCCATGGGAACACTAACCATTATCCCATCTATTTGCCAGTCTCTGGCTCTGACGGACCCCTTGTTTTGCACTTCTCTCCCTGGTTACAAAATCTCTACGATTAAAAACCCCGTTCCCAGGCGTCTCTGCAACATCTGGCTCTATCTGCGAGGGAGGAATAGAAGAATCTTCCCCAATTAGCAAGTCTCCAGAGCCAATATCTTTGGGCACCTGCAGCTGCAAAGGCCCCTCCATGGATGGTGAAATGTCAGTATAATCCTCAGCATTATCTGTGTCAAAGTGCAAGTCCTGAAACACTGCAGGCCCTGGTGCCATGGCTGGCTGGGATCTAACAAAAACCATACAGGAGGAAAATAGTGATAGCCTTTGTGATGTCTGAGGGCCCGTCCAGACAGTATCTTTATCCCAGGAGGGTGGCCAGATGCCATTTCTTGTAAACCCAGAAGCAATCGCTACAATTCAAAGTGCTGGATTTAGCCTATAAAGCCCTAAACGGTTCCAGCCAAGCTTACTTGTCCGAACATATCTCCCTCTATGATACACCTCGTAGGTTAAGATCTTCGGGGGAGGCCCTGCTCTTGATCCCACTACCCTCGCAAGCGCAATTGGTGGGGACGAGAGACAGGGCCTTCTCAGTAGTGGCCCCCTATCTGTGGAACTCCCTCTCTAATGAAATCAGGTCAGCTCCCTCCCTCCTGTCCTTTCAGAAAAAATTAAAACATGGTTGTGGGACCGGGCATTTGAGCAGCAAACACAGCAATAATAGAATGATTTATGTGATAATGGACAGACTGGATTATGACGTGAACTTGTGTAATTTTAAATGGATGCTTTTATAATGGATGTTTTAATTATTTTTTAGTTGTAATTGTTTTATAACTGTTGTGTTTTGGGCATCTAATGACTACTGGTTGTGAATCATAGAATCATAGTAAAGGTAAAGGTAAAGGTTTTCCCCTGATGTTAAGTATAACTTAACTCTGGGGGTTGGTGCTCATCTCCATTTCTAAGCCGAAGAGCCGGCGTTGTCCGTAGACACCTCCAAGGTCATGTGGCTGGCATGACTGGAGCGCCATTACCTTTTCGCTGGAGCGGTACCTATTGATCTACTCACATTTGCATGTTTTCGAACTGCTAGGTTGGCAGAAGCTGGGGCTAACAGTGGGCGCTCATTCCGCTCCCAGGATTTGAACCTGGGACCTTTTGGTCTGCAAGTTCAGCAGCTCAGAGCTTTAACACACTGTTGGAAGAGACCTCGTGGGCCATCCAGTCCAACCCTCTGCAAGAAGCAGGAAAATTGCATTCAAAGCACTCCCGACAGATGGCCATCCAGCCTCTGCGTAAAAACCTCCAAAGAAGGAGCCTCCACCACACTACAGGGCAGAGAGTTTCACTGCTGAACAGCTCTCACAGTGAGGAAGTGAGCCAGCCCTGGGTTCCCCTTCAATGGTGAGAAGGACAGGATACAAATGTATGAAATAAATAAAATAAAATAAACAGGTTTTTGTCTGTTTGCTGTGTTTGTATTTGCTTCATAACTTGTTTTGCCTTGTTATGATGTGTTTATTATGTTTGCTGTGTTTGTATGTTGTTTTGTCAATTGACTGTTTTTGCATACATGTTGGAAACCATCCTGAGTCCTCTTGAGGAGATAGAGCGGTATATAAATAAAGTTTTATTATTTTTATTATAACTTTGCCTGCCCCTTTTCTTCGGGTGCTTACACTGTATTTCTGAAATCTGGGGAACAAAAGGCAAATTCTCAGAGATGAAGGGTCTTAGATCTTGTAAACTTCTGTTTTCTCCAGACTGAATTCATGCAATGGATTCCTGCATATTGTAGGAAATGATTTAGGGGTAAGTAAAATACACATGGTTCTGACTCACACAGCAAGAGAAGGCATGAAAAGCAGAAAATGGGTAAACTGCAATTTCTTGGTTCGTTCTGATGGGGAAGTCATCAATTCTCTCAGCATTATCCGTGTCTTAAGGATAGCTTTTGTATTAATCAGAAAAATAAATGGTCCGTCCAACCCAATCGGCAGTGCCACACTGCAGAGAGAATTTACTATGACACCAGAAAGTCATGAAACAGTCTGTTTGTGCCCTTCATTGCCAGGTGATGCCGTTTTGATCATTACAGACCCCATTAATGTCAGGAAACTATTTTGTACTTGCCATTTCCCTGATGGCTATGAAGTTTCCAGAGCAGATTTTTTATTCCGGGGTGCTTGCTTTGAGAAGGGAGGTTGCTAAAGGGAGAGGGACTCTTTAAAACAGAACAACCAGAAGTTGTTTTGGCAACTATTCAGGCAAAAGATGGGGAGCAAGTGAATATCCAGGGTAACCAGGAGTAGTTTTTCAAAAGCAGCTTCTACCCTTGTAGCATTAATAATGTGCTCAGGAGAATTCATTAAAATGCTGCAAAGATGTATCTAGATTCAGAATATTGATTTGATTCTACACACAATAGTATTTGGATAACAAGGTGTCTCTAAATCCCATCCCTAGCAATGTCTGACCTACTTCAAGTATCCAAAGAAGATCAAAATAAATGTATGGGAAGAGAAAATAAATATTTCAAGAATTATACTTTCAATCAGAGACTTAGTTGAGTTTAGGGTCTTGCTTTCATCATCATCATTGTCATCATCATCATCAACCAGAAGTGTTTTCAATTCCTATTAAGGGCAGACGGGCTGGTGGCTGGTAGGATATCTGTGTTTCCATATACATGCATAATAGGGTTGTGCAAAAGGTCCTTTGTGCATTGTATGTCGGTTCTATTTCATAAGATTCGGACATACAATGTGTAATGAAGTATGAATTTTTGGTTTACAAATGTTATGTTTAATTGTGTGTTTGTATTTTAAAAGGGTAAGTATTACAGTTATTGCTTCTCTGCACTCAGAGGATGGTTGCCATGGAGAAGTAGATGGAGCCAACTGCATTTTTGTTGAAGAAGTGCAGTGTTTAAAAAAAGTGTTTTTAGTCTGTGCTCTGATGAGGCACAAGGAAGGTTGATCCTAGGTTGAGGGAATCAAGGGAGATTCAATTGTTCATTCTGAGTCAGTTTAAAATAAGTTTGGTGACTTGTTTTATGTAGTCTGTGTCCTAGTAAGGAACAGAGAATCTGTGATCGTATATCACAGGGGTGACTACGGTTTAAAAGTGGCAGACGATGAAGTTCTGACTACTTTAAGTTAAAGAAGTGACACTTCAGGGAGTTTGTCTCACCTTATTCTAGTATTGTAACTGTTAATGAAAGTGCCTCTAAGTGAGAATTGTAACTACTAAGCTCTGTGCCTGAATAAACTTGTTATTGTTCCTCCAACATCGAAGCATCTATCTCATATATTATAAACTAAGTTACGCTACCATGTAAAATGAAGAAGAAGAAAGGAAAAAAGGTAAAAAGTCTCCTCTCTGAGTCTTTGGTGGCTGCATCTTTGCAAATTAGTGGCAGCGGTGGGATAAAAAGATTCCCCCCTTGCCTGAAAGAACCTTAGTAGTTATTAGTCCTTTACAAATTGGTGGCAGTCGTTATTAGTTCTTTACACAATGCAATATTGTATGTGGACAGTGCCCATGCAAAAAACTTAAGATTCAAAACACTGGCCTATGACTTTTCAGAAGACTTGTGTAAGTCTCGTAAGTGGCTCCGGGTCTCCATCATGGGCACAACTTCTCTCCTACAAGGGCTGGCTTTGGTTTCTCTAAAGGGGCCCGAGGAGGATAGTGGAGAGAGAAGCCCCACTTTCCCCAAAGACTGCAGCAAAGGGGACCCGGGAGGGCAGACGGGAGGGCAGACGGGAGGGAGGGATGCTTGTCTGGATGGCCGAGGGAGGAAGAAGCCCCTCCGGCACATGGCCGACCCAGAGAGAGCACACTCTTCACCTTGAGGCTTTAATGCGGGCAGCCTCGATATTCTGAAACAAGCAGAATTCTGGGAGATGTAGCTTAGAGTGGGGCCATTTGATTTCTTTGCCACAACACATAGCAACCCTAAAAAGTTTGTAGCAGCCAAGGAATATTTTTTAGAGGTGTAAACTCCTCCAATTAATTAAGAGTAATAAATATTCAACTAAACTGACAATTTTGCTCCCATTTTTCCCCTCATAGTGCCACAATTAAAAAGATAGACTGTGCCACTTTATCTTTTTTAATGCATAATAAAAACCCAAGTGAATTAAAACTTGGAAATTGATATTTCAGCAAAGTGACGTGTTTTTATCTGACGAAAGGCAAATTGCAAAAAGAGCTCAAATAAATAGGAGGGTTTAGAGTCTCCCCATTTTAATTTCGAATGAGCTGGAAGGTAGCCAAGCTGGGGAGCATCACATGAGTTTTTCTGAAAAGAACTTATCTGGAAAGTTTCTTTTTTCAAAAAGGAGTAGACACAGTTTTCTTCCTCTGAGAGAATGTGACTTATCCAAGGTTTCAATTGATTTTATGGCCCTGCAGCGCGTTAAACCATTGAACTGCTGAAGTTGCTAACCGAAAGGTCAGCGGGTTGAATCCGGGGAGCAGAGTGAGCTCCCACTGTTGGCCCCAGCTTCTGCCAACCTAGCAGGTCAAAATCATGCAAATGTGAGTAGATCAATAGGTACCAATCTATTGGGAAGCTAATGGCACTACATGCAGACATGCCGGCCACATGACCTTGGATGTATCTATGAACAACGCCGGCTTTTTGGCTTCGAAATGGAGATGAGCACCAACTTCCAAAGTTGGACACAACTAGATTTAATGTCAGGGGAAAACATTTAGCTTTACCTTTAGGAATACAAAGCTTGATTTCAAGAGCATTAGTCCGATAAGCAAACTACAATCATTTTGAGAGAAATACGTTATTTCTCTTTCACAGGTTGCAGTTTGACACACTTATTCTCAATTCCCTCTATAGCTTTGACTTTATTAAAATTTTGAAACTAAACCATTGTCAGCATTTCACTTTTAAAGTTTTTTAGTTATTCTACCAAAATAACATACGCCTGGAAAACATCTCTCCCACGTGCGCTTGTGGAGAACTTTGCAGTGCAGCAAACCTTATGTTCTGTAGAGAAGTAAACTAACCAAAAGTGGGACAAGAATCCATGGGAGCCAATTATTTTCCTCCTGTTGTGCTGCTTCACACAATGCGTTCTTGTCTTAGTAAACAGACCTGGCCGCCCCCCGGGTATTTGCACTCACATGCCCAAACAAAATGGAAGAATAGGGCAATAGCAGTCAACCAAAACTCATAGGGGAAAATGCAATCCTAAATCCTGTTGATTGGCAATGCTGGTGGTTGACCTTGGTCCCTAGGATGAAGAGAAGAGACATGTGTTTGCAATTCCATTGGGGGCATGGTATTTTAAACTTCAATACTGCAATGAACCAAATAAGATACATCTTTTTGTCTGTAAATGTGGAAATATGGTCTTAATCATTCCCCATATTCACTAGAATTATAATACTTGGAGGTTCAGAATCAAGGATATGCCATTGTATCCACACCCAGAAAATACACATTCACCTAAGGCTACACCTACACTGTCATATAAGTCAGTTTCTGAATGAAGATCAATGTCATTGAACTGGATTATCTCGCAGTGTAGACTCACATAATCCAAAGAAGTTAATCTGCATTCTGAAACTGGATTTAATGACAGTGTAAATCTAGCCGGAGATAGTATTTTGTAAAACTTGTCATTTTGTTTTGAAACACAGTCGAAAGAGATTCCTCGGGTATTCCAATTTGGATGGAATGTTAGACCTTGACACTGCTCTATATCTGCTCTTGTACTGCTCTTGTGTTTATGGAAAAATGGTCTGTCTGGGAATTTGCTGTGTCCTATTCTATGGAAGTCGCCAAAGTTTCTCAAGTAGCTCCTGACATGGAAAAAACCCATAGAGTTGTGTTGAAGGACATAGCAACTTCCTGAAGAGATATAATCTCTAGAAAGTTGTTAGGTCTAGGTCCTTCAATGCAACTAGATCCTCCAAGCAGCTCTATAGTACACTGTCAAGGACAGAACGCCACAAGATTCAAAGTAACAGAGTTTATTAGATTACAGAACTCAAAAAATGCCCGTAAAACACAAGGGCCAGGCAATTTTTGCCTTTAGGAGCAAAAAGGGGCAAAAGTAAATGTTCAAAAGATAAACCGGATTAAACCGGAGTTTAATCCGGGTAAAAACAAACTGCTTTCTTCAGCCTGGGTATAAACAAAACGAAAGCCAAGGAACAAAAGATAAAGAATGCAACTAATTGGCAGCAGATTCCTCTCTGCTGCCAACACTGTGTTTAGAGTAACTTGCGTCGCTCCCACACACACACACAGCAGACAGGATTCCAACACGAACAAATCAGCCAGGGATTTTAGCAGTAGAGTAGACCAGTTCCGTTCCGTAGATCAAAGCCAGAAGCAGACGTTTGTAGTTTTTCCAAGTCCAAGAAGGGGGGAAGACAAGCCGTGGTCAGTTCAGTCCGAGTTCTCAAAGCAGGAGATGGCGTCCGTCAAGAAGACGACGGAAGGTCAAGCTAATAAGAGTAAGCACAGGTTTGCACAAACAAATGCCCACACAATCCCTCCCGCCGTCTGACCCTGGATTCCAATCAACTTACGTCTCAGCACAGGAAAGCACACAAGTCTTCAGGGAAGCGTCCCACACACACACACGAATCCCAAGCGTTTGCCCAGATTACCTTGCCCGACGCAATTTGCAATTGCTCCCAAGCCCCATTTTATGCCAGTTACAAATCTTCATCACTGTCAGCTGTCCTCCTTAACCCGGGCGTTTCCTCATCACTTTCCTCGTCAGAGCTGGAACACCTCTGACTACGCCCAACAGCATCTCCAGCTGTGGATCCCGTCCCATCCCTCCAGCTAAGCCATGGGTCTAATCCTGAAGGTCCCCATTCATCTTCTGTCCCATCATGGCCAGTGGCCCCCAATTCCTCCCTTACCCGAGTCCAATCCATCTCATCCTCCTCTGAGCTAACCAGCCCCTCCTCCATTCTTTCCGTAAACCCTTCGAAAGACTCTTCGTCAGATGGTGCTGCAAATATGTCTCGCAGTCTTTTTCTCTCTCGCTCCTCGAGAGTATCCGACTCTCGAGGAGTCTTACGCCCACGCCTGTCAGAAACAGAGCCACGAGGCTCAATCATAACATACACACAGCCAGAAGTTGTGTTATTGAATTGTTTTTGATGATACCGTATATACTTGAGTATAAGCTGACCCGAATATAAGCCGAGGCACCTAATTTTACCACAAAAACTGGGATAACTTATTGACTCGAGTATAAGCCAAGGGTGGGAAATGCAGCAGCTATGGGTAAATTTCAAAATAAAAATAGATACCAATAACATTTCATTAATCAAGGCATCAGTAGGTTAAATGTTTTTGAATATTTACCGTATTTCAAAGAAAAACAATAAACTAGCTCTATAAGTAGAAAAGCAGGGGCAACAAAAACAATATGGTATCAACAATAACATAATAATAATAATAATAATAATAATAATAATAATAATAATAATAATAGTAATACTTCATTTGGATCCCACCCTATCTCCCCATGGGGACTCAGGCCGACTTCCAACAGGCAAACATTCAATACTTATATAAACAATGCAGAGCTAGATATAGATCTATAATTATAGACATTAATTTCACATATGCATTTCCCCCTGAAACGTTTGCAAATCCCCTCTGTGTGTGTGTGCATTTCCCTCCTGTAATATTTGCAAACCCCATATATAGGTAAGTAAGAATATATTCATATCTATCCAGACATCTCTCTTTATATAGATATTTGCAGAGACTTGCAAACATATGAGGGTAAATTCATATATAAAAATAATGTGTATGTATGGCTACAGATACACAGGTACATGGATCTATATGTATAAAGGATTTGCAAAGACCTGCAAACATATGAGGGGAAATTCATATATAAAATTAATGTATATAGATACACATATAAAGGTACATAGAGTTGGCAAAAGCTTACAAGGAGTTAATGCCGATATATCTGTAGGAGAGTTTAATAAATATTTCAGGGGGAAATGCTTTCATAAGATTAATGAATATATATTTTTCTTCTTCCTGACTTGCAAGGATGTCTTTCTCTTATCAAAACATTCCCTTGATTAAGAGCAAGGGAGGCTTTGCAAAAGAAAACACACTGATAAGGTAGAAGAAAGAAATAGATCACATATTGCAAGCAATAGCCTGCAGGCTCCTTGCCAGCCTTGACCTTGACCCGATTATAAGCCGAGGGAGGCTTTTTCAGCTCATAAATAAGGTCTGAAAAACTCCATATTCGAGTATATACGGGTAATTGCAATCCAGCTTGGACACTATCCTTTGTGGATAAGGAGCCATCTTATATGAGATACTTCCAAATGAGATCCTACCATTGTTATTATTGTAATATATACCTCACTCAGGCATTCAGAAGAAGTCAACATGAATGTGTCAGTTGAAAGACAAGTGAGTCCTATACCTTGTCCTCATTCTTTTTTCTTGTTTAGAGCAATTGTCCGAGACACATCTGTGCATGTAGCCTTTTCTTTTCAATCTGCCATTTTTCATATGAAATAGCTACAGCTGAAGAAGTCAGGAGTAAGTAGGCTAGTCTCTGCTTATATATTTATTTCAACCCAGACTTCAA
The DNA here is from genome assembly GCF_035594765.1 of Anolis carolinensis. NCBI lineage: Eukaryota > Metazoa > Chordata > Lepidosauria > Squamata > Anolidae > Anolis > Anolis carolinensis. Next base: position 12,121,810 of record NW_026943823.1, on the reverse strand, counting down.
TTCAGGTAGACATTGACACCATCAATTGTATAGCAAATAAAAACAACATTCTACATGCAACTACATTTCTCCAGTGTTTTATAAATCCACCTGTGCACATTAATTTTAATGAAATGGAGGAGACACAACTGAGTTGTAAGCTTTTGAAAAAGTGTGTATCTTTCACTTCTGCAAGTAATTGGAGATTTTCTCTGTGTTAAGCAAGAATGCCATTTGAAGGGGAAGATCAAGATATGGCAAAGCGAGCCCACCAATAAAAACCTGCTTATTCCCAATCCACATGTATTTTGCATGTGTGAAAAGCCATCTACATAATGAAGGAAGGCAAATAAAGAGTCCAGATGCTGAACCTCAGGGTATATTTCTACTCCCAATGCAAAGGCATTTATGATACAGGCCTCTTTGCTGGCAAGTCAATCCCACCATTGAGGGAACTCCGCAGTCTTTTATTGGCCATCATCTGCCTCCAGAAGGTGAGCTTTGGCTTTTCAGTTTTACTACAATTATAGCCCTGCAGGAAGGAAAATTAGTTGAAAGCCTGGATACTAACCACCGAAATTTCAGTCGGGGCATATGGTTTGTCGCTGCTAAAGTCCAACCTAATTGTTGGGGATGCCTTGAAAGAATGTCTGCATAGCCGACTGTTTCCAAAATTAAGCCTGTTAATTCTAGCTCATAAAAGGTGTGCTCACTTGGCTATATCAGCATGTGATAAATGTTGGAAGATTTACAAATCTATTTGCTATACTGGTAAAACCACATTGAACAGTTCATGTTTGTCAGTTTGTGGTGCATTTATATCTAATGCTTAAACCGAGGTTCCCAAGATAGTATCTGTTATTCTCAATAGGAGGGATGGGAGGAGGTGCAAAAATAAGCTCCTGAAAGTCTGGATGAAGGTGAAAGTGGACCTGAAGGGTGTGCATCATAAATTTATTTTAATAATTTTTCGTTAAATAGAAACTGCTGGTAGTCTTCAGCATTACAGTGCCTTTGGATTAGATCAGAAAGCAGGCTCCTTAGAAGAAATCTCCTAAAGAGCAGAAAACTTAGCTTTGGTCTACAGTGGATCTTAAATTTTCATCTTCCAAGTGCTTTGGATTTCATCTCTTTATGATACAATCTTAAAAGGGGTTTGTCATAAATCAGGGCTGATTTGAAGGCACATATATAATAGGCTTGTGCACGGATTTGGAGTTGTGAGTTCCCTTCAGCCAATCCGCCTTGTTCAGCTTTGCCAGATGGCCATAATGGTAAGAGCTCAGCCATCACATTTTTCGTCCATTGCTGGAGCACGTGGTAGCCGATTATGGCTCCTTCTCCCCTATTCGGCACCACATGGAGAGGCTGCAGTGTACTGCTCACACTGGGTTTCCCTGTGAGCCCTGTCTGTTGGGCCAATCAGAATAGAAGAATGCAGTGACATGTTTTATGTAAGCATCCCAGAAAGGATGCTTCCCTAATCCCATTCTTCAAACCCAGATTCCATTGAAAGGAAGATAGGATAGGGTCCCAGGAAGAGTGCTTCCTTAATCCCATTGCTTAAACCCAGGCTCCCTTGAAAGGAAGAAAGAAAGGATCCCTGGAATGGGAAGGGGAGCCTTGTGAGTTTCCCATTCCCGCCAATGGACCAGATCTTCCTGGAACTTTCTCCAGTGGACTGGAAATGGGTATTTGGCAACCTGTTCATTTTTGTGAGGCACGTGAAAACAAATCTACAGGTTTCCCAAAATTTGGCCAGCAGAAACAGAACAAGGTTCAACCAAAATGCACAAGCTTAATATATAACACCTCACAGCTGAGAAGGAACTGCACAAAAAGAGTATATATATATATATATATATATATATATATATATATATATTCTTTTTAAAAGGACAAACACGTGCAGAGATATAACCTGCCTTTGTTTCCAGTGCACAGAAGCAATTAAGCTTAACTTCAGGCAAATGCTTTTGAGCATTTCCATCTAACTTGCAAGTTAATTACTGCCCATTTAAAATTTGTTTTAGTTTAACCAGGCTGCTAGGTGTCTGTAGAATTGACATCTGAAATGCTCGCACCATTCAAGTGCTTAGAGATGAGCTCTCATGCATGTATTCTGGAAGATCTGTCAGAATTAATGGGATTGGCTTACTTGCAGATGAGTCATTTTTTCATAGTTCTTCTGTACGTAGGCAGACTATATTTTAATTTCCACATACATCTCTAGATCCTAATGCCGCCATTACATGCAGCACCACCTCTTTAACACCAGGGTGGGAGTAATGTGCACATGATAGATTTGTAATAAAGAGGCAACAGAGACATCAGACAGACTTGTTTCTTTTAGTTACCTATTTGAGATTGCTATTCCTTGCACACCATCCTTATATACACAAATACTCTTTGACATGTCCGATCTGAGCATTGTATCAGGTTTTGTTGCTTACCTAGTCCCATAGTGTGCATATGTAATGTGATGTTATAAGCAACAAATGACCCAAAGGACAGAACAGATGTAAAATATACAAATTAGTGTTGTGGTGTCTCCAGATGTGCTTGTGTTAGCATAAAATAAGAATTAAAGATTCAATTGCATACTGATTTGTTTTAGTGAGCCTTATAAACGGCATCTTGACAATAGCTTACCTCTACCCACAGCCTGTATTGTTTGCTGAACTCTGCCATTTGTGTTATGCTAAAAATGCTGAAACTGCAATATTATGTGCCCAAAGCCAACAACCAGAAGTTATGGCTACATACAGTGCCAGAACCCAATAACATCCTCTTAAACATCAAACACGCTCAGGTTACATTCTATGTTGGTCACATAGATCTCAGATAATGATTATAATGTGTGCATTATGTATTATTATTGTGCATGTTGTCATTAACTGCATAACCCTGGTGTTACATAAAGTACTGATGCTTGGAATAAACTTCATCTACCTTGACCAGAGCTATGACTAAATTGGGCTGAAAGCAATGCTAGGACTTGGTGGGTCCTTTGGCCAAAGTTATTGTTTGTTGTTTGTTTGCCTTCTTGCTCAGTTTCAGGGCTCATTCTATCTCTATGTTTCACTTGGGAAATACAGCAGGGCTGATACTTCAGTCCTATCCTACAATTGCATAACTTGAATCATGTATTTGGAAATGAGTTAAATGTTGCTAGTAAAAAGTAGCTGAAAGTTAATCATGGACAAGACGTATGTCTGGCCAATATGCTTTGCAAATTTAATTTTTTTGGTTGTATATTAACAGTTTACACAATGGCAATGAGGTAGTATTTTATGGGACAGGCTACATCCTACACACACACACCTTGAAGAAGGCCATAGTGTTTCCGTAAACTCCCTGAAAAAAGTGTTCATTCATTAAAAAGTACTCGTTTATATTAGTCAATATATAATTGCAAAGTCGTGACCACCAAGGATGCAGAGAGATGTTTTTAAAGTGTAGCATAGCTTGACTTAAAATGTAAGTACTAGAGGCTTGAATGTTAGAAAACAGTAACAAGTTTATTGATGTACATATGCTTAATGGTTTCAATGTTGCTTCTCTCTTAGAGGTACACTTCTTTAACAGTTACAATGATAACATTCAATGAAACAACTCTCAAAAGAACTATTTATTCCTTTAAGCAGTTTAAACTTTTTTTCCTTCCAACTGATGTTTCTTATTTTAACTGATCACTACAGACTTCTACTGGGATTTCCTTCCCTTTCTTAGTCAAACTCTACTACTAACTTGAATAAGTCACTTGACCTATTTAAAATGACACAGGCTAGAACCTAAACTTTCCTGATTCTCAATACCTTAGAACCAGCCTTCCCTGTGGTTCCCTGACCACAGACTGACTCTTTTTTTCAAAATCTGCCCTCTCTTACCGAACTGCAGTTGGCTCCGCCCTCGTTTCTATGGAAATCTGGCTCAGGGTGCTGAACTGGCTACCAATCCTCCAAGCAATGCCAACTCAAATACTTACCTTTTTTAAAACCTCTACCTACAATTAAACATAACTGTAAAGCAAAATCCACACTTCACCACAATAATACACTTTATTTATATTTTACTTTACCTCCTCAGAGGAACTCGGAGCAGATTACAGTAGACACATATAAGGCAAACATTTTACAAAGTGAACCCAACAACACAACATACAATACACAGACAAAGGTAAAGGCCTTCCCCTTTAATCTCTGGAGGCGATGCTCAACTCTGGCCATGGGGAGGAGATCTTGTTCTATTTTTCTCTGCCTAGGAGCCTGTTGTCCATAGACATCTCCTATTGTGTTGTCAGCATGTCTGCGTGGTGTGCCCTTTAACCTTTCCACCGAGACGGTACCTATTGATCTACATAGTGAACACTGCAACACAATGACATACAATACATAGACAAAGGTAAAGGCCTTCCCCTCTTACCTCTGGCGTTTGGAGACAATGCTCAACTCCGGCCACGGGGAGATGCTCTTGTTCCATGCCAAGGAGCCTGTTGTCTGTTCCATGCCAAGGAGCCTGTTGACATATTAAGGACTTTGTAGCTATTGTTCCTTGCCTAAGAAAGCCCTCCAAAATTCATGGGGTCTTCATAAGTCGACAAATGTCTTGAAGACACACATACATATATAATTACATATATTTTAGCAGCTTTTTTTTGTTAGAGCATAGGTTTGCCCCATCTACTTCTCAGGGAGAACCAGTCCAATTTGTGGATAAAAATCATTAAATATTCTATAACAAAAAGCTACTATGTTAACTAATAAGCACACACTCTATTAGTGAGTCAGGCCTATGCTACAAGAAGTTGGATTTGATAGGGATGCTGTTGCACTCTTTTTTTCTGGACCCCATTACTTTTGAACATAGTCTTCAAGGGGATATGAAACGGTAACTGCCGTTATTTTATTCCTTGCTCTGAGCTGGTTTTTTAATTAATTGGAATATTGGATAGAAAATTGCAACGCTTGAGCCACACCCACGATGGCCCTCAGGAGCAACGCCGCTGTTTGAAACCCATTACTGGATCTGATAATAGGCTTGGTATTTTTACAGAACGGAACTTCATCAGCCTACATTTCAAAAGAATTCAGCGTAAAGGTTTGATGGAAAATTGTAAAATACCTAGAGAGCAGTTTGATGAGAGCAATCCAGTCTGTGTGATTAAAGGGAACAATGAAAGAGATGGAGGATGGAAAGGTCAATTGTAAGGAGAAATTACCAGCTTCACTTGCTGCTCTATCTCCCATAGTTTGTTGCCTAGATCAAATTGGCACATAAAGAATGCAGATCAGGAATATAAGCACAGCTCTCCTAGGTGTATAATATCTATTGGCACTCCAAGAGACTTCAGTAGCTTCCTGCCATATTGCCTTCGCTGAGACATCTGGAGATCAAAGTTTTTTTCCCATAGTTTGGAGAGAAGGTTTCATGCTTGAAGGTGTTCCAATGTCCCTCTCTATGAAAAGCTAAGTGCATTCAGAAGTACTTTGGAGTTAAACCTGGTGTAAAAAAAAAAACCGGCTTCTTATTAGATTTAAAAGCACTGTCATCTCTTTTGGATTGTCGTGCTGGGATAGGATGCCAGAAATAAGCGGATACAAAGAAATGCATTGTGGCGTTTTATGTGCCGAAATCATTTCAAGAGTCTCAAAGTGTAGCTGTGCTCTGCATCAAAAAATTGGGACTCACTAATCATTGTAATATTTGAATCTATTTTCGTAGTAGTTTGGTAGTATTTTTGATTTGCACTGTTTAGAGACAGAGAGACACTTTAGGTCCCCATCCTAGGAGAAAAGCAGAGCACAAACAACAATAACAATAAAAAATAATGGTCAACTTAGATATATTTGTTTTGGGGCTGATTATGAAACATGGTTTTCAGCTCATGCATAGAATCATAGACTAATAGTTGGAAGAGACCACATGGGCCATCTAATCCAACCCCCTGCCATGCAAGAAAAGCACAATCAAGTATTCCCGACAGATAGCCATCCAGTCTCTGTTTAAAAGTTTCCAAGGAAAGAATTTCCACCACACTCTGAGGCGGAGAGTTCCACTGTTGAACAGCTTGTATGGGCAGGAAGTTCTTCCTAATGTTCAGGTGGAATCTCCTTTCCTATAATTTGAACCCATTGCTCCTGGTTTCAAGGGCAGCAAAAGCAAGCCTGCTCCCTCTTCCTTATGACACGCTTTCACATATTTATACATGGCTATAATGTCTCCTCTCAACCTTCTCTTCTGCAGACTAAACAGACCCAGTTCTTTAGGACGCTCCTCATAGGGCGTAATCTCCAGACTTTAGATCAATGGTTCTCAAGTGGGGTCCCCAGATGTTTTTGGCCTACAACTCCCAGAAATTCCAGCCAGTTTACCAGCTGTTAGGATTTCTGGGAGTTGAAGACCTAAAACATCTCGGGATCCCAGGTTGAGAACCACTGCCTTAGATAATTTTAGTTGCCATCTTCTGGACACCTTCCAGCTTGTCAATATCTCTTTTGAATTGAAGTGCTCAAAATTGGACACAGTATTCCAGGTGAGGTCTGACCAAAGCCAAATAGAAAGGCTTCCCTCAATCTAGACACTGTATTCCTTTTGATGGAGCCCAAAATCCCATTGCCTTTTTAGCTGCTGCATCACACTGTTGGCTCATATTCAACTTGTTGTCTACAAAGACTCCAAAATCTTACTCACATGGATTGTTGCGCCTATGCAATCTTAACTGTGTCTGTAATGGTTCCCTACCCCTCCCCCCCCCCCCCCCCCCGCAAATCAGCAGAGTCTGAGTTTTGGGGGTTAGATGAAGAGTCTGAGTTTTGAGAGTCTGAGTTTTGGGGGCTAGATGAAGATTTTTGGTGAAAATGCAATTGTACAGAATAAATAGGAGTGAATTAAGTTCAGTGTCTCCCTCACTGCAATGCTAGATACTTGGAAAATGATGAAAATTGTCACTTGATTAGGCAACATTTTACTATGGGTTCTTCATTTTATTGTAAGATTAGGATTCATTTCTGGGGGAAACAATGCCTTCATTTTGGCTCCACACATGCACGCACACATGTACACTCCTGGATTTAGCGCAGAGGAAACTTTGCTCCCTCACAAACATTTAATGTGACTCTGGCCTCTGATTGCCCTTCACAATGCTTCCAATTGCTACATATGAGCCGTTCTTCAGGCAACAAAGAGAAATCCCCAGACCTTTCAATTTCACCAAGCCCTAACTTCCAAGGAAAAGGGGGGAGGGAATAAAGGAGTCTATCTTACCACGGAGACATGGGAGTTTAGAGTCCCTGTGAGTAATTTCAATTAGTACTAATGGCGATTGCCTCTGTAACTTCTGGATGGTGTGATGGAATAATAGACTCCGGGCTGCATTCAGCAACATCTCTTAACTTCTGATAAAATTGCAGACTGCGTCCCTCCAGTTTATCCATTTCCTCTGACAGCTCATCCTTCTTCTTTGTTGTGCTTTTCGCCGTTCCCATTCTTTCTGCTACCTGTGTAATGTACTGAGTGTCGAGAGGGAGACTGTAAATGTTGACCAATTCCATTTGCAGATGTACTCCTGCCATTCTTCCTGCTGTCCCTGGTTATTTAAAATGTGTACAGTCTTTTTCTTTTTCTTTTAAAGGTCCCCTGGTTTAGGAGCAGAACTCTCCATCTGCATGAATGTTGTTTACCGCTTTTCCCATTTACAGATTTGAACCAATTTCAATATTAAGAAGGATGCCATGACAACTGTTGTCAGCATGATTTTCATAAAGTTGCTTGCAATGTTGGTAATAGCATATTGACTATATCCGTTATGTATTTCTCCCTTCAGAATGGGTTCTGCAGCCAAACTCACTGTACCAGAGCAATACCTTCTAACAATATTTCAGAGGCAAAAAGGGGAAACTATAAAGTCATGGCCCCTGGACACTCACAATGAGATAGTGTTTGAAATTCCTCTTTGTGGAAAATCTGGTGTGTTATGTGAATGGGGTAAATGATGCAAATCTCCCACATGATTGCTGATTGAACATGATAATCTTTCCCTAAATTATGCTAGAGGGGAGACAAGAATCATTTAGCTTTATAGGTAACAGGTTGAGCATTTCTTATCCAAAAATTCCAAAATTATTCATATGGGTAAAATACTAGTAGCTTTGCTTTCTGGTGGTTTGGTGTATACAAACATTTTCTTAATGCAAACAAATATTAAAAATACTGTGTAACTGACCTTTGGGTTCTGTGTATAAGATGAAGATGAAACATAAATGAATGTTAATACTTTGTCCATAAGAATTAAGGAAAATTATTACAAAATGGTATGGAGTTGGTACCTAACTCCCATTAGATTAAATCAGATTGATTAAAAAAATACAAAAAATAGTGTTGGAAAGGCTGTCAGGGAATAGGGTCAAATCTTCATATGTGGTGATCATGTAAAATCATACCAAAATTTTGGGAAATGATATTTAAAGAAATAAGCAGAATAATAAAAATAGAGATAGAGAATACACCTAAATCAGCATTATTACTTATGCATGACAATACAATCGCCTCACAAGAGGAGAAAGAACTGGTTTCTAATTTGATAACTGCAGCAAAATTGCTAATAGCAAAAAACTGGAAAGAAAAAAAATGAAATTCAATTAGAAGAATGGTACAGGGAAATTTGGAACATAGTTATTAATGACAAGCTGACTTGGAATATTAAAATTAAAAAGGGAATATTGAAATAAAGAGATTTTGGGAAAATATGGGGAAAATTTATAGAGTATATCTAATGAGGGAAAGAGGTACATGCCGACAACAGAAGCAATGAAATGAGGCTGCCATGACTGCATGGAGCACCATTACTTTCCCGCCAGTGGTACCTATTGAACTACTCACATTTGCATGGTTTCGAACTGCTAGGCTGGCAGAAGCTGGGGCTAACAGCGGGAGCTCACTCCACTCCCCAGATTCAAACTGCCGACCTTTCTATCAGCAAGTTCAGCAGCTCAACAGTTTAATCCGCTGCGCCACCAGGGGCTCAGGGTAGAAAAATAACCTTTAAAAATGAATGTATAGATTACAAAACAGAATCATGCTACTTCGCAAATTAGGACCTTCCGGCTAAATGTACAATGATCCTGCTCTGAAATCCTTTTTTTTTTTTTTGGCCAAGCTTTCAGCATCACTGGTTTTGAAAACACATGAGAAATGCTGTGAAATTGAGCGTGCTTTCCTGATTAAACTAGACTTTAAATTGCATCCTGGCCAGATTCCAGGAGAATATCCATGTTCGGTTGTTTAGAAAGAAAACCCAGCAACATAATTTCTCCTGTCACATCTTACTTATTGTTATGAAGAAGCAGCTTCGAAACTGGGCATTGAGATCTTCATTCATTATTTGTTCACTCCGCTTCCCGGATTCAAACTGCCAACCTTTCAGTCAGCAAGTTCAACAACTCAGCGGTTTAATCTGCTGTGCCATTGAAGGCTCCAATAATAATAATAATAATAATAATAATAATAATAATAATAATAATAATAATAATAATAATCTTTGTTTATACCCCACCACCATCTCCCGAAAGGGTCTCGGGGTGACTCACAGCAGCACTCCAAGTGCTGCATATAAGCAACAATACTTAAGTATATACATAAATATAAAAACAACAACGCACATAAAATCCAAGCTAATAAAAATGTAAAAATTATAAAATTTTCTAAAGTGCAATAGAACCTGCTAGTAAAGCTGGCTATCTGCAGTAACGATCAAAGTGCAAAGTGTCATAATCGATGGATCATCTCAGCTTTAATGCTCATCTGTATGCAAGTGGTTATTCCCCGCACTTGGGATATCAATTGATCAATTGTATCAATTGATGTTGGCCATTGTAACAAGGAGAATCTTATCTTCCATTTCGTCCTTTTCTTTCCTTTCTTCCTTCTTGATGTTATAAAAAGCATTTGCAAAAATATTTTTTCATATTTGGGACCTAAAATACTTGGAGCTTTAAACCTGACCTACTGGGAAGATGAATTGGGAATGTGTTGAGGTGCGCAAAGGAACATTATGAGAGCAGCTATTCCAGAAAATACTCTTGCCAACCAGGCTGTTTCCTTCCAGTTTATTATCCTGTTGACAGCTCATCCTTCTTTCTTGTACTGTGTTGTTCTCTCTGTTTGCTAACACATAACACATTCTCTGTCATCAAGAAAGAGATCAAATGCATTGACTGGTCCCTTTGCAGGAGGAAAAACCTTGGCAATGCAAGGGGAAGAGAATTAGGCTTATATGTTTTAAGGCGTGTGTGTCTATGTGTGTGAAAACTATATCATGCTTGGGCAATTTGGATGGCTTACAGTGGCCATTTATTGCAACCTGAGCTCCATCATAAATTATACTTCTGTTGTGTTGCTGAAGGCTTTCATGGCCAGACTCACAGGGTTGTTGTGTGTTTTATTAATTTATTTACAGTATTTATATTTCACCCTTTTCACCCGGAAGAGGACTCAGGGCGGATCACAATGTACATATACATGGCAAACATTCAATGCCATATGACGTACAGACAGAGACAGAGATAGAGACAGAGACAAAGACACAGAGGCAATGGTACATTTTCCAGCTTCCGGATTTATGAGGGTATGCTCGATTTTGGCCACGGGGGGAGCTGCTGCTACATCATCCACTGTGACATCGAGTCCTTGATGGATTGCTTCCTCATTCTTCCGCATGCTACTGAACGATTTTTATGGTGTCGTAAATTAGTTAAATTAGCCTCCCCACATAAGCGGTACCTAAATTTCCTACTTGATGGTTGCATCTATCTTTCACGTTAGGTGAACAACGAGCAAGACTATTTTTAATGGTGAAGCACTCAATCCAACCCAGGCTGGCTTCGAACTCATGGTCAGTAGTGATTTATTGCGGCAGACTGCTAACAAGCTGCGCCACAGCCCTGTTTTCTGGGCTGTATGGCCATGTTCCAGAAACATTCTCTCCTTCTGGAACATGGCTTCTGGAACATGGCTATACAACCTGGAAAACACATAACAACCCTATACCTCTGTTGAAAATATAGGGAAACAAAGCACAGGATCATCTCTGAAACTTGGAAGCTAAACAGATCAGACCGAGTTAGTGTCTGGAAGGAAAACAACCATAGAATAGAAGTTTATGGAGGCTACAACCTGAAGAAGAAAATGGCAAACCACCCTGAACATTCCTTGCCTTTAAAAAGCCTATGAAATTCACCATAATACTTAATTATCACAAAAATGTCCTTCATATTTCCTTTCATTGGGTAATAATTGTGTGCTTGTAATTTGGTTGTGGAAGAAGACCATTTATCTTATCCATCAAAGATCTCCTTCCACTTTTACATATTTTTTAATCATCACAGACTTCCAAAACAAGCTGCCTACTTAGGCCAAGATGCTGGAAGGTGCTCCTTGCGTCTAAATGCCGTTTCCGAATGAAAGTTCCAAAGATGAGCCAATTAAATTCATTTCCTTTTTAATCTAAGATTTATGGAAACCTCCTTCAAAAGCAAATACTCCCACGTATACAAGGGAGGAAACTGGTCATTAAACTGGATGAGGCTTGAAAGACTTAGAGATGGGAAGAGCCAATGTGGCATAGTAGTTTGAGTGTCGGATTAAGATAACAGGTCCCTGCACATACATGGAAACTCACCTTAATCAAATCTCTCTCAAATTTGGAGGAAGCCACTGGTGAACCTCCTATGAATAGGATTGTTGTGTGTTTTCTGTGCTGTATGTCCATGTTCCAGAAGTATTCTCTCCTGACGTTTCGCCCACATCTATAGCAGGCATCCTCAGAGGTTGAGTGGTATAATGGAAAAACTAAGCAAGGAAGGTTTATATATCTGTGGAAGGTCCAGGGTGGGAGAAAGAACTCTTGTCTGTTTAAGGCCAGTGTGAATGTTGTAATTAATCATCTTGACAAGCATTTATGGCCTTGCCAGCTTCATATCCTGGCTTCTTCCTGCTTGGGGGAATCCTTTGTTCAGAGGCGTTAGCTGCCCCAGATTGATTCATGTCCGCAATTCCTTTGTTTTTAGAGTGTTGTTCCTTAGTTTCTGTTCTGATTTTAGAGTTTTTTTTAATACTGGTAGCCAGATTTTGTTCATTTTTGCGGTTTTCTCCTTTTTGTTGAAATTGTCCACAATTACAATTAATTACAACTTTCACAACAGAAAAGAGTTCTTTCTTCCATCCTGGACTTTCCACAGATATATAAACCTTTTTTGCTTAGTTTTTTTCCAATATACCTCACAACCTCTGAGGATGCCTGCCATAGATGTGGGTGAAATGTCAGGAGAGAATACTTCTGGGACATAGATAGCCATACAGCACAGAAAACACACAACAATCCTGTGATTCCAGCCATGAAAGCCTTCAACAACTCCTATGAATACATGTTGCCAAGAAACCCCTGTAAAAACAGCTGGAAGAGTTAGGAAAGATCCAGTTTGGAAAGTTGAGAGATGATTCCAGGTAATGGCATTCTGAGCGTGAAATGTTAAGATGGATATTTTCCAGTTTGGTCTCCACTTTTGCACCTCAATTAAAATGTTTCTGCAGGGAGAGCCCTCCAAAAAGTTCATTGAAGCCTTGTAAATAAACCCTACACAGGTTTATTGTAGCAAGTGGAGCTGTCCCATAGATTTTTGCTACCTGAGGCAGCATATCAGATCTCCAACTTCACCCTTCAGTCAAGCCATCCGGTGCTTAAGGCTGACCCAGTTAGTTTAGCACCCAAGGCAGAAAATCTCCCTTGTTGGAAGCAAGACAACACCAACAACAAATTAAGCAGCTAGCAATTTGATAACTTCATGTTGCTCTAAGTTGGTTGCCTGAGGCGATGTCCTCACCTTACCAAGACATCCCTGCTACATAGGAAATAAATGAGTAGTTTGCTAGCCAATCTTGACATAGTGGTTACGGATGAAGGGCATCCTACTGCCTGCAGGAAGGAAAGGATGAGGTTTTCTAGGTGTGCAGATAAAGATTTATTGAGCTGAATGCCCTTCAGAATAATGACTTCATGCTTTTCAAAAAGAAAGTCCAACTCATTTCTTGTGGCATAAAAAGTAGAAAAGGAAGAGGTAGAGGAAGAATTCAAGAATCATCTTGAACACCAAATTATTTTAGCACGAGTTTTCAGAGGTTCCAATCTACCTCTTGAAATGCATGGAAAGAATACATATCAAATTGCAGTTGCATAGTTGTAGGGTGAGACTGGAGCATAATAGGACACAGGGAGATGCAGTTTGTAATACAGGCCATAAACTTTCAAACAGTTGTGTAAGGTAACACAAGTCTGTGTCTCAGGTTGGTTGTCACATACTCAACATGTAAATGTATCACTTCTACTTTGAATCTTTTAGTAGTTTTTTTCATATTAAGGATGAAGAATTTTAGAAATACACATTTTTTCTTTAGTGTTGGGAAGCTCTAACCAGGATAAACATTGAAGTATAAATATATTTGAAGATCAGTATTATTCTGCATAAAATATTGTACAAAATACAGTATTTTGCACAAAAATAGGTATTTTGTACAGGAAAGGCTTTCCCACACAAAAATATGTAATTTTTGCATAGATTGTGTTCTGAACTGCAAATAATCTTTGAGTGCTACATGATGTTTGAAGACCACCTTGAACTAAGAAGAAAATCGGTAAAGTTAGAAATGGTTTCTCTCAAGAATGAAATTAATGCAATGAATGTATAGTTCAAATCCATAACCTGAAAAAAAAATTCAAATGATAATATGCTGACATGTCTGTGGATTCTTTCATTCAACTTGGAGACACTTTCTTTTAAAAATGTATTCTGATAAATTTTCAAAAGGGTGTTTTTATAGTCAACCTCCACCTGACATTAAGCATATAATAGTGATGGAGAACATATCAATTTCTAAAGACATGTTCTTTCTAGGAATCTATGTCTTCTAGGGTGATTCTATGGGATCTCTAAGGATCTCATCACATGGATAAGGTCCAACGTCGCTTCCAGACAGTAGCAAGGCAATCCATGCACCTCGGCCACCAACGGACAATTCCCCATCCCATGTGGGAAAACGTTGCCGTGCAACCTGAGTCCACTGAAGTCTCATTGTTCCTTATGGAACACAGGGAGGCTTCTGTGTTAGTAGCATCAGCATCCAACCACACTGCCTCCCCAGTTCACCCACTGAGTCCCACCAGAAGTCATCCTACATCCTCTAATGGGTGGTGTGGGGCTCCGTGGGTGAAGTGGGGCAGAAGTGTCCCGGGAATTTGATCATAAAGTGACTGGCTCTGGGAAAAAGGCATCAAGCAAATGAACTAAACGAATAAATATGGTGCTCCAATAATGTATATATTTAATTTAGTGGCAAGAAAGGAGGAGCCTTTGGGACTTGGTCAATACATGTTACATAAAGCAATCAGCGTTGTTTTCTCTTCTTCCTGCCAGAAATTAAAACAGCATGGTTCTGTGATTGAATGCTGCATATGCAGGTAGAGATAAAAGATCCTGTTTCTTTAACACTTCATCATACTGTGACATTTTAATTTCCTAGTGAGTATGATTAATACTGTTGGAGGAATAATTTATCATCAATACTAACTCCGATGGCAGAGGGTCTCGAAAAATCAGCTGGCAGTAATACGGATGTCCTGGCGATACTTTTGCTTTGGTTTGATAAATTAACACCGTATCTCATTAATGGAAAATTAACTTTTCATTGTGGAAGTCCTTGGGCAGAGAAGGAAAAAGAAAAGTACCCCACTGCTAAAATATCATTGGATTATTGAAAGCTGATTTGAGAGCCATTCCCTTGAAAATGACAACACCGTGTGATTCCATAGAATTCTGTAAAGTTGCAAAGGGTAAGAAAATGGGGGTGTCTATCTTTTCTGCAACGATCCACCCGCCCAGTGTGATACATACAATTTGTGACTTGGCTCTGTTTTCAATACAAATTGTAGTAATAATCTTGTTTAAGTTTCCCAGTGTAGATACTTGATTATTTTTAGTGCAGAAGGTGATTGCTGGCATTCATGAATTCAGCAGCAACTAGTTACAAATAATGCATTTTAAAATCCATCAATGGTGTATGCCAGTCTTATGCCATCACATTCACAACTCACTTTTTTGGTTATTGTGGAGGTTGGAAGTTTGGCCACAACTCAAAGCCTCCACCGATATCAACCTTGTAAACCACATAGTCCCTCAAATGCCAATTTTCAAGATGTTATAAAGCAATATGTGGTGATGTATCCAGTTGGTTTTTCTGTTGATGCCTCTCACAGGATTTCCACCTAAAGGAAAATTGCTTGATGTGTCCCCATGCTGAGGCGCAGCTGGTTAGTAGCCAGCTGCAATAAATCACTACTGACAGGGTTCATGCGTTTGAAGCCAGCACTGTTCATATTGAGTGCTCGACCATTAAATAGCCTAGCTCGTTGTTGACATAAGCAACCCGAAAGACAGTTGCATCTGTCAAGTAGGAAATTATGCCTCCCCTTTATGCGGGGATGCTAATTTGACTAATTTACAATGCCATAAAAACATCCAGCAGTGGGCAAAAGAATAAGGAAGTACTCCATCAAGGGCATAGTGTCACAGTGGATGATGTAGCAGCAGCTCCCCCTGTGGACGGAATTGAGCATACCCTCATGAAGCCGGAAGCTGGAAAATGTTAAATTTCTTCTGTGTCTCAGTCTCTATCTGTGTTTGTATGTCATATGTCTAATGGTATTGAACGTTTGCCATGTATATGTACATTGTGATCCACCCTGATAATAATAAAATAAATTTGCTCCCTGCTTTCCAACAACAGTGGCCAATGGAGGGATATGTGTGGTGCACAAGGGATATGTGCTGCAAACAAGGTGGGTCTTGGAGGAGTGGCTTCAGGAGATACATGTATATCTCCCAATGTCCAGCTCCCCATCCTTGCATATTTTAAAACCTAATTCTTTCCACCCTAAATATGAAGACAGTTGCTAAATAAAAATACTAGTCAAGCATTACACTATACCTCCATAACTGACAACACTATCCATTGCTGACTCCCAAACTCAGATGTTTTGGATGTCATCTACCAGAAGCCTCAATGGTCAAGAATTCCAGGAGATAGTCCAAAATACTGAGAGGATTCAATTTTCAGAATCATTGCTGTAAATGAACAATTATAGAAATAAAAACCAAAAAAGGAAAACAAAACTATACAGAAAAAAGAATGCTCCAATGCTCTTGAGGCAAGCAATAGGAGATCATAGGTTTGATTTTTAGGTACGAATCTCTAGGTCAGTGGTTCTCAACCTGTGGGTCCTCAGGTGTTTTGGTCTACAACTCTCAGAAGTCCCAGCCAGTTTACCAGCTGTTAGAATTTCTGGGAGTTGAAGGCCAAAACATCTGGGGACCCACAGGTTGAGAACCACTGTTCTTAGTGGAAGTTCAATTCATTTCAGGATCTGTATTTCTGAAGCACAACATGCTTCAACTGGAGTAGATCCCTTGACGTAATATAATTTCCATGAAGGGTTGACTGGCCATTCAACAGTGGATTTAATTGGTCACTTCTAGCTAGTAAATGGATTTTATGCTTGTGTATCTTTGGAATAAATGACTTCAATTTTTTCTAAGATACAAAAAGAGAATCCGCACCCAGATAGCAATGGTTGAAGCTGTCACTGCAGCGTTCCTTTAACAAAAGAGACATTGGAGACACAACATAATCATAGACCAATGAATTTCTAACACTTCATACATTCTAACCTTGAATGTAACAATCCCATAAATTATATTTTTAAGTGGTAGCCTTGAGCTTTATATGTTAAGTAAGGAATTGTGCTTCAGTCCTGTTATCAAGCTGAGTTTCAAACCTTCAGTTGTCTTGCGATGCTGAACATCTTCCATTGCCAAGTCAATAGAGAATGAGGTTGTTTGTGAAAATTTGGCCGAAGTTAATTATAACACTGTATAATAGTTCTTTAATTGTGAAGCAGTAGACAAAAACAGAGGTTGGAAAATTTTAAAAGTAATTATTTCATGTTACTGATTGCAGTTATTTGGGGAAAAAATACAATTGTGAGTATTTGTTTTCATGTCTGGGAAAAATTAGCTTGTCGCATTACCAAATGTTTTCCACTAATTTTAAGTTACTTCAAAAGGTTGACAAGATGTAATCTGAAATTTTAAGATGATAATCTGAATTGGCGGGTTCTTTTAATGTCATACGAGTTGGACAGCACTTGGGTAAGCCAGCTAGGAAGGTAGTAAAGGCAAAGACAAAGGTTTTTCCCTGACATTAAGTCTAGTCGTGTCTGACTCTGAGGGTTGGTGCTCATCACCATTTCTAAGCTGAAGAGCCAGCATTGTCCATAGACACCTCCAAGGTCACGTGGCTGGCATGACTGCATGGAGCACCATTACCTTCCTACCGGAGCGGTACCTATTGATCTACTCACACTTGCATGTGACATTAAGTCTAGTTGTGTCTGACTCTGAGGGTTGGTACTCATCTCCATTTCTAAGCCGAAGAGCCGGCGTTGTCCGTAGACACCTCCAAGGTCATGTGGCCGGCATGACTGCATGGAGTGCTGTTACCTTCCAGCTGGAGTGGTACCTGTTGATCTACTCACATTTGTATGTTTTCTAACGGCTAGCTTGACAGAAGCTGGGGCTAACAGCTGGAGCTCACCCCGTTCCCCAGATTCGAACCTCTGACCTTTTGGTCAATAGGTTCAGCAGCTCCACCACTAAGGTAATATGGAGACATAATTCAGGGGTATGTCCTACCTATTGTTATTGAAAACTAATAAACAACTTGGTGGATATTTTGATGAAAAATGCTAGTGCTACAAGTTACAATTAATAAAATACCTGTTTTCATTTTTTTCTTTTTCAACTGAAATCAAAGTCACAGAAAGTGCAAAGGCAAATGAATGGATAATGGAAATGGGACACACATTCGTTCAAACAGACACACCTGAGCATCCTACATTTTTAAAACAATATTGTACCAGTATCTTCGTAGGTCACATGGACTCTCTTGAAACATTTTTAACATTCCTGCTCTCTGGAGAGAGAACTATTAAAAAGTACTCAATTCCCTGTGATAGATTTTTTTAATATCCCCCGGCCTTAGCCTATGCATTGGAAAGCCTTGATGAAACCATCTACCACGTTTAAAAGGCGTCTGTTACAAACTTCCAATCCCAATGGCATACTGGGGTTTCTCCTCACATTGGACTTTACGATCTTCTAGATGTGGAGCAGCAGTAAAGCTTGAATATGAGTTTATACTGTTTTCAGAAGAACTCCACTTTGTTTGGGATTTTAACTTTTTTATTTGCATGTCAAAACAATGATGCCAAATTTTCTCCTAGGGAAGCTGTCTGTTGGGCAACTCCAACAGTTGATTATCGTTGGTTGTTTTTATTTTTATTTTTTAAATACTGTATTTAGTGAGAAGAATGAAGTATATTGGATTTGAGATCTTTTGTTCAGTCAAATGAAGTAGATGACTGACAGGTGTGTGCAGTCCAGTCCATAAGAAAAAGCAGCAATTAGAATGAGTCTGAAAACATCCCGTTAAGATCTTTTCAAGGTCACGCCACAGAACTAATTTGGAAAAGTGCTAACAGAATGCTGACAAGAATCAATAATCATGTTTGCCACAGGACAAAAGAGACAAAGCTGTCCTCACTGACCCAAGTCCTGACATTTGACTCAAGGCTAACTAGGACTTTGCCCTACTGTTATGATGATGGGTGTGCCGTTGGTTCTCTTTTAGGTCTCAGGTGAAGGCCTCCAAGTTCTGGATTTAAGCCATGAAACTTACCAAGTGACCTTGGAGCAGTTTCTCATTCTAATCTCTCTTCCAATATTATTGTGAATATAGATGGGAGGAAAGCTGTACCATGTCACCCATATCGGATGCTTGGAGCAATGATGAGGTAAATACCTAAGGAACAAAGAACAAGAAGCTGTTAAAAGACACTTTCTAGACAGAGGTCGATACATCTAAACAATCTAAATGTCCTAAACTACATGCACACGTAATTGTGGTCATACAACAGATCAGGCATGGGCAAATGTTGGTCCTCCAGGTGTTCTGGATTTCAACTCCCAGAAATCTCAGACAGCTTACTGACTATTAGAAATTGTGAGAGTTGAAATCCAAAACACCTGTATGGCTGAAGTTTGCCATACCAGCTATAAAGGTTTCCTCTGACATTAATTCTAGTCATGTCTGACTCTGGGGGTTGGTGCTCATCTCCATTTCTAAGCCAGCATCATCCATAGTCATGTGGCCGGCATGACTTCATGGAGCACCATTACCTTCCCACCGGAGCGGTACCTATTGATCTACTCACATTTGCATGTTTTCAAACTGCTAGGTTGGAAGAAGCTGGGCCTAACAGCAGGAGCTCACCCCACTCCCTGGATTCGAACTACCAACCTTTGGGTCAGTAAGTTCAGTAGCTCAGTGGTTTAATCCACTGTGCCACCAGGGGACCCGCAATACCAGCTATAGATAGATTTTGTTTTAGTTTCAGGAGCGACTTGAGAAGCTGCAAGTCACTTCTGTTGTGAGAGAATTGGCCGTCTGCAAGGACATTGCTCAGGAGATGCCCGGATGTTTTTGATGTTTTTAACATCCTTGCGGGAGGCTACTCTCTTGTCCCCACATGGAGCTGGAGCTGATAGAGGGATCTCATCCGCACTCTCCCCAGTTGGATTCGAACCGGCAACCTTCAGGTCAGCAACCCAACCTTCAAGTAATCAGTCCTGCTGGCACAAGGGTTTAACCCACTGTGCCACCGGGGGTACCTCTAGATAGATAAAATAGATAGATGATAGAGAGATGAAATATATAGATAGATAGGCAGGCAGGCAGGCAGACAGACAGACAGACAGACAGAGGTATTAGGTGACAGCTTACCTTCTTCTGCATTGATTTCAATTTCTTCAAGTAGTTGCCTTGGATTTCTTTCATGAGAAAAGTAACCAAAGGTTTAATTATTTTTAATTAAAGTAGTAGTTTTTTATGCCTTAGGTAAGTCAAAGTCTAGCAACGTGGCCCACCTTGAAAGTTTTGCACCACAGCTACCATGAATCTCCAACAAGTGAGTCCAATAACAGGTAAAAAAATTTAAACACTGTAGCCTGAAACATCATTGTCTTGCCTACCTCCCAATTATATATATTTTGTGTCAGGAGCAACTTGAGAAACTGCAAGTTGCTTCTGGTGTGAGATAATTCGCTGTCTGTAAGGACGTTGCCCAGGAGATGCCCAGATGTTTTGATGTTTTTACCATCTTTGTGGGAGGCTTCTCTCATGTCCCTACGTGGAGCTGGAGCTGATAAAGGAAGCTCATCCACACTCCCCCTTGGCTGAATTCGAACCAGCAACCTTCAGGTCAGCAATCCAACCTTCAAGTTTTCAATCCTGCCGGCACAGGGTTTAATCCACTGTGCCTTCGGGGGCTCCAACCTCCCAAATGATTGGAAATTTGCTGC
Organism: Anolis carolinensis; assembly: GCF_035594765.1. Taxonomy (NCBI): domain Eukaryota; kingdom Metazoa; phylum Chordata; class Lepidosauria; order Squamata; family Anolidae; genus Anolis; species Anolis carolinensis. The sequence goes on along the minus strand of NW_026943823.1, from coordinate 12,101,306 downwards.
CACAGCAGGTCTAGATCTTCAGTCTTTTGTGGCCAATGTAATTGGGATCTTCAATATAAGTCTTTACCTCTTTTTCTTACTCTTTGTTAAAAACATCTCTGCAAACCATTTCCCAAGACCTAGACACCCCACTCTTTCCGGATTCCAGCTCTCCTTTGCTAATCAGCAGAAACCAGTGTCTCCGAGCTTCAGACCTGAGAAATAGCTGAACTGTTACAAATAATCATTTCCCTTTCTATTGCTTTCCTCCTTCTCTGCAAGACAGTCCTGGCACCCCGCCTGAACGGTAAATATTCTAAACAGCTGGGCTTTTGTCACTGTCAGACTACAGTCCACACCAAGGACAGCAAAGGATGGCTGGTAGGAAGGAGGCCAGATGGGCGAACACACAAATACAACTATTGTAGCACCTGGTTGTTGTGCCCCTTGGTTTCTGCATGGAAAGGAGAAAACAAAGGCAGAGCATGTGTTGGCTTTAGTTCAGTCATCCCAGGAATGATGCATGTTGTCTGTCCCAGACTTGTTTCTAAAGTAATGCCATTCTATAAGGCCAAAGACTTTGAGTCATGAGAGCGGGACATGAATGCGTTTGAAGCAACAATGCTTGGGGATTGAATTAAATGTGTTAATTAAAAAAACAATGCTTTGGAATTTAATTAAGTGTGTTAGTATGATCCACAACTCTCTAAGGGTGCATCTGTCTACACTGTATAATTGATGCAGTTTGACACAGCTTGTACTGTCATGGCTCAATACTATGGAATCCAGAGAGATTTCATTTGGTGAAGCACCAACCCTCTTTGGCAGAGAAGGCTAAAGACCTTGTAAAGCTACAACTCCCAGGATATTGAGCTATAACAGTTAAAGTGAGTTCAAATAGCTGTGCCAAGGAAGCTGAATCACTGAAATCAAGGAAGGCATTAGTTTGCAAGACCTGAACAGGGTGGGTGATGATAAAGGGTCTGGGACTTGGGAGTTTCCAAAGGACAGCCAACTTTTCCTTTTTGTAACATGGGTATTTCTACAATACCAGAAATACTGCTTAATGGTGTAATTTTAGAAAATGCTGACCATTACCTTTGCAGCCACTTCTTCACAAAAGTCAACATTGACACTGAAATACAACATTGCCTGAGCTCTGCGAGTGCAGCATTTTTCCGAATGAAGCAGAGAGTGTTTGAGGATTGGGACATCCGTAGGGACACCAAGTGCTTCTTTATAAAGCTATTGTCTCCCCAAACCTGTTATATGCCTGTGAAATGTGGACTATCTACAGATGTCACACTCAACTCTTGGAATGATTCCATCAACGTTGTCTCCAAAAAATCCTGCAAATCTCTTGGGAAGACAGGCGGACAAATGTCAGCGTGCTGGAAGAAGCAAAGACCACTAGCATTGAAGCAATGCCCCTATGCCATCAACTCCACTGGACTGACCACATTGTCCGAATGCCTGATCACCAAAGCAGTTACTATACTCCCAACTCAAGAATGGAAAACGTAGTGCTGGTGGACAGCGAAAGAGATTTAAAGATGAGCTTAAAGCTAACCTTAAAAACTGTGGCATAGACACTGAGAAATGGGAAGCCTTAGCCCTTGAGCACTCTAACTGGAGGTCAGCTGTGACCAGCAGTGCTATAGAATTTGAAGAGGCACGAATGGAGAGCAAAAGGGAGAAATGTGCCAAGAGGAAGGCACGTCAAGCCAATTCTGACATGGACCGGCTTCTACCTAGAAACTGATGTCTTCACTGTGGAAGAACATGCGGGTCAAAAATAGGGCTCCACAGTCACCTACATACCCACTGCAAGGACACTACACCTGGAAGACATTCATACTCAGACTATGAGGGATTGCCTACGTAAAGTACTTGGGAGTCTCCAAAGGACAGCCATCTTTTCCTTTTTGTAACATGGTTTTACGAAAAGGAGATATTGAATTGATGATAGGCAATGACGAAAAGATTCTCAACTTGAAAAAGGTGCAGTTTTTTCCATCAAGATCTTCCAAAATTGCAATGTTTTAGAAAGCAGTTCTTTAGCTTCCATTTCCATAAATCTTTAAGTTGAAAACTGACTTGTTTGAAGTTACCATTGCTGGATTGGATAGGAAATGCCATGCAGCTTAGAAATCCTTTACCAAAGGGAAATGGAGGCAAATGAAAAGAATTCATCATAATAGGAATTCGTTCATAGGATTCCAGCCAAATCAGTTTTTTACGCATTGCTGATCTGGTATTTGTATTGTGTTCTCCAAAGTATAGCCAAGTTTTGAATCTTTTCCCTTTCATGACACAAAGCTCCATTTACTTCTGAGCTGTCGTTCCTGCAAATTCTCTAACTACCCTTTTCTGGGAAAGTAATAAACACAATACCAAGCGTTGAACTTTGCTTCCATTCAGTATATATGGCATCTGTACAGGGCAAACACAAAGGTGTGCTTATAAAACCCATGCTTCAGAGCAATCTTCAGCAAACATTTGCTAAGCTTTAAATATCAACATGCATGCATGTAATACTTTGGATATAATAATGTTTCCAAACCAAGTTGCAGTAGTACCGAATTATTACACTAAGCTGCAAGAGATACTTGACATAATTAGTAATGTCTGACACAGGATATCTTATGCCTGGACGTTCACATTCTCCACAGTTCAAATGCAATGCAGGTCTATATTTACACAAAGGGGATAATATTGTTAGGAATCCTTTAAGCTATTTGAAAGTACTGAAAGGATTACCCAAATCCTTCTGTCAGTGCTAAAAATAATGACTTGGTCATTGGACTGGACACTTTATATAACTAAATGTAAGAGCAGAACGGTGACCCTTGTTTACTTTTTGAAAGAAATATTGTCTTCAGGCAATAATACGCCCTTTTCAGTTTGACACATCATTCATTTAGAATAAAAACCCAGGGATCTGCAAGGAACACAGTCTGTTTTCTCATTCATTTTCATTTTCACCATGTATTGCTTCCCATCGCTTTGGATTATATGCTTGGATTTCTCCAAAGATTTCAACGGAAGCTTTTGACTGTTGGCAACTGGTATTTTCCATCCAAACAGAATGGCATTTTGCCGTTTAATTTCTGCTGATTATTTATTTATTTATTTCTCACATTTATATCCCGCCCTTCTCACCCGAAGGGACTCAGGGTGGCTTACAGTAATGGCAGCAATTTGATGCCCATAGATATAGCAGACTTAGAAACTTTCATCTTGGACAATGCATAGAAAATACAAGTGTATGGATAATAAATAATTGCTATTTAAACTATGTTTCTTTGTCAGTTTCATTCTTCTGTCATTCCTTCCAGTCTCCAGGA